>NC_132876.1:9160993-10410993 GCF_048164855.1 Canis lupus baileyi
AGAGGGAGAGAAATGAGGCATTTTTTAATAATAGAAAGGGCAGACTTGCACATTCATTATGTGTCCTTGAACCAAACATCTAATCTCTGAGCCTCAGTCTCCTTGTTTGTAAGATGAGACTCAGAATACATATCTCATCGAGTTGTTGAAGATTAAATAGACTAAAGCTCTAAAATACCTACTATGGTGCCTGCTGCAAAGTGATCACTCAGTAAAGGGCAAGCATTCCATTAATCACCCAAGAGCCACATAGACATATTAGTCATATTGACACAAACAAATAGTGTGAGCATTATATGTATTGTGCACATCTAAACTATAAAGTAGGGACATTTGGGCAGATGTGAACTATGGAATAATTGAAAGAGCGCCTGTTTTGGAATCAGGAAATCAGTGTTTGAGTCTTGACTATGATCGTTGTTAGCTGTATGAACTTGGGAAAGTCCCATAGCCTTCGGAGCTGGAGTTTCTATGACTGCAAGATGGGGGCCATATGAGCCCCCCACCCCCCGACACTTGGTGTGCTAATACACGCAAAGGGGTTGTTGTATGTAAAGCTCTTTGCGTGTATATAGGACATGAAGGTGTGAGACCCTGGTAGTGTCCTTTGCCTTTGGAGAAGCAATCTCAGAGGCAGGCCCTGTCTGCGTGTGGCTGAGAATACTTGTGCCAGTCTTAGACTTAAAGTCTGACAACAGCCTCTGGTCCTGTGTGCATGAAGCTTCTCCATTCTGTTTCTTGAGGGGCGACTTGCCACGGTTACCGGCTGTGTCCAGGCCTATCTCACCCAAGAGTCCAGGAAAAGACCTCCTGGGCACTGGCCATGGTGCGGGGAAGGTCGTGGGGCAGACTTCCTGATGCCTGTTACAGGCAGCCGGGCTGAACGCACCAATTTTCAGGGAAAGCAGAGGCAATCTGGAAATCACGTTCCAATCATCACCATCTGGCAACCAAATCCTAGCACATGGTAGGTGTGGTCACGGTAGGTGACCAGTAAACAGTGGAGAGTTCCGGGCCATCTCAAGTTTCACATCTCATGACTTCGAGTCTGTTGATTCTCCATTCAGTCACTACACACAGCGCTTAAGGGACACTTGTGCCTCATCCCTGGGGAAATGACTTTCCTCATTTGTCTCCTCCTCTCTCACCCCCAAACCCCCCTCCACCCGCAGGGACAGCCTTCCTTTGAACTCTCTTGCCACCCCACTTTCAAATCTCCAGGGACATCAGGTAGGAAGCATCTTCGAGATGTTTCTTTCTTGGCCAACTCTCAGGTTGCCATTTTGGATTGCTAAATGGCCTCCTAATTCCCATTTCATGCCCCGTGCTTTGTCGCTTGTTGGCTCTACAGGACTGTCAGGACCTATTTACTAAACCTCGCCTATGTCCTCCTTCAGAACTCCTCAGCCGGGCTCTTTCTCCTGTTCTGTATTCTGTTCACTGCTCAGCCACCCTCACAGCCGCGACCCAAGAGCCCATGTGGAAGAGGCAGCTGAGCTCCATGACACATTTCGAAGAGAAATATCCACTCCTTCCTGAGTCTGTGACGTCTTAAATACCGGAAGCCTGTGTCTCTATTAAAGAGTTGCCAAAAAATGACAAGTGGGCTTCTTATTAAACAAAGCGTGTAACTTGGAGCCATATGAGTCACATTGAGGTAAACCTGCTTGGGGGGCTTGGGGGAAGGGGCGGTGGCCTGCCAGTCACTCCTATGCACACTTGGTTCTCTGGGGGTGGGTTGGGGGGGAGATTCTTTCAGACCAAGTAGAAAAGAAAAATCTATCCTCTGATGCAATTTGGAGCCTCTTTTTTTTTTTTTTTCCTGCTGAAGATTTTGCAGTGAAAACATTTTTACAGACATGGATTAATGGCCAAAAAATACAGTGATTCCCTAAATGTTAATAAAGTTTTAACATAAAAAATAGATTTTCTGAGATAGCAACTGGCAGTTTGGGGATAGAAATAATGTATTCAGTAAATAAATTTCACACAGCCCAGCTAAGCACTCCTACAGACTATTCAGATCAATATTTGATGAGAATGTATCAAAGCAAACTTATTGCTATGAGGAGCCACTGCTGTCTTTTGATTGAAGTTAATGAAGCAGACATATTAGTGTAAAGCACTTGCTGGATGCATTTGAAATTTGTCCTAACCACCACTAGTGCTGCTAATGGAAGATGGTAATTACTGTCCACATAATTCTGAAATAATTAGGAAAATGGGCACTTTTCGGAATCATCCTATTTAAAATGCAGGCCCAATAACAGAAAAGTTTCTAGACATGTGCTGACTTGAATCAGTGAAGATAAAAGTGACAGAGCGCCTTTTTACTTTACAATTGAAATCCCTCTTCTTTCACCGAACAGCTTTAGAAGGACGAGGGAGCCGGAAACCTTGCCGATGCCGAGGCGTGGAGAAGGCCTCAGGAGGTGAAGTGTGGAAGCAACGGGATGGCTCCCGTCCCCATTAGTTAGAGATGCTGTAGCCAGCCTGGGACTTGAGAGCCCTCCTGCCTCGTTGTGTTACAGGAAGCGGAGTCTCCAAGGTGCTTCCCTGGAGGCATAATCTAGATCACGGAGTTGACAAGGACTGCCGAGGACTCGAGAGGTTGGGAGCCTTCCGCTCCTTCTCTGCATAAGTCCTGGCGGGAATGGACAGGTGGGCCCTGCTCCCGGGTCAGGCCTGGGCTCCGCGGCTTTGCAGTCGGGGCGCCCTCCTGACTGCAACAGGAGGAATGCTAGATGCCAGAAACGCGGAGGGGGGGAGACAAATGGTTCCTGGAAGCATATTGTCAATTGTGAGGCAGCACCCCCTGCACCCCAACCCCCCGAAGGAGAAGGAGCTGCTTTAAGAAGGGATCCAGGGGGCAGCCCGGGTGGCTCAGCAGTTGAGCGTCTACCTTTGGCTCAGGGCGTGATCCTGGGGACCTAGGATTGAGCCCCACGGCTGGCTCCCTGCATGGAGCCTGCTTCTCCCTCTGCCTGGGTCTCTGCCTCTCTCTCTGCATCTTTCTGTGTCTCTCATGGATAAATAAATAAAATCTTAAAAAAAAGAGAGAGAGAGGAAAAAAAAGAAGGGATCCTGGGACACCATCAATGAAGAGGAGGCAACCCGATAAGCAAATGTGGTCTCCGCAGGCCCCAGGCACGCGTGCGCCGTCCTAGCACGTGGGAAGTGTCTCGAGAGTAGTTTGCAATTGCAAAAAGGGCCTTAAGGCCTTGCAAAGCTGCGGGCCCAGGCCGTGCGGGGGAACGAGGTCTCCTCGGAGTGGGCGGCTGCGTGGCTGGGACTGCAGGCGCCCCGCGGCCCACCCCCCCGGACCTTGGCACCCCTCCCATACGTGGCTCTGCTGAGGCCATTGTGCAAGCTGGCGATGAGCATGCCCCACAGGAAAACGTGATCTCGGGGGATCCCTGGATGGCTCAGCGGTTTAGCACCTGCCTTCGGCCCAGGCTGTGGTCCTGGGGTCCCGGGATCGGGTCCCACGTCGGGCTCCCTGCATGGAGCCTGCTTCTCCCTCTGCCTGTGTCTCTGCCTCTCTTTCTGTCTCTCTCTCTCTCTCTCTCTCCCTCCCTCCCTCTCCCTCTCCCTCTCCCCCTGTATCTCTCATGAATAAATCAATCAATCAATCAATCAATCGATCTTAAAAACAAACAAAAAACAAAACACCTGGTCTTGGAAAGAAAAAGAAAGGGACAGAGAGTGAAGGAAAAACACCTGTCACCAGAGAAAGCAAAGAAAATCTGTCAAGAGACTGAGGCTCTTAAAAAAAAAAAAGCCATTTCCTCTGGTTCTTTTCCCAGTGGTTCTCTAGGACGTCCAGCGGGAAGTCCACACCAGTGACCCTGAGGTTCATTCGAGTTGCTCCATCCTTGACGCTTGGCCCTCTGTCACCCAAAGCAGAGTCTTCTCCACCGCGGGTCGGGAACGCCGCACTCCCCTCCACTGGTCCCTCCGGTGACGCAGCCCCGCCCAGGTGCACGGCAGCCCCACTCGGGTCCGGTCCGCCCCGGGGTCCTCAGGGGCAGCGGGTGGCAGCAGGCAGCGCCGTCTCCTAGCAAGTGCCTGGTTCAGCGTGATCCTTGCTGAGGCGGAAAGAGAAATGTCCTGGAAGCCTATGGAGTAGCTCTGTCTTACCCCAAATATGCAGATGCAGTGAAACGCCGGGACACCTGCACCCCGAAGTTTCTAGCAGCAATGTCCACAATAGCCACACTGTGGAAGGAGCCTCGGTGTCCATCGAAAGATGATGGATAAAGAAGCTGTGGTCTATGTATACAATGGAATATTCCTCAGCCATTAGAAACGACAAATACCCACCATTGGCTTCAACGTGGATGGAACTGGAGGGTATTATGCTGAGTGAAGTAAGTCAGTCGGAGAAGGACAAACATTATATGGTCTCACTCATACAGGGAATATAAGAAATAGTAAAGGGATTATAGGGGAAAGGAGAGAAAATGAGTGGGAAATATCAGAGAGGGAGACAGAACACGAGAGACTCTTAACTCTGGGAAACGAACTAGGGGTGGTGGAAGGGGAGGAGGGCGGGGGGTGGGGGTGACTGGGTGACTGGCACTGAGTGGGGGCACTTGACGGGATGAGCACTGGGTGTTATGCTATATGTTGGCAAATCGAACTCCAATAAAACATATATACATATATAAAGAAGGCTATTGAGGGATTTCATGGACCAAGAAAAGGTGGGAAGACAGCGGGCCTTAGGGGCATTGGGAGTCAGGGGCTCAAATGCTGCCCATCCTGTGCCCCTGGGCATGACACTCTCTTTCTCTCAGCTTCTTCCACATTCTGGGGAACACGGAGACCAACGGTTCTTGTGCTGCACATCTCACAGGCTTCCCACCAGAGGATGACTTCTGTTCCCTCCTCAAGTTCACTTCAGATAATTCAAGAGGAGTGCTTGAATTGGCCTGCTTGCTCCAGATGCCTCTCTGCAGACAAATCTCGTAGGGACTAGGGACCGGGGCAGAATCACTGTAGACCCGCCCCCCCGGGACCTGGGGCTGTGTGCCATGTCCAGAGGAGACAGGAGGTCTCTGCGATCTGAGCAGCCTCACTGGTCGGTGTCCCCTACAGTGACCCGTGGTCTCTCATGAATTGCCACTTCCCGTTGCATGCATCACACCTCGTCTCCCAAACAATTTTGTCCGCTCTTGGAGGGCTGGGGCTAGGACCACATAGTATCCTTCTAGAGCCCCCATGGCGCTTAGTTTAGTTCTCTGCAATTCCATTTATTTACAGGACCATTTTTTTTCCTCCAAGGTTTTATTTAAATTCCAGCTAGTTAACATACGGTGCAATACTAGTTTCAGGTGTAGAATCCAGTGATTCACCACCCACATAAAACACCCAGGGCTCATCACAAGTGCCCTCCATGGTACCCATCACCCAGCCAACCCATACCTTCACCCACCTCCCCTCCAGCAACCAACAGTTTGCTCTCCATGGCTACCAGTCTGCTTCTTGGTTGGCCACTCTTTTCCCCTCTGCTCTGTTCATTTGCTTTGTTTCTTAAATTCCACATATGGGGAATCCCTGGGTAGCTCAGCGGTTTAGCACCTGCCTTCGGCCCAGGGCGTGATCCTGGAGTCGCGGTATCGGGTCCCACGTCGGGCTCCCTGCATGGAGCCTGCTTCTCCCTCGGCCTGTGTCTCTGCCTCTCTTTCCCTCTGTGTCTCTCATGAATAAATAAATAAAATCTTTTTTAAAAATTCCACATATGACTAAGCTTATATGATATTTATCTTTCTCTGACTGATTTCACTTAGCATAATACTCTCTAGCTCCATCCATGTTGTTGGCACATGGCAAGGTTTCATTCTTTTTTATGGCTGAGTAATATTCCAGTGTGTGTGTGTGTGTGTGTGTGTGTGTACACATTACCACCTCTTCTTTATCCATTCATCATTTAATGGACATTTGAGCTCTTTCTAGAATTTGGTTATTGCTGATAATGCTGCTGTCAACATCAGGGTGCATGTATCCCTTCAAATCTGTAATGTTGTGTCCTTTCGGTAAATCCCCAGCAGTGCAATTGCTGGATCGTAGGGTAGTCCTACTTTTAACTTTTTGAGGAAGCTCCAGGGTGTTTCCCACAGTGGCTGCACCAGTTTGCATTCCCACCAGTAGTGCAAGAGGGCTCCCCTTTCTCCACATCCTCACCAACACATGTTGTTTCCTGTCTTGTTAATTTTAGCCATTCTGACTGGTATGAGTGATATCTCTCTGTAGTTTTGATTTGCGTTTCCTTGATGATCAGTGATGTTGGGTGTCTTTTCATGTGTCTGTTGGCCATCTGGGTGTCTTCTTTGGATGAATATCTATTCATGTCTTCTGCCTATTTTTAAACTGGATTATTCATTTTTTGGGGTGTTGGGTTATATCAGTTCTTTATATATTTCAGGTACTATCTCTTTATCAGAATGTCATATACTAATATCTTCTCTCATTCCATAGGTTGCCTTTTGGTTTTGTTGATCCTTTCCTTCACTGTGCAGAAGCTTTATATTTTGAGGAAGTCCCAATAGTTTATTTTTGCTTTTGTTTCCCTTACCTCAGGAGACAGATCTAGTAAGAAGTTGCTACTGCCAATGTCAAAGAGTACTGCCTACACAACCATGTATTGAGTGACTCTTCTCTGGCAAACCAGATGTTATGTGTAGATACTTGTCATCCACCTGATTCTTGCCATAAACCACTTGTAGTTCCCTAAAACCTCCATGCCATTTCTCACCTCTCACCTCTCTGCCTTCCCGCATGCTATTTTCTCCATCCATAATACCTTTCCAATTCTTCTTCCCCTGACAGAAAAGTCCATGGGGGGGGGGGCATCTAGGTGGTTCAATGGTTGAGTGTCTGCCTTCAGCTCAGGTCATGATTCTGGGATCTGCCTTCAGCTCAGGTCATGATCCCGGGGTCCTGAGACCAAGTTCTGCACCAGGCCCCCCACAGGGAGCCTGCTTCTCCCTCAGCCTATGTCTCTGCCTCTCTCTGTGTGTCTCTCATGAATAAATAAATAAAATCTTAAAAAAAAGAAAAACCCATTGGGCCTTTAAGATTCAATTCTATGTTACTACTTCTGGAAAGCCTTTCCTGACCATATATACCCCTGTCCCTTCATCCCAAGACTAGATGAAGCATCCCTCTTCTGTGCTCCCACAGGCTCCTTCATGGCACTTATTGCTTATCACTGTGCAGTGTTTTCATTTACTTGTTGGTCTCATGTACTAAGTGGGTAGTTCTCAAAATGTGGTCCCTGGACCATCATCATTACCTGGGAACTTGTTAGAAATGCATATTCTTGGGTCTCACTCCAGGTCTAAGAAATCAGAGATTCTGAGGGTATACACAGCAATCTGTGTTTATTTATCTATTTTAAAGATTTTATTTATTTATTTTGAGAGAGAAAGCATGAGTTGGGGGTAGAGGCAGAGGGAGAAGGAGAAGCAGACTCCCCACTGAGCAAGGAGCCTAACACAGGGCTCGATCCCAAAACCCTGAGATCATGACCTGAACTGAAGACAGACGCTTCACCAACTGAGGGACCCAGGCACCCCTGGCAATCTGTGTTTAAATGAGCCATCCAAATAATTCTAATGCATGCCCAAGTTTGAGAACCACTGAGACAGGCATCTCTAGTAGTCTACATGGTCTAGCTCATAGTAAGTGCTCGGTAAAATTTTTAAGATTTTTATTTATTTATTTGAGAGAGAGCATGAGAGAGCATACAAGCAGTGGGGAGGGGATGGAGGTGGAGGTGGGGAATGGAGGGCAGAGAGAGGGAGAAGCAGATTCTTCACCAAGCAGGGAGCTCAACTGGCTCTATCCCAGGAGTCTGGGATCATGACTTGAGCTGAAGGCAAATGTGTAACCAACTGAGCCACCCAGGCACCCGGTTTTGATGAATGTTTTGATGAATGAATGAATGAGTCAATATTTCCTACTTCATGTGAGGATTTTGGGATGTGTTGTTTCTCCTCGCTTGTTTCTCAGGCAATACCAACAGGTAGATGACTGATTTCCATTCATTTGTTAGACCATCCATTTATTTATTCATGTGTTAGACTATCTAGAAACCTTGACATCCAGAGTAGCATTTGTACTGTTGGCCACAACAGTGTGCATAGCCCCCCCAACCACCAGGAGTCTTTTGGGAGCCTACTTTCATGGCTATGTGCCACAACTTTTTTATAAACCTAATCTCTTCCATTGATGCCTTTTTAAAATAAACAAGAATTCCAGAGAAAAGTATGCTCTTGCAGCTGCTGATGGCCTTTGAGCCTTGCATGATTTAAAAAAAAATGCCCTTAATCCTGATGCTTCCAAGTCATCTTCGCAGACAAACCTTGGGCTTAGTTGTAAACAAATTAAAGACTGAAAACTTCGTTGGCACATTCTTTCCAGAACTTTATTGCTGTCTGCGAGTTACTTGGTTCCTTTCAGAGGGAGCAATCTCTGCGCACTGGGCCGAGCAGGGCTGTCCTGCACCTTGGCAGAGCCGAGTGGGAGTGTGTGTGAGAGACTGAGCTGTCTCAATAGCCCAATGTTATGCTTTCAGCAAGCTTTTGAGAACAAAGTCTCTGTTTTTATTGCTCTCCCTGCCAGTGATTGCGACTGGCTTCTTTCAGTGGGACATTCCATGCCTTTGCACTGAGTGCCAAAGCAGGGCATCCCCTGAGTGCTCCAAGCTCCTCACAGAGCCCTGAAATGAGGCCATTCTGGAGGCCACCCCCTCTTGCATTCTGCACACACACACACACACACACACACACACACACAATTTTCTGATAATCCTTTCCTGTATCCCAAAGAAGACAGTGAACATAAAGCCCCCAAGAGCAAAGTACTCTTTATTATACCAACTTGCTACATAAAAAAAAACCAAACTATAAGTAATTAGTTTCTTGGAGTTTGTTCTACATTGTGATGTCCAAAACTTCACACACACACACACACACACACACACACACACACACAGAATGAAGTGCTTAAAGCTTGGAGGTTAAGGTTAAACCCATAAAGGATAAATGCATACATTATGTAGAGAGGTTTCACATATGTGATGTCAGATGGAGCTATATAGAGCAATTCCAGAAAGCCAGTCTGTGGTTGCATCATAACACCCAGAGATTCATATTTGAAGTGCAGATTCGCTTGGAGTGTCTCATTCAGTAGGTTCCATGGGTTTCCTCATCCACGAAATTGTTATTTTTATCAATTGCCTTAGGTAATTCTGAAGTTCAGCTACTGTTGGAAGTTACTGGATTAGGTGGTTCTCAACTCTCTTTCCAATGTAGTCTATAATGTTTTGTATTATCATTGCACACTTTGTGATTCTCACTGTCTCTTTCTCTCTCACACAAATGCACATGTACACACACACACACACACGTCTATCTAAATAAGGGAAGTGATACCAATTTCAACATTATATCAAAGGTCAGAAAACCTGGGTTATGGTTCCATCTCTGCCACATACTTGCTGTTACTTGAGATAAGTTATTAGCCTCCTCTTGCCTTCGGTTTCCTTACACACAAAACAAATAGTGTGTACTACTAGGTCCAATAGTGTGCTGGTGAAAAGAGAAAAAAAAAGGATTTGTAGTGTTTGTAGCATTTGCCAGTTTGCATGGCGTAAATAATCCCACCCACCATGGCTCCTTTCAAGCTATCAACGTGATATCACTGAACGTGGAGTGGAGAGGAGAGGAGATGCACACACTCTACGCTCTCAAGTTAGTACAAACTGGCTCCAGCTCAGGACTGACCAGATCCCTCCCAACTTTAAATGTCTATATTCCATTTTATGCAATTAGTGAATTAATAATGGTAGCACCTCCTCTTTAAAGAAAATGAAAGTCAGTCATTCGTGCTATGGAGAGGGCCTGAACTCTGTATTTGGACAGACTTTTTTTTTTTTTTTTGGACACATATTTCTTCTTTCTTTCTTTCTTTCTTTCTTTCTTTCTTTCTTTCTTCTTTCTTTCTTTTTCTTTTTTTTTTATTGGAGTTCAATTTGCCAACATATAGCATAACACCCAGTGCTCATCCCATCAAGTTCCCCCCTCAGTGCCCATCACCCAGTCACCCCAGCCCCCCGCCCACCTCCCTTTCTACCACCCCTTGTTCGTTTCCGAGTTAGGAGTCTCTCATGTTCTGTCTCCCTTTCTGGTATATTGGACACACTTTTAAATTCCAGCTCCGTCATTTGAAGATATGTGACCCTTGACAAGGTAATTAACTTATGGGTCCTGGCTTTCTCATTTGTAAACAAACCAAAACACCCCATTTTAAGTGAGGAGTAATGAGTGAATGTACGTAGAGTACTTAGCATAGTGTCTAGTATCTGTAACATGTGAATGAATTAAATAAGAAATAATAAGAAAAACAATAGCAGTCATAGCATTAGAAGCAGCAGCACAGGCTGAGTAATACCCCATTGTATGGGTATACTGCATTTTCTTTATCCATGGAAGGGCCTGGAAGATGTTAAATGAAGTGAGTCACAGAAGGACAAATACTGCATGATGCCACTTATGTGAGATATCTAAAACAGTCAAACATATAGAAACAGAGGATAGAATGGTGGTTGTCAGAGGCCAGGGGAGAGGAAATGAGGAATTGCTAATCAATGGGTATGACATTACAAGGTTGAGTAAGTTCTAGAGATCTGTTCTATAACATCAAGCCTGTAGTTAACAGTACCGTATTATATGCTTAGAAACCTGTCAAGAGGGTAGATCTTGCACTGTGTTCTTGCCACACACAAAAGACCAAGGAGACACGTGAAATCTTTTTTAAAAAGATTTTTATTAATTTATTTATTAGACACACACACACACAGAGAGGGAGGGGGTGCGTAGAGACACAGGCAGAGTGAGAAGCAGGCTCCATGCAGGGAGCCTGATGTGGGACTCGATCCCAGGTTTCCAGGATCACGCCCTGGGCTGGTGGCACTAAGCTGCTAAGCCACCGGGGGCTGCCCCACATGAAATCTTCTAGAAGGTTGGATATGTTTATTACCTTGTTTATGGCAATGGTATGACAGGTGTATGCATATGTCCAAACTCTTCCAAATGTGTACATTAAATATGGTAACTTTTTGTATATCAAATATACACCAATTAAAAAAATATACTAGCACCAGGCAGGAAAAATCTTTCAAGGGAGAGTGTGAAAGAGAGCTCACAATAAAACTCGAGGTTAATGATAATATTACTTACTGTTTTATTGGGAACTTTCTCCATGTTCTAGACACTGTACTAAGAGCTTTACATGGTTATCTGGTTTTAAAAGCACAGAGAGCTACAAGTGTTATAAACCAAACTGTCACTTTAAAAAGTCTTTTAGATGTCTTAAAAGCTAGTTTTAGGTTTGAGCTTCTACACAGGACAATTTTCAGGAGGATGAATCTGGAGAGGAACAGAGATATGAAACCAATTTACCACAGTCCTGAGCTTTGTACTTTGTATTCGAACCAATTCATTAGTAAAGTCATGCAGTGGACATTCACTATATGCTAGATACTGAACAAGTCACTGGGGGAGGAGGGAATGCAAATGTGAATAATACAGGGCTTCTGTATTAGTGGGAGAGACAGACTCAGGCATAAATCACATTGATTTAAAGCTGACTCAAACCAACTTTTCTCATGGTCTCTTAGACTGTTTGTCTTCCAAGTCATTCACCTGGGCCTCTTATTCCCAGTCTTTTGTTCTAAACACAGTGTGCTCTCTTTTGAAACTACAGGAGGCATGTTTCAGTGAGTGTGTAGTGAAAAGACATCAGGGATTGAAACCCGATCCCTATCCTATTTACTAGCTGTAGCAGCCAGGGCAATTTCCATCACCACTTTTTATTTATTTTATTTTTAATTAAAAAAAAGATTTTATTTATTTGAGAGAGAGAAAGAGAGAGAGAGAGCATGCAGAGGGAGAGGGAGAAGCAGACTTCCCACTGAGTGCAGAGCCCTACTAAGGGCTCAACGTGCTGCTTGATGTGGGGCTCGATGCAGGGCTCGATCCCAGGACCCTGAGACATGATGTGAGCTGAAGGCAGATGCTTAAGTGACTGAGCCACACAGGCACCCCTATTTTGAAGTTTTTAAATTTATTTTTATTTTTTAATTTTTTTAAATTTTATACTCGGGACTCAAATATTACCTATTGTTTTTGGTGACCTTATGAAGTAAATTGATACTAGTTCTTGTAATATATCCCAAAATATACAATGGCTCAAACCTGATAGAAGCTTGCTCACATAAATTCTAAAACAGGTCTTTCTGATTAGCAAGTGGTTCTTTTTCAGGTAGTGATTCAGGGACTAGGATTCTTCTATCCCATGCATCCACCAACTTCAATAAATGACTTTCAAAAAAAATAAATGACTTTCAAGGTCATCAGGCTATGATACTTCCACCAGGAAAGAAAGAATCTGAAGAATCCACTGTGGAAGATTTTATTTTAAAGTATTTATTGGGGATCCCTGGGTGGCTCAGTGGTTTAGAGCCTGCCTTCCGCCCAGAGCCTGATCCTGGAGACCCTGGATCGAGTCCCACATTGGGCGCCCTGTATGGAGCCTGGTTCCGCCTGTGTCTCTGCCGCCCCCCCTGCCCCGTGTCTCTCATGAATAAATAAAATCTTTAAAAAAGTATTTATTTATTTGTTTATTTATTTATTTATTTGAGAGAGAGAGAGAGAGAATGAGAGAGAACGCTATGGAAAGGCAGTGCCAGGAGGAGCAGAGGGAGAGGGACAAGAAGACTCCATGCTCAGCGTGGAGCCTGATTGGCCCAATCCCATGATCCTGAGTTCATGACCTGAGCTGAAATCACGTTGGATGCCCAACCAACCGAGCCACTCAGGCACTCCCACTGTGGAAAATTTTATGGACCAGTCCTGGAAGGAGTGCATATGACTTCCTCTGATAATCCACTGACTAAAGCTCAGTCATATCACTATACTTAACTCCATGAAAGGCAGAGAAAAGTGGAAATAAGAAGAAATATTTTGGTGCGTAGCTGACTAGTCTCTACTACAGAAATCAAGTAACTCTTTCTCATTCAACTCTAAAGATCTCACTCAACATAACACCATGTGATGTCAAGTTATGTATATTTAGTTTTTTTAAAAAAAATTTATTGGGGATCCCTGGGTGGCTCAGTGGTTTAGCGCCTGCCTTTGGCCCAGGGTGCGATCCTGGAGCCCCGGGATCGAGTCCCGCGTCAGGCTCCCTGCATGGAGCCTGCCTCTCTCTCTGCCTGTGTCTCTACCTCTCTCTCTCTCTCTCTCTCTCTCTCTATCACAAATAAATAAAATCTTTAAAAAAAAATTTATTAAGTAGACTCTACCCCCACCGCAGGGCTTAAACTTACAACCCCAAGATCAAGAGTTGCATGCTCTACTCACTGAGCCAGCCAGGTGCCCCTGTATACAGATTTTTAATAAATATTAACAGTATCAGAGAATTTCTAGGTACTATAGTTGCATATCTGGATACAAGGAGAGATGGTCTAAGCAAACTTTCTCTTGTCTTTGCGCTTGGTGATTTTCCAACACTTTGCTGCTGCTTTATCTGCTATTCATCAGCTTCTATCTCGTGGGACTCCAGTTTGCATAGTCTACTGTGTGGAGCTTAAATGATAATAAAACAAAACTCGAGCAACGAGCTAAGGATCAAGAGTAAAAAAGAAGTCATGGATCAGTACTGAACTGATGGAAGTACAAAGAGGGCAGGAGAAATGTCAGAAGCCTAGCTAGAAGGAAAAAAGTAAGAATATGCAAGTACTGACGGTAGAGAAAACCATATCTCACGACAATTATTAGAGATCAGGGTACTTGTGAAAACTATCCCAGTGTCTCAGAGGCAGAGCCAGAAGAGAGAGTCATGTTTATAATGCCAAAAGCAAAATGCACTGACAGAAGGATTAACAAACTTGCTAGTATTCTATCTTCTTGGGGGGGGGGGAGGGTTCTTATAGCGCTTTCTACATTATGCAAATCATCACAATTTGTAATTATATATGTATTTTTATTTGTTTAATGTGTATCTCTCCAACCAGACTGAAGACCGTATGAGGGAAAGAACTGTATGTTCATCAGTGCTGAGCACAGTGCTCGACACGTAGTAGTAGCTGCTCAATAAATACTTGCTGGATGGATGGATGGATGGATGGATAGCTATATAATTATCTTAGTTCAACTAAAACTTGGGTGACCTCCTAGAAGATATCCTGCAATCTTAACAATGTCTTTCTATTTAAAACTACTTGTTTTGTTTCCAAACTTTCCTATTTCCCAAATCTGATCGTTTTTATTTAGTCCCCTTCATAGGCTTCTCTTCCTCTGCTCATCTCCTAACTATTGAGTCTCCCTGAGTTCTGCTCCTTGGCCACTATTCTTTTGTTCTATACGCCTTCCAGAGATGGTCTCTTCTGACCCAGTCAGCTCCTTGTTGATGGCTCTGATGACTCCATACAGAGTCATGTATGCTTACTACATGGCAGGTACATGGTTAAACAAAGTAGGCTCCCACCTAAGGGAGTTACAGTTTCCTCTGTGTTGATCTCTTTTTTCCAGAGACATTTGCATCTCTTTAACTTTATTCCTCACCTTCAGATTTCAGATCATGTGAACTGCTGGCTGCCTTCATTTTGAGTCTCAAGCCCATCTTAATTAAAACCATACTCATATTTTCTTGCTAACCTGCTTCTGTTTCTGTGCTTTCTATCTGCGTTTTTATGTGTGGAAGTGTGTTGCCCCCCTGTGCAAATATCTATCATAGCACTTAGCACATTCTATTGAAATTCTGTCACAATCTATAAGCAGCTAACAACCTCTAGAATGGGCTGTGTCTGATTTATCTTTGTGCTCCCAAGACCTAGCACGGTATATGACGCAGAGCTGATATTTGCTGAAATGAGTTCATGTATGTGTATCATGATTACTCTTCCAGGTTCCTTAGCTTGACCCCTTGAAGCTATAGTTGATTTCTCCCTGTTCTGTGATTATAACATTCAATCAACCACAAAATATCATGGATTCCACCTTTAAAATGTCTCAGAGGCTCCTCCTTTCCAATCCCTCTTCCCTTACCCAGAGTCTGTCACCCAAACTATTGTGATGGCCTCTTAGATGTTGTGATTAAATATGATTTCTTCTCCCTAATACATCCTACAAAAGCCCCCTTCCTTCTCTCCTATTCAGCAGATGTTCACTGAGTGACTACTCTTGGCCATGCAGTTTTTTAGACATCTGAAATATGACAGTAAACAAGACAAAACAATTTCCTGAGGAGTTTTCATTTTATTGGGAGAGACCTAAAAGTAATCAACAGTCAAATATATATTCAAATATATATTATTTTCCCCTCCTTATTGAGACATAATTAACATAAACATTGGATAAGTTTAAGGTAAGATGTGATGATTTGACATACATATATATATTGTGAAATGATTACCACAAAAAGGTTAGCTAGCACATCCTTCACTTCACATAGTTACCAAATACTTTTTGGTTTTTTTTAAGATTTTATTTATTTATGAAAGAGAGAGAGAGAAAGAGGCAGAGACACAGGCAGAGGGAGAAGCAGGCTGCATGCAGGCAGCCTGATGCGGGACTTGATCCTGGATCTCCAGGATCATGCCCTAGGCTAAAGGCAGAGGCTCAGCCACTGAGCCACCCAAGGATCCACACTTTTTGGTTGTTAACTATAGTCACTATGCTGCATGTTAGATCTCTAGAACTTATTTATGTTATAATTGGAAGTTCATACCATTTGACCAACCTTATCCATTTCTCCCACTCTTCCACCCCTGGCAACTAACATTCTATTCTCTTTCTACAAGTACATTTTTTTTAGGTCCACGTATAAGTGAGATCATACAGTATTTATCTTTCTGTCTTATTTCATTTACCATAATGCCACCCCAAAGTTTTATTCATGTTGTTGCAAATGGCAGAGTTTCCTTATTTTTATGTCTGAATAATATTTCAGGGTATATATTATACCACAAATTTAATTTATCCATCTGTCAGTGGACACTTAGATTGTTTCCATGCCCTGGCTATTGTAAATAATGCTGCAATGAACATGTGGGTGCTTATATCTGTTCAAAATAGTGATTTTCTTTCCTTTGAATATATACCCAGAAGTAGGATTCCAGGATCATATGGTAGTTCTATTTTTAATTTTTGGGGTAAACCTCCATATTTTAAAAAAGATTTTATTTATTTATTGAAGAGAGAGAGAGAGAGCACGGGAAGAGGGGAGGAGCAGAGGGAGAGGGAGAAGCAGACTCTCCGCTAAGCAGGGAGCCCAAGGCAAGGCTCCATCCCAGAACCCTGGGATCATGACCTGAGCCTGAGCCAAAGGCCTATGCTTAACCAACTGAGCCACCCAGGCACCCCAAGGAACCTCCATATTGATTTTTATAGTAGCTATACCAATTTACACTCCCACCAACAGTGCGTGAGAGTTCCCTTTTCTCCACATCTTCACTAGCACTTATCTCTTATCTTTTTGACGATAGCCATTCTAAGAGGTATGAGGTGATATCTCATGGTGATATTAGTTTACCTTTCCCTGATGATTAGTGATGTTGTGCATCTTTCCGTGTACCTGTTGGCTCTTTGTGCGTGTGCCTTCTTTGGAAAATTTTTTTATTTAGTTCCTCTGTCCAATTTTTAATCAGATCATTTGGGTTTTGCTATTGAATGGTATGAGTTCCTTACATATTTTGGATACTAGCCACTTATCAGATATATGATTTCCAAATATTTTCTGCAATTCCTTAGGTTGCATTTTTGTTTTGTTGATCACTTCTTTTGCTATGCAAAATTTCTTCAGTCCAGTTTATTTAGTTTTGCTTTTGTTGCTTGCGTCATATATCGTAAAACAATGTCCAACGCTAGGAAGAAAGAAAAGAAGCAGGGTAAATGGATAGATGAGTGGTTCCTTGAAGTGTGAGTTAAGGGATACTTAGATTGGGTACTCAGATAAAGTGTTTTTGAAGAGGCAACATTTGAATAAAGTTAAAGAGATGCAAATGTCTCTGGAAAAAAGAGATCAACACAGAGGAAACTGTAACTCCCTTAGGTGGGAGCCTACTTTGTGTAAACCATGTACCTGCCATGTAGTAAGCAAGAGGTCATCAGGAACTAGAGTCATGTAGGACCTTAGAGATGGTGGTACAAGCATTGAATTTTATTTTAAGCATGATTGCAATTATTATAAAATTGAGGGCAGTGCCATAATTTGATCCAAGCATTAAAAGATGGCTATGCATTTAACAGGATGTAGGGATGTATATCAATCAGCTGCTGGCACAATAATACTGAAGAAAATTACCCTAAAACTCAGAGACACACAAAATTTAGCATTTTATCTTCCTTAAGCATTGGTGGATTGGCTATAGGCTGGACTCAGGTCTGCCCCATGTTTCTCATGTTCTTTGAACCAGCAGCTTACTCAAGTCATGTCTCTTTCATATAAATGGCAGAAGCAAAAGAGGGCAAGATCAAACACACAAACGTATTTTGAGCCTCTACTTGTGTCTCATCCATTAATATCATATTGGCCAAACAAGTCACATGGGGTGGGAGAAGTTCATGCTTCTTATGGAGTTGAGGGGGATGGATGTGAAAATGTTTCTTGCCAAAAATCCAGTCCAAGCAAGATGAAAGATTGGAAACAGAGAAATGTACGAGGCTATCAATATAGTCCATTGAGGGCATTGAGGGGTGGTGATCATTGGGACCAGGAAGTGGTGGTAAAAATGGTGAGAAATGGATGGATTTAGGATATAATTTAAAGGTAATACTCACAGGAGTTAAAAATGATTCCATATAGGGGCTAAGGAAATCATACATGACTCAGGTGTTTTACTTGAGCAATGGCACTTACAGGTGCCATTTACCAAGATAGGAAAGATTGAAGGAAGAACAGGCTCTTGAGCTTGGACATGTTATAATTAGAGAAACCTACTAGACGTCTACTGAAGATGGTTATGTTGACTATGAGTCTAGAAGTCAAGAAAGAGGGTAGAACTGGAGATATATATTAAGTCATAAGCATTTAGATGGAATCTAAAGCCTTGAGTCTGGATGAAATGATTTTCAAATAATCTCCCAAACCCAGGTATGGTCATCCTGGTCCCTGATGTTTCCAGTCTCATTTCCTGGTATCTGTTCCTGATGCCCTTACAATTTATTTAAAGAAGACTAACTTCACATTCTCAAAATGTGCCTATACTTTCTCCTTAATTTTGTTCATGCCATTCCTTTTGCTTGGAATGCTCTATTTCTCGATTTCTTTTAGTTGAAATTCCCCTTTTGGAAGACCAGACTCCTATGATACTTTCTGCATGAAGCCTTCAAAAATACCTACATCTCTGGGGTGTCTTGGTGGCTCAGTTGGTTAAGTGTCTGCCTTCACAGGATCCTAGGATCAAGCCCTGCATCAGGCTCCCTGCTCAGCAGGGAGTCTGCTTTTACCTCTCCCTCTGCTTCTCCCCCATTCTCTCTCCCTCTCTCAAATGAATAAATAAAATCTTAAAAAAAAACACCTACATCTGGAATTGATCTTTTGATCTTTGCTGCTCCCATAGTTCTGAATACATATAGAGTTCTTGCATCTAGCTATTAAAGCCCAATTGACTCAATTTCTCCAAACTACTTTCCATGGCTCCCATCATACTTCAAATAGACATATCTAGGGATCTGCGTAACAGTCTTAAAGCGACTTTTCCAGTCCAAAACTCTCATTTTACAGATAGAAATTTAGGCCCATATATCACAAGTTATAGGCTTGAACATGTACTAGCAATTAGTCTTATTGGTTTGTGTGGCTGTGTTATCTATTAGACTGTGTTATTGGTTTGTGTGGCTGTGTTATCTATTAGACTGTTCCAGGGCAGGAACCTGATCTAAATCAAATTTTCATCCCATACTTTTGTAAATTACTAGGGTTGTATAACATTTTCATTGGGTTTGAATTTGGATTATCATCATAGTCTAAGTGGTGCTTATAGAAAAGCCAACCTAGGGACGCCTGGGTGGCTCAGTGGTTAAGTGTTCGCCTTCAGCTCAGGGAGTGATCCTAGGGTCCTGGGATCGAGTCCTGTATCTGGCTCCCCGTGGGAGCCTATGTCTCTGCCTCTTTCTCTGTGTCTCTCATGAGTAAATAAATAAAATCTTAAAAAAAGGAAAAGCCAGTCTAGAGATACAGTGGATAATCATGGCAATATGAGGCTTTTAGGATACTTGCTATACATTGGATTAGTATAAAGAAGGTTCACTGCACTGTGCATCAAAACCAATTGTAAAACCAACATTTTTTTCTTCCTCCTTATACTCCTACGTATTTTTGTTCTCCTACACATTCGACATTCAGAATCCCTGGCTATGGAGAAGGCATACTAGACTGAGGTTTTTTCAGCATTACTGAAGTATAGTTGACAAATAAAATTGTAAGACATTTAAAGTTTACAACACTACACTGAGGTTTTTAAGAATACTATTGAAACAGTGGAAATTGTAAATAATCTGCCATTTCTCTGAATCAAATAAACATCTTAGGAAGTAGGTAGTGACTTGGGAAGCAAACTGCTGGGCCTTGCCACAATGCCAGGAATTACCCTTTATCCACTCAGGAGTGGGGGATATTGAGCCATCTGCTCCAGGTTAGAAGTGGGAGAGTAAGACACCCAATAGGCCATTTCAAAGAAGGGAATAATTGCTTGACAAAAGAAACTTGTGAAAGACACATTTTAAAGGATATTTTTGAGAGAAGTAGAAATTCCTTAGTTGAAAAAACTGCCAAATTTTAAGTATAAGATAAACTTGCTTCAGAATATTTTTATTGGCTTCTTGGTGATTTAAGTACACATGGGTAGTTTTTGTTTAAAACATAACATTGATCTTATACTGATGATTATTTTTACCTGACCATTTTACAGTGCAGAGGAGACAGCATTGCCCTGGAAGGCAAGAGAACTAGCTTCTTGTCTCAGCAATGCCACAAACCATTATATGATGGTAAATAAATAAATAAGTAGATGAATCTTTAAAAAGAAGAAGAAGAGGAATTGAGATGTTATTATAGGAAGAATAGTTCTCCCTCCTAAAAATGTCCATGTCTTAATCCCTAGAATTTGTGAACAGGTTGTATTATATGGCAAGAGAGAATTAAAGTTTCATATGAAATCAAGGCTGTTAATCAACTGATTTTGATCTAAGGAGATTATCTGGATTGTCTAGGTAGGCCCAATGTAATGAGAAGGGTCCTTATAAGAGGAGCAGAAGGTTAGAGTCGAAGAGAGAGATTTGAAGATTATATCCTGCTGGCTTTGAAGATAAAAAGGCCATAAACCAAAAAATGCCAGTGGTCTCTAGAAGCTAGAAAAAGCAAGCAAATGGATTTCCCCCTAGATCTTTCAGAGGGAATCCAGCATCACCAACACCTTGATCTTAGCCCATTGATACCCATTTGGTACTTCTGCCCCCTAGAACTGTAAGTTAATGAAATTATGTTGTTTTAAGTCACTAACTTCCAGGTAACATGTTTCTTCAGCCATAGGAAAGTAATAGAGAAGTTCATTCAACAGTATTCGTGTATGTTTATTTAGAGATGGCACATTGACTCAGAGCAAAATACGTAATCTTAAATTATTCTAAATCCATGGAAAGAAATGAATTTGTTATACCCAATAATAAAAATGTCAATAGCTATAATTTATTCACTTACTTGACAAATAATTATTAAATCATTGAACCTACTATGTGCTAGGCACCAAGCTAGCTATTTAGGGGGAACAGCATTAAATGGGGGGTGCAAAATAGGCACCAGGGAGATATCTCTAAAACTTCACCTCATCCTAGGCAACCTCTAGGTCAGCCCAGGCACACAGAAATCTATTGCATACATACTCATATTCAATGGGATAACGTTTATATGCTTTTCCTAAATGAGTGCAAGCTCCCCAGCACTAAGCTCCAATCATGTTCTTATACATCGACATGTCCATCTTTGGCTCAC
This sequence comes from Canis lupus baileyi, assembly GCF_048164855.1. Classification (NCBI taxonomy): domain Eukaryota; kingdom Metazoa; phylum Chordata; class Mammalia; order Carnivora; family Canidae; genus Canis; species Canis lupus. Next base: position 9,182,054 of record NC_132876.1, read on the forward strand.
TATTGCAAGACAGAATTCAATTTATTTTAACTTATTTTCTTGGGTGACATTTCACCATGGTACTAAAATCCTTATCCTCAAAATCTCTGGTAATTAAAATGGCATAAAATAGTGAAAGGGATTATAGGGCAAAGGAGGGGAAAATGAGTGGAAAAATTTAGAGAGGGTGACAAAGCATGAGAGACTCCTGACTCTGGGAAATGAACAAGGGGTAGTGGAAGGGGAGGTGGGCGGGGGGATGGGGTGACTGGGTGACGGGGACTGAGGGGGCACTTGACTGGATGAGCACTGGATGTTAAACTATGTGTTGGCAAACCGAACTTCAATAAAAAATATAAAAAAATAAAATGGCATAAACTATGTGGAGAATTTTAAATTGCCATTAAACATAACTTCTGAAGTCCTTTCCAGTGTGTATAAATTCCTACTTAAATGTGTATCCATTTGTGGTGCTTTATTACTACAGATTTTTTTAAAGTTATATGCAAAGTGCATGTAGATTTGGGGATTTTTTTTAAAGATCCTAAGATAATTAGTTATCTTTGATGAGGAGAAGTTTATGTTTGCACACATCAACCAGTCTATCAAATCTACTTATTTGCTACAGCAAAACATTTTCAACAAAGAAAATCTATGAAAACATAAAAGTTTAGGTGAAGCTGAAAATCAAGATCCAGTCAATTAATGCTCCTCTCACAATGGACTTTCTCTTTCAGTGAGAACTCCCTATTAAATATGTCTTTTGGGATCCCTGGGTGGCGCAGCGGTTTGGCGCCTGCCTTTGGCCCAGGGCGCGATCCTGGAGACCCAGGATCGAATCCCACGTCGGGCTCCCGGTGCATGGAGCCTGCTTCTCCCTCTGCCTGTGTCTCTGCCTCTCTCTCTCTCTCTCTTTCTGTGACTATCATAAATAAATAAAAATTATAAAAAAATAAATATGTCTTTTATGGAGAGGTTGAGCAATGCACCTTTAGACAGGCTTCCATTGTGACATCAGCTTCCCAAACTGCTCCCAGATATTTCTGGGCTGTTGATGGCGTCTTAGGCATTCAAGCTCCCCTCTGTTCCAGAGCTCCTGTCTGCACATTTGCTGCTGCATCCAGTATAACACTGGTCTAGTGATGACCACAGCGTCTTCCCCAGTTCCCACATACAAACTCTCACACAAAATACCTACTAGTATGTTAGATTTCACAAATTTGATTGGAACGGGAAGGCACAGAGGAATGGTGTACTTTTAGCATCACAAAAGAGGTCAGATTGTATTAGCTTCCTATTGCTGCTGTAACAAATTGCCACAAACCTAGTGGATTTAACAAATGATTTATTATCTTACACTCCTGGAAGTCAGAAATCTAAAAGCAGTCTCACCAGACTAAATTCAAGGTGTCAGTAGGCTTGGTCCCTTCTAGAAGCTTGGGGGGACAACCTATTTTCTTGTCTTTTCAGATTTTGGAGGCTGCCTGCATTCCTTGGCTCATGATCTCTTTCCCCATCTTTAAAGAGCTTCACTTCAACCTCTGCTTCTTCTGTCCCATCTCTTTTTTTCTTTTGTTTTAAGATTTAAAAAAAAATATTTTTATTTATTTATTAATGAGACACACAGAGAGAGGCAGAAACATAGGCAGAGGGAGAAGCAGGCTCCATGCACCGGGAGCCCGACGTGGGATTCGATCCCAGGTCTCCAGGACTGCGCCCTGGGCCAAAGGCAGGCGCCAAACCGCTGTGCCACCCAGGGATCCCCACTTGTCTCCCTCTTATAAGAACTCTTAATGATGACACTGGATCCACTGGCTGATTCAGGATAATCTTTCATCTCAAAATCCTTGATTTAATCACAACTAAAAAAAGTCTCTTTTGTTATATAAGATAACATATTTACAGATTCTGGGGATTAGGCTATCAACATCTTTGGGTGGCCAGTGTTTGGCTTACCACAGTGATGAAATATTTTTTGAAGAGTTCCTTTACCTTCCTACCACCAGGGAATTTTGACTGCCTGGTTCAATTTATGTAGTCCTTCAGGCTCATACATCTTAATAGTTCCCCTCTCTCTTCCTCCCTTCACTTTTCCTCTTCACCCCAACTCTTCACTCAGATTTCCCTAGGTAATTTCAAAATTACCTTACTTTATTATATGTAGCCATTCAATTCTGTATTGCTATTATAAGCTAACTCCAATTCAGGTCTGCCTCTGCCATCTGAAATTATCAGTGCTAAGCAGAACAGTAGGGTTTTTCATTTAGCTGGAACCACTCTCTAGAAACAATGATGACTGTAAAAGAAAGAAAAATACCCTTATATTATGTAGAGTGTTGACATTAAGATCCACAGAACTCCTCCCAGTTATAGTCAGCTCAGCTGGCCAGTATATGAGTTGTAAAAAAGTTGCCTTTTACTTGATATCAAGAGTGTTTCTTGGTCTCTTACCATTGAGCTTAGCAAAAGTGAATTTTTCCTCCTATCACCCAGGGAATAGCTTGCTAAAGCCAATCATGCCAGGCAAACCCAGAATGTCAGAGCTTACTTTCTACTTCAAAGTCTTCTCAGAGTAGGAACAGCATCCTTCTGATGCAGAGGCTTCCCCAGGTCTATTTCACCACATTGACTGGTTAGGAAGGAAGACATAGAGAGGAGAATCCAAAGGAAACTCATGGGTTGAACTGTGCCCTCCAAAATTCACATGTTGGGACCCTAATCCCCATTATCTCAGAATGTACCCTTATTTGGCAATAAGAACCTTGCAGATGTAATCAAGTTTAGATGAGGTGATCAGGCGTGGACCTTAGTGCAGTATGACTGATGTATAGAAAGAGAAAATGGCCATGTGAAGACCACATGGTGAAGGAAGTAGGACCTGGAGTGATACAGTTGCAAGCCAAGGAATGCAAAGATTGATTGTCATCACGACTTGAAGCTAGGAAGAGCCAAAGAAGGATTTGCCTTCTACAGTTTTCAGAGGAATCACGGCCCTGATGATACATTGATTTCTGGAAGTTTTATCTTCCAGAACTGTACAGATAATAAATTTCTGTTGTTGTAAGACACTAAGTGTATGGTACTTGTTGCAGCAACCCTAGTAAACTAATACAGGAACCAAACATAGAAAAGTGAGCTTTTGGTATCTTAGCAACTCCAAATTCTTAGCAAATCAAATTCTAATAAATATATGGCCTAGGCTTATCTATGTCTTACTACTCCTTGTAAGGGATGAATGGGGATAAAGAGTATTGAGTTCTCCCAAAATGTTAGATCTTTACATTTTGCTGTTTTATATGCTAACTCAATGGCCTGTAAGTCAGATCTATAATCAGTTTGGCACAAGACTGACTCTTTAGGGAGGAAATTTACAGACTATCAGAAAAGACCTGGGGTGCCTGGGTTGGTTAAACATCCGACTCTTGATTTCAGCTCAGGTCATGCTCTCAGGGTTGTGAGATCAAGCCCCACCTCAGTGGGCTCTGTACTGGATGTGACGTCTGCTTAGGATTCTCTGTCCTTCTCTGCCCTCCCACCCCAGCCCTGTTTGCATGCTCTTTCACTCTCTCTCTTTCTCTCTCTCTCTCTAAAAAAAATGTCCTACTTGTCTCTTCAGGAAGCTACTTCATTTTTTAGTGCTGTTCTTATGAGTCTACCTCAGACCAAGATGAAAGGCATTTCAGCTTCTCGAGGCCATTGCTTAGTGATGGGTATTTCTCCAAGAAGCCTCTGAAATATTAGACATTTTACTGTTAAGTTTTCTCATAAGGCCAAAATGCATATTAAGTAAAAAAAAATCAATGTCTGTTCTTTCTATCCATTAATTATGCTCAGTTGGTTCACTCACATTCAACATGTGAGGATATGCAGTGTGCTTTAAGTTAGGTTATGCTGTACCATTTTAGTGATATCATAATATATAAAGTGTCATATGAAATATATGTAATATATAAATGTCATATGTGACATTTAACACCTCCTCACTTATTATCAATTCCAATGTCTGTATTCACAGATAAATTCAAATTTCCTAATATAAACAAGAACATCTTCCCTTGTTTTATTTTTCCTTTGTTGTTGTTGCTGTTCTGTTCTGTCCTAAAAAGAAGAGTTTTAGTCAAGTGTCTTGCTAGAGGACAAGTCTTATCTTTAGTGCCTGCAACCTGGGGAGGTTTTTCATAGACTGATATGGCACCTTCAGTACCTGCAAGGTCTCAGATACAAGGTACATTTACAATAGTCAATTGCTTTTCTATACATAAACATTGAACAATTGGAATTTGAAATTAAATATAATATTATTTGTAATAAGATAAAAAAACAAATTCTTTGGTAAAAGTCTAAAAAATATATAGGATTTATATATGGAAAATTATAAAACTGACAAAAGAAATTAAAGATCTAAAGAAATAGACATTTTGTGCTCATGGACTGGAAGATTCAGTTTATTATTAAGATGTCAATTCTTTCCAATTGATAGAGAGATTCAACACAATCTCAATTAAATTCCTACAAGCTGTTTTGTAGATATTGACAAACTGGTTCTAAAATTTATATGGAGAGACAAAGACCCAGCATAGCCAACACAATACTGAAGAAGAATGTTGGAGGACTCACACTAGCTGATTTCAAGACTTACTATAAAGCTACCATAATCAAGACCACGTAGTATAGGTGAAAATATAGACACATAGATCAGTGAAATAGAATAGAGGGTTCAGAAATAGACTCACACAAACACAATTAACTGATTTTTTATCAAAAAATGTCAGGCATTTCATGAAGAAAGAATAGTCTTTTCAACAAATGGTGCTGGAACAATTGGACATCAATATGAAAAATGAATCTAGACACAGACTTTACATTTCACACCAGAAGTAACTCAAAATGAATCATAGACATAAATGTAGAGTAGAGACTATAAAACTTCTAAAAGAAAATATAGGAGAAAATACATGACTTTGAACTTGGTGATGAGTTTTTAGCTACAACACCAAATGCATGATCCTTGAAAGAATATAAATTAGGATATCTGGTCTCTGAAAGACACTGTTAAAAGAATAAAAGGACAAGACATATCTGGGGAGAATAGTTGCAAAATATATATGATAAAGGACTTGTATGCAAAATGTACAAAGAACTCTTAAAACTCAAGTACAAATCTTTCTCAACTGATAAACCCATTGTGAGTTGAAAATATCCTAAGTCGAAAATGCATTCAATACATCTAACCCACCAAACACTTACATGAACCTACAGCTGGGCAAAATCATCTAACACAAAGCCTACTCTATAAGAAAGTGTTGACTATCTCATGTAACTGATTGAATATTCTATTGCAAGTGAAAAGCAGAATGGATGTATGGGCACAGAATGGTTGTATGGATTGTTGACCCTTGTGATTGTATGGCTGACTGGGTGCTATGGCTTGCTGCCCCCACCCAGCTTCATGAGAGTGTTCAGACTGCATATTGTTAACTTGGGAAAAGATCCAAATTCACAATCCCAAGTACAGTTTCTGGTGAATGTATATAATCACTTTTGTACCATTGTAAAGTAAAAAAAATCCTAAGTCAAATTGTAAGTCAGGGACCATCTGCATAAGGAAACAACCTAACTTAAAAATGAGGAAAAGATAGACAGACATCTCATCAAAGATGTACAGATTGAAAATAAGTTTTTCAGCAACACCTCGGGTTCCCATGATGAGAGTCTTTTCTTAAACACTCCTGTACTCCTGCCCCACCCCTTGTTCTCCTCCATGGAAATAGAGTCAGTCACCTAAATGATGAGTTTGATGGAAGAAGTGGCAAAAGTAGTTTAATCTCTTTCTCCATCCTTTCTTTTTGGATCTATCTTACTGCAAAGGGAATGTTCTTTAGACCATTTTACCTGAATGTTGCATGCTTAGTGGTAATCACTTTGCTCTACTTGTTGATGATTAGAGGGTGGTTATGGTGGTATCTGATTATTTTGTACTGCCTGTAAATCTGAAAGTAAGTTCTTAATTCTGGAATTCAGTGTTTAGAAAATTGTTGCTTGAACGCTTAAGCCACAAAGTACGGCTCAGCATTTATCAATAATGATGATGCTATTTTCATCTTCATATGTTTTCCCTATCTCAATTTGTTTTGCATTCAGACAAGAAGATGGGTGCTATTAATTTCTACTATAATGCTAACAAAGGAGGTATAAACAACTCCAGAATTTTGGCCATAATGAGTAGTTGGGTAAATAGATTACAGTTGGTTATTATTGGGCTCCAGAGATTTTTTGTTGCATTCAACAATTTCAAGATGTGGAGATTACTAAAGCATGTTTATAAGCTAATGAGAATCATTCAATAATGAGGTGAAGCCTAATTTTTAGGACAACTGTAGGAGAAAATTTCAGGAAAATGAGAGGGGATAGAATCCAGAGCTCCAGTGAAGAGACGTTGGCCTCTTATAGGAGTGATACTGTCCCTACTATAAAATGAGGAGATAAATGCATAAATAGATAAACTTATGGATTTGTTGGTGGTGGCTGTTGGAAGAAGTTTTTGATTTCTCAGTTCACCATGTGGTGGTGTCAAGTAAAAATGACAGTATAACAGAAGGAATGAAAAGTCTACAGAAAGAGAACTTATGAAATAGTAATTTTAGGTTGTGGAAAGACAAAATTTCTAGGGCAGCCTAGTAGGCTTACTGGTCAGCAGCTTCTCATTCAATATTTTTATTATACAATAAAAGTAAACACAATCAACTCAGTTGTGCAATTTTCTCCAGCAATGGTCAACTACTGAGATGTAGCTATAAAGAAGGTAAGCTAATAAAGTTCATCCAGAGTCTGGTGTTTTCCATGCAAGTTTGACAGAAGAAGAGGGGGGACAAAGGATTCGAAATTACTTATAAGGGAATGATTATAATGATAAGCCGACATGCACTTATATAAGTGAGTTGGAAGGTTCAGAGGTTGTGGTTAGAAAGTAGGATGCTTGATATCAAAAATTTAAAGATGGGGTGCCTGTCTGGCTCAGTTGGTAGAGCATGTGGCACTTTATCTAGGGACTGTGAGTTCAAGCCCCATGTTGGGTATAGAGCCTATTAAAATTTTTTTTTAAAGATAGTATTGTTTCGAGTAATGTCTAGGGTCCAAAGTATGACTATGGAAAGAATGATTGACAAAGTCTTTAAAAATAAAGTTCATTTGTAATGAGTTAAACAAGGAACTTTGCAGCCAGAGTGTTATGTAGGTCATCCACATAGACATTGAAATTACCCAGGGTAATGACAAGAGTTGAGCTAGAGAGGAAGAGAGTGAGAAAGAAGCTAAATCTTCCCTGAAAAAAGTAGATTGACAAGGAAGTAATGGGAAATGACAGGGACAAGAAAGAAGAAGGATGTAGTTGAATGACATGTGCCTCAAAGCAGCAAAGGTAGGAGAACAAATCACCAGAATTAGCAGTGGGGATTGAGGGAGCTGGCTACCCTGTCTCTTGTTCTTGAGGTGCCCAGAATACAAGAAAAGCAGCTATAATAGCAAAAAAGACAAATAAGAAACAGTATCTGCCTGACAGGGCTAAAAGGGAAGTTATGCATTTAGATAAGACAAGGCTGAAAGCAAAAAAGATGAAAAAAAATTCATTTCCATGCAAATGATAATCAAAAGAGAGTAGGGTGGGCATAATTATAGCAGACAAAATAGACTTTAAGTTAAAACCTGTTACAAGAGACAAAGAAGGATATCAGATCATGATAAAGTTCAATTCACCAGGAAGACATAACAAGGATGGGGCTAGGTCATATAAGACAATGTGATAAGTAACATGAGGATAAGAGCCTAGCAATACTGGATTACCAAGGGCCTTAAAGTTCTGGGGATATATGAGATTCGGATGTGCACTCTGACAGTTTAGCTTTGCCTTCTTTTTTTTTTTTTATAAAGAAGATGTGGTATATATATACAATGGAATATTACTTAGCTTTGCCTTCTAGTGGAAGGATGGAATAAATATTAACTGAGAAACTTATGAGAGAATTAGCAACCAAAGAGGAGTGGGAATTTGGATGAGAATTAGAATTTAGTTCGGGATGTCTATTAGACGTGTAATTGGCGATGTTGATTGGGCATTTGGATGTATGAATCTGGAGTTTAAGAGAAAAGATGTAGGTTGGAAATGTCACTTTGGGATGGGTTACAAAATAGATGGTAACCAAATCGATGAAACTGAATGATATCTAGAGATATCTAGAGAGATATCCAGACAGTCCATGTATGTAGAAGACAGACAACGTCCAAGGAGTTAGCTTTGTAACATTCCTACATTTAGAGGCTGGAGAAAGTTTAAGGAACTAACAAAAGAGACAAAGAACAAGTGGGTGGCCAATGTGGTAGAAGGGAAACTTAAGGGACTGTGGGATTCTGGAAGCCCTGTGAAGGAATTGTTTCAGGAGAAGTGATCAGCGTGTCAAATCTGTGAGTAACAATAACATGTGGACCAAGAAATGACCATTAGATTTAGCAATGTGGAGGTCACTGGGGACTCTGACAAGGGAAGTTTAGGTGGAGTAGTAGGGAAAAAGCCTGTTTGGAACAGTTGAAGAGAGAATTTGGAGATAGTGAGTATTAACAAACCTGTTATTTTTGTGTTTTAAGGAAAGGCCACTGGATGGATTAGAAAACAGGGTTAAATGAGGGTTAGTTATTCTTTAATTCTCTTTTTAATATGAGAGAAGTAAAAGCATGGTTGTATGCCGATTGGAAACATCCAGGAAAGGGGGTGGGGAGTTGATGATGCAGGATTGAGAAGAAAAGCAAAGTCCTTGAAAAAGTGAGAAAGTTGGAGAGCTAATGCCCAATTGGCTTTAGCTAGGAGTTTGGGCAGCTTATTCACGGAAACCAGAGGGAATTCAGAGTACAGAGACCCAAATGTAAGTAGGTAGGTAGATGGGTTGTGGGAGATTTTTGAAATTCTCTTCTGATTGCTTCAATTTTCTCACCAAAGTAGGAATTAAGGTAATGGACAAAGAGTGAGGATCAAGGAAGAGATGGACGTGTGAGTAGAGAGGAGAGCATGTTAAATGCTCATCTAGGAAAGTGTAAGAAGGAATGAACTAGGGATGCATATTATGATTGCTTGGCAGCATTAAGGACCTCTCCTCACCCTTTGAGGTTTATGGTCAGGATTTGAAAGTAAGGTGACTTTGCATGGTTTGTATTTTCTCCAGTTATGTTCAGCTGTATTGGGGATGACAAGCAAATACTGTTTGGTGCTCCCTGAAATACTGTTCTGGATTCTTCTCTATCTGGTGTCTAAACTTAAAGTACTGGATTGCCTTGGGAAAAGCCCAGAGCTGTGAACAAAAAAAGTCATATCCTTTAGCTTCTAAATTCAAAGAACTATCATTTAGGGGGCCAGGTTATTTTAATCCTCACAAAGATGGAAATGAAAGGAAGTCTGTTGAACAGCTTCCAAAAGGAGAATTGGAAATATAATGTTATCCTCTTCTTCCATTTTGGGTGACCTCCCTCCTCAATACCAAATAATCCCCTTAACAATCAGGGGGCTATTGCTAAATAGAGGGATTTGGCCTGCAACCTGTCTGAAATTCACACTGTGTACGAAGAAACAACATTACTTGACACTGTCGGCTGAAGGATGAGCAGCATAGAGGGGACAGGGTAGCCCAAGAAATCAAGATGGGGCAAAGATTTTTTTCCACTTTTGCAGAAGTTGACATGGAGAGCTACAGGAAGTAGCAGGGGAGTACTTGCTGGCTGGCTGGATCCATTCAAGAAACCTTATAGTTTATAAATATCCCAGTGGGATGAAAGGATTTCAATGAGAAGTTGTGGGGTGAAACACAAACTTGAGATGGCAGTTATACTTCTGTAGAATCGTTGGTATCCAAAAGCTGTGTAGGGGCTGCCTAGCAGATGCCTATAAACAATTGATTGTTCCAGACACAAATAACAGCTTTGGACAAGCTTTGCTTTTCCCATCCTTGAATAGAACACACTGAGTGATACAGTCACAAACATCAACAGATGTACCATGGCTGCCTTAGATTGATGATGTCTCCACCAACTACCTCCCTTACACCTAGCCCATCCCTGCCCTCCCACCCACTTCCAGGAGGCAGGTATTGTTATGAGCTAAACTGTGTCCCTTCAAAACATGTTGAAGTCCTAATGCTAAGTATCGCAGAATGTGACTTTATTTAGAGATTGAGTCATTGCAGGTCTAATCATTTAAGATCCTATGTGACTAGTGTCCTTATAAGAAGGGGGAAATTTATACATAGACACACACAAGGGAGAACACCATGTTGAAGGCAGAGATGGGTGTGATATTGCTTCAAGCCTAGGACTACCAGAGATGGCCAGCAAACCACTAGAAGCTGGGAGATAGGCATAGAGCAGATACCTCCCTCACAGCCCTTAAAATCCAACCCTTCCCATGCTAGGATCTCAGACTTCTATTCTCTAGAACTGTGAGACAATGAATTTCTACAGTTTAAGCCACCCAGTCTGTGGCACTTTGTTATGATGGGCCCAGAAAACTAATACAGGCACTTTAAAAAAAATACAGGCACTTTTAATATTTTTTTTTAAATTAAAGCAGAACCAGGGAAGATGAAGGAGAAAACACCTGCAAGAAGGGGAAGCCCTGGGATGGTGAACCTGACGGTGACTTGAATCTGACTGCGTATGTATCCAAGAGAGACTAAAATTTTAAAAAGATTTTATTTATTCATTCACGAAAGACAGACAGAGAGAGAGAGAGAGAGAGAGAGACAGAGACAGAGACACAGGCAGAGGGAGAACCCAAGAGAGACTAAATTTTAAACCAGAAGTATCTGAAACAGTGAGGTTGGACTTGTATGCAATAAAATGAGTTGTCTTCTCTGAGCATAGCCAGGACTCAAATCTAAAGAGAGGATGTAGTTTTATGAAGAGATCAAACTTTACATTTTTTCCTCTCAGAGAAGAGGGGTTTCTCTTATACAATAAACTGTTCTGGATAGGCCTTTCAAGGATGTGTGTGTGTGTGTGTGTGTGTGTGTGTGTGTGTGTGTGTGTGTGTTTTGGAAGCTGGGTAGCTATGAACTGTCAGCCTATTGATGGCCAGTTATATCAAAACATATTAGCCAAGCGTCAATCACTGAATATTTGAAGAATAACTGAAGTGATTTTTGTAACATTTTGTAAATCCCGGTAAGTTCAGCTTAGCAAGACTAGTTGTTTTCTCAACTTATAGTTCTTTTTTCAACTTAAGACCTGTGGCATTCATATAGCTAAGAAAAAAAAGATTAATATTCCACACAAGGTTCATACCTGCTTCATAACTCACAAAGATTCATTGGGTAGGTCATAGATGCCTATGTTGACTGCATGAAAATCGAATAGATCCACTAGAGGTTTTGTTTTTACACAATTATGTGAGCAAATTCCATTTCCCTTTAAGGAAGTAAAATCAGAACAAAATGCAACATAGACATTTTCAGCTCTGGATGAGGAAAATATTATGGAGGAGTTATAATTATAGCTGTCTTGCAATTCTGAAAATGCCTTCATTAAATCCTGAGTACTCTAATATAATGACCCTAACCCATCTTCATGTGCATTTCAAAGAATTCTTCATACATAGATGCTTCCTGTACACTGTTTTATAGACAGTTTTTCCAGTTCATAATTACTTAACTAGTTTTTTTTTGTATCTATCTACAGAAACTGTTGAAAATTTGGGGTTTTTATTTAGGGAAGTTTTGCACAAATTGAGAGGAAAATATTATATGACTTTACAGTATGTATATTTGCTATAATGAAGTGACTATTTGAATATTATCATGCCTGAAAACTACACATGAACTCTGTTTTAAATGTATTAGTCCTGGATAGTGTTGCTGACTGGAAGGAATTCTTTATTTGAAGATCGTTTTCTAACATGTTCTACCTTTAGCTCCTTTGAGTCTCATTTGCTTCACTGATGAAACAAATTGGTTTCAGCTAGGTAAATTTCAAGTTTTCTTTCAGTGCCAAAATTCTAAATTCATTCAACAAGTATTTATTTTCTAATGTGTACAAAGGACTGTGCTAATAGGCACTGGTAGCTTGTCAGTGAATAAAATAGATAAGAATCCTTTCCTTTGTGCAAAGAAAAATTCATCAGTGACTTTCTGGACTCCAAGGTGTATCTTGACCTTCCCATCTCCATGTCCTGTGTCATTTGAGTCATTTTCTTAGAGCATGCTTATGAGCAAGTCCCTCTAATACTCAAAAGTTTTCAAGGCTCTTTATCAATAACACAATATATTACAAATTCTTTAGTCAGGCATTCTTTACTCAGTGTGACCTAGCCCAGTATTATATTAACAATCTCATTACTACAGTGAAAGTATTGGATTATAGAAAAGAACTAACACAGGAGTCCAAAGTTTTGGATTTAGGTCTTAGTATTAGCACATATTAGCTATATAACTTTTTGGCAGAGCATATAAATTCTCAGAGCCTTTATTCCCTCATTTGTAAAATAAAAAAGATAATAATCTCACTCAATCAGGCAATATACAAGCAATAAATCACACTTGGTAAAGATAGAAAGTACCTTATAACTCTTAAGGTAAAGTGGGATAGTGGAAAGACCATGGATTTTGCAATCATTTAGAACTAGGTTTGAAATCTGGCTCAGCACTTTATTAGTTTTGTGACTTTGAACAAGTTAATTAATGTCTCTGAACTCCTTATCTATACAATTGCATCAAAATAGCTATTTTGCATGGCTATTATGAGTGCTAAATGAGTGTAAGGGAAATACTTGACAGTCAATAGGTAATTAGTTGATCACTGAATAGTAGCTATTATTAAAGCAGTTAGTATTTATTTTAAGTCTGCATAGAAAAATGAATCATATAGATATTTTATTTCTACTGGTTGACAAATTAGTCCAAACTTTACTCAAGAAAAAAAAATATATTTGAGAGAGAGGGGTGGAGATAGGGAGGGAGATTATGAAAGATTCTAACTGGAAGAAGAATGAATTGCAATCCAAATTCTGAGGTTAGTTGATCTTACAGAACCATTAAATATTATTAGATAGTCCCCACATAGAAATGCATGAGAAGTAAAAAGAATAAGGAGTTTGATTTAGTACTACCCTGTAGAGTTGAAAATGCATAAATGTTATGATCTAACAGATCTACTCTTAGATATGTGCCCTATGGAAATTCCTATCATGTCCAAAGTAAGGTATTAACAGAGATGTTAATTGCAGAATTGTTTATAAGAAATGAAAGATTCAAAACAAGTTAAAAGTCCATCAATTGAGGACGCCTGGATGGCTCAGTCAGTTAAGCATCCAATTCTTGATTTCAATTCAGGTTGTGATCTCAGGGTCGTGAGATCAAGTCCTAAGTTGGGCTCCCCACTCAGTGGGGACTCTGCTGAGATTCTGTCTCTCCCTCTCCCTCTATCCCTCTCCCTCTCAAATAAATAAATAAATAAATAAATAAATAAATAAATAAAATCTTTTTTAAAAGTCCATAACTTGAAGGGTGAATAAAATAATTGTGATTTACTCTATAAATAGAATATATACAACAGCAAAACAAATGAACTATATTGTATAGCTTACCTACCAACATGATTGATTATTTTCAAATATATAGACCCTGAATAGACAGAGATATGTTGAAAAAGAAAACCACAGATGGTAGCATCACAATTTTGGGCTTCAAGCTATAATACAAAGCTGTAATCATCAAGACAATATGGTACTGGCACGGAAACAGACACATAGATCAATAGAACAGAATAGAAAACTCAGAAATGGATCCTCAAGTCCATGATCAACTAATCTTTAACAAAGCAGGAAGGAATATCCAATGGAAAAAAAGATAGTCTTTTCAACAAGTGGCATGGGGAAAATTGGACAGCCAATGGTCCAGAATGAAACTGGACCACTTTCATACACCATACACAAAAAATAAATCAAAATGGATGAAAGACATAAATATGAGACAGGAATCTATCAAAATCCTAGAAGAGAACACAGGCAGCAACCTCTTTGATCTCAGCTGAAGCAACTTCTTACTAGACATGTCTTCAAAGGCAAGGGAAACAAAAGCAAACATGAAATATTGGGACTTCATCAAGATACAAAGCTTCTGCACAGCAAAGGAAACAGTCAACAAAACTAAAAGGCAACCTACAGAATGCGAGAAGATACCTGCAAATGACCTATCAGATAAAGGGCTAGTATCCAAGATCTATAAAGAACTTATCAAACCCAATACCCAAAGAACAAATAATCCAGTCAAGAAATGGGCAGAAGATATGAACAGACATTTCTCCAAAGAAGACGTACAAGTCTTCTTGTACCAACAGCCAACAGAAACATGAAAAGATGCTCAACATCACTTGGCATCAGGGAAATACAAATCAAAACCCCAATGAGATACCACCTCACACCAGTCAGAATGGCTAAAATTAACAAGTCAGGAAGCAACAAATGTTGGTGAGGATGCAGAGAAAGGGAAACCCTCTTACACTGTTGGTGGGAATGTGAAATGGTGCAGCCATTCTGGAAAAACAGTATGGAGGTTCCTCAAAAAGTTAAAAATAGAGCTACTCTATGACCCAGCAATTGCACTACTACCTAAAGGTTACAAACATTGTGATCCAAAGGGGCACCTGCATCCCAATGTTTATAGCAGCAATATCCACAATAGCCAAACTATGGAAAGAGCCCAGATGTCCATCGACAGATGAATGGATAAAGAAGGGGTGGCACACACACACACACACACACACACACACACACACACACAATGGAATATTACTCAACCATCAGAAAGGATGAATACTTACCATTTACATCATTGTGGATGGAACTAGAGGGTATTATATTAAGCAAAGTAAGTCAATCAGAGAAAGACAACTATCATATGGTTTCACTCATATGTGGAAATTAAGAAACAAAACAGAGGATAATAGAGGAAGGGAGGAAAAAGTAAGGTGAAATCAGAGAGGGGGATAAACCATAAGAGACTCTTAACTATAAGAAACAAAATGAGGGTTGCTGGAGAGGAGAGGGATGGGGGTAACTGTGATGGGCATTAAGGAGGACATGTGATGTAATGAGCACTGGGTGTTATACGCAACTGATGAATCACTGAACTCTACCTTTGAAACTAATGATACACTATATATTAACTAATTGAATTTAAATAAAATAAGATAAATAAAGAAAAAATACAGAGTAAAATATATTGTATAGAAGAGTATTTACAACACAGTATTTATATAAAGTTTTAAAACTTACAAAGCCATATTACATAGTGCTTGAAAAAAATATATAGTAAAACCATAAAGACATGAATAGGAATGATAATTACCAAGTTCAGGATAGAGGCTAATTCTAAGTGAGGGGGTGTGTGTGTGTGTGTGTGTGTGTGTAAGGGGATGAGAAGCATGTGATGGGGTGAGGTACTCAAGGAGTTTCACCTATACTTGCAATGCTATGTTTCTTAAGCTAGATGGTGGGTACATGGTCACTTGTGACTTTATTTTCTATCCTTTGTATATATCTGTTTTATTTTGTGAAATCTACTGAAAAGACTATGATGATGAAGTGAGAGGAAAGGAGTAGAGTGATCTGATTCTCCCATGTTAACTAATCAGGGAGTCACGTTGAATTGTGAGTGCTGGTTACCCAGTGAGAAGCTAAAAGAAGTAATCATCATACCCAGAGTGATATCAACACACTTCCAACTTACAAAAAATAACCATAAAAACTTCAATAGGTGTTTGGATATCCCATACTCAGACCCAAGTATCTATCTAACCTCCTCCTTAAGACAGCTAGGTGGGATAGTACCAGCACATGAACAGAAAAAAAGGATAGGCTTTGGAGGTAAACTGACCAGGCTTATAAATTTCCTTTCTGCCATCCATCCATGGCAGTATGAGCTGTATGTAAACTTAGGACTGTCAGTGACTTGATATGTTACCTTAGATAATTTTTAGTTTCAGTATCCTAATACATAAAATGAAGGCTATGATATCTATATTTATATATGATTTCTAGCTCACAATATTTCAGAGAATATACACATGTACATACACACATGCCTAGAAAATAATAGGTACTGAAGGAATCTGTTTTCTTCCTTTTTATCCACTAAGAGATTCCTTATAGTCTGAATTCTCCTAAGATCAATGATTAAATTTCATTATAATCCACTCGAGATCAATTTGTATAATATCATTATTACAATGACCCAGAGCTGTCATGATGTAATGCAATTTTTCTCATTTTAGTATTTCTTTGTTCACCATTACTTTTATTATCATAAATTGCCAAAAATGTTGATAAATTTTTTGGCCAACAGTTGGATCAGAGAAACAAATTTTCTGTTCATGTTCTCTCTAAAGCATGTGTGGTGACCATGGTCAGCACTGTGTGCATGGGCCACCAAAATGGCACTCTTATTGCAGAATGAATTTGAGCACCTAAGCTCTCATAGTGCCCTGAGCCACAGCAGCATACATTTTCTCAGCATCACATTTTGTGGATCCTAGCTGCTGAACAAGCTGAGATCTTTCTAGTGAGCCAGGGAATAGAGAGGGGCCAGGAATTGTGGGACTATCACTATGAGGAAACAAAAACAGTTTTGATTATAGCACCTGAGAAAAGTGACTGGCAATTCAAATTTCAAGGAATAATAGTAATTGGAGAGCTCAAGCAGCCACCAACCTCTCACAAGCTTGTAGGTCCTACTGAATCCCATAGCATCATTTTTTGAGAACAATTTATAGGGACAGAGTTGTTAAATACCACTCATAGCCAAGGCAGGAACAACCTGATTTTCTTTCCTATGACCAAACAAACTTATACTCATCTGGGATACCAAGCCAAGATGTTATAACCCTGTTCAAAGGCACTGACTGTCATAGGGCAGCATGCTGAAACCTTGGAAAACAACACAGAGGAAATAGAATATTTAGCATTGTAAGACTGCATGGAAATCCAAAAGATCTGTTATCTTATTCTTACTTCATGTTCATTTGTTATAATTGGGTACTTTTAATTGTGTGTGGGGGGAGTATGTAGGTGGTAGAAATTCTGCATTTTGGTAGCCTTCTCTGACCACTATGAAATAAAGCTAGAAATTATATTGTGTACAGGGGCACCTGGGTGGCTCGTTGGTTAAGCATCAGACTCTTGGTTTCAGCTCAGGTCATTATCTCAGGGTCATGAGATCAAACCCTGAATGGGGCTCCCACTCAGTGCAGAGTCTGCTTGAGATTCTCTCTCCCTCTCCCTCTGTCTCTCTCCCTGCTCACTCTCCCCCTCTCTCTCTAAAATAAATAAATACAATGTTTTATAAATAAGTAAATAAATAAATATGTATAGTTTAAATTCATAGAAAAATCTGACCATTTGGAAGTTTTAAAACATTATTTTAAATAGTGTTTAGGTTAAAGTGGAACTCTAAACTGGTGACAGACTAGAATATGATAACATCAAAATACTATATCTCAAAATATATGGATGGTGGTCAAAGATGAACTTAGAAGATTTATGGCCATATATGTTTTTTTATGCAAAAGAACAAAGATAAGAATTTAACTAAAAATAACAAAAATTAAAAGAAGTAAATGTAAAAAAAGCAGGAGAGATTAATTTATTCATTCAATAAATATTTATTGGGTGGCTACTATGTGCCAGATACTGCTAGGCATTAAAGATACAGCAGTAAAGGTAACCAAGTCTGTGCATTCATGGAACTTACATTCTTTTGTTTTATTTATTTATTTATCTATCTATCTATTTATTTATTTATTTAACAGTGAGAGAGAGAAAGAGAGAAGAAGCATAAGCAGGGAAAACAGCAGAGGGAGAGGGAGAAGCAGCCTCCCTGCTGAGCAGGGAGCCTGACGATGTGGGGCTTGATCCCAGGACCTTGGGATCATGACCCGAGCCCAAGGCAGACACTTAACCAACTGAGGCATCCAGGTGCCCTTCATGAAACCTACATTGTGTGTGTGTGTGTGTGTGTGTGTGTGCGCGCGTGTGTGTGTGAGAGAGACAGAGACAGAGAGACAGTCAGAGACAGAGAGACAGAGAGAAAGAGAGACAGAGAGAGGAAGAAACTTGACACACAATTAAGTGAATAATGTGTTAGGTGGTATGTGGTTTTGAATAACAATAAGGTAGGTAATAGAAAGTGTATTTGATGACAATGAAATATAGACAAATGTGACATGTATCACTCCTCAGCAAAAGCTTCACGAATCAATGTTTATAATTTGTTATACTGTCTTTTTTCTGCCTCTATGATCATGGAAAATAGTGTCAAAATAAGACCTCCAGCAGCCAGGTTCCATAAGACCCCTTGCTGACTCATAGTGGATAGGTAGTTTGCTTGAGAAATAAACATTATTGTTTAAGTGAGAGGCATTTCCATGTTTTTTGTTATTCCATATAGCCTAAGTTGTTTTTATTCTTTTTTTAAAAATATGTATTTATTTATTTGGGAGAGAAAGAGAGAGAGCATAAGCAGGGGGAGGAGCAAGGGGAGAGGGAAAGAGAAAAACAGAGAAAAAGTGATACATGAGAAAGGAGAAAAAAAGAACAATTATTCTTGAAGCCAAGAATAGAGAGTGTTGCAAAGGGGAAGAAATACCAATGAATCTAATGTTTATAGGCCATAGAAGAGGAGGACTGAGAACTGATCACTGTATGTAGAATATGGTCACTGATGAATTTGACAGATGTGATTTTGGTGGAAAGTGGGAGAGGGAACTATCATGTAACTAATATAGGCAAACATGGGAATAACATTAACAAAAGTGAGAATTAATATGTTAGGACAGAGAAAAGCAATAAAGTCTATAAATACATCCAAAACTTGGTTCTTTGGAAAGATCAATTTAAAAAAGCAAACTTCTGATGAAACTAATAAAGAACAAAATGGGAAAAGAGAAAATGTACATACACAATATTTGAAATCAAGAATGCATATAACTACAGAGTTGGAAAATATTTGATATATATAGAAATTTAGACTAATATTTAAAAAAATCTTCACATAATGAGGGGTGCCTGGGTAGCTTAGTTGGTTAAGCATCTGACTCTGGATTTTGGCTCAGGTCATGATCTCAGGGTCATGAGATAGAGCCTGTGTTGAGCTCCACACTCAGTGGGGAGTCTGCTTTTCTCCCTTTCTCTCTCCTATTCCCCCTTCCTCTGCTTGTGTGCACTCTCTCTCTAAAATAAATAAGTAAATATTTTTAAAAAGATTTTATTTGGGATCCCTTGGGTGGCTCAGCAGTTTAGCACCTGCCTTTGGCCCAGATTGTGATCCTGGAGTCCCGGGATCGAGTCCCACATCAGGCTCCCTGCATGGAGCCTGCTTCTCCCTCTGCCTGTGTCTCTGCCTCTCTCTCTCTCTCTCTCTCTCTCTCTCTCCTCTCTCTCTGTGTGTCTCTCATGAATAAATAAATAAAATCTTTAAAAAAAGATTTTATTTTTTATATATTTATTTGAGAGATAGAAACAGAGAGAGAGAGAGAGAGAGAGAGAGAGAATATGCATGAGCTAGGGGAGAGGCAGAGGAATAAGTAGATTCCCTGCTGAGAAGGGAGGGCAGCCAGCACAGGCCCATCCCAGGCCCCTGGGGTCATGACCTGAGCTGAAGCTAGACACCCAACTGACTGAGCCACCCAGCTGCTCCAATAAATAAATCTTTTAAAAAAACCCTCACATAATTAATAATTTTCTAGGGAATGAGCTACCAGCAAAAATAGCACTAACCTTAGAAGATGTTAAAGGTAAGTTCCTTTAAACTCCAAGGTATAAACAATTGTCATGTATATTAACTTTTCAGAGTATGGAAAACAATGACATACTTTCAATTTCATTTTATGAGACTAGTGGGACTGTAATCTTCAAATGAAAAGTTGGCACAAAACCCCTAAAGACCAATTCACATGAGAATATAAATAGCAAAAACGTTTACCTCATGACCCTTTTCTTTAATATTTATGTGACCTTAGGTATAACAAGAGTTCTTTACTGAAGATTAGTGTTCTCTCTAACACAGTTTAGAATTATTACTTGGAAGTGGCTATCCAGCGGTGGACTACATTTTGCAGTTCCCTTTGCATCTACATGAAAATGAAGGACGGTGCTTGCCAGTGGACAATGAGTGGAAGTGGTGTGAGACATTTCCAGGTCAAGGCACTTATGCAGATGTGCTTTCTCTAATCTCTCATTTCCCATCTGATGGCTGAGTCTAGATGACATGGAGGTCCTATGGAAAAGTGCAGTCAAAATATGGAAGCAGCCTAGATTCCTGAGTGGAAGACCAGTCTGCCAAACACAAACAGCAACATAGAATTAATACGTGAGTGAGAAATAAGTTTCTATTGGTCTCAGTCAATGAGACTTTGGGGCTTTTTATTTATTTATTTATTGATTGATTGATTGATTGATTGATGGGATCTTTGGGGCTTATTTATTATAGCATTTGACATTATCCTAATTAACACATGAGATTAGCCGATGGCTTGCCTTGAGCTTCCATTTTCTCATCTTCAATATGGTCATCAAAAAATTTTAGGTGGAAAATGAAACTCTTTCCAACCATCTCATTGATTGCTATGTGCCCACTCAAGGAATTGAGTTGAGAAGGATTGCAATTATTCCATGACATTGATTAGGCTATATATGCTAGTGAGATGGGTCACTCAGAATCTGTTTCATAGAAACAAAATCACTAGAGCATAATATATAAGTGAAGATATTTATCACAGTGTTTTTATAGTAGCAAAAGAGGAAGAAGAGCAAGGAAGGGGAAAAAATAAGGGGAAGGGTTGAGGGAGGAGGGAAGGAAAAGAAGAAAGGAAGAAAGAAGGGAAGGAGGGAACGCTTCAAACTCATTTTTCGAGGCCAGCATTTTTAACACCAAAACCTGACAACCATAACACAAAAAAGAATATTATAGGCCAATATTCTTTATGAACACAGATGCAAAAATTCTAAACAAAATGTTAGCAAACCCAATTCAGGAGCATTTATTTAGAGAGGAAGCAGGGGTGGGGCAGAGGCAGAGAGAGAGAATCTTAAGCAGGCTCCACATTCAGCACTGAGCCCAACATAGGGTTTGATCTCACAACCCTGAGATCATGACCTGAGCCAAAATCACAAGCTAGGTGCTTAACTGACTGAGACATCCAGGAATTCCCCAATTCAATAGCACTTTAAAAGGATCATATACCATAATAAAGCGAGATTTATCACTGGGATGCAAAAATTGTTCAACATACACAAATCAATAAAAATGATACTCCAAAATAACAAACTGAAGGCTAGAAATCATGATCATCTCAACAGGTGCAGGAAAAGCATTTGACAAAGTTCAATATCCTTCCACTCTAGTATTTCTCAACAAATTAAATCTAGATGGAGCACACTTCAATATAATAAAGGCCATATATGAAAAGTGCACTGCTAACTCAATAGCAAAAAGCTAAAAATTTTCCCTCTAAGATCAGGAATAAAGATAACAGTGCCCTCTCTTACCACTTCTGTTAAATATGGTACTGGAAATCCTATCCAGAACAATTAGAAAAGAAAAAGATTTAGAAGACATTAAAATTGGAAAGGAAGGGGCAGCCGGGTGGCTCAGCGGTTTAGCGCCACCTTCAGTCCGGGGTGTGATCCTGGAGACCTGAGACCGAGTCCCATGTCAGGCTCCCTGCATGGAGCCTGACTCTCCCTCTGCCTGTGTCTCTGCCTCTCTCTCTCTCTCTGTGTGTCTCATGAATAAATAAATAAAATCTTAAAAAAAATTGGGAAAGGAGGAAGTAAAATCATCTGTTGGCATTGACATGATTTTATGTATAGAAAATCCTAAAGACTCCACTAAAAAACTATTAGAACTAATAAATGAATTCACCAAAGTTGCAAGATACAAATCAACATACAAAAATCAGTTACATCACTATACAATAACAATTAACTATCTGAAAAAGAAATTATGTAAACAATCCCATTTATAATGGCATCAAAAAGGTTAAAATACTTAGGAATAAATTTAAACAAGGAGTTGAAAGATATGTACACTGAAAACTATAAAACATTGATCAAAGAAATCGAAGAAGACACAAAGAAATGAAAAGATAACCATGTTCATGGATCGTAAGAATTAGTATTATTAAAATATCCATACAACTCAAAGTGGTCTACAGATCCAATGTAATCCCTGTTAAAATTCCAGTGGTACTTTTCATGGAAATATAAAAAAATAATCCTATAATGTGTATGGAACCAGAAAGACCTCAAATGGACAAAACAAACTTGAGAAAGAACAAAGCTGGAGGCACCACATTACTTGTTTTCAAACTATGCTACAAAGCTATAGTCATCACAACAGTATGTTATTATCATTGAAAAAGGCACATAGATCAATTGAACAGAATAGAGTTCCCCAAAATAAACCCAGGTACATATGGTCAACTACTTTTTGACAAAGATACCAAGAATACACAACAAGGAAAGGATAGCTTTTCCAATAAATGGCATTGGAAAACTGGATATTCACATGCAGAAGAACCCTATCTTAAACCACACACAAAAATCAACTTAAAATAGATGAAAGACTTAAGCATAAGACTTGAAACTGTAGATCTCCTAAAAGAAAACATAAGGGAAAACCTCCTTGACATTGGTCTTGGCAGTGATTTTTTTTTTTTTTTTGGATTTGACACCAAAAACACAAGCAACAAAAGCAAAAATAAACAAGTGAAAAAAAATAAGTGAACTACATAAGACTAAAGTTTCTGCATAGCAAATATGAAAGCACCAACAAAATGAAGAGACAACCTACAGAATGGGAGCATATATTTGCAAACCATATATCTGGTGATGGGTTAATATTCAAAATATACAGGAACACTTACAACTCAATAGCAAAGCAAACACTCACACAACCCACCCAATCACCCAAAATAAAACCAAAACCAAATAATCCCAATAAAAATGGGCAACGGACTTGAAAAGACATTTTTAAAGACTATGTATAAGTGGCCAACAGCTATATGAAAAAGGGCTCAACATCACTAATAATTAGAGAAATGCAAATCAAAGGCACAATGAGCTATCACTTTACACCTGTTAGGATGTCTATTGTCAAAAGGACAAGAGATAAATTCTGGTGAGGATGTGGAGAAAAGGGAACTGTAGTACAGTGTGCTGAGAATATAAATGGAACAGCAATTTTCAAAAACAGCTCTAAGAGGAATAAGTTCTAAGGATCTACTGTACAGCATGGTGGCTTTTGTTAATAATACTGTATTGTATGCTCGAAATTTGCTAAGAGGGTAGATGTTAAAAGTTCTAAAAAAAAAAAGAAGGTAGCTATGTGAGGTCACAGTTGTGTTAATTAGCCTGGTTGTGGGAACCATTTCACTATGGCTACATATATTGAATTATCATGTTGTATGCTTTAAATATATTGCAATTTTATTTGTTAACTATACTTCCATAAAGCTGAAGAAGATATAAACAATTGAAGCAGCTGGAAATTTGTTTCAATTTTTTTTCAGTTTTTAAAGTGTTGGGCTGGTACCCGGATTAGTCTTTAGATATTCGGGAAATTGGGACACAGGAGAGACTTAAAATTGCATTAAACACAATTTTGAAACTTCCCTGCCTGAGTGCTACACAGTCTTTGAAGGAACACATAAGCTAGGCTATACTTGCTGAAAAATGAATCCAGACCAACCAGATACCTGATACCTCTCTCTTTTTTTAAGATTTTATTTAAAAAAAATTATTTTTAAGTTATCTCTACACCCAACGTGGGGCTCAAACTCACAACCCTGAGATCAAGAGTCGCATGCTTCAGTGACTGAACCAGCCAGGCATCCGGAGATACCTGAGACCCCTCTTAATGGGCTCAATCTTGGTGATAATACTGTGAAGGGGAGGTTTAGAGGTTATTACTTCCCTCTGGAAACCAGAAGAAGAAAATTCACATTTCATTAAAAGCAGAACAATAGGTTACATGCTATCATTACTCCTTGACATGCTCTGCAACTTTCCTGGAAATCGATGTCAATTTACTCTGATGGTTGATGCTAGACCCTGAGGACTGTTGGGTGAGGGGGTAGAGACTGAGATCACCTCATTTTCCAAATGTGTGTTCTCTGGGGATCCGGGAAGGAGGCAAGCAGCATTCCTGGTGTGCTACCCGTTCCAAGTGTGACGATGCTGTGGCTATGGCTCAGTGACTTTATTCACATGACTTCTGTTATCTGTCTTGTAGTCTGGGGGTGGGAGAGGAGATGTCAACATCAAGTGCCTCTGCCCAAGTCCTTGTCATTTCCTCTTCACTGATTGCTAAATGATTCCACCCCACACATAGGAGGGGGGACTGAAGATATAACAAGTGACAGAAACATTTGAGAAGGGGCTAAGAGGACACTGATTTCTACCTTTGTTATCAGGGACAGATGATAATGGGATTCTTGTCATCATGGTCCATAGAGGAGAAATGATACAACTACATCAACTGCTTCATTACCATCAGGAGTGGAGGAAAGGAGAGAAAGACAGCTCTAAGAATTCATCTCAATCAGCTGTTTCTCTGGTTAGGCTGTCAGTTTTTTGTATATCCATAGGATGGAATGATATGCTGCCAATAAAATCATATTTTTGAAGAATACTTCATGATAACTGACAGTCTTATGATATAATCTTAAATGTGGGGAAAAGGATGTAAAACTTTATTCACAGTATGATCCTGGGCAGAAGGAAAAGCATTTAAGGAATTACATAAAATAATGGGATCTCTATGACTGAAAAAAATTTTTTTAATGATGCTGTATTTTCTAAATTCTCCATACTGAACTTCCTCTGCTTTGGCAATTAGAAAAATAAAAATATTATTTTTAATGTCAGTTCTTTCCTTGTTGAAACTACAGGGCTCACTTCCAGGAACACCTGAGATTCCAGAAGTGAAAGGTAAGAAAGGGAGGATGAGGGAGTGGTTTTCCCATTCTGGCAGCTTGATTGGAATTACTCAAGCGGACAGGTTTTATTTTAACTTTGTCTAATGGAGAAGTGAGAGGAATAGAGTAAATGGAAGGACAAAGTATAGGGTTGGCTAGAAATTCCATTATAATAAAGAATTAGAAAATGTGGGTATTGGAACAGAGAGCCAAATTTATTAATTCTTTAAAAAAAAAGCCAAGGTGAAGACAGCAAGATGAAAAAAGATTCATCTTTTTTTTCTAAAAGCAAATGAGTGTTTCTAAAAGCAAATGTGTGTCCTGGTAACCAACTCAGTGCTCATAGTTCGTCTATACCCTGTAACAACCCAGGAATAAATAACAACAAACAATACTATCACGTGTGTACTTTAGTCTTGCCAATGTTTAAACTTAACATTTCAATTATCTTAGACATAATAACATAGTAGGAAAGGATTTCAAAGCTCCTTTGTAGTAAATTCAGGATTACCAAACACAAAGACTCATCTTCATGGAGTTCTGTTTTTCTAAACTGCAAATGTTGTTCTTAAAGTTGGCAGATAAGTCTACATTGGGGGAATTTTTGTGCATGCTCTTGAGTCTGTACAATTTTAATAAGGAAAGAAAAGAAAATGTTGACAATAAAGGTGCTGTCCCAAGCCATCATTACCTTCCAGGGCATTTTTGTATAATACTATTGTTATTTCAAGCCTATTCATAGAATCACCAACCTTCAGAGGCAGAAGTAATTTTGAAAATCAAACCAAGCCAACCACCTCACTTTAGAGGTTAGAAAACTGGTGTCAAACCTAAGGCTAAATTCAACTTTACAGTTGCCATTGTACTATGCTACCATCAGGGATTATACTGATGCATCAGAATTAAAATGAATCAACATAATATTTTTTAAAAGATTTTATTTATTTGAGAGAGAGAGCGTGCACAAAGGGAGAGGGAGAAGCAGACTCTCCACTGAGCAGGGAGCCCAATACAGGACTCCATCCCAGGATCCCGAGATCATAGTTTGAGCCAAAGGCAGACGCTTAACTGGCTGAGCCTTCCAGGTGTCCCTCAACATAATATCTCAAACCATAAAAATTTCCAGTGGATTCTGGGCTGTGAAATTTCTTCTCCAGCCTTCCTGACTGGGTGTCAGGAAATGGCTGCTCATGAATGGGATGACAGGCTTAGAAGACTTCAAAAAAGCAAAGTATGTTCTTTGTCAGTGTGGACAAGTAGAGAGGTTGCTGGGCAAAAAAGGATGCAATGTCTTTTTAAAATAGTTCATTCAACAAATAAAAATGCCACCGCATATGAGCTAAGTTTCATTTATCTTAAAAATGATTTTTCAAATGCTGATGGCTGAATTAGAAGCTACAGTACTTATTTTTCTTTTTCTAGTTTCATAACACATTTCTCTCCCTCTTTGACCCCCATGCTCCTTACTGATGGATTTAGCACTCCTTTCATGTTACTATATTTTGATTAATTTGCTATGTATAATTTTAATTTACTTTTAAGGTAAATGATCATGATCATTAGCTTTGTAGTTCTTTCTTTTACTTTGGTCGCTATGCTCAGTAATTGATAATCTTGGTTGCAATGGGAAACAAAATAACCATATAAAGTCTGCTCTCTTGACCAACAAATAAACAAGCCCCCAAATGATCACTCTAAATCCAATTAAAGTTCAAATACTGAGCCTTTGGTTGAACACAGAATTTCTAATAAAATTACAAGGGGTGATTCCATTCCCTAATGCTATTTTAAAGCTTCTAACTCGACATATTGAAGTGGTATTAACTGAATTCATTAAACATGTGATAGCAGATACCACACTTAAGAACACCATAGAAATATAATTCCACTTTTGTTACCTACTCATTGCTGCAGATGAAGCACAGGCTTAAGGAGCAGCTAATCTACTAATTTTTACAGGATTTCCATTTAAAAGGTGTGTTTGTAATATAGTCTTTCATTTATTCCTCAAATATTATCGAGTCCCTGTTATGAGGCAGGCACTCTTAGGTTCTGAGTCACTCTGCTTTCATTGAGTTTACATCCTAGGGCTGAGAGGGCAGATAGGAAAAAAGAAGAGTAAATAAACAAGACAAATTTAACCAGTTAGAAATTCAAGGAAGAAAAGAAAGTAGACAAACTGTGATAACAGATGACCAAAGGAGGGGAGCTGATTTTGACTGGGTGGTTAGGAATACCCTCAGTGAGTGTATGTGAACTAAAATATGAGTGACAGAAGATCAAGGATGGAGAGACATGCAAGGTGACACCAGATATGGTGAGGGAACAGGGTACATGAAGGTCAAATGAAATAATGTTCTAGGGAATAGGGCAAACATCCTAAATTGAGAATGGAATTGACATGTTCAAGGATTAGAAAGAAATCCAGTATGGTTGGAATGTAGCAAGTGACCGAGTGTGTAAATGATGGAAGAGAAGAGGGATCCAATACTGAACCACTGAGTGTTTCAACATTAAGAGGTAGAGCTCAGGAGGAGGGAACAGAAAAGGAACCGAGAATGATTGGCCAGAGAGCTGGGGTGGGGCAGGGGGAAGGGGCAATATCATGGGAGCCCAGATTTGAACAAGGAGGCCATGTGTGACCAAAACAGTTTCTGGGTGATGAAATGGTGATAGAGTATAGACAACATTTTAGACAAGCTATTCTGGGAAGAGTGGCAGAGCGACGGAACGGTAGCTGGAAGGCAAGCAAAGCGGCTGGGTCAAGGGAGGTTTGGTTATTATTTTTTTAAGATATAAGATGTTTGAGCATATATCACATTTGTTCATCCATTAACCTATTGAGAGCCATCTAGGTTGTTTGCAGGTCCTGGATGTTAAAAGCAAAGCTGCTCTAAACATTTGTGTACGCGTTTTTCGGTGAACACAAGTTTTCAGTTTTTATGGATAAATGTGCAGGACTGCAATTGCTGGGTCGTGGGGTAGTTGCATGTTGAGTTTATCAAGAAACAGTCCCCAGAGTACTACTTCACATCCCCAGCAGCAATGTATGAGTGACTCAGTTTTTCCATATCCTCACCAACAATTGGTATTGACACATTTAAAAAATTTTAGCCATTCTGATAAGTGTATAATGATAATTCTTTGTGGTTTTAATTTGCGTTTTCCTAAATTGCTAATGATGTTGAACAACTTCCCATGTGCTTATATACCATCTGTATATCTCCTTTGGTGAAATATTATTTCATGCATTTTGCCCATTTTTTATTTTTAAGTGTTTTAAAAGATTTTATTTATTTATTTGAGAGAGACCAAGAGCGAGAGAGAGAGTGCACAAGCATGAGTCAGGGGAGGGGCAAAAGGAGCGGGAGAAGCAGACTCTTCCCTGGGCAAGGAGCCTGACCTGGGGTTCAATCCCAGGACCCCAGGATCATGACTTGAACTAAAGGCAGACCTTCAACCGACTGAGCCACCCAGGCGCTCCTGCCCATTTTTTAATTGGATTGCTCGGTTTTCTTCTGTTGAGTTTTGAGAGATCTTTATATAGTCTAGATACTAGTCTCTTACCAGTTATATGACTTACAGATATTTTCTCCCACTTGTTAGCTTATCTTTTCATCATCTTAACAGTATTTTACAGAATAAAAGTTTTAAATTTTGATGAGGTCCAGTTTATCAGTCTTTCATTGTAATAGATAATGCTCCTGGTTTCAAGCCTAAGAATTTTCTTGCATAGCCCTAGGTCCTGAAGAGTTTCTCCTATGTTGTTATCTACAAGTTTTGTAGTTTTACATTTTACATTTAAGACCCTAATCCATTTTAAGTTCATTTTTGTGTAAGATGTGAGGTTTAGATAAAGGTTCATTTTTTGACTACGGATTTCCAATATATACATATTTAAATTAAAATATATAATTTTAATCCAAGGGGGAAAGTATTGATATTTTTCACATCCTCCATCAATTTTGATATTTTCCTATTATAAATGTGAGACACTCTTAGAAAGTTATTTCATGTAGCAATATAAAGCAGGGGCAAATATTTTCAAAACAACATTAGCAATTTCTCTTTCTACTGTCTCCATCATGGGACTACCTACGTTAAGCAACAGTTGAGATAAGTTTTAACTTAAAAAATGTATCATCGGTGATAATGTGACAGTTTCTAATTAGAAGCTAGAGTTTCTAAATTTCATTTTAAGAGAAAAAATCCTGCTCCTTTTGGCTGCCTTGATCTAACAGGTAAAATGAAAGAAGGCCATCAGAGGGCACCTGGGTGGCTCAGTTGATTAAGCATCTGCCTCCCGCTCAGGTCATGATCTCAGGGTCCTGCAATCAAGTCCCGCATCAGGCTCCCTGCTCAGTGCATGGTCTGCTTCTTCCTCTGCCTCTCCCCTGTTTGTGTTCTCTTTCCCTCACTCTCGGTCAAATAAATGAAGTTTAAAAATCTTCAAAAAAAAAAAAAAAAAGGCCATCGGGATAGGCATTCAATCTATTTTTCAGAATTAATGACCCTGTGGTTTTCCCTCAAATTACCATGAAAATTACCTTAACCTGCGCTCAATTTCATAGGCATCATGGTCACAGCTTCCTAAACTGTGTTCATGAGTCCAGTATCATGTACAGTGAATTCATAATATACCAGCTCAGCCTTCTTCTTTAAAACCCTTTTTAAAAAAGATTTTATTTATTGGAGGGAGAGAGAGAGAGAGAGAGAGAGAGAGAGAGAGAGCGCATGAGTCAGGGGGAGGAGCAGAGAGAGAGGGAAGTAGACTCCCCACTGAGGAGGGAACCTGACCCGGGGGCTCTACCCACTGGGGCTCAATCACCGGGAGCTGGATCCCAGGACCCTGAGATTATGACCTGAGCCTAAAGCAGGTGCTTAACTGACTGAGCCACCCAGGTGCCTCTAAAACTCTTTTTATCATATTTCTTCCTACCTCTTTCCCTTATACTCAATAGCTCCTCATTTACTAATAAATAGCCCAGATTTCTTACCTTGGCATTGCAGGTTCCCCCAACCCTGGCCTCTACAGTACTCCTCCATGTAAACTAGTCTAATTCCATCTCAGAACCATCCACCAGCTGCTTTCTTGTACTCATTCTATCCTCTTCTAGCTAACATTTTATCTATTGAATAGACTCCTGTTTTTCCTGGTCAGTGAAAATGCCAGCCCTGCCAATCAATTTGCCCTAATCATTCTAGCCCAGATCTTCCAAGGGTTTTGTTTGTCATCCAGGATAAAATACAAGAGCCTTATCATTATCCCGAGACCCTACCGGATCTGGCCAGTGTTACCTCTCTGACGTTCTCTCTTAGGACATTTCTCTGCTCACTAGTGGCACTTCTTCCATCTTCAAGCCAGTAGCAGCACATCTTCACATCTCTCTGACCCATTCTTCTGTCTCCTTCTTTTACTTACAAGGATCCTTTTGGTTACATTGAGTCTATCTGGATATGCCAGAATGATCTCTATATCTCAAGATTCTTAACTTAAGAATCTTGCAAAGTCCCTTTTGCCACGTGGGGTACCATACTCACAGGTTCTAGGGATTAAGACATGGACATCTTTGGGGCTCCTTATCCTGTGAACCAACACCTCCCAAATCCTCATGTATTATTTCCTCACTTCATTCCAGTTTCTCATCAAGTGTCACCTAGTCATCGATGCCTCCTCTGAGTGCCCTAAATGAAATCCATACCTTCCTTTCTCTGTATATTCCTCCTCCTTAGTTTCCTTTTCTTATTAAGACTTATCACAAGTCATATTATTATGTCACCCTAAGTGATAAGTGACATAAGAATTTTGTTTTTGTTTATTTTTCTCTGTTTCATCTAAAATACAAGCTCTCTGGAGCACCTGGGTGGCTCAGTGGTTGAGCGTCTGCCTTTGGCTCAGGTCATGATCCCGGGGTCCTGGAATCGAGTCCTGTGTTGGGCTCCCCGCAGGGAGCCTGTTTCTCCCTCTGCCTGTGTCTCTGCCTCCCTGTCTCTCAGAAATAATTAAATAAAATCTTTTAAAAAATAAAATTTAAAAAATTTAAAAAAAATTTTAAAAAATTTTTAAAAATTAAAAAATTAAAGAAAAATAAAATACAAAATAAAATTAATAACATGCAAGTTCTCTGAAAGCAAGACTTTCGTCTGTTTTGTTCACTGCTATATTCCCTGCCCTGCACTCCGTCTAGACCAATGCTTACCACATAGTAGGTGCTCAATAAATGTTTATTGACATGATGAATGTTGACTTTCTGCACTTATTACTTTCCTACTCCCATATACATTCTTAGAAGTTAGGAACTACGTTTTATATCAAATTCATGAACTTTATGTACTGAAGAAATCCAATTTCATTATTGGGATTTTATCTTGCCCAGTGGAAAGTCAGATTCCTCTGCCCTATATTCCTATTCTGATCTTATTCTCTCTCTTCATTTTTAGAAGTTTCCATTCAGTTATTTTGTATGGGATAAAAGTGCTTTAATCTCTTACTCTTCTCATGATATGGAATACATAGGCAACAGTTAGAGTTTTCTTGAAGGTGCTGGGCTCTGGCCTAACCATATAGGTGGGAAAAAATCCTGGAAACATAATAGCAACTTAGACATTGTATCACACAACTTGAAAGGAATTTTAAATAAACACTTGCTTAAAAGTATGTCTTCAAAATCAAGGATCATTTTATGTGGTTTAAAAAGTCACAGTGGAGTTTAATACACATTGGACTATTAATGGATACTTTTAAAAAAGATTTATTTATTTATTTTTAGAGAGGGGAGGTGGGGCAGAGGGAGAGGGAAAGAGAATCTTAAGCAGGCTCCGTGTTAAGGCAGGGCTTGATCTCAGGACCTGAGCGAAACCAAGAGCTGGATGCTTAACCAACCAGGCCACGCAGGCCCCCAGTTAATGGATACTTTTAATAACAATAAGAAACATCAACATCTCATACAAGGAAGATGGAAGGAAGAAACCCCGGAGAAAGGAAACTGTGTCGGTAGATTTCTGTGCATTATTAGACAATATTTTTACCTCTTTGAGTCTCATTTTCCTCATTTACAAATGGTGACAATAAAGGCAACCATATTCAATATTAATTGAAAGACAAAAATGATGATGGGGTGAACAAGTTAGATATGGTTCTTAAAAAGAAGCTACTACAAACCATGAGTCAATATCGGCCATATAAAGTGCTTGGAGCAGGGTGGAGTAGAGAAGTGCGATACAGGGGAAGACCCAGGAGAAGGAGAGATCTTCCCTCATGGAATTGGCCGTCTTCCTTTCCCTTAGGAATCAGAGGCCAGAAATTTTCAACAAAATGACCTCTGAGAATATTAAACTTCAGTAGAATCCTAAGTAGAGGTCAGAATTCAAAGGAGTTAAAAACCCTAGAGAACTATATTGGGAATAATGTTTCAAGAATGATAACCAAGACTGCAGAGCAGAACTGTGGGGAAAATGGACTATACAGAAGGATTGGAGACTTTTAACTCTAGGGAACAAACTAAGGGTGGCTGGAAGGGAGGTGGGTGCAGGATGGGGTACATGGATGGTGGGCATGAAGGAGGGCACGTGATGGAATGAGTACTGGGTGTTTTATGCAACTGATGAATCACTAAACTCTACCCCGGAAACTAATAATACAGTAAATGTTAACTAGCTTGCATTTAAATGAAAAAGTTTTTAAAAAAAGAAAGAATGGAGAGAATCAGGTGCATTCTCTAGCAACAGAGCTAGCTAGAAGGGATAAGGCAAGAAACAGGGCTAGTTACCCTTGTGTATCACATCACAGAATAGAAAAGAGACCTAGCTCCAGATGTCCTGGTTAAAGGGGAGCCACTCATGAAGACCACCCACTTTCACAGGTAAATGCATGCTGCTCTTCCTGGGTCCTCAGGTTCTATGACTTTGGTGTGTCATGTATATCTTTTCAGGTGAATCGTTCAAATATGTTTTCAGACAAGGCTTTTATTTCTGATTTTACAAGGTGGAGAAATGTCTGGGGCTAGGCCTGAGTAGAGACTGACAGATCTAGGACATCCTATGATCCAAACCTGATCACTTCTATTAACATATACAACAATAAGCATGGTAACAGCATTCAAAAAAAGTAGCGTAAAAACCAGGTCCAAATAAATGTGTACTTCAGGTTTAAGGTGTTTTTTATTTTTATTTCCAAAATACGCAAATAATTAAATAGGGACAGTGAAGAGACTCCATAGCTCTCAAATGGCTACTCTGGCTTGTCCCTGGGAAATATCAGGTTGCTAACACTCTTGCTTTAACAATGCTAAAAATAGCACCACAATCCATTTCAAGAGTAGGGAAGAAAAAATGAAGAAGATTAACTAGGTGATGTGTCAGCAATGATTGAAAAGAACCCAAATGAATCATTTGGAGCTGTCACTGCTGAGAGACAGGTTCTGTGATGTCTTGGCCTGTTTCATAGAGGCCTCTAACATCTATATCTATAGATACATATAGTTTGGTGTTATGAAGCCAACCTGACGTGATGCTAAAGCGGCTGGCACTTTGGGTCACATCAAAGAATGAATCAATTTGTTGAGAATAGATGAAAATGTAATTTGTTTACCAGAGCGTGGCTATAAAATCCTTAACCCCCTTCACTCACAGCCCTATGTCATTAAATACCTGTTTCACTAACTTTTCTCTTTTCACTAGTGAGCTGTCCTACTATAAATACTGGGCAAACAAGTGTCACAATCAGCTCATCTCTGTGGATTTATTCACACATTCACTAAGTTTTTATTGTTTGCTAAGTGCTGGGTAATCCCCTAAGCCCTGGGATATGTATATACATGAACCAGACACTGTCCTTACCCTCGAGGAATGTAGATAGAGGCTAGCCTAAGGAGCTAACTGCTTATATCATGTCTTCCACACTCACTCACCAAGTATCTAAGCTAGGAAGGCAGGAGACTCATTTTGCTCATGGCTGTATCTCCAGTGCCTAGGACAGTACCTGCAATATTCTAGGCACTCAACAAATAAATATCTCTGCGTTAATAAATTAACAAAGAAATCAGGTTTTCTGATTTCTAGGTTCTGATTCTTTGTACTACGCCATACTACTTTGTGCACTGTGTTCTTGCTTATTTCACAGGACATGTGGCAAAATTCCCAAGAGGGAGGATACTGCTATATCTTCTGCCAGAGTCTTGGCACCAGTGTAGTTTGTAAACTGGATTATATGTTGGCACATTATCTGCCCGTGGCTATGACTCTGATTCATGCCCTTGTAGCCAGCACCCAGCAAGAGAGCTTCAAGCCCCTAAGCCCTATTCATGGCTAGAATCCTTGACCATTTGTCCTTGATTTTGCTTTGCTTCCTGACTTGTTCTTTTTTTCCCCTGGTTTCTTCTTTCTTGCATTCCTTCTCATTTTGGACTCTACATTTACCCCCTCGGATCTGCAACTGCTTCTCCAGCTTTGAAACTCATTTGACTGGGCTGAAATTGCCTTGTAGTCTAGTCAGGCTTGTTTGGCTACCCTCAGTAACTCCGTTTCTTGATAAGGCCATCAAATGCCATAATCCTCTTCTGAGTTGGCTCTCATGGCTGGCATCCACTCATACTGGCTTAATCCAGTCCCCAAGAAGAGAGATCAGAGACAATAAGAATTCAATAAATGTTTGTTCATTTGAATGCACTCATAATAGGAGATACAAAATGGGGTCGCTTCCTGGCTCACAGCAATCCCAGTGACCATGCCTGTGTTCTCCTTTCTTTGGAAGAATTCTCTTCTGCCCCCAAACACATTGTCTAAATGGAATCTACTATTTTCTTATATCACTCACTTCCATAAATGTAGTTAGTGAGCCAAAGAAGGGGGAAATTGGCCAAACCCTAACAAAGTATATGACCTAGAAATCACCCTAACTCTCATATCAGGAACAGCCTTGGAGGACTTGGAACATAGGAGTGGAACCATGTGATTAGCTGATCAAATAATTCCTTCTCCCTATATTGAATAGGAGTCTTTATTGATATTATAATCTGCTTCTGTTCCACTGTAACATATTGGTTAATTTGTGGGTGGATAAATTTGTCATTTAGTCATAGGGTATATGAGTATAAAGAATCACATTTGAATTTGGTTAAGAGGAGTAGATGTCATTTTGAGATCCTCGACTTGGAGATGATGTTGTGGCTATGTATGACCACCTCTGGGTTGTCTCTTGTGGGGGAGGCCTGGAAATGTTTATGAGTTGGATGTGGGAAAATTGCATTATTCTTGGTGATGATAATGGGAAGTGGGGTATTTTTACAAGCATATTATAGGAAGAATGTGCGTGTATGCTAGGTAGTTAAGGGGCAAGATAAGTTTTCATAAATTGACATGGCTCTCTGGCTTCCAATGATTTGCTTAATTGTGACATTTCTGCTATCACTACTTCCTGGCAGAAACTGCTTCTTCTTGCACCCCGAACTACTGTCTTTGGTTCAAATGATTGTTTCTGTATCCTTACATGACCTCATGAAGCCAACCACAGAGGTCAGTTGTCAGGTTGGAGAGAGGGTACATGTCTCAAATTAGTCCAAGCAGATTATTTTCCCTGAGAGTTTTCATATTATTCCAGTGGCCATATATCTGGCATCATAGAGAAGGATGTGAATGTTCAGAAACAGAAGTGAGAGTTAGAAAGAAATAGGATGGGGGAAAGGGAGAGAGAAAGAAGAAAAAGTGGCAGGTTCTGACAGCGGACAAGTGCCTGCTTCTAGTTCCAGAGTGCTTTCATTATTGCCTTCTGGAAGCTCAGTTCATTTCTTCATTCATTTTGATGAACACTTCACAGCCTTCCAAAACATATGCCTTTTATCAAGGCTACTTTATTTTTTTATAAATTTCTTTTTTATTGGTGTTCAATTTGCCAGCATATAGAATAACACCCAGTGCTCATCCCATCAAGTGCCCCCCTCAGTGCCTGTCACCCAGTCACCCCCACCCCTCGCCCACCTCCCCTTCCACCACCCCTAGTTAGTTTCCCTATCTAGGCTACTTTAAATTAGATTTCTCTTGCCTAACAACCATGACCGTCCACACCAATACACTACGCTACTTTGTAATCCATTATTCGGTGATGAAATTAAAAAGTAAAGAAACAAAATTAATGGAATATTTTTGAGTGCATCATATGAAGTATTGGTTTGACACTTGTGTACGCACGTGTGTGTGTTGCACACACATGATGGGTCACTAAGATCATCATGCTCAAAAATGTTTGAAGGCCATGGCATGAAAGCATTTGAATTTGTGACTCAGTGGGGCCGCTGAGTATAAGAAATCAGTCTAGATCATTTTGTTTTTAATGAGCAACCCAGGTATGTGGGAGGTGAAAAAAGCCCCGAGAAAGGCTGAGTCATTAAAGAAACTTCTCTGTACTTGAAGCAAAATATTCTCCCCAAAGTGACACTGTGGAATAATTCATGCTTCTGAATTTGGTGAGCACTGGAAACCAAAAAGCCAGAGAGAAGTTCCTTTCAGTAGCTACAGCCTCACAAGCTGCAAGAGCTCCAATTACCCAGGTGGTTGGCTTAGTGTGAAATCTCCATATTACGCAAAATATGAGGAAGGATCAGAGGAAGTTAATAGAATCAAGGCAGTGATGAGTGCACAATCAGAGCAGGATAATGGGTGTGCAGCAAGATTCATTTTGAAAAATAAAGCAAAATATCAGGATGACTTAGTTATGAATGGACACCTAAGCTCATTTCCTTCAGTGGTGCCAGAGTATCATGAGCCTCCAGTTTGTGGAATTCTGCTCCAGAGGGAGGGATTCAATCTCTAAGTAAAAGCTTCCGTGAAATAACAGACTTATTACTGAAGCGGATAACTTTGGTTGAGTGGCAGTTACAGTTGCTCTATGGTGAAGGGATAAGAAATGAATCACTATCAAGCTGAAGCTAAAGTATGGATATAGGGAGCAGTGTCTCAGCAGAAGGAGATCCTGCCATTGATCCAAATATCTGGAGGGAAAATGCAATCTTCATAACAAACTCCGACCCTAGGAGGATTTTAGGTACACCTCAGCGTAGGGGCCAACTCTTGGTCAAGACACTAGAGCAACACTGCCCAATGGAGTTTTCGACGATGACAGATCAGTTCTGTGCCATCCTATACAGTAGCCACTAGCCATAGTTAACTACTGAATCCTTGAAATAAGCCCAGTGAGACTGAGGAATTGAATTTTTAAATTCTATTTTAGTTGAATTTCATTTACACTTACGTTGAAATAGCCAAAGGTGGCTGGGATCCTCCACAGTGCACAGCAGAGGCTAGCTGGTGAGAGCATCTAGGTGTTCAGCTGCCTCTGAACCCTCCACACAGAAACGGGGCAGGAGGTAGGTGGAAGGCACATGGTGGAAGGCTCCGAAAGGAGGCCTACTGTGGGAGCAAAAGTTGCCTCTGTTAGTCAGGGACCACTTACTTCCTACACACTCCTGCTCCTTGAACTTTTACTGGTATCTGGAAAGGTCCTTTGCAAAATCCCACTCTGCTTGATTTGGGCTCAGGGGCTTCACAGGAAGGGGTTTGTCTACAGGATGGTTTGGGTGTTAAAAGGGAACGAGGGGCTACTCGTTGGCTCAATCCGTTAAGCACCCGACTTGATCTCAGCTCAGGTCCTGATCACAGGGTCATGAGTTCAAGCCCCACATTGGGCTCTGGGCTAAGTTTGCAGCCTACTTTTAAAAAGGGGGTGGGGGGTTGGGAGCACCTGGGTGGCTCAGTGGTTGAGCATCTGCCTTCAGCTCGGGTTGTGATCCCAGGGTCCTGGCATCGAGTCCCGCATTGGGCTCCCTGCAGGGAGCCTGCTTCTCCCTCTGCCTGTGTCTCCGCCTCTCTCTGTGTCTTTCATGAATAAATAAATAAAATCATAAGAAAAGGTGGGGGTGGGGTAGGAGAGCATCCTTGGGTTCTAGGGCTTATATTTGCAGGAGGAATCAAAATAAAAGTATTTTACCCAAAAGTATGTAAAAGTTTCAGCTATACTGAAACTTTGTGAAACTATTAACTTCATCTTATGGACAGATTAAACAAAAATCTTTTGTTGTACTCTATATTTAAAGAGACAGAAATTGAGCTAAAATGATATGTCTAAATAGACATAGCTTCTCACTGGAGTCTGATTCATATAATATTGGACCAGAACTGATTCTAAACAAGTTTCTTATGTTCTGTACAAAAAAATATGGTGTCGTTATCCTCCCACAAATTATCTCCGCGAAAAACTCAGAAACATCTTCTTTTTTCTTCGTAAAATTTGAAAGATTTATTTTTAAAGTATTGTGCAGGTTTTGCTCGTCTGTTATAGAAAGTTGATAAGATACAAGTAATCAAAAAGGAGGACAAAATCATTATTGATCCTGCCATGGAGACTGCAGTTAACTTTTGTGATATATACTGCTAGAGATTTTCTTGCCCTATATGACTAATAAAGTCCTTTCTACATGCATGCACCCACATGTATATTAAAATAAGATCACCTAGCATAGTTGTACTCTGTTTTTTCTCTTCCCATGTAAACAGATAACAAAGTTTTGTTTCAAAACACACATATTTGCATACATTTTGTGATTTTTTTAAAGGTGCATGATATTTCACTCTGTGGATGAATTAGAATTAATTTAGCCATTCTCCTGTGTTTTTTCTAAAATACAAACTATGATTTTATTTTACTTGATATATGAAGAATTTTTTTAAGTTTTACATAAATTCTGGTTAGTTAACATACAGTAAATTATTACCTTCAGTACAGAATTTAGTGATTCATCACGTACATACAACATTCAGTGCTCATCACAAGTGTACTCTTTAATTCCCATCATCCTTTTAACCCATCCCCCCATCTATCTCCCCTCTGATAAGAATCAATTTGTTAATATATTGGGAATTCAAACCTATTTAATTCAGTATACAATGCCTATAAATATTCAACAAATCAGGATATATTTTAGTTAAAACGAAGCACTGTAGAGGTTCATTCTAATAAAAAAGAAGTCATTTGCATAATATAATTTTCATTGTGACAACAATTCACCATCACCATCTATACAATTATCACTCTGATCTGACCTATATATATACAAGAGATAAGTAGGAATCCAGATATCCATATCTTCACTAGTGGACCAATGAACATGTTATACAACTTATTAATACTTAGATTTTGGAATATTTAAATTTCTGATACGGTTTTGAACAGGACAAATTACACATGCCAACTAATCAATATATTGTGTGTCAATAAATCAACGTTCCTTTCTACTTCCATTAGTTTTTTTTAAATAATAAATTTATTTTTTATTGGTGTTCAATTTGCCAACATACAGAATAACACCCAGTGCTCATCCCATCAAGTGCCCCCCTCAGTGCCCGTCACCCATTCACCCCCACCCCCCGCCCTCCTCCCCTTCCACCTCCTGTTGTACATTTAGCTTTACTTTTCTACCCACCATCACAAAGAGCATTCTGTACATTATTGTATCTATTTATGCAAGCATTTCCTTTAAGGTCTTCTTTTGACTGCATAGTTATATTTGAGAGGTAATAAAATAAAATTGGATGATCATTGTCTCTAACATCAATAATGGTAACAGCTGAGATTATTGAGCGCTTACTATGTGCTAAATATTATTCTGATTGCTATGTGAGTCTACTTCTTGTGCACTCTTGTTCCTTAATTTCTCGCCTATATTTGGGGAGGTCCTCTAAAAATAAATAGTTAATTCTAAAAAGTGCTGCTATTTTACGTATTGTAAAACTGAGGCATAGGAGAGAATTTATTCACCTGCTCAAGATCATTTCATTCCTGAGGAGAAATCTGGATTTAAATTCAAGCAGTCTGACTCTAGTCTTTTCCTTGAACCAGGATCTCTACTATGTTTCCTCTCCATAAATTTTGCTTTGGGTGCTCACATTAGAGATTCCTTTCACCATTATTTCTCATATACAGGGCTGTCTCTTAGGCTTTTGCTACATTGAAAAATATGCCACCACACAAATATCAAAAGGTTCCCAGTGGACAAAAGGAACTCTTCAGCTTGGGGTAATCCCAGTTTCAGAGGTAGGAAAAGAGAAACAACAACAGCAAAGAAGGATGGCATCAGTTCAGTGTTTCCATCCTAGTCAATAATGACAGTAGCTAGTATTTTTCTTCTATTTCTATGGCAGTGTTTCTTTAATTGTGCCTCATATTATAATTTCACATATCACATTTGTGTTTCCCATTGGATTGCATGGGAGAAGGGCTGATGATCCCTTTCCTATTTACTTCTGTTGTATAGGACCTAGAACAGTGTGTTTTAATCTGCACAGAGATGCAAACACATGATCTTGTGCCCTTATTTTGGTCATAAAGTGCATTCATAGATCCCATAGCTTCAACAAATAAAGAAGCAACCTTGGTCCATGATGTTATGGTATAATAAGAGATATTTTGTGTTTGTCCTTGCTTTCTGGCACACAGCTCCTAAAAACTCTTGTACTTTCCTGAATGACAGGTGTGATAGGAGCATCATCTGTTATAATATTTGGTCTTAGTCCCAATTCCTGACACAAGAGCTTCGAAGAGGTGATGAGTGTCTTTCTTGCACCCTTGTGAGATGGCTGGTAGCTGGGGGGCCTTCAGGTTGTGGTTGGCAGAAAAACCAATGTGTGATAA
Organism: Canis lupus baileyi; assembly: GCF_048164855.1. NCBI lineage: Eukaryota > Metazoa > Chordata > Mammalia > Carnivora > Canidae > Canis > Canis lupus. The sequence continues at coordinate 9,222,714 of NC_132876.1, forward strand.
GAGGGTTAGAACTTTCAGCTCCACCCCGCAACCTCCATGTGGGGAGAAGGGCTAGAGATTAAGTTAATCACCCATGGCTAATGCTTTCATCCATCCATCACATCCATCTAATAGAAACTCCATATAAAAAACCAAACCAAATCAAACAAAGCAACTCCTAAATGATGGGACTCAGAGAGCTTCTGGGTTGGTGAACACGTTGAGGAGCCAGGAGAGTGGTGCACCCAGAGATCATGTGGATGCTCTGCACCTTTTCCTCCTATACCTTGCCCTATACATCTCTTCCATTTGACTATTCTGAATTGCATCCTTTATTTAATAGTAAATAAACTGTTTTCCTGCATTCTCTGAGCCATTCTAGCAAGTTATTAAACCTGAGAAGGAGGTCATAGTAATAGCTGGTCCATCTGAAGTACAGGAGACCCCAGAGACTAGCGACTGGTGTCTGAAGTTGGGGGGCAGTCTTGTGGGACTGAGTCTTTTAGCTGTAGGGTCTGATGTCTGTCTTAGTGCCTGGAGAGTTGGCGAACTGGGTGGTGTGGGGAACAAAACCTCACAAATTTGCTGTCAGGAGTGATTGTGAGTAGAAAAACAGACCAGAGTGTTTATTTGCTAAATGATCATTGATTAAAAAAGAATGCTGGCTCCCAAGCGGTGGCGGATGCCTGGAGCGGGGACCTCCCAAGAGGTGGCTCTCCAAAGACAGCTAAGTATGTACATGTAAGGTCTAATTTATATAAAAAATCCTATGAAGGGACTGGATTACTTTTCTCAGTTTATATTATTATCTTGTGCTTTCCCTGATGGCTAAAAATCAAGAATCAGTTAAAAGTCATATATGACTCCAGTGAATCAGAGAAGTTAGGTTTTTACCAGCATGGTAAATGCTCAAAGACATTTTAAAATTTAAAATATTACAAAGGGGAATTCAGAAAAATGAGTGGCCATAGGGATGTTGCGTGGGCATATCATTTTTCAATCCCATTCCTATGTCCTGCTCATTTTAATTAGCAGTGGAACCAAATGTTAAAATACATTAAAACATCAGTTGGGTTTGCCTTTTCATTTGGAAGTGCAGGCATATCTGTTGAGAAATCTCGAGTGTGACAATGCAATCAAGACTTTAGAAAAGCGTAGCCAAATGCAATTTATATCAGTGCTCAGAGAAAATTGATTGTGGTATTATTTATATCATTTTTCCCTGCATTCATTTCTCAATCCATGCATATAAAAATGTTACTTTCTAACTCATGGACTATAGACACTATAGATTATATGAAATTGGTCATACATTTAAGATTTTAGAATCTTAGGGGGGGGGGAAACCCATGTTCTACATAGTGATCCATCTTAAATAAAAATATCCATAGAAAGAGAATTGATGTCCCTTTGTGCTTCCACTAGCCAGGAATATGTCTACTCTATACCATATTACATTAGCATGAGTGGTTCCACTACCGGCATGGTGGGCAGTCACCTCTGGCAGCAGGAGCCTTGGAGGGACTCGGTTGCAGCTGAAACTCACATTTGTATTTGTGAACCAACCCCACCCCTTCTTACCTCTGCTTTTTAAAAAAGTGTGGCCAAAGGAGCCATAGAAGGGGATGGTGGCCTTTGCCTGGGAAGGGTCCCTAAAGCAGAAAACAGTTTTGCAAAAGACTGTCAATAAAAATGATCAGTTTTCATCAATTCATATTGATGAAATGTATCATAAATGCATTCAGCTTTTTTAAAAAAGATTTTATTTAGGTATTTCAGAGAGAGAAAGAGAGAGAGATGGGGGGAAGAGCAGACTCTGCACTGAGTGCAGAATCCGATGCAGGGCTTGATCCCAGGACCCTGAAATCATGATCTGAGCCAAAAGTCAGGTGCTTAACTGACTGACTGAGCCACTCAGGTGCCCTGTATTCAGTTTTTATAACATGAAGTTTTTGTGGCAAAAAAAAAAAAAATCCCCTCACTGCTGCATAGAGAAATGGGGCATAAGGGCAGCCTGGGTGGCTCAGTGGTTGAGCATCTGCCTTCAGCTCAGGGCATGACCCTGGAGACCTAGGATCGAGTTCCATGCTGGGCTCCCTGCATAGAGCCTGCTTCTCCCTCTGCCTGTGTCTCTGCCTCTCTCTCTGTGTCACTCATGAATAAATAAAATCTTAAAAAAAAAGAAATGGGGCATAAAAGGACCAGTTGTAATCATTAAATCTAAAAGGTTCTAGAGATTGAAAAGTAAACTACAATAAAATAGGCCTCAAGATATGAAAGAGTCTGTTCTGCTCCCTGGCCCAAGGGTCCCCTAGGATGAAATGTTTCTTCTTTCTTTATAACAACTTTATAGAGATAAAATTCACACACCATACAATTCTTTCATTTAAAGCATACAATTCAAAGGTTGTTAGCATATTCACAGAGTTGTGTAACTATCACTACCATCAACCCTAGAACATGTTCATTTCTTTCAAATAAACTCTGCACTACTAAGTTGTCACCCTCAAATCTCTCCTCAACCCCCTGGCCTTGGGCAACCACTAATCTACTTTCTGTCTACAGAGATTTGTCCATTATGTACATTTTATGTAAACGGAATCACACAGTATGTGGTCCTTTGTGACTGGCTTCTTTCACGAACGGGAGGGGCAAAGGGAGAGGGAGAGAGAATCTCAAGCAGACTCCCCACTGAGCATGGAGCCCTATGTGGGGCCCGATCCCACAACCCAGAGATCACAACCTGAACCAAAACCAAGAGTCAGATGCTTAACTGACTGAACTACCCAGGCTCTCGTAATTATGTTTTGATATTCTCTTTAGAAGCCAATTGTCAAAAAAAAAAAAAAAGCCAATTGTCTATATATTATTAAAAACTCCACCCCCTAGGTACATCTATTAAATTGGATACATTCTTTCTTTTTGGCTTGGAATTGATCATTTATTTTCATTTTTCTGTACTTGGTATATATATGCACTTTACAATATTGTTTGGGTAAAAGGAATGGGTTTTGCCACAGTTTTAAAGAAGCCACTCATGACAGCAGGTGTGAATTCCATCTTTCTTGTGGTTAGTGTCAGCTCTCAACTAGGCCAGAGATGGATCTAATTTGCTACAAAAATCACAGTGCTCCCTTGAGTTTAACTATGTGTCTTCATGTGCAACAGCTCTTTCTTGACTGAACAGAATATCGCCAACACTAAACTGGTACAACAGTCAGGGGTCTCGATCTCTTTCATCATTGCATTCAATCAAGTTCCACAAAAATACAATTTAAACTAATTTTCATGATTTTGTTCTTGCCTATGCTGATATTTTCTGACTTCTGAGTTTCTTTGCCTGAATATTAGAGCATTGAAGAAGTTTCCATCCTTTTAAAATTTCAGTATCTCTCTGCATGTAGATGGGTAGAAAAGCCAGGCCTTTTTTTGTATTTCAGTTTGTACATTTCCTTTGGAGAACTATGAGACACTTTAGCTGTTTCTGGAACCTGATTTGCATATGCATTCTGCACTTCTTTTTCATTCCAAAGTCTTCAAGAGAACCAGAGTCCACACTTTTTGGGAACCTGAACGTCTAGTGGAAGAGAGAAAGATGAAACAAAACAGGTACCCTATATATCTTGAATGCAAAAAATCAAGTTTAAAAAGTGATAATAGGTACGATTTATTACTACCTATGTGCCAGGAACTGTGTTAAACACTTTACACGCATTTCATTTTTTTCCTTAGAATATTTACCTTTGATTTTATTGGGGAATCCATTTTAATATGCCGCTGTTTGGAAAGTGAACTGTCTAGGTCCCATTCAAGTATAAAATATGTTTTTCATCTAAAGAATTAAAAGCACAGAGAAGCAGGAAGTAGAAATAAAAGTACCTGTTGCATACATTTCATTCTTGAGGCGACCACATAAGGCAGCCACTCTCGTCCTCGTTTTCAAGATGAGAAAGTTGAAGGGTACAGGAGGTAAGAAACTGGCCAAATTAAGAACTAGAGTTTGTAAGTCATGGATGTGCGATTTGAATCCGGGTTTTGTCTAAATTTGAAACCTGGCTGAACTGATGCATCAATGTATAATGAAGTTATTCTGCTGTGGACAAGAAGTCCATAATAGAAGCGTGAAAGGGGAGAGATGAACTTTGCTCGGGGGCATTGTGGAAGATGAGAGAATGGAGGAGGCCTCAGAACTGGTCACTGGGCAGAAAGCAAAAGCCAGATCTGTGGTTGCCTCGGGCCACCTCGGATGAAAGACGGTGCAGCCCAGAAAGCTGCTATTACTGGCAGTTGGCAGCACCAGTCTCAGCCAGTGTCTGCGTGGGTAACAGGCCAGGGCCCAGAGTGACTACAGCACATCAGATAGTTGCAAGGGGTCTGTCTGTATGTGTGGCCATTTGGGAATTAAAGAGAGGAGAGGCTGGAAAAGCAGGTTGGGCTAAAGAAGTTCCCAAAGACCTGCTATGTTAGTATGGAGATGAATGATCTCTCACAGAGATCCTTGCCCCTGAATTCCCCTCTGCTCTGTCCTGGGCTGGGGCTTTAAGGGCCTGTATTCTCCTTGTCTCAGGAATAGTTTTCCAATGTGTTAAGGATTCTGATCTTGCTTCTGCCACTGACTGTATAATCTTAGGTCATGCATGAGTTTTCTAGGGCTGCTGTAACCAACCAGCTGCCCCAGACTGGGTGACTTAGACACAGAAATGTATTGTCTCCCAATTTTGGAGGCCCAAAGTCCAAAATCAAGGTGTCAGAGGGGTTGGCTCCTTCTGAAGGCTATGCGAGAGAATCTGTTCCAGACATTTCTCTTTGGCTTGTAGATGGCTGTCGTCTTATTGGATTAGGGCCCCTCCTAGTGACCTTATTTTAACTTAATTACCTCTATAAAAACCCTATCTCCAAATATGGTCACATTTTGAGATATTAGGGGTTAGGACTTCAGCATATGAAATTGAGGAAGAGAGGAAAGGCAAGTTACACCCATCCACAAGCTTTGTGAGGGCTGGGACTAATGGTTTGCCCTTGCAACCTGCTCTTGAGAATTCCTTTTGGCTAATGAGAACTGTCTCATTGACCAAGAAATGCCTGTGAGGTTAACCTTCCACCTCTCGGGATGGCTAATGACTGACTTTGGGAGTGGGGGGCTACAAAAGCCCCGTGGCCCTCTTGTAACAAGGTGGGATAACTCTCTGGTGTTGGTTTATGCTCCCCAGTCTTCCATGCACATGACCCCTCAAGGATTAAATCAAAGCTAAACTTTACCTAAGATGACATACTTCCTCAACTCTTTCCTGTTCCCTGCTTTGTTTCCATCCCTACCATACTGGTTCTGCTTAAAGAATATGTTCCCCAAAAATCACATCCACTTGATTCTTTACACCAAGTGCTGTTTCCAAGAAACCCAATCTCAGATATTCCCTAATCTCTCATTGCTCTAATTTCCTGATCTGGCACATAGCAAATGGTCAATAAATGTTGCCTATCATTTCAATTATTGATATGGTATCTACTTTGTTGTTTAATTCCAGCACATCTTTAGATATTGTTGTATATTGCAATGTATCACAGTGAAGAGTAATATTGGTTCTTTATCATAATCTGGAAGCCCAGAGATTCGTTGAGTCAGTTATAGAGGCCTTGGACTTTGAGAGATCCTAAAGTTCCTAGCTAAAAAGGTTCACCCTACAGAAAGATATTTACCTGTGTATTGAAAATTGGACATTGGGGCTTCAGAGAGCTAAGCAAAGTCTACAGGAACAATTCTTAGCCAAAGAAAAGAATAGGTTCTTTTAAAATATGCAACCATTTGGGGTGCCTGGGTGCCTCAGTCAGTTAAGTGTCCAACTCTTGATTTCAGCTCAGGTCATGATCGCAGGGTCATGAGATCAAGCCCTGGGTTCGGCTCCATGCTGAGTGTGGTGCCTGCTTAAGATTCTCTCTCTCTCTCTCTTCCCTTCCCTTCCTCACATACTCTCTCTCTCTCAAATAAATACAATCTTTGAAAAAATATTCAACCATCTGGAAATCTTCAAATGAGTAGAAAAGAATATTACAGTGAGTTGGAAATGCTGTGGGATCTGGTACAGGTGAGAGTCAACAAAACATGGGTTAATAACCCCTTTCAAGTATTATCAAATGTAACCTTAAGGAAACACAAGGATTATAAACAAATCAGTTCATCAATACATTGAACAACTTATTCGCAACTGAGTAGGATTTTTCTCAAGGATACGGGATAATGTAGTATTGAGACATCTATAATGTGATACTGAGAAGCTTTTGCCCAAGACACAAATGGAGAAAATGAAAAAAGGTCTATAGAATATTTTTACTATTAAAAATGCAATTATTGACTCACCTGAAAAAATTACATTCTTGCAAGTTTATCTTATAGAATAAAAGAATGTCAAATGAAAACTGGCATGGCATTTTAGTTTGTGTCTAGGTAAAACTGACAAGGAGAAATGACAGAAAGGTAGTTTAAGTTGGTGTACTGATTTAAATTTTGAAGTTAGGTATGATGGCAATAACACAGCACTTAACATTGATAGTTCCAACAAGGAACTATTAACCTAACAGATTTATGAAGACATTCTATAACATTCCATACCCATCCAACACCTACTACAATGCCTGGCACATTGTGTATACTCCATAAATATTTACTGAATTAGTGCTCAGTTGTCTCATAAGGAAAAGGAAAAAAGCTTGTAGAAGGATATTAGTTATATAAGGCTATTTCCACAAGTCTCAAGCTAACAGCCAACATCATATTAATTTTCAAAATATTCCAGCTCTCATTATTTAGGACAGTAAATAATACCTCTCCTCCCTTCTCCTCCTTAATTCTGAACTGAGAGAGAGAGGATAGAGACAGAGATCAGTAATCAGTTTGATTACTGATTAAAGCTCTATTAAAGGATGTGGCTTAGGTGTGCAGCTAACTGGGCTTATCCTCACTTTCTGAAGTGGACACATTCTTCTCAAACCTCGGGTTTCCTGGGAGAGGCTAATGGATGTACAGTAGAGCCTTAAAGCAATGGCCAAGGGGGAAGACCAAAATTCACCCTCCCTGGAGATGGGTACATCCTAAGGAAGAGACTGGAAGAGTATGGGAGTGAGCCTGGTATGCCCAGTTTGTTCTCTTAAATTAGTCTATTCTCCTTACCTGAGGATCAGCAAGTGAAAGAGAACAAAGAGTGAGGGGGTGGAAAGAGGCTGAGAGTGTCACCTTAATAGAAGCATGGGGGATAGACATAGTGATCCCTCTAATGTCATCATTATTATTTATCCATCAGCAAGGGTAGTTGGCTCTATCTGATGACTTATTTCTGTCTCCACAGTTATCACTCTAATACGAGCCACTAATCCCCTGCCTGGGATTTTAAAATTGTTTCCGAACTGACATAACTGCCGTACAGTTATGTAAGTTGTGCATTGACTTACTCCATAGGTTCTGTGGTACCCCCTGGTGCTGCACAGTGCACGACCAGGACAACTGTATGTGATAAATTCCACCTTACTAGTGCCTGTTATGTGTTACTATAGGCTAATATTAGGGGCAGGGAATACAGTGATGAGCAAACAAATACCTGCTATCATGGAGCTTACATTCCAGTGGAAGAGGAGACAAACATACATATAAAACAACACATTGATTTCAGATAGTGACAATTACTGTGTTAATTTTAGATAGTGGCAAGAACCACAAAAATAGCAAATACCACCCACTGGAATAAGGCTTAGTCCCCTAAAGAATAGTTGAAGACTTTATGTAAGCTGTCCTTGGAAATGGGACTGGGTCTTGGGGTTAATTCATGTTGTACAATAAGCTAAAAATGTTGCGCAAAAACAATCTGGAAGCACAAGGAAGATTAATTTCCCAGAGGCTAGTGCTCCATTGAGGGTACTGATCCTCCCTTAAGAGACAGAGGTGAATTTTTATAGTCTGAGTCCTGGGAGTTAATAAATGGATTTTAATTGTTTTAGTTCCAGGAAGTGCTAAAATACAGATGCTTGTATATTAACCTGTAGAATATTTGGACAAGGGTCTCCCAAACTGAAATGCTTACAGAGGCTGAGTAGGTAACCTAAATGCATGGAGCAGGCAGGCGGAAGGAGCAAGAAAGATATAACACATGCCCCCATTTAAAGGGCAGTTGGCAATGGCTTAGTTTACCCTAATTAATACCACATGGAAACATTCTTCCAGCATTGCCAAATATTCTCATTTTTGAAGAGAGGCAACAAATTTGGATTTTTATGTGAAATTTCTGGATTGTTAGATGTTATTCCCTAAAATGTTAGCTATGGATGTCAAACAACACACTTTCAAGCTGAGGGCAAGCCGTATTGACCTTTCAATCAGACTAAGAACACCAAAAGCACTTTTTCATTATTGAAAACAAAACATTGTTTCCTTGAGATACAGATGCATATAATCTCACATGTCTATTCTCAGAAGGTTGTTTGAAGAATGGTCTTTATTTTTATGCATTTTGTTCTCAACAGCATTCCATGTCCTAAGTCTATAAACCTCTGTGAAATAAAGCTTCGCCATATATTTTTCTACTTAATCTCCAGGCACTAAAAATGAAGTAGATGATCTTCAGAATCTGATTCTGAGAGGAAGAAAAAAAAATAAAGAGGGATTTGATTAGTTTCATGGGCTTACACTAAGTCTATTAGAGTTAGCTCTTTTGCCCTTCAAAATGACTAATTTAGATACTTTGAGCTACTGGCTGCAGAGTAGACAATTCAGATCCCAGTACTGGGTTCTTAAAATCTCCATTAGATATTGAAGAGACTCCATAACTGGAAGCTCTTTTGCCCTTCAAAATGACTAATTTAGATACTTTGAGCTACTGGCTGCAGAGTAGACAATTCAGATCCCAGTACTGGGTTCTTAAAATCTCCATTAGATGTTGAAGAGACTCCATAACGGGAATCCTACAGAGAATTTGTGGCATGAAAATTTAATGCAATTCAATATTGCTACCCCAAAACCTCTTTCCATACATGCACACACACATACATATTGAGTTGTTAAGATATATTTAAAAACACACAAAGCAGCCCAGATAAATACCTGACTATGAGATATAATTGTTTTCCTGAGTATCAAATATATGGTTTTCAAATATTGTTATCTATCTGAACCATCATTATAACACATTTTGATAGACTGAGAATGGAAAAATACAAGATATTATTCTGAGACTTTGAAATCCCTGAAAATTCAAAGTCAGAATCTGTCATTAATATATTCTGTTTCCCTCAGTACTAAAGGACATATGTTCCATCTGAATCATGCAGTTTCATGATGTTCCTAGGACTTGAAAAAAATGACATTAGCTTTCTGTATATCGTTTCTTTATAGAGAAACACAGAAGTTCTTCAATTATGATTACTGGTGATATTTATTGGTGTCATCTATGTTACTTTATTTAGATAAGTTGATAAGCTTTCTTGACTCTTACAGTGGAGGGAAAAAAGAAATCAATGTTTCTGTTAGGTCAGGTCCTTATTGAATTGTTTTGTCTAAAGGCTGTTGCTGAGCTTACAAAGCAGAGTCTACACAATGTGATGCAAAAACATATTTATAAACATCAAAACAGAACAAAGAATGAGCTTCTGTGAGTAAATACATGTAATATTTCAGGATAATTTTCAAAATTTCAAAGAATCATCCTTATATCACCATGTCACTTTACCTGCAACTTCTAAAGGAACTTGGGGTTCATTAAGAAGTCAGTACAAAAGATGGGGAGCCTGGGTGGCTCAGTTGGTTAAGCATCTACCTTCAGCTCAGGTCATGATCCCAGGGTCCTGGAATACAGCCCCAGGTCAGGTTCCCTGCTTAGCAAGGAGTCTGCTTCTCCCTCCCTTTCCCCCTCCCCCTGCTCGTGCTCTCTCTCTCTAATAAACAAAATCTTAAAAAAAAAATGTCAGTATAAAAAGAGATGTTCTAAATAGTTCAAATTATGCTTGTGTCAGACAGTAAATAACATGTCTTTTCCAGTATTGTTCTCCAGCAGGATATGATTATATAATTTATAACTATATTTGTTTAAAATATGTAATTCTTATGAAACTTACACAATGTATAATTATAGACATCTTTTATTTTAGGATTAACAACATCCAAAGGTACCTTACTATTGATGGATCCACAAAGCCTGGAAAGGTATGAGGTTTGTAAATTGTCATAAGAACAACAACATAAAAAATTCTTTACACACATTATCTCAAATTATCATAATTATCTCACAAAGTGGGCCATATTATGTGATTTTACAGATGAAAAAAATGAGGCTTACAGAGCTATTTTGAGTGGAGCATAGAACTATTTAACTTCCCTTCACTAAGGATGATTCATCCAGGCATATGGACTCTCAAAAAGTCAAAATATAGACATCAGGGTTCTCACAATCTCCCCTAAATTTATGTGTATGATTTTGTTTGTCTATAAATGTACATTAAAAAAGAAAATCCATAGCTTTTATGATTCTCTTCAAAAGATTGGTGACCCAAAAAAGATCCCCCATGCAAACTTTAAAATTTTAGATATAAATTCCATAAGGGCAAGAGCCATGGCATTTCTTTGACTTTTTCTATTCTATGTTGGCACGCAACCCATCTGATGACATATTCATAACTTAACAGTCACGAAGGTATTTGTAATTCGATTTTCCAAACTAGGAAGGATTTTTTTTATGACCAGAAATAAGGGGAGAAGGGCACAAGCCAAATCTTTATGATATAGTTTCATTTCGTGGATACAGAGTTCATCCCACTTAGTTGGTAAGATGGCTGAAATAGCCTGACTAAAGAGAATGCTTCAATTGTCTTGTCAGAAATTGAGCTAATTAGTAGTAACAGGGTATCACCTCTTAGGATATTGCAATCAGATGTCAAATTCAACACAACCCAAATGGAAGGTATCATTGGAACTCACCTCTAAAAAAAAAAAAAAAAAAAAGGAACTCACTTCTAAGCCAACTCTCCTTCAAGACTTCCCTATTTATGAGAATAGAATCAACACTCTCCCAGTTCTTCTGTGCTCTAAAGGACACTCCAGAGAGAAAATGAAGCACATACAAAGGCATTGAGGGGTAAAATAATCACATCTTCTTTATCGGTTCATCCATAGAGAGACACATAGGTTGTTTTCATGTCTTGGTTATTGTGAACAATGCTTCAGTGAACACGGGAGTGCGTATATCTATTCTGTAAGTTGGCAAATTGAACACCAATAAAAAATAAATTTATTATAAAAAAATCACTGATCACCTATTAAAAAAGAAAAAAAAAGATCCTGGTTTCATTTTCTTTCAATATATACCCAGAAGTGGGACTGCTGGATCATATAGTTGTCCTATTGTAATTTTTTGAGGAACCCCCATACTGTTTTCCATAATGGATGCACCAATAACATTCTTAACAACTCTGAACAAGGGTTCCTTTTTCTCCACACCCTCATCAATGCTTGTTGTTTGTCTTTTATATATATACGTATATATAAAATATATAATATTTATATAAATATAAATATATATACCTATATATAGTAGTTTTGATCTGTATTTTCCTTATTAGTAGTGTCAAATACCTTTTCATGTGTCTGTTGGCCATTTGTGTGTCTTCTTTGGAAAAATGCCTATTTATGTCCTCTGCCCATTTTTAATTAATTATTAGTAGTATTTGCTATTGAATTATAAGAATTCTTTACAAATTTGGTATTAGGGTCTTACCAGATACATGTTTTGCAAATATTTGCTTCCATTCTGTAAGTTGCCTTTTCATTTTCTCGATCATTTCTTTTGTAGTGCGGAAGCTTTTTAGTTTGATATATACCACTCATTTATTTTGTTTTTGTTTGTGCTTTTGGTGTCATAGCCAAAAAATTTATTGAGAGTTTTTATCATGAAAAGATTATTGAAAAGACTGCCCTTTCCCCCATTGAGTATTCTTGGCCCCCCTGTCAAGTAGTCATTGACCCTACATGTGGGAACTTATTTCTGTGCTCTTTGTTCTATTCCATTGGTTTTTTAAAAAATATTTTATTTAAATTCAATTTGCTGACATAGAGTATAACACTCAGTGCTCATCCCATCAAGTGCCCTCCTCATTGCCTGTCACCCAGTTACCCCATCCCCCCCATCACTTCCCCCTCTGCAACACTTTGTTTGTTTCCCAGAGTTAGAGGGCTTTCATGGTTTATCCTCTTCTCTAATTGTTCCATTGGTTTATGTGTCTTTTTAACTCAATGATTCTGGTGATGGTCAATGAGGCCAAAGTAAAAAAGATTTTCCTATCCAATTTTGTCTTGTATAATCACATGTCTTTGTAATACCATTCTTTTTGTTCCCAGCAATGCTTCGGGCAGTAGCATTTGGAACAAGCATGCAGATTCCCTCTAGACAGCCTACTACCTAAAAGTAGTGTTTGGGCCCTTCAGATGCATGCTTGCCAACTTTTCTGTTTGGCTCATCTTTAAAAATTGTTTTTATTTGAGTAGAGGTGATACACAATGTTACATGCATTTCAGGTGTACGACATAATGGTTCAACTTCTCTATAGGTTATGCTACATTCACCACAAGTGTAGCTACCATCTGTCACCATACAACGCTATTCCAATGTCATTGACTGTATTCCCTCTGTGGTGCTGTTTGGCTCATCTGAAGAACACAAGCGGCAAGCAGAAAAGGTGTTTTTTCCTCCTGTATCTCCAGTTGTCAATCTATTCTCATAGCAGTCCTTGTCACAAATGCAATTAGGGGACCAGATGCCTGTTTCATGGGTGTGGGGCAACAAACAAATATTTGATGTTATGAAAACATGTTTAGGGTAAAACTCCCAAAATATCTTTATATGTAATGCTCCCTATGGTGTTTTATGCATGTATTTTTGATTCGCTATCACATGCTTTACCCTTCTCCTTTGGCATTCTCACTCCAACCCCAAGCTTCGCCAACATTTTATTTACTTCTCAAGTCACATAGTTTCCTAATTGGCAAAATGAAAGGCGGCCTTTCAATGCTTATCCCTGTGCCTATGGCATCTGAAACTATTAGAGATTTCACCTTTTTTGAATTGTCTCTTCCATGGTTTTATGTTATTTTTTCTTCATCTGTCATTTATATCCTATCATCAGAAAAGATTTGTGTCAATTTGAAATCCAGAGCTGCAGGTGAAAGAGGATTAGATAAAGCTAAAAAAAAATCTGAAATCATTAGAAATGAGAGGGATGTATCAGCTATTTGGGATAATAACAAAATAATAACAAAATATTCTATTTTGGCACCAAATTAATTTTGGACTTCCTGGTAATTGAGCAGAAAGGGTAAACTAGCTGAGAATATTCCTAACCCACAATCCTTGACAGCAGCTTTCTCCTCTGCTAGTTCCTCTGAGTTGCAGATATTGCCCAAGGTTTGGTCTTTATCCAAAGACTCTTCTCTCCCTTTGCTTAGTTCCATCACTCTCGTGCTTCCAAATGCCACTACCAAGGGTAACTTTTAAAACTCCAAGTGCTACTGCCTCATGACTTCTGCTACTTGTAATTATTGCATCATACAAATCTGACTGCAACTCAACTCTTGGTCTTCTCAAAAACAAAAACAAAAACCCCAAACAGCTCAAGCTGTCTAAATTTCCAAGTTATTTGAAATGACTCCACATCTTCCCAGCACCAAAAAGCAGGAGTTTTGTATCATTCTTTTTCTTTGCCACCCCCACCGAATCAGTCAACAAACTTTGTTGATTCTTTCATTGCAACCTCCCTCTTCTTCTCTTCCAATGGCCTCAGATTCCTTTGATATGCTCCACACTGGTAAGCCTGATTCTTACCTTGCCTTTTTCCAGTTTTACAAATTAGGCTCAAATAATTTTTTTCTAACTTTTACTTTCCTCCTATTCCTTCTTTCTATAAAGCCTTCAGGGGCACCCAATAATAGGCACACAGCTCACACTCCTTACCCTGACATGAAAGATCCTTCCCAATCTCAGCCTTACATCCCATCTAGTTATATTATTATACTTCCTATTTGTGTGTATGCTTATTCTCAAAAATCTCCATACTTGAAGATTCATTCTCGTCTTCTAGCCACATAGTTCTTTAATTTTTTTAGAGAGGGAGGGTGGGGAGGGGCAGAGGAAGAGAGAGAATCCTAAGCAGAACCCGCACTCAGCACAGAGCCTCACATGGGGGCTTGAGCTCACAACCCTGAGATCATGACCTGAGCAGAAATCAAGAGCCGGATGCTTAACTGACTACACTACCTAGGTACCCTGCCAACATAATTCTTATAAGAGCCAATCCTAGGTTCCCTGTGTGTTAGAAATATTTACCTTGTTTCTGACACTGCAGCTTCAATATTAAACTGTTACTTACTTAAATTTCTATAAATCCTTAGATCTCTTATCTCTCTCTGACCAGATCATAAGCTCCCTAAGCGGTGCCTCCTATATCTATGAATTCTCAACAGCACCTAGTATAGTAGATGTTTTGTAAATATTTGTTGATTTGATTTAGAGCAATTTATACAATTACTTCCCTAGTCCATGATATCTATATGAAACTGCACACATTAAGGGAACAAAAGAAGTGAGAAAAGCTATTACATTGCTAAATAAAAAGTCACATTGCTCCCTAACCTTTGTATCAAAATAGACCTTCCTCGTTTGCTGTTTTAATATCCACAGCAGCATATGCTCCAACCAGCAGCTAGAATCTATCAAGAAGACAGGAAGTACCACAAATTGCCAGTCTGTAAGTAGAAAATGCCATCACTGCCATTGCAATAACACCAGGAAAGGTCAAGTTACAGAGTTAAGATGGGCCTCCCTTTCCAAGTTGAGCCTCTATGTGAATAATCATGGGTCAGAAGAACAGTGAGGGCCATGAAGACTCCCATAATCTGAGTAATTATTTGCTTATGGTGAGATGTCTCCTGGAGGAAATAATACTGGTAACAACTACTGTTTATTGCATTCATACTGTGTGCCAGGCACTGTACTAAATGCTTACATGAATTATGTAATTTAATCCTCACTACCATGTTATAAGATAGAGGCCGTTGTTTTCCTGTTTTACAAATGAGGAAATTGAGACAAAAATAACATGCACAAAGTCACAGAGCTAAGAATTGAGTAGACTGTGATCCGAATGGAGGTAGACTGGTACCCAAGTTTACATGATTTTCTAACCTGACCTAGTCCTTCTCTTGCTACTTCCTTGCTTTATGTCAATAGCATGACTCAATCATCTAAGTAGAGATTTATCTTAAGTACTTGCATAACACAACCATACTTCAGGAAAGGGGACAGACAAAGTATTTTATTCCAAATTACTGTCAACCTTTAGAACAAGGTTTTGGGAATTTCGATGACTTCAACTCTGTGTCAAGTTCCAAAAAAGGAAGGCTTTTATGTGTTGATGCAAACTATAAAATCCACTAGTTGTAACAATCCTCTAATGGATTTAGAAAAATCTCAGGAACATGGGCTGAATCCATTCTGCATGTCTCAGTATGAATGGCAGATAGTGTCTATGTTATTCCAGTGGCTTTTCAATGAGTGCCTCTTTTTGTTCCTCTGGTTACCACTCCAACCTATTTCCTCATGCTAAAGATGACTCACGTGCCAATCATGAAATATTAGATTCCATCCCTTAGCTAATGGAGGTATTTTTAAACACTTGCAAACTAGCAATTCAGTCTCATAGAAAACATAAGGTCTATACACCAATGCACTCCCATGTCCTTTGGATTTAGACAGAGTTTCTTATGTCATGTCAGACAACATATGTCATGCCAGAAAATGATTTCATATATATAGATATATATATGAAGACATCCATTCAATGCTGTGGAAACTGGGTAAAATATAATTAATAGAATGAATGCATGATATAAAAATAACCCTGGGGATTGATATCAGATAATATTATGTCATAGTTTGATTCATAAGGTCCTTGGGTACTGGGGCCATGTCTGATTCATCTTTGTATTTTACATAGGACTTGATACTAAATGGTTGTTTGTTGAGTTAATGTGGTTGCTCCTAGGAATTTTTCTATATCCTTTATGTGGATGTATGACTTGTAATCAGGCAAGAGGCATATCCCAGATGAATGTGGACAGTTCAAAATTTTCACCCTATAAAACAGCTTCCTCCATTTATGTTTCTCCAGTCTCTATCACCATTTGATTAAATACATCCTCAAAAGGTTGACCATTGAATTGTTGGGCAATATTAATTTTTAAAACATTCTTCCTGGTACTGTAATAAATTTTGGCTCCTCATGGGCCTACTTGTAAAATTAATTTTAAAAAATAATGAAGTTATTGTCACTCTGTCTCCTGAGAGTCATAGGTATCCTCTTGCTATGAAAATTTTACTTTAACGGAACCCCTTCCATGTTGACTCAATTCACAGGATTGTGCTCCTCCTTCAGTGTCCCCATCTGGCACCTTGTTTCTCTACTAAAGCCAAGACCTATCATAAAATTCATCCCATCTTTTTGGACCCAAATACCAATAATAAATAATAATAATAATAATAATAATAAATATTTTGAGTACTTTCATGTGTCAGGTTCCATGCTTTACAAAGATATCTTAATATATCTCTTCAAAATCATTCTTTCTGGATATCTCACCCTTAATTCACCACTTTTCCCCCTACAATGTCAACTACCTTTATTTCCACCTGGTGTATTTTTCATCTCTGACATATTTTTTCTTTATATTTCGTGTATTTACGTAATTTTTAGAACATATAGAATACACTTAAAACTTTTTTTTAAATTGAGGTATAATGGATATTACATTGTATTGGTTTCAAGTATACAATGTAATGATTCAGTATTTGTATATAGTGTGAGATGATCACCATAAGAAGTCCAGTTAACATCCATCATCATACAGTTACAATTTTTTTCTCTTGGTGAGAAGTTTCAAGATCCACTCTCCTAGCTATTTTCAAATGTGGAAGACAATATTATTAACTATAGCCACCATCCTGTACACTACACCCCCATGACTTATTTTATAACTGGAAATTTATACCTTTTTCATCTCTATTAATTTCTACCTTTCATCTCTGACATTTTAATTTTTCTTTACACTTCATGTATCTACTTAACTTGAACATATAGAACATATAGAATAGTTATAACTCTTTCGGTATCCTTGTCTGCTATTTCTTACATCAGTGTCAGTTATGTGTTGGTTTTGAGTGATTGTCCTTATTATAAATCATGTTTCCTGCCTCTTTTCACGTGTAGTAATCTGTAATTGGATGTCAGACATTGTGAACTTTACCTTTTTTTTTAAAGATTTTATTTATTTATTCATGACAGACACACACACACAGAGAGGCAGAGACACAGGCAGAGGGAGAAGCAGGCTCCATGCAGGGAGCCCAACGTGGGACTCCATCCCAGCGCTCTGGGATCATGCCCTGTGCTGAAGGCGGCGCTAAACCACCAGGCCACCGGGGCTGCCCTGAACTTTACTTTCTAGCACGCTGAATAGTTTTGTGCTCCTGAAATATTTGTTTCTTGAAAACAGTTTGATCCATCAGGATCTTCCTTTTATATTTTATAAGCAGGACCTGAGCAGCATTTAGTCTATGGCTAATTTTTCCTCACTCCAGACAGAGGCAAGTCCTTACTGAGCACTTACCGAATGCTCTGTGAATTAGGACTCTTCCAGACTAGCTGGTGGGAACTGAGCTATTCCTGATCCTGAGCAGTAAGCACTACTACTGCTAATTCTTTCAAGATGCCCTTGGGTAGTTCATTACATGCATGTGCTCATCAGTATTCTGCTGAATGCTCGGCGGCTGCCTGACTTTCTCCTTCTGTGTCGCTCTGGCCTCTCCAGTACTCTGTCCTCTGGACTGTAGCTGTCTTGCTCTACCTGCACTCTCAGTTTCAGCTCCACTCAGAGATTTCTCTAGGTTCTATGCTCCTCTTCCCCACACTGTGGCCTGGAAGTTTTCTCAAGGCAGGAAGCTGGGGCAATCATAGGACTCACTCCATTTGTTTCCTGTCTCTCAGATACCACTGTCTGTCATTAATTATCATTGTGAAAACCATTGTTTCATACAATATTTTTTGGCTTTTATTTGCTGTTTCAAATGGCAAGGTAAATCCAATCTCTGTTATTCCATCTTGGCCAGAGAAGTACCATCCTATTTTTTTTTAACAGATATTGTGTTATGTAGATTTTTATTTCTTATCAGGTTTTGGTAAGTTGCATTTCCAGAGGAAAGTTGTCCATTTAAGTTATTTAATTTAGTGGCATGAAATTGCTTATATTTCCTTATTTTCATTTAACATTTGTGTGAACTGTCATAATTTTTCCACTTTCATTCCTAATATTGGTTTCTTTTTTTCCTTCTATTCTGGATCAATCTTGTTAGGTGTTTGTCCATTTCTAATCAGTCTTTTCAGAATTTTTTAATCGGGCTTTTCAAAGACGAAAGTTGTACTTTTGGACTTCCTCGGTTTTTTGTCTATTTTCTATTTTATTGACTTTTCATTCTTTGTAATTTCCTTCCTTCTACTTACTTTAGGATGAATTTTTTTCTTCTTTTCCTAATGTTTCATCGTGGAAACTTAGATCACTAAAGTTGAAATTTTTCTTCCTCTTTAATATGTGCATTTATAGCTACCTTTTTTCCTTTAATCATTGCTTTAACTCATTGCTAAATTCTGATGTGTTATGATTTTATTATTGTTCAAGTCCAAGTAATTTATAGCTTGCTTTGTGATTTCTTCTTTGATCTGTGGGTTATTCAGAAGTATGTTGTTAAATTTCCAAATGTTTAGGCATTTAAAAAAATTTTAATTCCAGTGAGGTTAACATACAGTGGAACCACATTCCAATGTGGCTATCCTAGTTTCAGGTGTACAATATGGTGATTCTTCACTTCCATACATCACCCAAGCTCATCAGGACAAGTGTACTTCTTAATCCCCATCACCTATTTAACCCATCCTTCCATCCACCTCCCCTCTGGTAAACATCAGTTTGCTCTCTACAGTTAAGAGTCTATTTTTTGTTTTGTTTCTTTTTTCTTTGTTCATTTATTTTTCGTTTCTTAAATTCCACATATGAGTGAGATCATTTGGTATTTGTTTTTCTCCGACTGACTTAATTTCACTCAGCGTTATGGCCTCTAGATCCATCCATGTTGTTGCAAATAGCAAGATTTCATTCTTTTTATGGCCAAATAATACTCCATTGTAATCATATACCACCTCTTCTTTATCCACTAATCATTCACTGGACATTTGGGGCCTTTCCATAATTTGGCTATTGTTGATGATACTGCTGTAAACATTGGGGTGCATGCATCCCTTTGAATTAGAGTTTTTGTATTTTGGGTGTAGATAACCAGTAGCGTGATTCCTCGATCATAGCGTTGTTTAACTTTTTGAGGAAATTCCATACTGTTTTTGCCAGTGGCTATACCAGTTTGCATTCCCACCAACAGTGCAAGAGGATTTCTTTTTCTCCACATTCTTGTCAACACTTGTTGTTTCTTGAGTTTTGATTTTAACCATCCTTACTGGTGTGAGGTTATATCTCATTGTGGTTTTGATGTACATTTCCCTGATGATGAGTGATGTGGAGCATATTTCATGTGACTGTTGGCCATCTGGATGTCTTCTTTGGAGAAATGTCTGTTCATGTCTTCGGCCAATTTTTTAATTGGATTATTTGGCTTTTTGGTGTTGAGTTGTATAAGGTCCTTATGTATTTTGGATACTAAGCCTTTATCAGATATGTCATTTGCAAATATCTTCTCCCATTCTATAGGTTGCTTTTTGGTTTTGTTGGTTGTTTCCTAACTGTGCAGAAGTTTTTTATGTTGATGAAGTCTCAATAGCTTACTTTTGCTTTTGTTTCCCTTGCCTCAGGAGACATATCTAGGAAGATGTTGTTATGGACAATGTCAGAGAAATTACTGTCTGTTCTCTCTACTATGATTTCTATGGTTTCAGGTCTCACGTTTAGGTCTTTAATCCATTTTTGAATTCATTTTTGTGTACGGTGTAAGAAAGTGGTCCAGTTTCATTCTTTTGCATGTAGCTGTCCAGTTTTCCCAATACTTTTTGTTGAAGAGACTCTTTTCCCATTGTATATTCTTGCCTCCTTTGTTGAAGATTAATTAACCATATAATTGTGGGCTTATTTCTGGGCTCTCCATTCTTTTCCATTGATCTATGCATCTGTTTTTGTGTTACACATTTCTTGAATATTATTATTAATGATTTCTAATTCAATTTCATTGTGGTCAGAGAATAGATTTTGGATGATATGAATCCTTCTAAATATATTGCAATTTATTTTATGGCCTAGTATATATACTGTAGTTTGGGGATATACTGTTCAATAGATATCAATTATGTCATATTGACTCTTCAAATCTTCTATATAATAACTTTTTTCCTTTTTTTGTCTATGTGCTTTAGCAGTTGCTAACAAAGGGGTTTTAAATATCCAACTGTATTGTGAATTCATTTTTCTTGCCGCCCATCATATCTTTTTTACAAACTGTGCAATGGATTTTCAGCTAGCCTAACCCTCAACTCAGTCTCAATGTGTTTCTCCCAAGAGGAGGCACATTAATGATTCTAAGAGTCTGGTTTTTCCTTACTGACATAGCATGTTCCACACTGTCTCCTATTCAAGATACAACCTAAGGAATTCAAAAGATCCTCAAAATTAAAAGGCTTCCCTTTGGTACAAATAGTTTCATGTTATTATAAAAATGTCACAACTGGTGTTCAATTTGCCAACATACAGAATAACACCCAGTGCTCATCCTGTCAAGTGCCCCCCTCAGTGCCCGTCACCCATTCACCAATTGAACACCAATAAAAAATAAATTTATTATTAAAAAAAATTTAAAAAAGACTAGCGACACAACTTGTAACAAATTTAATAAACATCTATTGTATTCTCCCCCCCAAAAAATGTCACAACTGACAGACAGCCTCTTATTAGGATGTGAGCAGTAGGTGAGGATGTGTTAAATCCACTTGGTTGTAGTTCTGACCAACATGCAATGTTATTGACAGTTGTCTGCCTGGGCCAATGGCTTCAGGTTTTGGCCAAAGAACTGACTTAACTAAATGACCTCATCTGCATTATGCTCTCATCTGCATTATACTCATATCCCTCAATTCACACATCCAGAATATGTTAGAATTCCATTTTTAATTATATGTAAATATTCTTTTGGGATAACAGATATTTCTAGGAACCTCTGCTCCCAGAAGATGACTTTGTATGTGGAGATAAAGGGCTGGCACCATGACCATAAATAGATTTTTTTTAAAAAAAAAGCAACAAAGCACGCCTTTATTTAGCATATGCAAGCCCAAATGAACAAATCTTCCAAAGAGGTAACTTTTCTCTAGATAGAGAATGTGTGAGTAGAGAGAGGCCTTAGCAAATGTTCATGTATATTGGATAGCATTTATAGATCACATTATAAGGCTCATCTTAATAGTTGCCTTTTCATTTCCTTCCATAAAATTGAAGGGTAAGCATACATTTCTTTTTGTCACATGGAAGAATAATGGCTTTTAACAATGGTTTTTTGATTTGTACTAAGCCTAATCTTTTTCTGAGGAGTGCAATTGTCAAGGACATTGTCACTATTGTATTGTCCCTGACTACTCAGTGGTGAATTGGAAGACCCTAGAAAGCATGAAATCGAGTCTCTTGAAGAGATAGCAGGCACTGGCAGTGAAATGGAGACTAAGGTTTTCTGCAAATGTTATATTCTTCCTTCATTACCACTTTATAATGGAATGCAAGAACACTGCTTTATAGTCTATGCTGAGAACAGCATGTATTGACCTCTTGTCAGTACTTCAGTCTAGTGTTCTCAGTTTACTGTTGAGATATAGTATCGCTATTGACAAGCAAAAGGAACTGCCGGAGATAGAGCATATATTATTAAAGCAGTTCATTTTCTCATCAACAGTTTATGTCTTGCTTTGGATAATTAGTGAGGTCTTGGAAGGAATTAGTATGGTATTTGGGAATGTGTGTGCCAAGAAAATATACATACACTGAATTAGAAAAGAAATGTACTCATTTATGAGGGGACTGAGCAATGTGAATGGCATCCACATAGAGACTGAACTCTGAGATCATTCACATGGTTTGCCCATTATTCACATACAATTGTCCCATTTACTGCTTTTTGTCTATAAGACTGACCCAGGGTCATTATGTTTCTAATGTTATACCACTGCATATATCCAAAACTACTTCTTCATTCACCCACCATCACCCTGCACAAACTGAAGAAAAAGACTCTATTCCCACTCAGCAGCCTGGCGATGTCAACCAGAGGATATCATCGATCAAATGAACTCATCCCATGTATATAACTAAAATGTGTGCAGGAACAGGTAGGACTCCAGGGGCTGACCCAGATACGCTACCTCTAGATGATCTCAAGCATCTAGATACTCATACAAAACTTAGCCCAGGATTCTATCCTTGGAATGTGTTGTTCAAGGCTCTGTTGACCTAATTCCATCTTCCAAGTGTAGGTGTTCACTTCAAGGTGGCTGAGAATAACAGACTGTCACATTTTATATGCATGTGTTGCATTCTAGGGTTATGGTCTACTCCATCCCTCAATACACTTAGGTTTCTGTCTTTCTAAAACGACTATTTCTGTTGTAGTTTGTATAATAATGGTGGCAGCAGGGAATAACCTTCCTGGTAGGTGGTTCAAGTGAAACCCTTTTATTCTTTTAAGATTTATTTATTTATTTTAGAGAGAGAGAACATGAGCAGGAGGGTCAGAGGGAGAGAGAATCCCAAGCAGACTCCCTACTAAGTGCGGACACCGACACAGGGCTCGCTCCCACAAACAGGAGATCATCACCTGAGCCAAAACCAGGAGTCTGATGCCTAGCTGGCTGTGCCACCCAGACACCCTAAGTGAAACCACTTTAATGAATAGACTTCTTAGACATGTAGACATGTGAGGCAGGATTAAGAGAACTCACAATGGATGTCGAGGCCCCAGAGACTAGGAACAACAGGAAGCCATTACCATCGCTAGGGCTAGAGGAGTGAAGGGAGGCAAGGGTGCTTCTAGACAAAGTAACTTGCACACTGTCACATAGCCAAGAAATGACGAAGCTGGGATTTGAATGGAGGTAGACTGGCACCCATGTTTACATGATTTACCAACATGAACCAGTTTTTTTTTTTTTTTGCTACTTTCTTGCTTTATATTAATAGCATGACTCAATAATCTGGGTAGAGATTTATTTTAATCACATACTTGCATACATAATCATACTGCTTCAGGAAAGGGGACGGGCAAAGTATTTTCTTTCAAGTTGTTGCACTTCTTAAGGTTTGGGGAGCTGAGAATGACCTATGGAGTAGAGGCCACCCAGCAAGAGCTGTAATTATAAAGGAATACAAATACTGCCAGAGAAGCAGTGCAGAGGCTGGGAAGGAGTTGGGGAGGAATACTACCCTTACCTTTTTCTCCTCTTGTCCTCCAATGTCCTGTTGCTGCCTCCGGCAGGCTAAAAAACCAGGCCAGCAGCCAGCCGAGCAAGAAAGCAAGGCTCCATCTCCAGTACAGAGAACAGGCCGAAAAAGGTGTAAAGTGGACCTGCAGAGGGTGGAAGGGATGAATGGAGAATGAATCAGCATACATTTAGAGTTTACAGCTTTTGCATACAAGGATGAGGGGGCACTCAAAGCATTTGAGATTATTCCTCATCACTAAGATCTTTTGGCTGGACAAGCACACCTTTATCCTAACCCCCGTCTCCCTGTATCCACACGTGTGTCTCCATCCAATCAGAACACCACGAAGGCCAGAGAAATCCACTCAGAACAAAACAAATGAAGACGCAAACACAAATAAAGCAGAAACAGGCCTATAAATACAGGGAGCAAATGGATGGTTGCCAGAGGGAAGGGGGGGTGAGGAGATGGGCAAAATGGGAGAAAGGGAGGGGGGAGATACAGGCTTCCAGTTATAGAAGAATAAGTCACAGGAATAAAAGGCACAGCATAGGGAACAGAGCCGACAGTATTGTCATAGCGTTGCACGGTGGCCGATGGCAGCTACGCTTGTGGCGGGCACAGTATAACGTGTACACTTGTCCAATCACGATGTTGCACACCTGAAACTAATGTAACATGGTGCATGTCAACTATACTTCAATTTAAAGAAGGAAAAAAATGGCATCAGTAAAGGTAACTGCATGGGGAAAACAACAACGACAACAAACATCTGTCCTACCCTGCCCTCTGCGGCTCCCTCCCCTCCACACTGAAGCTTTCCATACATTCCACTGCTTTTAGGACTGACGCCGAGGTCCTTAACCAGGGCCTGCAGTGTCCCACACCGTCTAGTCTCAGCCTAACCTTTCCGTCACGTCTTGTCCCGGTCTCTCCTGCGTTCAGCTCCCTCCAGCATCACTGGCTTCCTCTGCTTTCTGCCTGATTCTGAGCTACATTTGAAATGTGGCTCCTTCCTCCTGGAATATTATTCCTGCTTTTCCCTGCCTCTTAGTTAATCCTTCTTCATCCCTCAGATTTCAGCTCAAAAAGTCACTTCTGCGTGGAAGCCTTCACATGATTCCTAGATCCAGTCAGCTATCAATTTTTATAGCTTTTGCTTATCTCGTGTACATTTTCTTCATTGAATCTTCTCAGTTTAAAATTCTACTCTCATCCATTTGGTGATTTGCTTGATTTCCATCTCTTCCACTAGATAATAAGCACCAAGAAGCAAGGAATTTGTCTGGTTTTGTTCACTGTTGTATTGCAGGCCCGAACTCAGCGCTTGTACACAACTGGCTTTCAACAAATAGTCATAAACAGTGTGGGGTGCCTGGGTGGCTCAGCAGTTGAGCGTCTGCCTTTGGCTCAGATCATGATCCCAGGGTCCTGGGGTTGAGTCCCACATTGGGCTCCCTGCATGGAGCCTGCTTCCCCCTCTGCCTACGTCTCTGCCTCTCTCTCTGGGTCTCTCATGAATAAATAGATAGAATCTTTTAAAAAAGAGGAAGACACATTGTATATACCTGAAACTAACATAACACTGTATGTGAATTACACCAGAATTAATAATTTTTTGAAGGACACACTGTGGGGGTGCCTGGGTGCCTCAGTCAGCTAGGTGGCTGACTCTTGATCTCAGCTCAGGTCTATATCTCAGGGTCATGAGTTCAAGCCCTGTGTTGGGCTCTATGCTGGATGTGGAGCCTACTTAAAGGATAAAAACTTACAGAGGTGCCTGGGTGGCTCAGTCAGTTAAGCATCTGCCTTAGGCTCAGGTCATGTTCCCGGAGTCCTGGGACTAAGCCCCAGATCCAGCCCCGCTGCTCAGCGGGGAGTTGGCTTCTCCCTCTCCTCCCTGCTTGTGCTGTCTTGGTCACTATCTCTGTCTCTCTCTCAAATAAATAAAATCTTTTAAAAAAAAACCTACGCAAGACCCACTGTGTACCCAAACTGCAGTTCAGTATGTTAATACCAGATAAGACATATGCATTAGTGTGTGTGGGTACTTGATCAGCTGTGAATTTATTATTTGGTTCTCTGTGCAGAAAAAAATACAACAATATAGCCACAGTTTATATTGGCTTTTCATGTACCTTACAAGTAAAGCAATCTTTTTTTTTATTTGTATTTTCAGGTTATGTCCTTGAAATGTCTGAGCTAAAAATCATTGGTGGCATTATTATGCATCATAGAAATTGTGTTTCTGTCGAAGAAATAAAAAATAAATGTCTCTGAAAACTACGTTTCACAAAACACCTTTTTACTATCTTGCATCTTTCTTCCTATAAAAACTCACATTTTCCTGGTCATGAAAAAGAATGCAGTTGCCAGGAAAAAGGTGTGAGCAGGAATGCTTAATATTTAAAATTATTCAAAGTAAATGCTCCTTCAGAGGGGCAAATTGTTATATCAGGAGAAATGCTGTCTGCTTCCTAAGAGACCATTCTAAACAAATAATTATAAACCACATTTTTGATGTGGCCTATGAAGTTCTGGTTGGAAGAATATTTTTGTAATTGGCTCAGCTATGTTCGGGGAGACATGACTTCAGCCCTGTTGCCACATCCCTTATTAAGGCTGTTTCTACAAAGGCAACAGGGAATATCTGTGAGGGAAATACCTTATAATTTTGTTGAATTAATTTAGTCAGTGACAGTTATTTTTAACATTTCAAGAAGCAAAGAAAAAGGCGTAACTCCTTCAGCACGCCTATTGGAATGGGGAGCAAGGTGGTGCATATAAATGAGAGAATGTGCAGGAAGTGCCTAGCTTGGTGGGAATAAATACTATGTAATGTCACACAGTAGACACTTTGTAAATATTAGTTCCCCTTCTCTCCACTTATTGAGGTACTCAAGTTGTCAGGGAAACACTGATTTCAAAAGTACAGTCACACAGTTGGAAGGACGTTTCATAGGGAAAGGTAGTGTATTGGCTTTATGTGTGTGTATTCCTTCTCAAGAGGGCACGATGAAGACAGGACAGAAGGATTAAAAGTTCAAAATGAGAAGGCTCGATGGGGTATAAGAAGCCATGGGGAAGAAAAAGAAAGGTGAGTGCAGCAAAGACAAGCAGCAGCATCACTTTTCTACAGGCAGGTAGTGAAAAGGCAGAAAGGAGCCCCTTGTAACTCTCAAAGCAGGAGTACCTTATTTTCCATTGGAATCTTAACCAGGGCTGTATTGTATTAAAAAAAAATAAAAGAACTCATGTGGTTGTTGGCAGGAGGGGAAGTGGGATTAGATGCTCACCCTCTCATTCTTTCTACCCCATGCCACCCCACCCTGAAGCTTTGGTAGTTCCACAAATAACACTGTGGCCATATAGCCCAGAGCGCAACCACAGCAATGGCTAGAGGGGATTTATAGCCAAGTCTCTAAGGAAAGCTCTGAGGTAATACATAGTTTCCGACTGAAGTTTAGGAGGAGAAGGTACTTAATTTGGACTTGGGAATGCCTTGTTTTAAAATTGTATCTTCCATTCATCGCTGATTCCAAAGACTGAATTCCTCAATTGGCAGTAATTGCTGCTTAGACAATGTCAGTGCTTTTTGTTAAATATTTTATTTTATAGGAAGAAAGACAAGCTTGTTTGTTTAATTATTTATTTTATTGAAAAGAAAGAACAGATCCTGAAATTGCTGACTTGAGTAACTCTAGAAAAGGGATGGCATATAAATCTAAACCTTGTCTTTGAGATAGATGGGTTTATATTACTTTTGCTAACTAGCAAAGCTGCTTTAAAAATAGGAGAAGAAATTAAGGAAATAGTGTGCTGTGCTCACTGTTTATTTTATGTAACTTCTATTTCGATTGGCAAAGGTTTTAATTTCAATTTAGCTGTCAGCTGACATGCCTGAATGGGACCCCCCCCAACACAGCATTATCAACAAAGTCCATCCTGAAAAGATAAAAAACAAAACCAAAAACAAAGTCCACTTTTTCCAATCTCAAGAGGATGAATGCTATGATGGTGCAGGCTAAGTTGCGAACCTGTGGTAAATATAAGGCTATAGTTAAAAAGAGAAGATGGGAATAAAAGCAATCAGCCAAGAAATGTTTTGTTTTCCCACCGCCAAACCTATCACTCTTTTATATGTGTATCTGTATATTTTGCCTCCTACTTCCCACTAAAATGGAAGATGTGACTCTAGAATGAATAAGTGCTATATGTTGAGTTCTGGCCATCAGAATGTGACCAAGGGGATATGGACCAAGGCAGTTAGGAGTCTGTACATTCTCCATGTGCCTTCTCTCTCCAACCTCTATGGCTGTAAGTGATGGACTTGTAGATGGCATCATTACAAGTTGCAAAGAGCATAGGTCCTGAGTCACTGACTAGAGAGTAGTTGGATCCTGTTATGTTACGATACATGTTACTATGACATGAGTGACAAGCCTTTGTTGAGTAAGGCCAGGGAGTGTTCATTACCACAACAGAGGCTTTACCACTCTAGCCTATCCTAACTGATAGAGATGGCAATGGATTTTGTCAGTTTCTCAATGATTTCATAAAGTTTCAAGAACTACTATATATTCCATGCTTGGCTCTGCTGTTCTGTATGTTAACTTTTCCTTACTTTTAGCTCTGCATTTATCTCTATATTGATCAATAGATCATATCCAAAAAAAAAAAGGTAATGGCATAGAAAATAATTTAATTTGGTTCTAATCCAGCATTTTTCAAAGTGTTTTTCAAGAAGCATTACATTTGGGAGATACTAATATGTGTACCTGAATAGACTTTCCAAGCTTTTATAATTTTTGGGAAATGCTACATTCTATAGATCTGTCTTAGAGACACTTGACATGTGTTATTATAAAAGGCTCCAAGTAGATCTGTAAGAAAGAAGCCAAAGTTACCTTTTCCAAGTGTTTCCACATTTATTTGACTATGACTTTTTCCCTGCAAACATTTCTTAGAAATAGTCCCATTTGTGGGGTGCCAGGTTGGCTCAGTCAGTAGAGCCTGTGACTCTTTATCCAGGGGTTGTAAGTTTGAGCCCCACATTGGGTATAGATAATATAAAAAATCTTATGTTTAAAAGCTTTATTTAAAAAAAATTAAAAAAAGCTTTATTTATTTTAATCTAGAGAGAGGGGAGGGGCAGAGTGAGAGAAAGAATCTCAAGCAGACTCTCCACTGAGCACCGGGCTGAATGTGGGGCTTGATCTCCTAACCCTAAGATCATGACCTGAGCCAAAACCAAGAGTCAGATGTTCAACTGACTGAGCCACCCAGACACTCCTCAAAAAAAATCTTTAAAAAAAGTTCCATCTGTGCAAAAGTAGTTATGGAGATAGCCTGAGGAAAAAAATCCTGTAATTCCACTTTGATACATTTTCACCAAAAGAACACTGAATTAGTCAGAAGTCTACCAAAGAAATAGAATCAGTAGTTAAATAGGTATATTAGTTTCCTGGGGTAGTGTGTTGTAAAATTTACCACAAAATGAATGGCTTAAGAAAGCAAAACTCATTCTTTTCACACTTCTGGAGGCTAGAAGTTTGATTTCAAGGTGTCAGCAGTGCCATCCTCCCTCTAAAGGTTATAGGGAAGAATCCTTCCTTGGCTCTTCTGGTTTCTGGTGGTTACTGACAATCCTCACTATTCCTTGGCTTTCTTCTCTGTGTATTTCTATATCTTCAAATCTCCCTCTCCTCATAGGGACAGTGGTCACTGAATTTAAGGCCCACCCTAATTCAAGATGACATCATCTTAATCTGATTACATCAATACCCTATGTGAATAACTTCACATTCACAGCGTCTGGGATTGGAAATTAGGACTCCAACATATCTTTTTGGGGACACAATTCAAACTCCAATAGCAGGAAATATTTTTCATCTATCTATCAATCAATCAAAAAACTGGCTTATGCAATTGTAGCATCTGGCGAGGCAAGTCAGAAATATATAGGGCAGGCCAGCAGGCCAGAAACTCTCTAGCAGGAGCTGAAACTGTCATCCACAGGCAGAATTTCTTCTTCATGGAAACCCTAGTTTTACTCTTACAGGCTTTTAACTGATTGCATGAAGCCCCCACACACTATCCAGGGTAGTTCACTTTACTGCAAGTCAATTGATTGTAGATGTTAGCCGCATCTATAAGATGCCTTCACAGCAACCACTAGTTTAGTGTTTGATTGAAAAACTAGGTACTATAGCTTAGCCAAGTGGACACAGAAAACTAACCATCAAATGTAAAATTTGTCAGGTCAAGAACCTTCTGATGTTCTAAGACCTTCTAAAGCTCTCAGCACACAAAAGCTTTTTTTCTTCTTCATTGACAAAATTTTCTTGGGTCCCCTCTACCGGCTACGATGTGGTCCTTATGAGCCCTGTCTCTGAACGAAAGGGAGAATTGATGTGATGCAATTCAATTGTTCAGATACATTAAGAAATAAAACATAGTGCCTATTTGGCCGTTTTGAAATCTTTACTTTGAAATGATCTTAGATAGTACTTAAGCTAGGATTCTTACTTTATCAATGGGTGAACTGGGCCCAGGGCTCAGACCCAACCTGAGGTTAACAACCCAGTCCAGTTCTCTTTCCACTGTGACTCACAGACAACCGTCAAAAGGGCACACCAGTCTATACTGAGGAAAAAGATGAACTCTTTGGCCTCCTTCTTCCAGGCATTATACTGTGGGAACATGTGCATGCTGAGAAATCTCCCGTGTGCCTCTCCTAGGGCACATAGCTCAGCTCCCAGGTACCGTCCACGTTGCTGGAGAGGAAGGGTACGTAGGCAGGAGGGCACCTCACCCAGCAGAAAGCTTTTCTTGCCGGGGACCTCCCAGGACTCTCTTTAGGCATGGGTCAAGTCTTTCACCTGCGTCACATTTGAAACTCAATCTTTAGTCACTCTGGGTATACAAGGTTGGCTTGCCTCTGCATTTCGATGACACTGTATGTTTTGATATCCTAGGTGACATGTCTGCATAAATACATTAAGACAGGAACAGCAAAGGTCATAACTTTTCTTATTACTGAAGATAAAATTTAATGAGCTAGATCACAGGCTGCTTTAAGAACGGCCGTGCCAGGTTAATGGGGCTCTGCTACTGAAGCCAATTACACTGGGTACAATTACATCCTATTCTAATAGCTGTAAGTCAGGGTTACACAAAGATTCTGTCTCTGGGTAATTACTAGCTAGGAAGCAGGTGAGGGGAAACTAAGCAAATTGTCACTGATCATACAAGAGACACACAGAAAGCACAGAGCTTGTAGCTATTCCGGGTGTGTGTGTGTCATCTGTTGCTAAGAAGGAGCTGGCTTCGCAGTCAGAAAGCCCTCTTCTTCTAGCACTGACCGAAAGGATATGTGATTTCAAAGACGCTTTTAGAAAAGTAGCTGAAAAGTGAATAGTAGGAGAGGGGGAGGAAGAACTCAGAAAGCCCTTCTCTATTGAAACTGTTTCCCTGAGGATCGTGAAAGATTTAGTGGACTGATATTATTAATTTCTTCCAACCTAAATACAAGGGAGTGTTACCGAAACCCAAAATGATATTGTAAAATTTGAACAAACCTCAAAGATTGACTTAATAAAAAGTCCTCCTTTAAATTCTCTGCTAGCCTCACCCTGGCAGCTATTTACAGGTCCTTTCGTACACATGGCTAAAAGGGGGCCATTGAGGAGTCTCCTGACAATTGAAGATCCATCAGAAATATAGATGAAAAAACTTTGAAATTTCAAAGTAACAGAATTTTCCTATGATCTCATGGATCAATTTGCACACTATTGATTTTTGAAAAGCCTTCGAGGAACCAACACACCTTCTCCGAGGGAAACACATGTGTTCAGGTTATCAGTGAGTAAATATTTTAAAATCTGAGGGAGTGGGGGGTAATGTTTCCTTTATGAAAGCATCAGTGACATTTATTGGAACTGTGGGAAAGTCATTGCAGACAAGGGCAGCTGTATTTCTGAGTGCTGCCTTTTGAGTAGAATGATGTTTATAAGGGAATGAGTATTAAATAAATGACACAAGCAATGTCAATTTTTCAAAATGTTCTTTGTTTCCAAGAGGTTAAAGATTAAAAAAAGTAATTCCTAATATTGGTTGTTCAGACCACAATTGGAAAGACTTCCAGAATGACTCAAGATTTTTAAAAGATCCTTTCAAAGTAATGAAGTAATCTGTGGTAGAGTAGAAACAAAGATGCAAGAAGAGTAGGTGGTACAGCATGGAGTCAGATCATGTCCTCTTGCTACTGCTTGCCCCGAGATTAAATTTTGGTGACATTGCTCTTTTTGTCATTAGAAGAGAAGAAGGAGGCTTTTTAGTCATTGTATATTCATTCTGTCTCTTTTCTCTCTCTAAACAAAACTCATTTCTCCAAATCTTTAGGTTTTGGGTTTTTTTTTTATAAATTTATTTTTTATTGGTGTTCAATTTGCCAACATATAGAATAACACCCAGTGCTCATCCCGTCATGTTTTTTTTTTTTTTACAATCTCCAAAGTGTTGTTTGTTTCTCCCTCTTCCTGTGTCTCTGCCTCTCTCTCTCTGTGTCTCTCATGAATAAATAAATAAAAATCTTTAAAAATATAAAAGATCCAATGCTAATCTATCTTGGATAACTGTAGTGTTCTGAATGTGTAGATTTTCTACAAAGGCAAACAGATATTCTTCTTTAATAGGTATATTGACTGTGGCTATTCAGAGAACATAATGGTCAGCCTTGTCACACACATCAGTGCTGGACAGCAGAGGAGAGAAATTAGAATATATACTTTGAGGTGAGAAGTGAAAAGGTGCATCTCATGAGCAATACATCCAACACCAGACATTGCATACACCCACCGACAACTAATACGGTCCAAGACTGATAAACCCTCAAGTTTCAGACACACTTAAAAAAAAAATAAAACCCCAGAAATACAGGTGGTTTGCTCTAATACTGACAGGTCCACAGTAGAGACAAAACAAAACAGAGTCACAAAGGAGTTATCTTGTCACTGGCAAAATTAAGCTTCCTTAAAGTGGAGTTCAAGAATGATCCAGATCAAGTCATATCTTGCAGTCTCCTTACTCAAGAGTGGTCCACAAACTAGAAGTATCAGTATTACTTGGGAGCCTGTTTGAAAGGCAAGATTTCTGGGCGCCTGAATGGGAGTCAGTTAAGTGTCTGATTTCAGTTCAGGTCATGATCTTAGGGTCCTGGGACTGAGCCCTGCATCGGGCTCCTTGCTCAGTGGGGAGTCTGTGTTTCCCTCTGCCCCTTCTCCCGCTTGTGCACATGAGCTCGCTCCCTCTCTCTCAGATAGATAGAAAGAAAGAAAGAAAGAAAGAAAGAAAGAAAGAAAGAAAGAATCTTAAAAAAAAAGAAAGACAAAATTTCAAGCTTCACTTCAGGCCTTCTGAATCAGAATCTGCATTTTATCATGTGATTTCTAAGTACCTTAAAGCTTAAGCTCTGCCCAAAACACAGATCATGAGGTTCTAGGGTCTACTTCCATTACAATTTTTGTAAAAGAACATTTCAAACATCCCAGATCCAGTTTCAGATTCAGTTTTTGTGAATCTTCCAATAGCTCCTTACTCAGGTTTGTCTCTATATTATGAGCAATGAAAGAAATTAGTGGTAAATTACTGTACTAAGGGCAGCATGGCCTTAGTGGAACAAGCACTAAGCTTGGCGTCACAGAGAATTATGCTCAATTCCTGACTCACCACCAGCTGTGTGAATTTGAACAAGAGGCTTCAGCTCTTGAGTTGTCATTTCTTTCACTTACAAAATTGGATTAATACTACCTGTGTCACAGTGTCCTTAAGAGAATGGACTGAGATGATGTAAGCAGAGTGCTTAAATACATCTAAGTTTGATCTGTTGCCTGAGGACCATCTCTACATTTCCTCCCAGAACCTCAACATTAATTTCCTTTCTCTGGTTCATTCTGTAGTTTGTTGCCTCAAAGGCAGGTAACTTCACATCAGTTATATTCTTACATTTGAGGCTCACATTTCCTCAAAGCAAGAGCCTCTTAGGTCTTATCACAAACCCAATGTGATAATTTAGGTGAACCAATTTTTCCCAAGCCTCATTGCAATTAGAGAACTCCAGAGTCATTTTATGACCATCTGTCAAACTGCAACATGGAGAGTGCTGAATCCTATATAACAAATTAATTGATCCAGAGGGCTCTTCTCATTTAGATTGCTGGACAAATTGTCCTTCTTTGCCCAGCACAAGCTTAGTTGACTCTTGTTTACTCAGGCATGATCACTAATACCCCCAATTTCCCTTAAAAAAAGTGTCCTGGCTTGTGTGAGAAATTCTACAGTCAGCTATAAGCAAATGACTTTGGCTTTCCAAACTTAAACAGTAAGTACAGAATAAATGTTACACTTGTTTCCTTCCTTTGCCTAAGCAGCTCTTCAAAAAGTTGCTTCTGATACAGAACCCTATAGATTTTGTCATGCCTCCCAATCCTATGTGGGGCCTGCTCTCTGTTGGCATTCAGTACCCTTTTATACCCTGCTCTGTATCTTCCCCTCTGTTACACAGGATGCAAACTTGGGGCTCCTTTGCCAGCCTGCCTTGCCAGCTGAGATCCACAGTCTTAGATTCCATGCTAAGATGCATTGGCATGAGGTTTGGGAAGCAAATGAGAAGCATTGCTGCTGCTTCTGTAATTGGCAAGCAGACTCTTGGATCTGCAGATGCATGTTTTTTGTTGTATCCTCTGCATCTCTTGGCCACTTAATCTGCTTTGAGGCTGAAGAAGATCTGTAAGGTTGGCAGTGACTTTCTGTAGATCCCGATCCTGGGCAGCAGCATCTCCATAAGCCTCTGCCTGACTTGTACCCTCTTTATTCCTTCCAGTGCTTTGTCATTTGCTCACTTGTTGACTTTTTAACAAATCTATTGAGCTATAATTGATATAATTAACCCTCTCCTTCCTTTTTGTTCTCCAGCCCCAGGCAGCTAATGATCTGCTTTCTGTCACTATAGATTAGTTTATATTTTTAAGTTTCATATAAATGGGATCTTACAGTATGTACTCTTTTTTTTTGTATGGCTTCTTTCACTCATCTTAATGTTCTTTGAGATTCACCAGTGTTGCTTCAGGCATCAGATTTCATTACTTTGTATTACTGAATAGCATTCTATTTTTTGGAAATACCTTATTCACCCATACACGCATTGATGGACATTTACACTTGCTTCGTTTCCAGCTTTGGTTATTACAGATAAAGCTACTATAACATTCCTGTAAGTCTTTGTAGAGACATGTTTTCATTGCCCTTGAATAAATAACTTAAGAGTGCAATGGCTAGCTCTTTCTCATGGCACCTCAAAGGCAGTAGGCTGCTTTAGGATTAAGCGAAACATCGGTCTCTCTAAAGAAGATGATGTCCATGAGTACATTGTGAGAAAGGCCCTAAACAAAGAAGGTAAAACCAAAGAGCCCACAATTCAGTCTCTCCAACACATGCCCTCCAACACAAGCATTGGCATACTGCTCTGAAGAAACAGCGTACTAAGAAAAATAAGGAAGAGGCTGTAGACTATACTAAATTTTGGTCAAGAGAATGAAGGAGGCCAAAGAAAAAACACCAGAAACAGATTGACAAGAGATGGAGGCCGTCTTCTCTGAGAGCTTCTACCTCTGAGTCTAGTAAAAAATGAGATTTTTCTAAGAGTATCAAATAAGATCAGACATTTAAAAAGAGTGCAGTGGCTGGATCACAAGGAGGTTTGTTCAACTTTTGAAGAAACTACCAGTTTTCCAAAGTGATTATACCATTTTACAGTGATTGTACCATTGTAAACGATTTCTAGTTGCTCTGCATCTTCACCAATGCTTGTAATTATCTTCTTTTAATTTTATCTATTCTAATAGGAGAGAAGTAGGATGATCCACATCTCCATCAGACTTAAAAATAGCCACATTAGCCTGGAGGGATTTTAGGTAAGAGATATAAAATACTAAGTAATGGTGAAGGGTAAGAGAGAATGGAATGAATCATGGAATAGGGGTGGCCATGGGGAATGGAGAAAATACCTTCTCCTTGCCCTGTGAGCCTCCAGAACTGAATGTGGTCATGAGGAAAGTTAACAGGTCAGTGTGAGGATGCTTTTTAGAGGGCTAAAGAAAGCCCCTTTTGTCCAACCAGAGAACCTTAGCCTCCCCAGAATCACCCCCACAGAGGTGTTAAGAGTGGTACTTTGTGATTTTGAAGCCATATCATGGGATGCTCACCATATCATGGGTGGCTAAGTGGTTGGGCTTCTACCTTCAGCTCAGGGCATGATCCCAGGATCTAGTATCAAGTCCTGCATCAGGCTCCCTGTGAAGAGTCTGCTTCTCCCTCTGCCTATGTCTCTGCCTGTCTCTCTCTCCCTCTTTTCATGAATAAATAAATCTTAAAAAAAAAAAAACAAAGCCATATCATGACCTCGCCAGTACCCACCATGCTATAGGTCAATGTCCAAAGTGGTGCTCTGTGATATCTAAGGCCCCCAAGTCACCATTGGCTGGGGTAGTGCTTAGCTGATCAATCAAACTGAAGAATGTGGCCCCTCATTGTCCCAGGGAGGGCATATATAGGGAGGTCAGAGGCTCTGGGTTAGGCCAGTTCTTGCCTTTATTGTGGCTAAGGTAACCAGAAAACCATAGGAGCCTGGAATAGTTATAACACAACCAACCCCAATGACCAAAGGGAGGAAGACGAGATCCAGAGCTGGTGTTAGGGTGAGAGGACTTTAAGCAAACTCTTCCTCTTTCCCTATTGACTTTGTCTCCCAAGTCCTTTATCCTATCCTTGCCTGGCACAAAACCCCTTATTGGTCCACACCCTTTTTCATGAAGCTCCTCCTTCCCATTTGGTCCTCATCCTCTTTATCCAAATTAATGCCCTGGGCTCACTCTCTTGCCCTTGCCCAAAACAACCAGGAAGACCAAAAGATCCCTTCAAGGGAACCCCCAAAAAAGCAATCTCAAATATCTACCACTCACTCAGAAAAGCTGAAAAGAGCATGAAGCCAACAATTTCAACTGTTACCATATGCTGAATAGAAGTGGCATCAAAGTAAGAGAAGAAATCAATATAAGAGATAAGATCAAAGGTCTCAGAACAAGAGACTCTGGAGAAGCCCACCACTTCATGTAACTTGTGCAGCCAGTAACTGAATAAAAAAGGTCATAGACCTTAGAAATATCTGTTGAGGGGCGCCTGAGTGGCTTAGTCAGTTAAGCATCTGACTCTTGATTTCGGCTCAGGTTGTGATCTCAGGGTCCTGAGATCAAGTCCCAAGTTGGGCTCAGCGCTCAATGGGGAGTCTGCTTCTATCAGTCTCCCTCTGCCCCTCCCTTCATTCTCTGTCTCTCTCAAATAAATCAATAGTCTTTAAAAAAAGAAAAAGAAAAAGAAACATCTGTTGAGTCTCCAGAGGCATGGTTTCTGGGAAAAGGCCAACCACACTGAAGCTGAATCTCACACCAGCAGGGTAAACTGATGGCTATGATCAAAATAAAAAATCAAGTTGTAAAAAGATGGTATTTAGTGTGTCTCTGAATTCTCTGTTGGTAGGGAGGGAAGCAGGAGATGAGGCAGGTGTGTGAAAAGGGAGGGACATGGTGTCCTGGAGGGTTGGGGACCAGATCCTCAGGGCTACAGTTAGCCAGACATTAGGGATAAGGACTAAATTTCAGAACTGAGCACTGAAGATAAATTCCCCTCCTTAACACTTTATCTCAGAGGCAAGGAAGAAAAGGAGGTGGTGTTACTGCATTTGTTTGGGGATACAGAGCAACATTAGGGTCTAGATTGCAACAACCCAGATGGGGAGAGGGTTTGATGTATGGACAGTAACTGTGACTATGATACTTTCCTTAAAAAAGGCAAAATAAAGAAATCACTTCCTGGTCACCTACCTCAGTGGGGTTCACCGCACCCCACCACTATATGCTGTAAGCTTAAAGGTGCTCAGCTTTACTAAATGCTCACCTTACTAAAAGTCACCATCAGCATTCCCAAGTACTGGAATAATGTTTAGAGGGAACAAACCCAAAACTGATTAGGTTCCTTTCCTGCTAAGAAACTGAGGGTGGGGTGGTGGGAGTAGTCAACTCCCAGGGCAGGAGATAAAGAGGATCTTTGTCTGCAGAGTTTTAATACAACTATAAAACCCAGTAAAATATGGTCTTTTAATTATTACTGCACCCCAGCATTTCTCAATAATTACAGTCTTCCTCAATAAAGCCTTTTGTTCAAATTCTAAACAGTTTTGTGATTCAGGTTTCAAAAGCATAGGTTTATTCTACAACTAAACAAAAAACTAAACTCGATCAAAAAATGGCCAAAGGTTTTTGTATATATTTCTTCAAAGAAGATATACAAATGGCCAATAGGCGCATGCAAAGATGCTCGACATCATGAGTCATTAGAGAAATACAGGTCAAAATCATGAGACACCACGTCATATACACCAGGATGGCTACTGTGAAAAAATTAAAACTAACAAGTGTTGGAGAAGATGTGGAAAACAGTTTGGTGATTCCTCAAAAAGTAAACATAAAATTACTATATGATCCAGCAATTTTTCTTCTAATTATAGACCCCCCCCCCAAAATTGAAGACAGGTACTCAAATACTTGCAGGCCAGTGTTCATCGCAACATAATTCACAATGGCTAAAAGGTGTAAACATGAGTGTCCATCAGCAGATGACTGGCTGAATGGAACATGCCATATACATACAATGGCATATTATTCAGCTGTAGAAGGAATGAAGTTCTGATCCATGCTGTAACATGGATAGACCTTGAAAACACCATGTCAAGTGAAAGAACCCAAACACAAAAGGACAAATACTGTATGAGGTACCCAGACTAGGTGAATTCATAGAGACAGAAAGTAGAATAGAAATTACCCAGGGCTTGGGGGAGAAAGGAATGGGGACTTCTTGATTAATGGGAGCAGAGCTTCTGTTTGGAATGATGAAAAGGCTCTGGAAATGGATAATGGTGATAGGTGCATTGTGAATGAACTGAATACCACTGAACTGTATAAATGGCTCAAAGGGAGAGTTTTACTTTATGTACATTTCAGCACAATAAAAATGCAAAAAAGTTTATCTAATATTCAACACAGAACATTTTTAGTATTTATCCTTTTAAGAAGTCATTGTCTTCTGCCTTGGAATTAATTTGGAGAAGGCTCTGTTGTACTGTTGGCCCCAACACAGGCTGGCTGTTACCACTGCTCCTTCCTATAGAAAGTTCATAAATGATTTGGAATTATTTTGAGATGACTTCCAAATCACTTCCAATCTATAATCCCAGAGGTCATTATGTAATACGCACATCCTACATTAAAACGGGAGATTCTAGATACACAAGGATATCACAAAAATTGTAAAGGTTTTAGGCACACTGGATTAACTTGCTTAGTGAGCTTCTAGGAAACACTTCAATACTTTTGGGTGTTGTATGCTTTGTTAGGTGGGATGAAAGTGATATTTAGACTAGGGCTAACCTTGCCCCACCCTGGCTGCAGACCCCTGTGTATACTATCTTGTGTACTACAGAATATTTTGCACACAACTCTCAGCCCTGTTTAAGTTGTGGGGATTGCTCCTCCCCAAACCTTACCTAGGGTAGTTTCCTCACACACAATTTGCTACTCAGTTGAATGCTGAGTATTCAGGGCATGGGGGGCATCTGTAGATCCCTGAAGTTCTCTCTTTCTCTCTCCCCTCTTCTCCCATTCTCCACCCCCACACCACCAACTCCCTCCTCTCTAGTGCTCTGCCCCTCTGAACTCAGGCCATCTTGATCTGCCTAGACTCTCAGCTCTGTCCCTTCACCTTGGGGAAACCACCAGGATCTTCCCAGGTTTCTTGTTTCTGTATCACAACCTGTAAACTCAATCCAGGAGGTAAGCTGTGTCCTCCTAAAGCCTCACCTTGTTCTTATCCTGTCTCATGGATATCACTGTCCTTCATAAGCCAATGTCCAATGTCTTAAAAGCTGATATGAAATATACTTTGTCTGCTTTTTTAATTGTTGTAGGCAGGAAGGTAAAGAAGTTCTTTTTTCATTTTTCTCAGAAGTGGAAGTCTTATCCCTTGCAATGGTTTTGAAAAGAACTAATTTACTGTAAAAAAAAAAAAAACCCAAACACTTCCTGTCTGGAAACTTAGAATTGTTCCTATTTTGCTACTGGAACATTGATGACAGGTATGCCTAGAGTTTGAAATAAATGATGTAATAACAGAATTGGAAGCTAATATGTATTCGGTACTTACTGGTTACTGGGAAAATAACACATTTAGTAAAATTACTCCATGAATATTAGCTAACTCTGAATATTACTGATTTTACTTAATATTCTAGTACATGTATATGTAATTAAATTACATATATTTGAAACAATACTGTATTGGTATATAAGAAGGGGACATAAGGATTAGTGGTGCTGGGACTAAATCAGGAGCCAAACAAGTTCTAAATACTAGCAAATTTAAACAATGGACCTTTGATATGCAGTGGCTAAGTAATCATATATGATTTCAGTGACTATTTACATAGATTGAGTCCTTACAGTACTTTGATTGCCTTAAATTTCCAACATTTTTTAAAAGTAGGGTATTTTGGGACTACAGAATCTGATTATAAAACTGGAATTTTAGTTTTAAACCTGAGTTATAAATTACAATGAGATTTTTGTAAAATATTTTAAAAATACAGAAGCTTTGGGATCCCTGGGTGGCGCAGCGGTTTGGCGCCTGCCTTTGGCCCAGGGCGCGATCCTGGAGACCCGGGATCGAATCCCACATCAGGCTCCCGGTGCATGGAGCCTGCTTCTCCCTCTGCCTATGTCTCTGCCTCTCTCTCTCTCTCTCTCTCTGGGACTATCATAAATAAATAAAAATTAAAAAAAAAATACAGAAGCTTAGAGAAAAACTAAAATGACCAATAATCCCATTGCCCATTGATAAGAATTCTCATGGTCACCTTTTTAAAAAAAGATTTTATGTATTTATTCACGAGGGACACAGAGAGAGAGGCAGAGGCACAGGCAGAGGGAGAAGCAGGCTCCTTGCAGGGAGCCCAATGACGGACTTGATCCCAGAACTATGGGATCATGCCCTGACACTCAACTGCTGAGCCACCCAGGCATTCCTCATAGTCACCTTTGTATCTAACTAGTATTTATATAAATACAACTTTGGGTCTTCATCTGAATGTGTGTATATGTGTACACATTTAAATTTTTCATAAAATTATGCTAATATTCTATTTGTAATGTGCTTTCCTAAACCATAAAGTTTTATGTACCGTTTTATACAGATTGTTTATGAGAAAATATAGACTTATTATTTAGGTACTTGCTTTGATTTTAAAATAGAAATCTTTTTACTATTCCACACCATAATCATTTTGGTCTATCCTCAGATAATCTCTTTCTTTTGTTTAGAGGTTGCTTATAAAAAACATCATCTAAAAAAAAGAAAGAGTACATCCAGTGGTGCACTGGAGTCCTGTGATACTGCTTTGCAAGAGCTGATAATAAGCATTTCTTCCTAATACTGCATTCAGTGATATCACAGTTGTTGCTTGAATTCAGCCAATTTACAACACAGAAGTATCTACGACACAGAAAAAAGGAAAATGATACAAATTAGGGCCTTTTTATTCTGGCCCTATTTATTTATTTATTTATATTTTTTTTTATAAATTTTTATTTATTTATGATAGTCACACAGAGAGAGAGATCGAGGCAGAGACACAGGCAGAGGGAGAAGCAGGCTCCATGCACCGGGAGCCCGACGTGGGATTCGATCCCGGGTCTCCAGGATCACGCCCTGGGCCAAAGGCAGGCGCCAAACCGCTGCGCCACCCAGGGATCCCCCCTATTTATTTATATTTACTAATATACCTCTGGGTATAGTCATGCCATGGAATACAAGACTATTAAAGGAAGATATAGATAGATAGATGATAGATAGATAGATAGATAGATAGATAGATAGATAGATGATAGATAAAGAAAAAGTCAAATAATAGAAAGTATATGTATTATGTTCCTATTTCTGTTAATAATAAATCTATAGGCATATTACAGAGAATTAGGTCTTTAAGAACCAGGGTTACCTCTGAGAAATGTGACTGGGAAATGATCTGATTTAAAAAAAAATATACACATTTGTATTCATTTAGACTTTATAATAAATAGGCTTTACATATATTAAAATTTTTTTTTTAATTTTTATTTATTTATGATAGTCACACAGAGAGAAAGAGAGAGAGGCAGAGACACAGGCAGAGGGAGAAGCAGGCTCCACGCACCAGGAGCCCGACGT
The DNA here is from genome assembly GCF_048164855.1 of Canis lupus baileyi. Taxonomy (NCBI): domain Eukaryota; kingdom Metazoa; phylum Chordata; class Mammalia; order Carnivora; family Canidae; genus Canis; species Canis lupus. Next base: position 9,264,598 of record NC_132876.1, read on the forward strand.
GGGATTCGATCCCAGGTCTCCAGGATCGCGCCCTGGGCCAAAGGCAGGCGCCAAACCGCTGCGCCACCCAGGGATCCCAACATATATTAAAATTAATGCATATTGGGGCACCTGGGTGCCTCAGTGGTTGAGCATCTGTCTTTAGCTCAGGTTGTGATCCCGGGGTCCTGGGATCAAGTCCTGCATCGGGCTCCCCGGCTGGGAGCTGCTTCTCCCTCTGCCTGTGTCTCTGCCTTCTGTGTTTTAAATAAATAAATAAATAAATAAATAAATAAATAAATAAATAAATAAATAAAATCTTTAAAAAATAATGCATATTTATTTCAGGAAAATGAACTTATTGTGCTGATACTATCCTGGTATGAAGATAGTAACAAACACATCGTAAACCACTTATTTACACAACTGTTACACAATATTTATTTATTTAACCACACATATTTACAATATGTCAGATGTGATTTGTGCTGGGGTAGTTTTAATATATGATTACTCATCTAATCCCCCCCCCATTCTGTATGACTTGGATTTTATTGTCCTCATTTTGCAGAAGGATCAATTGAAATGCATAGAAGCTATGTTATTTGCCCATAATCAAACAGCCAATGTATTTGTGAATACTTGGTTTTAAATCCAGTTTTGTTCTGCCTCTCTGAATGGAGAGCTCCACTTGGTTGTTTTGGAACTACTAATTTGCAAGCTCCATCCTGGAATAAATGAGAAGATCTTAAGCGTATTAGAAAAAGGACAATTTCATGAATCCAGAACTCATAGGCTATTAACTACAGAAGTGGAACAGTATTCTGTGTAACACAATTCCCCACGGAAGGAAATTCTTTGAAGAGGTCACCCTGACTCCAAGTGAGATAGGCAAATCAATTCTATTACCTGACAGCACACATCTAACTATGGGGCTTTGGGCAAATGGTTTCATCTTCCTGTGCCTTACCTTTCCCATGTGTAAACCAGGGCATCTCAAATACTTCAATAAATTGATGTGAAAACAAAATAACAATGCACTTATTATTAGACTGGCAAAACATCAGAAAGCTGGATACTCTCAAGTCCTGGTTGAGTTGTTGAGACATTGCACTGTTGAGAGGAAGGAATGTGGACTGGTATAGTATAGCCATTATTGAGAATAATCCAACACTAGTCAATTAAATACATGCAAACCTTACAACCCAACAATTCTGTTTGTGGGGCTTTATCCCAGAGAAATTTTCACACAGCTCCATAGATTCTATGTAATGTCTACATTATGGTTGAAAAATATAACAGTGTGGTAAGAACCACACACATTGCTGAGGTTTATAGCTGAAATCATTCCTTGGTGACATCGGAAACTTTCCAGTTTCACATTCTAATTGTTTAATATAGCAAGATACTTCCTGCTCTTATTAAGCCTTAATGATAACATATTAATATGTTTTTGGACATTTTATAAATTGTTTTAGAGTGTGGAATATATAATTTGATGTTATCTCTCATTTTGAAAAAGTTCTTAGAAGGGTAAAGTACCTTTCAATCAAATAAACTGAAAACTCTTCCAGAGTACCCACTTAATACCAGGGCCTCTGCTAAGCTTTGCAGAAATGGTGATACATAAGGTAAAGTTCCTGACCTCAAGAAACTTGCATGACCTCAGAAAACATTTTAGAAAAAGCTAAAACATGGAGTTTTTTCACCCATCAGCATCAAAAGAGAAGCTCAGTTCAGATTTTAAGTCAATGATATGGTATCTTTTATCTGGACTGTGGCTCTCTAATTAAATCTTTCTGGCACTTTAACTCCAGGGAAACCCAGTTGATGATTCAAAGTCAGTCGCTGAATGTGATTTAAAATCAATAAGAGTGAAAGACATCCTGGGTGTGCTGTCCTTTCAAAGGAAGTGGGAGCACTTTCATGCCTTGTTTGTAGAAAATCGATTATCTCAAGCAGCTACCAGGCTGATATGGACAGAGAGAGCTTATGTCTATGGATAGGCCAATGTTCTTATTCCTGATCTGCATACATTATAAGCATTTGACACTATTGCACTTTAATGCTCTGTTGTAGGACTTGCAGAAATGCTTGCTGTTATACTGCAAGGTAACTGATTTCTATGCCTCAAGAGCTGAGGCTGACCAAAAGCAAATGTTAGAGCACCCTGTTTCCCAAAAGAGCTCCAGTATATACTTAAATTTGCATGGGATACTTTGTCATATTCCACAAAGAACTGAGAATACTTGGAGTTAAAAAAGGATTCAAGGATACTTAGGGTTAGAAAAGAAAAACATAAATAAGAAGCCATGAACGGTGAGTAAATATAGCCAAATAGAACAATAATAACAAAAAAGATCAATACCAAATGGGTGTAATTCCCCTTGGAAAGGATAGAATATTCGACATGTCATTTCCTATTGCAAAAGCTGTAATTTGCTCCTCAGCACTTACAAAGTATAGTGCAAACTCTCAACTTACAGGAAGGATCCCCTCTGAACAGGCTTCAACTTATCTTTGCAGCCACATCCATAACAACCTCTATTCAAGCTCCAGAAAAGTTGACTAATGCAATGATTTCCATAAGACCCACTGTTTTCCTCTTCACCTATATCCATGCTATCCTCCATGACCCCAAACCTAATATTCATCAAAGCCTAGACTAACAGCTACCTTCCAAAGTCCTTTTCTCAATCACCCCATTAAGTATTAGTTTTTAAATTCTCTCTACTCATTTATTTTACTATTTACTGCACGTTGCCTATATAATAGTTGTTTGAATGTGTGGCTTATCAGAAACACATTCTAGAGGGGTAAAGTTCTTAAAAATCAACACTGTGATGTAAATTATCATCAGAAGTAGAGTTATCTAGGAGTATAAGGGGGAGAGAATCACTCTATTCTGCAAATTACATTTAAGAATCTGTTTTGAAAATATAATACAAAACACAGACAAACTGGAGAGTGAGTAGGAGTTGGATGTTATTAATTTAATTAAATAATATTGAAATACAGTTGACACAAGAGAGGTGGAAGCTATTTAAATCAGCGGTTTCTTTTACCAGAAGTCAAGAACTCCATGTCCTTGTATTAACACCACTCCTTTTAGAAACCAAAGGCAGAAGCCAACAGAGTGCTCATGGACTCACAAAAAGAGCACCATACTGCTGGCTCTGAGGCTTTTTTTCAGCAGAGGTCAAGAGGGAGCTTATGTGCTGAGAGCGATAACACCTCTCTGCAGGAATCCATCCATCCATCATCAGGGATCAAGGGGGAGTCCCAGAATTCTAACTGCTCCTGCCAAGACCCTTCACCCTAGTGCTTTTCCTACATGCTTGTCACCTCTTCTTCTGGCCTTGTGATGATCGTGATTCAACTTCATCCTGTCTTCTCTTCAACTAAGGGTGTCAGGAAACTAGATATCCACATGCAAGAGCATAACATTAGACTCTTATCTTATACCACACACAAAAATCAACTCGAAATTGATTAAAGATCAAAACGTAAGACATGAAACTATAAAACTCCTAGAAGAAAACACAGAAGAAAAACTTCATAATGTTTGTCTTGGCAATGATTTCTGGCACGTGCTACCAAAAGCACAGGCAACAGAAGCAAAAATCAACTGGTGAGACTATATCAAACTCAAAAGCTTCTGCACAGCAAAATAAATGACCAACAAAATGAGAAGGCACCCTGCAGAAGGGAAGAACATACTTGCAGATCATATATCTGATGATGGGCTAATAGCCAATATATATAAATAACTCATACAGCTCAATAGCAAAAAGCAAAAACAAGAAAAAAAAAAAAAAACAGTCCAATTTTAAAAGGAGCAAAGGACCTGAGTAAACATTTTCCAAAGGAGATACACAAGTGGCCAGTGGGTACATGAAAAGATGCTCAATATGACTAGTCATCTGGAAAATGCAAATCGAAACCACAATGAGCTATCACATCACACTTGTTAGAATGGCTATTATCAAGAGGACAACAGTTAACAAATGCTAGTGAGAATGTGGAGAAAAGGGAACCTTTGTGTGCTGTTGTTAAGAATGTAAATTGGTACAGCCATTAAGGGAAACAATATGGAAGTTCATCAAAAATTAAAAATAGAACTACCACATGATCCAGCAATTCCACCTCTGGGTATATATCCGAAGGAAATGAAATCTCAATCTTGAAGAGATAACTGAACTCCCATGTTTATTGCAACATTATTCGCAATAATCAAGATGTGAAAATACCCTGTTTATCAACAGACAAATGGATATAGATGTTATATATGGTATATATTATATTTATTAATTATACCTGTTATATGATTTTATATAGGATATATATTTTTATGTATGCTGTACACATATCTTATTTATATGGGTGCATATAATGTAATATCATTCAGCCATCAGAAAGAAGGAAAACTTGCCATTTGCAACAACATGGGTGGACATTGAGGACATTATTCTAAGTAAAATAAGCCAGAGAAAGACAACTACTGTATGATATCACTTATATGTGGCGTCTAAAAATCCAAAACTCATAGAAACAAAGTAGAGTGGTGGTTACCAGAGGTTAGGGGTGTGGGAAATGGAGAGATGCCAGTCATAGGCTATAAACTTCAGGTATAATATTAACAAGTTCTGGAAATCCAGTGTACACCCTGGTGATTACAGTTAATAGTATTGCATTATGTACTTGAAAGCTGCTAAGAACTAGATCCTACAACATGGGTGAATTTCAAGGGCATTATGCTAAGTGAGATAAGACAGAGAAAGACAAATACTATCTGATGTCTCTTACATGTAGAATCTAAACAAATAAACCAGGCTCATAGGTACAGAGAAGAGGTTGGTGCTGCCAGAGACAGGGCATGTGGGATAAGAGAAATAGATGAAGAGGGCCAAAAAGTTATGTGTGTATGTATGTATGTATGAACAAATGAGTGAATGAATAAATAAATAGTTCTCACCACAAAAAAGAAATGGTAATTATGTAATATGATGTAGGTGCTAAGACTACAGCGGTAATAATTTTGCAATATATATGTGTATCTAATCAATACCATGTATGCCTTAAACTTACACAATGCTATATATCAATTATATCTCAATAAAGCTGGAAAAATTTTAAAAACTGACCAAAAGTTGTATAAAAAGATGTTCAACACAATATGAGGGAATAAATAAAAAACACAATGAAGCATCACCTCACATCTGCAAGGATGACCATCTTAGTTAGATAAGTAGATAGAGATCTATATAGTCATATAAATATATAAATACATATCTTAAACAGAAAATAAAAAGTGTTGGCAAGAATGTGGAAAAACTGGAACCCTTGTGTATGGTTGGTGGGAGTAAACGTTGTTGCAGCCACTATGGGAAACAGGAAAACAATATGGACATTCCCAAATTAAAAATAGAAGTACCCTATGATTCAGCAATCCCATATCTGGGTATTCATCCAAAATAATTGAAATCAGGATATCAAAAAGACATTTGCATTCCCATGTTCCTTGTAGCATTTTTCACGATAGAACAGAGATGGAAAAGATCTAAATGTCTATTGGTGGATGAATGGATAAAGAAAGTGTGATATATGCATACACTGGAATATTATTCAGCTTTTAAAAAGAAGGAAATCCTGTCATATGCTACAATATGGATGATACTCGAGGACATCATACTAAGTGAAATAAGCCAGTCACAGAAGGACAAATACCTCATGTAGCATGAGGTAATTAAAGTAGTAAAACTAATAGAAACAAAGTAAGAATGGTGGTTGCCAAGGATTGGGAGTAGTGTGAAATGGAAGTTGATGTTCAAGAAGTATAGAGTTTCATGCAAGATGAAAACATTCTAGAAGTCTGCTGTACAACAATGAGCATATAGTAAACAAGACAGTATACACAGTATAGAATTTTAATCCTTCAAAACTTGTTGAGGTTAGATTTTATGTTTGTATTTTTACAATAAAAAAATAGAATTCATTTGTTTTTTATGCATGTTGATCCAGTTACCACAACAAACCAAGAGTCCTGAGTCATTTATCCTTTCTCCCCTGGACTCTAAAAGCCTTAGTGCATCTTTTCTATTTCTCCTACCTCTCAACTCCTGAAACCCATTCACTGGATACTCTGGAAATGATCACTACCAACATCTACCCAACAATCCAGCAAAATATCTCATCTTTTCACAGCATGGACCCCATAATCCCTCATTTACAGACCACTGACTCCCTGTTGCTCTTTCTAACTCTACTCCTGCCCTAATTGTGGGCAATATCAATATAAACACAGATGGTCCTACCAGTCCTCTGTCTTCTCAGTTCCTTTTCCCCTCCTCCAGTGAACTTGCTTTTCACTTCCTTATAGTCTGTCACTCCCATGGCCACATCCTAGACTTTATCATTTCCAATAACCACAACTCCTCTATCTTCCCATTCCTTATAACTTTCCAACCTTTGAAGTTTCCAACCTGCTCTTTTTAGTACCACATCTAAAACATTCTATGACCCCCCTGGCAGCATCTCTAATACATTGGACCTCCACCCTTTTGATCTCTCTCACCTCTTATATCCTCAGATTCTTCTTTATTCAGATTATATTATATAATAAATTATCAGAATCATTAATTGCTTGCATGCCTCTTTCTAGCTGCACTGTTGTACTTATTTGGGTTAATCATAAACACAATAGGTTAATATTTCAAACATTTGGCCAAGAACTCATTAGTACATGAACTAAAGCATCATGGATGTATTAGAGCAGGCACACTTGAGTTATGGGAATGGAATTGACAAAACCTGTTGACAGTGGATGATTAGAGAGGGCAAGAAACTGAGGATGGATTCTATATTGCTCTTGGGAGATGGAGTATAGTCAGTGGAGATGTTAACCAGCTTAGGCTAATACAAGGAGGGACATGGGTACAGGAGAAGATAATTAATTTGCTTCCAGTCCTACCAGAGTTTTAGTTGCCACTGTGTCACCCAAGTGGGGATATCCAGTTAGTAGTTGAAAAATATGGTCTCAGAGTTCAGAAAAAAACTCAAAATAGGAATTATTGAAGTAAGATAAGAAGTTAAGTCCACATGAGTGAAAGAAATCATTCAAGGGAAACCATCCAAAACAAAACAGAACGTAAGAAGAAATTGCATCAAGAACAAAATAAAATCTGCTTTGGGAATGTTTGGTTCATTTTTCTTTTTACTTTTTTTTGGTGCCCATAACAGTGTGTAATCAACATACTATTATCTAACTCTCCCTCCAAAAGAAGGAAATTATAGAAAAATAGAGATACATTTAAGTCTATAATAATAAGTTATAGAATTCTTCTAAAATACTCATATTTTGCATAGTTCCAAAGGGATATATTAGGAAAAAATGTTTTCTGATGAGAACATGACCTGTTATGATAAGAAAATGAAATAGCTTTATTTTATTCTCATATATTTTGGCCCTAAGGGCTTTTTCCTATGAATTAGGATCCATTATGAACATTCAACTATTTATGCTAGGATCTTTGTAAACAAATCCCCTTCCCAAATACTGGGTCAAAATGCCTGAACTATTTTGATTTTCATATAAACTTCAGCATCAGAAGAGGTTATATGTATCCTAAGTACTGGAAGTATAGGAGATGTTATCAGAAATCAGCAAATGCTCATTAAATCCTAAAGGATTAAACACGCAGGCTGAGGCTCAGTAGCTGTGCTTGGTCATTTTCCCGTTTGCTTTCAGAAACATTCTTCACTCAAATATAGCATCATCATTCCTGTAACAAGAACAATGCCATTTCCTGAAGTTATCCTGAAAGTCAAAGGCAAAATTGGGTTATAAACTTGGCCCAGCTTTTTATTAGCCATGTGATGTTCACAAGTCATTTGACCTCTCTAGGACTCAGTTTCTGTATAGAAAATATTTTTAAATACCTAATATATGTATCAAGAGGATAATTATAAATGATATGAAAGACTGTTGAGTAATATGTGAGGTATTGACTCTCCAATGTGAGTAGTTCCATGGAAACAGGAATTGTTCTTTATTTTGCTTGCTGATGTGAGTGCCCAATAGAATATATGGCACAAAGGAGACATTCAGTAAATATTTATTGGATGACTTGATTAATTTGACTTTATCTGACTTTAAAATCCTTCAAATTGCATGCTAAAAAGCAAAAAAAATAAGACCGAAAAACATTCGCATCAATAAAAATGGGCAAAAATCACAATAAAGTTAGTTGCGTGAATGGGAAACATCAAATCAGAACAAGCAGAAAATCTTGAAACACAAATGAGGAGAAACTCTCCATGCCATAAATTTTAGTCATCTCGATTTTAAAATGAGCATATGATAAGAAACAAAAATAAAAACAAAATAATCTCTTACCAGGAGGTCATATTTTTTTAACAGTTCTTTTTAACGGGTTCTTAGGTATATTTTCCAAATTCGTACGTTCTTCAATTGCTTTCATAAGCTAAGAAACTGGTTTTACCATTTTCAAGTACTTCTTATCTTTCTACTATACCACCTGTGGTTGCTGTGCAGCAGATGGTTTTTAATTTGGGAGGCTTAGGTACTGGGGAAGTTTTTCCTTAGTGAATGTTGCAAAAAGGCCCATTTTAAAAGTATCTGTGTATCAGATTGAAGATAATATTTTATAGAGATCTTTTACTTTTCATAAACTTGTTTTCCCCTTGCTTTGGTTAAGTGTTACCTGCCTGGGGGCACCTGGGTGGCTCAGTCAGTGAAGCGTCTGTCTGCCTTCGGCTCAGGTCATGATCCTGGGGTCTGGGATCGAGTCTGGCATCGGGCTTCTGCTCAGCGGGGAGTTTGCTTCTCCCTCTCCCTCTCCCTCTGCTTGCTGCTCCACCTAGTTGTGCGTGCTCTCCCTCTCTCCCTCTCTCTGTCAAGTGAGTAGATAAAATCTTTTAAAAAAATGTTAACTGCCTATCCTTTTTAACAAGTTTATCTGTTTTAGTGGTTCAGATAGGTTTCCCCGAGTTCATTTTAATTTTCCTCTTCCATTGAAGTATATTACACTTTCTCGGTGTTACTTTTTTAAAAAATAGACAACATCTAGCTGGGTCTTTTATTTAACCCACTATGTCAGTATCTGTCTTTTAATTGGTGTATTTAGATCATTTACATTTAAAGTGATCATTGTTATAGTAAATACCTTCCATGTTTGTAGTCATTTTCATTAGTTCAACTTGTTTTTGTTGCTTTTTCCCCCCTTCCCATCTTGTTATGCCTTCTCTGGTTTTACCTGAACATTTTATATGATTCCATTTTCTCTCCTTTCTATATAAATTATACTTTTTAAAAAAATTGGTTTTTTTTGCCCAAGAGTTTACAATATAAGTCTACAGCTGATCCAAGTCAACTTTCAAATACCATTATATCCACATCATGGATAGTGATAAATAGAATGTTCTCAATTCCTCCCTCCTGTCCCTTATAACAATGCTGCCTTTCATTTCACTTATCCATATGCTTGTAATTACCATTTAATATGTTGTTGGATTCCTTGGACAGTTATAGAGTAGATCAACTAAGAATAAGTAGAATAAAAAATTTTATTTTACCTTCATATATTCTTAGGCTGCCTTAAAATACTTCTAGAAAATTATATTTTCTCTGAGTAGACATCTGGTATGGTTATAACAAAGCTCTGGATCTAATTGTTTCTCTTGATTGAATACTCTTTCTAGTGTTGACTTCATCCTCAGGTCAGCTTTCTTCATACTCATAAGTTAGTTGTGACTTGTAGCTTGGGCTATATAATTTTTTGTTCATTGCAAGGAGAGGAGATGTTCTACTTCCCATAACATAAAACGTGTCTAAAGTTTATTTCTGATTACTCTTAAACTCCATCACTCTGGCCAGGGGGTATTGCCATCACCTGATCCAGTTAAGCTTGGCCTAGTGCCTATCCCTGTGGAATGTGGGGTATAATTATTCAATTGTCTTAGTGTAGTATTCCACCAATATGAGTGCTACTACTGGCCACCTCTGAACTAATCACCAATTGGCCAAGGCCTGAATTAGGCACCAGTGCCTGAATTAATCACCAAGGCCAGAAGGTGGAATTATCCTTTCCAGTGTAGACCAATCAGAGTCTACTCCTGGAGAAGGGGATTAATCCATTCCCAATGATGTGAATCCTAGACAGTTGGGAATGGGTAAAATAAATGTTATTACAGAAGCAACTTACAACATTCACTACCTAGACAAAATGCCAAGAGCATTTTACGAGTAAAAAGTTATAAATCAGGAAAAGACAAACACAGAATGAGAAACAGCAACAGACATAATCAAGAAATTCACCAGAGAAGAAATACCAGTGATCAACATCAATAAAATATAGAAAGATATTTTTATCTCACTAGTAATCAAATATACATATATATATTAAGGTGCGATTACTTTGTCACATCATATTTGCAAACATGAATACTACTGTTCCTATATAGGGTTGGCAAGCACATGAGGAAAATGGCATTCTCATCTATTTTCAGACTATGAATTGGCAATAAAAACTCTTCTGAAGGGCAGCTGCCAATTGATATAAAAAGCCTTAAGAACGTACATTTTGACTTAGCATTTTAACTTTTAAATCTAAAAGTTAATTTTAGCATCTAAAGACATTACCAAAGAGTTTGCAAGCATTTATGCACATATTCTCCACAGTATCATCGTTTATAATAACAAAGATTGTAAAGACACCTAAAAATCCACAATTAAGCACATTATTAAGTTTTTTTTTTTTTATGTTCTACATGCTGCTAGATGTAAGGGACACTACAATGAACAAGACACACACGGTCCCTATCTTCATGAAACTTGATTCCAGTATGGGATTATGCAAGAATCTGAACACTGTAGCGATCATTGGAAAAGATAACAGGGACGCCTGAGTGGCTCAGTGGTTGAGCGTGTGCCTTTGGCTCAGGGTGTGATCCCGGGGTCCTGGGATTGAGTTCCGCATTGGGCTCCCTGCTCAGCGGAGAGCCTGCTTCTCTCTCTGCCTATGTCTCTGCCTCTCTCTCTCTCTCATAAATAAATAAATAAAATCTTAAAAAAAAGAAAAGACAGATATATGTTGACTTGGAAATATTTTCCCAAAATACTGTGTTGAAAAGAAAACCACAATATAGCATGTAGAGTTCGGTTCAATTTCTGCTCCAAAAAGTATATTCATTTGTGAATAAATGCCCATTTGATTGTATATATTGTATACATTATAATCATTTAAGGCAGAACAATAAGCACCAAAATATTAACACTACATATTTCTGTGAGAGGCATGATTGGTGCTTTCTAATTTCATTATTTATAGCTTTTCTTGCATTTCCAGATTATTTTGCACTGAGTATATATTATTTTTTTATTTTTTTTTGAGTATATATTTTTAACTAGAAAACATTAATAAAGCTATTTCAAAGCAGAGTTATACAGCTATTAAATTAACATGTATCCAAGTGTCTCTTCAAGTTCTTACCCCTTTATGTCTGCCTGGCTATCTTTCCTCCCAATGCCCCCATCCTACCTTCCATTGTAGTCGTAGTCCACACATATACTCCCGAAGAACCAGTTTTCTTGGGTTTCAGAGCCTTTGCGAATTCTCCCCCCTTGCCTTGTCTGGAAAACACTTTCCCACCTTTTCACTTGTTTACCTACTTCTGGCGGTTGAGAATTCACCTCAGGTGTCTTTACTTAAAAGCACCCCTCCCCTACCTCCTTGCCTTCAGACTATGACAAATGCCTCTCCTCTGTACTACCACAGCGCATTACAGTTTGTGTACTGTGAACCAATTCATCATGTAAATGGAAAAATAAATTTAATATTGCTTTCCCCCTTTTTCTGCCTGCTGTCTCTGTCCAGCAGCTCATCTCGTTCTACTCTCCTCCTCACTCATCTGGTTCCATTTGCACCAGCCTCATTGCTTTTTCAGAAGGGCACAGACAATACCAATTTAGGGCTTTTGTCTTTGTTTCTTCTGCCTAGAATTTATTCCCCAAGATACAAGCAAAGTCATTCCTTCACTTTTTTAAGTCTTTGCTTAAATGCTCTGGATTAATAAAGCCTCTCCCTTACTGCCCCCTGGGGGCATGGAATTCCCTATTTCGCATCACCTGGAACTTTCTCTCTATACAGTATCATTGGACTATTTGGTTGGCTGTTTCCCTTCCATGTTCCTTGACCAGAACAGAAGCCCCATGAGGGCAGGGGTCTATGTCTTTTGGTTTCTGATGTGTCCCTTGCACCCACAACAGTGCCTGACACACAGTAGGGGTTCAATTAATATCTGTTAAATAGGAATAAACATTAAGCCACAGAATTCCTGTTCATTTTTCCTGTCAAGTACAAACAAATCCTGATTTATGTTAGGAGCTTTATTCGAAACCACCACTGCAATAGAAAGATTGCTCTGACCACAAGGTCTGCAAGCATCTCAAAACTGAACAGAAAAAGGTGTTTATTTTATAGGAAAGGGTAGGCAGGGATAGCAGGAACTTTGTGTGTGGGGACAAATGGGGGAAGTGAGCTGATAGTGTGATGGGAACAGGAAAGATTTCTCTCTCTAGTTGATTCTCAGAATGAGCTGTTGAATGGGGGATTTCTGCATCTTGGTTCTTGCTTAAGCCGGGGGGTGAGCCAAAGTTCAGAGGCGCATGAGGAGGAAAACCTGACTAAAGTTTGGTTAAGCCAACTCAGAGTGTATGTTATAGATTACTGTGAGCACTTAGGCCCTGTTGTTGTTTAAGGTAGGCAAAGACTGGGGGTTCCCAGGTGGCTCAGTCGGTTAGGAGACTGACTCTTGATTTTGGTTCAGGCCATGATCCAGGGTTGTAAGATCAAGCTCCGCATCTGCTTGAGATTACGTATGCCTGCTTGAGATTCTCCCCGTCTCTCCCTCCCCCTGCTCAAGTCCCCCCCACACCCCCCAAATAAAATAATGGTGCCTGGGTGGCTCAGTTGGTTATGTGACTGACTGTTGATTTTGGTTCAGGTCATGATCTCAGGGTCCTGGGATGGAGCCCTGAGTTGGGCTCGCTGCTCAGCAGGGAGCCTGTTTCTTCCTCTGCCTCTTACCCAGCTCGTGCTTTCTCTCAAACAAATAAGTAAAATAGCTTAAAAAATAAAGTATCATGTTATCTGTGAAGAATGAGAGCTTAATGTGGGTGGGGGATGGGGCAATTGGGTGATGGGCTTTAAAGAAGGCACATGATGTAATAAGCACTGTGTGTTGCATGCAACTGATGAATTTTTGAACTCTGATTCTGAGACTAATGATGTAATATATGTTGGATAATTGAACAATAGATAGATAGATAGATAGATAGATAGATAAATAGGCAAAGACTGTCCTTACATACTACCATGGATAAAATTAGAATTGCTGTGAGGTCCAAGTTGGTCATAATACTTCTCAGGGGTGTGCTGGACCTCACATTCTTGTTGGCTTTGAAGTATTAGCTATATTATATGTTGAGCATTTTGTCAACTGACAGCTATTGGAAGGTCTTAGAGACAAGGCACTGCTGAGGGCTATGCCTGGGAATATAATGAAAAGAATGAGTAATCAAGGTTGAATATGGGAGTAAAACCAAAATCTGAGGTTGGAAAGAAGACTGTTGAGAGGCTTCTAGGACACTGGACCCAAAGTGTCTTTAGATGGTAAAGTGAGAATAGCAGTGGTGATCTAATAGGTTTTATGGTTTGTGTTTTGAATATTTTTGGTGATAGCACAGACATCAGAGATGTTTCGAAGAACATATGCATAGCAGCCACTTCTGACCACTGACCACTGTGAAAGTGCCCCTTTGGGAAGCCAGAATCATGTCCAGGGCCAGATGACTTTAGAAGGCCGCTTGTTGAAATTGATGTAGTTCTGTGGTGATCATATTCATGGTTTCAGTAAGATTGTCCACAGTCTTGGTTATTTCCCAGAACAAAGCATGAAAATTATGGGAGTTTGTAAAGAAATTCAAACTTTTAAAAAATATTTTATTTATTTGAGAGAGAGTACATGAGCTGGGGGCAGGGGCAGAGAGAGAGGGAGAAGCAGGCTCTCCACTGAGCAGGAAGCCAGGCAGGCACTGGTCTCTATCCCAGGACCCTGAGATATAACCTGAGCTGAAGGCAGATGCTTAACCAACTGAGCCACCTATGTACCCCAAGGAATTCAAACTTTTAAAAGTGAGAAGACTTTGGTTTCTTAAATAAACACAGATATGATTAAATCAATACAAAAAGCATATGAAATTATTCTGATAAGATAAGAGTATTTTTGCCTTTTAGGCAAATTACTTAGAAGTCAAAAAATTTTGTGATTTCTTATTATGAGCAGATCTACAATCCAAGAAACTTTTGTTATTTAACAGGGAGTAAAACTTAATTCTAGTTTTGCATTAGTATATTTGATAGTTTCCCTTTTAAAAACTTAAAAATAAGCCTATTAACCTTTTGCCAGCTTTGACCACAGCAAATAAAATCTCGCTTTATCACTGTTTATATCCACTTAAATTTTATCCTACATTTTCTTCTTTTTAATTCTGGAACAACTAGTCTTTTACTTTAGGACGTAACTATGTTTTCCCTTAATAAAACCATATCTTTTTTACTTTGCATACAAAGTTGTTCCTGTATGCCATTATTGCTACTAGTAGAATTTCACTCACATATATTGATTACAACATTCAAGCACAGTGACTTTTATTTTAGAGAAAACTGGGAGGTGGATAATTGTAAACCGTCTGTCATACACCAGTATTTTGTAGCAGATCACCAGAGATTATATATCTTACAATTTTTATAGCTATAACTATTTCTTATAGTACAACTTTTCAGTGAGGCAAAATGAATACATGCATTAATAGACCCAAACACATATCACTTTAAAAGTATGATTAGTTATTAATATTTCAATATTTATCCTAAGAATGATCTAGTCATTTAATAAATATTCATCAATTAATTTAGCTTAAGTCTAAGGTTTTAATTTACCAGAAGATTTTGAAAACTGTTTTCAAGTTGACATATTACAAAACATAATCAGCGTTAAACTAAAGATTGTCGGGATAATGATTTAACTTGGTTAAACACAAATTTCCATTTTTTATAATCTTAAATATTTAATAGATGTAATAGTCTTTTCAATCAGTAAACCTGTATAAGTTGAGGAAGAATATTCCGAATAAAATATTTTATCTAAACTTGATAACTCAGAAGACATACTTGATTTTATTAAACCAATAATATTAAACTAGTCATGTTGGTCAAGATTTATTTGTATGAACTTGAGTTTTAAAAATATGTGGGTTAGGGGTGCCTGGCTGGCTCAGTCAGTTAATCATCCAACTCTTGATTTCAGCTCAGGTCATGATCTCAGGGTGGTGAGATGGAGCCCTGCGGGGAGCTCAGGACTCAGGACTAGTGGTGGAGTCTGTTTAGGATTCTGTATCTCTCTCTGTCCCTTCCTCACGCCCCTACCCTAAGTGCCCATGTGTGCTCTCTCTCTCTAGAGCACCTGGTATTCTATGGAAGTGTTGAATCACTATATTGTACACCTAAAACTAATATTACTGTATGTTAACTAACTGGAATGTAAACAAAAAACTTAAAAAATATATTTGGATTAGTTTCTGTAAGACTAGTTTTAAAAATCCTAGATATTGGGCAGCCCGGGTGGCTCAGCGGTTTAGCGCCACCTTCAGCCCAGGGAATGACCCTGGAGACCCAGAATTGAGTCCCACGTCAGGCTACCTGCATGAAGCCTGCTTCTCTCTCTCTCCCTCGTGTCTCTCATGAATAAATAAATAAAATCTTTAAAAAATCTTAGATGTTAAAATTCCTCAACTTTTGAGATTTTTAGGACTATTTATTTTAAAGACTTTATTTATTCATGAGAGACACAGAGAGAGAGGCAGAGGGAGAAGCAGGCTCCAGGCAGGGAGCCTGATATGGGGCTTGATCCCAGGTCTCCAGGATCACTCATTGGCTGAAGGCGGTGCTAAACCGCTGAGCCACCCGGGCTGCCTGAGG
The DNA here is from genome assembly GCF_048164855.1 of Canis lupus baileyi. Taxonomy (NCBI): domain Eukaryota; kingdom Metazoa; phylum Chordata; class Mammalia; order Carnivora; family Canidae; genus Canis; species Canis lupus. Next base: position 9,280,635 of record NC_132876.1, read on the forward strand.
TTTTTAAGGGCTATTTAATTTAGAGAAATGCTTATTTATCTCTAAGCCAATTAAAATAGAATTATTCAAGGCATTTTATTTTATTTTAAAGATTTTATATATTTATTTATGAGAAACACAGAGAGGCAAAGACACAGGCAGAGGAAGAAGCAGGCTCCCCATGGAGAACCCAATGCGGGACTTGATCCCAGGACCCCAGGATCATGCCCTGAGCCGAAGACAGACATTCAATCGCTGAGCCACCCAGGCATCCCATTTAAGGCATTTTATAATCCAATTATGTTAATACTATTTGCGGGTAGGAAAAAAGCATACATACATATATACATATACAGCCAGACACAAACGCAGCCAGACACAAAAAAGTCAGGACTGTATTTCTGGTAGATGGGGCAAGTGGAGGTTATTTACTCAAAATGAGAGCTCAAGTGTTTCCAACAATATTAGTTGGAGGAGACCCTTCAAATTTTCTTTGCCCTGATGTGTAATCTTATGGAGGCTGTGGATTAAATCTTGGGCAAGGGACTGAAGAGATACCAAGTGACCGTAGTGGTGTCTAAAGTTCATCTGAGTTGATAAAACATCCAGCCTGTTTCAGATGAGCTTTTTCAGCATTAGGTGTTTGCTTTTGGGGTCCCTGAGCCCCTCAAGAGCTCCAAGAGGGAGAGAGGGTTCTAGAGCTTACGTGACTATAAGATGTTGAAGAGCCCAATGGGGATGGAAAAAAATTGGGTAGAAGTGAATAGACGGATAGAGGAGGTAGGAGTATTAAAGGGGGACAGACAGATCAAAGGATTCAAGGGAGCTGAAGGGAAGATTGAAGGTCATGAAAAGGAGGAAGGAAGATGGGGGGGGCAGGTGATAGGAAGGGATAGGTAATTGATGAGCCAGTATAGGGAGATCCTGTGTTTCCCAAAGAAGCCATTGAAATTCTAAATTGTCTATAGTAAAAATTAGCCATTTTTGAAGATATTGAACTGAATTAATGCCATAATGGTGGAGCATATAGTCAGCAGGGAAAGTAGAGTGACAGTTACCCATGGCATTAGTCATTTAAATCAGAGATAAGACCTTAAAGCAGGAAAGACTCCTGCTTGATCATTCCCAAAGGGTCAACGAAATTCTCTCCCCCAGTTCCCAAGGGAAAATGAGGGCATCCTCACACAGAAGAGTAGGGAAGGCTTCTTCTCAAGAGTCAGGGAATGAGACTCCACTCAAAATGCCAAAGGAAACATTCTTTGCCCAATCAAAGTAACTCCTTACTGTGCATAGACATGATGCCCAGAGCACTGGTTTGAGAACCGAATTTACCAAAGGATTCCGAATTCACGAACAAGAGAGGAGTTCAAAGAATTTGCAAGGTGCCACTAGATACCTGGGCAGGTAAATATGACAGGGCTCTGTAAGTGAGGTCCAATCTTGTGTTGAGTTATAGCACTACAAAACTCAAATAATAAAGGCAGAGTTAGGTAAAGAAATAATTTATTTGAAGAGACTATTGCAATAGGGAAAACGCTCTAACCACAATATCCAAAGGCATCTTAAACTTGAACGGAAAAAAGCCTTTTTTTTTTTTTAATAGGGAAGGGTAAGGAGGGGTAGCAGGAGCTTTGCAAGGAATGGGAAGCTGTGGGATCAGTGGCCAGTATGATTTGGCGGGGATGGGAGTGGAGGATTAACAGGAAATATTTCTCTTGAGGGCAGCCAGCAATGAGCTGCATCTCAGTGCCTGGTTAAGCTTGAAAGTGAGACAAAATTTAGGGATCTTTGGAGAAGGGAAGTTATCAAAACAATGGGTTACTTACGAGTAATTGTATGAGTTCTTGGTTGTTACCATTCTGAAAACTCCCTGAATTCCCACTTTGCCTCTCTCTTCAAGTTGGTATTGCTCAGTGTTCTCAAGAATGATTTAAAACATCATACTTGGGATCCCTGGGTGGCGCAGCGGTTTGGCGCCTGCCTTTGGCCCAGGGCGCGATCCTGGAGACCCGGGATTGAATCCCACGTCGGGCTCCCGGTGCATGGAGCCTGCTTCTCCCTCTGCCTGTGTCTCTGCCTCTCTCTCTCTCTCTCTCTGTGACTATCATAAATAAATAAAAATTAAAAAAAAAATAAATAAATAAAAAAAAAAATAAAACATCATACTTTAGGGCAGCCCGGGTAGCTCAGGGGTTTAGCGCGGTGGCTCAGCGGTTTAGCGCCACCTTCAGCCCAGGCCGTGATCCTGGAGATCCAGGATCAAGTCCCATGTCGGGCTCCCTGCATGGAGCCTGTTTCTCCCTCTGCCTCTCTCCCCCTCTCTTTCTCATGAATAAATAAATAAAATATTTAAAAATAAAATATCATACTTTAGGGTCTTGGCTTCAGCTCAGGTGGTGATCTCAAGGGTTGTGAGATCGAGCCCCGCCTTGGGCTCCTTGCTCAGAATGGAGTCTGGTTGAATTTCTCTCTCCCTCTCTCTCTGCCCCTTCCCTCCGCTGCTTTCTCTGTCTCTCTAAAATAAATTTTAAAAACCTTAAGAAATATATCATACTTTAGAAAGTCAAAGCCTCAGAATAGCCAAGTTTCCAGTGTAACCATGTCCTCAGCTTCTCAGACTTCTGTGTTCCCTGGTCAAACTAAATGAGCTCGTAGCTTTTTCATATGTGTCAGATATGTTTATCCAGATCCATTTCTGCCACTTTCTTAGCATTATTGGTAGCTTTAATTAAGTACATATTTCATATTTAATTAAGTACATATTTCATAAATAAGTACATATTTCATAAGTACATGAGTTGAGATCATCTCAACTCCCTATGCAGACCTTGCTACTGAGATTTCAGGTGAAATTATAACCACTTTCCAGCAAGAAGATGAAATCATGGTGTCCCAAACTTTTAAGCAGGGGTCTTATGGCCCCTTTTCCACACGTGCTGTGACCACTGCAGCCACTATCCCCCCAGGAAATGGCTCTTGGTAAGTCACTTTTATTTTTTTTTCCCCAGCGAGGTCCCATATGTGTAAAATGAATCAGATATATATCAGGATCTGGAGTAAGACACATCTGGGTAAAACGGTGTTACTACCTAGTTTGGGACACAATTTCTAACTATACAGGCGGGGAGATTTTTTTTTTTCCCCTGAGGGAACCAGGGGAAGCGCCACCCTTGTCTACCTGCTTCAGGACCCCTTGGCATGTCTCTTCCATCTTCGCAACCGTGGTCGTGTGTAAAGTCTTTTCTCTTGTCCCCGAGAATACTGCATTGAACGTGTTCCTGGTTATTAGCTCCCTGACCCTTGGCCTCCGCCGGGCTCTGGGGAACTACATCACCCAGAAGGCTCTCCTCCACGAGCTTCGGCGTCGCTGGCCAATGGAGAAGCTGGAGATGGACGCTTCCGCGCACGACGCGCCCGTCGGGGCGGGACTTCCGGCATTGCCCGTGAGGCGGATATTTTAACTGTTCCCGGCTCCGCAGCGCTGTGTCGCTCTCGACGTGACTGGAGGGAAAGTGTTGTCCCCACTGCACAGAGCCGGGTCTGAGGCTCGGTAGTGTCGCTGCCTGGTGTCACCCGCCGCGGGGCCTGGGCCGTTGGCCACGGAGTTCCGGTCCCCACCCGTGTGGGAGGCTCCCCATCCGGGGGAGGCGGCTGCGCTGTGGGACCCCGCGCAGGTGGGTGCTGTCACTCCCCGGTGGTCACCCGCCCGACGCCACCTACCGACCCTGAAGCTCCGAATGAGGGAGCTTGCTGAGGTCACGGAAGCCCGGGCGGCTGTGTCCCAACACAGAGGGGTGCCCTGAGGGGGGGTCCCCATTTCTGACAGCCAGTGGGAGAAGGAGTGGGGGCGTTGCCGGCAAGGAGGACAGGCATGTGCAAAGGCTCGGAATGTGCGACTGGGTCGGGAGCACTTGGGAAACCCCGAGGGAAGTCAGGCATCCGCGCCCTGTCTGCAGGGACTGGAGCGTGAGGGGCGGGTCACACCCGGAAAGGCACCTGGACAGGTGGACCTTTTTTTCTAGGGGCGCTACCAGCCATGGACAGTGGTGAACACAAGAGGGACATGATCTGCGTTAGGATTTTGAGTTTCCCCGAAAGTTGCTCAGGGGAGATTGGGGGAGTGGGACAGTGGAAATGAAGGTGGAGGCAGGGAGACAAATGGGGAGACTGCTGCAGTAGAGTCCAGGAGCATTAGAATGGGGTCCAGGCCAGTGATGACAGTAGACGAGGGCAAAGTACCCTGAGGACACATAGAGAGCTTAGGGGTTTCTGCATCCTGTGAAGAAAAGTCGGGAGTGAAAGACCACCCCAAGTTTTTTGTTTGTTTGGGAGACAAACATCTGGGAGAGTGGAGATGAAGAAGTTGGGTGGAGGGAGCAGGTTGGGGGAGGGAGAGATCAGAGGTTGCATTTTGAACTTGGTGATTCTGAGATGTTCCAGAAAAGTGAGGGCGGGGAGAAAGATAAAGAGATGGACAAGTGGACAAGCAAGTCTGAAGTTCCAGGGGGGGTCTACACTGGGGATGTCCAAGGGAGTTTTAGATCTGGACCAGTACATGGCCTGGGGAGTGGATATAGGAGAGGGAACCATAAGGTCGTTGGTATTTGCAATGGGCCCGAGGTGAGAGATGGAACTGCTGGAGGGGAGGCACAGGGTGTGGGCATCCCTGAGGCTTCCTCCAGAGGGGAGAGGGCCTTCGGTCCCATTGCGTTCTGGCCGTTATCTGAGGGAGGGGAGGCCAGGGATAAGGAGCTGAGGGTAAAGAGCCAGGCAGGAATAGAGACCGCGCTGTAGGGTGGTATGTATCAACTGCCCCGTGGGCTCAGCAGGACCTTGTGTCTCATTCCTGTGAGCACAGGAAGAGTCAGCTAGGCCAGTGGAACAGCCTAGGCCAGACCGGGACAGGGGTGCGGCACCTCTTCGAGCTCCCTCAAGCCCTCCAGCAGGAGTGTTGGGCCAGTGCTCTAATGGACATTTCCATGAGCAGGTTCTCCGGCAGGGGACCGTGTGGCGCACAGGCTGCATTGCTGAAAGACCTAGTATCTCACCAGCCTGCTTAGACGCCCCCTGCCCCCTGCCCCCGCGCACAAATTTATAGATATATTTATTTAGGGAATGATTGCTTCTTTAGACATTTCTCTAAATAAAAACCCACAATGTAAATTTAGATTTACACGTTTAACTACTTAAATTCACACACGTTCTTACCAATGGTTTGAAAAGTTACTATATCTCCAAACATTTGATTAAAATCACAAGTTTCAAATATCACATCCTCTTAAATGCTTAGTAAGCAGGAAAGCCGCCCACATTTTCAAAGGCTCATCACCTCATTGCACCAAGGTGTTAATCCTGTAGACAGAAAAGCTGATACTCCGCACTTGACATGTTACACTAAACTGATAGCAACAACAGTCCTATGGGATGGGTACCATTGGTGTGCCCATTTGACAGATCAGTACATTGAGGCACAGAGCAGTTGATTCCTTCTGTAAGGTCATGCAGCTGGTGTGGGGCAGTGCTGGAATTTGAACCCAGGTGTCCCTTTGGATGCAAACATGCACCAGGGCCAGTCACTTCTCTAGGAGCCACTCTGCTCTTATCACAGACCTGATGACTGTCAGGACTTGCCTAATTTTTTCCTTTGTTGTGACATGGATCGATCCAATCCCTCACTTCATTGCAGGCTTGCCCCAATGTCTCCTCCTCTGAGATGCCTTCCTTGGTTGCTCCATGGAAAGTTGCCCTCCAGTCTCTTGTGTCCTTACTCTTAATTGGTTGTCTTTAGGATTCTCTTGATCATTTGTTTAGTTCCTTGTGGATGATCTCTCTCCAACTCGGGAGTATAAGCTTCTCTTTGTGCTCTATCCTCAGGCCGAGAGCAGTGCTGGTTTGTAACAGGTGCTCAGTAAATGAGTACACGATGCTACCCTTCACAGACTCCCTACCATGCCTTGGAAAGTCCCATCATTGGAGACCATCTCCAGCCTTGTCCCCTTCTATTCTTCCCTTGCTCACAGCCATCCTGCCAGGCCAACCTGAATATGCCATACTCTTTCCTACTTCCTTCCAGCTTTGGCCTTTGGAGTTGCTTCTGATGGGGACACTGTTGCCAGATGACTCCTTAGCAGCCCTTTCACATCCTTCCAGGCTCTACTCAAATGTCACCTCTTTGATGAGGCCTTTCCTGGCAGTTCGAGCTAAAATGGCCCCTGTCCCAGCCTGCTTTCATTTTGGCATTTTTGTGCAGGGAATTTGGCACAGTTACAAAAGCAAAAATGCAGGCTAGGTTGAGCCTTTCCGGGTTGCTGATGGAGTCAATAGGAAAACTAGTAGTCGGGGGGATCCCTGGGTGGCTCAGCGGTTTAGCGCCTGTCTTTGCCCCGGGGTGTGATCCTGGATACCTGGGATCGAGTCCCACATTGGGCTCCCTGCGCGGAGCCTGCTTCTCTCCCTCTGCCTGTGTCTCTGCCTCTCTCTCTCTCTGTGTCTCTCATGAATAAGTAAATAAAATCTTTTTTTTTTTTTTAAAAAAAGGAAAAATAGTAGTAACAAAACAACCGTAAGTGCTGGCCTTCATTGAGCTCTTGATATGCACTGAGGGGAAGCTATTTTGTACCACCTCATTTAACTCTCTCCTGTTTAGAGTTCAATTCTGTTCTTATCCCTACTTCACAGAAGAGACACTTGAGGCTCAGAGAAGTCAAGTTACCAGCCCAAGGTCACACAGCTCTCAAATAGCTGCAACTGAAACTCATTATGCCAACCACCAAAGCCTCCACTCCCAACCATGACAGTACCCATAGTGGTCTGGGGAGGCCTAGGGATGGCATCTGAAGTCACCTTTGCAGAATGGTTTTGGGCTTAGGAATGAGGAAGGCACTGGGAGCATTTTGGGGAGACGGGACTGCATGGGCAAAGGCAGGAATATGGATTGTTCCAGGAGGCTCACTGAGAGGGCCGATGTGGTTGCTGAGAGCCCCCTACATCTGCTGAGACATGTCCCAGCAGACAAAATTGTGTGATCATTTGCAGCATGTTCATCTCACCCTCACTGTAGTGACAGGCAGGTTTGGGGGTTATACACATAACCCCTGAGCCAGAGGGACCTGAGTTCAGATCTCCTCTTATAAGATACATGACTCTGGTTGACTTGCTAGATCTCCCTGAGCCTCAGCACACTGACTGTGACATGGAGATGATAGTGTTGACCTGGGTTGTGGGAAGATTAATATAAGCAGCAAAAACATACCGAGCACAGACATGGGCCGGGCATCCCAGTGTCTGCCTTATGAACATCTCCTCTTGCCTTCTGACAACAGCCTGGGCATGATTAGTCTTACTGGTGCAGAATTCACTGCTCAGAGAAATGAAGTGACTTCCCCAAGATCACACAGCAGGCAAGTGTCAGATTCAAGAAGCTCAATTCAAGCCTAGGAGTTGGCTCTACTGCTGGAGACATTTCATCACCGTAACATGGTTTGTCAGGGCCTCAGCTCTGAGCCAAGCACACAGTGAGGACCAGGGAGACTCAGCAGCTGCTGCTGTTGCCATTACTGGTGTGATGATTGCCGTCGTGATTTCCTCCGTTGACGTCCTCAAGTGCTTACTATGTGCTCCTCTCAGGACACAGAGGCGTGTTATTGTCTTGTGTCATTCTCCACTGGCTTCCCCTACAGCAGACTTTTTACTCTGACGCAACTGCATTCTGTGCAAGGGCAGCGTCCACCTCCCCCTTGAGCCCAGCGCAGAGCGAGGCCCTCAGGAGGTGCATAGTGATTAGGACCTTGGGTACCCCTGGATCTTTTCCAGGGACAGAGTGACAGACTCTAATCCCTGCCTCCCTTTGCCTTCCTAGGCATCAGCAACCTTTGAGGATGTGGCCATGACCTTTCCTTGGGGGGGTCCTGGCCCAAAAGATTGAAAGCAGAGGTCCCTGCACTGGGAGGTGGTGCTGCAGACCCAGGTGACCTGCTCTCACTGGATAGGTTTTTCCTTAAGGTGTTTCCTTAGGGAACCTGCAACCACCTTCATTCTGCCCCCACTGTTCAGGCCTGACCAGGCCAGATTTCCCTCTCTCCTCCCCATAGCTCCTGCCTCATTTAGGTCTCACATCCTACCTGGTCTCCCTATGTGCCTTCCAGGGAATGGTGGGGCCAGGATTAGAATCCCCTTCAAAGTGGCTCAAAATGAAGGGAGAATTTATTGGAAGGGAATGGGGAGCTATTGCAGAAGCCATGGGCAGAATGTCCAGCTGGGCCCCATGACAGGCTGAAATCAGGAACTGAAAGGAACCACGGTAGTGGTTCTTGTGGCTCTTGTCATGGCTTTTCTGCATCCTCTCTGTATAGCTGATTGGCTCTTTGTGCTGCAGATCATTCTCTGAGGCCCCCAGATTCCTTGCCTCTACTTTTCTCTGCGAGTTTTACATCCTTAGTCTCTCCCTGGAGTCAGGCTTTCCTACATGGGCATCCCAGAGGCAGGAAAGGGCCACCTGAGCCTGTTTCCCTCTGCTTCTCCCTGCAGTGCCCATCATAGGCTGGACTCAGTCTGAGATCCTTATTCTGGATTTCCACAAGAGGGAAGCTGGCTGGCCCAGGGGTATGGGGTGCCCAGAGCCCCACAGCAGAGGCCCTTGGTGAGGAGCTATTTTCCAAGAAGAAAGGTGAGTCTGGCGCCCAGAAGGCATTTACCATTACCTCTCACCTGGTATCCTTTAGAGGAAAACACAGTCTCAGTTATAGGCTTAAAGCTTCGTTGTCCCCAGAGGGGACATTCCTGTTATAAATGCTCACTGCCATCCAGTGTCAGGTGTGGTACTTGAAGGCAGCTCTACAAACATATTGAAAGCCTTCTTTCTTCCAGAATGTTGTCTCTCCCCTTGAGCATAACTCTTTGTAAGAAATATGAAAGTCCCGACTTTTGAAATAATTGAAACGTATAAGAAATCAGAATAGTAAGTATAGTGTTTTATGAAGTTATTATAGTTATGGAGATAAGGATCCATATACAAATCAGCACATTGTATGACACCACTGAAAGCTGTTGAGGGCTTGAATTAAAACAAAATCAACAGTAACATACTTTATGTGGTTTTGAATGCCCCTCACTTGTTCACTTTTGCTCCTGGTCCACTTGTTTGATTATTCTTCGTCTTTAGTGTGGAATGGGGATGGTTGTGTAGCTGTGTGGGCTTCCATGTTGACTCCTGATTCTTTCTGCTAACAGGTGTTGCTTAGCCTCCTTGATCCTCTGTAGGGGGGCTTCTCTGTGTTCAACTCAGCAGTTATTTAGGAGTGGAATTAGATCTAAAACAAAATACTACACACAACCAAATTGAACTCATGATCAACTCAGAAAAAACACTGAAAAGACATCTCATTATTTGATCTGGTAAAGGACTGTGAATGTCACTGTAAAGTGACTGGAATTTTTTAAATAATTTTTTAAAGTTTGTATTTTTTAAAGTTTGTATATAATACATGCAGTATTATATTAGTTTCAGGTGCACAATATAGTGATTCAACAATTCCATACATCACCCAGTGTTCATCATGATAAGTGCGCTCCCATCCTCCAGCCCCCTCCCCTCTGGTAACCATCAATTTGTTCTCTATAGTTAAGTGTCTGTTTCTTGGTTTGGTCGCCTCTCTCTTTTCCCTTTGCTCCTTTGTTTTGTTTCTTAAACTCTACATATGAGTGAAATCATGTGCTATTTGTCTTTCTCTGACTGACTTAAACTTTGCTCAGCATTGTACTCTCTAGCTCCATCCCTGTCATTGCAAATGGCAAGATTTCATTCTTTTTTTTAGGGCGGAATAATAGTGTGTGTGTGTGTGTACCACATCTTCTTTATCCATTCATCAATTGAGGGACACTTGGGCTGCTTCCATATCTTGGCTAAATAATGCTGCTATAAACACAGGGGCGCATGTATCCCTTTGAATTAGTGTTCTTGTATCCTTTGGGTAAATGCCCAGTAATGCAGTTGCTGGATCATAGGGTAGTTCTATTTTTGAGGTCCCTTCATACTGTTTTCCAGAGTGGCTGCACCAGTTTGCATTCCCACCAACAGTACAGGAGTGTTCCTTTTTCTCCATATCCGTGCCAACACCTGTTGTTTCTTGTGTTATTGATTTTAGCCATTCTGACAGGTGTAAGGTGATAGCTCATTGTAGTTTTGATTTGCATTTCTGTGATGATGAGCATCTTTTCATGTGTCTGTCTGCTATCAGGATGTCTTCTCTGGAGAAATGTCGATTTATGTCTGCTGCCCATTTTTTAATGTTTTTTTAAAAATATTTATTTATTTTTTTGAGAGAGAAATAGTGACAGAGAGCACAAATGGGGAGGAGAGGGAGAAGCAGGCTCTCAGCTGAGCAGGGAGGGAGCCTGAGGTGGGGTCTTATCCCAAGACCCTGGGATCTTGACCTAAGCCAAAGGCAGACACTTAACTGACTGAGCCACCCAGGCGCCCCCTGCCCATTTTTTAAATTGGATTATTTGGTTTTTGCTTATTGAGTTTTATGATGTCTTTATATATTTTAGATACTATCCCTTTATCAGAATGTCATTTACAAATATCACCTCCCATTCTGTAGGTTGCCTTTTAGTTTTTTTGATCATTTCCTTCACTGTGCAGAAGCTTTTTATTTTGATGAAGTCCCAATAGTTTATTTTTGCTTCTGTTTCCCTTGCCTCAGGAGACATATCTAGAAAAAAGTTGCTACCGCCAATGTCAGAGAAGTTACTGCCCTTGTTCTCTTCTAGGGTTTTTATGGTTTTAGGTCTCACATGTAGGTCTTTAGTCCATTTTGAATTTATTTTTGTGTACAGTAGAAGAAAGTGGTCCAGTTTTATTCTTTTGCATGTGGCTGTCCAGTTTTCCCAGCACTGTTTTTTGAAGAGACTGTCCTTTTCCCATTGTATATTTTTTCCTGCTTTGGTGAAGATTAATTGACCATATAATTGCAGGTTTAGTTCTGGATTTTCTATTCTGTTCCATTAGTCTATGTGTCTATTTTTGTGCCAGTACCATGTTTTGATTACTACAGCTTTGTAATATAAATTGAAGTCCAGAATTGTGACGCTTCCAGCTTTGCTTTTCTTTTTTAAGATTGCTTTGGCGGGGGGGGGGGGGGCGGGGGAGAGGCACTTGGGTGACACAGTTGACTCAGCATCCAACTCTTGGTTTCAGCTCAGGTTTTGATCTCAGGGTTGTGGAATCAAGCCCTGTATTGGGCTTTGCACTCAGCGGACAGTCTGCTTGAGATTCTCTCTCTCTTTTCCCTCTGCCCCTCCCACTTGTGCTCTTGCTCTCTGTCGAATAAATAAAGCTTTAAAAAACGATTGCTTTGGCTATTCAGGGTCTTTTGTGGTTCCATACAAATTTTAGGGCTGTTTATTCTAGTTCTGTGAAAAATGCTGTTGGTATTTTGATAGAGATTGCATTGAATGTGTAGATTGCTTTGGGTAGTATAGACATTTTAACAACATTTTTTTCTTCCAATCCATGAGCATGGAACGTCTTTCCATTTCCTTGTGTTGAAGCTACTAGAATTAATAGGTGGACCAGAGTGAATACATGCAGGTATGTGTGGGCGTCACAGTTATCACCATGGGCTTATTCTGATGCTACTGTCACTGGTCAAGGTGTTTTAGAATTCCTTTTTGTGGGGATCCCTGGGTGGCGCAGCGGTTTGGCGCCTGCCTTTGGCCCAGGGCGCGATCCTGGAGACCCGGGATCGAATCCCACGTCGGGCTCCCGGTGCATGGAGCCTGCTTCTCCCTCTGCCTGTGTCTCTGCCTCTCTCTCTCTCTCTCTCTCTCTGTGACTATCATGAATAAATAAAAAAAAAAAAAAAAAAAAAAGAATTCCTTTTTGTGATTAACTTGAGGCTAATTTTCAGACCATACGAGATACTCAGTGTTACCTCAAGTTAACAGATTTAGTGTATAGAGAGGTCTAAAAATAACCATGTCCTCACACTGAGCCCTCTTCAGAACTGGTTCAAGGATCACATACCAGTTTGATTGTATTACCAGAGTGGACAACTGCCATTCCTGTGTGCTTTGGCCACCTATCATGTTGTCTGTACATGTATACTTTTATAAAAACTAGGTGCAGAGTTTTCTCTTTGTGTAAGATCAGTGCCTCTTTGGGCCCTGCCCATCTTCCTCAGCAGTGGCTTTGTGCTGTGGCTGTGCTTGTAGCGGACCTCCTGGGTGTGGGAGAGTAGGAGGCTCTCTCTTTCTCTTTCTTTCTCTCTCTCTCTCTCTCTCTCTCTCTCTCTCTCTCAACACTTCATTCTCAGCAGAGGATCCTTTCCAAGAAGGAGTCTGTCCAGAGCTTCCTGGAGCCTTGAAGCTCTCTGCTTATTTGAGGCTGGGGAGGAAGAACCCTCCTGGCTATGAGAGCTCTGCTCAGCACTCACTGCTATATCCTTATTCAAAAAAAAAAACAGAAAACCAAAATATTATGCAGGAGTCTGGACCTCAGAAATGACTGCAGGAGGAACACAGAGTTGAGGAGATGGATCTGGCGTGCAGGTGCTGTGCTGTGAGCTCCTGGTGTAACACCTGCCCTTCAAGAATGCCCCACATGGTGAGACCTGCAGACATGTCCTCTGAGAGCATGGGTGCACCTGAAGCATTCATGGGGGAGCTCCTCTATGATGGTTGCTGGGCTTGAGTTATCTGGATGCAACCAGAGGGAGCCTATATGGTCATGAACAGAGGTCTGAATGGATTTGGGGAACAGGGAGGAACTGATAGAAGGAAACTATTAGACTTGCATGCTTCTTCCTGACGCCTCATAAGTAGCTCTTTCATTTCCTCCAGCGATTCTTTACTGAGCCCAGACTCTGACCTCAAGGTTGCTCACAGACAGGGCCTCAGAGCAGCTGCCCGTGGCTGGGGGCTGGAACATCCCTGAGTCCAGGTTTACTTTAGGAAGATGCTGACTCCTGGACTCAAATGGATTTCTGAGCTCTATGTGCTCTGTTCTTTGTGCTTATGCAGGGAGCTGTCCTGGTTCTGCTACCTCATCTGTTAGGTCCTCGCCTATTGAAAACTTCTTAATAAAAGTGTTTGCATTTTGTATTGTTGTGTGTTGAGTGTGTGTTTGTACCCCCAAGTAGAGTCACTGCTTATATAGGAAGCTCTTTCCCTGTGAAGATCAGAGATGGATAGTTCCCAGACCAGCTCCCTTTATTGCTCTTCTTTTTATTTTTTTTATTTTTTTTATTTATTTATGATAGTCATCACAGAGAGAGAGAGAGAGAGAGGCAGAGACATAGGCAGAGGGAGAAGCAGGCTCCATGCACCGGGAGCCCGATGTGGGATTCGATCCTGGGTCTCCAGGATTGCGCCCTGGGCCAGAGGCAGGCGCTAAACCGCTGCGCCACCCAGGGATCCCCCTTTATTGCTCTTCTTAACACCATGTCTAATATTCAGCGGGGAGATCGATTGTTCATTAGTTATTGGCCTTACTGTGCCAATTGAGAATTATGCTCATATCAACCACTTTAAAAACCCTTCCTAGTCTCTGTTTCCGCTTTCTCAAGTCAGCTTCATCTCTGGAACCACCCAACTGTATTTTATTTAATGTTTTGTCTCTTCTTCCTACCAGGTATTTCCTAAGGCCCCAGGGGCTGCTGGCCAAGGTCATATATGGCTTGTCACTCTGCACTCAGTTGTGACAAAAGTCTTAGATTGGAAATTGTCCTTTCTAATATCATCCTTAAAACTTTTCTCTCCTTTTCCTATTTGCTCTCCCATGGACACTGGAAACTGCACCTTCTGACATTTCAGCCTCCATTTAATTCCCACCTTATTAAAAAATGCCCAGCATTCTTGTAGCTCATGCAACCATTGTAGCCTATGCTACAAGTCCATACAAGACTGTAACTCCAAAAAAAAAAAAAAAAAAGACTGTAACTCCAGTACAACTTCTTCAGTCATCACTGACATCTTACTCAAATTTCCTTTTTCACTGGGGACCTGGACTCTTGGCTCATAGTCTCTCCCTTCGACCCTATTCCTGTTACTAGCTGCTATGACTTAAGCATCTATGGTGGGTGACCCAACCAAAGCTCCATAACCTCAGTTCCTCACCCTCTTTACTTCTAATGATCTTTTTTCCCATTGCCAATCCCATTCCACTGTAGCCAAGACTTCTGTGGTTCCACTCTGGACATTGCCATCATGACATGCTGTCAGTACAAACCTCCAAAACATGCCTCCTTCTCTCATTACCCCCATTTATCTGTTCATGCTCTTAGCTTTCTGCCTCCACACATTCAGATATTTTATAATCTAAACTTCTTGAATTTTTTAAAGTTTTATTCAAGTAATCTCTACACCCAACAGGGCTCCAACCCACAACCCCAAGATCAAGAGTCACATGCTCTTCTGACTGAGCCAGCCAGGCACCTGTATAATCTAAACTTCTAAGTCACTGAAACCATTATATCCTTATTCTCAGTGACGTCCTTCCCTCTATAGAAATCTTAGATTGCATGTTTTGTTATTATTACAAATCCCTTGAAAACAGGATTGAATACTGCATTGTCCTAAATGGGAGACACATGTTGCTACTGAGAAATTGAAATGAGGCCAGTAAGACTGAAGGACTTAATTTATTTTTTGACAAAATTATATATATATTATATATATATATACATATATATATATTTAAGGTGTATAAAGTAATACATTGATATGTACACATTGTGAAATGACTTTCACAATCAAGTTAATGAACACATCCATCATAAAACATAATTGCCTTTTTTTGGTGTGGTGAGAATACTTAGTATCTAGCAAATTTCAAGTATACAATACAATATAAATAAAATATAGTCACCCTATCACACATCACATCTCCAGAACATATTCATTCATCTTGTAGCTAAAAGTTTGTTTTATTTGACCAATATCTCACCATTTCCCTCAACCCCCAGTCACTGGTATATATTGTACTAATCTCTGATTCTATGATATCAAGTTATTATTTTTATTATTTTATTTTTAAGGATTATTTATTTATGAGAGAGAGAGAACGCACAAGCAGTTGGGGAAGGGTAAAGGGAGAGGGAGAAGCAGGCTCCCTGCTTGATGTGGGACTTGATTCCAGAACCCTGGGACCTTGACCTGAGCCAAAGGCAGATGATTAACCGACTAAGCCACCCAGGTGCCCTCTGATCTCGACATTTTAAATTCCAACATACAACTGAGATCATATAGTATTTGTCCTTGGTTTATTTCACTTATCATGGGTTTCTTTTCAATTTCTTTATTCTGTTCTTTTGGCCTATGTGTCTGTTTTTATGCCAGTACTATGCTGTTTTAATTATTATTGTTTTTAAAGATTTTTATTTATTTATTCATGAAAGACACACAGAGAGAGAGGCAGTCATGAAAGACACACAGAGAGAGAGGCAGAGACATAGGCAGAGGGAGAAGCAGACTCCTTGCAGGGAGCCTGATGCGAGACTCCATCCCAGGACCCTGGATTCATGACCTGAGCTAAAGGCTGAGCCACTCAGGCATCCCTATGCTGTTTTAATTAGTATAGTTTTGTAATATGGTTTGAAATTAGGAAGTGTGAGGCCTCCAGCTTTGCCTTCCATCTCAAGATTGTTTTGCCTACCCCATTCTTTTATGGTTCCATATGAATTTTAGGATTATTTTTTCTATTTCTATAAAAAATGCCATTGGAATTTTGATAGGGATTACACTGGACCTGTAGGTCACTTAGGGTAGTATGGACATTTTATTTTATTTTATTTTTTTAAGATTTATTTATTCATGATAGAGAGAGAGAGAGAGGGGCAGAGACACAGGAGGAGGGAGAAGCAGGCTCCATGCCGGGAGTAGTATGGACATTTTAATAATGTTAATTCCTCTAATCCATGGACACAGATATATTTCAATTTATTTGTGTCTTCTTCAGTTTCTTTCATCAACATCTTATAGTTTTCAGTGTCTCAGCTAAATTTATTCTTACGGATTTTATTCTTTCTCATGCTATTGTAAGTGGGATTGTATTTTTTATTTCTTTTTCATACAATTCATTTTTGGTATGTAGAAACACAACAGATTTTTTTAAAGTTTTTATTTATTTATTCATGAGAGACACACACACACACAGAGGCAGAGACACAGGGAAAAGCAGGCTCCACGCAGGGAGCCCAATGTGGGACTCCATCCCGGGACTTCAGTACCACGCCCTGGGCTGAAGGCAGGCGCCCAACTGCTGAGCCACCAAGGGATCCCCACAACAGATTTTTATACGTTGATTTTATGTATTGTACATTTACTGTATTCATTTATTCTAAGAGTTTCTTTGTAGAATCTTTGGGGTTTACTATATATAAGATCATGTCATCTTTAACCAGAGACAATTTAACTTATTCCTTTTCAGTTTGGATCCCTTTTATTTCTTTTGCTTAGATCATATTTAGATTATACTTAATGATAGATAGGAGTGCCTTGGTGATGCCTTCAAGCTCTAAGGAACTAGTTTCTTCAGAGGCAAAATAAAGTGAATAAAAGATTTAAAAATATAGTGTAGTATAGGCACTGGAATGAAAACCTGGGAATCTGGACTCTGATTAACTACCAACATGTTGCTGAGCAAGAAATTTTTTGGTTTTGCTCCTCTTTCCCTAACTTACTTAATAAATGGGTAAAATGTATTACATATAGTTGGTATGCTTTCAAACTCAGTTTTGCTTTCTATTTTACTGAAAATATCCAAATACTATTTCATTAAAATTGTTCATTAATAAACACTACTGACCTCATAGGTTATGATTAAAGCAAGATCAAAAGAACCCACGTACCTAAGGCCAATTTCGTATTTTACTTGCTAATCCTTCTTATCAACCACTAGTTAATATAACCACTGTTTTCCTAAATATAACATTTCTTCTAACTCTACCCTTTTCCTTAAAATAGCTTAAGCTTTGTGCAAAAATGATTTTAGCCCTAACATATATGGCTAATTTCCTGTGAAAAGCTTTTGTAATTCAAAAATAAATGTCAAGAGGTCCTAAAAACCCAGAGGGATGCTACACTGAGAAATTGTTATTTCATTCACCTAGACTCTGTAAATAGGAAGGGGGGCAGGGAGAAAGAGAGGGAGAGAGGTGTGTGTGTGTGTGTGTGTGTGGTATATGTGTGGTTAGTTGCTGGTACCTAGTGAATGGGAAGGTGTGGCCTCTGTTCAATCCTCAGAATACTTGGGAAGAATTGGGAGCTTACATAGAGCTTCTCTGAGATCAGGATGGGGCCAGACTCTTCTGCCAGCAAAACCTTCCTTATGTATAAGAAGTATCACTGCCTCCTGCACATTCCAATCTCCTCAGAGATATTTCTTGGCCTCCTTTTCTCCATTACACGACTCTTCTCAGCTGTTGCCTGTGTAGGAGGAATCTTTCCCCGATTGATAAAGACTTCAGTTTCTCAAATAATCAGTAACAAGATGCTAAGTTTCTTTCCCAAAGTTCAAAATTAGTTAGCTGGATGCTAAGAAGCATACCTGATTCTTTATTTCAATTCCTCAAGAGAGAAAAAAAATACTCATTAGCACTATGCCTCTACACTCAACCCTATGATCATCCTTTACATTCAAGAGGACATTTCTCAGCTGCCTGATTGTATCTCTTAACCTTAACTCTTTGTCAATTGAAGGTACAGCTTTGATAGTTCAAACATGCATTGAATAGTCCCTTAGCAACCACTGAACTCACTGGGTTAGGTACTAAACTGTAATGTGGTAGAGAATGTCTCCTGAAAAAGAAAAGCTTTGAATTATACAATCTAAACTTATTGGAAGCTAAATCAAAATATGCCACATTTAATTGGTGTAAGAAGATTTTTCAAACAGATGGAATGTAGTGTCACTACAGCCTCCAGTAAGCTTAAAGTGGAAAATTCCTCCTTCTTTTCTTCACCTAAACTAAACCAGATTTGTCGTTCAATGTCTCTTTGCTCTGCTTGAAATTGCCTGGCTTGTTTCAGCTCTGCTAGGGAAGCGCACACAACAGGCGCTCCAACACTTAAGAATTCATTATTAAGGCAAGCAGAATGAGAAAGTCAACAGTGCCCTGAAATTTAAAGAAAAAGCAAAATTACTCTAGCATTTTGAGGATTTCCTCTTACGTTTGTGAGATTGAGGATTTATTCATATGGAAATCCAGTAAAGAAATCTATATAACTGGCATTCTACTCCCAGGAGGGCTTTGGTTGTCTTTTCTGTCCTGGAGCACTAATTTGGAAATCCCAAAAAGATGGTTGGTAAACTTTAATGTGCAGAGGTGCCATGTTTTCATTTAAAATGCAGATTTTTGGAGTCATGTCTATTTTAGTTGGTCTGGCCTAGGGTATCCAGGAATAGGCCTTTTAAAACAAGCAACCCAAGTGACTTGGTGCAAGTCATACTGAGATTACAACATAAAGGAATCTGACCTAGACGACTGCCTGAAGTTTGGAGACGTGAGCTGATGCCAATAAGTCCCAATCCTGCTATAAACATGGAAATGCTGGATAAGATTTAACAGAAATTGCTTAATATAGAAAGAGAAACATAAAAGCCATAGAAATTATAAGTACTTTCCATCAAGATTTTGTTAATTCTCATAATTCTTCAAGGGACAACCAGTATTAAGATACATACTAGGGCTAACTGTCATGATGAAATTGAGATCTAAAGATGTGAGATAACTTAAGATTATACCATACATTCCATAGCTGTAATTGAAAGCAGGAGAGGAAGTTAGCTACCAATTCAATACTTCTGACCAGTCTACAATCTCAGGTAAGAAGAAGCAGTAAGGTGTATATAGTTTAGAAAGAAAGGAAGAAAGTTATTTCTAGCTGATATGATTGTCTACATGGAAAATATATCTACAAAATAAATTTTAGGAAGAAGATTTCTTAGGCAATTTATACACACAAGATCAAGGCACCAAAATGTTTCTATAGAGTCATCACAGCAAATTAAACAAGTTTATAATGATTTAAATATTCATAGTAGCAACCAAAACTATGGGTGTGTGATGGTTAATTTTATGTCTCACTCTGCCTGGGGCACAGGGTGCCCAGACATTTGGCAAACCTAATTCTGGGTATGTCTCTGATATTCTGGTGTTCCTTGATTAGATGAACATGTGGATTGGTAGACTGAGTAGAGCAACTTGCCCTCCATAAAGTGGTTGGGCCTCATCCAATCTCTTGAAGACCATAAGAGAACAAAAAAGGCCAAGAAAAAGGAAACTCCTGCCTGCCTTTTCAGCTGGGACACTGGTCTTTACTGGTCTTCAGACTCAGACTAAAACCAGCTCTTCTTGGGTCTCTGGTCTTCTGGCTTTTTGAATGGAACTTACACCATTGGCTCTCCTGGTTCTCAGGCCTTTGGACTCAGACTGGAAACTACACACCAGATCACTTGTGTCTCCAGCTTACTGACTGCAGATCTTGGGACTTCTTAACTTCCATAAATTTTCAACTAATTCTTTATAATGATTGTCTCTCTTTCTCCAGATGGATATATACACACGTCCTATTGGGTCTATTTCTCTGGAGAACCCTTGACTAATACAGGGGTATCCAGGAATTGCTAAAATAATGTACAAGGCCTCCTCATGTATAGGAAGAAATTATATTGCTAGCTCTTCAAGGCTGAACAAACTGATAATCTCCACCTGCAGGCTCAAGCCCGTTTCATCTTATGTTTGAATCCTAAATAAAGCAGGAAGTATATCTATACTTTCTTGTGCTCTTCAGCCCCCTTATACTAGAACAGTGGTTCTCAAAGTACAGTGCATGGACCAGCAGCATAAGGATCAGCATCATATGAGAACTTATTAGAAATACTTCACCTCAGATGTATTAAATGATAAGCATTGGAGTTAGATGTTCAAAATCTGTTTTTAAACATATTAACATGCAGATGCTGATTCAATAGGTCTGAGGTATAGGCCTGAGACTATGCATTTCTGATAAACTCCCCTGTGATGCTGCAGCTCCAGGCTTTGACTAAAATAGGTCTGGGATTTACAGTTAAATCATAATTCCATATGCAGAGTTCCAGTTAAGCTGGATAGATTCTTGTATTGCTTCCTTAGTATTGACAATCAGACTTAACCTTAGGGCATAGTTCCTCAGAAGCACCCCTAATCCTTTCTCCTCCTCTGTCCTCAAAGTCATATTTCTTCCTTCCTATAATCAAAATCTTGTTTTAAAAAATATTTTACTTATTTAGAGAGAGAGAGAATGCATGATCTGGGGAAGGAGCAGAGGGAGAGGGAGAGAAAGAATCCCAAGCAGGCTCCACACCCAGTGTGGAGACCTATCCCACAACCCTGAGATCACTACCTGAGCTGAAATCGAGTTGGACACTTAACCAACTGAGCCACTCAGGTAACCCTCAAAATACTTTGTACAAGTGTGTGTGCATGTGTATACATGCACGTCCATACTCGCTCTTTCACCCAGGCACTCCAGGGGGCTGGAGGTGGTGAGTGTATATCCCTACCTCATGCTTTTGACCAAAGTACCTATCTTGTGTACCATGCCCACCATTATACTGTAAGTCTACTCTGAATTTAAGTCTGGTACATAATGTCCCATCTTTATGATTTGTTCATGATAGTCCTTCATCCTAGGCCAGGTGAGTGTTTTATAAATTTGGCAAATTATCTCAATTCCCAAAATTCTTCAGATCATAATTTGAGAAAAAGTGCAATAGAATCTAAATGATGTTACTTTAGGTGGTCATTTATTTCCCTTTAAACACAAATGGAAATACAGAGAGACATGGGCATAACTCTTTCAAAGATAACAATCCAAATAATTCATAATATGCTTTTATTAATATTTTAAAATTATTAACATGTAAATAAAACACTTAATCCTCATAGAGATCTCAGTGTTAAAAAAAAAAAACAGGCTTAGATCAGTGCCTATAGCCCCAGTATGGTGGGTTAATATATCTAGAGGATGGCTACTCTAACATCTGTGTCATGAGATACACCACAGTATAATAGTTAAGATTGTAGGCTGTTATTTTTCACAGAACTACAACAAAAATGTCTAAAATTTATATGGAACCACAAAAGACCCCAAATAGCCAAAGCAATTTTGAAAAAGAAAAGCAAAGTTAGAGGTATCACAATTCCAGACTTAAAGCTATATTACAAAGCATTAGTAATCAAAACAGTATGTTACTGCACAAAAATAGATCAATACAAAAGAATAGAGAATCCCGAAATGAACCCAAAATTATATGGTCAATCTTCAACAAAGCAGGGAAGAATATGCAATGGGGAAAAAAAGTCTTTTCAACAAATGGAGTTGGGAAAACTAGACAGCCACATGCAAAAGAATGAAATTGGATCACTTTCTTCACCATGCACAAAAATAAACTCAAAATGAATTAAAGACCTAATGTGACACTTGAAGTGCTAAAAATCCTGGAAGAGGGCACAGGCAGTAATTTCTCTGACATTTGGCTATAGCAATTTTTTTCTAGATCTGTCTTCTGAGGCAAGGGAAACAGAAGCAAAAATAAACTCTTGGGACTACATCAAAATAACAAGTTTGCACAGCAAAGGAAACAGTCAACAAACTAAAAGGCAACCTATGGAATGGGAGAAGATACTTGCAAATGACATATCTGATAAAGGGTTAGTATCCAAAATATATAAAGAACTTATAAAACTCAAAATACAAAAAACAAACAATCCAGTTAAAAAATGGGCAGAAGTCATAAACAGACATTTCTCCAAAGAAGACATCCCGATGGCCAACAGATGCATGAAAAAATGCTCATCAAGACTTATCATCAGGGAAATGCAAATCAAAACTATAATGAGCTATCACCTCACACCTATCAGAATGGCTAAAATCAACAAGTGCTGGCAAGGCTATGGAAGAAAGGGAACCCTTTTGCACTGTTGGTGGGAAGGCAAACTGGTGCAGCCACTGGAGAAAACAATATGGAGGTTCCTTAAAAAGTTAAAAGGAGAAGTAGCCCTAAAATCCAGTAATTGCACTACTAAGTATTTACCCAAAGAACACAAAAACCCTAATACAAAGAATGCAAAAGGATACATGCATCCCTATATTTACAGCAGCATTATTTAGAATAGCCAAGATATGGAAGCAGTGCAAATGTCCATCAACTGATGGATGGATAGAGATGTGGTATATATACAATGGAATATTATTCAGCCATAAAAAGAGTGAATTCTTACCATTTGCTACGATGTGAATGGAGCTAGAGAGTATAATGCTTAAGCGAAGTAAGTCAGAGAAAGAAAAATACTATACAATTTTACTCATATGTGGAATTTAAGAAACAAAACAATTGAGCAAATGGAAAGAGAGACAGGGGCAAACCAAGAAACATACTCTTAACTATATATATAGAAAAAACTGATGGTTACCAGAGGGGAGGGGGTTGGGGGGATGGTCAAAATAGGTTATGGTGATATGGGGTGTACTTGTTTTTTTTTAATTTTTTTTAATTTTTATTTATTTATGATAGTCACATGCAGAGAGAGAGAAAGAGAGAGAGGCAGAGACATAGGCAGAGGGAGAAGCAGGCTCCATGCACCGGGAGCCCGACGTGGGATTCGATCCCAGGTCTCCAGGATCACGCCCTGGGCCAAAGGCAGGTGCCAAACCACTGCGCCACCCAGGGATCCCTGGGGTGTACTTGTAATGAGCACTGGGTGATTTATGGAAATGTTGAATCACTATATTACACACCTGAAACTAATATAACACTGTATGGTAATCATACTGGAATTTAAAATAAAATTTAGAAACTTACAGGGTGTTGAGCCAAGGTACTTGCATTTGCTTCCTGTTATTTTTTTTAAGTAAGCTCTATGCCCAACTCTGGGGCTTGAATTGCATGCTCTACTGACTGAGCCAGCCAGGTGCCCCTCCCATTTTTAAATTATACCTTTTTTTTTTTTTTTTTTTTTTTTTACTAGCTGCGTGACCTTGGGCAAGTTATTTAATTAAGTGTGGTGAGCAGTCAACATCATTTTATGCATACACACACACACACACACATATATATAATGTGAGAGTGAAGAGGTTAGATGCTTTCTAGACTGTTCTGTGAAAGGGTAGGTTTCTGTATTAGGGATTAGTAATAATTGGTATGATGGGGAAGTTGATTTGGCTTTTGCTCTTTTTTTTCCCCATCAGCAATGAAACTTCTGTACCATATAACAGCAGCTGAATGCACAGCAGTGAATCCAGCAAACCACAAAGGTTGCACAGCAGTGAATCCAGCAAACCACAAAGGGGTCCATTATTCTATATGATGGGTTGAATTGTACCCCCCCACCAAAATATATGTTGGGAGTCTTAACCCCTGGTAGCTTACGATGTGAAGCTTATTTGCAGACAGAGCACTTACAGAGGCAATAAAGTAAGGTCATTAGAGTGGACCGTGATCCAATATGACTGATGTCCTTATGAAAGGGGGAAATTTGGGCACAGAGACACACATAGAGGGAAGATGATATAAAGAGACACTGGGAAAAGACAGCCAGAAGAGGCCTGGAACAGATCCCACAGAGTCCTCAGAAAGAACCAACCCTGGCCACATCTTGATTTTGGACTTCTAGCCTTCAGAACTCAGAGACAATAAAATCTTGTTGTTTAAGCCTCCCTGTTTGTGGCACGTTTTTATGGCAGCCCTACAAAACTAATACACTGTACATGATGTCCATCCCCTACCTTGCTCTTCCTCATGGCTTAGACAACCTGCTCTGCTTGGAAGTGCTTATCAGTCCATTCTCACAGATCTGTGTGCATTTTACCTTTGTCCACATAACTCAGCAGTCCTAACCCTTCTACTACCTTCCATCAAGTTACCTTTAACCCTTCTTGGTGAAATCATATATCTAATGTAATTTTGTTAGTGATTTATCCCATCTTTTAAAATTTCTCAGGACTTTGTTAGTTTTTGTTTGTACTCTGCATTATCTATTGCATGATTTTTAAAAATTTTATTTATTTATTCATGAAAGACACACAGAGGCAGAGACATAGGAAGAGGGAGAAGCGGGCTCCTCACAGAGAGCCTGATGTGGGACTCGATCCCAGAACTCTAGGATCATGACCTGGGCCGAAGGTAGACCCTCAACTACTGAGCCATCCAGGCATCCCTGTTGCATGATTTTTTAAGTGGTCTGTCACAACCGTATTCCCTCCACAAACCCTTTTATATTTTATGCATTAATTTACCAACTGTGAAGTTTTCCAGGAATGCATATATTGCATTGTTCGTTTTCCTATTGCTGCCTAAGAAATTATCACAAATTTTGTGTCTCAAGTAAAACATACATTTATTATCTCAGTTTCTGTGGACCAGGAGTCAGGCATGGGTTAGTTGGGCCCTCCTTTTCAGAGTCTCACAAAGCTGCAATCAAAATGCTTGCTGGAGCTATCTGGAGTCTTGACTGGGGAATCTTCAGGATTCACTTTCTGGAAATTATACTATTAAGAGCCCTGGATATTTACTATCAGCTGGCAGCTGTCTCCAGATCCTGGGGGATAACTGAGGTTATTTCCCACATGGGGTTCTTTAATATGGCTGCTTACTTCATGCCCACAAGGAATCTCATTGCAGTCTGCTAAAATAGAATCTTATATAATGTCATAATCACAGTTGTGACATCCCATCACCTTTGTCATAATCTGTTGGGTAGAAGGAAGTCACAGGCTGCCCATCCTCAAGGGATTATACAAAAGCATGAATACCAGGAGGTGGGAATCATCAGAAGTATGGCAGGATTACATTTAATATAAAATACTCGTGTACTTTCCCTGCATAGTGTGCCACTTAGACCTCAAGAATTATTCGTTGTATTCGGACCACCTAACCTTGGTGAACAGATGTCCAGGCAGGTCTCAACTCCATTTCCAGGTCAATACACGTTTCGGGATTTAGGCATATATTCTAGTATTCAAAAATTCATACCCAATATCTAACAGAAAAAAAAAAACTACATGAATACTATAAAAACTAATGCCCCTTCCCATTTTCCTAGGCTTAATTTCTCTTCTGTTTTCCTAATGGAAGTTGGAGTTCTAATTTCATTAACAGGGATGGAAAAAGAGAGGTCTGACACCTGCTTCTTTGTTCAGTGATTTTGTTTTTGTTTTATTTTGAAACTCCCTGCCCTGGATTTTTTCCTGGCCCCAATAGTTTGACACTTCAAGTATGGATTAGCCAGTTTGCTCATTGTCTTAAACTGTGTACATTGATTTTTTTCATATCCTACGGTGTTTACAATGAAGGACACCCACATGATGCTTGTAAAAGCAGCATCTTGAAAGACGTGTTTAGGAAAATGGAAATTGATTTTTTCCATAATATTTTATACACTATGGCATTCTAAAAGTACCAGTTTTCAGACAAGTCCTGCTGTTCTTCACAAAAGGGTAAACTATGGCCTGTACAAATAAAACATGCAGTCTCATTTAGTCTTCCTTTTTAATCATCTAGTCTCAAATAGCTTTTCCATATGTCAAATCATTTTTAATGTTCAATGTATTAGTAAAATGGCTCAGTACTAACCACTTTGGTATTTTCAAATAGGAGAAGTATAGTTGAATCTTCCAAATTGCATTTACAGTGAAAGATGCTTCATGCCAGTGACTCAGATCTTGACAAATGAGGCACGACATTCATTACTTTAATGTTTTCCCCCTATTGTGATAGAAATACATAATGACACAGCCTAAGTAATGTGAAATTATTCAGCAATGTAAGAAAAATTTCAATAAGCACTGCCTACCAGTTACAGTTCTTAAGCTCATCTTCAGATTTCCTCAGTAGAAAATTACTTAGGAGATTCTGGAAAACTCCGCTACTTTTTCTATTACGATCTTAGCTAAAATCATTATCCCTTATTTATTTTTCTCAGTTTTTCTCAAAACAGTCAAACTAATACAATGAATTCTGAGCTTCCATGAGTCTTTAGGATAAAGGATACAGGGAGTCATGAGGAGGCTAAGATAGCTTATTGTGGTAAGCATTTCACAATGGATACAGATTTCAAATCATCACATTATACACCTTAAATATATACATTTTTTGTAAATTACATTTCAATAAATCTGGGAAAAAGAGGCTAAGAAAATAGTGTTACAGATATTAGTGTGTATAATCTTGTGGCAGGTATTTTAGAATCAAGGAATATATCTTAAAAGAATAAAGGCAATGTCAGGAGGTCATCTGTCCAATCATCTTGGCATTAGACAGGACTACATCTAAACCCTCTGAAATTGCGTGGTGTAATGTAAAGAATGATATAGCCTGGATATCAGGAGACTTTTGGTCTAGTTCAGGCTGTGCTTTATAATTTCTAGATCTGTCTCTTCATTTACAAAATTAAGCAGTTGGACTCCTCTAGTCACTCAGTGATAACAAAGTACCTTTTAAATAAATTTGCCTTACCTGGATAGATCCATCAGGGAATTCTTTTAGTTTAGTTTAAATCATTCACATATTTTTCTATCTAAATACTATTTTCTCCTTAATCCTGAAGTCAGTTGATTATTATTGTGTAGAGTTGTACATCTACGTCCCTGATACATAGATGTTATTTGATCCATGAAATTGTGTTGTTCAGCTCTGACTTAAAGCAAGGATTCTCTGTGCTACAATATAATAAGTAGAGAAATTGTCATCAGGTGACCTGGCTTAAACCCCTGGCTCCACACATTTGTAGGTTCATGACATTGGGTTTATCCTTCACCTTCTATGAGACTGTTTAGTCATCTGTAAGGTGGTCAATCATTATAATCACTCCCATGCACACACTCACAATTGCCTTGTTCCTCTCTCACTTTACTATACTTCTTTGGCAAAGCCACCCCTGGTTGAATAAAACTCTCAGGCTATTCCACCTTTGTATGTTGCAGCTGAACATGGCTAGAAACAGAACAAATCTGTTAGCTGATTGCACTTTAAATTCCTAATCACAAACCTCAAGTGGGCCTTCAGTGCTGTCTAAAGCTATACTTTTCTACCCAGCAGCTTAACTTTCCCACCTTTTAAGTAACTATATTTTACCTTCTTTTTCCTAATGCCCTTCTAGCTCCCTTGCCATAACTCTTAGATGATGAGTGTTCAGGTAGGAGTGGCCATGTGACTAATGTTGAGCTTTTGGAATGGAAGTGGAAGTCAGGTGCATGAATTCTGGATCATCTCAAATTAAAGAAAACAAACTTCCATGGCTCTTTTTTTCTATCCATGAACTAGAACATGAACATAGCAGCAACCTTGCTTTGACCATGTAGTTGAAGATGACTTTAGGGAATGTGAGAGCAAAAAGAACATATGAACAACATATGAATGTTGTTCCCTGAGTGATTACTTTGAGCAGAGTATCTTCTCCAGTTCGGAACAACTTAACTGTTACATGAGAGAAAAATAGACTTTGGCTTATGTAAGCTACTATATGTTGGTATTTGTTTTATAGCCTTAACTCTAGGAATATATATCTTATGAGTGAGGTTTAAATTATGTACAATAAAATGCATAGATCTTAAGTGTCCAATTCTTGTTAAAGTTCATAATCACATATAATCACATGCCTCCAAAATATGTTGAACATTTCATTCATCCCAGAAAGTTCCCTTGTCTTTTTTTCCCATGAATTCCCATAGGCGACCATTTTCTAATTTCTGTCAATATGGATTAGATTTGTCTCTTAAGGACTTTATACAAATGGGGAAACACAGTATGTACTGTTTGGTGTCTGGCTTCACTAAGCATGTTTTTGAGATTCATCCATGTTACATGGAAGAGTTCATTCTTATTTATATTGGTTGTAATTTTAAATATTAATATACCATAATTTGTTTATACATTTCCCAATTATTTGATATTGGATTGTTCTCCATTTTGGACTGTTATGAATAATGATGCTATGATCATCCTTATGGAAGTCTCTCTTTATACTGAACAATTTCTTGTACTGTGTCCAGTTTGTTATTAATCACATGGTATAAGTTCTGTACTTCTGATTTTGTATTTTCTAATCCTAGCATTTTTATTTTTATGTATGTATGTATGTATTTATTTTATTTTGAAGTTTTTTAAATACTACTTTCCATCTCTTTGGTGAAATTCTTCATCAGTTATTATAGGTTATTCACCTTTTCAAATAAGTATTATATGCATTTACCATGGACATTGTAAAGCTCCTCCTTGGTAATTTCAACCTATGACCATCTCTGTGTATGCTCCCTTTGACTGTTTCCTCTCTTGATCATGGGTTATAGCTTATTTATTTTAACATTTCTCATAATTTATTGCGTTCTGGATATTGCATATAAAAGAATATAGCAAAGGGGTGCTGGAGTGGCCAGTAGGTTAAGCATCCAAATCTTGATTTCAGCTCAGGTCTTAATCTCAGGGTCGTGAGTTCAAGCCCTGTGTTGGAGTCCACACTGGGTGTGTAGCCTAAATTAAAAAAAAAAGAATACAGCAGACTCTGAAGTAAATAATATTTTTTTTCCAGAAAGAGATCACATCTCTTCTTCTTTTGAGTCACTAAATGTATTAGAGGTCGGAAATTAAGTCTTTCTAACCTATAGTTGACCAGAGTATGAACTTTTTCATCAATTTACGTTAGATTTTGTTTCAGCATTAATTCCAAATATTTCAAAGGTAGGGTCAGAACTTCCCCTTCAAAAGATATGAAAGCATCAGCAAGACACTAGAGAACATTTTATGCTTAATACTACAGTCACCAGCTTTCTAATCCATGGGAAATCACTTTGCTTTACAGAGTGGCTTGGCCAACAATGATTGGGTTGCTTTAGAATTCTCTTTGTTATTCAATCTTGTCTCTGGATTTCTGGTCCTTGTTTGATCTCTTCTGAGGTGCCTTGCCCTAAGCTTTTGGAGGGTTATTGCACTGACCTTGATGAAGAGCCAGCTCTCCTTGTCATATCTTGAGGCTTTGGCTTTTAACTGAATGCTCCATGAGTGCCTTAGTGGGAGAGCTTTCTTAGCTCTCTTGCCTTCAACTCAGTCTTTGCTAGCCTACCCCTGTGACCTTGTTGAAGATCCATTGGAAAGAGTTGGCAGGCAGACACAGAATTGCTTGGAGGCAGGAGCTCTCAGGAAGCCTATTCTGGGGGCACCTGGGTGGCTTGGTGTGTTAAGCATCCAAGTCTCGATTCAGCTCAGGTCATGATCTCAGGGTCATGAGATCGAGCCCCGTGTCAGGCTCTGTGCTGAGTGGAGCCCGCCTAAGATTCTCTCCCTCACTCTCTGCCCCCCACCCCCTCCACCCCCCCACACACTCTCTCTCTCAAAAAAAAAAAAGAAAAGAAAAAATTATATTCTGCAATTCCAGGCCACGCGTAGCCATTAAATGTTTACTGAAAGTTTTGCTCTTTTCTCCTTACCCCCATATCTAAAGGATTGTTCTACCTCTTCTCACTTTGTCAAGGATGGAAGCAGCAGGAGTTCTTGTATCACCTAGGAAGGGCTTGAAGTCTATGTATTTTGTTCACTGGGACATTCTCAGCTCTCTGATGGGTTTTGAAAATTTATAACTTTGCATTTTATCTAGATTTTTCTAACTGATAGGGTGAGAAAGACAATTTATTTTGACTTTCTATAACCTAACTGGAATTGAACTAATAAAACTTTTATTCATTATTAAATAAATTAGAACACAGGACACATTAAAGTTCTTTTTAAAAGATTATTTATTTGGAGAGAGAGAGAGAGTGAGCGAGTGTGTGGGGGGGAGGGGCAGAGGGAGAGAAACAATCCTGAAGCAGACTTCCTATTGAGTGTGGAGTCCAACACGGGGCTCAATCTTATGACCGCAAGATCAAGAGCCAAAACCAAAAGTCAGATGCTTAACCAACTGCACCACCTACGCACCTACCACAGTAAAGTTTAGAGTATCTTAGCCAATACTATGAAATAAAAAATGATAAACAGGAAAGGAAGGTATAAAGTTATCATCATTACAGGTAATATTCTCATCTATGTAGGAAAATCAATGAGAATATACTAATAAACCATTAGAGCTAGTAGGAGAGATCAACAAAATGGCATTCAAGATAGCAGCAAGAAAAACACACAAAAATTAAGAGCTTTCCTGTATACCTGTAAGATTATCTCTTCCATGAAAACTTTATCTAACCATCCTACACAATATTAGAGCTAGGTGTTTGTGCACTGACAAAATTTCTTACACATTTAAATGACAAAATAACCCATTTGGAATACCTTATATGTATCTCTGTCCCCAAATAGACTTTGAAAGCTTGAGGACAAGGATAATCCTAGTAATATCTGCATCAGGAGCATTTAGCACAAATCTAGCAAGTAGAAGGAGCTCAAAAAGTAATGAACATTTGAAAGAGTGAAAGACATTGAACTAAATAAAAGATGCCTAAGATCTCTTCCAAGTATGAAGATAAAACTTTTATAAATCATCTTTTTCAGGGTCCAAAAAAGAGTATGAAATATTCACCCCCAAAATAATATTTCACATACTTAAACCTTTTGGTATGCTGTGGTTTTTGCAATTACAATACTTCAAAGTAATAGATGGTAAATCATTAGGTTAGTCAATGTTTCAGAGAAAGATGGAACAAATGAGTAATGTGATCAAGCTTTGTACATTGAGTGACCCTAAGAACTGACACTTCATTTGGTTGTTTGCTATTTCTTTAATGAACCAGAGCAGTTTTCTTAATTAGCAGGGGCCCATCTGTTTCAAGAACAAATGGCATTTAGTATAACAAAGGCTGAAACAACAAGACAGCTTAATTTTGGAGTGCAAATGGCAATACCAAGTGACATAATTACTAGTGTGTCTTCCAGATATGGTTTAGTAGGTCTTCTAGAATAGAGGTCAACCTGGTCATCTTGTCCTCTAAGTCATTCATAGTGCACTGATTTTTTTTTTACATTTTTAAAATTTTTATAAATTTATTTTTTAATGGTGTTCAATTTGCCAACATATAATCACTGATTTTTGTTTCTTTATAGAGCAATATTGTCTGTTAAAGGACAAAATTAGATATTTATGAAATAGCAAGTTTCTTCTTAGGCTTTATAATTTGACATACACAATAAGGCTATTATTTTAGACACAAATATAGTGCTTGTAAATTGTTTTCAATATTAGAGGTTTTCATATGAGGAAGAGCTATATTTTTATATCTGTAAAAATCTTCATTACATTTACTATGTAATGACTATCTTATTGTCCTTTACAAGCTTATAGATCTTTTAGGCACTTACCAAATTCAAAGGTGACATCCTTCTTTGGTTGGAGCTAATTCTGGTCCCTTCAAAGTAAGCAATGAGTTAGAAATTTCAGAAACTAAAATCATTTCCTCACTCTTTGTAGGAAGCATAGACGTCAGGAAAATAGAAAAATCTCACAAGGACAGGGGCCCAACTATTTGAATAATATTTGCATAACATCTGAATGCTGTTTAATATTATTTAAGGTAGAAGATAAAGGAGAAGAAAAACTATTTAATGGGTTTATATGTCTTGATTCCTGTAATTTGTCTCATTACTTACTTTGAAGGGACCCATAAAATGAGACCTCCTCAGGCAGAAATGATTGGCTTAGTAACAGCCAATCATAATTCAATTGTCTGGTATGCTTCTTTTCTACTAACACTACTAAAATGGCAAACAAAAGAATGAGCAAATTGTATTTCTTACAGAAACTATATAGGTATGTAATGTGATATGATTCAGTTATTAATTCAACTAAAATGTATTCAAAATCTGTGAGCCAAACATTGTGCCACACAATGGAAATGTAGCAGTGAAAGAAATAGAAAAAAATCCCTGCCCTCAGGGTGCTTACATTCTAATGAGGGGAGACAAACAATAAACAAAATAAATAAGTAATGATATAATGAGATTTCATGTAATATTAAGTGTTCTGAGTTAATAAAGTAGGGTAGGGGAAGAGAACATGACAGTCACAGGGCTGTTCTTACCAGATAGTAAGGCTGGAGGAATTAGTGGAGGAAATGAGTGATGTATCTGTATGGAGCTATGAGGGTCTCAGGCAGAAAAACCAGCAAAAGCAAAAATGATGATATTGAATCAGGATTAATGTGTTTGAGTAACAACAATATAGCACATGTAGTTGGAGTTCAGTGAATGAATTGGAAAGTGGTGGAATATGAGGTTGAAGATCAGACAGCTGGAAGGTCTAGAAAGATGACAACTGAAAAATGACAACTGGATATAGCAACTTGGAATTCATTGGCAACCCTGACAAATATGTTTAATATAGTGTTATACTACAGTGTTGATGATGAGTGATTGTTCTGTGTTCAAGACAGAATGAGAGATGATGAAGTGAGGATAGCAAGTATAACCATCTCTTCTAATGAGGTTGGTTGTAAAAAGAAGCAAAAACAGTGTTAATTCATCATTTTTTTTTGGTAAAAGAAACAGCAAAATGTGATGATGCGTACTATGCAATACTATGGAACGAGAAGTAATGGACTAAATATATCAATATGGATATTTTAAAAAATTGTATAGTTGAGTGAAAGAATTAAGATAATGGAATCTAAACACAATACCATTTACCTGAATTAATTTTCTTTTTTTTTGGAGAGAGAGTGTGGGAGGGACAGAAGAAGAGGGAGACGGAGAATCTCAAGCAGACTCCACATCCAGTGCAGAGCCTGACACAGGGCTCAATCACATGACCAAGATCATGACTTGAGCCGAAATCAAGAGTTAGACACCTAACCGACTGAGCCATCCAGGTGCCCCTACATGAGTTAAAATACTGATAGAGAAGAGATGCTACAGGTGTGCCCAGCTGGCTCAGTCAGTGGAGCATGTGACTCTTGATCTCGGGATTGTGAATTCAAACTCTATGCTGGGTGTAGGATTATCTAAAAACAAAACCTTTGAAAAAGAAAAAAAAGATGTTATATATTTCAAAAGCAAACATGTATGTTTAAGGACCTCTAGCAGCCACAGTATCAAGTCCCCGAGTAAGAGCTGATGCTCTTGCTGAGGTGAGTGATGATCACTTCTGCAGTACTAGGAATTATTATAGTAGCAGTAGTAAATTTACAAAAACAAAATAAATACATCCATAATTTAATACAGTTTTCAGAGAGAACAGACAAAAGATGCAGACAATGATTTCTGAGAATTACCATAAATAAATAAGAAAAGTCCAGATTGTCAGGGTCATGTCAATAATGGGAGAGAGGACCAAAAGAAAGTGATACTACTGGGAACAATTGTGAAAGTAAAATTCTAAGGAGGATAATTGAGGGACAAGTTTGGGGTGGGCTTTAGAGGGATAATGCTCAACTTCCCAAAGCTCTAAATTTTGGTGTCTTTGGTCTATAATTGGCTCATTAATACATTTTTTTTCCAATTGCCCAGGAACATATTGAGGGAAAGGCTCAACTATTGGCAAGCCAGCCCAACCAGAGCAGGCCAAGGAAGTGTATCAGTTTGAGACATTCATCCCAGCTTGACAACAAACTATTAGATCCAAGTTGTTGAGGCACAGGGGTCTGAGTATAATGAATTTAATGCTGAATTAGACTAACTTTTGAGGATAAAAAGTACTAAGATGGCATAGGATACATTAGCCAAGTTATTTTACTATGAAGCAGGGAGAGTTTGAGACACTGGAGGATACTGATACTATGAAACGATGGTTACAGGAATTCTAAAGCAGAAGCTGGCAAAAATAGCACACAAAGTGATACACAATTTGCATCCGTCAGAGCCAGAGAAGAATTGACTGCTAATTTTAAGATAAATGGTCTTGCAAGACAGAGAGAAATAAGAAAGGCATTTTGGAAAATCAGTTTTGATCAGATAGATTATTTCTTACCCCAGGCATTGGGATTGTAGTCAACTAACCCCAATCCTGCTAGGTCTTTTCCTTTTAAAAAATATTTTATTTATTTATTCATGAGAGACACAGAGAAAGAGAGGCAGAGGGAGAAGGAGAAGGAGGCTCCCTGTGGGGAGCCTGATGTGGGACTCGATCCTGGGGCTCCAGGATCATGACCTGAGCCAAAGGCAGGCACTCAACCACTGAGCCACCCAGGCATCCCATGCTAAGTCTTTTCAATACCAAACTGTATCAAACCAGACTTCCCTCCTCCTCTGCCTGTGGACAATTGATTTTAAATGGAAATGCAAACCTTCCCTGTTAATTTCTCTAGTTTGTTAGACACAGTTATTTTCTGTCTTTGGAATATCTGAGTATAATATTTGACAGCAAGCTCACACAGATACGTATCTGTCTCAATATACTGTGTAGACTCTGCTTCCTCTACATCCCCTTTCAATATAACTGAGGCACATGGTTGTTGCCTCCATTTTCATAACTTCATGCATGACTTCTGGGTGATATTATCAGCATCTGTGTCTGAAACCACCATGTATTACTGATGCTTCTATAAGAACCATCTCAATCCCAGAATTCTCTCTTGAGTTTCAGAATCATATTTCCAGTTGCTAGCTAACCAACTCCTCTGACTTTCCCACAAGTACAACAAACTTCAAATTTAAAACCGAATTCATAGGGATGCCTGGGTAATTCAGTGGTTGAGCATCTGCCTTCAGCTCAGATGGTGATCCTGGGGTCCTGGGATAGAGTCCTGCATCAGGCTCCCTGCAGGGAACCTGCTTCTCCCTCTGCATATGTCTCTGCCTCTCTCTGTGTGTCTCTCATGAATAAATCAATAAAATCTTTAAAATAAAAAACAACCCTGAACTCATATAACCTGTAGAGTGAGAATGAAGGCAGAGGGTAACAGTGGTTTCCCAACACAGACTATAGTACTTTGGTCAAAGAGAGCTGCTAATAGAAGCCAGCCCCCTCTGACTTCAAGACAGAAATATCTTCAATCCTCCTAGGGTAAAGGGAAGGGGAAGGGGAAGGGGGGAAGGGGAACTCCTGAATGGATTATGCAAAAAGAAACTAAGGTATAAGCTGGAAACCACTAAGTTTATTTTGAGTCACTTTAATAGTTTTACCACTGTTCAGTGCCAATGGAAGCTTCAGTTACAGAAAATTTTACCTTTTGTACATCAGAGGACATGTCCATGAAATGTAATTATATTAATTCAAACATATTCAATAAGGATAATAGAATTTAATGTTTGTATATTTTACGATCACAATCTTAGAAAATGTCCTTAATAAAGATGTAAGGACTATTCAGCAAGAATTAGAATGTGCTAGCTTTACAATAGGAAATTTGGATATATTCAAAAATAAAGGCAGTATCCACCATTGATTGAGCTGGGACATGCTATACTAGTAATAGTTAAGAGCATTTGCTTTAGAATTGGGCAGATGTAGTTTCTGTGCTTGGCTACACAACTCATTTGCTTTCTGATGTGGTTAAGTTATTTAACCTCTCTAAGTCTCAGTATTTTTATTTGAAATTGAGGATATTTATGGCACTAACACAAGAAAGTTGTGTGTGTTAAATGAGATATTCCCCATACTTAACTTAGAGTCTGACATATAATAATTCAATAAATATTAGATATTAAAAAATTGAACCCATTGTTTCCCATCCCACAATGTTCTCTGTCTTGGTTAACATTCTGTCATCCATCTAGTGGCCCAAGTCAGAAATTTGGCAGTGATCCTAGATTTTTCTCCCTCTCGTCCTCAACCACAACTATGACATTTATGCCATATGTCTTAAATCTGACCCTTCATCTCCATCCCTACACCCATTATCTTAGTTCAGGTCCTAGAAATATGACAAGAGCTGCCTAATTAGTCTCCTGCAAATCTTTTTTAGATTCCATATTCCCTACTAGAGGATGTGATAGTAGACCCTTCTCTGTAAATATCTGAATATCCTTTTCCTAGAACTCAGACTATGTGTCTCACCACGAAATATGTGCGCTTGTTTCAATTTTATAGATGATAAAAGACATTTACAAGAGACAAAGTAACTTACCCAAGGTCACACAGTTATTCAGTAGTAATGGAAGTATCGTTAAGATGCTGTAGAAAATAAGAAAATTAAAGCGAAGTAAAGGTATTATTTAGAGGAACTATAATTTTGGAAAACAAATCTCTACAAGAGGAGTTAAAAAAATGACAGCACCCATTTGTTTGTATAAGTTATGGGGTTTCAGTACAAAACTATCACTCACATTCCCATAATCATGCTTTAAAATTATATAGAACAGCTAAGACAGGTGTCACAAGGGTGGAAGTAATATCAACCCAGAGACACATGATACAAGTTTCTTTATTTTCTTAAAGGTTTTATTTATTTATTTCACACACACACACACAGAGCACAAGCATGGGGAGCAGCCGGCAGAGGGAGAAGGAAAAGCAGACTCCCTGTTAAGCAGGGAGCCCAACACTGAACTCTATTCTGGGACTCTAAAATCATGACCTGAACTCAAAGGCAATCACTTAAGGGACTGAGCCACCCAGGTGCCCCTAGGTTCCTTTAATATACATAAAATTTATAACAAATGAGCTGACCTGAGATGGCTATGGGATGCAGTAGCATTTTGCCAGCTGGAGGTGCAGCTTTTCTGCCCCACACAAGGCCACACAATTCTCAATGATATTGTGTGATCAGGATTAGGATTCCATCAAGCCTTTTAGGAAGATAAGCCTAAGCACTCTCCCCCTCATCTTTGTGTTGTTGTTTGGGAGAGGTCTCATTCCCCTGTGGCAACGTCTAATTGTTCTGAGAGGCATGAAGAAATTCTGATTCCATGCCAGCCTGCTAGCTTGATGCAACCATGTATAAATCAATTGCATTAGGGTATTAATGCACCTTGTCCTTGAATGTTCATATCCCCTCATTTGCCTTATAAGTAAGAGAGCTAGTACAAGACACAGGGCCCTGGATGAAATCAGAGGCCAATTCCAGGCATCTACCTCATTAGACATAGGCTTCAGACCTGCCTGAAGTTTCAGCCTCATACTGGTAAGAAAAGAGAACAGAAGAAGAAGAACATAAAAGATGAAATGTGAATTAATTAGATTTCTATGGAACTAATGTGTGGCAATTTTATTCTCTATGAAACAAAAATTATTGATGTCAAGTAGAATTTTAAGCATGTTTAATTTAATTCAACACTTATCGAACACCCACTATTTGCAAGAAAGGCTAGACACCACAGAAGGTTAAATAGAAGAGCAGATCTGCTGCCACCAAGAGCTGAGAGGCTAATATAGGGAAAAGGGATA
This sequence comes from Canis lupus baileyi, assembly GCF_048164855.1. NCBI lineage: Eukaryota > Metazoa > Chordata > Mammalia > Carnivora > Canidae > Canis > Canis lupus. The sequence goes on from NC_132876.1 coordinate 9,317,894, forward strand.
GGGAGAGTGTTTTGGAACCTGACGGAAGGAATCTATAGGCCAGTTAGGCTAGAATGCTTCACTAGTGGGAAATGAAGCAATGGAATGCTTTGTACTAGATAACTTTAGTGAAATTAAATTGACCTTTTGCATCACCTACCTACACACATGGGAACATTAAATAATACATATGAGTTGTCACTGTCATTTTTAAAATTCAGTATATTGGAAATAATGGATAATTCTCAGCATAGTAAAGAGCACATTTTATGAAGGAGAAACTCTGGATGTTTGCTTATGGTCCCTAGATCACATATTACACACCATATCCAACAGTAAAAGCTCCAGAATTGTTCTATTTTGCTGAAGTTTTCAAATCACTTTTTGTTTCCTTAATATCACTCTGCACAGGACTCTGTCAGGTCAAAAAGGAGAGGCAATTTCTTGTTTTATCCTCATAAGCTACAGCTCAACCAGCTGTCACTCTCTCAACACACCAATGTGAGAAGAGACGCTGGGAAGATACAGAGCACACTCGAGACAACCGTGGGCTCCGTGGATGAAACAGGGAAATACAGAAAGAAATTACTGAATTGTATTTGCTCAAGAGGCAATTCATTCAGCTAGGTAACTTATACTCAAATAATCAAAGAAAAAAATGAGTGGAAAATGTAACTTTGATACAGATGCAGTGAAACACCGGGACACCTGCACCCTGATGTTTATAGGAGCAATGTCCACAATAGCCAAACTGTGGAAGGAGCCTCGGTGTCCATCGAAAGATGAATGGATAAAGAAGATGTGGTCTCTGTATACAATGGAATATTCCTCAGCCATTAGAAATGACAAATGCCCACCATTTGCTTCGACATGGATGGAACTGGAGGGTATTATGCTCAGTGAAATAAGTCAATCGGAAAAGGATAAACATTATATGGTCTCATTCATTTGGGGAATATAAAAATTAGTGAAAGGGAATAAAGGGAAAGGAGAGAAAATGAGTGGGAAATACCAGTGAGGGTGACAAAACATGAGAGACCCCTAACTGGGAAACGAGCAAGGGGTAGTGGAAGGGGAGGTAGGCGAGGGGTTGGGGTGACTGGGTGATGGGCACTGAGGGGGGCACTTGGCAGGATGAGCACTGGGTGTTATGCTAAATGTTGGCAAATTGAACTCCAATAAAATTTTTTTTAAAAATGTAACTTTGGAGTTGTTTACTAGCACAGGTGAATTCTCTTTGGTAACTCTGTGAGGTGCTTCTTCAAATAAACAAGACATATCACACCATAAACATTGGAAAACGGTCCTTGACACCACTTTCAAGATTAAGCCTGTATTCACATCAACATCTTGGGCAGGACGTTTTGACATTTAATGACCTCTGATGCAATCTCCATATGCTGAGGGGGAGAGCGAGTTTGGTTACCTGTCAAGTCTTTGGTTTTCTTAACTGTCACTGAGTTTATTGTTCACTTTCTGGTCCAAATGACAAAGTAATTTGATTCACAGTCATAGCATTGAAAATCCCAATTGGTTTATGTTTCTAGCTATGCCAGAGGCAGGAACTGTGCATAATATATGACAAAATCTAGAAAATACCAGGAAAGCAGGAAATAGATCACATGTGAATTATCGAGCATCATATGGTTATGCATAGAAAAATGTTGGTACTTTCTCAATTGGTTCTAACATCTATTTTGAAATTTCCATGCTGGAGTCTTATTGATACATATTTTACAGTGTTGTATATTTTATAATTAGAGAGATCATATCTGCTAAATAATCTCTGGTGAAAGCATTTTATCTACCAATTTAGGTTTGAAGGAAATAAGGTAGATGGATTTACATGAGTAAATCATGTAAAAGTAAAAGAGAGTATAGACTTCAAGTTCCAACAATATGGCAGGGTAGATACTCTGAAAACCCTTCAGCTAAACAGAAATCCATCCCAAAACCCACAAAGAGATGCTGGATAAAATAAAACATCATTTTAAATTAATATCTGAACTCACAATAAAATTAGAAAATTCTTCAGGGAACAAAATGAAGGAGAACAGAAATTCACAGCAATAAACTGTTTTGGGGAAAGTTTCTTGTCTTAATAAGGAAAAGGCTTGTACGTGAAAGGTTGTTTGACAACAGTAGAACTGGAACTCATAGAAAATAGGGATTTATATTTGAAATGCTTTTTAAAATGTGTTAACCCATGAGTCAGTTGGTAATATATATTTTATTGTCTAAATGTGGCGAGTGTATTTTTAAAATTAACTTCTAATGCATACATAGACCACATCTGAGCACCAATAAGAAAATAAATAAAACAAAAAAATGACAATGAACAGCAAAAAAAAATTAACTTCTAATATAACTGAAGTAAAAGCTGAGATCTCAGTCTGTATGATATTCAGTCTTTGAAATTTGTTGAGGCTTTCTGTAATGGCTTAGTACAAGTTTAATGTTTTATGTTCCACGTGTGCTTGAGAAAATGTGGATTTTCTAACTGCTGGAAGACTATCATCTATCAATCTGCCTATACACATACATACAGATATCCTAATCTCCACTGTGCAGTATCCTAATATCCATTATACAGTATCTGAATATTCATTAGGTTAAGCTTGCTAATCATATCATTCATCTTTTGTATACCTTTTTTTTTTTTTTTCGGATTCACCTATGAATTGAATGAGAGCTGGATTGAAATTTTCAAAAGGAAGATGGTTTCATCAACCTTTTGGAGTTCTACAGATTCTACTTCATAAATTTTAAGGCCATATTAGTAGGCACATACACATTTAACCATCAGGTCTTCTTTTGAATGCAAATATTTATAATGTGGTGACCTTTATCATCCCTAAATGATGCTTTTGTACATTTGCATTAATGAATATTTTTTCTTATACTAATTTAGCTACATATTAATATAGCTAAGAAAGCTACAGCTATCTAGGATTTATAGTTGTCTCAGGTCTTTTTCCATCACTCTACTTTAAATCTTTGCATATACTTAGGAGTACGTCTAGTAAACTGTGTATATTTGCATTTTTCCCAGTTAGTCAATTTTCACTAGCCAGTTTAATCCAATTGCATTTATTCTAATTACTGATATATTTAGATCTAGTTCTATCATACTAACTCATTACTTTCATTTGTTCCATAATTTTTGTTTAATCTTTATCCTTTATTTCATTTTATATATATATATATGTATATATATATATATAAATGAAGTTTGATTTGCCAATATATAGTATAACACCCAGAGCTCATCCTGTCAAGTTCCCCCCTCAGTGCCCATCACCCAGTCACCCCATCCCCCTGTCTACCTCCCTTTCCACTACCCATTGTTTGTTTCCCAGAATTAGGAGTCTCCCATGTGTTGTCACCCTTTCTGATTTTTCCCACTCATTTTCTCTCCTTTCCCCTATAATTCCTATTTTTTATATTCCCCATATGAGTGAAACCATATGATTGTCCTCTGATTGACTTACTTCACTCAGCATAATACCCTCCAGTTCCATCCACGTCGAGCAAATGGTGGGTATTCGTCATTTCTGATGGCTGAGTGATACTCCACTGTATATCTAGACCACATCTTCTTTATCCATTCATCTTTCGATGGACACTGAAACTCCTTCCACAGTTTGGCTATTGTGGACTTTGCTGTTATAAACATCGGGGTGCAGGTGTCCCGGCTTTTCACTGCATCTGTATCTTTAGGATAAATCCCTAGTAGTGCAATTGCTGGGTCATAGGGTAGCTCTATTTTTAACTCTTTGAGGAACTGCCACAGAGTTTTCCAGAGTGGCTGCACCAGTTCACATTCCCACCAACAGTGCAAGAGGGTTCCCCTTTCTCCGCATCCTCTCCAACATTTGTTGTTTCCTGTCTTGTTAATTTTCCCTATTCTCACTGGGGTGAGGTGGTATCTCATTGTGGTTTTGATTTGTATTTCCCTGATGACAAGTGATGTGGAGCATTTTCTCATGTGCTTGTTGGCCATGTCTAGGTCTTCCTCTGTGAGATTTCTGTTCATGTCTTTTGCCCATTTCATGATTGGATTGTTTATTCTTGGGTGTTGAGTTTAATAAGTTCTTTATAGATCTTGGATACTAGCCCTTTATCTGATATGTAATTTGCAAATATCTTCTTCCATTCTGTAGGTTGTCTTTTAGTTCTGTTGACTGTTTCTTTTGCTGTGCAGAACCTTTTTATCTTAAGTTAATTTTTGCTTTTGTTTCCCTTGTCTTCGTAGATGTATCTTGCAAGAAGTTGCTGTGGCCAAGTTCAAAAAGGGTGTTGCCTGTGTTCTCTAGGATTTGGATGGACGGCTTGTAGTACAGCTTGAAATCCAGCATTGTGATGTCCCCGGCTCTGGTTTTCTTTTTCAATATTCCCCTGGCTGTTCGGGGTCTTTTCTGATTCCACACAAATCTTAAGATTATTTCTTCCAACTCTCTGAAGAAAGCCCATGGTATTTTGATAGGGATTGCATTGAATGTGTAAATTGCCCTGGGTAGCATAGACATTTTCACATTAATTTTTCCAATCCATGAGCACAGAGTATTTTTCCATCTTTTTGTGTCTTCCTCAATTTCTTTCAGAAGTGTTCTGTAGTTTTTAGGGTATAGATCCTTTTTTTTTTTTTTTTTTTTTTATTTATGATAGTCACACAGAGAGAGAGAGAGAGATAGAGGCAGAGACATAGGCAGAGGGAGAAGCAGGCTCCATGCACCGGGAGCCCGATGTGGGATTTGATCCTGGGTCTCCAGGATCGCGCCCTGGGCCAAAGGCAGGTGCTAAACCGCTGCGCCACCCAGGGATCCCTAGGGTATAGATCCTTATGTTAGATTTATTCCTAGGTATCTTTGCTTTTGGGTGCAATTGTAAATGGGATTGACTCCTTAATTTCTCTTTCTTCAGTCTCATTGTTAGTGTATAGAAATGCCACTGACTTCTGGGCATTGATTTTGTATCCTGCTGAATTGCTGTATGAGTTCTAGCAGTCGTGGGGTGGAGTCTTTTGGGTTTTCTATGTAGAGTATCATGTCATCTGTGAAGAGGGAGAGTTTGACTTCTTCTTTGCCAATTTGAATGCCTTTTATTTCTTTTTGTTGTCTGATTGCTGAGGCTAGGACTTCTAGTACTATGTTGAATAGCAATGGTGAGAGTGTGCATCCCTGTCGTGTTCCTGATCTTAGGGGAAAGGTTCCCAGTGTTTCCCCATTGAGAATGATATTTGCTGTGGGCTTTTTGTAGATGGCTTTTAAGATGCTGAGGAATGTTCCCTCTATCCCTACACTCTGAAGAATTTTGATCAGGAATGGATGCTGTATTTTGTCAAACACTTTCTCTGCATATATTGAGAGGATCTTATGGTTCTTGTTTTTTCTCTTGTTGATGTGATCTATCATGTTGATTGTTTTATTAGTGTTGAACCAACATTGCATCGTGGGGATAAATCCCAACTGGTCGTGGTGAATAATCCTCTTAATGTACTGTTGAATCCTATTGGATCCTTGTTGAGAACTTTTGCATCCATGTTCATCAGGGAAATTGGTCTATAATTCTCTTTTTTGGTGGGGTCTTTGGTTTTGGAATCAAGGTGATGCTGGCCTCATAAAACAAGTTTGGAAGTATTCTGCCCCTTTCTATCTTTTGTTACTTTATTTCAAAAATGCTATCTATTTTGCCCTTTAGTAAGACAAGAACTTTATTAAGATCATACATTCATTGGTCTCCCTTATTCCCAAATTCCATCATGTAAATATTATCTAAAAGATTTAATTACAAGTAACTATGAACATATGTTCTCTTTTTCTTTAGTATTAGATTTATAAATGATATTAATATATTTCACTGAGATATCTGATAACCCTAATTTTGTTCATCTCTTCCCCTTTAATATCTCTTATTTAAGCACATCATGCAAACTATTTGTGGTATGAGGCCTTGTGTGCCAAAATTCTGGAAGCCAACTATATCTAAAGAAATTTTCATAAGCTTATATTTGAAAGACAGCTATGTTCCTTCTGCACTTCAAAAATTCTACTCCATTGTTTTCATAGGTTCAGTTTTACTGTTGAAAAAATCTTTTTTAAGAAAAGATTTTATTTATTTATTCATGAGAGACAGAGACAGAGAGAGGCAGAGACATAGGCAGAGGGAGAAGCAGGTTCCCCATGGGGAGCTTGATGAAAGACTCAAACCCAGGACCCCAGGATCACCACCTGAGCCAAAGGCAGATGCTCAACCACTGAGCCACCCAGGAGCCCCCTTTTGAAAAAAATCTAAGGTCAATTTGATTTTGTTCTTCTATATGTGAGCTTTTCTTTCTTAAAGATAAACCTACTACTAGACTTATCCTTTATTTTTTTATTTTCTACTTTCTGTTAATATTTTCCCCTCTATACATGTCTAGGTGTATTTTTCCCCTAATCTTCCATGTTGGCCCCTTAGGGCACTCTGAGGTCTTTCTTTTAGTATTTGGACAAATTTATCTCTGTTATTGCTTCAAATTTTTCTGCTATTTTTTCTAATATCCTGCCTATTTCTATCTTCTATATTTCTTAGCTTTTCTTTTACAGTTCCTACTTTTTTCTTCTATGAGATTTCTTTAATCTGCTCTATAAATTTCCTAATTTCTTTTTCCTCTTTGTCCATCTGCTCATTATCTCTTGTATTGCATAGTTTACTTCAATTAATATACTTTTGCTACCTAGAGGGATTTTCTTCTTCATCTTCGTATGTTCTCATCTCATATTGCTTATATCTTCCACTATCTCTTTTAGTCGGTTTATTAGACTATATATTTTTAGCCTCCCTGTACTTTTGCCCTCATAGAATCTGTACCTAGAATGCTAGATTTTTTTTAAGTTTATGTTTCTTAAATATAATGCTAACTTTGCCTGTTTGTTTCTGTCCTCTTGGAGTATTGACTCTGCTGTTAAGTAATGTCATGTCCCTTTGAAACACTCCTTGGAACCCAGCTGCCAAGCTGGGAGGAAACCCAAACAACCATTTGGGAATGCCTACATGGGGGAAACAAGGCCCCTGGCCAACATCCCTAGCTGTGTCCCTAGACATCTGCCAGCTATATGAATGAATCCACTTTGGACATTCCAGCTGCCACAGTGCCCCAACTGCCATCACCACATTAAGCAGAAGGACCATCTAGCCAACTCATAAAATAGTAAGAAATAGGAAGCTGTTGTCTTAAGCTATTAAATTTGGGGGTGTACTGTTACACAGCAACAGATAACCAAAACACAGGATTTTTCCATGTGGCTTTTCACAGCATGGTAGCTGGGTTCCCAGAAGGAATATTCCAAGAGGACAAAACATAACTGCTAGTGCTTATCAAGCTCCAACTTATATCATGAGTGCTAATGTTCCATTGTCTGTAGCTTATCACATGTCCAAGCCCAGAGCAAATATAGTAGAGATATTATGGAAGAGTATGAATAAAGGGAACTGTGGTTCATTGACAGCCACCAAAGAAACACTCTACCTTGATTCTTTTTTGGAGAATATAGACCTTATTCTCTAGTCACTAATAAGAAAAATATAAATTCTTAAAATCCAAAGATTTGGAATTTTAGAAGACCATATCTAAAAAAACGCATGGAACAAAGAACACATAGAATGGAAATCAGGAAACATTTAGAACTGAGTGGTAGTGAAAATAACCACATAAGAACTCATGGGATTCTGCTGTCATACTTGAAATGTATAGCATTTCATTCTATATTTAAAAGAAGGAAAGACTGAAAATTAATGATCTGTGGCTTTAGCTTGAGAAGTAAGAAAAAGAATGGAAGAAATTTGTCTTTAAACAATGCAAACAACTTAAAATTGCATTGACTTATAATTTCTCAAAGAGCTTTCACATACATTATCTCATTTTATTCATATGTAATTTATTTATAGCCTTTGGCCATGAAAACCCAGTGGGTAGTTGGAGCAGGTGTTATTAAGCCAATTTTAGAGATAATGGTATCTAGGTTCAGAGAACTTAGTGACTTATTGAATAACCCATGGCTTGTAAGTCATACAATAGTTATTCAGAGCAAGGTTTATGAGCCTGAGTTTAGAGATCATTTCAACATATTATAATGATAACTTATATTAGGGGAGAATATATCAAATAGATAAATATGATGATCAAATAGATAAATATGATGACTGCTATTGAACAGTTTTGGGTGCACCATAGTATAAGATGCAGTATATGTAACCACTATGGCCTAAGCTTAAGAGAGAGTTCTAGGAAACTGCCATTGTATCAGAGCATGTAAGCTATTCCTGTGTTCTTCAGTAAGAAACTACACTAATTATTCAGTGCTAAAAATAAGTGTGCTCTCAAGCCATGAAAAGACATGGGAGAACCTTAAATGCATATTACTTGGAGAAAAAGTCAATCTGTAAAGTCACCATACTGTATGGTTCCAACCATATGACATCCTTGAAGAGGCAAAATTATAGAGACACTAAAAAGTTCAGTGGTTCCCAGGGATTGGGGTAGAGGGAAGAGATGAATAGGTGGAGCACAGGGAATTTTTAGGGCAGTTAAAATACTCTGTATGACACTATAGTTATGGATACATATCATTATACATTTATCTAGATCCATAAAATGTACAACACTAAAAGTAAATCCTAATTTAAACCATGGGTTTCAAGAGTGTGGGAAAAACACAACGTTCATTATTCACTGAGTAATTGTGATATGTCAATGTAGGCTCATCAACTATAACAAATGTACCACTTCAGTGCGGGATGTTCATAATGGGGGAAGCTATGCCTGTGTCGGGGTGGGGGGATATGGGAAATTTCTGTATCTTCCCCTCAATTTTGCAGTAAATCTAAAACTACTCTAAAAATTAAGTCATAAAAAGAAATTACAAGAAAGAAACTATAAGAGAGTGAGACACGTTGGATATCTTACATTTGTCCCTTTGGTCCTACCCTTCACCCTGCCTCACATAGCTCTATGCTATGGTAGGCTGATCCATATGGATTGATTGTGCTCATGATTTCCCTTGACCTTTGGTGTCTGGTTATGTCTGACACAACATGGGCAGAAGGAGAGAAAGGAAGACAGGGCTTTTATACCCATGCTTACCACTCTGTTGGGTCATCATGGTCGAGTCCATCTGTGGAAGCACACAGCTCCTGTCAGGCAGCCCTCTCCAAACCTACTAGGGTTTCAGCAAATGGTCTCTCCCTTTATGCTGTTAAGTCTAAGGGTCATAAGATCTACCTGTTGATGATAGTCCTGGGATACCATACCCTGTCACTGGTTTTCGTAAACCCCGAACACATCCATATGAATAGTCCCTTTACCAATTTATTTTCAAATTACTCACTTTGAGCATGCCATAAATTTCTTGCCGGAGCACTGGAAGATAAAAAAAAAAAAAAAAGTTAAATAATAAGTGCTGCAACCTATGGTTGTTTACCTGAAAATCTAGAATTAATGATAGGAAACCTCTGTTAAGGAAGTCCTTTCTGATTTTAGCTAGTGTTATTGAGACTGCTGAAGTTTCTATAATCATGACTTTTGCTGGACTGAAGCAGTCAAATTCTCTGCTGAAACCACTTTCTAGAATTAAAATAGATGTGCTGGTTAGGTAACCATGAACTATACTGTTTATACAGGGTTATCTGGGAGGAGCCAGTGGAACTGGGAGAACCCAGAAACTCAAGGCCTCTCCAAAGCACCTCTTGAACTATCCCTACTAAATAAAAATAAGTGAAAATGGGTATGTTGTAAGCCAACATTACATTCTAAGGAAGATTTGAGATGTCTCTCAACCCAATGCACCAGGATAATGGTTTTCTTATCCAAAATGTGAGGCCATCCCATTAAGCAGGGAGCAAAAGAAAAAAAGCTTTGTGCCCAGGAGAAAAAAAAGAAGCCCTAGATGGTTAGCACATCCTTGGTTTTTCCATTTGTTCACTCAGGGATTCAAACAGCACGACCCAATGGTGCTATTGGCATTAGTTGCTATCAAATAGAATTCTTTGGAATGAATTTTCAGGCAGTCAACTGAAGTTTTACTTGATAAATAATTCCAGAAAAAAAAATCTGGCAGTGACTTGTGGTTGCTCAGCCTCGCAATCAATCCTAAATCCCCAAGGCCAGCACCAGGAAGTAATGGCTGTTAGCAGAAACTCCCACCCTGGTCCAGCCATGGGGAAACCTTTACTAATTTGTCAGTGGGATTGAAGGACATATTAAGTCTGAATAGGCAGAAGCAGAGATGGTTGGACTGGCCATATAAGGAACTCATTTCGTGTCCAGGAGATGCTCATGAGAGTCACTAATTCAATCACCGAACATTCCATTCTTGTCCAGGATAATACAATCACTCTTTGGAGCAGTGAATAATGAATGTGATGTCTTCCCCACAGTCTTTTAAAAAACCTTTCCATAAATATTTACTGATGATTATGACAAAAGCACTTGTATATGATTTACTCCTGAATATGTACATAGGATTATGGTTTTATTTTGAAGTTTTCTTATTAAAATTTCAGACATACAAAACATGGAAAGTATAATATTATGAACACCTGTGTTTCCATCACCATGGTAAAAAATAAAGCATTACAAACAAAACAAAACACAACTTGAACTCATAATAATGGACAGAATGCTGGGTAGCAGGGGCACCTGGGTGGCTCAGTCAGTTGAGTGTCTGGCTCTTGGTTTCAGCTCTGGCCTTGGTCTCGGGCTCCTGGGATCAGCCCATGACAGGCTCCACACTCAGTATAGAGTCTGCTTGTTCCCCTCCTCCCCCTACTTCTCCTCCCCCTACTCTGCTCTCTATTTCAAGTAGATAAATAAAATCTTTAAAAAAAAGAATGGTGGTTACCAGAGGCTGGGTGGGGGTGGGGGAAGGGGGGAGATATTGATCAAATGGTACAAACTTTCAGCAATAGGATGAATAAGTTCTAGAAACCTAATTTACAGCATGTAAGTATAATTAATAGTAACTCTGGTTAATAATATATACTTGAAACTTGCTGAGAGATCTCAAGTGTTCTCACCACACACAGAGGCAAATGGTAACTATAAGAGGTGATAGATATGTACATTAGTCTGATTTTGGTAATTATTTCAGCTCAGAATATATCAAAATATCATGCTGTATACCTTAAATATATGTGATTTGCTCAAATAAAAATTAAAAAAAGAATAAAGCATTACAAATTCAAGTCCCCTGAACTTTCTTCAAATTAGACTCTTTCAACCCATCTACCTTCCCAGTGCTGACCACTAGCCTGAATTTGGTATTTACCACTCACATACATGTCTTCATTCATTTACTAATAATGTATATATAACATATCATATAAAATGTAACCTTATGTAACTTGTGCTCACTATGCAATACACTTTGAAGATGTATACACTCTGATGCATCTCTAATTCACTTACCTCTACTGATGAAAATATGCCATTGTATGAATATATCATAACTCATATATTAAGTTATAATCACTTGCTTTCTAATTAGACTCTAAGATTCATGAGAGTATGGTGTGTCCGATTTATATCCATCACTACATCCCAAATTCCTAGCACCGGTCCCATTAAATATCAGGCTTTCAAAAAAAAAAAAAAAAAATAAATAAATATCAGGCTTTCAATAACACACTCATTAATGAAAAGATTGCTTTCATAAATGTCATCCGTGCTCTTTTAGCTCATCTTCCCTGGACACGCAGTTATGTGTTCGAAATCTAACCAAGGGAATGGGAGCCCAAATGAATTGTGCTACTTTAAAGTCTGCATCTTAAAAAAGAAAACCCACTTCAGTCCTCTCTGCTCCTTCTGGCCTGGTAGGTAAATGGAGATGGAGATGACAGGTAGGGAAACCCTGAAAGCCAGAAATTCAATATAGTAGAACCTCCATTAGCCAGAGACTCCAAATGACTATGTGGAGGAGGAATAGCCCTAGGAACTGTTCACCTGTGCTGTACTTTTATGTAAGATATACATACACTTCTGTTGTGTTTGGGCCATTGTAAGTGTGCACTGCTGTTACTGCCTTCAGCCTGCCCTACTTGATAAATATTTCAACATGAATTTACCTCTGAGCTCTGATTGAGCTGGATCTTAAAGTTTCCTATATATAACACTTTCATTATTTTCCTGAGAGTCCAACATTTTAGTTGTGATTTGCTCTGTGAATCGAGTTGCTTCGTAAAGGATTTAATTTTTTTATCACATTTAATTTTCCAGGGGGGAGAAATACTTGCTTTTGTTTGTTTGTTTTGTAATCACTAAGTATTATTGTTCGGTTTTAATGACCAGAGAATGTTCCCTACCCTGCTTCTATTTGAAATGTATTAGCTCTTATTTATAGTTAGTGTTGCAAATGTTTTATGTGTACTTGAATAGAGTCTAGGGTTTAAGTTTTTGGGTTATAGAGTTTAACCTACATCACTTAGTTCTACTTTACATTGTCCTTTATCTTTATTATGGAAGACAGTATTATCCAAAGATGGCAATGATAATGACTCTCATCCCCCATGCTCTCCTGCGGTGAGACTTGCCACTCCCCCTCCAAAAGAGCCTGCTTCTCGAAACTTATTTCAGTTAGAGAAAGAGGAATGCCATATGACTTTACTCACATGTGGAATTTAAGAAATGAAACAAATGAGCAAAGGGGGAAAAAGATAGAGAGCGAGCGAGCGAGAAACCAAGAAACAGACTCTTAACTTACAGAGAACACACTGATGATTACCAGAGGGGAGGCGGGTGGGGGGATGAGTGAACTAGGGGATGGGGATGAAGGAGCACACTTGTGATGAGCACCAGGTGACGTATGGAAGTGTTAAATCATCATATTATACACCTGAAACTGACACAACGCTGTATGTTAACTAGCTGGAATTTAAATAAAAACTGAAGAAAAAAAGAGCCTGACTCTCCAATCCCTTGAACCTGGGCAAGCCCCATGACTGTTCTGACCAATAAAATATTGCAGAAGTGGCACTGTGCCAGTTCCAGGCACAGCACAGAACAGGCCTGGCAGCTTCTACCTCCTGCCTCCTGGAAGCCAGACACCAATAAGAAGTGTGACTAACTGGAGGATGGCATGCTGTGAGGAAGCCCTAAACCGTTAGACAGCATGATGGCTCCCAGCTTTTCCAACCACCTCAGTCCATGAACCAGACATGCAAGTGAAGAAGCCTTTGGTTGAGTCTATCCATGGCATGTGATGGAAACCTAGTGAGAACCACTCAGCTGTGCTCAGTCAGCACTAAGAACTGTGAGAAATAATAAATTTTTCCAGCTCGAAGTAATGAGGTGTTTTGTCATGCAGCAAAAGTGAAATGCTCTTATTTGTTTATGTGACATTTCAAGGGCAAGAGAGGTAAATCAAAGGATATCTCTATGATCTCCTCCTATTTATTGCATGCCCTGTTTTCAGTAGTCACTCCACAGAAGTAGGATGGATTCTCTCACCCAGAATTTGGTACAAATGACACCACACACGCACCAAAAGTGTTTGAAATGATTTACCAGAGACAGATGGGCAGCTCCCAAGGAGGTCTACAAATGGCTTGATAGGTCTGGGCAAGGAGACTGGCTGGAGGTTTCCATCATGGTTAGGGGGTGGGGCTGGATTGAGGGTTCTCCCTTGTGTGGGCCTGGGCTCACATGGTTTGAGCTTGCCACCAGCACCAAGGGAGGTGGTACCTGGACTTTCTCTTCACCTAGCTCAGACATGAGGCAGGAGGAGAAAGAGGAGCACTGGGGCCTGACAGCTGTCAGCAGGTAAACAACAACAATGGAGTCAGACTCTTTATGATACCTGTGGTATTACACAGGATATTTTGATGCTATATGATCGGGTACATAAAATTCATCACCTCAAATCAACATTTTAATTGCTCATTCCTCATTATGAAGTATCCTTTGTTGTATTCTTTAGTACTTTTGTCTCTGAATTCAACATGTCTGATTCCAATAACATAACCTATTATTCTTAGAATTTTTGCTCTTATTCAGATAAAATTTAGGAAGAGTGAAATGCACAGATCTTAAATGTAGATGTGGTGAATTTTAATAAATATATCTGTCCATGTAACCACCACCACACAGACCACACCCCAGGATATTTCCTTTTACCCCTTCCAGTCAATTCCCATCCCTACTGTCAATCACTATTCTCATTTTTCCCCCATACTTTTCACTGTTCTTGATTATCACAGAAATGGAATCTTATCGTAGGTACTCTTCTGTGTCTGTATTCTTTTACACAGCATGAGTTTGTAAACACTTTATTAAGAAGCATTTCAGTCATATTAAAAAGTTACAAGAATTTGAATGTGAAAATCCACATCCCCATCCACTGCAGTCTACCACTAACCTTTTACCATACTTGCTTTCTCACATATCTGTCTATGCTCCAATACATATTCGATTTGGATGCATATCAAAGTCAGTTCATGCATATTAGTATGATGTTTTCTAAATACTTCAATATGCCTATCTTCATAGTTGTACATGTTTGTGTCGTTCCTTTTTTTTCTTCTAGTGGTAAATTTCACATGTAATAAAAAGTACAGATAATATGAGCGCTAGTTGTTGAACTTTGACAAATGCATACATCTATGTTGCCTAAAGTTTCAAGGTATAGAATATTGCCATCATTCCAGAGAGCTTCCTCGTGCCTGTTTTTAGTTAAATCTTACCTTTACTTTATATTTCAAAGTACTGCTTTAGCTACATCCAACACAATTTTGATAAATTGTATTTTATTTTTAAGATTTTATTTATTTATTTATTCATGAAAGAGAGAGAGAGAGAGGCAGAGACACAGGCAGAAGGAGAAGTAGGCTCCATGCAGGAAGCCCGATGTGGGACTCGATCCCAGGACTCGAGAATCATGGCCTGAGCCAAAGGCAGATGCTTAGCCGCTGAGCCACACAGGCATCCCATAAACTGTATTTTAGAATAGCTTTAGAGTTACAGAATCATACAACACATTTTGATAGGTGATGTTTTATTACCTTCCATTTGCAAACATTTTCTAGTATTACTTTGGATCACAAAAGGCTTTGTGTGCTATGCTTCATGGATGCAGACTATTTTTCTTCTACTTTGGTATTTTATAATGTGAAGGGTCACATCATCTGTAGGTCATAGGATAAATTCAGTGGCCTGTAGTTGGCTAGCAGTTAAAATATTACATAATATGTACCAAATAGAATGCAAGCATGTAAGAAAGTTAACTTGTTTCATTCCATTTTTGTTTCAATTGTGTATGTGTGTGTGTGTGTGCGCGCGTGTGTGTGCCCAGCAGGTTCGTGTGCACACATGCATGTGTACATACACTGGGTCCTGATTAATGAAGTATCTCTTCCTATAAAGTTACAGTGGAAGAGACAGAAGAACACTGCTAAAGAAAATTTGGTCTCATATAGGGGAATGATATGATTACATTTGCATTTTAAAAATACAACTCTGGCAGCACCTTGTTGAATGGGTTATAGGTGGGCAAAAGTACATGTGAGGAAAACAATTAGAAACTTATTACAATAGTCCAGACAACAGATTGGTTAGAGCCTAACTAAAACATTAACTTAAGGTTTAAAAAGAAAAGGAGAGACATACCAGATAAAGAGACTTCATAATTGATTGAAATTGGAGTTGAATGAGAAGGCTAGGATGACTCATAGATTTCTTGGATGGCTGCATAATGCCATTAATCAGATTAGAAAATAACAAAGAAGGAGCACACTTGCAAGGGAAAACATATTAGGTTTTGGCTGTATGTAGTGCAAGACTTCTGTCTGAGTCTGTTTGGGCTGCTATAACAAAAATACCCTAGACTGGGTGACTTGTAAACAACAGAAGTTTATGTGTCATGGTTCTGGAGGCTGAAAAACTCAAGATCAAAGTGTCAGCAGATTTGGTATCTGGTAGTCAGCTCCCTGGTTCATAGATGGCCTTCTTCTTGCTGTGTCCTCACAAGGTAGAAAGAATGAGGGGATTTTCTGGGATTTCTTTTATGAGGGTACTAATGCCATCACTTCCCAAAGGTGACCTCCTAATACCATCACAGTGGAGATTATGTTTCAATAAACATTGAGCTTATGGCAGTTAGTAAAAGAGGTCCACTTTCGAATATTTACATAGTTATATAGTTGCCTATATAGTGCTAAGAGAAATATCTAGGCCAGAAATACAGATTTGCAAGTTATCAAACCATAAGTTGTTAAACCTTACGAGCAGTTGAGATTTTTCAGAGTGAATATTATAAGGATAGAGACCTTAGAATAGAACTCCTTGGAATACCAGTATTTTGAGTATAGGAAGTAGAAGAGAGATCAAAATAAGGGACTTAGATTGAACTATGATAAAAGCAAAGAAGGAGTAGGTTCTGGAAGCTAAGAATACTTCACACACAAAAAGAGTGCTGAAGTGCTAAATGCTACAAAGAAATCAAATAAGAAAGAATTGAATTTAGTGACTAGGAATTGGTGACTCTGGCAAAAGCAATCTCATTCAATGTTGACAATATGATGACATTGAAAGCTCTGATGTTCTGACAAATGCTTAACCAGCTCTCTGAAAAAAACGTGTGTGGTATACATACATTTTAATGAATTTCAATGGTATTAAGGATTGTGCAATTTACAAAGACTAATATAATATACAACATTCTATATTATAAATTGTCAATTCTACTTAGTCAAGTTATCCTCGCAGAATACTTTTGTTGATTTTTGCCTAACTTCTATATTCTGGCCACAACTGATGAATCAATGAATGTAGTTCTGACATCAGTGTTGGTTGATATTTTCATTTATGCTGAGAAGATGAAAGTGAAACATCAAAGGTCAATGTCAAAACTTCACTTTCTGCCTAGAACACGAGTGAATTTTTGCTAAATTGGATGATAGTTTTTTGTTATTGGAAGACTATGTCATTTATTTCTGCTATTCACAACACAATGGTTACAGGTGTGGAACACTTTAACTTTTAATCTGCACTATTAACACTTTTTCTAGCACTTTATTAAATCTAGAAAAGCACCAGAACAATAATCCGAGCTCTGATTTGTAGCATTTGCTGATTTTCATGGTCTAAATACTCCCACCATGACTGATTTCAAGCTACCAACATGTCACTGAATGGGGAGTTAGAAAGAGATACACAGCAGTGAACCACTGTTTGTTGTTTCCACCATACAGGTGCAACAGGTAAATAACCTCAAAAACTCAGGCAATAAAGTATAAGAAAATTATTAGGAAGTTACAAGTTTTAAGTATTTATTACCTTATAAAATATAATTTATTTGCCTGTAGGTTTATATAATTTGTTTTTTCATAATGGCTTGAAAAACCCCTGAAAATTTAACAATTGTCCCTTGCACACCAGTATAGGTCAGCTCCAGCAAGCCAGAGGTTGGAAGAAAAGGAGGATGGTCCTATCTATGAATCTGGTGACTATGGTCTATCATTGGCTCCAGCAAGTGTGATTTTGATGAAGTAATTACTATTTTTTTAAAGATTTTTATTTATTCATGAGAGACACACACACATACACACAGAGGAAGAGACACAGGTAGAGGGAGAAGCAGGCTTCATGCAGGGAGCCCGACGTGGGACTCAATCCCAGGTCTCCAGGATCACGCCCTGGGCTGAAGGCAGCGCTAAACCACTGAGCCACCTGGGCTGCCCAATAACTTTACTATTTGGAGTCTCGATGTCCTCCTCTTCAAATTAAGGATCCTAACATCTATTTTGCATGTTACCAGGATCCTTAGAGATAACGAATCTAATTCACACATGTTAGACTCTCAGTATATAAAAATCACTATCATTCTTTTCATTACTGCTCAAGACTGGTGATCAGAGTCCCATGGGAATTTGTTGTTATTTTTTAAGTTTTCCATCTGATCTCTCTTGACTTGGAAGAAGAGCCCAGTTGATTTTGAGAATATCTTCTTTCTTTTTAACTGAATTCTAATATTATAAGAGTCTTTTCAGAATTAACTATAATTCCCATGCTGCCTGACTAGTTAGGCATTTCCTTCTTTGAATTCCTAGCAGAAGAGTAAGTGGGGAAGTATGAAAGTATGATGCAATTTCAGGAAGATCCTAGCAGTGCCATCTTATTAGGTGATGACTGATGTGAAGTAATATATCAAGCAATTATTCACATAGGCCTGGGGCATAGGGAACGGGAGGAGATTCAGCTATTCTGAGTCTCTAAACAAAAGCAAGTCTGTTCTCTAAAATAATCATCTTTCCCTTTTTCAGTTCTTTTTATTCTTTCCCACAGATGTGATACCCTTGACATCATCCAGAAATGGTTATATATACTGAGCATTTGAATGTCAGATGAATGGCGTTGAATACTGCTTTTGAGTCTTGTATTTCATTTAATCTATTTATAAGTTCTATTTTACAAAGGAAAAATCTATTACCTTCTGAGGTCATATTAATAACTACTTATCTGTGTATTTGCATGACATTATGACTAATAGCTTAAGATTACTTCATTCCCCTTACTATTTGTGATATCAAAATCAAGCTAGATAGCAATCTAGGTTACTTCGTAAATAAAAGAGAAACATTTGTCTCTCAAGCCCAAGTTTTTAATTTAACATAACAAAATGGCTATATGTTACCTTTTAAAATTATTCTTATTGAAATAATTTCACAAACAAAAAATATTTAAAGTGTCCAATTTGCTACACACAATTTCTATTTTGAACACACAATTTAATGTGGTTAATGGAAATAAAAGACGAATACAGATGCTTTATATTAGAAATCATCTTATATCATTAAAAAACCCTTAAACCTATAAAAAATAATCAATGAGTTTCCAAATAAGATCATTCATTATAATGATATTTTAGCTAGGTTTAAAGGCCACACTCATGTAAAAAATTATTGTGAATGGAAATACTGGTAAAATGCAACCACGCTAAGAAAATGATTGCCCAGTGGAAAAACTTACAGAATAATTATTGGTGTCATTATTAAGTTTCTTTTTTTTTATTCTCTCTTTCCAATCCCATGGGAGGACTGTACTTCATGACCCCCTTGTGGTTGGGTGAATTCATATGACTAGTTTGGACTAATGAGTTGTGAGCAGAAGTAACATGGCAGTTGGGCCAGGGCATTTAAACACCAGTGGAAGTCCATCTAGAGCTGCCTTTCCCTCCCTTCCTCCTCCCCTCCCCTGCTTCTCTCCATTCTTCTCTCCCTCTATCCCTGTTCCTCTTTACCCTCTCTCTCTACCTGGGAGGTAGCCTCTAAAGCCTTGGTCTTTTTCAGTGATAGGAGTGGCTTTTTCAGTGATAGGAGTGATAGGAGTGGCTTTGTTATCAAGTCCCACATACTGCACTTGATAGTTCATGCTAATGGGGTGACTTATGTTGAGCCCCTAGATAAATTTTACTAAGGAAATAATTTATGATGGGGCTGGCCATGTCAGAAAGACCAATCATGTGACTAAAGGGAGCCTCTAGGGAGGGAGATTGATTCAACTTCCTAACCAGTGATTCAATCAATCATGCCTACATAATGAAACCCCAATAAAAAGCCTGAGTAAAAGTTTTGACACCAAAGCTGGGGTGAGCTTCCCTGGTTAGACAATACTCTACTAGGAGGGTGAACCATCCTAACTCCACAGGGAGGAGGCTGCCGAAGCTTCACATGTGGGACACTCCCAGACCTTGGGCTGTGTCTCTTCTTTTGGCTGGTTCTGGCTTGTATCTATCTATGTCTTTCAAAGCTGTGGGAGCAAAGCTGCTTTTTCATTGACTTTTATTCTTTGTTGTCAATTTCTAACTCTATACACAAAAAATGGTTTTTGCCAGCCTTCTTCCAACATCTACTGTTTTAGTAGAATAAGAACCACTTTGGCTACTTTTTCTCTGTCTCCTCTATTGCTTCATCAACATCCTACACCCAAATGTAGCAATCTTCCAAATTCGCATTCTAGGTTTTCTCTGCTTCTGTTCTTATGCTCTATTCTGGGACTTTATCGCCTCTAAGCTTATTTTCCTTGAATTTTTTTGATAGCTCTCCTTTTCTATTAGGGTCCAAATTTCTATTTCCAACTGCCCAGTCTATATCCCATCAGGATGACTCACAAGTCCATCAAACCCATAGTCTAGAGCACTGTACAAACTTGACCTTAGCTTTCCCTTCATCCTCCTCCTCTTTCTGCGTTCTCTATTGCAGTGATTGGCCATTATGACAATTCTGTCGTTATGTCTCACTGGGATATTTAAAAACTTCCTAAACCATGGTAACTCTATTTATATTTCCTTCTTAAAAATTTTTCAGACTCCCAATCGGTAACATGATAAAATTTAAACTCCTTGGCCTGGTACTTAAGACTTTCAAGAATTACATCTCAAACCACCCTTCCAACCTTATGCTCTGTTTATATTCTTCACACACTCAGTGTTCCAGCTGAACTGATTTAGTTGTTTCTGTCCATTAACCTCCTCCATATTCCCCACTCTGCTTTTGCTAATATTGGAACAAATAACTGAGGTTCTTCTCATATCCAACTGTGTATATCCAAAGTCTTACCACTCTTCCAGGCTCAACTGGAATCTTAAACACACATTTTGGATTCATGCTGACTCCAGCCACAGATGTAGGTGAAGAGGTGTTCTTGCTGCTGCCCTGGCCCAAGGCGACCCCTAGTGGTTAGACCTGCCTGGATCACTTCCTGGTGAAGGCAATAGCTTCAAAGCAATGAAACACAAAATCAAATCAAAGGATACTTTTCCCACTTGTGTAGTAAGGAATTACACATGAAAATATAAAGTCAAGTAAGGTAACATATTGATTGAGACCTTACAGTATGGTTTTCTAAGGGATACAAATAAACTGTGAGTTACTTGGTATATAAAGACTCCTGTAGCCATCAGAATTATTTTCCTAGATAGAGCAGCCTCTTAAAATACTAAAAAACTTGTTTTAGATTGTAGTAATTTGTATTGGCTTCCTTAACTAGATAAGCTCTTCCCTTTGTAGTCTCTCTTAGCTCTATGCATCTCCTGCATCAGAGTTACAGAATTATAGGTAAATCAAAAATGTCTCAATTGTTTTACTGTCTGACTCACTCCTCTAACCTATGAGCTCCATGAGGGGTGAGTTTTGTCTGACCTGTTCACTTAGTATAGTGCCTGCTACATAGTAGTGACTCACATATTTATGGAATGAATGACCTCCCTCCCACATAAGTAGGAACTCCTGTATTTGTGAAAGGAACAAACCTTCCCTGCAAAGATTTCACTCACATTTTTCAGTGTTAGAAAGAAAATTCACGTTTGTATTCTGTGTTCTATACTCTGGTACTACCTTACTATACAACTCCACTGCTCTTGCCTGGGCCTCAGTTTCCCCTGCCTTGGCCATCTGAGAGGGCTTCCAGCAATTGTAACCCCTATTAAAGAAGTAAATGTGAGTTCCACAAAACCTCACATATTCTAGTCTCTCACTTTTCTTCAACTAATACAGCTCAGATTCTTGTGAGGGATGTTGGCAACTTTTGAACAAATTCCATCACTTAGGTGTGAGCTAACTGTCCACAACATGCCTTTCTAATAATGAAAACACTAGCTGCAATAGGATGCAAGGTCATTGAAATTCTAAATTATTTCTTTGAAAAACGACTATGTTTTGAGGCCTGCAGAATGTAATTAAATCAATCTAAATTTGCAGAATGAAGAAGTACTTTCTCATAATTTTCCATTAGCTTATTTTGTTTTGTTTTCATTCACATGAAAAATTAGGAGAGAAATCTTCAATGACTCCCCATTATCTGTGGAATAAAGCATGGGGCTTCTTATTCTGGAATTAAGATCAACCACAATTATTGCAGTGGTTTTAATAATTTCCTTGAATGGATCACTCTGGTACACAGAAGCATTGGCCCCAAGATGATAATCGGATATAGCTACTATTGACTGAGAGCTAAGATTAGGCATTTTAACTGATTCTCAATTCTTAACAGTGATCCTGAGGTAGGTATTATTTATACCCTTTTCACAGATTAGGAAACAGGCTCATAAATGAAGAATAATATAGAAGAGATCACAGGAAGTGTCTGAGCTAGAATTCAGCCCTGGCTGTGTCTAACTCCAAGCCTTTATTTTTTTCATTGAGGTGTGCTGCTCCAAAATTACATTGTTTAATAAAAAATCAGAGTCTATGCCCTATGAGGATGGACACAGATTCCAAGTCTATTGCAGCCAACGTGGTTAGCGGAGACATGTGTCGTAGGTTACATGTATACACTGGCTCTGCCACAACCATCCATCCATAAGCTATATAGCCAAGAGCCTTCAAGTATATTTCAATGATTAGTTTACTGTCACCATAGTTTCTTCTTCCTAGTTGGCTGCTATTAATGTTGCCTAGTCTAAAAAAGGGATGGGGCACATTTCCAACTCTCATTTCTCTTCTGACCACTTCTGGCCATCCTGTGTACACGGGCTTATCCACACAGGACACCCTAGATAACTATGTCTCACTCAGGGATTAAGCCTCAGCCGTGTAAACTCAGGCTCTTGGGAGCTGGGATAACCCATTGAATGCAAGCAAAATAATGTCACTCAAATAGAGGACACATCCAGTGGCCTTATATCTATTTTTTTTCCCAGGCTTCACCTAATCTTTTTTATCAAGATATTCCTGTTCTAGGTTCATTTATGCTAAAAGCCCAATCCTCTATCTCCACAGTCTAGTTTATCGCAGTACATCCTATGATAGCATATAGGATTCTTCTGTTTGGGGTAAACTGAGGTAAAGGGGCTTAAACTCTGCTTGAGCACAAGTTTTAGAACTGGAGTCTGGACAGTATGTGAAATTTTTATGTGAATCATAGCATATATGTATTTAAAAAAAAAAACATTTGAGGGGGAAGGATCCGCTGCTTTAATCAGATTCTCAATGAGATCTTTGGACCCTCTCCCCAAATTGAGAATCACTGCCCTAAAGTTTAAGGTATAGCCAACACTTCCCTGACTTATTCTTCTCTTGTCAACTCAGTGAGTTTGGCAGGCAGACTGGTGGTCATACAATACATGGCTATCAATCTGAGTGGGAGTGGCATTAATGGAGTCCTAATAGGAAATATGCACTTTAGAATAGTTCATAAGGTTGAAAAAGCACATAGAAATGTGTAAGTCCTAGGAAGTAATAAAGTGTTGGTGTATATATCTTGGGCATCTGGTAAGTTCTGTGGAGCACCAAATGAGGAATTAAATTTTGATCTTGGTCGGATGCTCACAAATAGTAGATTGACTATCACCTGGGAAAGAAACATTCCCCAGGAAAATTAACCCTTCTTTTTTAAGACCTAACTATCTTCTCTGAAGCACTATAATCTCATCCAAACATCTGAAGACCCCTTCCTTTATAGTGTGCTCGAAGTTCTTCTAAACATAGCAAAATACATTGCAGTATTTGCAGAACACTACACACTAAAGAGAAGAAAAGAACATAGATCTTTTCATCCTGTAATTTTCTTTTGTCTTGGCAGTAATATTATGAAAGCATATTCATGTGATAAATGGGATGTAATGGGTGAGTGAGGAAGCATGATTCCCTGCAATTGTATGAATGTACCAGGTGGATACAGTTAACCCTAGTCTACTCCTTAATAATACTGTGTTTGCTCGAATTCCTATCACAAAGCTCTTAGCACTCTTATGTCTTACTGTGCTATTATTAGTTTCCACTTCACTTCATACCATAATATGTTTCATTTAAATCCTGGTCTATCAAATTCATCTTCACATTTTTAATGCCACTTACTGTCTCATCTCTTTGGCTCAGTTGCTTTTGTGCGGCATACTATAGTGCTGTATTCTGATAGATGACATTTAGAATGTGGAATGCTCAATTGCGATTCACTAGCTTGCTTTCACACACACACACAATTTATTTTTAAAAAACTGGGTTTAATAACATCCATGGTAAATTCAATCGTGAGTATTATGTTGACTTCTCTGTTGTTATAAGAAAGACAATGGGATTTCTCTAAAGGGTCCTTCTTATATTTTGGACCATACCAATGAGGTCAAGGCAAAGAAACAGATGGGTGAAGGTCATGGAACATTTAAAATAATTTTTGTTTCTGATTCTAAAGGGCATTCTCTCATGGTGGATAATTTGGAAAAATATACATAAATATATAAATATGTACATGCACATAAACACAGCCCGCATGTGCATATCTATATGAGGAAAAGGAAATGACCCATGCAAGTATAACGATTTTTTAACATTTTAGTGCATTTTATTCTAGTTATCTTTCCCACGTATTACATGCATACATACATGAATTCATGAATCATGGCCCACTATTATTGGTTGTGTGATAACAATCAAATCATGTTGCTTCAATAAGTCTCAGATTCCTCATTTTTAAAATGGAGAAAATAATATTTCCTACCTCAGAGGGGAGTTGTGAGATCTAAATAAGTAAATGTAAAGCACTTGCACAGTCCCTGGCACAAAGTAAATACCCAATAAATGTCAGTTGTGATTGCTGTTATTGTTATTATAATTGCCCTTTACATTCAATATCCTAATAAGCTTTCTAAGTGTATCTTTTGTTTAGAGCTCAAAAATACTCTCCTCAAGGATGCATCATGATTTATCTGTCCCCCTCTTGAGTCATTTAGATGGTTTCTAATTTTTTGAGAGAGAGAGAGAACGAGCACATGAACAGGGGGAGGGGCAGAGGGAGAGAGAGAGAATCTCAAGCAGACTCTCCACTGAGCACAGATCCTGACTTGGGGCTGGATCTCAACCCTGAGATCATGACCTGAGCTGAAACCAAGAGTCAGACACTTAGTCAACTGAGTCACCCAGGTGCCCACCCCACTCCTTTCTTAAGGCCTTAATTCTCCATATGTACTAAAGTCATTATAACATTAAATCCACTTGTAACCATAGTTTAGTCTAAAAGGTGCTTACTCCTGGGATAAATAATTAATATTTTAACAGAAGGGAACCCTAATGGTTGGCCATGATTTCCTGACCTTTAACCAAAACTTTATTTGTAGAATTTGTAGAATGGTATTTTTTTTTAATAAAAGAAAATGCATATATTAAAATTAAACTTCTGGTCAATATGGCTCAGTGAGTTTATACATTCACACATATTTTTCAATCATATAGCAATGACAGATTAAAAGAAAAAATAGTCATGTCCATATCTCAAATATGATACATATCTCTGAAGACCAGAAACACAATAGAATCACAAAGCAGTGAGCAGGCTGGAGCAATAACCTTCCAGTGTTCTAAATCCAAAGGCAGCATTGGAGGTTTGATGGAACTTTAGAAGGATAAGGGAAAATACAAGTATTCCACTTTGTAGAAAATACCACAAGAAGAGAACAAAACAAAAACCCAAACAAATAAAACCCAAACAGGTCTCAATAGTTTTAGTAATGACATGTACTGAATTAGGTGAAGAGAAAGTCCAAATTTATATGACATTTTTCACAGGATAGAGAAAGAGGGGAGGAGAAGGGAGAGACGGAAAATATATCAATGATGGCAATAATGACAACAAAAGAGCAATAAAGTAGAGACACACATCCTAAAAGATATCAGGATGTATTATTAAAGCTTGTTATTTTTGGTTAAGCGTCTCACTCTTGGTTTCAGACCAGGTAGTGATCTTCAGGTGGTGAGATCAGGCCCTACATTGGGCTTCATGCTCAGTGGAGAATTTACTTGGGTTTCTCTTCCTCTCCCTCTCCCCTCTTCAAGCCCCCCCCCCTCCAGGCTTGCACTCCCTGTCTCTAAAATAAGTAAATAAATTTTTTTAAAAATTGTTATTTTCATAGAGAGACAAGCCATTAGAATAGAATTGGGAACCCAGAAAAAGACACAAAAATACATGAAAATGCTATATAAAAGAGAGGTCAGCAAGTCAGTGGAGAAAAGATGGGCTACTCAATAAATGGTTCTGGTCAACTGATTATCCATCTAAAATTATATTTTCTCATCTATTACAAAAATTAATTGTATATGGTTAGGGATGTAAATGATAAAACCATGCCTTCAAAATTATTAAATATTCGAGACAATTAAATGGTCTTGATGTTTCTTAAAGAAGTTACAAAAAAGATACAAAGAAACACATGAAGAGATGATAATAGTAATAAATTAATCTATAATAAATTAACATTTCTATATGACAAAAAGCATAAAAATAGAGGCAACGAGTGATATCAGCATCATGGTGAAATAAAATGTTCCTCATTTTTGTCCTCTCCCCCAACAAAAATAACTTGGCATCCATCTACAGACAAAAGTGGTTTTGTGGGAACTATGAGATCCAGCAATATATACACCAATGGACTCTGGAGGAGTTTCACCCACCCGTGCATCAGATAAGAGGCATAAAAACCTTAGTCCTGGCTGTGGGCCCTGCAGTGGTTTATGAACCAGCTCCAGCTTCTCTCCACCAGTCTGGAAAATTCTGTCTTAGACAATCACCCACAATGGAAGAGGAGAGCCCTTGTGGAAGTGTAAGTTTACAGAGGAAAAGTTTTAGCACACCACTGGAGCAAAAAATATGAGTTTGGACGTACTGAAGAGGGTAAGAAGAACAGCTTGACTTTACTGCATCACCCCTCCCCCAAGGCAGCAAAGCTTAGGGTCAAGAGAGACGTACTTTGCCTATGATTTCTCTCCCAGAGAAAAGTGAGAGTGTGAATACTCCATATTCCCAGCTATAAGGGATTCTGACAAAGAAAGAGGTTGATTACTCTCTCACCCCATCCAGAATACAGAATTGAGAGCTGCATAAGTAGAGAGCAAGAAGTGGCTGAGACTCTTGAGGAAATTAAAGAGATGCAGATCCTGAGGTGCCTGGGTGGCTCAGTTGGTTAAGTGTCTGACTCTTGGTTTTGGCTCAGGTGGTGATCTCAGGGTGGTGAGATCAAGCCCCACATCAGGCTCTGTGTTCAGCATGGAGTCTGCTTGAGATTCTCTCATTCTGCCTCTCCCTCTGCCCCTACCCCACTTGCACTCTTTATATATAAAATAAATAAATAAATCTTTACCAAAAAAAAAAAGAGAGAGAGAGAAATGCAGATCCTACTAACTACATCTGACAGACTCCATCAAGAAGCCACCCCAAGAGTTAAGGAGTGTACTTGTCATAAGGAGCACTGGGTGATGTATAGATTATTGAATCACTATATTATATACCTGAAACTAATGTAACACTGTATCTTAACCAATTAAAATAAAAACTTTAAAAAAGAAGCCTGCAAGGAGTTGTTGGAAACATCTCACTCACAGATCCCCTCAGTAGGCCCATGGGCACCCCTAGTGCTCAGAGTGCCACACTCACAAACACCTGCACCCTGTGGCTAGCTCCCTGTACACCTTTCCAGCTGTGGCAGTGACAGAGAGCTTTGGCAGAAGACAGTTGTCATAAATCTGCAGGCCAAAAAAGAAACCACAATCTTCATCTTTAGCATGACTTTTAGGAAAACAAAAATGAGGCTGTCAGCCTCCAGTTTGGTACACTGCAGGATCTAGAGAAAGCATACAAACTTAAGATTCTACCTCAAGAGGTAGCAAGAAGCATGGAACAGGTCTGAGAAAGACTCCGAATCACTAGCAAGGCTGACAGAGGTATTTCTTTCCTGGAGGCAGTAAACACTGGAAGAGGTGACTGCTATTTCAAACGTAGAGATAGCAACACAAAATTTCAAGGAATAAGAGTAATCAAGGAAACTTACATCACCAAACAATCAATAATCTTCCAGTAGCTAGTCCCAAAGACATGAAGATCTGTGATTTATCTGATAAAGAATTCAAAATAGCTGTTTTAAGGAAATCCATTGAGCTACAAGAAAACACAGAAAGACAGTTCAAAGAAATAAAACAATTCGTGAAAAAAATGAGAACTTTAACAAAGGAACAGAAATCATAAAAAAAGAACCAAACAGAAATTCTGCAATAGAGAACAACAACACCGAACTCACCTGAAGAAAAAAAGAATCTGAAATAGAAGTAAGGAACTTTGAAATTCTCCAGCAGAGTAGGGCAAAGAAAAAAGAATGGAAAAAAGTAAAGAAAGCCCACTTCGTCTATGGGATACCATCATAATAACCAATTTGTGTGTTCTAGGAGTTTCAAAAGGAGAGAAGAGGGAGAATGGGTCAGAAAACTTATTCAAAGAAATAAAGACTGAGCATATCCAAATATGCAAAGAGATTTAGATATCTAAGTGAATGAATCTCATAGGTTAAAATAAATCAATGTAAAAAGATCTTCTTGAAGACACATTATAATAAGATTATCAAAAATAGAGATTTTAAGGAGCAAGAGAAAAGAAGATTAAAACTTACAAGGGAACCCTATGGGACTGAGAGCAAGTTTCTCAGTAGAAACCTTGCACACCAGGAAAGAGTGGGTTGATATAGTTAGAACTGAAAGAAAAAATTTCCAAGCAAGAATACTCTATCTGGCAAAGTTATCTTTCAGAAATGAAGGAGAGATAAGGACTTTCCCAGACAAAGAAAAGCTAAGGCAATCTATTACAACTGGACCTGCTTCACAATAAATGTTGAAAAGCATTATTCAAGTTGAAAAGAAAGGATGCTACTTAGTAACATAAAAAGTCATGAAAATATAGAACAAACTCTAAAGGTAAGTATATAGTCAAATTCTAGAATACTCTAATACTGCAATGCGGTGGTATATTAATCACTTAACTCAAGTATAAAGATTAAAAGGCACCAACATTAAAATTTAACTATATCTATAGTTATTTGTTAATGAATATACAATTTAAAAAGAAATAAATTGTGAAATCAAAAACATTAAAAGGGAGAGAGTAAAGGGGCATAATTTTGCATTGATTGAAGTTAAGTTGTTATCAGCATAAAATAGATTGCTGTGTATATGGTTCAGGTAAGCCACATAGTACCCACAAAGCAAAAACCTATGGTAGATTCACAGAAGATAAAAGAAAGTCTAGACATACCACTGGGGAAAGTCATCAACTCAAAAAGGAAGGTAGCAAGAGATGAAGACATGAATAAAGGACTTATAAAACATCCAGAAAAATTAATATAATGGCATTAGTAGGTCCTTACCTGACATTAATTACCCAAATAAAAATGTATTAAATTCTCCTATCCAATGATAGTGTGGCTGGATGAAAAAAGAAAGAAAACCTAACCATATGCTTCCTATAAGGGACTCAATTCAGCTTTAAGAACACAAACAGGCTCAAAGTGAAGGGATGGAAAAAGATATTCCATGCAAGTAGAAACTAAAAGAGAGCAGGGAAAACAAAGTTAAGCCCAAAACAGAAACAAGAGACAAAGAAGATTATTATATAATGAAAAAAGAATAGATTTATCAAGAAGATATAACAATC
The DNA here is from genome assembly GCF_048164855.1 of Canis lupus baileyi. Lineage (NCBI taxonomy): Eukaryota > Metazoa > Chordata > Mammalia > Carnivora > Canidae > Canis > Canis lupus. Next base: position 9,347,304 of record NC_132876.1, read on the forward strand.
ATAAATGTATCTGCATATAAATTGGAGCACCTAAATATATTAAGCAATACTAACAGGTCTGAAGGGAGACTTAGGCAACACTACAATAATAGCAAGGTGTACGTCATCCAAACAGAAAGTCAACAAGGAAACTTTGGACTTGAGCTGTACTTTGGACTACAGGGACCTAACAGACTTATACAGTCCATTCCATCCGCAGCTTCAGAATACATTCTTCTCAAGCACACATGAAACATTCTCCAAGATCTATCATATCAGAGATCACAAAACAAATCTTAGCAAATTTCAGATTAAAATTATAACAACCATCTTTGCAGACCACAATGGTATGAAACTAGAAATCAGTAACATGAGAAAAGCAGGAAAATTCACAAATATGTAGGAATTAAACAATACAATCCTGAACAATTATTGTGTCAGAGAAGAAATCAAAAGACAAGTAAAAAAATATTGATACAAGTTAAATTAGAAATACAATATACCACAATCTATGGGATGCAGCAAAGGCAGTTCCAAGGGGGACATTTAGAGTGATGAATGCCTACATCAAAACAAAAACGAAAACAAAGAAAGGTCTCAAACCACCTAATTTTAAGCCTCAGTGAACTAGAAAGCCAAGAACAAACTAAAACCAAAGTGAGCATAAAGGAAGAAATAACAAAGATCAGAGAATAAACAAATAAAATAGCCAGAAAAACAATAGAAATATCAATAAAACTAAGAGCTTGTTTTTTAAAATGATAAAAATTTGACAAATCAATAGCTAAACTGGGAAAACAAAGACTAACTAAAATAAGTAAAATCAGAAATAAAAGACAAGACAAAATACATCCTTTCATGATAAAACTCTCAGCAAATTGTATATAGAGGGAACATACCTCAACATAATGAAGGCCATATATATGACAAATATAAAGCTGATATACGAAGCAGTGAAAGACCAAAAGCTTTGCCTTTTAAGATCAGGAACAAGACAAGGGTTCCAACTCTTATCATTCATATTCAACATAGTAGTAGGAGTCCTAGGTAGAGCAATCAGGCAAGAGAAAGGACTAAAAGGTATCCAAATTCAAAAGAAAGAATTAAAATAGTCTCTGTTTACAGATGTTATGATCTTATAGAGAAGAAATCCTGATGAACTCACCAAAAAAGTAATCAACAAATTTAGTAAAGTTGTAGCACAAAGAACCAACAGATAGTGTATATAAACAACCAAATTCTAACAACAAAACATCTGAAATAGAAATAAACAGTTCCATTTGTAATAATAGCATCAGAAAAACATAAAATACTTAGAAATGAATTTAACCAAAGAAATGAAAGATCTGTACACAGAAAACTGCAAGACTTTGATGAAAGAAGCTGAAGAAGCCACAAATGGAAAGATATCCCATGCTCATAGACTGGAAGAATTAGTTTTGTTAAGGTGTCCATACGATCAAAAGTCATCTATAGATTCAATGAAATCCTTTTCAAAATTCCAATGGTATTTTTTCACAGGAAAAATATTATCCTAAACTTTATATAGAACCCCCAAAGATGAAATATCAGAAAGGGAGACAGAACATGAGAGACTCCTAACTCTGGGAAACAAACTAGGGGTGGTGGAAGGGGAGGTGGGCAGGGGGTGGGGGTGACTGGGTGACGGGCACTGAGGGGGGCACTTGATGGGATGAGCACTGGGTGTTATTCTATACGTTGGCATATTGAACACCAATTAAAAATACATTTATAAAAAAAAGTAGTCACAAAAAGGGCAAATAGTGCGTAATTCCTCTTTTATGGGATACTGAGAAGAGTTAAAATTACAGAGACAGAGAATATTGTACCAGGGAGTATGGTAGGGAGGAATGGGCAGCTATTGTTTAGCAGTTTGTTTTGCAAGATGAAAAGAGTTCTTGAGATGGATGGTGGAGATGGACGGATGGTAGCACGACATTATATTTAATACCATTATGATTGTACATTTAAAAAACCTTTTTACTTTTGAAAATGGTTCAGATGGTAAATTTTATAATATGTATATTTTACAACAATAAAATTGGGGAGCTGAATAACAAAAACAGAAAAAAGAACCCCCAAGGATGGGACACCTGAGTGGCTCAGCAGTTGAGTGCCTGCCTTTGGCTCAAGGTGTGATCCCAGATTCCTGGGTTCAAGTCCCACATCAGGCTCCTTGCATGGAGCCTGCTTCTCCCTCTGCCTGTGTCTCTGCCTCTCTCTCTCTGTGTCTCTCATGAATAAATAAATAAAATGTAAAAAAAGAACCCCAAAAGATCCTGAATAGCCTAAGAAATCCTGAGAAAGAAGAACAAAGCTGGAGGCCTCACATTTCCTGATTTCAAACTACTACAAAACTAAGATATCAAAACAGTATGGTTAGGGCATAAAATTACACACATAGACCAATAGAACTGGATCAAGAGCCTAGAATGAAACCCTTACATTTTATAGTCAACTACTATTTTACAAGAGAGTTAAGAAGACTTAATGGGGAGGGGCACCTGGGTGGCTCAGTTGGTTAAGTGTCTGCCTTTGGGATCAGGTCCCACATCGGAGTCCCTGCTCAGTGGGGTGTCTGCTTCTCCTTCTGCCCCTCTCCCCACTTGTGTTCTCTCTCAAATAAATAAATAAAATATTTTAAAAAACGAATACTTAATAGAGAAAGAATATTCTCTTCAACAAATGGGTGTTGAAGAACGGAATAACCATATGCAAAAGAATAAGACTCGACCTCCATTTCATGAAAATTAAATAGAAATAAATTAAAGACTTAAACATAAGACTTGAAATCAGGGATCCCTGGGTGGCGCAGCGGTTTGGCGCTTGCCTTTGGCCCGGGGCACGATCCTGGAGACCCGGGATCGAATCCCACGTCGGGCTCCCGGTGCATGGAGCCTGCTTCTCCCTCTGCCTGTGTCTCTGCCTCTCTCTCTCTCTCTGATGACTATCATAAATAAATAAAAAAAATTAAAAAAAAAATTAAAAAAAAAAAGACTTGAAATCATACAACTTCTAGATGAAAGCTTGGGAGAAAACCTCTTTTACATTGGTCTTAGGCAATGATTGTTTTAGGATATGAGACCAAAAACACAAGCAACCAAAGCAAAAATTAATGTTCGACTATACCAAAATAAAAAGCTTTTGCACATCAAAAGAAACAAGCAACAAAATGAAAGGCAACCTACTTAATTGAAGAATATATTTGTGAATCATAAATCTGATAAGAGGCTAATATTAAAAATATATAAAGAACTCACTCAATAGCCCAAACCCCCCACAATCTGATTTAAAAATGGGCAAAGGATCTGAATAGACATTTTTCCAAAGGAGACATGCAAGTGTCCGAAAGGTTCATGAAGAGGTGCTTGATGTTACTAATCATTGTGGAAATGTCAGAATGGTAATCATCGAAAAGAAATGATAACAGGTGCTGGCTGGTGAGGATGTGCACGGTTGGTGAGAATATCCACTATGGAAACACTATGGAGGTTCCTCAAAAAATTTGTTAAAAACTACACTATAATCCAGAAATCCTACTTCTGGGTATATATCCAAAGGAAACAAAAACAAAACCTCAAAGAGATAGCTTCCCCCCACACATTTACTGCAGTGTTACTCACAATAGCCAAGATATGGAAACAACTTTTGCGTCCATCTATGGATGAATGGATAAAGAAAATGTGATATATGTATACAATGGAATATTATCCAGCTACATGAAAGAGGAAATCCTAGCTTTTATGACAACACAAGTGGATCTTGAGGACAGTAGAAAAAGTGAAGTAACTCCGAGAGAGACAGATAAATACTGCGTGATCTCACTTACATGTGGAATCTAGAAAAGCCTCACTCTTAAAAAGGAGTTTCCAGAGTAGGAGGATCCTAAGCTCAGCTCATCCCAAGCATACACCTAGATAACACTCACATTCGAGTAAATAACCCAGAAAATGACCCAAAGACTCGCAGAACGGATTCTCCACAGCTAAATGTAGAGAAGAGGCCACATCAAAAAGGGTAGGAAGGGCAGAGACACAGTTGGGGACCAAACTGATCTGCAAGACTGTCCACAGGAGGGAGTCACACCTCGGGCATGAAGGAGCAGACCCCACATCAGGTACCCCAAGCATGGGGGCCCCACACTGGGAAGACAAATCCCCATAACATTCGGCTTTGAAAACCATAGGGGCTTCACTTCATGAGTTCTTACAGTCAGTGGGGCTTATCACTTGGAACTTTAAAAATCAATGGGCTTATTAGCTCAGGGGGAGCTGGAGGACTATAGGAATCTGAGTTCCCACACTTAAAGAGACAGCTTAACAAAGCTCCACAGAAATATAATATAAAAGTGGGAGTTTGAAAAATGCCTGGGGTATACAGGGAAATTTATTTATTAAACTCAGAATGAGTACTGGAGAGGCAGGAATATTTAGGAGACTTCTCCAAGAACAAAAGAGCTGGCAGGCACCATTTTCATCCCCAGTCCCTAACCTAGATATACAAACATTTGCAGGAACCACAGCAGCTTGAACACTCTCCATCTAGCTTGCTCACACTCACTGCCCCTACACTCTTTTGTGGATCTTACCCCCTCAAACAGCCCTCAGCAGTTCCCCAAAGCTGCTGGAGGTCCCCTTTCATAATAGACTTGCACAGACCTGCTAACACCACATGCCCCACTCCCACATTCTTGTGAGGACCCTCCCCATCCAACAAACCCTTAGCAGGAGTCCCTCCAAAGCAGTGCCATAAACATGGCAGTGTGTAAGCAGCCCTGATAGGAGCCAGCACCACTCCAAAGTGACTGCTGCCCTGGGGAGAGGGGAAGATAACTACACACACCAGTTAGATTGCAGCTCCAGCAGTGGGCTGGGGGCAGACATCTGGCCTGGCTGTAGGCCCTGTCACCACCAATGAAAGCCTCCCAGGGGACAACACAGGGAGAGAACCCTACAGTTCAGTTCTACTATAAGTATGGTAAATGCCTGGTCTGATCCAACTACAGCCCAAGGTGGTTCTAGAATGTCCCATTAACTACGCCCGGCCCAAACTCTGCCCATAACAAAGAGAGGCACTGTAGTCAACTGGACTGAAGGCACTGTAGTCAACTGGACTGAAGACAAAAATGGTTCAACCACAACAGTAGGGCATACACAACACACATAGGTGACACCCCTGAAGCATCAGGTTCTGCTGAACTGGGGACACTGCACTGCAGGCCACTACAAGACCTCTTCTTCCTAAGGCCACCACTATCAAGAGCAGAAGATGTAGCTAACCTTCCTAACACAAAGAAACAGACACGGCAAGTTACACGAAATGAGGAGAAAGAGGTATATGTCACAAATGAAAGAAGAGGACAAAATCACAGAACGAGAGGTAAATAAAATGGACATAAGTAATATGCTTGATAGAGAATTGAAAGTAATGGTCATTAAGATACTCACTGGACTTGAGCAAGGAGCAGAGGTTCTCAGTGAGACCCTCAACAAAGGGATAGAAAACATAAAAAAAAAAACCAATCAGAGATGAAGAACTCAATAACTGAAATTAAAAACACACTAGAGGGAATAAACAGTAGACTAGGGGAAGCAGAATAGACCAGCGACCCGGAGGACAGAGTAATGGAAAGCAATTAAGCTGAACAGGAGAGTGAAAAATAATGCTAAAAATGAGAATAGATTAAGGGAAATCAGCGACACCATCAAGCATAATAACATTTGCAGTTTAGGGATCCCAGAAGGAGGAGAGAGAGAAAAGGGGGAACAAAGTTTATTTAAAGAAATAATAGCTGAAAACTTCCCTAATCTGGGGAAGGAAACATATACCCAGATCTAGGAAGTATAGAGAGCCCCCAACAAAATCAACCCAAGAGTCCACACCAAGATACATAGTAATTAAAATGGCAAAAATTAGAGATAATGGGAGAATTTTAAAAGCAGCAAGAGATAAGAAAACAGCTAGACAAACAAAAAGGTTAAGAAATTTATCACCACTAAGCCAGCCTTACAAAACATGTTAAAGTAGATTATTTGAGTGGAAAGGGAAGACCATAAGCAGGAGTAAGAAAAATAGGAAACACAAAACAGTGAAATTAAGTGTATCTACACAAATCAGCCAAGGGATTCACAAAATAAAATGATGTCAAGTATGATACTATATACCTAAAATGTAGGGGGGAGGATAAAAATTTAGTGCTTTTAGAGTGGGTTCTAACTTAAGTGACCATCAACTTAATGTAGACTGTTAGGTGCACAAAATGTTATCTTAAGACTAATCGTAACAAGTCAAAAGACTGGTAATAGATATGGAAAAAAATAAAGCAAAGGAATCCAAGTATATCAGGAAGAGTGTCAGCTAATCGCAAGAGAGCAAGAGGAGAAACAGAGAAGACCTTCAAACACAACCATAAAACAAAGAACAAAATGGCAATAAGTACATAACTATCAATAATTACTTTGAATGTACATGCACTAAATGCTCCAATACAAAGACATAGGGTGACAGAATGGATAAAAAGAACCAAGACTCATCTATATGCTGAGACTCATTTTAGACCCAAAGTCACATGCAGGTTGAAAGTGAAGAGATGGGGAAAAAAAAGTGAATAGATGGAAAAACATTTATCATGCAAATGGACATGAAAAGAAGGCTGGGGTAGCAATACTTATATTGGATAAAGTAGACTTAAAAAAAGAGACTGACAAGAGACAAAGAAGGACACTACATAATCATAAAGGGCACGATCAAACAAAAAGATATAACAATTGTAAATTTTCTGCACCCAACATGGGAGCACCCAGATACATAAAGCACCCCTTAACAAACACAAAGAAAGTAATTGATAGTAATACAATAATAGTAGGAGACTTTAAGACATCACTTATAACAATGGAGAGATCGTCCAAAAAATCAATAAGGGAACAGTGGCTTTGAATGGCACATTGGGCTAGATGGATCTAACAGATATATTCAGAACATTCTATCCTAAAACCATGGACTATACATATTTTTCAAGTGCACATGGAATATTCCCCAGAATGGATCACACATTAAGCAATGAAACAAGTCTCAACAAATTCAGAAAGATTGAAGGCATACCATGCATCTTTAAAGACAACAATGCTATAATACCAAAAATCAACCACAAGAAAAAATCTGGAAAGAACAAAAATACACGGAAGTTAAATAACTTGCTACTAAACAATGAATGGGCTAATCAAGAAATCAAAGAAGAAATAAAAAAATACACAGAGACATATGAAAATGAAAACACAATGGTCCAAATCTTTGGGATGCAGAAAATGCTATTTTGAAAGGTAACTTTATAACAATACAAGACCCGCATCAAGAACAAGAGAAAATTTCAAACAACCTAACTTCAAACCTGAAGGAGCTACAAAACCAAGAACAAATAAAATAGAAAACCAATAGAAGGAAGAAAATAATAATAGAGCAGAAATTTAAAAAAATAGAAACTAAAAAAACAATAGAACAGATCAATGAAACCAGGAGCTGGTTCTTTAAAAAGATAAACAAAATTGATAAACCCTTAGTGAGACTCAATAAAAAAAGAGAGAAGACTCAAATAAACAAAATCAGAAATGAAAGAGGAAAAATAACAACCATAGAACACCATAGAAACCATAGAAATACAAAGGAATATGAGAATACTATGAAAAACTATATCCCAACAAATTGGACAACCTAGAAGAAATGGATAAATTCCTAGAAACATATAAACTACCAAAAACAAAAAAGGAAAAAAATTTGAACATGCCAATAACCAGCAAAGAAATGGAACCATTAATCAAAAAACACTCAACAAACAAAAGTCCAGGACCAGATGACTTCACAGGTGAATTCTACCAAACATTTAAAGAAGAATTAATACCTATTCTTCCCAAACTATTCCAAAAAATAGAAAAGGAAGGAAAACTTCTATTCACTCTATGAGGCCAGCATTACCCTGATACCAAAGCCAGATAAAGACACCACAAAAAAAAAGAACTATAGTCCAATATCCCTGATGAACATAAATGCAAAAATCCTCAACAAAATACTAGGAAACCAATTTCAACAATACATTTTAAAAAAATCATTCAACACAACTGAGTGGGATTTATTCCTGGGTTGCAAGGGTGGTTCAGTATTTGTGAATTAATCAATGTGATACATCAAAAAGAGAAAAGATAAGAACCATATGATTATTTCAATAGATGCAGAAAAAGCATGTGACAAAGTACAATATCCATTCATGATAAAAACCCTCAGGGGTGCCTGGATGGCTCAACTCATGATCTGGGGTCCTGGGATTAAGGACATAATCCTCAATGGGGAAAAACTCTGCCTGCTGCTCCCCCTGCTTGTGCTCTCTGTCAAGTAAATGAATAAAATTTTTTAAATATTTAATTTATTTATTCATGGGAGACAGAGAGAGAGAGAGAGAGAGACGCGCACAGACACAGAGGGAGAAGCAGGCTCCATTCCATGCAGGGAGCCTGACGTGGGACTTGATCCCAGGTCTCCAGGACCATGCCCTGTGCTGAAGGCAGCGCTAAACCGCTGGGCCACCCGGGCTGGCCAAAATCTTTTTTTTAAACAAAACCCCTCAACTAAGTAGGTTTATGGGAAATATACCTCAACATAATAAAGGCCATATATGAAAAACCCACAGTTAACATAATTCTCAATGGGGAAAAACTCTGAACCTTTCCCCTAAGGTCAGGAACAAGACAAGGAAAAAAAAAAAAAAAACACGACAAGGATGTCCACCCCCAAAACAAAAAATCCAATTAAAAATGGGCAGAAGACATGAACAGACATTTCTGTTTTGGGGGTGTTGAGTTTTGTAACTTCTTAGAAGTAAAGAGACATCCAGATGACCAACAGATACATGAAAAGATGATCATCACTCATCATCAGGGAAATACAAATCAAAACTGCAATAAGCTATCACCTCACACCAGTCAGAATGGCTAAAATCAGTAACACAAGAAACAACAGGTGTTGGCGAGGATGTGGAGAAAAAAAAACCCTCCTGCACTGTTGGCGGGAATGCAAACTGGTGCAGCCACTCTGGAAAACAGTATGGAGGGTCCTCAGAAATAGAACTACCCTATGGTCCAGCAATCACATTACTGGGCATTTTACCCAAAGGATACAAGAACATTAAATCAAAGGGATACACGTGCCTATGATTAGAACAGCATTATTTACAATAGCCAAGATATGGAAGCAGCCCAAGTGTGTGTGCGTGGGTGTGTATGTGTGTATGTAATGGAATATATTCAGCCATAAAAAAGAATGAAATCTTGCCATTTCTTCCAATCTTCAACAACATGGATGGAGTTAGAGAATATAATGCCAAGTGAAATCAGTCAGAGAAAGACAAATACCATATGATTTCACTCATATGTGGAATTAAGAAACAAAACAAATGAGCAAAGAGGGAAGAAAGTGACAAACCTAAACAGATTCTTAACTATAGTGAACAAACTGATGGTTACCGGGTGGGGGGGGGGAATGGAGGGATGGGTGAAATAGGTGATGGGCATTAAGGGGCACACTTGTGATGAGCACCAAGTGTTGTACAGAAGTGGAGAATCACTATATTGTGCACCTGAAACTAATATAACACTGTGTGTTAACTAACTGGAATTAAAATGAAAACTTTAAAAAATAAGATGGTGCTGTGGGGATAGCAAAACATTTGGATGTCCTAGGGGTCAAGCAAGTGCTCATATTCTCATGCTCTATCACATCATATCACATTGTATCATGTTGTGTTGTTCCACACTATGCTATATTAATGATATGTTATTTAGTTGTATGTCAGAATGAGATATGACCACATTTGACAGATTTAGTTACCTTAAAATTTAGACCTTCTATTATGTCAAAAGCTGGGAGAAATATTAACATTGCATAAACTAGAAGAAGGACAGTATTTTCAGTATGCCAAGAAGATTCAATCGACAGTAAGAAAAAGACCAAAAGCAGTAGAAAAAAATTATTTTAATACGTGAATGATTAATTCACGAAGAAAGATAAAGCTAGTATTTAACAAATCTAAGTATTCTATCCTATGAAAAGGGATCTTTGTCATTCTGTTTTTGCCATGTCATTCAATAAATATTTCTTGCATGAATGAACAAATAAATGAAAAGATGCTCAGTGTCACTAGCAGTCAGGACCATGCAAATTAAATAACAATGAAATACAATTATCCTCACTGGTTCTGCACAGGTGAAGAGATCAATGAAATCTAATGGGATCCCTGGGTGGCTTAGCGGTTTAGCGCCTGCCTTCAGCCCAGGGCGTGATCCTGGAGACCCGGGATCAAGTCCCACGTCGGGCTCCCTGCATGGAGCCTGCTTCTCTCTCTGCCTCTGTCTCTCATGAATGAATAAATAAAATCTTTTTTTTTAAATGAAATCTAATATAATAGGATCAGGATAATGGGTGCTCTGATACACTGTTCATGGGAATCTGAACTCACTGATGCTCTAACAAAAACCTATGGAGAAAGGAAAGTTTATTCAAGAAAGGAAACTGAAAATATTAATTGGCAACTAGGGATATAGTAAAATCACATTCATATCAATATAAATTCTTACATGGAGTCTCATATAAAATAATTACAAAATAAAAGAAAACAAGTGGTTTTCAAGTCTATGGAGTGAGAGACAAAAATCACTAAAAAATTAAATCCCTCTATATTTAATTAAAAAGTAAAGGCAAACAAAAACCAGAATACTACGTGTTAACACCAAATATTAAACTAATTAGTATGAATCCACAATAATATTCCGCCTCCATTAAGATGTGAATCAATAGAAAGGAAAGATACCCCATTAACAAAGCAATGGGGGAAAATCACATCATTACTAATCAAGAAACACATATGAAAGAAACAATTTTATCTTTCAAAATACTTAGGATTACTGTTGATGATAGTGAAAGTTGGTAATAGACCATGGGTATTACAGTGTGAACTTTTACAGACCTTTGGGAAATAATCTGATGCTACATTATAACTCGAAATACCACTTCTACAGGGGAATTCATGGAACATCCAGAAAGAAGTTGCAATTCAGTGGGAGGAATACAATTAGCTGACAGCCTTTTGCTGCAGCACCTTCATAATCTGCTGCAACATTTGATCCAAGGTGATGCTCTAACCTGGCAGCTGACAGAGTATGGTAGGGGTACCAGGCTTGCCCATTCCTGCCTAACATAGAACACTTCTATGAACAATCACCACAATGCCTCTTTTGGGCTGGGAAAGACTTTCTCAGAGCTCCACCACGGGCTGAGAATTCCCCCAAACAAGTCTCCTTCTCTCCCTCTATCCTTTCACAGGTGTCTGACCTATATTATGGGGACTCCCTCCTTGCCTCCTCCTACGCCCTCTACTGTGTATCTTTCACAGGTACCTCCCTATAAATCTCTTGCACTTATAACTCCCTCTTGGCATCTGATTCCCACAAGTTTTAAACTGACAAAACCATTGATTTTACTTTGGGGAATTTATACCAAGGAAGTATTCCCAAATATGGAGCAAAGCTCTATACATAAATATCCTCATCTAGCATCATAATATCCAAAAATATGAGGAAAACCCCGATAATTTCAACAACTGGAAAACGGCCAAGAAAAACTTCAGAATATTTTGTAGCTGGTAAATTCATACATATGGACCATTTATAACAACACGGAGAATGTTTGTTATGTGAAATGTATAGCAAATAAAGTTGCACATGAAGTATTATTACAATTATATAAGCAATTAAACCAAAAAAGAACTAAAACAAAATCACATCGAAAACTGACCCAACCAACGTAAGTTATGACACAGGTCTGAATAGTTTTTTTTTAAGTTTTTTTTTTGATATTTTATTTATTTATTCATGAAAGACAGAAAGAGGCAGAGACACAGGCAGAGGGAGAAGCAGGCTCCATGCAGGGAGCCCGACGTGGGACTCCATCCTGGGTCTCCAGGATCACACCCTGGGCTGAAAGCAGTGCTAGACCACTGAGCCACCCGGGCTGCCCTGAATAGTTAACAATAATAAAAGGTTATGGTATTTTAGGTATTTGGTGATAAACTGTATTTTATTTTATTTTTTTAAACTGTATTTTAAAGATAGTAATACAATCTTTTAAAGAGCTAACAGTAACTCCAGTGCTTGAATTTAGTGGCAATTAATATGCTATAGTTCCTGTGAATAAATATAGTATAAAGATGTCAAGAATCTATCCCTGAGACTATCTGATGTTTATTGAAAAGGAGGTAGGATATTGTCTTGAAACTGAAAGGCAAATTTGTCTCATATGGTATGGGAGGCATGCACCGATTGAGACCAGCAGGTGAAGGTGAGCAGTGCTCACAGTTGTAATACACATTTCCTGTCCACCGAGCAGCCAAATCCATACAACTTTTCGATTATGTGTATCCAATGCTTCCATTTGATTAGTCCTGGGACATTTCATATATCCCCTTCCAACTGCTCTCTTTTCATTGCACTTTCCTCATTTTTGGTGTCATCTTAAAACTTCACTTTGGCCTCCCAGTATATTTAATCTCTTCTAATGTCATACTATCTTTCTTTGACAATATCTCAGAGCAGTACACAACAGTGACCATCTTAAAATTGGAATGTAAAATTTTTTTAGAAGATTTTGTTTATTCATGAGGGACACACACACAGAGAGGCAGAGACACAGGCAGAGGGAGAAGCAGGCTCCCTGTGGGGAGTCCAATGAGGACCTCCATCCCAGGCCCCGGGATCTCCGCCTGAGCCAAAGGCAGACGCTCAACCACTGAGCCACCCAGGTGCCCCTGGAATTTTAAATCTTTTAGTAACTAAACAAATGCTCAAAAAAGGTAAAGTTATCTGATTAAAGAATAAATCCAGGAATTCATGCTGTTCTATGAGGGCGTTTATGCGCCAGAATCCATTCAAAGTAACTGAAATATTTTTAAAGTTACGTTTCTTAGATGTTTACACATTCTTGATAAAATCCTTTGGTTCTCTTTTGAAACTCACCCCATAGAACAAAGGGTTCAGATATATAACATAACTAATACATTAGGATCACCTGGAGGAGTTGTTAAACCATGGGCTTCTGGACACTGCCCCCAGAGTTAATGATCTGGGTTGGGGAGAGCAGAGAATTGGCACTTTTAACAAGCTCCCAGGTGTTGTTGATATTGCTACTCTGGGAACCACACTTGAAGACCAGTGCCTTAGAATCTTATTTTCTACCCCTATTATTTCACTGAAATTGCAGTTGCTAAGGTCAAGCAGCCCACCTCCTTGTAGCCAAATCTAATGAGCACCTCTAATAACACCTAACATTCTCAGCTTGACCACAAGGCTTCTTGAAATAGGTGCCTGGGTGGCTCAGGGGTTGAGCGTCTGCCTTTGGCTAAGGGCATGATCCAGGTTCAGGATCGAGGCCCATCAGGCTCCCCATAGGGAGCCTGCTTCTCCCTATGCCTCTCTCTGTGTCTCTCATGAATAAATAAAATCTTTTAAAAAAGACTTATTGAAATAGTCTCCTCTGTTGGTTATCACATATTACCTTTCTTTATTGGTTTTTCTTCTTCCCCACTGGCCATTTTCCTCCTTATTTTCTTTCAAGGATACTCCATCTCTAAATGGAAATGTTTGGAGTTTCTCAAGTTTTGGTTCTAGACCTTCCTTTCTTCTCTACACCCTGTTCCTAGGTACGCTCATCTAGATCCATATATTTACATGCAATGGTTATGGTGATGATCCTGAATTAATATCTCTATCCTTTGCTCTGAAGTTAAAACTCATTTTCCTCAACTACCTAACTTGTTTCCATTTGGAGAGTCCATAAATGTCACAAGCTTAACTTGTCTGTTATAGAACACTTTTCTCTCCTAAACCTGTTCCCATAGTATTCCCTATGTCAATAAATGGGATCAAATTGATCAAACTCTCAAGCTAGAAACTAAGTCATCTTTGAATCCTCCTTTATCTTCTCCCTTTCTTCCCTATCACTTCCTACTCCATATCCAAACAATAAATAAGAACACTTGCTTCAACCTCTAAAATGTATCTCAAATCTTCTCCATCATCATCACCTTGTTCCAAGTTCAACACCTATTGACTGTATTACTGTAGCAATCTCCTAACAAAAACTTCTATCATCCCCCACTAAACATTTTCTTCACTATAACTGGATCACATCAGCCCCCTTGCATAAAGCTCACAGTGGCTTCTAATTATAATTAGAATAAATACCAATTCCTTTCCATGTCCAATGGAAGCTCTTGATAGGCTGTCCTCAGTCTACTTCTTCAATCTCATTTGGTCTCACTCTCCCCTATGTTTCCTAAATTCCAGCCAGGCTAATTGTCCTTTCAGTTTCTTTGCAAAGCACAATAAGTACATTCCCTTGTTAGAATCTTTGCAAACTTTCCCCCTTTTCCCTGGGATTCTTTTCTCCAAACTTGTATGGTTTTATTTCTTTTAAAAATTTTTTAAATTTAAATTCAATTTGCCAATATACAGTCTAACACCCAGTGCTCATCCCATCAAGTGCCCTCCTCAGTACTCATCACCCAATCACCCCATCCCCCCATCCACCTCCCCTTTGGCAACCCGTTGTTTCCCAGAGTTGGGAGTCTCTCATGGTTTGTCTTCCTCTCTAATTTTTCCCCATTCAGTTTCTCTTTCCCTTATGGTCCCTTTTACTATTTCTTATATTGTCCTTCTCCAATTGGCTTATTTCACTCAGCATAATACCCTCTAGTTCCATCCATGTGGAGGCAAATGGTATGTATTCATCCTTTCTAATGGCTGAGTAATATTCCATTGTATATATAGACCACAGCTTCTTTATTCCAAACTTGTATGGTTTTATTTCAAATATTCTCTATTCAGAAAGGCCTTTCTTGACTATTCTGACTAAAGGAAGATCACCTGTTACTCATCATATCAAGTCCATTGTTATTGCCCTCAGAGCACAATATATAACCCCTGTATGTTTCTATCTACTTGGTTACTGTCCATTTCTCTTCTAGAATGTCTACGAGGAAGAGACCTTGTCTATTTCATCCCTTACCATATTTCTAGAATCTAGTTCAGTGCCTGGAAATTAGTAGGCATTCAACAGTTATTTTATTGACTTTATAAATAATCTTTAAGTAAGTAATTAAACACTTATAAATGTATATATATTATAAAATTACAATTTTATGTGGCCATCCCAATGTGTGCTTATTTGTAAATTAATAAACATGGTTTTCCCATGATCGCTGGAGAAGTCCTCAGTATTCATTGTTAAGAGAAGTGAAATCTTCTCCAAGATGATGAAATTTTAGGAGTTCATACCTGAAACACACACACACTACACATACACACACAGGCATATACACAGAAGTTGGCCTTGCATATTGAGAGTAGAGAGTATAGGTGATCTTTCCCAATAATTTCTATATGCTCTAAATATTCATATACAATAATAGCTTACAAAAAAAAACAATAATAGCTTACATGTTTCTATGTATCAGGTATTTTGCAGAGTGTTTCACGTGTATTATCTTATTTAACCATCCCCTAAACTCATGATGTTGGTAACATTTTTGTTATTTTAAAGATTAATTTACTTATTTGAGATAGAGAAAGAAAGAGAATGAGCCAGAGGGGCAGAGGGAGAGAGGGACTCTGCACTGAGAAAGAGCCCAACATGGGCTGGATCTCATGGCCCTGAGATCATGACCTGAGCTTCATGAAACCAAGAGTCTGACAATCAACTACACCACCCGGGAGCCCCATTTTCTTTATTTTATACATCAATGAAACTGAAGCACAGAGAGGTAATGACTATTCCAAAGGTCATACAACCATCACATGCCAGAGATGAGGCTAATCTGACTTCAAAATCTATCCTCCCAAATTCCACAGTATACTTTCTTCTAAAGAACATATATTAAAAAAAAAAAACTACTACAACAACTAATAAACCTATTACAATGGTTACATTTCATACATTGCTCGAATCTCATTTACATTTCTGGGTATTTATCAGAGAATGTAGCTTTGCCTGGACCTCTCTACAGAGATGAAATCATTTCAATTTTATAAACCATGTAAAAAAAGGGCTGTTTATTTGTGTCTAATGAATGTCTCTGTGACAAACAAAGGAAGACTTGAAGCACAGATTGGGTTTGGGAGAAATAGTCTAAAGTAGCATACAAAAAAGTTAGAAGTTTCTCTTATGTCTTCTTTTTTAACATTCGTGTGCACTCTTTTATTGTTTTAAGTTTTTATTTTAATCCCAGTGAACTAACATACAGTGTTAGTTTCAGGTACACATTATAGTAATTCAACAATTCCACATATCACCTGGTGCTCATCACAATCATGTGCATTTTTTATTCCACAAAAAGCTTTACACCTTTTGAAGTCTAAATATATTTCAAATTACCCATGAAATTGCTTTAAAACGCTTACCTCCCCCCCCGAAATGTTCAAGTAAACTGATTCAAAGAATGACATCATGTATATCCTGTTGCTTTGCAATCTATCTAGTACACAGCACAAATTTGAAAAAAGAAAAGTGGCTGAAAAGATTCCTAAACTTTCCATTCTTTTATGCTAAGTAAAATGATTATCTGCTTTCAGGGTAACCTGCTCAGAGAAGGTGCAGAGGTGATGATAGCAAACCCTCAGGCTCCATAAGAAGTCATTTGTAGGAGCAACAGAGGAGAATGATGCCCCTGCCCCGGCCAGGCTGAGTCTAAAGTACCTGGAGTACACCCCTGGCCTACTCCTGCTCCCTGAACAGCCTCAACTCTTCTACAGCCTGTGCTTTTATGATGAGCAAATAAAAGCAATGATTTTTAAAATATTGCATCTGCATATCCCAAGGTAAGATAATTATCCACAGTGTCACACTTTATATACTTAAAAAAAAATAATGAGCAACCCTATAAAACTTTTCTTGATTTTAGAATCAGGAAAATGCTTGCCTTGTGGAAAACTCTATGGTACACTCTGATGTGGTCTTTTTTTTCTGTTTTTAACCTTTGCTGTTGAAGTTGTCACTTTTCCTGTTGGGAAGTAAGATTAAATTTTCACTTTGGTAATAATAACATCTCTAGATCATTTGTTCCTTTATCCTAGACAACTGTCTTTCCCTTTTCTCTCTATAATCTTTAAGCTTACATCTGATGTTTATCCTAAGTTATCTGTTGTCTATGTATATTTTTTTAAATTTAATATCTCCCCTCTGATACTCCTCGGAAGTGCCTAGATTACAATAATGAGACAAAACAAACACTTTAGAGCTATTTTAAAAACATGAATTCAAACCATTTAGCTCTATAAATCACTGGTGAATGCTGGGACCACAGAGGGGTTAAATTTAACTAGTGCATGGATCATTTTCATCTGGGAAATCCTCACTTCAATTTCAAGCTAATTTTGCTTCTAATTTTTTCTATATGAATAGAAAGTGTTTCTACTCTAAGAAGTTCACTACATTTGGAATCATTACATACTGCAAGCTTCAGAATTGAGAAGGATTTTTTTATTCTGACCTTTTTGGGCATGTGTATGGATTGGTTTTATGAGTTGTTCTTGAAGAGCTCACAATCTGGAACCTATTTGCCTATGTGCCTAATTTTAAAACTTAGACTCATATAAAAACAAGAATTCCCATTAATTTTGAAGACTTCCAAGTTATACTGCATTGTTTTTCCAGGTTTACTGTTCCTGAAAGGGTGACCATGGAGGATGATTTGAGAGTGGATGAAAGTTTATTGATGCAGTTCTGTTTTTTTTCTCCCTGCGTGGTATAGAAAAGAGCAAAGATACTGAAACTTGACAAATTTCTTGGCATCTGACAATAAAAACTCTATATCACCATATCATATCAACAGACAGAATAAACTTTTCCACCATATTAAACCCCTACCATTAAGAGACTAGTTTGATTCTGACAATATCAGATAGTCCCTCTTGTTTGTAGAGAAAGTTCATTTTACTATTAACAATGATATTCAGTGGGGTCATTCTTTTATGTTGCTAATGCATTTATTTATTTTAAAAAATATTTTATTTATTTGAGAGAGTACAGAGGGAGAGGGCGAGGGTGAAGCAGACTTCTCGCTGAGCAAAGAGCCCAACACAGGGCTCGCTCCCAGGACCCTGAGATCATGACCTGAGCTGAAGGCAGACATTTAACTAACTCAGTGACTGAGCCACCCAGATACCCCTTGCTAATGCATTTTTTTAAAAGATTTTATTTATTTATTCACAAGAGACACAGAGAGAGAGAGAGGCAGAGACACAGGCAGAGGAAGAAGCAGGCTCCGTGCAGGGAACCCAACGTGGGACTCAATCCCGGGACTCCAGGACCACGCCCTGGGCCGAAGGCAGGCACTAAACCACTGAGCCACCCAGGGATCCCCCTTGCTAATGCATTTAATACAGAACTCTGCATTTTAACAACTTCTACCTTAGGAGGATCAATTGAATGGTATAGATAATAGTCTACAGTAAGACAACAAATGAACAAATATGTGAATTCTATTCCATAGCTTCTCTATTAAGTAATTTGATTTCTCTAAAATTATGTAGTTATTAAGTTTGTTTTTATAATAAGAATCTAAGTTTTTTTTAAAGATTTTATTTATTTATTCATGAGCAACAGAAAGAGAGAGAGAGAAGGGCAGAGACACAGGCCAAGGGAGAAGCAGGCTCCACGCAGGGAGCCCAATGTGGGACTTGATCCCCGTTCTCCAGGATCAGGCCCTGGGCTGAAGGCAGTACTAAACCGCTGAGCCACCTGGACTGCCCACGAATCTAAGTTTTTCTGATCACCATTTCCCTTTGCTAAAGCACAATAAGGCATTGAATTAAAGCACTGATTCTCCATGGGTTTCCATTTACCATAGTTTGGTCAGTAAGTATAGCCCAAGTGAAGGTCTTTCTTGGCTTCCACTGTACCTCCATTTTTTTACTCACCTCCATCCTCATCCCCAGCCTTGTTTACATGTGAGTGAGAGGAAAAAGAATAGGAGATGCAATCAAAGATGTAATAAGAAGTCTTTCCAAGAAAATACAAGTTTCAAGTTGGCTGGCATAGCTGCAGTATAAGAAAGATATAGGGAAGGGTATGGTGATATTCAGAAGTCTATACATGACTAATAGCTACCAGAAATCTTCAGAGGGACCACAAAATCAAGTTTGCTGTTTTAGGATGATCATTCTGACATCACTGGAAAGGATAAGATAGGGATGAGCATAAATTCCAAGTGTTCATACTTAGATTCGACAGGTATTTATATACGAGACAGTATTTTCCCTGTATTCATTTAATCCTTATCCTGCCTGCCACAATTCCGGATTCCAGCCATTCAATGAACAAACCCATGCAATGTTATGTCTCTTTCCTTTTGCTTATATTATTGCTATTTAAAAATGTACCTGAGGGATGTCTGGGTGGCTCAGTCAGTTAACTATCAGCCTCCAGCTCAGGTCATGATCCTAGGGTTCTGGGATCAAGCCCTGCATTGGGGTTCTTGCTCAGCAAGGCATCTGTTTCTCCTTCTCCCTCTGTCCCTCTGCCAGCTTGTGTGTATTCTCTCTCAAATACATTTTAAAAATGTACCGGAGATTTGTTTTAATCAGGTATAATAAGACACACAGACATGGAAATGACTGTCATGGTGGAAAAATTCATTCATAGTTCCCTAAAAACAGAAAGTATGGTATACCACATAGTGCCATATGGGGAAGCATCAGGGCCAATCAGGAAGTAGAGAGAGTGGGGAAGACATAGACAAGAACCTTTTTTGTTGTTTCTATGGGAAAGGCAAAACAAAGCAGGGTAAGAAAGCTTGGAATTGGCTAGTTTGAATAATTTTAGTGAGCTCTGGGATATGGGGGTCACCCCTATTTGTCTGGTACCTGGCCCTGGAGTGAGTAGGGCAAATGGACAATGACCTAGAATATAGGAACTAGAAAAAGAAGGTAGCTGGGGAGTCGAGGCTTGGGACTGGTTGGCTTGCATATAAAGGGTGAGCTGTTTGCTAACTGTAGGAATTAGCTAACACTAGAAGGGGCAGTCCCTTCCCAATGGTCAGCAAGGCCCCAGAGACCACGGTGTCCAGAATACAGAAAAGAAGGAAATACAGTTAATACAATTTCCTCAGCCACTCTTTCTTTACTATGAATGAAACAACTCATGATTCAAAGTTTGATTCAAATGTGTCTGCTTCTATCAAGTCCTTCCCAATCCCTGCAGTCAAAATTAATTGTTCTCCCCTTTTCGCTGCCAAAGTCTTTTGTTTAGAGTTCTTTTTAAGTACATACAACAGCTATGATCTAATAATACAGGTGTGTATGGGTTACTATCCCCCACTTCAAAAAATAGAAAATATATTTTGGGTAACAAATATTTATAGTAAGGACCTAAACAACATAATGTGACATGAAATCCACAAAAAGTGTTATTAAAGTTGCCCCAGAAAAAAATAATAAAGTAGCCCCAGAACAAGGAAGAATTACTGGGAGTTTCTTATCAACAAAACAAGATACTGAGTTTATACTTAGAGAAAGAATCAAGTTTATACCTGTAAGTCATAAATGGGAAAATGTAAGCAAATAATGACAGAGTCAGCAAAATGTCTAATTGAAAGTACAATGCCTATTTAGAAGTAAAAAACTTAATGAAAAAAAAACTTAACTGAGTGAATTTTTCCAGTACTTAGACATCCAACTGTTGGCTTGACTGTTCTGTTTGCTTGTTAATTATTGAATTGGGAGATTTGGCATTATATAGGCACAATCTCACCTGCGGACCACACTACGCTTGAGATGTGATCAACTCTTAAAGCACTGAATTGAACATACTTAGTAAATTTGATTTAAAGAACTCTAAAAGAAGTTGTCTGGGTGCTCAGTCGGTTAAGTGTCTGACTCTTGGTTTTGGCTCAGGTCATGATCTCAGGGCCCTGGGATCAGGCCTGGTGTTAGGCTCCATGCTCAGCGGGGAGTCTGCTTGAGGATTCTCTCTTTCTTTCTCCCTCTCCTCCTCTCAACCCCTTCTCAAAATAAATAATCTTTTTTTTTAATAATCTTTTTTTAAAAAGAACTCTAATAGTATTTACTAGCTGTGATTCTGGTCAAGGATTATAGCTATTTGTATACTACTGAATAAAGAACATTCCTTCATGTGGGAAACCTGTCCTCTTTGTTTTTTTTTTTTTAAACTTGTCCTCTTTGATAACAAGGATTCAGAAGGCATGTACATAGAATATAGCCAACAAATGTGACACATGAGGAAGACATCTCCCTACCCAGAATTTGACCAGTGCTTTCTAATGAACCAATATATGACACTAAAATAAAATAGTAATAATAAGTCCCATTATACATCAATCTAGTCAGTTGTAAGGATAGAAACTTTCTGTAAATAAATATTTATTGGATGTTAAGTCAAACCCTATGTCTTACACATAGTTCTATATGAACTAAAAATTAATACCAGCAGTTTCTATTTATACTGCAGTTTTTAAATTTTACAATCATTTTCACAACCTATTATTTTCCTTTTCAGTTGGCTACACATAACGGTTTAGGATTTATGCCAATTAGCCATGGTCCATATGGATGTCTTGATGCGCTGTGTTTGTAAGTAGGTAGGAATCATGCATGATACACTGCAAGACATTTAATGCTAAATATGATCTGCCATTATAGCAATGGTTTCTTCTTGGGCAGAAGATAGGTAGGTGGATTCTTTATTCTTTCCTAATTCAAGGTGGTACAAAGGAGGCTATTGCCAGGGGACAGACTTAGCATGAGAACATGTGATAGAGAAACAAGAATCTATATGATGATTGGGTTTTTTTTCATGGATTAAAAACACAAGTGATTCTTGGCCTGAAGGTGAGTCACAGATGGACAGGGCTCAGATGGCACATGAGGATACAGAAGTGAGTAAGATTCCCTAGTGAGAATTGAAAGTGCATCTTGGCAAAAGATGAATTTGTCCCCTATATAGTGGGGTCATTACACACAACCCTTGCCCATCCTTCCATCTGGTTTCTATGTCAAATAGCATTAATCCAGTTTTTAGTGGTCTGATTCTCAATCAGTCCAAACATAGCAAATATCCCAGACCTATACTGAAATATACACATATATGGTTCCATTTGTATGTAACTGGTTGAGAGTATATGAGAGGTAATGCTCACATCACTGAAATGAATAAGTGTGTGTAAAAAGAAATCTCATTCTTATAACTTTTCCCAATACCCTTATCATTTTATCTTGAACACTGAACTCTTATCGTTGAAAGAATTATGCACGTTAGTGAAATAATTACTGCATAAAATGGAGAAATTAAGAAGTGATTCAGTATTTAAAAAAATATGACTGTTGAATCACTGCTTAAAGGAACAATAGTTTACTTCCTTCAAAGGGAAAAACAACCCAGAATTTAATAGTGACCAGACTTTCTGTCCTATAGATTGAGAGTTGCTGTACAGCCATACTTAGCCAAGTAATAATATCAAGGTCATGTTACCATTATTACTCCTAGATCATTAAAAAAATGGAAGGTGATTAACCCAAAGTGATGTACCTTACTGAATTGTTTTCAGTCTCTGCTTATCTTTATGCTTCACTGTTGGATCAACTTAAAACGAGGCACAAATCCACTGAAAGTCTCCTTAGATATAGGCTTGTCCCAAAGAAATGAGAAGCTACTATAAAGTTAGCTTTATATGCGGATCAACCTGAAGGAGAAAATCAGCCCAAGATTTTGGATGTTTTATAAGTCATTTTGAAATTTTGGAGACAACCTAATAATTGCAAACTATTATTGAAGTATCACTTAATTGACTATAGGAAGTTGTTCTTTGGGGACACCTGTGTGGCTCAGTCAGTTAAGTGTCTGCCTTCGGCTCAGAGTCCTGGGATCCAGCAGTGTTGGGCTCCCTGTTCTTCCTCTGCTCCTCCCCCTCCACTCGTGCTCTGTCTCTCATGCTCTCTCTCTCAAATAAATAAAATCTTTTTTAAAAAAGAAAGTTGTTCTTTGATAGCATCCCAGTGACCTAAGCAAATTAACCTCCTCTCCTCACAAATTGTATCAGTTGCACTCAGAGACTAATATACTGGGGAAAATTGGCTAATAGAATGCATTATTTCACAATATGTGAACATACACAGGCTGCCAGACATGAGCATTTGTGGAGTTCTTTTTGTATGTAAAGCCTTGAGCTAGTTGCCATGGGGTGACACATGAAGTAGAAAGCATACTTCCTCTTCTTGACATGTTCAGTCTCATTGAGTCAGAAGAATTCATATTCATGGGAAAAAGTGACTTTGGAATTAATATCTAACAAAATATTAATAAGCAGGAAAGAAATGGTCCACAATGAGAAGGAAAATAGCAAGACATAAAGTAAGGAATGCTCAAGAGTGACTCAGCTTTTATTGAGTCTTTGGTACCTGTACAGGAACTAAACCCTGAGTGGTGTTATACTAGAGTTCCATCAATACTTTTGAGCAAATGGAAAGAAACAGCAGAAAGCTATGCTGGCAGTCCTTCAAATGAAAATATGCTCACTGATGACATGGTCCACCTCATATCTAATGTGAACAGATTGTGGAAGGTCAGAGGAAAATAAAAAGGATGCACAGAGATAGAACCAGCTAGAGACCTTAATTAAAGCAATCCCACTTGGCTGTTAAAAAGAAAAGAAAGAAGCTGCCTCAAATAAAAAAAAAATATTTCTATAATAAGGATTCCTTTAAAAAATAACAACTTTACCAAGAATGTAATATAACATTAGCCTAATCGCATAGAACTTTGACATACAACAGTATATCCTTAACAGCAGTTTTACTGAGAAACATGCTGATTTTTTTTTTGCTCACCAAATACAAATAATCACAAGCATAATGTTTTTCTAGAGTTAGTACTGTGTTAAATAAATGCACTTGGTCAGTCATTTTCCCTTGTTAGCGTCATACTTCTGAACAGAGACAATTGAGAATGGATGTAATTACAAACTATTCACATAGTTTGTACAGAACTATTTTTAAGCATTCATATTTCAATCAATAGTGCAGAAGGGAACTATGGTAGAAATATTTTCTATTCTGACTATATTTGCATATTTGTGTCAGTTGCTTGATTCAAACCAATTAGACTACAGTTATCTATGAAAGCCATATGGTGCACAAATAAAGCACACAAGACCAGTTAAACATCAAAAGTGTATCATTTGCATAGTTAGAAAGGAACACTGACAAGGAATATATTTATTATTCAAGGACTATACTACCTAATAGAAAGTACAATCTTTATATTTTAAATCTATATGTACTGAAGCAAATGATTACTCTTCAAATATTTGTCAGTGTTGTACTAACTTGGGGCAAAGAGCATAGAAAATGAGTGATGCGAGGAACACGATTCAAACAACTGTTTAAATAAGCTTGTGTAAATTGTGTTTTTCATAAGTAAATCAATGACAGAATGACCTTCTAACATTCTACTGGAATTTCTGATTTAAACTTTTCTAGTAGGACTATTCTTATCAACACTTAAGGATATAATTGTCACTAATTTATTTAATTATTCTTAGGACATTTTTCTTCTTAAAAAAGTCTGATCTAAAATAAACATATAAAATATAACTTTATTTTAGTGGACTGTTTTTTTAAAAAAGCAAAACAAAAACACACAATTATGTTTAGGTCATCTGAGGCCAATGGAGACTGTGGCAGAATGATAGCCACCGAAGATGTCTATGTCTCAATCCTCAAAACTTGTGACTATAGGGATCCCTGGGTGGCGCAGCGTTTTGGCTCCCGCCTTTGGCCCAGGGCGCGATCCTGAAGACTCGGGATCGAATCCCACGTCGGGCTCCCGGTGCATGGAGCCTGCTTCTCCCTCTGCCTATGTCTCTGCCTCTCTCTCTCTCTCTCTCTCTCTCTCTCTCTGTGACTATCATAAATAAATTAAAAAATTAAAAAAAAACTTGTGACTATATTAATTTACATGGTAAAAGAGACTGCAGATGTGATTAAGGTTGAGGGTCTCAAAATGGGGAAATTAACCTGGATTATGTGGGTGGGCCCAACATAATCACTAGGCTCCTTTTAAGAGAGAGACTGTAGTCCCTAGAGTACAGAGTAGGAGATGGGGTGATAGAAGCAGAGAACTGTGTGTGTATGCGGTGAAGGGAGAGATGGAGGAAGAGAAGGAGAGGGAAGGAGAGAGAAAGAGGAAGCGGGAGGAGTTGAGAGAGGGAGAGGGAAAGAGAGAGATTTAAAGATGTTCTCCTGCTGTCTTTGAATATAGAGGAAAGGGCCACGAGTCAAGGAATGGGCAGCCTCTAGTAGCTAGAAAAGGCAAGGAAATTAATTCTCCCCTTAAACCCCCAGAAGGAACACAGCCCTGTAGATTCATTTTAAAATTATGAGCTCCTTAACTGTAAGATAATAAATTTGTGTTATTTTAAGCCAGTAAGTTTGCATCAATGGGAACTAATATAGAATCTCTTCCCATGAAAGTTTTAAACTACCACTTAAAACTTTTCTTGCCTCTTCAAATTGTGCCCTTTTCAACAGACACATCATCAGGGGAGTGACTTGGTCACTTACACAACACTTTCACCTTGGGATATCCAATACATCTATATGTCTTCTGGTCCTACTGAGATAGTCACTCATATTTTTTCAAATAACTCTCCTTAATTTTTAATGTGTGTCATGATATACTGGACACAAAAAATATCAAGACATTATTATTTTCCAATATTTCAGAATTTCATTTTGCTTATGCCATAGTATGAGACCGATCACCTTACATGCATGTGCCTCGTTCAAGTTTGCTCGTTACAATATGCATGTATAATCAGACTTGTAAATTTGAATGTGAGCTAGCTTTGAGTGGACTTATATTTGGAGTTAAATTAGTCCTTTAAAATATGGTTCTTCAATAACTGATGATAAATGTTCAAACAGTATTCTCCATCTCCCACAGTGTGGAGCACATAGCAGAACTCATTAAATATTGGTTATAAATAATCAATGAAGTAATCTTGGAAACACAAATGGAAGAATTTGAAAAATCAAGGCATAGCCTCTTCGGAACCATTTGGTGATCAAACTGCTCGTAAAATGTAAATAATACTTTAAAAAAAGCCAACAGACATAATTTTTATCTTCAGTTATACCATATTAATTTATAGAAAAGCTCTTCTATTATTCCCAAATTCATATAAACTTTAATCTTTCCATGTACTATTTGTATAAATGATGCTCACTAGCATTCTTGATGGATTTGGTTTTGGGGATTGAGCTCTGTCTTTATAAGATTGATTAGTGTCAACGTTCTTCCAATATTATTATGGGATGTCAAAGAATTAAGTCAGTCATCTGTCTTATCACCAAAAGGGGTGACACAAAGGCTGGATGCCACCGTGTCAACCATTTTGAAAAGGGATTTCTGAATTAGAAAGGAGGACAAATTAGAAATGGCCTTGTAGGTCCCTTCTAATCTTGGAGTCTATGATTCTACTCTCTAGCTTAAAGATGGCTATCCACATGTATTATAGCATAGTCAGCTTAGATTGCTTAGCTGTTGTCACTAATCACCATGGCTGAGCTATTTCTGTACCATCTTATCATCAGATTCATGTAGGCCTGGCCATGCAGGAGAAATATTCTCATCATGAGTATATTCAACTCAGAAGGGATTCCCTTCAATTTGCTCTTTAACTTTTGTAAGACAATTTCAAAATTATGAAATTACCTCAAGTGCTAGCAACAGGATATTTTCCTGGGCAGAATGAAGAAGATGCAAGAACACTGTCTTACAGTGGAAACTCAAATTCAGCATTACAAAACACTATGGAGGATGTAAATTGGGCTGTCATTCCCCTCTGGCCTCTATTCTTAGTCACAAGTACATTCCTTAAAGAACGTGTCATTTCATAGAAAATACATCATTCTATAATCACTGAATCAGAGAAAGTTAATGGACATTATTTTGGATCAAAACAATACAGCATTGCTCTCTCTTTTGTGCTGGAAGTTCTCAGTATAGTAATTATTTACAAAGAGGAGAGTAGTCCTTATTCAAGGAAAAGATACTATTGTACTATTGTACAAAGATACTATTGTACTATTGTCCTCATTTGTGGTCAAGTGTAGAGGGCAATGTAGGAAGAAGCCATAACCGAAGGCTGTCCTGTGTCTGAATCCAAAACAGTTTCATATGTCTTTGAGTTTTACAATCTTGATATAATTTATTTTTCTTCAGTATAGAACTGTCAAAAATATGTATTAGTGTAATTAATTGAGAAATACTTAGGTACCAAAGCCCTAAGTATTTCTCAATTAATTACACTAATACAGCAAAAACCTGGGTTTTGTTAATACCCTATAATTTCCCCCCTCAAGGTTGAGGGTTTTGCCTCAAAAAAGGTTCTATTTCTCACTGGAAAGCAAATAAAAACAAATTCAAAGCAAACATAACCGGGACCTCTTTAGGATTATTTAAACACTGAGACATTATTCACTAAAATCCCTTCTAACTCCAACCACCTGTGTGTATGGGGAAGTTATCAGTTAAATGTCTGGTTTGCTTTAATGCATTATTTATGTTATATCATATTAATTAGTAACATGATTATTAGGATGCCCAAGTGCCATGTTGTTTTACATTGTTCATGCAGCTTTATTTTATCTTTCATCACTGACCCAGACTTACATATATGTCACATATTAATATTAAATGTACTTATTAGCTTTGTAATGGGAACTTTTCCCATGCAAATTCAAATTGAAATAGCCACTCAGAGATAAAGAAGGAACAAGAGTCTAAGAGGTTCTTAATCCATTAGCCATTTCTCTCTAGGCTAAAGAAGGTCTGAGAACCCATATCCTGCCAGTATTGTATAATTGGCAGACATGGAAGCTAGCAGGTTTGGCCAGGTCTGATTGAGAAAGTCATGGTTAAAAAAAAGAAAAAAAAAAAAAAAAGAGAAAGTCATGGTTGAGGAAAAAATTTGTGACTTCACATTCTTCTATTCAGTTCGAAAGAAGGAGCTGCCAGGATTGCTAACAACTATTTTACATATGAATATAGATTTTCAATTGACTTCCATTTCAATAATTTATTATACACATTCCCATGTAATCAGGTACACAAATTGGTAAGTAGCGGAATTAGTATTTGAACAGAAGACTTTCCAATTTAAAATCTCCTGGTATACACAAAACAGCACACGGCCCATCTAGGGCCAGTTCAAGTTTTTAGCTTTCTTCTAGTTTGCATAGAGCAAGATTCACCTTTTGGTGTGTGAGTTTTGACAAATGCGTAGAGCCATGTCAGCACCACCACAGACATAGGGGAAAGGCTCTACAGCTCCCCTCAAATCCCGTCAAGATGCCTCTTTGGAAAGAAACCTTTCTCTGAACCTAATCATGGCAAAAAGAAAGAGAGAAACAGAAAAAGGCAAGAAGAAGGGAGGGGAGGGTAAAGGGAGGGGGGAAGGAAGATCCTACTCCATTCCTCAGTTCACAGGTGAATCTTTCCCTTTGTCCTCTGGCCACCAAGAGACTTTTCTAGGAGTTTTCTCTCTGAGGATTTCTAGGACTTGGGACAAAGCCAGGAGATCAAAGAGGAAAACAGCAAACTATCAAAAAACAAAACAAATAAAAAGCCCACAAAAACAGGAAAAACCCCATGGAGCTTGTGCTCCACATTTTGAATTCCCTCTCCAGACAGCCCAGTTACCATACTTTTCAAAGTCCTCGGGTAGTTGCTTTTTATATTCAGCCCAGACTTTTTTTTTTTTTAGTGGTAATCAGTGGGAGAGGGGGGCTGTAATAGGCTTGAGAAGCATGAGAAGTTCAGTTTGAATTTAAGAAGGGAACACAGAATCTTTGGTGGAATAGTTCAACTGCAAAGGGCAAAATTAGCGCTACTACCGCTTTGCCTAGATTAGCACAAGGAGATGCTCCGTGAGCAATACTTAAGGTAACGTGGATATAAGCCTGAGCAGGTTAACCTTTATCCTGCAGCTGAATTTTAACAAGGATTATAAAGCTAAGATTAGTTTTGACACATCTTGCCAGTAATGAATGAAAGATATCTTGGATTTGTCACTTCTGAGGTAGGAAGTTCAATGAATTAAAAAACCAGGTTTCTAGCATATGCATGAGAGGTAGGATATCCTCAGGATGCCTAAGACTCCTGTTGTTCCATCCTGAACTAAAAGTTTTGGTCTACTCAATTATTTCCGCAGATTAATTTGTTATCTCTATAACCATACCTTTTTAATATCCTACCAAAAAGAAAACTGAACTTCAGGGGATATGATTGCCCTCTAGTGGGGGCCACCCAAACTGCAGCCCACAATTACCAGTGTCTCCAGGAAGCTCGGAGGAAGAGCCTGGCAACATCAACTACAGTGTTAACATCAAGAACTCTATTTGTGCTTATCCTAAAGACACAGAATTTTGCTGGATGTTTCATTTGCTATGGTCCATTCTTTGTGCTATAAATAGTGGCTTTCTTCAAAGTTCCTACTTTCAAATAGCAAGCACTGGTATATTTACAATAAGAAAATAGAGGTTAGAGAGGCAACTGGAGGCAGAGGGGTGGTAGGGCCGGACAGGGGGCTGGCCACCAGCTGTGCTCTGCTGGGGAGCAGGAGCCAAGAAGGAATTCCTAGCTAGTGTGGGGTCTTGGGCCTCTGGGGCCACTGACAACAAGTTCAAGCCATGGATCTGGTAAAGAGTCATCTGATGTATGCAGTCGGAGAGGAGGTGGAGATGCTGAAGGAGCAGATGGGAGAGCTGGTAGGAAACAGCCTCTTGAAGACCCTGGCGAGTCTGGAGCAGCTGGAGAAGTTCCAGGCCCACCTGAGCCTTGAAGAGTCAGTTCCTAAAAGCCCATGAGTGCCTGAGACCCCTGGTAGTTTTACAGTGTAAGTGGGGTGAGGGGAGCAGAGCCACTAAACTTGGTCTACCTAGTTCTTTCCAGGTTTTGGGTTCCCCAGGTATCATCTCACGTGGAGACCTTTACACGTAGCATAGCTGGTGCCAAGAGATGCCCCCAGGATGTGGCCACCTGGGCCCACATCCATGACAGACCCCTGACAAAGGGCAGGTCCCTGGAGGCTGTGCCCTGGTGGCTGCCAGGGCCTGGGCAACTTAGCTGCAACTGGCAAGGAGGAAAGGTAGTGTGAGATGTGATGCCAGTTTACTCCAGAAACTGTAAGGGGTCTGGTTTTCATTTCCATGGACACCTTCAGCAGCTTTGCCTGACAACCACTGTTCCTATGAGGAAGGTGCTTGTGGTTCAAGCGGAGGCAACCTCTCTCCCCTCCCCTGCATGGCCAAGGCAGGGCCATGGATAGAAAAGATGGAGCCAAGTCAGCCTTCTGTTGGTTAATACGGTCTAATGCATGGCTTTATGCACAGCCCAGTGTGGGATTACAGCTTTGGGATGACTGCTTACAAAGTCCTGTTTGGTTAGTACCGGCAGAGATTTTCTCTACAGCCACACACACGTATATAAGCCCATAGGGCTAGATCTGTAACTTAGGGTAGTGATGTATACACACACACACACACACACACACACACACACACACGTCTGTGTTGAAGGGCCTAACAGGCTTTGGGTGTATCAACCCGTCTCTTATCTCTTGCAGCTAATTCTTCGACTGTGTTCATTAACCAAGTTGATCCAGTTTGTCCTTTCTGTTAAGTAAGACAAAAGAGTAAACGCAGGGAGGAGGCCAGCCTCTAACTGTGGCTACTGATGCCTTGCTGCTGCAACCTTTGCCCCATCTGTCCCCTGAAGACGTGTGAGGTCCCCTTTGGAATGCCAGACCAACTGCTCACTGGTGCTGACTACATAGAATGGGGTTGAGAGATCAGCTGGGACTGCACATTGTCATTCAAAAGTTTTTGTTTTCATGTTGGTGGAAAACTTTCAAGTGAACAGAATGATTGGCTTGCTGGTGTATCCTGATGGACAAGGGGATGGCTTTGACCCGGCGGTGCCTGGGTAATGTGCTCAGGGAGCCTGTCTCTAGAGGGTTCTGTGGCAGTGATCGCTTTCCACTTTCTGACACCTTAGCCTGATGTGTGTCTCCAGGAATTGGATTTTGATTTTTCAAATGTAGCTTGAAATTTCAATAAACTTTGCTCTTTTTTTCCTAAGAACAAAAACAAAACGAAAAAAAAAATAGGAGTCTAAAGAACTCAGAAAGTATTCTGAAAGTTTCTCCAAAGGCTGGAACTCTGGTTAGTGTCTTTCCTTCCCAAAACATCAAGATGTATTACTTTACTTCATATTTATGTTGAACTTGATAATTAGCTGTATTTTGTTATTTAAGTTAACTCAAAAATATTTTTTGAGAGCCTGAAATATTCCATGAAGATAAAAGGAATCATGCATCAATTATATATGTGACATTATAAAATATTAAGTATTATAAAGTATAAAGTGACAATTATATATGTGACTGTGCCTAATAACAACTTTGAAAAACATGGAGAAAAAACCAACAAAGTTAAAAAGAGAAATAGACAAATTCACAAAGATAGTTTAAGATTCTTCACTAATTGGTAGAACAACTGGAAGAAGAAAGAGCTGGGGATGTAACTAAAATATCTGTTCACAGATAATATTCTTTGAGGATGGAACACCACCTTCTAGGTCAAAGTATATAGACTGAGTCAGAGACCTTTATTGAACACTGTGTCCCTGTGTTCGATAAAGAGGTCCCCGTAATACCTCTCATGATGTGTCATGCCCTAATCACCAGAACCTGTGTTATGTTATGTGGCAAAAGGGGTATTGCAGATATGACTAAGGATCTTAAGATGGGGACGTTATGCTAGATTATCCGGGTGGGCCCTAAATGTAATCACAAGTGTGCTTATAAGAGGAAGGCAGAGGGAGATTTGACTACCAATAAAAGCAATAAAGCCTATATGATTAAAAAAATAAAAAGCCTATATGATGACAGTAGTGGAGACTGGAGTGATGTACTTTGACAATGGAGGAAGAAGCAACAAGCCAATGGACAAAGGAGGCCATAGAAGCTGAAAAAGGCAAGGAAATAGAGCCTCCATAAGGGAACAGCTCCATCAACACTTTGACTTTGGCCAAGTGAAATCGATTTCAGACTTATGATTCCCAGTACTATGTATAAGGGAATAAACTGGTTTTCTTTTAAGCTTCTGAGTGTATGGTAACTTGTTACACGAATAGTAGGGCACTAATATAATCTACAACAGTAAGAAGACATGGGTCTGGGGGGAAAAAGGGGATGGTATCAGGAGTAACACTAATGATCATCACTCCTAATAACTAAGGGAGACTAAAGAGATATGTCAACTTAATTCAATGCCTGAATTTTTTTTTAAGATTTACTTAAATTTGAGGGAGACAGAGAGAGAGACAGAGGGAGAGGGAAAAAGAATCCCAAGCAGACTCCGCACTGAGCACAGAGCCTGACTAGGGGCTCAATTCCATGACCCCGAGATCATGACCTGAGCCAAAACCAAGAGTTGGATGGCCAAATGACTGCGTCACCCAGGTGCCCCTACCTGATTCTTTTTAAAATATCATTAGTTTATTTTATTGTTTTCCAGCTTTATTGAGACATAACTGACCTATAACATTGTGTAAGTTTAAGATATGTAATAATTTGATATTTTTATATTGTAAAATGATTACTACAGTAAGGTTAATTAACATCTCCATAATCATGTATACTTATTTCTTTTGGGGGTGAGAGCATTTCAAATCTACTCTCTCAGCAACTTTCAAGTATATAGTACAATATTGTAGTTCAATATTGTTGACTATAGTCACCACATTGTACACCAATCCCCAGAACTTATATTCATCTTATAACTGGAAGTTTGTGCCCTTTGACTGATAGCTTCCCATTTTCCCAACCTCCTGCAACCACTATTCTAACTGTTTCTGTGAGTTAGATTACTTTTAGATTCCATATATAAAATCATACACTATTTTTCTTTCTCTTACTTATCACACTTAGGAAGTACCCTCTAGCTCCCGCCACAATGTCGCAAAAGCCAGAATTAAACATTCCAATGCTTGTCAAATATTGATCTCATTCAATCCTAAAGTATGATCTTCTGATGTACTGTAGAATCTGATTTGTTAGTATTCTGTTTAAATTTTTGCACTTAGGGCAGCCCTGGTGGCTCAGCGGTTTAGTGCCTGCCTGCAGCCCAGGGCATGGTCCTGGAGTCCTGGGATCGAGTCCTACATTGGGTTCCCTGCACGGATCCTGCTTCTCCCTTTGCCTGTGTCTCTGCCTCTCTCTCTGTGTGTCTCATGAATAAATAAATAAAATCTTAAGAAAAAAAATTTTCACTTATATTCATCAGCTATATTTCCCTGTAGTTTTCTATTTATTGTAGTGTCCTTTTTTTAAAAGATTTTTTATTTATTTATTCATAGAGATGCAGAGAGAGAGAGAGAGAGAGAGAGAGGGGCAGAGACACAGGCAGAGGGAGAAGGAGGCTCCATGCAGAGAGCCTGACGTGGGACTCGATCCCGGGACTCCAGGATCATGCCCTGGGCTACAGGCAGTGCTAAACTGCTGCGCCACCGGGGCTGCCCTATTGTAGTGTCCTTTGGTGGCTTTGGTATCAGGGTAATTCTTGGTCCTGTAAAATGAATTTGGAAGTGTTCCCTCCTCTTCCATATTTTGGAAGCGTATGAGAAGGATTGGCATTCATTCTTTTTAAATATTTGGTATAATTCATCCGGTCCTGGGTTGTCTTTGTTGGGACATTTTTGACTACTGATTCAATTTCCTTACTCATGATTGGTTTATTCAGTTTCAATTCCAATTCCTTCATGATCCAGTCTTTCTTTCTTTTTTTCTTTCTTTCTTTCTTTCTTTCTTTCTTTCTTTCTTTCTTTCTTTCTTTCTTTCTTCTTTCTTTCTTTCTCTTTCTTTCTTTCTTCTTTCTTTTTTTTTTTTTTTGAGTTCAGAACACTCACCACCCCTATGCTGTGAGTGATTGGGGTTTGTTTTATTTTTTGTAATTTTTTTATTGGAGTTCGATTTGCCAACATATAGTATAACAGTAGGTGGTATGTTTCTAGGGCTTTTTCATTCTTCTAGGTTATCCAGTTTTTTGGGTGTATTATTGTTCATAGTAGTCTCTTATGATCCTATGTATTTCTGTATGATCAGTTGTAATGTCTCTTCTTTCATTTCTTATTTTGAAGTCCTTTCTCTTTTTTTCTTAGCTAGTCTACCTAAAGGCTTATCAATTTTATTTATATATTTTTTAAAAAACTGCTTTTGGTTATTTTTTTCTATTGATTTTCTAAGTCTCCATTTCATTCATTCCTGCTCTTATCTTTGTTATCTTTATTTTGTGACCTAATGTGGTCTCTCTTGGAGAAAAGCTCTGCCTGTGCTTGAGAATAACATGTATTCTGCTGGCATTATATAGGCATTCTGTACATGTCTTTTAGGTCCATTTGGTCTAAACTGTAGTTCAAATCCAAAATTTTCTTGTTGATTTTCTGTCTATCCATTGCTGCAAGTGGGATATCAACCCCTGCCCCCAACTATCACAGCATTGTCTATTTCTCCCTTCAGATCTGTTGGTATTTACTTAATATAGTTAGGTGCTTTCATTTTGGGTGCATATATATTTATGATTGCTATATCTTCTTGATGAATTAATGCCTTTATCATACAATGACCTTCTTTGTCTCTTGTTACAGCTTTTGGCTTAGAATCTAGATGTTTGATATAAGTATAGCTACTTCTGCTCTCTTTTGGTTTCCACTTTCATGGAACAGATTTTTCCATTCCTTCAATTTGAGTTATGTGTGTCCTTAAAAGCTGCACTGACTCTCTTACAGGCAGCATATAATTTGGTCTTGTTTTTTCTACATCCAGCCACTCTGTCTTTTAAGTGGAGAATTTAATCAATGTATATCGAGGGCAATTATTGATAGGTATGGACTTACTAGTGCCATCTTATTGTGTTCTGGTTTATTTGTAGTTCCTTTCTCTCTGTTGCTGCCTTTCCCTCATTTTGATGATTTTCTGTAATGCAGTACTTTGATTCTTGTCTCTTCATCTATTGTATCTACTGTGGATATTCACTTTGTTGTTTCCATGAGGCTCACATAAAACATCTTATACACCTAACAGTTTATTGTAAGGTGATAACTTCTAAACTTTGATCTCATATGAAAATTCTACTTTTTTACTCCTTCCTACCTCTGTGGTTATGTGTTACAATTTACACTTTTATATGGTGCATTTATCAACAAGTTATTGTAGCTATAGTTATTTTGTAATACTTTCATCCTTTACCTTTTATACTAGAGTTAAGAGATAAACACCACCATATTACAGCATTATTCTAAATTTGACAATATACTTATCTTCACCAGGAGTTGTATATTTTCATATACTTACATGTTATTAGCATTCCTTAATTTTTGCTATAAAAATTATTTTCAGTATTTTTTTTTTTTTTTTTTTTGGTAAGCAGGTATAGTGTTAATAAACTCCCTCAGGTTTTGTTTGGGAAGTGTTTTTCTCCTCCATTTCTAACCGACAATTTTGTCAGAGTATTCTTAGGTAGCAGTGTTTTTTCTTTCATCACACTGTATATATCATCCTACTCTCTCCTGGACTATACTATTTCCATAAGTAATCTGCTGATAGCCTTATTGAGATTCCTTTTTAAGCTACAAAATTTTTTCTTATTGCTTTTCAGATTCCCTCTTTGTCTTTCATTTTTGAGTTTTCTTATAATACATCTTGAAGACTTTTTAAATTTGAGTTTGGTGACTTATAAGGTTTATGAACTTGAATATCCAAACTTCTCACTTGATTAGGGATGTTCTCAGACATTATTTTCTTAAATTAACTTTCTGATCATTTCTCCCTCTTTCTCCTTCTAGAAATCCAAAATTCACAAATCGGTTATTTTGATGGTATCCCACAAATCAAGTAAGATTTCTTCACTTTTTTCCAATTATTAAAAATTTTATTTTCCTCTCTTATATAGTCTCAAAGCTCCTGTCTTCTTATTTATATGTTCTTTTTTTCTGTGGATTTATTCTGATGTCGATGTTCTCTAGTACATTGTTTTCCATTGAAAACATTGAATTCTTCAGCTCCAGAACTTCTGTATGGTTATTTTTTTTATGATTTATTTCTCTTTGTTAAACTTCCTCAGTTTGCTTAGTATTATTCTTTAAAAAAAAACCGATTTTATTTATTTATTCATGAGAGACACACACACACACAGAGGGAGAAGCAGGCTCTATGCAGGGGGCCCAATGTGGGACTCAAACCCAGGAATCCGGAATCTGGGATCATGCCCTGAGCCAAAGGCAGATGCTCAACCACTGAGCCACCCAGGCATCCCTGCCTTGTATTGTTCTTGCCACACCTCACTGAAAGTCATTCTTTATTTTCTGACCTTCATTAAGTATCTTGAATTCTTTTTTTAAAGAATTTATTTATTTATTCATGAGAGATACAGACAGGGAGGCAGAGACATAGGCAAAGGGAGAAGCAGGCTCCCTGTGGGGAGCCTGATGTGGGACTTGATCCTGATGGGATCAAGGGCCCTGGGATCATGACCTGAGCCAAAGGCAGACGCTCAATCACTGAGCCACCCAGGAGTCCCTTGAATTCTTTTTCAGATAAATACAAGGCCTATGGAATTGGTTACTAGAAGATTATTGTGAACCTTTGGTGGTCTTGTATTTCCTTGATTTTTCAAGTTCTTGGAAATATTTCACATTTGAAGTAGCAGCCATCATTTCTGGTCTTTACTAACTGCCCTGAGAAGAGAAGAGATACTCATTTCTATACACCATAATGAAGCAGCAGAAAAAGATATTAAGGAATAATTCTCATTTACAAATGTACCAAAAACAATAAGATGCCTGGGAATAAACCTAACCAAAAAGGTAAAAGTTTTGAAATCATGGATTGGAAGAACAAACATTGATAAAATGTCTGTATTACCCAAAGCCATCTATACATTTAGTGCAATCTCTCTACCACCAGCATTTTTCATAGAGCTAGAATAAACAATCCTAAAATTTGTATGGAACCACAAAAGACCCTGAAGAGCCAAAGCAACCTTGATAAAGAAAAACAAAGCTGGAGGCTTCAAAATTCCAGATTCCAAACTATATTACAAAGCTGTAGTCATCAAGACAGTATAGTACTGGCACAAAAACAAACACATAGATCAAGGGAACAAAAGTGAAAACCCTGAAATGGGCCCACAGCTATATAGCCAACTAATCAAAAGCAGGAGAATATCCAATGGAAAAAGTCTCTTCAACAAATGGTGCTGGGAAAACTGGACAGCAACACACCGAAGAATGAAACTGGACAACTTTCTTACATCATACACAAAAATAAATTCAAAATGGATGAAAGGCCTAAATGTGAGACCAGAAAGCATCAAAATCTTAGAGTAAAATACAGGTAGCAACCTCTGGGACCTCAGTCAGAGCAGCTTCTTGGTAGACACGTCTCCAGGGGCAAGGGAAACAAAAGCAAAAATAACTAACTATTGGACTTCATCAAGATAAATACCTTTTGCACAGCAAAAGAAACAGTCAACAACAGTAAAAGGCAACCTACGGAATTGGAGAATATATTTGCAAAAGACATATCAGATAAAGTATTAGTACCTAAAATCTATAAAGAACTTATCAAACTCAACACCCAAAGAACAAATAACCCAGTTAAGAAATGGGCTGAAGATATGAATAGACACTTTTCAAAGAAGACATACAGATGGCCAACAGACACGTGAAAAGATTTTGACATCACTCATCATCAAGGAAATACAAATCCAAACCATGTTGAGATACCACCTCACACCTGTCAGAATGGCTAAAATTAAGAACATAAGAAACAGAAGGTGTTGGAGAGGATGTGGAAAAAGGGGAGCCCTCTTGCACTGTTGGTGGGAATGCAAATTGGTGCAGCCACTGGAGAAAACAGTATGAAGTTTCCTCAAAAAGTTAAAAATAGAACTACCCTATGATTCCGCAATTGCACTACTAGGTATTTACCCAAAAGATACAAAAAATACATATTTGAAGGGGTACATGCACTTAATTGTGATGAGTCCTGGGTGTCGTATGTAAGTGATGAACCACTGAATTCTCCAGAAACTAATATTGTAATGTATGTTAACTAACTAGAATTAAAACAAAAATAATAGAGGGAGGTAGGGGGAGAGAGAGAGAGAGAGAGAGAGAGAGAGAGAGAGAGAGAGAGAGAGAGAGACCAAGACCCTGTCAGCTGTGCTAGAGATTCTGAGGCTTTCTCAGGCTTATGGATACATCTGAGCCATACTTCCTTCCCTCTCTTGTGGCAGAGTTCTTCAGCTTGTGTCTTTTGATCCTGCAATGTACCAGTCCAAGCACTAACAGCCTCCCTTTGGTTTCTCAAGAGTGGAACTACAGAGCAAGCTTGTGGTCTCTCCTTGGCATCCATATTTGGTCTGGCTTTCTGTGTATGCCTACTAGCCATCTGCCGAAGTTCATTTTTGCCTCCACTGAGAGTATGCACAAGGATGTGGGGGTGCATGTATGAGGCATGCTAAGCACTGGGTGTGTCCATGGGCCAGGTGGGGGGATTTGCAGGCGAGGTGTCCCCAGTAACTTGTGGGTAAGCTTCTTGATGGAGTCCATGATGCAGTTAGTAGGATCTTCATCCCCTTGCCACCATTCACCAGCCTCCTCCCACCCAACCTGCCCCCCCACCCCCGCATCACGTAGCTCATGACTCAGTTCAACTCTCTAATGCATTCAAACTCTTTTTTCCCTTCCAATGGTGTGCTGGAGTTTCTCCACTGGAAACCTGGACTTCCACAAAACTCTCTCATCCGTGGGTGATTATCTAAGACAGTATTCTCCAGGGGCTCCCATAATGCAGCCAAGAGAAGCTGGAGCTGGTTCATGGGTCACTGCAGAGTCCACAGCTAGGACTGAGGTCTGTATGCTATTACCCAATGCCCAGGCAGGCAAGACTCCTCTAGGGTTCCTTGGCATATGGCCCTGGATCCCACAGATTTCACAAAGGCACTTCTATCAATGGAAGCATGCCAGATTGTTGTTGTTAGGGAGAGACAAGATGAAGGACATCTTATTCAGCCATATTGCTGATTTACAATGCCTGATTCTTGACTGTCTCATGCACTAGAAGATAAACCCCTATAAATGGTATTAGAGAGACATCTGACATTTGAATTCTTCTGTGAAGTAGATAATAATATATCAGTGTTAAATGTCCTTATCTTGATAACTCTAGTGTGGTTACGGTAGTTAAGTAAGAGATGTCTTAGGGAAAAGACACCTAAATACTTAGAGGTAATTGAGCATGTGTTTATTTTTACATGATAGGATGCAGGAAGAGTGAAAGATTGAGAGGGGGAATGAGACAGAGAGTGTGAAAGTGATGGAATAAATGGCAAACAACTGGAGAATCTGGGTAAAGCATATTCAGGATTTCTTGTACTATTCCTGTAACTTTTCTGCAAATTTGAAATTCCATAAAAATAAAGTAGATAGTGCACCTGGTGGTCCCATGGATTTGTCTCTTGCTTCAAAACTGCTGGAATAGAACAGACCCAGGGACTCCCCTTCTTCCAGATTCCAGCCATCCTCTAACCATCTCACTAGTCACTACTTCTAGGGCCACCCTCTTGTCTATCCTCTGCTTCTGGGACCAGCCAATATTGTTTTATTGTGGTCAGTTTGTTATTATCAACCATGAGCTCCAGGACTTATAAGAATTATTCCACCAAGGTGGAGGCTGCTATCAACTTCATGGTCAATGTGCATCCTATATCTATCACTTGCTGGGCTTCTATTTAGAAGGAAACCACATGGCCATAGAGAGCGTGGGCCACTTCTTCTGTGAGATGGCCCAGGAAAATACAAGCGTACTGTGTGTCTCTTGAAGATACAAAACCAATGTAGCAACTATGCCCTCTTCCAGGATGGGCAGAAGCTCTCCCAAGATGAGTGAGGTGGCAACCTGAATGAAAGCTGCCATGGCCCTGGAGAAGGACATGAACCAGGCTCTTTCGGGTTTGTACATCCTGAGTTCTGCCCTCATCTTTGTGACCTCCTGGAGAATGATTGCCTAGATGAGTAGGTGATACTCATCAACAAGATGAGTGACCACCTGACTAAAATTGATGGATTAGCTAGTTCCCAAGCTAGGAGCTCTCCAAGGGTACAGCGAGGAGCCCTTGGAGCCCAGCAGCCTTTGACAGGCCCCTCTCACCCCCCTGGTATCAGAGATTCTGGCTAAGTCTCTCTCTCCACCCACCAGGTAGCTATCAACCACTCTGGATCACTGTCCCAGGCCATGGGTCAAATGCATACAATAACACTTTTTGCAGCATAAAATAGAATACAATAAAGTAAAAGTAAAGTAAAATATTACCTCAGAAAATACATGGTGCTTTGAAAGCAGATAATAGCAGGCCCTAACCTAGTTTGTAGGATTAGGAACACTTCCTAGGGAATTATTCAAGATGTGGCCCCTTTGGGCCAGTCATTAGTCTTAGATGTCCGCAACCCTCCATTTGTGCTTCTAAAATATTTCCTCAATTATTCTCACTTTTGGAATTTTGGGAACTCTTGAGGTGTCAATGTACAAGGCATGGTTATAGCTGAATAAATGGAAGCAATTTATTTTTTTTTTTATTTTTGGAAGCAATTTAATGAAAGTAATATGACGCAATTTCTATGGAAGTAAAATTTTACCTGGAAGATTCCTACTAGGCCACATCTTAGTCAATATTTTTAAAAAGATAGGCTAGAATTAACATTTCATCTCTTGCTTGTTCTGACTTTCTGTGTCTGATAGGAGCTGTTCTCCTCACAGTATGGTAGAAGGTTAAAACTCATTCATAGATACAGAGATGGGCGGACAAAGCTTGCCTAAGCCTCAGAACCTAGAGACTTGAGAAAGTCTTCAGAGTCCTATCTTATGAGTGGTTTCTGATCCTGTTATTCACCAACTTCTTATAGTTTTTATCACTATATAATTCAAATACAGCTTCAGAAGTTGTGAAAGACAAAAGGAAACATGAAGTGATCCTTGGTTCCTCCCCAAAATGGGCAGTATAGTGAGAGCAACAGAAATGTATAAAAACACTGAAATATAAGGCAACCACAACTAAGGCAAATTGAGATTTCTATTATGAATTAGAGCTTACATGGGAGTCTACTTTGCTCATTTGTTTTCCAGAAAGAGATTCTAGACTGGCTGTGACTAATGACATGCTTTTAAGAGAGCGCAAGAACCACTTATAAGGGTATCACTGGAGCATTGTATTTTCTTTTTCTAAAAAACATATGTATGCATGTATGTATGCATGTATGTATTTATTTTAAAGTTTATTTTTAATAATCTCTACACCCAACGTGGAGCTTGAACTCATGACCCTGAGATCAAGAGTTGCATGCTCTTCCAACTGAGTCAGTCAGGCGCCCCAGAAGTATTTTATTTTCTATATCTACAATATTTACTATTCCATAGAAGGAGACGTTTGCAGTCTGAGATCATCTGAGAAGGGAAGGAAATTTGGAATAGTGTCAGCACCTGAAGAGAAACTAAAAATTATCTCCTGGGTTACTTTAACAATATTTTAATGTTGTAGTAGTTTAAAGATTTATTTATTTATTTGAGAGAGAGGGAGGGAGGGAGGGAGGGAGGGAGGGAGGGAGAGAGAGAGAGAGAGAGAAAGAGAGAAAGAGCATGTGTGAGCGGGGAGGGGACAGAGGGAGAGGGAGAGAAGCAGACTCTCTGTTAAGTGAGTACGGAGCCCAACTCAAGGCTTGATCTCACAACCCTGAGATCATGACCTGAGCTGAAACCAAGAGTTGGACATTTAACCGACTAAGCCACCCAGGCACCCCTTATGTTGTAGTAGTTTAAATAATTTATGCTCTTTTTAAGGCCCTTCTTAAGAATATCAGCAAAAGAGTCAAAGCAAACATTTCAGAAATTATTAGTTCTCCCAAATTATAAGCAAAAACATAAATAATCTTCAAGAATATTGTGTCAGAAATATGATATGTTCTAAGATGAAATCCTAATAAAATATTTTAAATATTAAGGTGCTAAAATAAATTATATAAAAGAATCAGAAAATGCAAGCCAAGAGATATCCCATTCATTTTTTTGTAGCTTTTTAAAAAAAGATTTATTTATTTATTTATTTATTTATTTATTTATTTATTTATGAGAGATACAGAGATAGAGGTAGAGACAGGCAGAGGGAGAAGCAGGCTCCCTATAGGAGCCCAATGCAGGACTCAATCCCAGAACTCCAGGATCACACCCTGAGGGGAAGGCAGATATTCAACGCTGAGCCACCCAGGCATCCCAAGCCACCCTGGAGTCCCTGCATTCAGCTTTAAATTAAATCTAAATAACTATGCCAGAGGCCTTAATAAATGATCCTATGTATTCATTAAAACAACACTGTGAGGTTGTAGCATATTTTCCATTATACAGATAAAGAAACTGATGCACAAAGTGGATGATAAATAACTTCTCAACATCACATAACACATAAAATTTATGTAGATATAGAGCCTCTTATGAAAATAATGTTTAGATAATAAAATAAATATCTCTTTCAGGTTTCTCACCAGGGAGATTGACTTTGCTTTTAGCCTCCAATTTTTACTTTAGAATAAACACAAAATTGAATATAATAGGAAGTGCCTATTTTTCCTACATACATATATACATATTTATTTATTTATATTTTATTTTTTTATTTATTTGAGATTGTAAGAGAGTGAGCGCCCAAGTAGGGGAAGGAGAGGCAGAAGCAGACTCCTCGCTGACTGGGGTTCCTCATGTGGGACTTGATCCTGGACCTTGAGATCACAACCTGAGCTGAAGGCAGATACTTAACCAATTGAGCCACCCAGGCGCCCGTACATTTGTTTTTTAATGATGGCATTTTACTTACTCAATAAATGGCCTCTAACTTCTTTTTCACCTTTTCAGATATATTCTCAGAACTCCTCTGTTTTGAAAATTATTTTAAGTTTCTGAAATGATAAATTGTATTCTGGGTCATTGAAAGAGCTTTCAGACAAGGGTTTTAAGCCACTCTCCTTGATCATAAAGAAATCATGAAGAATGAAAGAAATGATGAAAAATTATGATAACCTAACCATGTTTTAGTTTTCATAAGGAATTAGTAAGAAAGCATATTCCCTAGACTACAGTCCAATTTATTTGACAGTAACACTAGACACATGTTTACCAAATTGTTAGAGAGATGTCTTGAGAGCATTTGGAAAGATATGTAGGAACACTAGTGGACACTTGCAATAAACCATGGCACAAAACTAATTTCCTTTGTTGGGAAGATCACTGCACTGGTGGACAAGGGGGTAGCTGCAAAGAAGAGAGTATAACTCTCATTATTAATATCCCTCATGCTGTACTACATCATTCTGTGTACTGCTGCCAAATGAAATGTCCAGTGTGAAATGATGAGAATTTGCATAATTCCAGTATTCATGAAAAATTGCGAAAGAAACACAGTATTAAAACTATACCCCAGGGGATCCCTGGGTGGCGCAGCGGTTTAGCGCCTGCCTTTGGCCCAGGGCGCGATCCTGGAGACCCGGGATCGAGTCCCACATCAGGCTCCCGGTGCATGGAGCCTGCTTCTCCCTCTGCCTGTGTCTCTGCCTGCCTCTCTCTCTCTCTCTCTCTCTCTCTCTCTCTCTCTCTCTCCTCTCTCCCCGTGACTATCATAAATAAATAAATTAAAAAAATAAAACTATACCCCAAATGAGAGACTGTCAACAGCAACTTCAAAGGAGTTCATTAGCTACAGCAATTGTTTTTCCTTTTTCTTTTCTTTTTTCTTTTTTTTTCTTTTTTTACTGTTCCTTTGCTCTATCTAGGTATAATACCAGTCAGCATTTATTTAACAAGTTTTTTAAAATTGTTTTTCAAGATAATTTAGGGATTTACTGA
Organism: Canis lupus baileyi; assembly: GCF_048164855.1. Classification (NCBI taxonomy): domain Eukaryota; kingdom Metazoa; phylum Chordata; class Mammalia; order Carnivora; family Canidae; genus Canis; species Canis lupus. Next base: position 9,391,420 of record NC_132876.1, read on the forward strand.
CTCATGATACTGTGATAGGTTTTATCAGGAAAACTCTGCATCTATGTGATCTATAATTGCTTTTCAAACTGCCATAGCATTTCTAAATCAAGCCCTGGTTATTAATTAACATGTGGAAGTGGGAAGATATCATTATTCTCTCTGTATCCAAATTGTTTCCATTGTAGCCTGTGTTGCAATTCTGCTCGAGAAAGGATTTGAAACATTCATGAATGTCTTTAAGGCTTGTAAGCAACTCATTATTTTCATACTGTATGAGAATGGTAATGTAAAAATCCTAAATCTGTAACTCCAATTTTAGGACCTTGCCAAGTTCCCCCTGAGACATTAGAGAATTACTGACAAATCCCTATGAAGGCAATTTCTATTACTGCAGCATTAAAATATTCTACTGGTAGCGAACCCCATTACAAAACTAGCATTGAATATTGGGGAATAAGATCAGTATATCCTTACAACAGCTACCAAGATTTTCTATATGTAATTTCAACTTCAAAACAATTTTAAATATATCACTTTTACCTGTGATTAACAGAGAACAAACTGGTGGTTGCCAAAAGGGAAGCAGGGGCAGGATGGATGAAATAGGGGAAGGGGATTACAAGGTACAAACTTCTAGTTATAAAATAGAGATGAAAACTACACCTTAAGGAATATTGTCACTACTATTGTAGTAACCTCTGGTGATGACACTTATCATAAGCATGGAGTAATGTATAGGATTGCTAAATCACTTATATTGTACACCTGAAACTCATATAACATTGCATGTCAATTATACATGAATAGTAACTAAAGTAGAAATGCTGAGTAAAAATAAAGCTGATAAAAATATTCAAAGAAAACATCTATAGTTTAATGACCCAGAGATAGAAACTGACACGATTGTATTTTTTCCACATTTTCTGTACTTGAATGTAGTACATGCCTACAGTTTACCCACAAATGGGATCCTACTCCATAGGCTCCTACTTTATAGAATTTTTTGGCTTAACAATACACCATCACCATTTCCCCATGATATCAGATGTTCTTCAAAGTATTATTCTAATAGCTATATAGTTGCTGAATGTTTAAGGCCATACCTTAGATATACAGTGTAGTGAGTACTGCACATTTTATTCTGATTATTTAACTCATATGCTATAAATTTAATCTTTTAGTGAAGATCTGTGTTTTCAGTTATTTGAATCTAAAATATTTCCCCCAAATTTCCCTTTCTAAATAGTCCATAACTTATATATGTTTTGCCCATCATCACTTGTAGCACTAATGTACAAAAGACTTTAAAGCAGATAAATTATTTCAGAGAATTTTTTTTGGAGTGTAGTATAATTTTTCTACCTAAATATTTGACAGAAAGTATATATGAAACAAGCATCCCTGGATCTTCTGTAAAGCTTTCTCTGGAAAAACAGCAAAATTCAGGTATGTGATATTTACTTTTAAGGAATTAATCTATTATCATTGCATAGATAGCAAAGGAATTTTCCATTTATCATTATCTATACAATTCATGTGTATTCTTAAGCATAAACAATGTGGTTAGAAAAGCCATGAGTGTATGAACAAAAGACAAGAATAGACTTGTTTCTGAAATACTCAGTATAATTTGAAATATATTCATCTTGTCTGCTTCTTCATAATTGGTTCAGAAGCTTGGACTATCTTTAATTCTCAAAGTTGAAATAAAACATTTGTTTAGTCAACACTTGAATGAATGTATGCAGTTATTTCTTAAAGTTAAAAAAATAAGATTCAAGGAAATGAATTCCTAAAATATTTAACATTTTTATCACAATCATTATTGTAAACAATACTGTTTTACAAAAACACCAATTTGTCAAACACTTTGCCCAACATTTGCATGACTGTGTATGGGTGTGTGAGCAAGGCAGGCAAATATGGTTTTAAATCTTTTAACAACAGAATGGAGGAGCTTGACCAACAAGCCAAATGACATTCAGACAGAAGAGTCTGTTGCCATTTTCAAAAAATATATCCAGAAGCCCCCAGCAATCTCTTAAGAATAATGTGATAGTAACATTATGCTACACAGTTTTCTTCAAAATTGCCTAGCAACAATAATAATTACAACTGACATTTACTCAAGAAACCAGGCACTTAGCAGTGTGAAGTACTCTATCTGGTTTTAACTTCACAATAAGGTATTATGGTAGGAGGTATGATCATGACAAAATTTTCTTTTAATTTTTTTTTTATTTATTCATGATAGACATAGAGAGAGAGAAAGGCAGAGACACAGGCAGAGGGAGAAGCAGGCTCCATGCCGGGAGCCCGACGCGGGACTCGATCCCGGGACTCCAGGATCGCGCCCTGGGCCAAAGGCAGGCGCTAAACCGCTGAGCCACCCAGGGATCCCCAAACATGACAAAATTTTAAAAAGAACAAAAGTACTTTTGTGGGAGTTGTGGAATCTGGGACTACAGGCCAAGGGGCCTGGGAGGAGTGTCTCCTACTTCTGCATTGGGTATTAGGCAGATAGACCACAGTATGGGCTGCAGAACCAGCCAAAGTCTCTCTTGACCATAGTGGGGGAAAACCAGGCAAGTGCTGACTTGGGCAGACACCCATGGATACGAGAGCTTTTGCAAATATTCAGCCTTCCTGAAAAGGGATTCCAGCACTATGTTGGAGGAAACAAAACAAAACAACAAAAAGACAAACCGAGTTTGAACACAATGGAGAAGGTAAGGGGAGCTTTGCCAGCACTGCCTCGTTCCCAGGGCAGTAGACTACAGGGACAACTAGAGGACAGTGAGCTCTCTTATGAGGATAAGGGAAAGACGTGAGGAAGGGCCTGAGTGCTCCCACTGTGTGAGAAGCTGCTGGAGAAGCCTGTTTCTCTCCAACAGCACCAAGAGTGCTTAAGTGGGGGCACTCCATGAATGGGTGAAGGAAAGGGATCTGGAAAGAGGTGGATAAGAATACCAAAGGGTATTAAAGGGTCACAATTCTTGCTGGCTGCTTTCTGGATCCAGCGGGAAGACTGCCCATTAAACGTTGGGAGAACCTCACCCAAGGAGGCCCATGGACACTCCCAAAACCCCAAGTTCTAAACTCACATCACCCCCCACTCTGTAGTTGGCTACTTGATACAACAGTGAGAGCGAGCCTCAGTAAACAGGGACTCCCTCAGAAAACAGATCAAAGTCTGTGGGCTTGGGAAAAACCACACATTTGAACTGTGGTGCCACCTTCTGGAAAACGAGAGGCTTCAGACTACCAACCTGGTGACTTATAAAAACCAGAAAAGACATACAAGCTTAAGAATACTGCCACAAGGGGAAGTGTTAAGTGTGTAGCAGGTGTATCCATACAAGATTGTAGTAAGTCCCAGATCTAAGCGATGACCAGTGCAAAACATCTCCCACTTGAAGACAACAAGGAAGATTTGAGAAGGTGTCTAATACTTCAATACAAAACAGCAAAGCTCAACAAACTGATCCTTCAGATATGAAGGGGGGTGGGGTGAGAATAAAGACTTTCCGTGAAAACAAAAGCTACCTGCCTTGGAAGAAAAGCTGAAAGGAGTGCTTCAAGCTGAAGTGAAAAGAGGTGAATTAGTGACATAAAAAACATATGAAAACATACAACACTCTGGTCAAGATAAATATACATATGGTCAAATTTAGAAAACTCTAAATCTGTAATAGGAAGGTGTGTTAACCATTTATCTATAGTATAAAGATTAAAGAAAATAGTCTTAAAATAACTACAGCTACTATAATTTGTTAAAGAATACACAATATAAAAAGAGGCAATCAAAACCATAAATCACTATCAAAAAGAGGTAATATCAAAACCATAAAAGGGGGAATAAATATAGAGCTTTCATATGCGATTAAAGTTAAGTTGCTATCGGTTCAAACTGGACTATCTATGAGATGTTTTACGTAAGCCTCACCATTACTACAAAGGAAATACTTATACTACATTTACAAAAGACAAAGAAACAGAAAGCAGAGCAACCACCATGGAAAATGGTCAATTCATAAAGATAAGCAGAAAGAGAAGTGGGAAAACCAGTGGGAACTATAAACAGACATAATGTGATTAGTAAGATGGCATTAGTGATTCCTTATCTATCAAAAATAACTCTGAATGTAAATAGATTGAACTCATCAATCAAAAGGCACAAAGTGGCTGGATGGATTAAAATAAACAAGACTAGGAGCCCCTGGGTAGCTCAGTGGTTGAATGTCTGTCTTTGGCTCAGGTCATGATCCCGGGGTCCTGGGATCAAGTCCCGCATCAGGCTCCCTGCAGAGAGCCTGCTTCTCCCCCTGCCTATGTCTCTGCCTCTCTTTCTGTGTGTCTTTCATGAATAAATAGATAAAGTCTAAAAAAAATAAAATAAACAAAACGGAACCATAGGTTTTCTACAAGAGACTCTCTTCAGAGTAAGGACATGCATAGACTCAAAGTAAAGGGATGGAAAATAATATTCAAATGCAAGTGGAAACCAAAAGAAAGAAGAGATAGCTATACTTACATCAAGTAAAATAGACTTTAAGCCAAAAATAGTAACAAGAGAAAAGAAGGTTATTATATAGTGATAAAGGGGTCAATTTGTCAAGAAAACATTGCAATCATAGTTATATGCACACCCAACAGTGGAGCACCTCAATATATTAAGCAAAGACTAACAGGTCTGAAAGGAGAAACAGATACAGTCATAGTGGGGGACACTTCAATGCCCCACTTTCAGCAATGGATAGGTAATCCAGACAGAAAATCAATGAGAAAACACTGGACTTGAACCACACATTAGAACAAGTGGACTCACCAGTCATATACAGAATATTCCATTCAACAGCAGCAGAATACACATAATTCTCAAGTACACATGGAACATTCTCCAGGATAGATCACATGATAGGCCACAAAACAAGCCAGCAAATTCAAGAAGATTGAAATCATAGCAAGTGTCTTTTCCTACTGCAATGGTAAAAAAGTGGAAATCAGCCAGAGGAAAACAGGAACATACAAGCATGTGGATACTAAAAAGTATACTCCTGAACAACCATAGTATGTAAAAGAAGAGGGGATCCCTGGGTGGCTCAGCGGTTTGGCGCCTGCCTTTGGCCCGGGGTGCGGTCCTGGAGACCCGGGATGGAGTCCCGCGTCGGGCTCCCGGCGTGGAGCCTGCTTCTCCCTCCTCCTGTGACTCTGCCTCTCTCTCTCTCTATGTCTATCATAAATAAATAAATAAATCTTTAAAAAAATAGGAAAATCTGTCAAAACAAATGAAAATGAAAATACACCAAAACCTATGGGATGCTTCAAAATCAGAAGGATGTTTAAAGTGATAAAGGCATATATTAAGAAAATAGAAAGTTCTCAAATAAACAACCAAACTTTACACCCCCAGCAAACTAGAACTAGAACAAACCAAGCCCAAACTTTGCAGAAGGAAGGAAGTAATGATCAGAGTAGAAATAAATAAAATAGAGACCAGAAAAACAGGAATTGGTTTTCTAAAATGATAAACAAAATTGGCAAAACTGTCATTAGACTGAGTAAGAAAATAAGAGAGGAGGGATCCCTGGGTGGCGCAGCGGTTTAGCGCCTGCCTTTGGCCCAGGGCGTGATCCTGGAGGCCCGGGATCGAATCCCACATCGGGCTCCCGGTGCATGGAGCCTGCTTCTCCCTCTGCCTATGTCTCTGCCTCTCTCTCTCTCTCTCTGTGTGTGACTATCATAAGTAAATAAAAATTAAAAAAAATAAGAGAGGAGACTCAAGCAAATAAAATTAGAAATGATAGAGGACACATTACAACTGATACTACAGTACTGTGAGGGTTGTAAGAGACTACTATGGAAAATTATACATCTACCAAATGGGTAACCTAAAATAAATGCATAAAATTCCCCCAAAATGAGGAAGTAGGCAACCCCCCAAACTCATGTTATGAGGCCAGCATTACCCTGATACCAGAGCCAGATAAGGACACTGCGAGCAAAGAAACCATATGCCAATTATCTCTGACGAATACAGAGGCAAAAAATCTCAACAAAATATTAGTGAGCTTTATGACTTTATTTTGTACCTTACTACTGCATCAGGATTCTAGGCTTCACAGTGTTTTGATTTAGGTTATCAGCGGGTTCCTTACCTCAAACGCAAACACATTTTCATGCCTTCCCTTACTCAACCTCGTTTCTGCATTTGATGCTGATTATTCTCCTTACTTCCTGAAAGGTACTACTCTCTTGGCCTTAATAATGCCACACGTTGACCTCATACCACCCTTCTAGTTCTTTTTGTTCCCTCCACTCCTTCAATGCAGGTGCTTAAAAATGTTTTAGTCTTCGTCCAATGTTCTTTTTATTCTACGGTCTATAGGGAATCCCATCAACTCTTTGGCTTCAACTACAGTGTTGACCTGCTGGTTATTTCTACTTCAATCAGATTTTTATTCCTACTCGTAGTCCCATATCCACGGATGACAGCTAAGCCTCCAAACTCATACTTCCTTCTCACTCACCATCTGCTTAGTCACCAGTTTCTGAACAACCTGTCCTCTAAATATTTCTAAATCTGCCTCCTCTTCTTTATCCCTATCAATGCCATCCTTTCTCATGATCTGTCTCTTTCCTAGACATGAACAGAGCCCAAAATGATCTTACCTTGACATTGCTGTCATTTGAGCTTAATCATATATATATATAGTCCATGTGAAGCCAGTGAAATGTCTTCAAAAGGAAAGTGATATGGTAAGAGTAGCATTAAAGAACAAGAAACATTATGTCTACAGTGTGGAGAATAGAAGCTTAAGGGCAGGAGGAGCAGCTAAGTGGTTGTTGTAGTATCCTAGGTGAGAGAGGAGAACCTCTACTAAAAAAATTAAGGGTAGGAACATAAGGCAGTGACAGATTAAAAATATATCCAGGAGACAAATGTTTAGGACATAGTAATTGACACAAGACATGAAATAAAGCAATATTCACTTTACTAATCTTTCAGGGAATTCACCTTTATGCTATCTTATTTTTTGCTCATCTCTACTATATGTCATATATTCACCAATATGGTCTCACCCTAGTTCATATTTATGAATCATTTTTCCAATTGAGATATAATCAACCTTTTCAAATACAACCTCACTTCCTCTCAACTATGCATATCAAATCTACTATTTAAATTTCCCTTTCAGGGGTACCTGTGTGGCTCAGTTGGTTAAGCATCTGGATTTCTTCTATTCAGGTCATGATCTCAGGGTCCTGAGATTGAGCCCGGCATGGGGCTCGGCACTGAACAAGGATACTGCTCGTCCCTCTCCCCACCCCCTTGCCTCTCCCCCTGCTCACACCTGCACACATGCTCTCTCTATCTCAAATAAATAAAATCTTAAATAAATTAAATAAATTTCCCTTTCAATAGGAATTAAACATTCAACATACAGTCAGTGATTTGGAGGATAAATGACACGTTAGTATCATGTCTCAGCAACTAGAAGTTACAAGCGTGGGCATGGATCACTTCACACCATGGACTTGTCTCAGGCCATCTTTTTTCTCTGACCATGCTGAATTCTCTCCTTACCTTGATTTGCTATTTTCCTAATCATCCCATGAAGAAACTATCAACATGAATGCTATCCTACTCCTTTTGTGTTTGTATGCCAAAGCGATACTCTCTGTTAAACATTTCTATTGTGTCTGGCACAAGTGCTTTATATGTGTTATCTCAATGAAAACATAAAACCCCTACAAAATGGATATTATTTTTTCCCACTGGAAAAAATTTGTTAACCAAAATACACGAGAGATTAAGTTGCCAAAGTCATGTAACCAGTATAGTACTATTGTTGTGATTTCTGAAAAATAATGTGAATTCTTTCTGCCTACTTCAAGTGGTTAAATGATTTCTTTATCTGTGGTTTATGGGGTGGATCCAAAGGAGGGGGCAGATCTGAGAAAAAGAATTGCTGTATTAAAATGGGATCACTTCCAAGTCTGCACTGGATTGCATTAGAATACCAAGTAATTAGAATACATTAAATTTCTAATAAATATTGTCTTAATTTTGTTTCTTGGAACTAAACAGTTTTATAATTTTTATACCAAAATAAACACATTTGTGTTCTTGTTTTCCTTTTGGTTTTTTTCCCTTTAGTTATGGGATGTCCAATTCTTTCAAGGAAACCTAGACATTTACAAGGTTCCAGTTGTTCCACTTCTTCAACAGATAGCTTTTTTAATGCACAATGAACATGTCTGTTCTTTCACATTTTATGTTGATTTACATTATAAAACCCAAGCTCTGTCTTAACATAATTGCTAAATATTTGGTAGTTGCTGGTAGTTTATGAACCTAATTTCAGAGTTGACATTTTTATTGATTGTTGTCATTATCTTTAGTAACAGGTTAATTACTCGTGGGACACACATGATATTTTGATATATGCACATTTCACAGAATTAAAGTATCATTGCACCTTTAAGTTTGAAAAACCCTTATAGGTCAATTAATTCTTTAAATAACCCCTATTTAAAACATATATATATGACCCAGACCACTGCCAGCAAAGCATAAAATTAAGAACATTTGCCAGTAGTAGGCATGAGAGGAAAAATGATCCTTTAAAAAAATTTAGTTTTACACAATCTCTATCTCAGTGAGCTTAATAAATAAAAGTATTTACTACACGCCAAGGGTTGTTCTAAGTGCTTACATGTATGAATGCATGCAATCCTGGATGAAGATATTATTATTAAATATGATCCATTTTATAGATGCTAAGACTGAGGTACAGAGAAGAAAAATAAATCTATTCAAGGACATGCAACTAGTTCATGATAGAGCTAGGTTTCAGATTCAGCCCAGGGATTTAATGGCTACATTATGATTTCTTTAGTCTGGTAAAAAAAAAAAAAAGCATTAGAACAATTGTTCAGTGATGGAGTTTAGCCTTTTTACATTGATTTTCATCCTTTCTCTATTTTTGACAGACTGTTTGGATTATACTAGGAAGTCCACAGGGCTTTGTTGCCAAGTTATTCTAATTGACAAGAATAGAAAGTACCGGATGCCCATTATGTACTCACAGAACATCTATGTTCTACATTCTGTTGGAACTTTTTTTTCAAGAATATATTTATTTTTACCATTGCAAATGCACAGCTTCAGCTGCGAGTGGAAACAACCTCAGTCATTCTGCTCCACTCAATGTTTGAAAAGAATATGCATCATTTCTTCAGTCAGCTGGATTTCTTTCCATAATGATATGCTGCACTGATCAGCTCTGAAAGTATTTATAACCCACCTCATTTTAATAGGACTATTAATACTCCTGATGTTTCAACAAACAGTATTAATCATTTCACTGTTGACATATTGACAAATGATTTGATATGCAGAAAAGGAAAATATAATCAAAGACAACCAAATTTCATCTTTCAGCTGTTCATGGAAGAAAATAATGTTAATATAATTTAAAGTTTCAAAGAGGATTAACAACTATGCTGGTGAGAAGTACCCAACAAAAACAACCCAGTCGTAAGTTAGCAGTAGATACTGGCAATAAAACAAGATGCTCCAGTTAAGAATATTATATCATCCCAGAATGAAGCATCAAGCCTAATTTTGTGGTATTAAAGGCATAATTCTGAAGCTTTACTTCTCACATCAGTTTGGCTTGCAAAGGTCATAGTATACTCTTGACAGGGAGACCCACTGCAAGGATTTTATAGGCCAGGAGTACAACAAAGGATTGTATCCTGCACTACAACTGAATGAAAATTTCTGGAATTTGGTTTATATTAGTATCGTGAATAGATGACAAATGGTAGCCACTGATTTAATGTTATGAAACAAAAGTGCATTGTAAAATATAATCAGAAAATATAATTTCACCTTTAATTACATATATAAGAATTTATACATTCTTATTATGCAAATCAAAGATACTAATTTTAATATGTACTAAGCTTTATCCATCCAATGAACATGTTGCTTCAAAATAACACTTATTGGGGTGCCCTGCTGGCTCAGTAGAGCGTGCAACTCTTTTTTTTTTTTTAAAGGTTTATTTATTCATGAGAGACACACAGAGAGAGAGAGGCAGAGACACAGGCAGAGGGAGAAGCAGGTTCCTCACAGGAAGCCCAACATGGGACTTGATCCTGGATCCTAGGACCAGGCCCAGAGCTGAAGGCAGATACTCAACCACTGAGCCACCGAGGCATCCCAAGTGTGCAACTCTTGATCTTGGGGTTGTGAGTTTGAACCCCACATCAGGTGTAGAGATCACTTAAAAATAAAATCTTAGAAAATAACACATTCCAGTACTACTGCTAGTGCTCAGAACACGTTTGGAATACATCATTTGGAATTTTCTTGGAAGCCAGCTGAAAGCCACTTGAGAAACTTGTCTAAGCAATTTTAATACTTTGTTTTAGAAAAAAAATAGTCAATTTTCCATTTAGTAATTTCACACTACTTTTTGGTGTTTAGTTAAAACATCCTTATCCACCTGCAAGTGATGAGAGCAGTACCAAAATGGTAACTGGTGCATGGAAGATGCTAAATTAATGTTTTGTGGATAAATGAATAAGTGAGACACAGGCTCCAGAGATAATTCCAAGAAGGAAGATTCATGAATTATTTGAGCAGTAGCTTCATCACTGAAAGAAGTTTATGTTCTCCCATGTGTACTACTTAGAAGGGGATGACACTTATCTGGATGGATGAGTTCAAATCTTCACATTATAAAATCAATCACCTTATTTTTAAGTCACACTTGGTATATCCAGAGTTTAACTTCTAGTCCAAGATTTTTCAGAATTTGAATTTATTCAAATGGATTTTATATTTTGTAAGGCAAATCAAGAGTTATCTACCGCCTTATAAATAATGCATAGGGAATAGGAATAGATGTAGTAACATGAAGTTGGTTTATTATGAGTGAAAAAATATTTAACACCAGTTCTGTTCAAATACAACTGAAAAGCATGAGCAATTCTTCATATCCTTTGCCCTCACTTTATGATAGCTACCCCATTAGCAGGCTGCCACTGTAGCAATGCTACATGAGGTCCTTAGGCAGGTTTTTCTATGCAGATAATCAGGGGAAAATTAGTAAAACTCACTAACCAATGGGTTGACTTCCGTAAGATGGCCAGGTGGTCTATCTAATGCTGGGTAGTGAGCTTGTTTGGATTTTTCTGATTTTCAACCAATCATTTGGGTGCAATACACATTCAGTCAGGGCAGAACAAAGCAGAGCAAACAGACAAGGATTGGATTGGAGCCCTTGGAATCCTGGCATTCCCAGGAGCAGCGGATAATGAAAAGATGACTATTCTAGGAGTTTCAACTACTAGGACATCCTGAGGCTAACCCATGTATTTTTAAGCTAATTATTGCTACCATGGCTCCTTCTCCAAGGTACCCAGGAATTCAATAGGGACAGTAAGTGAAGTAAACTGAGTCAGCCTTTCTCTTGCTACCAATTCAGGGATTATAGTATAATCAACTTACCTTTGTCCTTACAGTGAATGCTTATCTTAATCTCAAAGCTTTGGGATAGAAAGAACAAACACCTTCCCTTCACAAAACACATGGGATCTGTTGTCCTACTGGTAATTTTGAAAATGGTTATTAAGTAACTAATGAAACTCCTGATAGCATGCTGAATTGCTTGCTATTTCTTTATGTGTGATTATTCTTTAATATTCAGACTTCCAATTGCAATCTAAAAACTGCATTTCTTTCTACTAAGGTCATAGAGAAACCAAGATTTCTGCTGATATGAGCACCACAAAATGGTCACACTTTTATAGAGTAGCTTTGCTCTGAGGAAGTTGCTAATATGGCTAAAATTTATTTGTGTTTTGTCCTGAGAAGCAGCAGCCATTGTCATTTCCTACAATCTGGCATACACACAGAGAAAAACATGAGGAAGTGATTTGTCCAAAGTTAAGACATGGAACTGGAACTGGAATGTATTTTGTCCTAACACAGAATTTTCTCTGGGGGCTGAGAAGCATTGAATTAAACAATCAGAGGGCTTGGGAATTTGTGTTCTGTATGTTGTTTGATAAGGTGGAAGCATATCATGGAGAACAGAAGGCAATATTCCCAAAATGATGAATTCTCAAAATTCTCCTAGATAAAATATTACTCCAGCTACTGCCTTGATTTTGATAGCACATTTTAAAAAATGGTTAAGAAGGCCTGCTTATTCATACTCCTAAACTCATCATTAAATTCCATCCTCATCATCACCAAAACTATCTAAGCTGTTATCATTCTTCCTTGAGCACTTGAGGATTAAATGAATCGGTATACATCAACTGCTTAGAACAGTATCTGGAACAGCATGATTCAACATACCGAGCATCCACCATGTGCCCTTTAGGCATTATACGAGACAAAGAGATAAATAAAAACTGGCTTAAGCCCTTTAAGTACCCAAAATCTAGTGAACAACAAGACAGAAACATAAGTACCTGCAATGTATGATACACTTGTTTTTAGTATATGTGCTGCCGAAGCGAGCACTGTATGATACACTATAGCAAGTGACATAATAAAGCCACAAACCACGATTATTGGGGTAAGAAAAGTTATATTTATTATTACCAATTAATTCATTCGCTCATTGATATAAATTAGCTCACACTTTTCTCACAACCTTTTTAAGGTGAGCTGGATAGATGTTCCTTTGAGCCCTTATATAGGGCTTTATTGTTTACACGGTGCTTTCGTATACACTGGCTCATTTATTGTAACCCTCACAACAGCTTTGCAATGGTGATATTAGCAGTATTTTCATCGCATAGAAAGGAAACAGATTTGGAAATAATGTTTTATATGGTTGGTCAAATGTCAGAGGTGTTCTGATGGCAAAGCCAGGACGAGGAAACGGAGTTGAAGGAAGATAGACACAGGCCCACGGTCACAGAGCTAGTTAGTAGTTCAATTTGGGATTATATTTTGTAAAGGCATATTCTGGACAATAGGGCCATACCTCATCAGGAATGGAATGGCCAGGGACACCTGGGTGGTTCAGCGGTTGAGCATCTGCCTTTGGCTCAGGGCATGATCCCAGAGTCCTGGGATCGAGTCCCACGTCAGGCTCCCTGCAGGGAGCCTGCTTCTCCCTCCGCCTATGTCTCTGCTTCTCTCTCTGTGTCTCTCATGAATAAATAAATAAAACCTTTTTTTAAAAAAAAAAAGGAACGGAATGGTCAATGTATCTATTACCTCCACCCTCTGGTCCCTGGGATGTCTGTTAGTACCCATAAAATATCTTATTATATAGGACTTTTTAGAAGATGCACTGGTATTTGCCTTGCCTTGAAATGCTTTTAGGACCTATCTTCCTAGTATGAATCTTCTTTGGCATCCAGTATGACCTTTACAAATAAGAAAAATGATGATGGGGCACCTTGGTGTCACACTGAGTTAAGCATCTGACTCTTGGTTTCAGCTCAGGTCATGATCTCAGGGCCATGGGATCAGCCTGCATTGGGCTCCATGCTCAGAGAGAAGTCTGCTTGAGATTCTCTCTCTCCATCTCCTTCTGCCTCTCCTGCTTGTGCTCTCTCTCTCTAAAGTCAATAAATAGACCTTTTAAAAAATTATGACAAAGATTGACATTTTAAAAAGTATTTTCAAGAAGGGATTAGCAAATAAATCATTAGTTTCAATCAGGAGGCTCACCCTTCCTCATTTAGTATTTATATTAAGAGTGCGTTCTTCTAGAGGGCATTGTTTTACATTAAGCACTGAGGGAATATTTCAAGTTGGTCTCTTATGTGGACTCATTATTATTAGAATACCAGAAATATATTCAAGTATGGCATGGTTAATCGGAATAAATTTCTCTGCCACTCACCTTACTGTAAATTTTACAGTATATGGGTGGGCTGATGTAGGAATGATTAAGTAGATAAGAGATTTCTTTTCTGAAATAGTCAAAAGAATTTGAATTAAAGAGAATGGTGACTTCTTCTTTGCCAATTTGAATGCCTTTAATGTCTTTTTGTTGTCTGATTGCTGAGGCTAGGACTTCCAGTACTATGTTGAATAGCAGTGGTGAGAGTGGACATCCCTGTCTTGTTCCTGATCTTAGGGGAAAGGCTCCCAGTGCTTCCCCATTGAGAATGATATTTGCTGTGGGCTTTTCATAGATGGCTTTTAAGATGTCGAGGAATGTTCCCTCTATCCCTACACTCTGAAGAGTTTTGATCAGGAATGGATGCTGTATTTTGTCAAATGCTTTCTCTGCATCCAATGAGAGGATCATATGGTTCTTGGTTTTTCTCTTGCTGATATGATGAATCACATTGATTGTTTTACGGGTGTTGAACCAGCCTTGTGTCCCAGGGATAAATCCTACTTGGTCATGGTGAATAATTTTCTTAATGTATTGTTGGATCCTATTGGCCAGTATCTTGTTGAGAATTTTTGCATCCATGTTCATCAGGGATATTGGTCTGTAATTCTCCTTTTTGGCGGGGTCTTTGTCTGGCTTTGGAATTAAGGTGATGCTGGCTTCATAGAACGAATTTGGAAGTACTCCATCTCTTTCTATCTTTCCAAACAGCTTTAGGAGAATAGGTATGATTTCTTCTTTAAACGTTTGATAAAATTCTCCTGGGAAGCCATCTGGCCCTGGACTCTTGTGTCTTGGGAGGTTTTTGATGACTGCTTCAATTTCCTCCCTGGTTATTGGCCTGTTCAGGTTTTCTATTTCTTCCTGTTCCAGTTTTGGTAGTTTGTGGCTTTCCAGGAATGCATCCATTTCTTCTAGATTGCCTAATTTATTGGCGTATAACTGTTCATAATATGTTTTTAAAATCGTTTGTATTTCCTTGGTGTTGGTAGTGATCTCTCCTTTCTCATTCATGATTTTATTAATTTGAGTCTTCTCTCTCTTCTTTTTAATAAGGCTGGCTAATGGTTTATCTATCTTATTAATTCAAATCAAAACTACAATGAGATACCACCTCACACCAGTGAGAATGGGGAAAATTAACAAGGCAGGAAACAACAAATGTTGGAGAGGATGCGGAGAAAAGGGAACCCTCTTACTGTTGGTGGGAATGTGAACTGGTGCAGCCACTCTGGAAAACTGTGTGGAGGTTCCTCAAACAGTTAAAAATATACCTGCCCTACGACCCAGCAATTGCACTGTTGGGGATTTACCCCAAAGATACAAATGCAATGAAACGCCGGGACACCTGCACCCCGATGTTTCTAGCAGCAATGGCCACTATAGCCAAACTGTGGAAGGAGCCTCGGTGTCCAACGAAAGATGAATGGATAAAGAAGATGTGGTTTATGTATACAATGGAATATTACTCAGCTATTAGAAATGACAAATACCCACCATTTGCTTCAACGTGGATGGAACTGGAGGGTATTATGCTGAGTGAAGTAAGTCAATCGGAGAAGGACAAACATTATATGGTCTCATTCATTTGGGGAATATAAATATAGTGAAAGGGAATATAAGGGAGGAGAGAAGAAATGTGTGGGAAATATCAGAAAGGGAGACAGAACATGGAAGACTCCTAACTCTGGGAAATGAACTAGGGGTGGTAGAAGGGGAGGAGGGCGGGGGGTGGGAGTGAATGGGTGACGGGCACTGGGTGTTATTCTGTATGTTAGTAAATTGAACACCAATAAAAAAAAAAGAGTGAAAAGACAACCTAAAAAAAAAAATAAAGAGAATGGTGAAAATAGGTATTAACTTGAACTTGTCTCTCACTTAGGATGTTCCTCAGTTCTAATTTAAATCTGGTTTCTAAGTAAACTTGAATGAGAAAAATATATTACTGCTAAAATTGTAGGACTCCATCTTTGAACATGATGTGAAATATAATATTTAGAAAAGAAAGTTGGAATGTATGGATATTTTGGTTCAGGATTATAAAGCCTTTGTAGAGAGGTGATATATTTATGAAAAAAAGTCAAGACTTTTATAACATTGCTAATCTCTATCTATCCATCAAAATTCAAGTCAAATATGCATTATATGAAAGTTATACCCAAACATTTTAACAATGGTTATCTTAAGAGCGGTACAGTAGACACTGCTCACAATTATTCCCTTCAAACCTTTGTCATGCCTTCCTGCATGCAGAATATCTTCCTCTGTCCCGCTGATTTGGGGGCTTAACCATGAAATTTTTTTTTTTAACCATGAGATTTGTAATCTATGGAACAAGAGTGGAAGTCACAGTATAACAGCTTCATGTGGAGGCTTTAAGAATCATTACTTGTGATTACCCTTGTGGCTCATTCTCAAAATACTCTCATTTTTAAAGAGAAGAATGCGGGGGGATCCCTGGGTGGCGCAGTGGTTTGGCGCCTGCCTTTGGCCCAGGGCGCGATCCTGGAGACCCGGGATCGAATCCCACATCGGGCTCCCGGTGCATGGAGCCTGCTTCTCCCTCTGCCTGCGTCTCTGCCCCTCTCTCTCTCTCTCTCTCTCTCTCTCTCTCTCTTTCTGTGACTATCATAAATAAATAAAAATTTAAAAAAAAGAGAAGAATGTGGGTCAGAATGGTTAGAGACATGTTTGTAATCATATAGCTCATGAGTCTTCAGATCTATAGGATTGGAAGTAACATTCTTCTTTTATATAACGTTCACAACTTCTGTTCATTGTCGTTACTATTTTCTCCGAATTTGTTTTTACCCAAGTCATGATGAATTTTTTCATGCAGCCACTTGTTCATTATGAAGACAGAGCAGGAGTGAAGAGAATCTTCTGAAGATGCACTAGCAGGTCACAAGAAGCAATCTTTTTATGTACATTCATGCATAAACAATACCATCTGACTTAAAATGCTATTTAAGAAAACTCTAAGATAAATAACCTTAGAAACTAGGCTTAATATTGGTCCTTTAAGACCATAGTATCTGTTAGGGGCAAATGCCTGTTCTGTACCCATATTTGATTTTTTTGTTCCCATGTTCTGCTGTGATTTGAGATCCTTAGCCACACCTTCAACATCTGGCTCCTGGCTTCTATCTCTGTTTCAGAGTAACCTGAAAAAGTGAGTGATATCTACCCCAGATGATCCAGCGTCTGATACACATCACAAAGTACGTTCTATTCTTACAGGCTGAAAATCGGGGAAGTTGATTCAATGGTTTTCCTTTGTAAACCAGCTTGTCTTCATATATAGGCTTTTCCTCATGCTATACTACATTTTGCAATCACCTAAATTTCATTTGCAGGGAATTACCATCTTTCTATTGTTTCTCCAGGTATTCCTCATTACTGAAAAATGCAAATATACTTTTTGCTCGAAACCCCTGCTGATGGAAACAAAATCCACATCGCTACTCAAATTATTATGAGCTACCTACAGCACTTGGCTAAACTAGGTGCATAGAAACTATTTCATAAAACATTCTCTCTTTATAAGGAAAGTGTGACAAGAATATGATGTGGTTTCTTAATTTCAGAATTGTTTCTTCTTCATCCAAATGAGAGATTGTTAGCGTGAAGAGGTAACAAGAAATAGTGAGGACTTGCCCAGCTTGACACTCTGTAGCTTGGGTAGATCCATGTCTATGTCCGTGCATCACCATGGAAAGTGAGGAAGAGGACAATTAGGAGTAGGGTTGACTCCTTGCTTCAACAGAGCAGTTCTTTTTTTTTAAGATTTTATTTATTTATTCATGAGGGAGAGAGAGAGAGAGACAGACAGACAGACAGGCAGTGGGAGAAGCAGACTCCATGCAGGGAGCCCGATGCAGGACTCGATCCCAGGTCTCCAGGATCACACCCTGGGCCGAAGGCAGCGCTAAACCACTGAGCCACCCAGGCTGCCCAACAGAGCAGTTCTTAATTGTCTTTATAAACTGTGCTTGGATAATACTTTGTTTTAAAAAGGGTCCATGGGAGAAAAATTGTTTTAAATCACTGGGCTGGGGAGGCCTGGCTGGCTCAGCAGTTGAGCGTCTGCCTTTGGCCCAGGGTGTGATCCTGGAGTCCTGGGATCGAGTCCCACATTGGGCTCCCTGCATGGAGCCTGCTTCTCCCTCTACCTGTGTCTCTGCCTCTCTCTGGGTCTCTCATGAATAAATAAACATAATCTTAAATCAATCAATCAATCAATCACTGGGCAGGACAATGAGCGGAGGTTTCGAAATCGGCTAGATTAGGTTCAATACTGGCCAAAACTATGTGACCTTGAGTAACCAAACTCTTTAAATTTCAGTTTCCTTATCTGTAAAATAGAGATGAATGAAGTCATACATCCATGTACTCAGAATATGGCAGGTATTTAATAAAGGGTAACATTTATATTTGTTATTATTACACAGAATAACAGGATACGTGATACAAGATCTTCATCTTCAAAAATTCGTCAAGTGACAATTCTGTGAAAAGCCTAAGACTTGCTCATTGCCCTTGAAAACTTTACAGCCTAATTGGTAAGATGATACATAGCATTAAAAAAATCAACAATCGAACAAGGCCAAGAACTAAGTGATTTGGATTCCCTGGCTGAGGAAAAGAAAAGGCCTGAATTAAAAAAAAAATGAGTATGTTCAAGCACATGACCTTATCCTTTTGGCATGAGTCTATGTGTGTCCACATTATGAAGACTGTCCCCAAATTGAGATAGAAACAATTACTAATTTACTGACTGCAGTACAACATCTCCATTTAACAGGAGGAAAATGAGTGCCAAGGGCAAACAGCCATGAATGGTGCTCCCTAAAGGACAAACAATCCATAGATTATCTACTATGTCTCCACACTATCATTCCATTTACAACATGCTTGAGACGAACAAAAACAACTATTCCAATTCGCTGAATTATACTAGCTCAGGGTAGGCAATATGGAAGGGAATAGGATGAATGTGTAACAGCCATTGTTCACAAGAGTGCTTTTTGGAGAGGCCTCATAAATGTCACTGAGTTGGTTTCTATTTACTAACTCTCCAGAAATCATGAAAAAATGTTAACACGACCACATGGTAGAGAGAACGCAGGGAGGAAACACGCACTCAGAATATAATGGGAAATTAGTCCATTAATCATGCAAGGCCAACTGATGACCATGCCTCACCAAAGCCCAGAGCCTCATGGGCAGTGTCACTCATGGATGATGCTCTCTCTCTCTCTCCTGGTGTCATTAATTCACTCAACAAAAAGTCCTGAGTTCTGTTCTGGGACTAACAGAGCAAACAAGACAAGGCTGCTGCTCCTTAGGAAGTTACTGCCTATCGTGGGATACAAACAAGAGATTATAAGTGGTGCAGTGAAGACGTCAGGGGAGGCAGGTAAAGGTTACCAGGGAAGTTCATCTAGTGGGGCATTTAACCCGGTTGTGGGAGTCTGAAGAGGACATAATAGCAAAGGCGAGACGCGAAGAAGGAAGAAGAACTAACCAGGTGACAATGTGGGAAGAGCGCGGCACAAAGTTCCAAGGACACAGGTGATTACTAGCAGCAAAGGTCCAGATGCAGAAATGATGATGCTATTCTGGAAAGGACTACAGAAACAAAACAAAACAAAAGAAAACAAATCTCACCTAAGGGGGAAGGAGAAGTGAGAAGGCATTAGGTTAGAAAGGGTCTTAGTAACCATGTTCAGGCCAATGGAGGAAACTATGGAATGATGTTAAGCAGGTGCTTATCAGGAGCAGGTTTGCCACTGAACAGTTACTCTAGAAGAGGGGGACAGAGACCTAGATACCACTTCATAGACTGTTGCAGTAACAGTGCTGATGTTTTCCTGGGCAAAGAGGGGCTCGGTGGTGATGGAGATAAATGAACGGATATGGAAAGTATTTAAGAAATAAAATCAACAAGAGTTGATGATTTATGACATGTAGTGAATGAGCAAAAAGAAGACTTCTCAGTTTGGGGGACGGGTACACAAGGAAACAGATCTGCAGAGAATCCCAAACGTGTACAACTAGACAGAAGTGTGAAGAAAATCAGGAGAGTGTGGTGACACAGACCCTACAGGAAAAGAGTGTTTCAAAAAGGATGGTAGTGTATCAAGTGATATTAAGGGATACTTAGAAGGGACCTAAAACTTAGTGGATTTGGCATCAAATAAATCACTAGTAGCCTGGGCATTCTGTTAGAACATTTTAGAACATTCTGTTATAACACTGATCACCTATGTGTAGATGAGTGCTTTTATTTCCAACAACAGAGAAAGAGTAGGTAACCTGAACAACCACCCTCTATAAAACATAAAGAAATGCAAGGCAAAATCAACCAAACACCCTTGAAATACATAGCTGAGACCACAAGGTATTGCATATGGTTGGGATGATTTTAAAATTACAGACTTGTAAACGCAGTGCAGAAAATTTCTGTACACCTTTCATCCGGCTCCCTCAGAGGTTAACATCTCCTGACCACACTCCAATGATAAAAATGAAGAGACAGAAATGTGTACACTGGGACTAAACTACAGACGACACTCAGATTCCACCAGTTTTTCCAACGAAGGTCCTTGTTCTGCTCGACCGTGATAGCACATTACACTTAGTTGTCACATCTCTTTCGTTTCCGTGACACTTCTTTTGTCTTTCCTAATTGTTCAAGATGTTGACAATTTTGCAGAATACTAGTAAGCTATATTATAGAATGTCTCTCAGTTCACTTTTATCTGATGCTTTCTCATGAGTAGATACGAGTTATGCTCTTTTTTTGGGCAAAAACACCAGAGATGGGAAATTGATAATGCCGTACCCTACTCTGTGCCTCCCAGGCAGGCAGCCTGGTCAGCTTTCAAGGCTCTGGACTGAGAAGTCTCCTGATTCTTCCTCCAACTGTAGGTCTGACAACGGCACTCATGCCTGTCCCTCCCCCTGAATAGATTTTTTAAAAAAAATCTGTTCCTTTTCTCCAACAACAAATTTTCACCAATGCCCTAAGTATCAGTGTGCTATTTTTCTTTCCTCCCAGAGATGATTTTATTCAATATGGATAATAGGGGTCATGATCTGAGCCTTGTTCCAGCTCCTCTCATGGTGGCTGCTGTTCCTTTTCTCCTGGTGTGTACCATAAAGGGAACTTTCCAAGGCAAGGACTCTCTCTAATCTTCTCTGTGATCCATCTTCTAAGGTACATGCAGGAAAAGCCTTCAAGATGTTTCAGACTTCAATTTTTGTGGTCATCATGGGATTCACTGTCTTGCAAGTGAACACTACCCTGGATGAATTCTATTCACTATCATCTGCCTGTTGTCTTCTCCAAGTAAGCCAGAGCTCACGTCTTTTCCTTAGGTTTTAGGACACTTGGTTGCCCTGCAACCTCAAATCTCTCACGAGTTAGTGAAAAATTATGAATTCAAAGATTTTTCTTCAGCTTTCCTTTTTAACTGCAAAGTGGGAGTCACACTCTTTCTGGCTCTTCACATCCTCAAGCAGAGATGCAAAAGTATCTATTACTATATTTTATGTAGACAACAAATACTTTTTCTTTAAAAATATAAAAAATCACTATTTCTTAAATTTGTGACCTTATTAGTTTGTCATGATTTTAATATATCTCATTATGATAGTGTTTCTCCAATAAACATTTGGCTCTAACATTTTACCTATTTGAAAGTATATTCCTCATGTTTAGAGGTGAAAGATCCTTTTGATAATACTTCAAACCCTTCAGCTCCATAATATGCCAAATAGTACATATTTGTCCTAAGTAGTGCACTAAGTGCTTAGGTAGATTTATTTTTTTACATTTATTTATTTCTTTTTTAATTAATTAATTAATTAATTCTTTAAAAGAGAGAAAGAGCGAGAGAACTAGAGAGAGCACACACGGGAGGTGAAGAGAGGGAGAAGCAGACTCCTCAGAGCAGGGAGCCCAACGCAGGCCTTGATCCCAGGACCCTAGGATCATGACCAGAGCCAAATGCAGATGCTTAATAAACTGAGCCACCCAGGTGCCTCTGCTTAGGTAAATTTAATGCAAAATACATATTTTTGGAATTTACATATACACATTTTTTCTAATACTATTTTTTAAAGTTTTAAAAAATTTGAGAGAGAGAGACAGAGAGAAAGCACAAGTACAAGAGGGGCAGAGGGAGAAGCAGATCCCCCCTGAGTGGGAAGCCTGATATGAAGCTTGATCTCAAGGTTCCAGACAGAGATCATGACCTGAGCCAAAGTCAGATGCCTAACCAACAAGCCACCCAGGCACCCCCTGATACTATTAAAATAGCATTTGAAGTATATTGAGGCACAGACAAAAGTTAAATGATTGTTTCTGGATTTGACTTTATTCCTCAGTGTTTAGGGTGTTCTGTTTAATTAGGATATATTTTATAAAGCATACTGTCCAGTTTTCAGATTTCTCTAAAAGTTGTTAATACCTAACAGTACTGGCTTATATTTTTTCAAGTATTCTTATACATGAAACAGTCTATTAATACACAATAGATAAAAGCACTGAGGACTGATTAGGTATAGCTACTATTTATTGCTAGAATAATTTGTATTATTGCTTACAGGAATCCAATTTAATTACTCAGCTACCAAATTCATAATTATTTCTGAAACAACTTGCATTCATAATTCCTCTTTATTGATCATACATATAATACATATGTATATTATATATATATATATATATATATATAATATATATGTTATTGTCTTGTCCAACTCTAGTTCCCTTTAATAGCTCTGGAGCAAAGCTATCTTCATGATATAAAAGGACAGCTCATGAACTCGGAATAAGATGAATCTGTATTCACATCCTGGGTTTTCCACTTAACTAATCCTGAACAATTTGCTACAGTTTTCTGGGCCTCAATGTACTCATCTGTAAAATGACTTCATAGAGTTGGTATTAAGATTTGGAATGAAAAAAAAAAAAAGATTTGGAATGATATATGCAAATCAACAAGCACAACTACTGGTGTATACCTGATGTCCAAAACAAAATAGCTATTATTACCGTTATGGTTACATCAAAGGGAATATTATTTATGGCAAGAGCCAAGGCGGTGGGGGTGCCTGGGTGGCTTAGTCAGTTAAGCGTCTGCCTTCGGCTCAGGTCATGATCCCAGGGTCCTGGGATTAAGCCCCGTACCAGGCTCCCTGCTCATCAGGGAGTCTGCTTGTCCATCAGGCTCAGTCAAGGTGGTGATACTAACAGTGGATAGTATAACCAGTTCTATATTTCATACCAAGGAAAATTTCTTTTTTTTTTAATTTTTATTTATTTATGATAGTCAGAGAGAGAGAGAGAAAGAGAGAGAGAGAGAGGCAGAGACACAGGCAGAGGGAGAAGAAGGCTCCATGCACTGGGAGCCCGACGTGGGATTCGATCCCGGGTCTCCAGGATCGCGCCCTGGGCCAAAGGCAGGCGCCAAACCGCTGCACCACCCAGGGATCCCATACCAAGGAAAATTTCAAAAGCTATTTATTGATACTTGAGATAAAGAATATTTTTGAAGAATACTTAAGAAAAAGTCTAAAACTATTAATTAGCTTTCTATCTGTAATTTTTTCCCAGCTTATTGAAGTATAATTGACAGGAACGCCTGGGTGGCTCAGTGGTTAAGCATTTGCCTTTGGCTCAGGGTGTGATCCCAGGGTTCTGAGATCGAGTCCCATATCAGGCTCCCTGCATGGAGCCTGCTTCTCCCTCTGCCTATGTATCTGCCTCTCTCTCTCTCTGTCTCTCATGAATAAATAAATAAAATCTAAAAAAAAGAAGTATAATTGAGAAAATTATAACATACGTAAGGCGTACAATGTGATGATGTATGTGTAAACGGTGAAAGCATTCCAACAATCAAGTTAGTTACCATATCAGTAATCTCACATGGTTCTTTTCTCAGCTCTAAGCTTCTGATCTTGTGATTTTTCTGACTTCAGATGCCACATATATATGAATAGCTGTCAGAAATATTTTGGACACCCCAGATCCGCCCCTCACCTCTATCTTTTCTAAATACTGTCCTTCTTATAGGTTGCATGTAGGTCAAGCTATTTTATTTATTATCTTCCTCTGAAGGAGGAAGTGACTTGGAGGTTTTTGGCTGTGTACATTTTAAAGATAGCAATAGTAACTGAACCTCATTCATCCCTGATTCATTCATCCAATAACTCAGTGGTTACCATGTGTCATATACTATGCTGGAACTTAAGGATCAAAACATTAGATAGGTATGTTCTTTTCCTTGAGACATGTATAATTTACCAGGAAAAAAGCATAATATTCTATTATAGGTGCAATAAAAGAAAAAATATAAATAGCTGTGTGAACTGGAGGAAGGAAAATGGGACGGGAATGTTGGAGGAAGGCTTCATAAAGGATGTGCTATTTTTGCTGTCACTGGAAGGATTAGCTGAGTCGTGCTGGCCAAGGAAAGAACATATGCACTGAATGCAGTTGTAAAAGAGCTTAGACTTCTTCTCAAGGAACAGTGAGAGGGGGAGTGTGGCTGCAGTATAGGGCCCTGGATGGGGTGACAAGAGAGGACATGCTAACAGGAGGTTGAGATGAGTTTGTAACAGGTTTCCTGTGCCTTGATAAGGAGTACAGACATCATCTTGTGGCTACTGGGAGTGTTATGGACTGAATGGAATGAAAATTCCTATGTTGGATCCAATGGGATGGTACTAGAAGGTGGGGCATTTGGGATGTAATTAGATTGTGAGGGTTGATCCTTCATGAATGAGATTAACATCCTTATATAAGAGACCCTGAGAGAGCTCTCTAGTTCTCTCCACCATATGAGGGTACAATGAGAAGACAGTAGTTTGTAACCTGGAAGAGGGCCTTCACTAGAAACCGACCATGTTGGCACCTGATCTTGGACTTGTATCCTCCAGAACTGTGAGAAATAAATATCTGTTGTTTGAAGCCATTCAGTTACAGAAGCCAGAATGGACTAAGACAGTGGCCCAAAGAGTTCAAGATATCATGATATCAGGTTTCTGAAATGTCTCATATTAAAGCTGCTAGACTACATTGATATCAAACTCTCAGCAAATATCTCTTAATATGAGTAAAATAAAGACTACTGGCTGTTTTATGCTAAAAACTATCTGAAAAACAAAGACTTACAAATCAAACATAGATTCCTCACTTAATAAAAATTATTGTTGGCTTTAAGCTCTCAATTATAAATATCTTCTATTACACAAACATACTATTCTCATAATTCTTCATTAAATTAAATGTTTGAGACTTAAAGGGATTAAGTAGATTTTGTAATTATTCCTCAGTTGTTCAGGGGCAGGATCAGATGATGATTCAGCTCTGGTGCCCTCACAGGACACAGCTCATTTCATTAAAGCTCTTACAGAGGCACCAAGGCATGGTGAATGATAATATGTATTGGTCATTGACATGAGTGTGAAAATTAGCAAAACATTTCTAAAAAATAGGTAATCTTGCCAATGCTTAATGGCAGTAATACATACAATGCCACTTTTGCTTTCCTAGACTAGTGGTAGCTAACTATCAGATTCATTGTTTTGACTATTAGATTCATGTTTTCATAGTTTTAATAGGATATAATTTATATACCATAAAATTCACCCATTGTGAGTGTAAATTCAATAATTTTTAGTAAATTTATTGAGCAGTGCAACAATCACCAAAATCTAGTTTAAGGACATATTTGTGTCACCTCCTGACTCAGTTCAGGCTGCTATAAAAATGCCACAGACTGGATAGCTCATAAAAAACAAATCTATTTCTCCCTGTCCTGAAAGCTGGGAAGCCCAAGATCATGGCATGGCTCTGACTGTGCTCCAGTGAAGGCCCTCCTCCTGGTTCATAGCCTCTCACTATGTCTTCACATGGTGGAAGAAGCTACAGATCTCTCTAGATCATCTTTTATAGGGCACTAATCCTATTCAGGAGGACTACACCCTCATGAATTAAATACCTCCCAAAGGCCCCAACTCCTATACCCATCATCTTTGGTGATTAGTATTCCAACATATGAATTTTGGGGGATATATTTGGACCAAAGCCTCCCCCCAAATTCCCTCAAACTAATTTGCAGTCAACCTCCATTCAGACTCCAGCAACAAGAAAACATGTGTTCTGTTTTTATGGATTTGCTTTTTCTTAAGTTTCATGAAAACAGAATCCTAACATGTGGTCCTTGGGTCTTGCCTCTTTCACGTGGCATAATGTTTTTGAGACTCAATCACGCTCTAGAATGCATCGGTAGTTTGTTCCCTTGAATTGAAGTGTAGACATCTACAATATGGATTTACTACTTTCTTTTATCCATTCATCAGTTCATGGACATTTTGGTTCCTTCTACTTTTTGGCTATTACAAAGAATGCTGTTATGAATGTTTATTTACAAGTCTTTCTTTGGATAGAAGTTGTTGCACTGAGTGTGATAGTAAGTTGATGTTTTAATTTTTAAGAAAATTAGTTGTTTTACAAACTGAGTGTACAATTTAAATTCCTAACAGTAATATATGAAAGTTCCAATTTCCCCAAAATGCCATAAACAGTTATTGTCCATCTCTTTTATTTTGGCTATTCATCATATAAAGTGATACCTCATTGTGGTTTTAATTTCAATTTGCCCAATTACTTTAGCATCTTTGCTAAGAATATTTTCATGTATCTATTCATATATCTTCTTTGGTGAATGTTTAATTAAATATTTTACCCATTTATTATTGGGTTGTCTTCTTATTGAGTTGTAAGAGTTCTTTATATATTCTGGATGGGAGTTTTTTAAAATATAAATGATTTACAACTATTTACTCCTAGTTTGTGGACTTTTTTCATTTTCTTAATGGTGTCTTTTGAAATGAGTTTTTCATTTTAATGAAGTCCAATTTATAATTGATTTTTCAAATAGATACCCAATTATCCTAGTTCATTGAAAAAAAAAACTATCTTTTCTTCCACTTAATTGCCTTGGTCCTTTGATTGAAATCAACTGACCATAAATCAAAGATTTTACTTTTGAACTCTCAATTCTTCATACCAATACTTCAATCAACACTTTACTATCTTAGTCACTATAGTTTTATAGTATGTTTTGAAATTGGGTAGAGGAAGTCCTTCAACTTTGTTTTCCTTTCTCAAAATCATTTTGCCTGTTCTCTCTCATTTGCATTTCCAAATAAGTTTTAGGAGTAGCCTTTCAATGTCTATAAAAATTTCCGATGGTGGGGGCACCTGGGTGGCTCAGTTGGTTAGGTGTCTGCCTTCGACTCAGGTCATGATCTCCAGGTCCTGGGATCAAGCCCTGTGTTGGGTTCCCTGCTCAGAAGGGAGTCTGCCCTTCCCCAGTCTCTGTGCATTCTCTCTCCCCCTCCAATAAATAACAATAAAATCTAAAAAAATAATTTCCCATGGCATTTTGATAGTGATTGCAATTAACCTAGAGATCAGTATGGAAGATTTACAATCTTAACAATATTAGATTCTCTAACCCATGATCATGGGAATCTCTCCTTTTATTTAAATCTCTTTATCTCAGCATGTTTTATACGTTTCAGCATATAAATATATTATCTTTAGTTAAGTTGATTATTAAATATATTATTCTTTAGATGTTATTGTGAATGAATTTTTTTAAATTGTATTTTTAGCTATTCAGTACTAACATATACAAGAACAATGGTCTTTTGTTTATTACCATGTATCTTTACACAGCTAAACTATTTTATTTAAAAAATAAAATAAACTACTTTATTATTCTGGAAGTTTTGTGGAGATTACTCAGGATTTTGTAGATGCAGTATTTAGTCATCTGTAAGTAGAGACAGTTTTATTTCTTTATTTTTAGTCTGGATACCTTCCCCCCAACCCTTATTGCATTAGCAGACCTACAGCACAATGTTGAATAGAGGTGGCACAAGAGTGAGCATTATTGCCTTGTTCCTGATCTTGGGGACAGCATTCAGTCTTTCACCATAAACTGTGATGATAGCTGTAGGATTTTCATAGAAACCATTTTTCAAGTAAGAGAAATTCCCATCTGTTTCTAGTTTCACAAAAGCTTTTAATCAATAATGGGTATTAGATATTGTCAAAAGCGTTTTCTGCATCTATTGAAGATAATCATATTGTTTTTATCCTTTTAACTTTGTAAAAAACTGCCAAATTATCTTCCAAAGTGACTGTCAGTTTTGCATTCCCAGTAGAAATTAATGGGAGTCCCTATTGTTCCACATTCTTGCAAGCAATTAGTACTGTCAGGCTTTTTTGTTTTTGTATTTTAACTATTCTTTTAAGTATGTAGTGTCATCACATTGTTGATTTAATTTGCAATTCACAAATAACAATGTTTTGCTTCCTTTCCTTGGCTTACTTGCCATCACTATAAATTCTTTGGTCAGGTGTGCATTCAGATCTTTTGTGCATTTTTAAAATTGGTTGTTTTCTTATTTCTGTATTTTAAGAATTCTTTGTAAATTTTTGTTTTTATTTATTTTTTAAATTTTTTATTCTAATTCCAGTATAGTCAATATCCAGTGTTCTGTTAGTTTCAAGTGTACAATATAGTGATTCAACAATTCTATACCTTATTCAGTACTCATCATAAGTGTACTCTTTAATCCCCTTGAACTATTTGACTCATCTCCATAGTTTGTTCTCTATAGTTAAGAGTCTATTTCTTGGTCTCTCTCTCTTTCTCCCTTTGCTCATTTGTTTTATTTCTTAAATTCCTCATTTGAGTGAAATGATATGGCATTTGTCTTTCTCTGGCTGACTTATTTCACTTAGCATTATACTCTCTACCTCTACCCATGTCATTGCAAATGGCAAGATTTCATTCCTTTTATGGCTGAGTAATATTCCATTGTATATATGCGCCACATCTTTATCCATTCATCTGTCAATGGACACTTGGGCTGCTTCCATAATTTGGTTATTATAAATAGTGCTGCTATAAACATAGGATTGCATATATCTCCTTGAATTACTGTTTTTGTATTTTTTGGGCAAATACCCAGTACTTTGATTCCTGGACCCTAGGGTAGTTCTATTTTTAATTTTTTGAGGCCCTCCATACTGTTTTCCACAGTGGCTGCAACCAGTTTGCATTCCAACCAACAGTGCACAAAGGTTTCTTTTTCTCCAAACCCTCACCAACACTTACTATTTAAAGTTCTTTGTATATTTTAATGAAAGTCCATTATTAGATACATGTTGCAAATACTTCCTCCCAGTCTGTTGCATATACTCTCATTTTCTTAACTGTATCTTTCACAAAGCAGAGGATTATATTTTTAATGATATTCAACTTAACAAAAAGGTTTTTTTTTATTTTATCAATCATGCTTTTGGTGTTTTATCTATATACTTACTCATCACCAAACCCCAGGTTAAGTAGATTTTCCCCCAATGTTTTCTTCTAGAAGTTTTACATTTTACATCTAGAATTTCTGAATTTTACAAGATGTATCGTGAATTTTGAGTTAGTGTTTATGAAAATTCTGTGTCTAGTTTCATTTAGTTTGCATATGGAAATCCAATTTTCCCAGTGTCATTTGTTGAAAAGATTATCCTTCCTCCATTAAATGGCTTCTAGCCCTTGTCATAGATCAGTTTACTATATTTGTGTAGCTATATTTCTGGGTTCTCTGTTCTGTCCCATTGATCAATGTGTCTTATTTTGCTAATACCAAACTGTCTTAATCATTGTAGCTTTATACTAAGTCTTATACTGGTTAGTGTGAGTCCTCCCATTTTTTTTCTTCTAATTCAGTATTATTTTAATTATTCTGGGTCTCTTGCCTTTCTACATGGACACTTCAGGAATAACTTGTCAATATCCATAAAATATTTTGCTGGTATTTTGATGGGGAGTGCAGCTCATTTAAAATATAGTTGAGAATAATTGATATCTTCATATTAAAACTTCCAGTCCATCAGCACAGAATGTTCTCTCAATTTATTTGGAAGTATTTTGATGTTTTTTTATCAAGAGATTTGCAGTTCTCTCTCTATACATCCTGTACAGATTATGTTAGATTTATGCCTAAGTATTTCTCTCTTATTTGTTGCAGTTTGTACACTGACAGTACATAGGAAAGCAATTTATTTGTACAATGACCTTATTTTTTTTTGTACAATGACCTTATATGCTGCTCTATTGATGTACTCTTTTTTTTTTTTTTTTTTTTAGTTTCAGGAGGTATTTGTATTGGTTCTTTGAGATTTTCTACATAGACAATTATGTAATCTTCAAATAAAGTTGTATAGTATAATTGCATTTCTTTCTTTCTAATCTGCATATATATGCCATTTATTTCATTTTCTCCTTTTCCAGTAGCTAAGACTTCCAATATTATGTTACATAAGAATGGTGAGGCAAGACATTAAGCATAATGCAAGCTGTAGTTTTATAGTTGTTACTTATCAATTTGAGGAAGCTTCCTACTTTTCCTAGGTTGTTAGTAGTTTTTATTATGATTAGGTGTTGGATTTTGTTAAATGCTTTTTCTCCACTAATTGATAGGATATGATTTTTCTTATTTAGCCAGCTAATGAGTTAGTTTACATTTATTGAACTTTGAATGTTGAACTAGCCTTGTGTAACTGGAATAAATTTTATTTGGTTATGATATAGAAATATTTTTATACATTGTTGGATTTTATTTTCTGATATTATAATTTTCACACCTATGATCATGGGAAAAATTATTATTCTTCTGTTTTTGTGTGAAATTATAAAGGTTAACTAAGCCAGATTAGTTAGTGCTTTAAGTATACTATGTACTTAATAATTTTCTGACCACTTAATCTATCAATTATTGAGAAAAATATGTTAAATATTCTGACCAAAACTGTGATTGTAGATTTGGCTCTTTTCCTTTTCAATTCTGTTTTAGTTCATCTCTTTCTATTATTTTTGCAGACATAAATAGAATCACTGTATTGTTGATGAATTTCCTTTTTCATTCTTATATAACATCCCTCATTTTTATTAATATGCCCTGCACTAAAGTGTACTTTGTCTGATTTTGTAATAGACACTAGAGATTGCTTATAATTAGTCTTTGCAGAATATATAATTTTCTATTTGTTAAAATTAATCTACATGTATCTTTGTATTTAGGATGAATCCTTTAATGCAATGTATAATTGGGTCTTATGTTTTATATTCATTGTAAAATTGCTGATATTTTAATTAAATTATAACAGTTAATATTAAAATATTTATCTTTATTATACTATAGTTCTACTAAATAATTTACTAATATATAATTAATTTAAATATTTAGTCCATTTCTATTTTTTGAAGGTTTATTTATTTTAGAGTGACAGAGAGAGAGGAATGCCCGAGTGGCTCAGCCATAGAGAGTCTGTCTTTGTCTCAGGGCATGATCCCAGCATACCAGGATCGAGTCCCACATCAGGCTTACTGCATGGACCCTGCCTCTCTCTGTGTGTCTCTAATGAATAAGTAAATAAACAATCTTTTAAAAAATTGAGTGATACAGATAGAGAGAGAAAGAGCAAGTGAGTGAGTATGGTGGAGGGAGGAGCTGAGGGAGACAGAGAATCTCAAATAGACCCTTGCTGAGCATGGGCTCGACCTCACAATCCTGAGATCATGTCCTGAGCTAAAATAGTCAAACACTTAACTGAGCCACCCAGGCACCCCTAGTCCATTTATATTTAATGTAATTATTGGTATGATAGGTTTTTTTTTTTTGATAGGTTTTTTTTTTTTGGTATGATAGTTTTTAAGTGTAGCATCTTTCTATTTGTTTTCCATTCTTCATTCTCATTTTTCCTGATGATTTTAGGATTAAATATGCATTTTTAGTATTTAATTTCATTTCCACAATTGGTTTATAATTTCCTCTTTATTTTTTTCAGAAGTTGCTGCAAGATTTTACCACATGTATTTAAAAATTATTAATTCTACAAGCAACTAATACTACATCTCCTTTCTTATATTGTCATTAGTTTACAAAATATACTTTCATTCTCTCCATTGTGCTACTTTCATCTTTTACTACAATATATGTTCAAAAGCTTTCATAATATGGTTATTAATTTCTACTTCAAGTTAATTATCTTTTTGAATTTTTTTACTAAGATATAATTTACACACTTTAAAATTCACCCTTTTTAGAGTACAGTACTCTGGGTTTTAACTAATGCATATAATTATGTAACCATCACCACAGTCAAGATAAAGAACGGTCCTATATCCTCCAAATTACCCTTGTTCCTTTCTGGTCAACTATTAAAAAAATGTTAGAACAAATGAACAAACTCAGCAAAGTTGCAGATGTAAAGTCAATACACAAAACCCTGACACATTTTGATTCACTAATAACAAACTTTCAGAAATAGAAATAAAGAAAAGAATCCCGTTTACAATAGCATCAAAAAGAATAAGATGCCTAGGAAAACAAGGAGGTAAAAGATCTGTATGCTGAAAACTATAAAATATTAATGAAAGAAATTAAACGCATAAATACATGGAAAGATATTCCATGCTTATAGATTGGAAGAGCCAATGTTGTCAAAATGTCCATACTACCCAAAAGCAATCTACAGATTTAATGCAATCCCCACAATTCCAATGGCACTTTTCAAAGAAATAGAACAAACAATCCTGAAATTTGTATGGAACTGTGCGTGCGCGCGCGCGCACACACACACACACACACACACACACCAAAACAAAACAGCCAAAGCAATCTTCAGAAAAATGAACAAAGCTGGAGGCATCATGCTCCTTATATTACAAAGGTACAGTAATTAAAACAGTATAGTAGTGGCATAAAAACAGATATATAAATTGATGCAACAGAATAGAGAGCCTGAAAATAAACCCACACATATATGTCAATTTGTGAAAAAAGCCAAGAATATACAACAGGAGAAGGACAGTCTCTTTAATAAATGGTGTTGGGAAACATGCAAAAGGATGAAACTAAATTGCTGTGTTACACCATACACAAAAATTAACCCAAAGGGATTAAAGACTTGAATGAGACCTGAAACCATAAAACTAGAAGAAAACATAGGCAATAAGCCCCTTGACATAGGTCTTGGTGATGATTCTCTTAATCTCACACCAAAATAAAAAGCAACGAAAGCAAAAATAAGTAAGTGGGACTACTGTACACACACACAAACAGTTGCTGCACAGCAAAGGAACCCATCAACAAAATATAAAGGCAGCCTATGCAATGGGAGAAGATATTTGCAAGTCATTTATCTGATCAGGGACTAATATCCAAAATATATAGAACTCATACAGTTCAATAGCAAAAAACAAAAAAAAAAAAACAAAAAAAAACAACAAAAAAAAAAAAACCAAACGACCCAATTAAAATACAGGCAGATAATCTGAATAGACATTCTCCACAAAAATCATTGAGGGCACCTGGGTGGCTCAGTCAGTTAAGCATCTGACTCTTGGTTTTGGCTCAGGTCATCATCTCAGGGTCGTGAGACTGAGCCCGAGTTAGGCTCCTCACTTAGCATGGAGTCTGCTTGAGATTCGCTCTCCCTTTCCTTCTGCCTTGCCTCCCCTCCCACAGTACAATACAATACAATAATTAATTAATTAATTAATTAATTAAAAGACATTCAGATGGCCAACTGGTACATGAAGAGATGCTCAACATCACTAATCAGGGAAATGCCAATCAAAACCACAATGAGATAGATATTACTTCACACCTTCTAGAATGGATAAAATAAAAAAGACAAAAGATAATACGTGTTGGTGAGGACATATAGAAAAGGGAAATTTAGCACACTGGCAGGAATGGAAATTGATGCAGTCAGAATGGAAAACAGTAAGGATGTTCCTCAAACAATTAAAAGTACAAATACCATATGATTCAGCAATTCCACTTTGGGGTATTTATCCAAAGAAAATGAAAACAGTAATTCAGAAAGATATATGCAAGTGTCCACCAAAGGATGAATGGATAAAGAAATTGTAGTGTGTGTGTGTGCAATCAAATATTATTCAGCCATTAAAAAGAATGAAATTTTGCCATTTTTGACAACATGGATGTACCTTGAAGATATCATGCTAAGTAAAATAAATCACAGAAAGACAAAAGCTATTTATAATCTTCTATATATAGAATCTCAAAAAACAGAAACAAAAAACAACAACAAGAAAAACAACCTCATAGATGAAGATAACAGGATAGGGGTTACCAGTGTTGGGGAGTGGGAGAAATGGGTAAAGGGAGTCAAAAAGTAAAACAAAAACAAAAACAAAAACGAAAAAAACCAAAAACACAAGTTGCTGTGAAACAGATGGAAAAATTTTGAATATTTTGTTAAGTGCCAAACTATTTTCCAGGATAGCTGTACCATTTTATATTCTCACCAGCAATGTGTGAATGATCCAGTTTCTCTGCATCCTTGCTCGCTTTTTGTGTTATTGCTATTTTTTTATTGTAGATATTGTGATGGGGTGGAACAATATCTCCTTGTAGTTGTAATATCATTTCCCTAATGGCTAATTATGTTGAACATTTTTTTTTCTTTTTTATGTTGAACATTTTTTTCGTGTGCTTATTTGTCATTCTTGTAACTTCTTTGGTCAGGTTTTTGTCCAAGCTTTTCAATGCCCTTGACCACTTTCTAATGGAAGGGTCTGTTTTTATTGCTGAGTTCACAAAGTTCTTTATAAGTTTTTATCCTTACTTCCTAGTTTCTAGGCAATTATATTTATTTGGAGTTTTACACATGAAAAATTATTTCATGTGTAGACATTCAGATAAAATTAATTCACTCTGAATTTGAGAATTGCCAATTTTCTTATGGCTTTATCCAGAAATATGTGATATTTTTATCTTTTTCTATGAATATATGGTTTTCCACAAATATACCGTGTATAAGTTTAGAATTATCTCTGTATAAATCATAGTTGTGTATGCATCCATGGAAAATCTTCTATTTGTTTTGTTCCTTCAGTAATACCCTATCTCTGAGAAATAATTTTAACAAAGGGAATGCAGGAAAGTCAACTATTGACTTTTAGACACTGTTAAGTGGTAAGACAGACAATCAAAAACCTGTCAGTATCTGTACTGATATGCAACTAAATCTATGCATCTTACATCGCCAAGTCTAAATTTTTATTAATGTTTAGTTATGGACCATATATAAATAGGAAAGCTAATTATTATGAATTAAATGACTGCCTTTAGTACTTTGGGGAAAAGTTTAATCAGAAAACCATACAATGCTCAGACGTTCTTGCTTTAATTGCAGGTTGGAGCAGATAGTCATCAATACTGTAGGGAAATGCGATGTCGAAAAGTTTGGAGAGGAGATTATGGAAAGAATCAATATCATTCTTAGTATTGATCTACATAGAAGAGCAAATCATGCATCTTTATGTGTATAATTAAAAATAGACCCAAGTCTGCAAAAACAAATATTGACATTTACATTATATATTACAACTGCAAGTCTACCTTCCACTTTAGTCATGCTACACCTTCAGAACTGAATAGTCTTTCAGTGACTAATGAACTGGGGACTACTAAGAAGGCAAAAATCGTCATCATTTCCCTTGGTGCATCTTGGCTGAGGACATATCCTGAACACCTCATACAGTGCTGCAAATAATATCAAGTTGGAATTCACTTAGCTCTGGGCCAGGATGTAAATCCTGGTGTTAGGGCAACTGAAAGTCTTTAAACTTTAGTTTCCTCATCTGTACATTGGGGAATGTACCTAATTTTGTAAGAGCATTGCAGATGTTACATAATGTTTGTAAATGTTAGCATCTGTGATGTTACATGTAGCTCTTGTTAGTTCTTTTTAACTGTTGTGTAAGATTCCCCATTTTGAATGAATTCAATTCCTTTATCTATTCCTGTTTGATGAGTATTTAAGTAAAACTACAGGATCACAGGGTTTATATATACAGGCCCACTTCATAAGACATTTGCAAAATCTCCCCAGAAGTGGTGTGATCATCTCTACTCTTGTCAGGATTTCCTGAGTTCCCATCGATACCAACGCTTGTTCTTATCAGATTTTAAAATGTATGCAATTCCAATTCATTTGAAATGATACTTCAGTTTTGTTTCAAGGACATTTTCCTGCTGGTAATGTTGAGCATCTTTTCATATACATATATATTGGCTATTTGGTCTTCCTTTACTATAAATTTACTATTCAGGTCTCTCATTTGCTTTTTATTACTTTAATTCTTGATTTGTAGTAGATACTACCTCTGTTGTTTATGGTAATTGAAATATGTTCCTGCCTGTGACTCGTCTTGCAATTTTAGTCATAGCTACTTTTCTTGGGCAGAATTTTTTATATTAATGTGCCACATTTATATGTTTCCTTTATGATTTGTGGCTTTGCAACATATGCATCTACTATATCTTCCATTGCAGTTAATGGTAAATCCATCCATGTAGTTTCCCCTTCATCTTTCATTCATCTCATTATCTAACACTTCATTTCCAATCAGCCAGAAAATCCTCATGGATTTAGCTTCGAAAATTATCCAGAGTCCAACTAAGTATTTCTCCACACGTTGTCCATTATCACACTGGTCCAGATCACCATCATCTCTAGCATGGATCACTGAGAGAATCTCCTATCCAGTCCTCTGCTTTCTCCTTCTTACTCCCATCATTCTTTACAGTAGGTAGAGTGATTCTGTACACATATATGACAGACCATATGACTACAGTTCCTCTAATAGGTCCCACTTCATTCTGAGTAAAAGCCAATGTTTAGACAATATTCTGTAAGTCTCCACACAACTCCTTTCTCCTAACACCCTCTAATCTACCCTGCCCTCTTTACCTTTCTGACTCCATCTCCAAATACTTTCCCCCTGTTCACCTTGTTACCAGCATACTGGCCTATTTTCTGTTTCTGGAATACAGTAAGCACATTCCAGTTTTGTGATTCTCACAATTGTTCTTTGCTCTTCCAGAAAAATCTCTTCCACAGATCTCTTCTCTTTCCCCTTCCCTTTGCTCCTCCTATTCATAATCTCTCTCTCAAATAAATAAATAAATCTTTAAAAACACCTTCCATTCCAGTCACAGCATTTCCTATCATCCTGTTTTCTTTATAGTTCATCATTAAATGCATTATATGTTTGTTTTTCATTGTTTCTTTAGTTCCACTAGAATGCAAGCTCTATTTGTGCAGGGAATATTTTTTGTCCATTTTGTTTATTGCTGCATCCACAACACCTGGGAAATTGTTTAACAACCCTGATGGCAAATGATGCAGAGCATTTTCTCATGTGCTTGTTGACCATGTGTATGTCGTCTTTGGTGAAATTTCTGTTCATGTATTTTGACCATTTCATGATTGGATTGTTTGTTTATTTGCTGTTGAGTTTAATAAGTTCTTTATAGATCTTTGATACTAGCCCTTTATGTGATATGTCATTTGCAAGTATCTTCTCCCGTTCTGTAGGTTGTCTTTTAGGTTGTTTTGTTAACTGTTTCTTTTGCTGTGCAGAAGCTCTGAAAAACCAAGTGGAGGTTCCTCAAAGAGTTAAAAATAGAGCTACCCTACAACCCAGCGATTGCACTACTGGGGATTTACCCCAAAGATACAGATGCAGTGAAAGACCGAGATACCTGCACCCCGATGTTTATAGCAGCAATGTTCACAATAGCCAAACTGCGGAAGGAGCCTCAGTGTCCATGGAAAGATAAAGAAGATGTGGTCTATATATACAATGGAATATTCCTCAGCCATTAGAAATGACAAATACCCACCATTTGCTTTGACGTGGATGGAACTGGAGGGTATTATGCTGAGTGAAGTAAGTCAGTCGAAGGACAATCATCATATGGTTTCACTCATACGGGGAATATAAAAAATAGTGAAAGGGATCATAAGGGAAAGGAGAGAAAATGAGTGGGAAAAATCAGAGAGGGAGACAGAACATGAGAGACTCCTAACTCTGGGAAATGAACAAGGGGTAGTGGAAGGGGAGGTGTGGGGGGGAACGGGGTGACTGGGTGACAGACACTGAGGGGGTACTTCACAGGATGTGCACTGGGTGTTATACTCTATGTTGTCAAATTGAACTCCAATAAAAGAATACACACAAAAAAAATAAATTTAACCTAAAAAAAACAAATGAAAAGAAATTCCTCCTTATTTAATTGGAGATATTTTTAGTGTATTGAGTTTGTAATTTTACATTTTAAAATGTTCAAATTCAGACTTCTCATACAAATGGAATTCACTTGTGAATTATATGTGAAATATAGATACAATTTTATTTTTTTAATATTGATATCCAATAGTCCTAACTTTTCATTTTGACTGGTCCATCCTTCCATTACCAAGCTATTACACAAAAAAAATTAATTCCAATATAATAACCTATGGAAAAGTGCACAAACCAGAACATATTGCTGAAAAAAACCTGAAAGGTGAATACACCCATAGAACCACCCTCACACCAACACTTAACATGTTACACACACAAAATGTCTACCTCATGCCTTATCCCTGTCATTAATGAACACTTTTCTCTTCCTCCACAAAAGTAAATCACTATCAGGTTGCCTGGGTGTCTCAGTGGTTGAGCATGTGCCTTTGGCTCAGGGGGCTCAGGGCGTGATCCCGGAGTCCCAGGATCAAGTCCTGCACTGGGCTCCCTGCATAGAGCCTGCTTCTCCCTCTGCCTAGGTCTCTGCCTCTCTGTGTCTCTCATGAATAAATAAAATCTTAAAAAAAAAAGTAAATCACTATTCTTATTTCTATTACCATAGAGTGGATCTTCCTTTTTTAGAAGTTCATGTAAATGTTACACAACATACACTCTTTTGTGCCTAGCTTTGTTTGCCCTGTATTGCACAATTGTGATATTCATCTGTGTTGCTGCAGGAACAGTTTTTTAAAGATTTTATTTATTCATTTGAGAGAGAGACAGACAGATGGGAGGGGGAAGGAGAGAGAATTGGGGACAGAGCCTGATGCAGGGCTCAATTCACAACTGTGAGATCATTCTTTGAATGGAAACCAAGACTCGGACACTTAACAGACTGAGCCACCCAGGTACCCCAGGAGCGGTTTTTTCTTTGTTATGTTGTATTCTATTACAGGACTATCTTACAATTTATGTATTCACTCTAGTATTTTTGCATGAGTTGCTTCTAATTTTTGACTATCATAATGTAATTATACATAATGCTTCTACATTTTTGAAACAACTTTCAAAATAATTTCATATATTTATTATAATGTTACATAGTCATATAACTAATTGATAGTATTTATTGTTGCCATAGATCTTCATCAATGCTCAATATTGCTATTTGGTTTAATCTGTCTGGTGTCTATATAGTGGTATTATATCAAGGGTTTAATTTGCCTTTTTTTTTTTTTAAGAATGTGTGCACACATGCATGAGCAGTAAGGGGGAGGGGTGTTGAAGGAGAGAGAGAATCTTAAGCAGGCTCCATACCCAGGCGGAGCTCTTTGGCGGGGCTTGATCTCACAACCCTGAGATCATGACCTGAGCCAAAATCAAGAGTCAGATGCTTAACCAATTGAGCCACCCAGGCACTCCAGCATTGCTTTTATGACTAATGCATTTGAGCACTTTTTCATATAATTATTGTCCATTTGTTTATTATTTCAATTCAAGTGCCTGTTTAGGTATTTTGCCCATGATGTTGTATCTGTCTCTCCTTACCACTACCTACAAATGTTTTATATAGCTGGATACTAGACCCTTGTCAAGTGTACATATCACAAACATCTTTTCTCTGTTTCTTGCCTCTTCTTGCCCTTGATTAACAATTCTTCATTTTGTTGTAGTTCAATTTATTAGATTTTATAGTTAGTTCTTTTTGTGACCTCTTTAAAAAAATCTTTGCCCATTCAAATGTCAAGTATTTATGTAGAATCAAAATAAAAAATAAAAGCTCACTTTGTAGAAATAGACAGTAGAATGGTGGTTAGCTGGGGCTGAGGAGTGTGGGGAATAGGGAGATGTTGGTCAAAGACTACAAGCTTCCAGTTAGAAGATGAATACATTCTGGGGATCTAATGTACAGCACAGTGATTGCAGTTACCAATACTGAATTATGCACTTCAAAGCTGCTAAGAGTGTAGACCTTATGGTCTCACCACAAGAAGAAATGGAATTACGCAATGTGTTGGATGTGTTAGCTATAATGCTATGGTGGTAATCCTACTGCAACAGATCAGTGTATAAAATCAACACATTGTACACCTTAAACTGTCTCAGTGTTATATATCAATTATATTTCAATAGAGCTGGGGGAAAAGTTTGTAAGAACAAAAAAGCTTGTGTCTTCCACCTTGAGCATTGTCACCCTCCCTCTCTTAGATCTCTTACTCTGATGGAAGCAAGCTGATAGAATCAATCTGTCCTTTATGAGGCATCCCTGCAAAGAGCTCCCTGTAGTAAGGAACGGAGGCCTCCAAACAGTCATATAAATAACTTTGGAAACTGATGGCTCCTTTCCCCATCAAGAAGCCTCATGAGAGACTTCAAGCCAGAGGCACATAGAGAATTGTAAGGATAAAATAATATACGTGTATCAAATACCTTTAGCCACAGTAATGCTGCAAAATAACCAATCACAAATCCCTGTGGCAATGTGATAATCATTTCCTTAACTCACAAGAATATAGGGTGCAGCTAAACTAGGCTGGGCTGAATTAATCTTAGCGACACTCATTCATAACTGGGAATCAGATGGCTCTGGCTGACCTACAATTTTTTCATCAGAGCTGACTGGGATGATGCAGCTGTGCTCCACGTAACTAGCCTGGTCATGTTCTCTCGGCAGAAAATCCAGAGAAAATAAGCCCAACAGCACTTTTCAAGCCTCTATTTGCGTCATTTTTGCAAATATCTAATTGGCTAAAACAAGTCACAGGAATAACCCCAGAGTCAAAGTGGGAGGCCACTAAAAAAATGGTTTGTCATGGGACACCTGGGTGGCTCAGGGGTTGAGCATCTGCCTTCGGCCCAGGGAGTGATCCTGGGGTCCTGGGATCGAGTCCTGCATTGGGCTCCCTGCGTGGAGCCTGCTTCTCCCTCTGCCTATGTCTCTGCCTCTCTCTCTCTCTCATGGATAAATAAATAAATAAAATCTTAGAAAAAAAAAAAGAAATGGTTTGTCAGTTTATCTCCCTTGACTGAAGGTTGCTGATAAATTCATTAGGCATTTAAGAAACCTCGACTCATCTGCCATAAATTCATAGTATGACCTTGAAAATGGCTGTTTATGTGATGTGACTGTACTGTCATGAGGTCAGGAAAGGGGAATGAACGTAAAGTTTGTTTATGCTAGGAATGTACTTTGCTAAGGGATCAAATGCAAGATCTGATCCTTTAACTAGTCAGCAACTGTGACCAAAAGAATGCTATTTTTAGTACTTTTGAATACTACTGAAGTTAATGGCATTCAGAGAGAAAAGCAATTGAGTAAATAAGAAGTACACCAGGTTAGGTTTCACATCTGGTATGAAAGAGTGGTCTTCTAAGAAACAAATCCTCCTAGAAATAATATTGATAAACCCTGGATGAATTATTATTATTTCTGACTATTATAAAAGTTTATTTAATAAAAAAGTTCAACATGAAAATGCAGGTGACCTGATTTTTATATTGTAGTAAAACAGGTACCATGGACAGGGGACATGCGGAAGCAGTTTTCCTCTTCTGATAAACATGCCCATTGTTTATACTCATTCCAAGGCTTCTAACATGATGATGCCATTCCCTCGTATTACCACCATTCCAATATTGTTCTGTTGCCCGCTAGTTGACATCTCCACACATTCATCTATCACAAGATTGATGAACGGATCGAACCCTTGCAATATTCCTTGGACATGTCTGTCACAATTTCAATGATAATTTCTTGTCCATAAATTTTTTTCAACTTGGGAGGGTGAGCCTTGCTCATGGCATCAACTCAGCGAGCTCACAGATGCCCCCCTGGATGAATTATTTTTAAAATAACTACTACTATAATTATTTCTAAAACAAATAGTGCTCTGGGGATTTGACATGGGCATGCAGATTTTGGAGGGGAGTCAAAACTTGATGTGATTGGCAAGAAGGGAAGTTGTTGGGTGTGTGTATGTATACATCTGTGCATACAGACAGACACACGCTGTGCCCTGAGGGTAGGTGGACTGAATAAAACACCAAAATAAAACACTTTTGTAAGGAAGAAGCAGGGAAATGAGCCTGAGAACACCAGGTTGCTGGATGGCAGAGGTCCAGGAAGAGAGAGTACTAGAGAAGGGAAAACCATAATAATGGTTTTAAACTCAAGGTTCTGGATGAATCCTGAACCACCTGTACCTCACACAAACTAAAAGCCATTTGCATTTTTGGATTAAAGAACTAAACTGAGAACTGAGTTTACTAAAGGCATGATAGTTTGCCCATGAGGATAAGCAATTAAAATGGCTGAAATTATAATTTTACCAATTTTATATTCCTAAGACCAAGAGATGGCAATTATGTGGAGTAACTAGATCTCTCAAATATTGCTGTTGAAAGTGACAAATGGGATGTATGACTACTTTGAGAACTACATTTCATTTTTTCAAAACTTCAAACAAACATGATATGACCCAGCTATCCTGGTCCTAGGTACTCACTCAGGCAAATGAAAGCTTAGATATATACAAAGACTAGTATATAAATGTTGATTACAGCTTTATTTGAAATAGTTTTATTCTTAATAGCCAAAAAGTGAGAGCAATCCAGTGTTTATCATTTCATTAATGGATAAATGTGATATTTATCCATTGTGATATATCCATACAATGGACTACTGACACAATGATATAGTGGTTACCCTCTTGCCACAAGGCAACACAGCTCTGATGCCATTTCCCTCTGAGAGCTCCCATTGGGATACAGTTGAAGCTAGTCTTCAGCTAAACTCACAACTTTGCTATCCACTTCACTCCTTACCCTAACCTGATTCCCTCACTGAACTCCCAGTACATTCTGAAAGCATTCAATCATTAAACCATTTGCACAAGAATAACCTTCCCATGCTCTCTTCTAAGAAACACATGCTTAGACAATTGGTAACATAAGTGTGCCTAGGAAGCCTAAGAATGGAGATATGGAATTTGGTTACTCACAGCTGGCTGGCAAATCACTACTTGGAGGTTAGGTATTGGTATTCTCTGGAATGTTTTTTTTTTTTTTAAGGATTTTATTTATTCATTTGACAGAGAACACAACAAGCAGGGGGAGTGGCAGGCAGAGGGAGAGGGAGAAGCAGGCTCCCCACTGAGCTGGGAGCCTCATGTGGGGCTTGATCCCAGGACCCCGGGATCATGACCTGATCCAAAGGCAAATGTTTAACCAACTGAGCCACCCAGGTGCCCCTGGAATGTTTTGATAGTACTATCAAAAGTTGTTATTCACTGTGGCGAACTGAA
The DNA here is from genome assembly GCF_048164855.1 of Canis lupus baileyi. Classification (NCBI taxonomy): domain Eukaryota; kingdom Metazoa; phylum Chordata; class Mammalia; order Carnivora; family Canidae; genus Canis; species Canis lupus. The sequence goes on from NC_132876.1 coordinate 9,434,794, forward strand.
GTGAGATACAGGTAAAAGGGAATTTACTGACCTGTGCAATATCTATGGCATTTAAGCAAAGACAAGGAAATGGTAATAATAATAATAACTGTAAAACTAGTTGGCCATTTTTGAGTACCAGTGAGGCCTTGAAGAGAAAAAAAATAACATTCAGTTCAATTAACCATCAATTCAAAGCAAAGTCTAAGTTAGAGGGCTCCTTAGCAGTGTTTAAAGAAACTTCTATCTCTTGCTACCACAGGTTTGACGGAGCTAAAGCTCAGACCCAAGGCTTAATTGTACGAGTAGCAGAATTTCAGAAAATGTTGAATGGATTCTCATACTCGACAAGTATCCTGGGTGAAGTCAGAGCCCTAAAATGTTTGAAAACTGGAATATGAGATAGTGATTTTTGCATAAATGCATTTGAGAATCTTGAAGCTCTAGATTTTCTAAAACCCTCTAAGCCTACAGAGGTGGCTCACTGTTACTTGAGAGAAGAGCTTTCACACTTGCCTTTCTTACTATGCTGAGGACCTTTATACCATGCAGAGGACTATAGCAATACATGTCATCTTTATATCTGTACCCATCAGACTAATATCTATGTTCAGATCTCAGCATGATCCCTAGAATTAACAAGCATAACAAGGTCACAGGTTACAAGGCCAACATATAAAAGTCATTTATTTCAACAGCTATATACAGCCAATGCATAATTGAGAAGTGAATTTTTTTAATATCATTTACAATAATAGCTTAGTGTTTCCATCTTTTGAGTTAATCTAAGAAAACAGGTACTGGATCGGTATGCTGAATACTAAAAAACATTGATGAAAAATAAAAGAAAAACTACATAAAACAAAAAGATACTGTTTTTAATGGATTTGAAGACTCAAAATAGTAAATATGTCCACTCTCTCAAAATTGATCTATAGACTGAAAAGGATTCCAATCAAAATCCCAACAAGAGGGGTGCTTGGTGTGCTCAGCTGGTAGAGCATGCAACTCTTGTTCCCTGAGTATGAGTCTGAACCCCATGTTGAGTGAGGGCTTACTTTTAAAAATATATCCAACAGTATTTTTACGGATTTAGAAAAAATGATTCTAAATTTTATATGAAAAGGTAAAGTGACCTAGAGTAGATAAAATAATTTTGGAAAAAGAAGAAAGTGGGAAGAGCTGTATTACCCTGTTTTAAGAGAGAGAATTTAAGCTACAGAAAGCAAAACATTGTAGTATTAGCAAAAAAAATAGACACATAGATGAATATAACAAAAAAGGACCTGGAAACCAAGCCACAAAAAATGGCTGTGACATTTTGACAAAGGTGCAAAAGCAATTCAATGGAGGCGGGCTAGTCCTTTCTAAGAATCTTGTGGGAAGCCCATATGTAAAAAATGAAACTTGACATCTCATATTTCATACAAAAATTAATTCAAAATGAATCATACGTATAAATATAAAATGTAAGGCTAAAAAAGTTTAGAAAAAAGAATGGGGGATAATCACCACAACTCAGGTTAAGCGAAGAGTTCTTAAGACTTGAAACCAAAAACACAATCCATAAAAGGAAAAACTGATAAATTGAGCATCATCAAAATTAACATCTTTTCTTCTGTGAAACACATTGTTAAAAGAACAAAAATGCAGTTGTAGGTCCATTTCTGGGTTATCTATTCTGTTCCATTGATCTATGTGTCTGTTCTAGTGCCGGTACCAAACTGTCCCACAACTATATGGTCAACTAATCTTTGACAAAGCAGGAAAGAATATTCATCTCCTTTGGGGAGATGAAAATTGAAATCACAGTGAGATTACCTGCCCATTAGAATAGCTAGATTTATATAAACATACTGAAAATATCAGTGCTGACAAAGATAGGGAGCAACTGATAAGAATGCAAAATGTTACAGACACTCTGGGAAATAGTTTGGAGGTTCTTTTTATTACAGAGATATTTATATACCATAAAATTCAACGTTTTAATACTTTTAAAAAAGTAATTAATCTCTACACTAGTGTTGGGCTGGAACTCACAACCCCGATATCAAGAGTTGGACGCTCTACCGACTAAACCAGCCAGGTGCCACAAAGGAAGTCTCTACTCTTTTTTAAAGTAGGCTCCTCACCCATTATCAACATTTTAAAACATAGAATTCAGTAGTATTTAGTGTATTTGCAAGATTATGCAAAACCACAACCATTCTATAACATTTTATCACATTTAAAAGACACCTTATAAAGAATCAATTCTCATACCTTCTCCCCCAGGCACTGGCATGTGCTACTCTACTTATTGTCCATATGCATTCTGCATATTCTGAGCATTCCATATAAATGGAGTCATACTACATGTGGTCTTTTAGCTCTGGCTTTTTCTTTTTTAACCTTAGCATCATACTTTCAAGGCTCATCTATGTTGTTGCATGCATCAGTCATCAATTCCTTCCTATGGCTGAATAATATTCCATTATATGGATGTGCCATATTTGTTTATTGATTCATTAGTTGCTGAGCACAATTTATCTATCATGATAATGTTTCTATGAATATTCATGTAGTAGTTATTTTGTAAACATGTTTTCAATTCTCTGGGGACTACACCTAGGTGTGAAATTGCTGGATATCGTGATATCTCTTTCAACCTTTTGATGAACTGCAGAACTGTTTTCCAAAGTGGGTACACCATTTTACATTCCCACTAGCAATGCAAGAGGTTTCTAATTTTTTGACACTCACGCTAACACTTTAAAAAATTTTTAATTTTAAAAAATAATATTCATCTAGTGGGTGTGAAGTGGTCTCTCGTGTGGTTTTGATTGGTATTGCCTCAATGACTAATAATGCTGCACAATGATGAATAATGTTGCACATTTCTGCTTATTTAGGCCATTTTCATAGCTTCATTGGATCACTCTCTTAAGTCTTTTGCTCATTTTTTTAAAGTAATCCCCATATCTGTGGGAATAAAACTCACAGCACCAAGATCAAGAGTTGCATGCTCTACTAATTTGAGCCAGCCAGGTTCCCTTTTGCCCATTTTTATCTGAGTTATTTTTATTGCGGAGTTGTAAAAATTATTTATATATTCTGGATGCTAGACCCTTATCAGATATGTAAGATTTGTAAGTATTTCCTCCCATTATGTGGGCTTTCTTTTCACTTTCTTGATCATGTGATTTCATGCACAAAATTTCCCAATTTTGATGAAGTCAAATTTTTTTTTTGGTTGCTTGTAATTTGAGTGTCCTATCTAAAAAAGCATGGCCATATCCAAGGTCATGAAGGTTTATAGCTACGTTTTCTTTTAAGGGTTTAATAGTTTTGGCTTATACTTAGGTTTGTGGTTCATTTTGACTTAATTTTTGTATATGATATAAGGCAGCAGTCCAAACTCATTCTTTTGCATGTGACTTGTCAACAAATGGCACTAAAATAACTGAAAAGGTGCTTGTATCCACATCAAATTGTCTTGTTAAGCTTCTTGAGAAAGAAAAATCCACTGACCATAGTTGTTGATGTTTACATCTATATTTTAAATTACTTCTCATTGATGTATAGGTCTGTCTTATGCCAACACTGCACTGGCTTGATTCCTGTGGCTTTGTAGCTGAAACTGGAAAGTGTGAGTCCTTCTACTCTGTTCTTCTTTTTCAAGATTTTTAAGCTATTCTAGGCCCCTGAAATTTCCACAAGCATTTTAGGACCAGCTTGCCAATCTCTACAAAAATACCAATTAGGATTTACATAATCAGATTGAATCTGCAGATCACGTAGAAGAGGATTACCATTTTAGCAATATTAAGTCTTCCAATCCATGAACACAGGATGTCATTATTTAGGTTTTCTTTAATTTCTGTCAATAATATTTTGTAAATGTATATGTACAAGGCTTGTACTTATTTTTTAAAATACTACTAAAGATTTTGGTTTGTTGATGCTATTGCAGATGGAAATTACTTAATTTTTTTTTTATACCTTGCTAGTTTATATAAATACAACTCAGGGCTCCTGGTTAAGTATCCAACTCTTGATTTTGGCTCAGGTCATGATCTCAGGTTCATGAGATCAAGTCTTGTCTCAGGCTCTGTGCTCAGCAGGGAGTCTGCTTCTCTCCTTCTCCCTCTCCCACTGCCTCTCCCCACCACACACACAGATGCACGGTCTCTCTCTAAAATAAAGGAATCTTAAAAAAAAGAAATACAATTGATATGCATTTGATCTTCTATCTTGCAAGCTCACTGAATTCTTACTCTAAGTCTGTGTGTGTGTATTCTATAGTTTTTTTTATACAATCTCATGTCATCTGTGAATAAGAATAGTTTTATTTTTTCCCTTCCAATCTAGATGGTGTTTTTTTTTTCATATTCTTGCCTAATTTCCCTGGATAGAACCTTCAGTACAAAGTTGACTATTAAGGTATAAGGGTAGGCATCCTTTCTTCTTTCTCACTGTGGAGGAAAAGCTTTCAGTCTGGCAATAATCTCTCTGACATTGGCTGTAGCAACATTTTTCTAGATAGGTCTCCCGAGGCAAGGGAAATAAAAGCAAAAATAAACTATTGGAATTACATCAAAATAAAAAGCTTCTGCACAGCAAAGGAAGCAATCAACAGAACTAAAAGTCAACCTGTTGAATGGAAGAAGATATTTGCAAATGATAGATCCAATAAAGGGTAAATATCCAAAATATATAAAGAACTCATACAACTCAATACCCCAAAAGCAAATAATCCAATTAAAAATTGGCAGAAGACATGAATAGACATTTCTCCAAAGAAGACATCCAGATGGCCAACAGACCCATGAAAAGATGCTCAACATCACTGATCATCAGGGAACTGCAAATCAAAACTGCAATGAGATATCACTTCACACCTGTCAGAACGGCTAAAATCAAAATCACAAGAAACAGTAAATGTTGGTTAGAACATGGAGAAAATGGAATACTACCATACTGTTGGTGAAAATGCAAACTGTGAGGAGCCTTCTTCTCCCTCTGCCTATGTCTCTCTCTCTCTCTGTGTCTCTCATGAATAAATAATTAAAAATCTTTTAAAAATTAAACAGAGAAATACCCTATGATCCAGGAATTGTGATATTATACTGGGTACTTAGCCCAAAAATACAAAAACACTAATTCAAAGGGATATATGCACATCTATGTTTATAGAAGAATTATTTACAAAAGCCAAATTATGGAAGCAGCCCAAGTGTCCACCAGTATATGAGTAAAGATATATATATGTGTGTGTGTGTATATATGTGTGTGTATATATATATATGTGAGTGTGTGTATTTATATACTCCAATATTGGTGTGTATCTTCTTCTTTGGGGACAGATAGATAGGAATATACATATATATGGAATATATACATATATGGAATATTTTTCCAGTGAATAAAAAATGAATAAAATCCTGCCATTTGCAATGATATGAATAGAGCTAGAGAATATAATGCTGAGCAGAGCAAGTCAGTCAGAGAAAGACAAATACCATATGTTTCACTCACATGTAGAATTTAAGAAACAAAACAAACAAACAAACAAAAAAAGAAACAAAACAAACGAGCAAAGGAAAAAAGAGAGAGAGAGACAAGCCAAGAAACAGACTTTTAACTATAGAGAACAAACTGCTGGTTACGGGGGTGGGGGGGAGGGGGAAGGGGGAAAAAGGGGATGGGGATTAAAGAGTATACTTACTATTATTTAATAAAATAAAATATAAAGATTTAAAAAAATAAGTTTCCTTCTATTCCTAGTTTTTGTGGATGTGTTTATTTTGATGATCATGTGAAGTTTGTCCTTTTTTCTGTTAATACATTGTATGTCAATGTGGTATGCCTGTCCTGGACGTATTTTCCCTCAGATCTAATCCACACTTGTCCCCTGCTCTACATAGGGCCTGACATCTGCAGGCTGCAATTCTTTACATGTTACCAATCATATTGATTTCCTAGTGTTAAACGTATTCACAGTCGTGGGACAAACTCAACTCTGTCACTGGCAGTCAAATATGTTTAAGTGTCTGTTATAATTAACACAAAAGCAAAAACAAATACCTCTGGATTATGAAACCTCCTCTAAATATTCTATCTCTTTTGTCCTCTTTAAAGCCTACTCAAAAATAAATTTTTGCACATTTCAGTTAGTGTATGTATATACGTCCACACATAAATTCTAATAGCATAAGTAATAGAGTGACGTATTCAACTTGTAAAACATTCAAGCACTGCCCATGAAGGTATGTAATACCACCTGTATTACACAGCTCAAGTGGTACTCAGTGAGAAATGTATAGTCTTAAAAAGATGGATTAGAAAATAAATGTTGGCAACAGCCAAGCACTTCAAGAAGGTATGGAACGAATAGCACATTCAACCTCAAGAACTAGAAGCCAGGAAATAATGAAGATAAACGTAGAAAATAATGAAATTGCCAACAGCAGAGCCAACTTACACAAGGTATTTTTGGAACCACCTATAAGGTAGACATTTTTGCAATAATGACCAATTACTAAAGAGGAGAGCGGGAACAAACAAGTTGAATAAATTTGTACAAAATTGAGATGAGAGTTTACTCTAAGGGAACATAAGTTCCCTCAGGATAACCAAACTGTAGCCAGGGAAATATTTTCACATATAGAGGTTATTTCAGCTAATAAGGAAGGAATGGTAAAATGATTATTCCGTGACACCCGAATGGATTAATAGATAGAGGTGATAACCATTAATGACTGCTAACATCAACACAAAAGGAAACAGGCATTACACACCTCCTAATGGAAGTACACAGCCTCACCTATGGTGTGGTCTTCTGGAAGGGAGGGATGGAAAAACAAGCAAAAACCAATCCGACCAAGCTTCTATATCTACAAATTCAAAAAATACAGAGGGCTGAAAAACATGTTCATGGTTATTACCGTGGTACCGTGGGCAAGATCCAGACTATGGGAAAAAGGATAAAACACAAGACTTTTTTAAAAAAATGCAAGGAAAAAGCAGTGATATGGAGAAATGTTGTAGATTAAGAGAGATTTAAGGAACATAAACAATCAGGATATATAGACTATACATCAATTCAGAAAAACATTTTTTAAGTAATTAGGCTGTCAGACAAGCATGAAAAAATGGACATTTAATTCTAAGGATTTTTTTTTTAGGAATAGAAATTGTATGGAGTTTATATTTTTGGAAAACATTCCTCATCCTTCAGAAATGCATGCTGAAATACTTAGCGGTGATGCCTTAAATTTGCTTCACATTCAAGTTGCAGGCTGGGTGAATGGTGCAGGTATAATTGGAAATGCATTAGTCACATATTAATGATCGCTGATGTTGAATGCCAGGTCTATTGGGTTCATTATACTGTTCTCTCTATTGGTATATGAGTTTGGCAGTTTCTGTCACACTTTTTATTATAAATATCATGCCACTAAATCTGAAAGCTTAAGGGAAATGGACCAGTTTTTTAGAAAATAAATAACCAAATTCAACCATAAAGAAACATAAAGCATTAATTCAAAAACACAAATGGAAACCATATTTAAAATTTGGGGATCCCTGGGTGGCTCAGCGGTTTGGCGCCTGCCTTTGGCCCAGGGTGTGATCCTGGAGACCCGGGATCGAGTCCCACGTCAGGCTCCCTGCATGGAGCCTGCTTCTCCCTCTGCCTGTGTCTCTGCCTCTCTCTCTCTCTCTCTCTGTGTCTATCATGAATAAATAAAACCTTAAAAAAATAAAATAAAGTTTAAGCCACTCTCAAATGTCTGAGATAAGACTATTTTGGAGACCACTTCTACCAAATGGTCAGGGAAGATTAATTGCCAGCCTTAGTAAACTTTGCCAAAGCATACCCCAAAAGGGGGGATATTATTCAACTTATTTTTCCCCAGTTAACTCCCCTTGATTCAAAAGCCAAATGAGAACCTCACCCCCAATCCCACTAACAGAACATCTGAGCCAAGCTCATTCGTATGGCAGGAAGTTTCTCAAATAAAATAGCATAGTCCAGAGAGCAGTGAATTAAATGAGCAAACAGGCTGTGTCCAAGGAATGAAAACATGACTTAACATTGGAAAACACTTTCGATTGTTAATTCCCTCCATTTACAAATTAGAGGAGGACAAGTGTTCGTGCCAATGAGTATAGAAAAAGCCTTTGAAAGAAATTCAACATGTGCTCGTGGTACAAACTCCGGCAAACTAAGAATAGAAGGGAACTTCCTCTTCCTAAATTCTACTGCAAACATAGAGGTGACACGCTAGAAGCATTCTCATTAAAGTCGAGAACAAGACAGACACGTACTCTCGTCTCTAGTGTTTAAAACTGCGCTGGAACTGAAAGCCAGAGATTCGGATATCAAATCAGAGATATGAACATTGAAAAGATACTATTTGTGGACAATAGGGTCAAATGCCTAGAAAATTAAAGGGAACAGGTGTGTGGAATATATTCAAATAGATAAGGGACTTTGAAAAGGTGGTGTGTAGGAGGTTGACATAGCAAGGTCAAGAGCCTTCCCACACCAAAGAAGTAACTAATTAGAACATGTAATACATACTCTTCCACTCACAGTAGCAACCAAAGTCCCAAAGTTGCCTAAGAGGAACTATAAAATCACAAAAATGTATGGGATCTTTATGGAGGCGAACATCACATTATACTGATGGACTCAGAAATAGCCCCAAACAGAGCGAGAAGTATACCTACCATATTCACTAATGTGAAACAGAATATCGTAAAGCTGCTAATGCTCCTTAAATTACTTACAGATTTAGCGCCTTAGCTATAGTTGCCAAAAAGGATAGTCAGGTCTGGGCTGCTGTCTTTCACTCCCCAAAGTCAACCCTGGAAAGCTATAGAAGGGAGAATGAAAACAAGGATGGCTCAGCTTCCTAGATCTGCCATGACCTGGGTTCCCCAAACAACAGAAGTGAGCTCTATCCTAGAATTCTGGAAGCCAGATGCCCAAAATCGCTTTCACTGACCTGAAATCAAGATGCTGGCGGGGCCGTCCTCCCCCTGGAGACCCCAGAGTAGAATCTGTTCCTTGCGTCCTGCAGCCCCTGGCAGCTGCTGGCAATCCTTGGCTTGGGCAACGTTAGCTGCAACCTTCAAGGTCAACATCTCCAAATCTCTCCTTGCTCCATCTTCACTTGCCTTCTCTGTTGATCCCTCTGCTTCCCTCTTCTAAGGATACAAGTGATTGCATTTAGGGCCCCACCTGGATAATCCCACCCACGCCTCTACCATCCAAAGATTCTTAAATTAATCACACACACCCCAAAGACTCCTTCCCCCAAGCAGGGAGCATGGACAGGTTCTAGGGACTGGGAGATGGTATGTTTGGGGAGAATTTTTCAGCCTATCAACAACAAAATCTAAGCAAGACATGAGAAATCCTGTGGGGAACTGGTACTTGGGTTGGGGGGCTGGCGGGGTTGGGGAGGCCGCAGTGAAGTTCAGGAGGGTCTGTGGCCTGCAATCGATGGCAGATGATGCGATAGGCAGGAGGAACTTTTTTTTTTTTTTTCAGGAGGAACATTTTTAAACTTCTGTCCTCTTTCACTGAAGGAATCTGAGGCATCACCTCGGACCACAGATGCCAGTAGCCCTGGGGTCGGAGCAGATATCAGGGAAAGTTGGCTTGATTGATGCGGTGAGGCTTCGGGCTCTGCTAATGACCGCCTGAAACCACTTTAGCGAGTGAAGCCTGGCCTTTAAAAAGACATTTTAACAGGGGCACCTGGGTGGCTCAGCGGTTGAGCATCTGCCTTCAGCTCAGGGTATGGTCCTGGGGTCCCAGGATCGAGTCCCGCATCAGGCTCCTTGCGTGGAGCCTGCTTCTCCCTCGGCCTGTGTGTCACATGAATAAATAAATATTTTAACAGAATAAAAATGTCCTGAATAGGGAATTGCACATACACACAAGCTTAACAGAGCTACAGGATACACTTCGGAATAGCAGTGAGGCTTGAGAAAACTGGAACTTACTGCACCGGACAAGGCGATATCGGATAACCTCAAAAGAGCAGGAGCTCCCCCAGTCATGCTGCTTGGCTGCTGCGGTGTAGGACATAACCTGTTGGACCAGAACATTTCCAAAGTCTACACCTTTTGGGTGAGGAGACACCATAGGAAGGCGGGCTGCTTTCTCCGGATCTCCACCACCCGTCACGGGTGCCGCCGCCACCCCATCTAGCGCCTCACTTTGAGAAACAGAACCTTCCTGTAAAAGCACTGCAGCTGGCAGAGGACAGCCTCTCCCAGAGGGCATCTTACTAAGCCAAGAGCCTCGTGAGTGAAGACGGACGGGTCCACCCACCCTGGAACAGTGTGGACCCCCAGAATCCCGCTGTGACCCTACGTCAGCCCTGGTTGACGCTGGGCAGGGCTGTCAGGAGAAGCAAAGCACCCCCACCCCACCCCCCACCCCCATCTGCAGCTCTGGGAACTGGAATGCCCAGCCTCGACTGGAGGGTGGGGGGAGGAGGGGGGCTCAGGCAGTTCCAGGCCTCAAAGAGCTGATCCTGTGGGAAGGCTCAGCTGACCCCCCACCGCAGAGCCTGTTTTCAACCAAGGGAGGCCCTGGCCGGGTCCTTGGATTTAGTGTTTCCTGACTTCAACCTCTGGAGTCTGAAGGAGATGAGGCTTCAGCTGGGGTGACTGGACTCAGGTCAGCAAGGGGAGGAATCCCAGAGCCTGCTGGGTGTCAAGGCGAGGATGGTGAAGGACCCTCCCACCGCAGCCGGAGGGGATTTCACAGGCACCTACCTCTGCGATCTGCCTTGGGCGGCTCCAGGCATGGCTGACAGGCAAAGCCTACCCAACACTCACCTGTTGGGGGGTCTCAGGGATGTGAGAACATCCTCAGGCCCGCAGAAGGAAAGGGTCCCAGGCTCTGTCAAGAGGAAACAGCAATACCTAGAGAATGACTGGGAGATCCCCACCTCAGAACCAGAGGCGTCCCCACAAAAATTTGCCCTGACCCCTGTTGTCAGTCCTGGAGGTCCTGGGTAGCAGGGAGGGATAACACCCCCACCTCATTTCTGGATCAGGGATCTCAGGGAGAGGAGAACCTGGGCCTGAAGGGGCTAGCATCAAAGTGAGGCCTCTGAGGAAGGACAGGGAAGCTCTGGGAATACTGGAGCCATGGCCTGAAGGAAGAATTGTCAGGTCAACAGAATACAGGTGGCCTAAGCCCTGTCAGGAGTAGTTGTGACTACATTGAGGAGGAGTGACAATACCTCCCCGCCCCAGGGAGAGGGCATCCCACAGAAACCTGCCCCTGCTGCCAAGCCTGGGAGACCTCAGGCAAAAGTAGGTGCATGTGGCATCCTTTCCCTTTCCTCTCAGTGGTCTCAGAGAGGTCTGAGAAGAAGATATGGTGAGGGGAGGGACAGATATAAAGCTGAACACCCTGAAGGAGACCCGAGGGTACCCCTATCCCAGAACAGATGAGCCCAGCCCCTGCTGTCATACCTGGGAGGCACTAATTAGAGGCGGCCAGTTGTGGTAGGCCCACTTCCACCATGGGGTTGGGCGGGGGTGGGGGGTCCTCTCAGAGAGGGAGGCCTTCAGTCTGAGGATGCAAAGTCAGGTCGGCTGAGGCAGAGGTTGGAGCAGGCCCTGTCAGGAGTAAATATTCATAACATAATGGGATAATGGGCCCTCCTACCATAGACAAAGGAGGCCCCTGCTATGAGCCCCGGGAGACCCCGGGCAAGAATAGCCAGCCGCGGTGCCCCTCACTTCTTCCTCAGGAGAAAGTCCGAAGAGTTCTGGCCAGTGGTGGGGCCCAGACCCTGGCAGAGGAACGATGGGGACTCTGAGCCGTGAGAGAACCGTGGACCCCAGCACAGTGGGGGCCTCACAGGGTGTGGCCCCAGCCCTCCTGTCAGCACTGCGGGCCCAGGACTGTGCCTGTAGTCCGCAGCCTGCGGTGGCCCTGCAATTCCCCTCATAGGAGCTCTAGGGAGAGGAGCTGGGAGGGGAGAGCCGTGGTGTGCGGCACATGTGTCGGGCCAGCACCGCGGAGAGGCTGACGCAGCACCGGGAGTCAAGGTGAGGTGCACCCCTGCGTGTCTACCTAGGGCCCCAGAAGAGGGGACCCCACAGCGCCTGACCATAGGTGGCCTACTCCCAGGCCTGGAAGCCTCAGGCTGTGCCAGCTGCACCCCGAGGAGCTATCTCAATTCCTCTTTCAGTTCTTAGGACCAGGCCCCCTTGGAGGCCCAAGAGCACTACCGGAAAGGAGGCCTGTAAGCTGCCTTCATCTGAGCTGTCATGGTGGAGGCTCTCAGCAGAGGCCACTGATACTTTCCCTCTCTCCCCAAGGTCTGTGGATCCCCGATGCCCCCCCCTTCCGCCCTGCAAGCTACTCCTAATACAAGTCACCACGCCTCTGGGGCAGAGGAGGAAGTGTGCAAGCTTCAGGGAGACCTTCAGGCCCCAAGACAGCCTCAGGGCCTGGTAGGTGTGCAGGGTCCCATGCCTCAGGAGAAGAAGCCACGACCTCCTCTTCTCTCTCCTTTGACTCCGGGCACCCCAGAGGCGGTTCCTGCTGCCAGAAAACCAAGTGGTCGCCAGAGTTCTGAGAGAGGCTGCTGCCATCACAGCCACTCCATCGTGTCCATCTGATGAGAGTTCTAGAAGCCAAGAAAGAGAAGGGGCTCCACCAGAGCCTACGTCCTTCCTCAGTGATGCACTTAACCCAAAGGTGGCCAAATTGGTGTGGTTCCTGAGTGTCAAGGAGGTAACGAAGGAGCTGTCACCAAGGCTGTAGTGTCATCAGAGAGCACAAGGGCTATTTCCCTGTGACCTCAGGAAAGCCCATGACTGCATGGAGGTTGTCTTTGGCGCTGAAGTGAAGGAACCGGACCCCACCAGTCGCTGCTGTGCAATGGGGTGCCGAGTGGTGACCAAGGCATGCCCTACACAAGCCTCTTGGTCTTATCCTGGGTGTGGCCTTCATGGAGGGGAACTGTGCCCCTGGGGAGGAAGTCTGGGAAGAGCTGAATATGATGGAGGTGCATGTTGGAAGGGCCCGGAAAGCTCCTCGCCAGCATCTGGGTGCAGAAGGCTACCTGGAGTATAAGTGGTACCCAACAGCGACCCTGCCCGCGACGAGTTCCTCTGGGGGCCCAGGGCCCACGCCGAGCCCAGCAAGTTGCAGATCCTGCAGTTTTTTGCCAAGGTCAATGGCACTGACCCCACTTGCTTCCCATGCTGGTATGAGGAAGCTTCGAGAGACGAGAGCGAGAGAGAACCCGAGCCAGGGTTGCCACCACCGACGGTACTACTGCCATGGCCAGTGAACGTTCCAGGGTCCCAGCCGCAGCTTCTCCTGCCCTAGGGGAAGTCCAAAGCAGATTCTTCACTCTTCATTTGAAGACAACAGTCAGATTTCTAAGTAGTGTAGAGCTGCGGTGGATCTGGGGGCAACACAGTGCATAACACCCTGGAGTTTGTGTTCAACGTGGGCCATTTGGAGGTTTTCCCTTTTCCTATTTTTTTTTAAATATCATTCCTTTGTTTTGTGGGTTTTTTCTTGAGATTTTAATTATTTATTTGAGAGAGAGAACAAGTAGGGGGAAGGGGCAGAGGGAGAGGGAGAAGTAGGCTCTCTGCTGAGCAGGGAGCCTGACGTGGGCCTCGATCCCAGGACCCTGGGATCATGGTCTGAGCTACCCAGGCACCTCCTGGTTTGTTTGTTTTTATAAGTTTTTATTTTTAAAAAGATTTTATTTATTTATTCATGAGAGAGAGAGAGAGAGAGAGGCAGAGACACAGGAGGAGGGAGAAGCAGGCTCCATGCAGGGAGCCCGATGTGGGACTCGATCCTGGGACTCCAGGATCAGGCCCTGGGCTGAAGACAGGTGCTAAACCGCTGAGCCACCCGGGCTGCCCTGACTTTTAAGTTCTGCTGGGGCCAGACTCTCAAAAGGCCTGCCTTACAGCTGAGAGAAAAGTCTGGAACAGAAAACTGTCCTAGCAGTCACTTTGGATCAGGCACAAAGCAGAGAGAAGTCACCCCACTGGAGGCAGGTATGGAATGTGTTCTGAGATCTTTTAAAAACCCAGAACAATATAAAAAATAGTGAAAGAGAATAAAGGGGAAAGGAGAGAAAATGAGTGGGAAATATCAGAGAGGGAGGCAGGCCTAAGAAGGAAGGTGGCCATGCAAACCAAACAGGACTTGGGCACTGCCTATGGGCTTTGTTAACATCCCCCCTCCTCTCCAAACCCCAGGGGCCCCCTTGAGGGCTGACTCTATTTCTGTCCGGTTCCAGCACTTTCCCACATGACAGCACTGTCCCTTGGGCTTCGCCAGTGTGCCCTCCTGCCCAACTCTGGAACCTGACCGGCTCACTAGCCCCCTGCTAAGTCTTCCTCTGAAGGCCATGCTTCACTCCCAGGGGAACAGCCTAGAGTCACCTGCCCTTCCTTCCCCTGACATAAAGCATTGCTGCTCCTTCCAGAACGCCCCTTGCCTCCCAACCCTCTCACCCTGGAACCTCTGTGACAGCAACAACCCCTTCGACTTAAAAAGTCCACTTTGGACACCATGTTTCCAGGCCTACTCATTCCCCTTTGGCCTCTTGAACACACTCTCCAAGTGTTTTCCACTTGGGCTACTGAGTAGAGTGACTTGGCCCATAATCTCCTGGTTTGGAGGCTTATAACCCTGAAATTAGAAGTTTTTTTTTTTTTAAACCACTCTGATAGTTGCAGTAGGATTTTAAATGGCTGTCTTTTTGAAACTGGCCAGTGAACGCAGACCCAGATGAATCAGCTCACCTAGGCATTTAAAACTATCTACTGAAGCTGAATCCCTAAAACCCTGGAATCCTCCCACGAAGTAAAAATTGGCTCCCTGGTAGACATGCTAACTCTTTAAAAAGAAAAAAAAATATTCTATTGCCTTGCCTCTGTGCCTCTGTGTCTGTGGACCTTCCACACGGGAAAATCCTGGTTCGCAGTTTGCCTAAGGGCCCCGGGGTGGGTGGGGGTGGAACCCCCCAGGCATGTTCGACCATGCGGAGAGGAGTAGAGGCTATATTCATTTGGGGAATATAAATAATAGTGAAAGGGAATAGAAGGAAAGGGAGAAGAAATGGGTAGGAAATATCAGAAAGGGAGACAGAACATAAAGACTCCTAACTCTGGGAAACGAACAAGGGGTGGTGAAAGGGGAGGTGGGCGGGGGGTGGGGGTGAATGGGTGATGGGCACTGAGGGGGGCACTTGACGGGATGAGCACTGGGTGTTATTCTGTAGGTTGGCAAATTGAACACCAATAAAAAATAAATTTATTATTAAAATAAATAAATAAATAAATAAGTAAAAAAAATTAAAAAATTAAAAAAAGAAACAGGGAACAGAAAAGTGGTTGCTGGGGGTTGGGGGAAATAGGGAAGATGAATAAAAGGGTATAAATTCTCAGGTGTGAGATGAATAAAATCTGAGGAGCTAATGGAGCACATGGTAACTGTCGCTGAGAAGAAACACTGTGTTGCGTAATTGAAACTTGCCGAGACAGTACAACTTCAATGTTCTCACCAAGAAAACAAATCAAAACAAAAAAACCCAAAATGAGTATGTGAGGTGATAGATGTGTTAACTAAATGGAGAGAGTCCCTTTAGAGTGTGTAGGTACATGAAATCACCATGACGGACACTTGAAGTATCTTATGATTTTATCCTATGATTTTCCATAAAGCTGAAGAAAAAGAAACAAAACAAAAAGTGGACTACTGTTGCAATAAAAATATTTAAACTGAGGGAGGCACTTGGCGGGATGAGCACTGGGTGTTATGCTATATGTTGGCAAATTGAACTCCAATAAAAAATTAAAAAAAATATTTAAACACTCCTCACAACAGAAACACTAGCTGTGTGTTACTAGTCCGCGTAACTGCTAGCTGATGCTAGTAATGAAGTCACTTTTGTTCACGTAAGTTCACGTGGCAGTTGGCAGGGTCTCTACTCTGAGGTGACCCAGGGATCCAGGCAGCTTCCATCCTTTGGCTTCACCATTGGAACAAGGGGTTGCCATGTTTGGGCCTGGGTGGAAGACAAAGCATGGGAGTAGCCCACTGGCTTCTGCTGATGACACCACGCAGTTCCCCTCTGTGTCCAGGAAGGAAAGATACGGTGTGGGTGAGCACTCGTAGTCCCTCCCGGAGGCTGACCCATGGCAGGTACTCAATAAAAAGCCACTGTTGTCATTTGTTACTAGAACAACTCTCTTCATTCCTTGAGGGAGTTTCTGATAAGGCCAAATCTTCCTTAAACTCTCTGACTTTTTCAAGGGCCTACTATGGGACAGCTGCTTTCAAAAACAGGATCATGTGGTTTTCAGGGGATCCCCTGAAGGTCAGGAGGGAGTATTTGAGCTTCTTCATTCACGGGCACTTTTGTGCAAGGCCGTTCACATTAACCTCTATAATCTCAGTAGGCTGACAGTCCTCTCCTTCCTTCTGACGTGTGGTCTGACTTTTTTTTTTTTTTTTCTGGAAGTTAGTCCTGACACAGAATCTTTTTTTTTTTCTCTCGGTTTTATTTATTTATTTTTATTTTTATTTATTATTTTAAATTTTTTATTGGAGTTCGATTTGCTAACATATAGCATAACACCCAGTGCTCATCCCGCCAAGTGCCCCCCTCAGTGTCTGTCACCCAGTCACCCCAACCCCCCGCCCACTTCCCCTTCCACTACCCCTTGTTCATTTCCCAGAGTTAGGGGTCTCTCATGTGCTGTCACCCTCACTGATATTTCCCACTCATTTTCTCTCCTTTCCCCTTTATTCCCTTCCACTATTTTTTATATTCCCCAAATGAATGAGACCATATAATGTTTGTCCTTCTCTGACTTATTTCACTCAGCATAATACCCTCCCTGTTTCTGTAGCTGTTTGCCTTTTTTTTTTTTCTCAAAATTCCACGTATAAGTGATACCACACAGTATCTGTCTTTCTCCATCTGGCTCCTTTCACTCAGCATAATGCCTGTGAGGTCCATCCACATTGTCACAAATGGCAAAATTTCCTTCTTTTCCATGGCTGAGTAACACTCCATTCTGTACACGTACCACGCGTTCTTCATGTCTTCACTCTGATGAATGTTTAGGTTGTTTCCAGGTCTTGGCTGCTGGGAACAATACCACTGTGAACATGGAGCTCTTTGAGATCCTGTCTTCGTCCCCTTAGCATTTACACCCCGAAATGGGATTGCTGGGTCATATGGTAGCTCTATTTATACTTTTTTTGAGAAAATCCCCTAATGTTTCCACAGTGGCTGCACCAATTCCAACAGTGGACTAGGATTCCTTTTTCTCACCATCCTCCTCATCAGGGCCCGGGGTCTCTTTATGATCAAAGCAAGTGGAGCAGGCATGAGGTAATATCTCATCATGGCTTCGATTTGCATTTTCCTGAGGTCAAGCACCTTCTAATGTACCTGTTGCCTATTTGGATGTCTTTGGGAAAATGTCTATTCAGTTCCTCTGGCCATTTTTCAATCAGATTGTGTTTTGTTAATGAGTTGTGTGAGTTTTTTTTAATGTATTTTGGGTATTAACCCTTATGAAACATGTGATTTGAGAATCTTTCTGCCCTTTCTGTAGATGGACTTCATTTTGTTGACGGTTTCCTCTGCAGAGCGGAAGCTTTCCAATTTAATGTAGTCTCATTTGTTTACTTTTGTTTTTATTGTCTTTACTTCTGGTTTGAAATCCCCCCCAAAAATAATAATAATACCCCCAACCACAAATGTGAAGCTCACTGTTGGGGCCATGACTTTCCTATAAGCTATTCATTTATTTGCTACTGGCAGATTTTTAACATTGAGAGTCATGTAGCAGGCCTATGCCTGTCATAGCTCCTGTGAAAATAACTACAAAATGAGAAACTGTGATTACTTACAAATGTCTATAGCACAAGATGACTCCAAACTTTTAGCCCTTCTCACTTCTGCTCACAGGGAGAGTGGAGAGAACATGGGTTTTGGGGTTCGACACAGCTGGATTTGTATTCCATCTTTCCGAATTACTGAACTTGGCTGGGGAAATTATTTATCCTTCCCAACCTAGCACAGTAGAGTGGTTATGAGAAAAATTTCTGGAGCATAAGTTTGAATCCGGATGCTGCTACTCAAGAGCTATAGAACCAGAGGTAGAGTGTATAATTCTCTGTATCTCAGATGCCTTGAAGACAAAATAGGGTTCTAAATAGTGCTAATCTCCTGGGATTGCTGACAAGATTAATGCATCTATGTAAAGGCTTAGAATATGCCTGACAAATGATAGGCACTATATAAGAATTCACTGTAATTATTATAAAATAGAGAAAATAATAATAATACCAATTACATCATTGGGTTATGGGAAGCCTTAAATGTGATGATGTATATAAAGTATATCAAGCAATCAAGGAAAACCTTGTAGAATATATATTTGGCTTTTCCTCACTTCCCTGAACTTAGCCCAGACCCCAACACACTGTTTCACAAATACAAACACGGGTCTATCAACACACAATGCAGATTATTTTCAGATAATCCACAACGTTCTTTTTTTTTTTTTTAATCCACAACGTTCTAAAAGACATCAAGCTCATTAATCCACATCTCTTCTGAGCTGGCCATTTTATTTCTTACATTTCTTCCTCCTAGGCTCCTCGAAAGCAAAGCAGCCATAAGAATTACGAATTCAATGTCTTTACTAGCTCTAAGATTATTCATATTGAATAGGTTGTAGTAGTTTGCATCTTTTGAGGAATAGGTTTATTTCATCTAAGTGGTGAAATTTATGTGTGTAGACTTGTTCATACTCAACAGAATATCCTTTCAAGTTAATATGAAAGACGATTCATGAGAAACACCAAGGAATTGTTTAAAAAATAATAGCAGGGGAATTAACCTTTACAGGAATTAAAATGCACTATAAAGCAGTTTTAATGTAGATTGTGACATCAACGCAGGAATTAACAGATAACTTAGTGCAACCAAGTTGCAAACTCAGGAAGAATTTTGAATATACGTGGGAAATATATTATGAACGTGTTTTAGTTTAAGCCTCTTCTATCTCTTAAGGCTGTATAATCATGAAAAAAGTATTTGTTATGTTATATCTCCTTGAATAATTTGCCACATTTTCATCGTGTAATGTTTCTCCATCCGTGAGGGTGTTTCTCATCCTGATTTCTAACCTGACATCAAGAGAACTACTCCAACTTTCATTTCGTCAGTATGTGCACTATATAACTTTCTTCACCTTTTTACTTGTAGGTGCTCTACGTCTTTATACATATAGTGAGGTTCTCGAAAACAGCATCTAGTTGTACCTTGCTTTTTTTATCCAATTGGATAATCCCTGACTTTTAAGTGATGTGTTTAGACTGCTCACATTTAAAATCACTATGAATTTGGTCAGATTAAAATCTGTATCTCACTATTTTCTATTCCTTCTTTGTTTCTCCTCCTTTCTGCCATCACTTGGATTCGTTGAGCATTTTTATTCAATTTTACCTTTTCTATTTGCTCATTGTGTATGACTTTTAAAAAGTTTATTAGTTGTTGCCCTAAGGTTTATAATATACATTTTAAAGATTTATTTATTTATTTTAAAGAGAGAGAGAGAGAGCACAAGCAGGAGGGGTAGAGGTTGAGGGAGAAAGAATCTGAAGCTGACTCTGAAATGAGCAGAGCCCAACCCAGGGCTCGATCTCATGACCCTGAGATCATGAC
Organism: Canis lupus baileyi; assembly: GCF_048164855.1. NCBI lineage: Eukaryota > Metazoa > Chordata > Mammalia > Carnivora > Canidae > Canis > Canis lupus. The sequence goes on from NC_132876.1 coordinate 9,454,524, forward strand.
TTGAGCTGAAACCAAGAGTCAGACCCTTAACTGACTGAGCCACCCAGGTGCCCCTATAGTACACATTTTAATAAATGCTAGTCTGCCTTCAAATAAAACTAGACCACCCCTTACCCCCTGTGCCCTTGAAATTGAGGCTTTCTAGGACAACTTTCTCTACTGTAAGCACAACCCTTCGGATTTTTCTTCCAAGGATTAGAATATAATGCCTGGCGATAGAATGGGCGTCTTATTGGTCACAAGTAACAAAAGCACCAAATGAAGCTGTTATGAACAGGAAGATACCTAAGATTAACTTTGGATGACCTCTGTGGGCAGACCTTTGTTTGCTTACCCCCATACTTATGGTTGTCTGAGTGAAAAGAAATCCAGCTTATAAAGCAAGTATTTTTCAGGTTATCTTTTACTTATAGCAGAATGCAAACAAACCTCATACATAGGTACTATTTTTAGTTCCCTTTTACAAGTGAGGAACTGATCTCGAAAAGCTTGTGAAGAATTCTGAAATGTATGTTTACCAAATGAGACCATATTCTGAATCACAAAATAAACCTTAATGAATTTAAAAATAGAAAGCATATGAATTATGTTCTTGGCCCACAAGGGAATTAAACTAGAAATAAGTAACAAAAACATACCTAGAAAATCCTCAAATATTTTAAAATTAAATAACATCTATCTAAATCTTACAGTAAAAGGGAAATTATTGAAATGAATTAAAATTATAATATAAAACATCAGATTTTTAGAATGCATCTATCTAAGCAAAACTTACAAAGAATTTTAAAACACTAAATGCTTATGTTTAATGGCATCTATTATATTTAATTATATTTAATGAAGCATTAAAAGAAGAAAAATTTAAATCCGTAACCTAATATTCAACTTTAAGTAATTATGACAAAAGAACAAATTAAACACAAAACAAGCAGAGGGAGGAGGTAATAAAAATCTAAGCAGAAAAAAACTAAATTGAGAAAAGAAAACAATCAAAAAAGAAATCAAAAGTTGATTCTTCGGGAAGATCAACAAAATTGACAAACTTCAAGCCATTCTGACAAGAAAAAAAACAGAACACACAAATTGCCACTATCAAGAATGGAAGAGGAAGGCAGCACCTGGGTGACTCAGTGGTTGAGCACCTGCCTTTGGCTCAGGTGTGATCCCAGGGTCCTGGGATCGAATCCTGCATCAGGGTCCCCACAGGGAGCCTGCTTCTCCCTCTGCCTATGTCTCTGCCTCTCTCTCTGGGTCTCATGAATAAATAAATAAAATCCTTAAAAAAAGAATGGAAGAGGAGGTATCACTACTGCCTATAGAGACACTGAATAAATAAGGGAATGTTACAATAACTTTATATCTGAAATTGTAACAATTTACATAAAATGCGTGATGAATACTTTCACAGCTACTAATTACCAAAACCCACTCTAAATGAAATAGGTCATATACAATCCCACATCTTTACTAAAGAAATTGAGTTTGTAGTTGAAAAACTTTCCAAAACAAAGAAAACTCCAAGCCTAGATGGTTTCTCTGGCATATTCTACCAAACATTTAAAGAATAAATACCAATTCTACACAATATCATCCAGAAAGTAGAAAATAAATACCCCTTTTTCCGTATTATGATTCCAATATTACTCTAATATCAAAAACAAACAATTACAGACCAATATCTGTATAGACCAATATTCACATGAACATAAATGCAGAACCCACAACAAAATATTCACAAATCCAATGTACTTATACATAATAAGGATAATACATCAAACACAAGTGGGTTTCATCCCAAAAATGAAAGACTGCTTTGACATTTGAAAATGTATTAATACATTTTTTAACATCGGAACAGACTATATAGAGGAAAAATCATATGATCAAATCAATAGACTCAGAAAAATCATTCAACAAATTTCACAAGCAGATCCTAAAAAAAAAAAAAGTCTCAACAAGCTTGGAGTTGAAGACAACGTACACAACCTAATAAGTTCATATATTAAAAATGCTCCAGTTTGCAACATCCTTAATGGTGAGAGTATGAATGCTTTTCCCCTAAGTTTGAGAACAAGGCAAAGATGTCTTCTCTTGAACATCACGCTTTAAGTTCTAAACTATTTTATTTTATTTTTTTTTAATTTTTATTTATTTATGATAGTCACACAGAGAGAGAGAGAGAGAGGCAGAGACACAGGCAGAAGGAGAAGCAGGCTCCATGCACCGGGAGCCCGACGTGGGATTCCATCCCGGGTCTCCAGGATCGCGCCCTGGGCCAAAGGCAGGCGCCAAACCGCTGCGCCACCCAGGGATCCCTCTAAACTATTTTAGAAGTCACAAAATGTTTGAAAGAAAGAACTCAAACTGTCTCTAGCAGCAGAACACATCATTGTCTGTATAGAACACAAGGTGGGGACACCTGGGTGGCTCAGTGGTTGAGTGAGGCTTCCTTTGGCTCAGGGTGTGATCCCAGGGTCCTGGGATCGAGTCCCGCATCGGGCTCCCCGCAGGGAGTCTGCTTCTCCCTCTGCCTGTGTCTCTGCCTCTCTCCCTTTGTCTCTCATGAATAAATAAATGAAATCTAGAAAAAAAAAGAACACAAGGTCAAATATAAAATAAAGTGTGTTCTTTTAATCGCAATGAAAAACCATAACTTGAATAAAAAATACAATACCACTGACACAGCAAAAAATGAAAATAATGAGGTATCAGTCTTACAAAATATGTGCCAGATCATTGTGCTGCATGCCATAAAACAGACTGGTGAAGTCAGAGTAAGACCTAGGTAAGTGGAGAGATATCCCTTAATCATAGATTGGAAGATTCAATATTGTTAAAATGTTGATTCTTTCTGATTTGATCCTTGGTACAACATAGGCTTATCAAAATTGTCAAGCTTCTTGTAGATACTGACAATCTCATTTGAAAATGTATATATAAAAGCACAGAAATTAGAATATTCAAGACAATTCAGAAAAAGAACGATGTTCAAATACTCAAACTATTCAATCAAGACTTATAAAGGAGCACGGTGTTGTTGGCACTGGAGGGACACCTTTTTTTTAAAGATTTTTTTAATTTATTTATGACAGAGAGAGAGAGAGAGAGAGAGAGACAGGCAGAGGGAGAAGCAGGCTCCATGCCGGGAGCCCGATGTGGGACTCGATCCCGGGTCTCCAGGATCCCGCCCTGGGCCAAAGGCAGGCGCTAAACCGCTGAGCCACCCAGGGATCCCCTGGGAGGGACATCTTTATCACTTTTTAAATGTACCAACAGTCTCAGAAAGAGACATACACAAATAGAGACAAGTGATTTTTAACAACAGTGCAAAAGCAATTCAATAGATAACCTTTTCACCAAATGGTAGTGGAGCAAACATCCATGAGCATAAAAATGAACTTTGCCACAAACTGCACAACTGATACTAAAAAGAACTAAAATCTGTGTGATACGTTTGTCAAAGAGCTTTGAGATAAAACACCAACAGCATGACCCTCCAAATAATAAATTGATAAATTGGACTTTATGAAAATGTTAAGACTTGTTCTGTAACAGACACAGCTAATGGAATGAAAAGACAAGCTGCAGACCAGGAAATATTTTCCAAATGACATATTTGATCATGTGATTATATGTTCTCTATATAATAGAGAGTCGAGTAAAACTCATCAACAACACAAACAATAAATCAGAGTTCTGAACAGACATTTCAGCAAAGAATATACAGAGATTGCAAATGAGCATTGGAAAAGTCATTCAACATGATTATTCATTAGAGAAATGAAAGTTAATCACAATAAGATATCGCTACACATTTATTAAAAGACAAAAAAAAAAGGAAAAAAGGTACTAGTGAGGATGTGGAGTATCTAGAACTTAACACACAGTTGGTAGAAATGCAAACTTCGGCTCTTCCTTACAAAGTGAAATTTGCCATACAACCAGCAATCACACTCCTAGGCATTTACCCAAGCGAGTCGACAACTTATGTTCACACAAAAACCTGTACATGAATGTTTATAACAGTTTTATTCATAATTGCCAAAATCTGAAAACAAACCAGTTGTCTCTCCATGAGTTAATATAAACCAAACTATGATAATACTCCGAAATGAAAGGAAAGGGAGCATTGATCGATCTATGCAATAACGTGGATGCTTTTCAAATGAATCTTTCTAATTGAAGGAGGCTCAACAGAAAAGCTGCATATTGTGTTATTCCATTTACATGGCATTCTGGAAGAGGCAAATGTATAGGCATGGAGAAAGGGACAAATGGCTTTCAGGATTGGGGAAAGGAGGTAAATTACAAAGGGTCAGGGCAAGCCACCTCTCATGGTGCTGGACCCCCTCTGGGGGGTTCTGTGATACGTAGATTCGTGACTCTGCATTTGTCAAGGTCCTTAGAATTATAGGCTACGAAGATTTAATATTAGTGAAAAATTTTAAAAATCAAACAGGATGTCACAGGAACTCAAGAGGGAATGCAGACTGTGACAAATGAATCTAATTATAAAATGTAGGTCCTAGCCATATTGAAGGAGGGGTGGAAGAAAGAAGCTGATGTAAGCAACTGTTGAAAAGGTTGTTTGAGGACGCCTGGGTGGCTCAGTAGGTTCAGTGTCTGTCATGATCCCGGAGTCCTGGGGTGGAGCCGCCTCGGGCTTCCTGCTCAGAGGGGTGTCCGCTTCATTCTCTCCCTCTGCCCCTCCTCCAACTAGTGCCCACACGCTCTCTCTCTCTCAAAAATAAATAAAATCTTTTTTTAAAAAAAGAAAATGATGTTTTGATTAGATACTGTAAGGGAAAGGACAAAAAGACTTGTACACAAGCCTTGCATTCTAATTGTTAAATTAGGTTTTCACAAGACTAAGGGTTACCAAATCTGAAATCACTATACATGTACCTAGGTTATAAAAAATGAGTAAAATACATTGCAGTAATGAGAGCCAAGTTTCTCATTGTCCAAGAAAGAAGTCACAACTAGGCAAAGGGGAATGCTCTAATGCACCCTGTGGTAGTGGATTACAGTTGGAAATATCTTAAGAGCTCATGCTTATTTTAGCATGTATACAGTTATATAAACAAATAAAGATGATTATATTTACATCTATATAAGTAAGTATATATACTGTATACTTAGTTCACGTACATTTAATTCATAGCTCTGGCTAGAGGACCTAGAAACAATGACACCCCAATAAGAACACACATATAGCTCCCAGATTTCTGTCTTTAAGCACCTTTTACTAATAAAAGGAGCCAGGACTCCTTGGGGGCTGGTTAATTCCAGGCCTTGGGGGTGTACCTAAAAGGTCTTGTGATGCCAGAAAGCATAGAAATGCAAAAGCAGAGAAGAGAGTGGCTAGAAGTAATGTCAAGGGGCCCCTGGGTGGCTCAGAGGTTTAGCACCACTTTCAGCCGAGTGCCTGATCCTGGAGACCCGGGATCGAGTCCCGTGCCGGGCTCCCTGCATGGAGCCTGCTTCTCCCTCTGCCTGTGTCTTTGCCTCTCTCTCTCTCTCTCTCTCTCTCATAAATAAATAAAATAGTTAAAAAAAGGACATAAGCACCAATCCAAAAGAGATCCTAGTGGCCAAAGGTAGAGTAATGTGAAAAATAAAAGAAATAATAGTCTAAGTTTTGGATTAAAATGCAAAGAATAAAATTAATACCTGTGGGTCCAAATGGATGTAAATAAATGATGGGAATCATAAATGGTGATGGGAATGTGATAAATAGATAATTGTCATTAGAACATTAGTGATAGGGGTACCTGGGTGACTCAGCTGGTTAAGCAACTGACTTTTGGTTTCGGCTCAGGTCATGTTCTCAGGGTTGTGGGATGGAGGCCCACATTGGGCTCCATGGAGTCTGCTTGCTCCTCTCTCTCTCTGCTCCTCCCTCTGCTTGCTCTCTCTCTCTCTCTCTCTTTCTCTTGTAAATAACTAACTAACTAACTAACTAAATAAATAAATAAATAAAATCTTTAAAAAATAAAAGAACGCCAATGATAATTATGGCAGGCAAGATCCACTCTGAAAAGTAATAGTTGGCAAAAGTTTAAGAGAAATGGGATATTTGCATAGACTATATGTATACCCCCCAAAAAATTAATGACTTTGGTGGTTTTAACATATGTTCTCAAAACTTTTGACATATCTTAGGATGTGTAGCTTAATATTTCTTTTCCTTTTTTTAAAGAATTTATTTATTTATTTATTTATTTATTTATTTATTTGAGAGAGAGAGAGAGAGAGCATGTATGAGCAACCAGGGCTGGGAGAGGGAGAAGCAGACTCTGCTGAGTGTGGCGCCCAATGCAGGACTGATCTCATCACCCTGAGATCATGACCTGAGCCGAAATCAAGAGTCTGGTGTTTAACTAACTGAGCCACTCAGTGCTCTGTAGCTTAATTTTTCACACACTGAAGCATGGGCTGGACTTAATGACAAGCTTCTTAGGTGTAGTATATGGAAAGGAAAAAAAAATAACTTTCAGAGTGGAGATTTGTGGCCGACACCAACTTCACCAAAGCCATCAAAGTTTACATCTCCTGTAATAGGACTTACTGATAACATGAATGTCCTTATATACTCAAGGTGAAAGGCACAGCGTTTATGTGGCATTTATCCTCAAATCAACAGCCTCAGTCTAATCAGGAAAAAGATATATTAGGAAAAAACAAATTGAAGGACATTCAACAAACACCTGACCAGAGTTTCAAGGTTATGAAAGATAAGGGGGAGACTGAGGAGGTTTCAGATTGGAGGACACTAGGGGGGCATGGCAACTAAATGAAATGTGGGAGACTGGATTGGATTCTGAAACCAAAAAAGGAAGATTAGTGGAAAGCCTGGTGAAATCTGAATAAATTCCATAGTTTAGTAAATACTGTACCAACATTAATTTCTTAGTCTTGGTAATTTTATCATGCCTCTTCCATAAGATGTTAACACCAGGGGAAGATGGCTCAGTGGTGTCCAGGAACTCTGCACGAAAATCTTTGCAATTCTATTAAGTATAAAATTATTTTAAAATAAAACGTTAAAAGAAGACACAACAGACTCGAAATAATGTTATGAGGAAACATGACAAAGGATTATTCTTTTTTTTTTTGACAAAGGATTATTCTAAACATGTAAGGTGAATCTATATGTTGAAAAAAAAAACAAGCCAATAGAAAAGCAGGCAAGGAAGACACACGGGACACTGACAGAAAGAGGAATATGAGTGATTAGTAAACATATGAAAAGATGCTCAGAGTAAAGACTATATGGTAGTAGAGTTTAAATAATTCTTGCAAAGCACTAGGGGTTCAATGATGGTGTGGACACAGTGGAATCCATTTCTTAGCTCACTGAGTGTGTGTGCACACACTTACACATGCATTCATAAGCATTCGCAGATACATGTATATGTACGTTGTGGACATTCCTGACCACAGATATGGATTCTAGATTGGTGCATCCAGGGACGCCAGGGGTGCTCAGCGGTTGAGCGTCTGCCTTCAGCCCAGGGCGTGATCCTGGAGACCCGGGATCGAGTCCCACATCGGGCTCCCGGCATGGAGCTCTGCCTGTGTCTCTGCCTCTGTGTGTGTGTGTGTGTCTCTCATGAATAAATAAATAAAATCTTTTAAAAACATAAATCGAAAAAAAAACATAAATCGGTACATCCCAATGTATGATTTATGTGCATACATGATGATAGCGTTTTGTGAAATTCGAAGTCATTTATAACACAGTTTCTCCAATGGTTGTAATGTTGCAGAAATTATTAGTGGGCTGAACTTCTGTTGTAAGAGAAGGGATTACACAGGTGAGAAAGAGGGGCACACTCTCGACAGAGCTTGCCAAAGCGACTGCTTCCAGAGCACTAATTCATTCACACTATCGCATACAGGCAATTTGAATCAAACTGATTCTGGGCGTGAGGGAAGGAAGAGATGAAACCCATCCCAAAAATAACTACTTAGAGTATAGAAAAACTGTGTGATGTATGATTTCAGAAAATGAAATTTATGAAGTTATAAACAGACACTTGTTAGCAATGTTAATAGGTACTGTGAGCGTGCTTTAAAGCACAACCACACACACACACACACACACACACACACACACACAGAAGGTTTTGGTTTTATTTACAACATTCTACAGATGTCAGATTTAGATACATTTCAGTTGCTCAGCCAAACTACTTAAGGCCATTATTTTGCTTTAACTCTGTTTACAATCTTTAATGGTCCTTTAGCACAACTACTGATACAAGTGATCAAATGGAAATGCAGATTTATAGCCTTCATGCTGTAAATATCTTTAGCATGGCTTGGCACATCACATTTATCTCTTAAAATGAATCTTTATTCCTCTTATTGGAGGTGTGACAAATCTCATATTTATATTCAATATACGCATGAATTAAGTTATTTGGAAGGTAGTAGAAGTCAGTGGGCATAGTCATTGGAATATACATTAAATATTAAATACTCTTATAAAAGTTCTGATGTACTGAATTAAAGAAGTTGTGTCAAAACTCTGAGTATGTCAGTCTTACAGCTGAGAGTGGTATTCCAAATCCAATTGTATAAAAATTATATTTATGTATAATATACAATTATATGTGCATAGCATACAATTATATACATACACACATAAAATTATATTTCTATAAGTAATAATTTATATTAATTATTATTAATTATAATATTAATAATCATTAATTATTATTAAGAAATGATCATATTTCTATGAGTAATAATTAAGGGTGGAGGAATGCAAGTGTTGAGAAAATAAATTCTAAGACAATGGTTACTAATAACAGTGAATTCATTTTGGATTTGCTCCTTAAATGGCTGCTTGCACTTTAATGTGGTCTTTGTAAATATTGATGCAAAAATTTGATTTGGTCGTCAATGATATTTGAAGATGCAAAAATTTTTTTATACTATTATTTTTATAGGAAGCAGAGGAAAGTGGTTTCCTGATAAACGGCTTGTCTTTGGGAGTAAGATATAAATATTAATTTTAGCTGCTGATAGAACATATGAGTTTAAGTGGCAGTTTGTCAAACAATGTAAGACGCATAAGTTCCAAACTATGAGGAAAAAATAAAACAAAGAAAATTTCATCAATTCAGTAAAAGTCTGTTTTTAAGAAGCAAAATCATGAAAGCATGGAAATCTATTTTAAGTATATAAAATAAAATAGGAGAGTTAAAATAAAACATCCCAGAAATTGTAATAAATGTGAATACATTAAATTTCCCCTGCTAAAAGTCGTCAGAGATTTTGAAATAGAACAAAGCAAAACTTGCAAAAATAACACAACCATAAGCTGTTCACAAGGGATAAAGTGTAATGATACAAAGCGCTTAATAATAAAAGATGGGAAAAGATTTATCAATGAAGTGCTAAAAGAATCAAAGCAAAGGGGTATTATACATATCAGACAAGTAAGATTCAAGATTTAAAAAACCACTGGAAAGTATAAGCAATGGTATCTCTTTTTTTAAGTAATCTCCATACCCAATGGGGCTCAAAATCATGACCCCAAGATCAAGAGTCAGATGCTCTACTGACTGAGCCAGCCAGGTGCCCCAGTAATGACATTTTTTGATAAATAGTATAATGTACCAAGATGAAATCACAGTCATCAACTATGTACCTACTTACACAATTTTTAAAAATTAATTTATATTTTTATTGTAAAAAACACTTAACATATACCCTCTTAGATTTTTAAGTGTCAAACACAGTATTGTTATCTATAGGCACAATGTTGTACATCAGATATCTAGAACTTATTCATTTTGCATACATGAGATTTTATACATGTTTACTAGCAATTCCCCATGCTTCACCTCTCCCAATCTCTGTCAATAAACATTATATTGTTTCTATGCCTTTGGCTATTTTCAATATGTCATATAAGTGGATTTATGTGGGATTTGTCCTTCTGCAACTGGCTCATTTCACTTAGCATAATGTCCTCGAGATTCATACATGTTATCACATATTGTAGGTTTTTGCTTATTATAAGGCTGGATAATATTCCATTGTTTGTATTTCACATTTTCATTATCCATTCACCCCATCGATGGGTATTAGGTGGTTTCCACGTTTGGGCTCTCGTGAATCGCACTGCAATGAAAATGGGAGTACTAATAGCTCTCTGAGATCCTAATTTCAATCCTTTTGGATAAATACCCAGAAATAGGATTGCTGGATCATAGCTCTATTTTTAATATTTTGAGGAAGCTCCATATTGCTTTCCACAATTGCTGCACCACTTTACATTCCCACCAATAGTGCACGAGAGTTCTCTTTTCTCCACATCCTCACCAACACTTGTTATCTCAAATCTTTTGTATTACAGCCAGTCTAACAGATGTGTGATGATATACCTCATTGTAGTGTTACCATTATTATTATATTTTGGAGGCTCTACGCCCAATGTGAGACTTGAACTCACAACGCCCAGATCAAGAGTCACATGCTTCACCCACTGAGCCAGCCAGGCATCCCAATTACTACTATTTTTATTTCAGCCATTCTGATAAGCTTATTTATTTTTTAAAAGATTTTGTTTATTCATGAGAGACACAGAGGGAGAAGCAGGCCCCTGTGGGGAGCTCAATGTGGGACTCGATCCCAGGACCCCCAGGATCATGCCCTGAACTGAAGGCAGACACTCAACCACTGAGCTACCCAGGCGTCCCCATTCTGATAGGTTTATAGTGATATTTCATTGTGTTCATAATTTGCATTTCCCTAATTGTAAGTGATATTGGATATCTTCTCATGTGCTTATTTGCCATTTGTGTATCTTCTTTGGTAATATGTCTTTTCAAGTGTTTTGTCCCTTTTTTAATTAGGTTGGTTACTTTTCCACTGTAGAGCTTGGAGTCCTTTATATATTCTGAATACAAGCCCTTTGTCAAATATGCAATCTGCACATATATTCTCCAAGTCTCTATCTTCTCTTTTCATTCTCTTAACAGTATCTTTCACAGAACAACTTTTTAAATTTTGATCAGTGTATACCTAAGTATTTCATTTTCCTTGGAGTGATTTCCTTGGCATTGTATTTTAAATTCTGGTTTCCAAATGTCCATTGCTAACATATAGAAATACAATTGATTTTTGTGTGTTGGCCTTGTAGACTACGACACTACTAAATATACTTACTAGTTCTAGAAGACTTGTAGATTCCTTGAGATATTGTATATAGACAATTATGTCTTCTGTAAATAGGAACAATATTACTTCTTCCTTTCCAAATTATATGCCTTTTATTCTTCTTTACTTTTTCTTTCCTTACTGCACTGGCTACAAGTTCCAGTACTATGCTGTGCATCACATTTTGAAATTCCAAGTTATGTTTTATCTATCATTTCATAGGTCAAACTTTTCAATGTTATACTCTTCATATTTAGTTACTTCCTGAATCCAATAGAGTAGAATTCAATATATAAATTCAATATCACAGAATGAGTCATATTTTGTTCATAAGCAAACAACATCATTTATAATATGTCCATCAAATAATTATACTTTTATTTTATTCAAATGTCAGGATTACCAGTAATTAAGATATAAGATGGAATTAATATGATGGTGTCTCTTATGTGATTTACGTGACTAGTTTCACTTATGAGGGCAAAAGATACATTGAAAGTCATTTTGCCATGGCTACAGATGTTCAACTTCCTGTAAGAATTGTCCTTTGTGCTCTGGTATGCAGTGGTCATTCCTGTGGCAACGATTCACATTATAAAAGCTCTTTGAAATGCAATGATATTATTTTTCTCTATTAAATATAGAGAACTTAGGCAAAGACAGAGTCGATGAATGTTATCACAGCAGTAATACCAGAGCAGGTAAAGAATCATGCCTTTTATTTGCCTGAAAGTGTTCTTTCAGGAATAAACCAAATCATAGCCACATTTAATGAGAAAACCATTTTCTTGGGCTTCATGAACTACTGTGATCTTATGATAATTATTCCTTCTATACTCTCCCAGAAATTTTCTTGCATCACTCTTAGCATTATTTGACTCTGTCTCATCTATTTTATTGCAAATTCCAAAAAAAAAGAAACTGTTTCTGATCCATCTTTGTTGCACACCAAGAACCCCCAATTCAGTGGCTAGTCTATTATACTCAGAAAAAATGACTGAGCCAATGATTTATTGTTACAGTTAACACCAAGTAACTAGGAACCATGTTAGCTCAGTACATGCTATCACCCATAGATGATATTACTTGTAAACAACCAATAGGTGTAACTTAATATTTAACAGATCACATTTTCTTCCCCAAGTAGATTACACAGTGTGAAAATTAGCTTAGTGTAAAGCTCGGAGATAGGGTGGAGTCTGGGAATCCTATCACTTATTTCAGACCTAGGGTCCATTAGTACAATAAAGTCACATTTTTCCCCAAAATGGCTTAACTAAGGATGTTTATAATGTCCGGATTTATTAGCTTATTAGCAAATCTCCGCATTCTGATTTTAGGGTAGTGTTTGCACTTACTAGATTGTTCAGCTAAAGTGGAAAATGATTATCTGCCAATTGCTCCTGAGGTCAAAGCAGAAAGAAAGAAACAAAGAAGGAAACAAAGAAAGAAAGGAATAAGGGAAGAAAACAACAACAAAGAAACAGAGAAAATAAAAGCAAACAAAAACATACTCTCCACCATGCATTAAAAATAAGGCCACGGATTTACTGTTAGTAGGATGTATTTTGTGATATGTTCCCACAGCTTGTGTGAGTTGGTTGTTTGCACCATTCATGCCTAATGCCCCATTAGTCATGTGGTTGGGTACACTCTTTTACAAAGAAATTGTTTAGACATTTGGGTTTAACCTGTAGCCATGAAAGATCCCCTTACCATTTACAAAGTGGTATGAACCATACATTTTTGGTCTCATGATGCCAATAATATAATACACAGCTAAAATGTCAGCAACAGAATCCACCATGATTCTGAATATCAAATACTTCATTACTTTATCATTCCTTTTTGTTAGTTTGTGATCTGAAAGACTGTAATTGTCTCAATTCAATCTGAAGAGGAATTTTACCATATTTATTATATTTAAGATGCTATACCAGAGAGTAAGGTTTCAAAGGGGACAAATGAGCACTGTCACTGCCTTTAAGAGTGTACACTACAGTGGTTGATGGTACTTTAGAATCAGATACTTCCTTAAATTTTTTAGTGATTTTCATTTTCAACACTTTGAGATAGACCTGATATACAATAAAATGTACATAATTAAATCATACAATTTGGTATGATCTGAAATATAAAGATAATGAGTTTCCTCAAACTCTTTGTAATCCCTCCTTCATGCACAACCTATCCTAACCCCACATACCCAAACACTGATCTGCTCTATGACCCTATAGATTCATTTATGCGTCTAGAACCTTATACTGATGGACTCACACAGTATGACTCTTCGGTATCACTTTTTTCACTCTGTATTATTAATTTGAGATTCATCATTATCATTGCGTGTATCAAATGGTTCATTCATTTTTATGGCTGTTTATTCACATTAATAGAAATCTGAGTTGTTTCCCATTGGGGCTATCAAAAATAAAGCTGCTCTGATTATTGACAACTGAAATAAGTCAGAGAAAAGCAAATACCATATGATTTCATTTATATGTGGAATCTAAAAAATCCAAAATATAACAAAACAAAGAAAAAGCTCACAGTTACAGAGACTGGTGGTTGCCAGAGGTGCCCCCATCCACAGGATGTGGGTGAAATGGATGAAGGAAGTCAAAAGGTACAAACTTCTAGCTATAAAATAAATACATCCTGGGGATGTAATGTACAGCATGGTGACTATAGTTAATAATGCTCTATTGTGTATTTGAAAGTTGCTAAGAGAGTAAATCTTAAAACTTCTCATTACAAGAAAGAAATCATAACTATGTATGGTAATGACTGGTAACTACACTTATTGTGGTGATCATTTCAGCGTATTCAAATATCAAATCACTATGTTGTACCCGTGAAATTAGTGTTATATGTCAATTATACCTAATATAAAATAAATAAAAATCAAGCAGCATGTGTGTGCGTGCGTGTGTGTGTGTGTGAGTGTGCGCTTTTATTTTACTTGAGTAAATAACTGGGAGCAGAATGTTTGTGTGGAATCATAAGTGCATGTTCATCTTTTTAACAAATTGATACATTATTTTCCAAAGTGACTGTACTGTTCTGCATTCCCTTCAGGAATGTGTGCTACTCTATGTGCCACAACCAATTGGGTATGTCAATCTTCTAAATTTTAGCCTTTTTTTATTGGAGTTTAATTTGCCAACATACAGCATAACACCCAGTGCTCATCCCATCAAGTGCCCCCCCTCAGTGCCCGTCCTTTTAATAGGTGCGTAGCAGTATCTCATAGTTTTGATTTGCATTTCCATAATACCTAATGATATTAAACATCTTTTCATGTGCTTGCATTTGTAGATACTTTGTCTGAAAAATTTCCCTTCTGTGTATGGCTTTTCTGTTCATTCTTTAGCCATCTTTGGAAAAACAGAAATTAGTTTTAATGAAGCCCTATTCATTGCTTAACTTTTATGGATTTCTTTTATGGTATGCTTTTGGTGTGGAAATAATCTTTCCTTTAATCAAGGTCACATAAACTTTCTCCTAAAAGTTTTAAAGTTTTAGATTTTACATTTGGGTCTGTGACTCATTTTGAGTTAATTTTTATATGAGGCTGTGGTTCACTTTTTGCACGTGGATAGACAATCGTTATGGCACAATGTGCTGAAAGGAATAATTTTATTCATTATATTGCCTTGAAACACTTGTAGAAAATCCATTAACCATATGTGTATGTTTTCTTCTGGGTTTTCTATTCTGTTCTACTGATCTATGTGTCTATCTATAATCAGGGCACCTGGGCGGCTTAGTGGTTGAGCGTCTGCCTTTGGCTCAGGGCATGATCCTGGGGTCCTGGGATCGAGTCCCGCATCGGGCTCCCACAGGGAGCCTGCTTCTCCCTCTGCCTATGTCTCTGCCTCTCTCTGTGTGTCTCTCATGAATAAATAAAATCTTTGAATAAATAATATCTTTATATGATCAATACGACACTGTGCCTTATTTTTTTAAAGATTTATCTATTTATTTTGAGGGAAGGGCAGAGGGAGAGAGAGAATCTCAGGCAGACTCCCTACTGAGCATGGAGCCCGACTTGGGGCTTGATCTCACAACCCTGACATCATGACCTGAGCTGAAATCAAGAGTTGGACACTTACTGGACTGAGCCACTCAGGCACCCCTGCCACACTGTATCTTTATACTGAGTCTTGACATCAGATGGAGTGAGTATTATGACTTGGTTTACTTCAGCAAAACTGTTTTGGGTATTCTAAGTCCTTTCAATTTCCTTATGAACTTTAGAACAGGCTTGTCGATTCTGGTCTAAAAACACACAGCAACCTGCCCCCCCCCCAAAACCAGCCTATCATTTTTGAATTGGCCTTAATTGTTTTTTTCTCATTTTGGGGTAGTAATTTTTGACCGGATGCCAAATAATGTGATTTTTACTGTGAATATTACTGTACACCCATAAATTGCAACTTC
Organism: Canis lupus baileyi; assembly: GCF_048164855.1. Lineage (NCBI taxonomy): Eukaryota > Metazoa > Chordata > Mammalia > Carnivora > Canidae > Canis > Canis lupus. Next base: position 9,470,145 of record NC_132876.1, read on the forward strand.
CTACCACATTCCCGGATAATGTTTTTGCATTAGATTAAATACATAGGTTTTCCAAATTGTTACTTTATAAGGAACATTCAATACATGCATGATAAGATGTTCTTAAATTTTGTTTTGTTTTTCCCAAGCTGTCCTTGAACAATTTGGACGTGTCCCACAAACTATCATATGCAATCAGTTAAGTGATTTATCTAAAGTTATACAGGTAGCAATGGGTAGAACCGTGTAAATCCAGTCAGTCTGACACCAGTAGCAATGCTTGTAATATTTATACTTTATGGTCTTTCTAGGTGGAAGGAATTAAAGCTGTGCCTTTAAAAGGATAGTATGACTTCACAGGAATCTTTGAGAAACGAGGAGTAAAACTTGAGCAAAGTCACAGAAGCGAGAATGTCACAACTGATTTGGGAGCAAAACATGGGAAGGTGTCACAAAAGCAAAAGTTGGGAAGGCAGGCTTGTGCGAGATAATAAAGAACTTTGATTGTGAGATGGAAGAGTTTTTCTTGAAGATTTCTGAACAGCAGAATGTTATCATCTACCTGTTTTGAAAGAAAGTGTCCCTGGTGTTGTAGGAAAGATAGATTACTGAGGGATGAGGTGACCGAAGGCAGAGATCACTTAGGAGATTTTACCGACAGTCCTGGTCTCAGGTTCCAATATTCTGAAATAAGCAGTGAGGAGGGAAAATGGAAATGAGGCAAGAGATGCCAGAAAAGAACAGGTCGCTGTATGGATAAGAAGGAGACAGTGATGTGGAAACAAATATAATGTACGGGTTAATTTTAGGGAAAGAAATTTGTATACTCAAATGGACACAATGCTGTTTGAGTGAAAATGGCCTTACACGTTTTTGTCTGAATCTACTATTTTATTGGTTTCTATAAATTTCATTAAGATTCCATAGGAACCCAAAGGCTTTTAACGGTTCTGAATTAGTTTTCCAAGGGAAGAATGAACACAACAGTGAAAAGGCAATCTTAGAGATTTTGGAGTGTCAGCCCCCCCAGATTAGAGAGTATAAAATGACTGTAAACTACAGACTGAAACTGTAATTGTTTCTTTTTTAATGGAACAACAAAAACCTGTAGAAATGTGGTGATAATCAGCATATATGATGCGGTACTAGTACTTGCTACTTGGATATGTTAAAAATTCTCCAGATAGGAGCACCTGGGTGGCTCAGTTAAGCATCTGCCTTCAGCTCAGGTCATGATCCCGGGGTCCTGGGGTTAAGCCTGCTTCTCCCTCTCCCCCTGCCTGCAGCTCCCACTGCTTGTGCTCTCTTTCTGTCAAATAAATAAATAAAATCTTCTAAAAAATTATCCAGATATCTCTTTCTCATTTCAAGTCATTTAAATTGTTTGTAATAGCTTTAAAGCCACTTAAAAATTACGTCAATAAAAAATGTTCAATTCTATTAACCAGAGAGGGTGACAACACATGAGAGACACCTAACTCTGGGAAACGAACAAGGGGAAGTGGAAAGGGAGGTGGGCGGGGGGTTGGGGTGACTGGGTGATGGGCACTGAGGGGGGCACTTGGTGGGATGAGCACTGGGTGTTATACTATATGTTGGCAAATCAAACTCCAATAAAAATACACATATAAAAAATGAAAAAAAAAAAAGAAACCCATAAGCTCATTGCAAATATAATGTACTACTATAGTTCAAGGAATTCAAAACCAAATGATAATTTTATTATACATGCAACTAAAATAAAATACTTGGAATATGTAATTCATATCAAACTATAAAATTCCATGAAAAAAAAATAAAAAAAAATAAAATTCCATGTAATTTCTAGGGATGTAGAAGTGGCCAAGGTACCCTTCAAGCTTAAGATGATTAAAATCAATGAGAGGAAATGCTCGTTTCTTTGTTGGCTATAAAGAGTCACTGGACAAAGAAAATACGAATAATTTAAATGACAAGTAAGATGTTATTTTGCAGAAAGTGATGGCCTGCTGTTATGTGATATCCCAAAGCTTAGATATAGAGCCACTATTTGAAGCTATAGCTTAAAACAACAAAGGAAAAGCAAACCAAAAAAAAAAAAAAAAAAAAAAGAAAAAGCAAACAAGTTCAGGAACCGGAAGTACAGCATAGACAAAGCCAGTTAAAGACAGACTCGGCTGCCCACGAAGTAGGTTCTTATCACTTAATCATGGCAGGTTTTTTTTTTTTTTTTCATGGCAGGTATTTGAGCACAGGTTAAGGACTATCTTATAGGGTAAATGCTTTCTAATTTGTAGAGAAAATTTAAGCATATTCACCTAAATTTCTTTGACATCTTATCCAAATACCTACCAATTTTCCCAACTGCAAAATAGGAGATTCCCGTTCTCTGGTTTGGAGAAAATCCACTGATCAAGATTGTTCCATCTCTTCCAGGATTCTGCGTGACTTCCATCACGTATTTTCAAATTCTCCTTTTATTTACCTTTTACCTATATAAACTAAATATGCCCAGGGATGCCTGGGTGGCTCAGCGGTTGAGCATCTGCCTTTGGCCCAGGGCATGATCCCAGGGTCCCGGGATCGAGTCCCACATCGGGCTCCCTGCATGGAGCCTGCTTCTCCCTCTGCCTGTTCTCTGCCTCTTTGTGTCTCTCATGAATAAATTAATAAATAAATCTTTAAATAAAAAAAAACACTAAACATGCCCAAGAATAGCCTATTGTAAAAAGACAAAACACAAACAAGACTTCTTAGAACTACAGTCTCTTGAAATTATTGTTATCCTCTCATCTTTGTTTCATAGCCAATCCCCTCAAAAGAATATATTTTGGGGGATACCTGCATGGTGCAGGCAGTTAAGCATCTGACTCTAAGCTTCAGCTCAGGTCATGATCTCACGGTCATCCCCCATCAGGCTCCACACTCAGAGAGGAGTCTGTTTCTCTCTCTGCCTCCCTCTACCCTGCCACCCCCCAGCATGCTCTTAGTCTCTTTCTCTCTCTCAAATAGATACAAAAAAAAAATCTTTTAGAAAGAGAATATCTATCTATCTATCTATCTATCTATCTATCTATTTTTTTACTAAGATCTACACCCACGATGGGGCCTGAACTCACGACCCCCAGATTAAATCCCAGCTCTACAGACTAAGCCAGGCAAGCATCCCTCAAAAGAATACTTAAAAAATGACATATCAACTCCTTTAGTACAACTTGGTCTTTAAAAATTATTATAAAACATTTTATTTGTATAAAAATGAACAAAGACAATAAAATACACACCCATATACCCATCAACTAGACTAAGAAATGAAATATCAGCCAGTTCAAGGATGCTATGTGTAGCAGGCTGATCACGTGGCCCTTCACCTCCCACTGTGTAGGGCTAAGCTCGATGCCAATTTAGGTGTTTCTTAATGCCAAAAACACAGTCTCCACCTTGTACAAAATAAGTAAAAATATATAGCACAATGTCTGGAATGTTTTTATAAGATTGACATTACCTGTTTCTGAATATTTTATTGAAGTCACCAATGAAGCCACCAGAGTCTATTTGTATTCTGTATGGTGGGGTGTGGTAGCGAGGTAGTTAAGAGTAGATTTTAATAGGATTCAAGTTCTTTAATGGTTTATCTGTTCAGGTTTACTGATACTTCACTTTCTCACTTCACAGAATCTTGGATCGCTCCCTAGGACAACACTTAACCTATACATGTTTTTCCCATAGCCCTACTACTATTAAGCCTGAAGATGCTTCCAGATTATTCTTCCTCCCACTTCCCTAAAACACTCAGTGTTGAATCAAATATTTTTAGAATATGCCACCCACTCTTCCTCCCTGTAGCAGTAATCTACATATCCCTGGGCACTCCTCCTCATTTCTTGAAGATTTAATTGCAGCCTCACTGACATGCACTCTAACACTATTCTTGTCACGAATAGTGATTACTTCATCAACTACACAGATGATCCTTAATACAATTCCAACATCTTCACCTCTCTTCAATGTCCTTCAATGTTCATCTATTTCCATGGTCATATCCTTGACCTTAGAATTACCAACATCTGTATTCACTCTGTAACACTCCTTTTGAAGTATCCCATTCTCCCAACAAGCACCCATACAACTACAGCTCTTTCCAATCAATACCCAAAGCCCAACAATCTGTTGACTCCACCTGGACATATATTTCACTGCAGCTACTGTGCTTTCACTGTCCTTCATCATCCTCCTGTCGCCATTCTAATCCTCAATCTATTTAAAATTCATGATCCACATATAATCATTTGTAGCCAATAAAATCATTTGGCTACACACGCTCGCATAATACTCTCCTGGACTTCACCTGCTTCATCTGACTCATCGGGCAAAACCCACACCCTGGTTAAATTGAACTCTCTCTGCCTACCCTCACATTTCCCCGTGAAGTTTACCCCAGCTGAGAAAAAAACAAAAAACAAAAACCTGTGCTGATTGCTCTCACTTTAGGGTGAGGATCACTATGTCTTCCTTCCTCCCCTTGCTTCCTAGTAAGTGAAAAAAATACAGTAATTAGAAGAGAATTTCCAGAAGCTCCCACCATCAGCTTCCTCCCTACATCTGAACCCACACACCCTCCATTCTCCCTCCCATTACAGGACATGTGGTGCTGGTGGGGCTAAGGCCGAGCATTCCAACTGGGTGTGGGATTATCACGGCTTGCCTGTTCTTAGCAATTCCCACCTCTCTTTCCTGTATCACCGTTTCTCCCTTCTACTCTTCCTCTTTTCCAAATCCATATAAAAACTTGATCTGGGGGTACATGGGTGGCCCAGTGGTTAGGCGCCTGCCTTTGGCTTAGGTCGTGATCCCGGGGTTCTGGGATCGAGTCCCACATGGGGCTCCCCATAGGGAGCCTGCTTCCTCCCTCTGCCTATATCTCTGCCTTTCTGTGTCATTCATCAATCAATCAATCAATCTTAAAAAATAAACCTTGATCTGTGTTTCTTTTTATAGTACAACACCTCAAAATTGTGGTCTATATTCAATGTCTCCATTCTTCACTTCCCATGCTCCTCAAATCCACTCAAATGTCCATCCCTTGAGCCAAACTGCTTTTATAAAGCTCCCGAATGCCCCCTAAGTCACTGCTCCCAGTGTGACTCCTATCTTACTTTAAACATCAGCAGCATATAACACAGTTGGTCACTCCCCTATCCTTGAAATGGGTTTTTGTAGTAGGCTTCCAAACAACTCTCCCTTTTGCTTTGCTGTAAAATCCTTCTTACTATTTTGTACTACTTCTTCCTCATTTCCCTGATCTCCAAACTTTGGAGTACGCCAGGGCTCAGTCCTTGATTCTTCTCTCTTTTCTAGTTCTACAGTTTTGTTCATTCCATTAGTAATCACAGCCAGTATTCCAGCTTTTATCCTAGCTTTTAATGCCATCTATCCCCGGCAGAGATTTCCCCGCATTGAACTCTTGACACATAGATGCAGTGGGCTACCCAACATCCCCACATGGATGTTTACTCCTATGCAAATCTAACCTTCTTTTTTTTCTCCCACAAAACCTGCTCCTTCAAGAGTCACTCTCCTCTTAATTAGTGAGGACTCTGTGCTCAAGTACAAACATTTTGATATCATTCTTCACTCCTTTTTTTTCCTCTCATTTTCTGCCTCCCCCATGTCAGAACACCTTGTTGGCTCTATCTTCTATTTATATCCCATCATTTCTAACTACCCACAATGCTATCACCCTGGTCCAATACACCACCATCTCTTGCCTGGATTTCTTCTATAGTCTGTTTCACTATCATAACTTCTTTTTACAAGTCTCCCTGCTTTTATCCTTGCCCAAACAATGATATAGGTGCAAGCAGCTTGTAAGAGAACAGGTAAAAGAAGGTTAATTATGCTTAACAGAACCAGGAACCTGCTTATGTAGGACGAGGCATCTCAGCACCAACACTTCTTGATTGTGACTTCGAGCAAGTTACTTAATCTCTCAGTGCTTGTTTCCTCACCTATGAAATATGGATAAGAGTAAGATCTACTTTGTAGGCTCATTTGGTATTGCACAAATTAACGTATGCAAAGTGGTTAGAAGAGTACCTGACACATAGCAACGGTCATATACTTGTTCGGTGGTATGAGATGAGCAATGAAATACCAGTAGAGTTTCCATAAATAGATTATGTATAGGGATGGCCTTATGTAATAAGGATCTTTTGAAAAATTTAAATGAATGTACAAAAAAACTTTGCTATGTTTCATCTCTATAATTTATAATCAGTGATAATTTTGATTGAGACTATATTTACATTTATCTTTTGTGATAAGTGAAAATGGTTTCTTACAATATTAAATTACATACTCTAAGGGTTATAGAGAAGTTATTCTGTTCAATTCATTTGGTATGCTGAAGAGTTAATTATATTTCTGTTACCCTAATGATAATTATATACAATAAGTGTGAATGCATAAGCTTTATTATAAGAAAGACAGATTTTCTCTACTGTTAATTTTATTAAAGTTTGGGAATAGCATAAAACTGTTTAAATAGAGAACAGCTGCTAGGGCATTTTACTATGTATATTAAGAACAGCTTGGGTAAAAAGTAGGCTTGTGACATCTTGTTTCTTCCCTTCCTACTATATTCATTACCATCTAAAATAATTTTCAATACATTTACTTATTGAATAACCTATTTTCAGCTCCCCTCTCCCAAGAAAATGTAATCTTCCTCAACCTTCTTGTTCTGTCCATTTTATGCTCAGAACCTACAATAGTGCCTGGAACTTATAAAAACTCAATAAATATCTATTGAAGACTGAATAGACGCATAGGTACATGGAGGAACTAATAATCCTGAAATTCAGATGAAGCAGGAGGAAAAATTGAAGGCCTTAACAATGAGCTTAATGCAACTCATCAAAAGCAATGGGTCCAATGATTCTAAATCCAATATTAATATAAAGTCAGCATCCTTTTTTTCTTAGGATATGGGACTATCCAGATTCATGTCTCATCTGGAACATTTATCATAGATCAAGGAAGTAGTTTTCAACATTATGCCTATCCTTTCCAAAAGACCTTATGTTTCTAAAACTTTTTATTTTATTTTTTAAAAGATTTTATTTATTCATTCATGACACACACACACACACACACACACACACACAGAGAGAGAGAGAGAGAGAGAGAGGCAGAGACACAGGCAGAGGGAGAAGCAGGCTACATGCAGGGAGCCCAATGCGGGACTCGATCCAGGGACCCCAGGATCACGCCCTGGGCCGAAGGCAGGCGCTAAACTGCTGAGCCACCCAGGGATCCCTAAAGCTTCTACATTTATGCCTAGGTCAGGATTATTTCCACAAAACAGCAAACCACTGTACCATCTCAATACATAAAAGTAGCATTTCAGAAAAATGGTTCATATCAATTATCAGAAAATTGGATATGCTAGGGCACGTGGGTAGCTCAGTCGATTAAGCATCCAACTCTTGGTTTCAGCTCAGGTCATGATCGTTGGATTGTGGGGCTGAGATTCTTTCTCCCTCTTCCTCTGTCCCTCCCCACTCCATACTCAGGCTTGCTGTCTCTCCCTTTCTCTCTCAATAAATAAATAGAGGCACCTGGGCAGCTCAGTCTGTTAAACATCTTGCCTTTGACTCATGTCATGACTCAGTGTCCTGGGATCAAGCCGTACATCCCACTCTCTGCTCAGCAGGAAGTCTTTTTCTCCCTCCCACTTTCCCTCTGTCAAATAAATAAATAAAATCTTTTTTAAAAAATAAATATTTTACAAAAGAAAATTTAATATGTTATAACATTTCTTAGCCTAGATGTTTTGTTTCTGAAATAATGTTTTCAAAATGTTTAGTCTTCTTTAGAAACAAGTCTATTTTTTAAAGTTTCATTTATTTATTTACCTTAGAGAGAGAGAGAGAAAGAGGGAGAGAGTGTGAGTGGAGGGAGGGGCAGAGGCAGAGAATCTTTAAGCAGATTGAGCCCCACTCCCCGAGGAGTCTGGGGGAGTGGGGCTCAATCTCACGACTCCTGAGATCATGAGCTGAGCTAAATAAAACCAAGAGTCCGTCACTCAACTGACCGAGCTACACAGGTGCCCCAAAACAAGTCTTGTTATTCAACTCTTTTACTCAGTGATGCCTTTTACATATACAAATACACATATACAATCCCAGAAAAATGGTAATAAAAAAGGATTTGTTTGTAGATGAGCTTATACTTCAAGATATACTGAGCAATTATCCAATTGTTATTTAAGATTGATTAGGTAATAGACAAACACAATGAAAAATGGCAAGGAAGTAAATAAGAACAAAATAAAAAATGAAAGCTACAATGCTTCATTCAATTTCAGAATACATTAAAGAAGTTATTTAAAAGAAGAATTATAAGAAAGAAGTGATGTTACTTAGAGGAGGCTTTTTGTTTTTGTTTTTGTTTTTCATTTTTAGATGTTATATTTTTTTTCAATTTTTTTATTGGAGTTCAATTTGCCAACATATAGAATAACACCCAGTGCTCATCCCGTCAAGTGCTCCCTCAGTGCCCGTCACCCAGTCACCCCCAACCCCCACCCACCTCCCTTTCCACCACCCCTTGTTCGTTTCCCAGAGTTAAGAGTCTCTCGTGTTCTGTCTCCCTCTCTGATATTTCCCACTCATTTTCTCTCCTTTCTAGAGGGGGATTTTTGAAAGAGATATTTGCTCTATGGAGGAGTATGTCCTACAGTATACATCAGAAGAATTCCACTCTTGAATGCCATTACCATTTTCTCAAATATTGGCCCACTGATCATGGCCACAGATTTATTTCTACTTTTATTATTGGTGAAAAGTTTGAATAACAGGAAACTGTAATGTACATTTGTTTTCAGTGAAGGGGGTCAGACAAATAGGAAACATAGTGTGAAACAATAAACATTAATTGACAAAGGCCTTTAATGGACTGAATTCATCAGGAGATAAGAAGACATTTTTCCTTTTTCAAAGTTTAATGAGTATATTCTATTCCTATTTGTTATTATATATAAATAATGAATGTTTCTAGCAAAAATTATCAAAGTGCTATATTTAAATGCCTAGCATCTTTATGAATATTGAATATCTTATTATATATCATTGTTATTCATTGTTGATCAGAATGCCATAAATTTACATACATCATGTTCTCAACTTTACAAAATTAAGTAGAGAACAAGAAAAATCCATTTTCTTTTTTTTTTTTTTTTTTTTTTTCCATTTTCTAAAATCTACTCCAGAATTAACTCTTTACATTTTCTGTTGATGCATTTAAAAATACCAGAATAGGAGGCTGAAAAAAAACATGTGGTCAAATGATTTTTGTATAATGTATAAACAAGAAAAAGTAAGACTTACTTTTTATTCTTCCAGTAAATTAAAACGATTTTGATTGAATAATTTGGCAATGGTGCCACTTGGAGATGGATAAACCTAAATTTTAGAGAATAATAAAAAATTCAAAGTGCTATAGATTAAAATAAAATTTGTTTTGACAGGGTATACAAAGTAATCAAAAGTATGAGCATTATACTAACAAAAATTCATAGGGATTATACACCACTTTGGTCTTCTACTACTGCTGACAAGACTGCGCCAAAAAGGGCATGTACTGCTACTTAAGGAAAAAAGTACATACAAATGACCAGAATATATATTTTAAAGGACCTAGCAAATACAAACCCTGAGAAATTACCTGCCAGATTCAGTACTGACCTTATAAATCAATATTAATTTATAGTTAAAGATAAATGACTTTCAGGGCACCTGGGTGGCTCAGTCAGTTAAGCATCTGCCTTCGGCTCAGGTCACCATAGCAGGGTCCTGGGATTGAGCCCCACGTTGGGCCCCCTGCTCAGTGGGGAGTCTGCTTGTATCTCTGCCTCTCCCCCTACTTGTGCTCTCTCTCTCTTTCTCTCGCTTGCTCACTCTCTCAAATAAATAAGTAAAATCTTAAAAAAATGATGTGACTTTTTCTTAAAAATATTTAATCTCCAGGGGCACCTGGGTAGCTGAGTCAGTAGGGCATGCACCTCCCGATCTCAAGGTCATAAGCTAGAGCCCCACGCTGGGAATAGAGAGTTTACTTTAAAAAAATTTTTTTAATGTAATCTTTAATGTGTATGGCTCCAAAAATATTTGGCCATTTCCTTGAAATATTAAACAAATATCTACGATATATTTCAGCAATTTCACTTCTAAGTATATGCCCAAGAGAACTGAAAACCCATGTTCACAGAAAAACTTATACATTGCATGCTCATAGCAGCATTATTTAAAATAACCCCAGAGTGGAAACAACTCAAATGTCCATCAAAAGATAATTGGATAAATAAAATGCAGTATTTCCATATAATGGAATGGTATTCTGCAGTAAAAATGGAATTAAGTACTGATGCATGCTACAATATGGATCAATGTTGAAAATATTAAGTGACATTGAAAAAAAAAAAAAAAAAAAAAAAAAAAAAGAAAATATTAAGTGAAATAAGTGAACCAAAAAGACCAACATTTTCTGTGATTCCATTTTATACAGTTGCAGTTGCACTAGGGCTGGATGAGTGGAGAGATGGGATAACTGCTATTAGGTATGGGGTTTCTTTTTGGGATGATGAACATGTTCTGGAATTAAATTGTGGTAATGGTTGCACAACTCTGTAAAATACATTAAAAACCACTGAGTTGTACATTTTAAAATGGCAAATTTAAAAAAATAAAAAATAAAAAAATAAAATAGTGAATTTATGGTATGTGAAACACATCTTGATAAAGGTGTATCTAAAAAATTAACAGGGGCATGTGCGTGGCTGAGTGGTTGAGCGTCTGCCTTCGGCTCAGGTCGTGATCCCGGGGTCCTGGGATCGAGTCCGACATTGGGCTCCCTGCATGGAGCCTGCTTCTCCCTCTGCTTATGTCTTTGCCTCTCTCTCTCTGTGTGTGTGTGTGTCTGTGTCTCTCATGAATAAATAAATAAACTATTAAAAAATAAAAAAAAATAACAGGAGTGGGGCATCTGGATGGCTCAGTCGGTTGAACATCCAACTCTTAAGCTTGGCTCAGATTTAGATCTCAGGGTCGTGAGGTCAAGCCTCATACTGGGCTCTGCGCTGGGCATGGAGCCTACTTAAAAAATAATGATTTAAAAAATAACAGGAGTGACATCAGCAAAATGGTAGACTAGGAGGTCCTCTACTCATATCCCCCCATAGTAACAATGATTTAGCTGCCATTCATTGACAAAAGTGCCTTTATGGGAGCCTTGGGATCCAGTAGGAAGTTGTGAATCTTTGGTCAAGTTCAAGACCAAGGAAAGCCATTTTGAGAAGGCATGTCCACACCCAGGTGGGTGATGTGCCAACTCTGGTCTTGGCTGTAGATCCAGAAACAGCTCTATACCTGCTGTGGATTCAGCTACAGCCTCGTGTGTCCTTGGTTCTGCCAACAGCACCACACACCAAGGGATCTATGAGGAATCACATCCATTAGCTTCCCAGGTAAAAGGCCCACAGACCTGGTCCTGGCTGTGGACATCAAAGTGGCCTGTGACTCTGCTCCAGCCTGTTTCAGGCATAGTCTGGGAGCCCTTGGAGACAAGCCTGCCAAACTTGGTCTAACTGTAGATTCTGAAACCGCTCTCTAACTGGACTCTAGCCTACCCCAGCTACACTCCATAAGTAGTCCTGCCGACCCAGGATCCTGGCAGGAGACAATCCTGTCTGTGCCACTGGAGATCCTAACAGTGCCCTATGCTCAGCTTCAGACCCTTCTAGCAGCAGTCCACAAGCAATCTAGCCAGTCACGTGGCCCAGCGGCTGTGTCCCTGGAGATCCTAATTTTAATGGCCCTGTAACTAGACCACAGGCCCTCCCAGCCACAGTCTGCAAAAAAAACTCTGCCCATCCAGGGATGCACCCAGGAACCTGGCGGGAGCCTCCCCCATCTATACAACTGGTAACAGGCCCATTATCTGAGAACCCAACTGTGGACACTGAAATTGACACTCGTCCTGGTACCACCGTAATGTCCTGTAGGCCGTTCCATCTACCCAAAGAACAGATGGGTCTTTGCCTGCCAGAGTCACTAGCAATAGGCCTGCCAACTGCAAATTCCACTGTGGACCCATCAGCAGCCTTATGATCTGGCTCCAGCCCAGCAAAGCTGTGATCCAAGAGGTAATCCCATCTACTTAGGGAAGCAACAGTAGAACCTATATGCCCTGCTACAGTAATCAAGATAATGTGGCATTGGTAAAAGAATAGACAAGTGGGCCAATGGAACATGGAGTCCAGAAATAGACCCACATCAATATAGTCAACTAACCCTTGACAAAGGAGAAAAAACAATATACAATGGAGCAAATAGTGCTGGAACAACTGGACATCTACATGCAAAAGATGAATCTAGACATAGACCTTACTCCCTTCACAGAACTTAACTTGAAATGGATCACAGACCTAAACATAGAACACAAAACTATAATACCTCTACAAGATAACACAGAAGAAAACCTAGATGACCTTGGGCATGGCAATGGTTTTTAGATACAACACCAAAGGCACAATCCGTGGAATAAAGAATTGATAAGCTAGACCTCACTGAAATTAAAATTTTCTGCTCTGAAACATTTCCCAACAGAAAATGACAAGTTAGAGACTGGGAGGAAATATTTTCAAAAGACATATCTGATAAAGAATGTTATCCAAAATATACCAAGAACTCTTAAAACCCAACAATAAGAAAGCAAACAGGAACCTCACTGAAAAAGATATGCAGGGGCGCCTGGGTGGCTCAGTCGGTTGAGCATTTGCCTTCGGCTCAGGTCATGATCCCAGGGTCCTGAGATGGAGCCCCACGTTGGGCTCCCTGCTCAGTGGAGAGCCAGCTTCTCCCTCTTACCTTCCCCCCTACTCATGTGCTCTCTCTCTCACTTGTTCTATCTCAAATAAACAATTTTATTTAAAAAGAAAGAAAGGGCAGCCCGGGTGGCTCAGTGGTTTAGCGCCGCCTTCAGCCCAGGGCCTGATCCTGGAGACCCCGGGATCGAGTCCCATGTCGGGCTCCCTGCATGGAGCCTGCTTCTCCCTCTGCCTGTGTCTCTGCCTCTCTCTCTCTCCTCTCTGTGTATTCTCATGAATAAATAAATAAAATCTTTTTTTAATAATAAATTTATTTTTTATTGGTGTTCAATTTGCCAACATACAGAACAACACCCAGTGCTCATTCTGTCAAGTGCCCCCCTCAGTGCCCGTCACCCAGTCACCTCCACCCCCCGCCCTCCTCCCCTTCCACCACCCCTAGTTCATTTATCCAGAGTTAGGAGTCTTCCATGTTCTGTCTCCCTTTATGATATTTCCTACCCATTTCTTCTCCCTTCACCTCTATTTCCTTTCACTATTATTTATATTCCCCAAATGAATGAGACCATATAATGTTTGTCCTTCTCCAATTGGCTTACTTCACTCAGCATAATACCCTCCAGTTCCATCCACATCAAAGCAAATGGGGGGGATATTTGTCATTTCTAATGAGTAATATTCCATTGTATACATAAACCAATAAATAAATAAAATTTTAAAAAAATAAAAAAGAAAGAAAAACATATGCAAATGGCAAATAAGTACATGGAAACCTGCTTCACATCATATATCATCCTACATCATCAGGGAAATGCAAATTAAAACAATGATGTTTTGTCATCCTCACTGATATTTTCACTCATTTTCTCTCCTTTCCCTTTATTCCCTTTCACTAATTCTTATATTCCCCAAATGAATGAGGCACTGAGGGGGTCACTTGGCGGGATGAGCACTGGGTGTTATGCTATATGTTGGCACATTGAACTCCAATAAAAAAAAATTAAAAAAAAAAACAAAAAACCCCAATGAGATACCATGATAACACCCATTAAAATAACTAAAACCTGGAACGCCGACTATATTAGATACTGGCAAGGATGTGAAATGACAAGAATTCTTTCATTGCTAGTGGGAGTGCATAATGGTACAGCCACTTTGGAAGACAGTTTCTTATAAAAACTAGACATACAGACATGATCCAGCAAGTTCATGGTATTTTCCCAAAGGAGTTGAAACTTATGTCCGCACAAAAACCTGCACACAGATGTTTGTAGCAGCTTTATTCATAATTGCCAAAACTTGGAAACAACCAAGATGCCCTTCAGAAGGTGGATGGATAACCAAGCTGTGGTATATCCAGGCAATGCATTATTATTCAGCACTAAAAAGAAATAAGTTTATCAAGCCATGAAAAGGCAAGCAGTCTTAAATGCATATTACTATGTGAAAAAGCTACATACTGTATGATTCTAATCATATGACATTCTGGAAAAGGTAAACCCGAAGCCATAAAAAGATGAGTGGTTGCAAGGGGTTGGGCGAGGAAGACAAATGGAAGATTTTTAGGGTAGGCTAGTGAACTACTCTGTATGATATTCTAACGGGAGAGGCAACGCATGTGTGGGGGCGGAGGGTATACAGGAAATCTCTCTGTACCTTCTGCTGTGAACCCAAAACTGTTCTAAAAAATAAAAAATAAGGAAAAACATAACCATGGCAAATGGTATGCATCCTGACCATTCATAATGCAACTGTGAAGTCAGCACCAAAGCAACTGTTACTGTCCCTAAGGGAGCTGTGTTCTTGGCCACATGAGAAAAAGACTCAAAAACAAGACTAAAAGGGAATTTCCTCATCGTGATAAAACACACACACACACACACACACACACACACACACACACACACTGTATTGGTTTGCTTAGGCTGCCTTAACGAAGCACCGTAAACCAAGTACCTTAAGCCACAGAAGCTTAATGTCTCCCAGTTCTGGAGGCCAGAAGTCCAAGATCAAAGTATTGTAGAATTGGTTCCTTCTCTCTCTCTCTCTCTCTTTCTATCTCTCTTTTGTTTAGAATTTTTTTTATCCTTAGGGCATTACACCTTTTTTCAGAACAAGCATAATTTGCAGAAATTGCACAAGGCAACTTTTTGTTTTAAAAGATTTTATTCATTTATTCATGAGAGACACACACACAGAGAGAGAGAGAGAGAGAGAGAGAGAGAGGCAGAAACACGGAGAGAGAGAGAGAGAGAGAGAGGCAGAGACACAGGCAGAGGGAGAAGTAGGCTCCATGCAGGGAGCCCAATGTGGGACTTGATCCTGGGACTCCAGGATCACACCCTGGGCTGGAGGCAGGCACTAAACCACTGAGCCACCCAGGGATCCCCACAAGGCAACTTTTTATCAGATATCAATATTTTGCAAAGTTTCATTTAATTGGAATGCTCTTTCATTTGTAAAAATCATGTCCAGTTACAAAAAATAATCAAGAACCTTATTGGATTTAAGCTGTTTTCACAAATGTCCTAAGAAGTCTTAAGCTAAATGATATTTTAAGTAGAAAAATACTAATTTCTACGTAGTTTGGTGTACTATTTCTGCGGTGTATGTATGTATATTAACTGGTTGTCTTTACAGGAAACCTGATGAGTTCATTACATTAAGCACTCTGAATTGGTTCCTTCTGAGCACTGGGAGGAAGCATCTGTTCCATGCCCCTCCCGGAGCTTCTGGTAACGGCAGTGGCGGTGATGGTGGCGGGGGTGGTGTGTGTAATATGGATGTACACCCACATATCATATATTAATACGTATAGGTAAGTGGTGTGTAAGTAATTTAAAAATAAGTGAATGCATATCATATGTCAGAGTGATAAGTGCTCTGAAGGAAGACAAAGCAGAATAACAAGGACAGGAGTACCAACAGGGGGCGCCTGGGTGGCTCAGTTGGTTAAGTATCTGCCTTCAGCTCAGGTCATGATCCCGGGGCCTTAGGATCGAGTCCCACATTAGGCTCCCTTCTCAGCAGGGAGTCTGCTTCTCCCTCTCCCTCTGCCTGCCACTGACGCTCCTTCTTCTTCTCCTCCTCCTCCTCCTCCTCCTCCTTCTTCTTTTCTTCTTCTTCTTCTTCTTCTTCTTCTTCTTCTTCTTCTTCTTCTTTCTTCTTCTTCTTCTTCTCCCTCTCTCAAATAAATAAAATCTTTAAAAAAAAAAAAAGGACTACCTACAGGGACCACTATTTTTCATGAGGTGTATAAAGTCTCCCCGATAAGATAACATTTGATAAGAGACCTGAATACACGGATAGTTTAATCTTTGCAAATATCTGGAAGAAAAGCATTCCAGATGAAAATAAGCATAACGCAAAACCACTGAGAAAGGAAATTGCTAGGCACATTGGAGAACAGGAAGGAGGCTATTGCAGCTGTAGTGAAATGAACAAGGGGACAGTGGGAAGAGATAAGGTCAGAGAGGTCAACAGGGGCAGATGGTATGAGACGATGAGAACATACCATGAGATACTAGTACGGACATTGGAGCTTGTTCTGGATGAGACGGGAAGCCACTGGAGAGCCGAAAGTAAAGATGTGGCATGAGCTGTTTTATGTTGCCAAAGGATCACTTTCTCTGTTGTGTGGGATGAGAATAAGAGACAAAGCAATTAGAAAAATCCTAAGTGGTGATTTAGACAAGGATATCCTTGGTGTAGTCGGTGAGAAGTGGTCAGAATCCAGATATGTTTTGAATGTATGTCATTCAAAAATATAAATATGTCAGATTTATTACGAGGTGGAAGAGAATGAGAAAAACCAAGAATGACACCAATATTTTGCTGCCAAAGCACCTGGAAACGTGGAGCTGGCATTTAATGAGACAGAGGAGGTTTACAGAAGGAATAGAAAGCTTAGTTTTGGACGCAAGTTTGAGATGTCAAACATCTATGTTGAGATGCAGAGTAGACCTTTGTACACAAACATCTGGATGCAGGCGAGAACTCGGGGGACAGAGGCACACATTTTGGAGACCTGAGTTCACAGATATAATTTCAAACATGGGACTAAATCTGTTTCAGGAAGATGGGAAAAAGCACATTGCATTAAAGTAGTAAACCAGGCAGCCCGTGTGGCTTAGCGGTGTAGCGCCTGCTTTCAGCCCAGGGTGTGATCCTGGGGACCCGGGATCGAGTCCCACATCAAGCTCCCTTTGTGGAGCCTACTTCTCCCCGTGTCTCTGCCTCTCTGTGTGTCTCTCATGAATAAATAAATAAAATATATATTTTTAAAAGTAGCAAACCAAGTCTGGAGGTAAATTCTCCCAGTATATACAACTATACCCTACTGGGAACAAAACAAAATGAAACAATGCATTCTTTCATCAATGGCTCCAAAGTTATCATAAATTCTAGTAGGGATGCTATCCCTACTGTCATGATTCTGACCAAACAGAGAGGGAGTGAAAAATGGGGCCAATCTGATTCAGTAGGACTCATCTTTTATAGCTTCCCTTTCCATAGGGCTGACCTGTAGGCTTCATGGTGAACAATCAACCAGAGCGATAAATCCTCACTGGCCAGCCAATAGACTTTTGCTTCACTAGATGACCTGGTTATAATAATACTTAGAATAGGACTTACTATGTTTCACACACTATTTTAATCACTTCCTGTTGATTAACTCAATCCCTTAATAGACTACCTTTAGGGTAGGTACGATTTGGCTCAAACATGAAATTGCTGAACATAATATTTTATTTATTTTTTTATTTTTATAAATTTATTTTTTATTGGTGTTCAATTTGCCAACATATAGAATAACACCCAGTGCTCATCCCATCAAGCCCCCCCTCAGTGCCCGTCACCCAGTCACCCCCACCTCCCGCCCTCCTCCCCTTCCACCACCCCTAGTTCGTTTCCCACAGTTAGGAGTCTCTCATGTTCTGTCTCCCTTTCTGATATTTCCCACTCATTTTTTCTCCTTTCCCCTTTATTCCCTATTTTAGAGATTAAAAAAGACCTGAGCACAGAGAGGATAGGTCAAATATCTAGTACATACAAAACAGAGCCATTACACCAACACCTGGTTCCAGAGTTCATACCTTTTCCATTGTTCTATAGTCTCCCCTACTTACTACCATTTGAGCCTCGAAGTTTCAGTGTCCTGGGACCACCCTGACCTCCACATTCATTACAAACCTTTACTTCCATCCTCAAGTTTCCTGAATGAGAGTGAATGTCACATTTCCAGGTCATGTTACTGAAGGGGAGAAAAAATTGCCACTACAAAACATTCCTCTTTGGCATAAGGATTATTTTAGGCTGGTTAATGTATATATTTTTAAGTAGGCTCCACAAAGCCCAGCACAAAAAGCCCAGCATGGGGCTCAGACTCATGACCATGAGATCAAGACCCGAACCGAGATCAAGAGCCAGATGCACAAATGACCTAGGTGCCCCCAAGGCTGGTTATTTTTTTTAAGATTTATTTATTTATTTAAAAGAGAGAGAGAGAGAGAGAGAGAGAGAGAACAGGGAGAGGAGCAGAGGGAGAGGGAGACAAGTAGACTCCCCATTGAAAACAGAGCCCAATGCAGGGACCCTCCCAGGACCCTGAGGTCATTGACCTGAGCCGAAATTAAGAGTCAGACACTTAACTGACTGAGCCACCCAGGCAGCCCAAGACTGGTTATTTTTAAAAAGCAGACACAAGAGAAGCTCAGAAAACCAATTAAAAGATACCCCTTTGTAAGAGACATGTACAAGTATAAGGGAACTCTCCGTTTGCAAGGGTGTCTCCCTCTCTGTACCGGGAAGAAGAGGATAACTGTAAATCTCTGGAAACTGTCATCAATGGAGAAGACAGTAACTTAAATCTGTGTAACAGTCATACCCCTGTTTATCGGGCTTTTCCTAATAACTTCTCATAACTGCGTCCCTATCCCTTCCATTTGTCTTTGGCTGGAGATGATACTTAAGGTGGTGGCTTGGGCCAAATCAGGGAGTTACTCAGTTTTCCTGGGTCTCTCCCATGTATACAGGAGGTACCTATGTTATTCATCTTCAGTTTGTTTTTCTCCCATTCATCTGTCTTTTATTACCATGGGGGAGAGGTCTCATTCAAGAACCTAGAAGAGTAGAAGGAAAATTATTTTCCTCCCCTACATTACCAAGACGAATGTCAGGTATTTAGGAACACTTAAAATTTTGGAAGACTTCAGAGAAAGATCCTACATCTAAATCACTGTGAGAGTTCTTCCAGGAAAATCTAGTTCCCTAAATTATGCGGCCCTTTGGACATGAACGCATTATTGCTGTTTACTATATCAATTTTCAGCCTGGGAAATATTTCTATTGGATTCATTTTCTCCTCCTAATTACATTTGATTACTTTGTTTCTTGTAACATTTCAATTTAATCTTTCTGTTGGCACTGGGCAAAGTCACTGTGGCATTTAGAACACAATCGGTGTTCATTTTATTAAGCTAGATTGGTTCTGTATACACCTATTTATAGCTAGGTCATGTTTCAATCTCTTTGAAGCCACGTTTGTGTTTTGGGCTCTTCCTGTCTCATGGCAACTTTTTTTTTAAAGCTTTCTATTTACTGCTCCTTTTGCCATATTCCATAGGAAACTATGAACTCAAGGGAGCTGGCTGACAAGTCTAATCCACTCATTAAGTCCCCTTACCTAGGCAGACAGTGCAACTGATTATGGGAGATAACAATTCTAATGCTTCTTAACCACCTGGCACCTTGCAAATCCAGAAGCCAAGAGATAAAATTAACTGAAAAGTTAACTATACGTCAGAAGGAAAACAAAGAAAACACTAACTCACGTTAATTCATTTTAGGAAACACTTGAGCTCAGATGACTGGAAGGGATTCATTTTTATTTTTTTTAAATTTTTTATTTTTAAAGATTTTTTATTTATTTATTCATGAGAGACACACAGAAAGGGGGGGTGCAGAGACACAGGCAGAGGGAGAAGCAGGCTCCACGCAGGGCGCCCGACATAGGACTTGATCCCAGGACCCCAGGATCACGCCCTGGGCTGAAGGCAGGCGCTAAACTGCTGAGCCACCCAGGGATCCCCTGATTCATTTTTAATAAAACTACCATTTATTCATCATTTACTGGGTGACAGGTACTTTCCTAACATCCTCTCATTTAATTTTAAAAATAACTCTGCGAGGTAACTATTATCCTCTAGCCACAAAGATAATGAAAACACTAATGTGAGAGGATATATGCACCTGTAGATGTATTGCAGCACTATTTACAATAGCAACTTAAGATACGGAAGCAACTTCAACGTGGATGGAACTGGAGGGTATTATGCTGAGTGAAGTAAGTCAATTGGAGAAGGACAAACATTATATGGTCTCATTCATTTGGGGAATATAAATAATAGTGAAAGGAAATAAAGGGGAAAGGAGAAAAAAGTGAGTGGGAAATATCAGAAAGGGAGACAGAACATGAGAGACTCCTAACTCTGGGAAACGAACTAAGGGTGGTGGAAGGGGAGGAGGGTGGGGGGTGGGGATGACTTGGTGACGGGCACTGAGGGGGGCACTTGACGGGATGAGCACTGGTGTTATTCTGTATGTTGGCAAATTGAACACCAATAAAAAATAAATTTATTATTAAAAAAAAGAAGATCTGAAACAAATACGTTGACACATTAAATGTTATATTAGTCTCTGATCTTTAAATGTGTTTAAAAACATTTCACTATTAAAATGGATTTAATTATAAAAAAAAGATATGGAAGCAACTTAAGAATCCATCAATAGAAGGATGGATAAGGATGAGGTGGTGCATTCATACAATGGAATACTACACAACCCTAAAAAGGATGCCATCGTGCCGGTTTTGACAATGTGGCAGAGCTAGAAGGTACTATGCTAAATGAAATAAGTCAGACTGAGAATATCAAATACTGTATGATTTCACTCCCATGTGGAATCTTTAAAAAAAAAGAATAAACAAATTAAATCAGACCTGTAAACACAGAGAACAAACTGATGGTTGCCAGAGGGGAAGGGGTGGGGATGGGCAAGATGGGCGAAAGGCAGTGGGAGAAACAGGCTTCCAGTTACGGAATGAATAGGTCACTGGAGTGAAAGGCACAGCACAAGGTCAATGGTACTGCAATAGCGGCCTACAGTGACGGATGGCCCCACGCTCGTGGTGAGCACGGCATGATGTTTAAACTTGTGGACTCACTATGCTGCACACCAGAAACTAATGCTACATTGTGTGTCAACTACACTCAAGTAAAATTAATTTAAAAAATGAGAAAACTCTCCCTCTGCCTGTCTCTGCCCCTCTCAATCTCTCTCTCTCTCTCTCTCTCTCTCTGTGTCTCTCATGAAAAAATAAGTAAACCTTTTTTAAAAATTAAGTGAATAAATAAGAAATGAGGAAACTGAGGCTCAGAGAAGTTAATCACACCCTTAAGAGTACACAGCTAAATAAGAGGTGGCCCTGTAGCCTCCCCTTGGGGGCTGCTCAGATAACACCTTCTTGGTGAGGCCTTCACCACCACTCTATTTAAATTCGTGACAATAGGGCAGTCCGGGTGGCTCAGCGGTTTAGCGACGCCTTCAGCCCAGGGTGTGGTCCTGGAGTCCCACGATCGAGTCACACGATCGAGTCCCACGTTGGGCTCCCTGCATGGAGCCTGCTTCTCCCCCTGCCTGTGTCTCTGCCTCTGTGTGTGTCTCTCATGAATAAAATCTTTAAAAAAAATAAAAAATAAATTCGTGACAATAAATAAATAAATAAATAAATAAATAAATAAATAAATTCATGACCATAACGCCTCAGCACACCTTTTCCCTTCCGCTGATTTATTTTTATCCATAGAACTCATTAGCATCTAAATTACTATAATTTATTCATATAATCCCTTTGTTGTCTGTCTCCCTTCTCTACAAGGTCAAGACCATGAGGTCAGGGATTCCTGTCCATTTTTTTTTTTTTTTTTTTTTCCTGTCCATTTTTTTAAAGATTTTATTTATTTATTCATGAGAGAGACAGAGAGAGAGAGAGATAGGCAGAGACACAGGCAGAGGGAGAAGCAGGCTCCCTGCAGGGAGCCCGTCGTGGGACTCCATCCCCGGTCTCCAGGATCACACCCTGGGCCAAAGGCAGGGCCAAACTGCTGAGCCACCCAGGGATCCCCGTCCTGTCAATTTTGTTAACGACTTACCCCCAGTGCCAAGTACAGTGCCTGACACACTGAAGGCTCTCAAGTATTCGCTGAATATGTGGAACAGGGATCCCTGAACCAGATGGGAAATGAGGGGCAGCAAAAGTTAGTGTGTATATTTAATTGCTATCTTCTTATTTGACATATTGGACTTTAAAAGTGGGGGAAGTGGTAGTTACTGCCCTGAACATTAGTCTATAGACATAAGGAATTATTTTCATTATTGCATCCTCTGAGCCCTTTCTTTGCCTATTGAATCAGCTACCCTCATCGTGGGAAAAACAGTATATTTCCTGACCCTGAATCAGATAGCCCAGTTTCACAAGCATGTTTTAGAGAATAAAGAGGGAAGAGAAACAGTCTCTTTTCCTTAGTAATTACTAAGTAGCCTGAGAGAATGGGGATGCTCTCTCTTTCCTGGGATACATTTACAGGGACTATTTGATTTTGAGGCAAACATAACAGAGGATCAGAAATAGAAACATACTGCACTGGGCCTAACTGTAAGGCCCAAGCACATGCTTCCATGAAACCTAGGATATTGGGTTAACATACTAGGCAAAACAAATAACATTTTCTCAGTGACATACTTTTTATAAAGAGAATGAGATCCAGAAATCAAGATCCATTTGATCTTGAAATGATCCAGAAATCAAAATCCATTTGATTTTGATCCATTGAAATCAAGAGCTGAGCAAAGGCAGTGTTCCTTTCTTTTTTTTTTAAGATCTTATTTATTCATGAAAGACACAGAGAGAGAAAGGCAGAGACACAGGCAGAGGGAGAAGCAGGCTCCAGGCAGGGAGCTGATGCGGGACTTGATCTCGAGACCATGGATCATGCCCAGGGCCAGGGGCAGGTGCTCAACCACTGAGCCACCCAGGCGTCCCGGCAGTGTTCCCTTCTTGACCACAATGCTGCCCCCAACCCCATTATAAGGCTTTGCAAAAAGCAGCACGCTAATGTTTGCCTTGCACATGGATCCAGTAGTGTGATAAATTGAACCAACCTTGGCTAACTTTCCTAATTGATAGCAGCCCACGAAAGAGCCTTCACCAGTAAGTCTGCCAGAAAAACATTTTGTCAGAAATAAATCAAAAGAGCAAACTACAATAATCAAAGGTTATGGTTTACAAAACAGAAGATTTAGACTTGGTTAGAGGTCTTCCCTCTAAGAGACAGTCAGAAAAAGACAAATTAAACGCAAGCATGGGGGTCATCCTTGGCACAGAAAATGAACTCATTTTTCTGAGGTGGGACAGAGAGGGTTAGGGGCATTTTGAGGTGGGAAATAAGGAATTTGATGGTCCGTGTCAATATGACTCAATCCCCTTTGGAAGTGGCTGAGGACATCATCATTTGGTGACAAGCTAAGAGCACGTTGAGGCTAGCTCTGCCCTTTGCCCGTTTCCTCATGTGTAATAAATAAGCAGTCAATGACTTTGCCAAGCCTCACTCCCAGGATTCTTATGAGGCTCCAAGACCATACTGCCTGAAGAATTTTCTAATGGATTAATTTGTATTTCACATGAAAATAATGGGTAGTCTATTCTCCAGGAGCAGCAGAGGAAACACGGAACTTCCCCAAAGGAAAATTCATTATTCAACAACTAGAGATTCATAATTCAGAGACAGGCAGGTCCCAGTACCCTGCAAAACAGACAAGCATGTTCAAGAGAGGATCTGAGGCCTGCCCAGGCATCTTCATGATCCCATATCTAGAAATTTAGGGGAGGATCGACACCCAGTGAGGGGCCTGTGGCTGCCACCTGCAGAGAAACTGTCTTGTCCCTATGGGGCTGAGTGACAGTGCTAGACACAGGGTGGGCCCTTCCAGGCTCTGCAGCAGCAGCCAGGGCTAACAGGCATGGAGCTCTCGCCCTCCGCTCACCCACAACCTGTCTCTCCTGTGTCGCAAAAACCGAATGGGGCTTGGCCAACAACAAGAAGGACTGGTAGGTGTGAACTGCAAATAAAATAGCCACTATCTATTTTTAGGCTGAAGTTATATTTGAGAAAACACTGATTTCTCTTTTGTTTTTGCAAACAACCTGCTTCATCCGGCCAAGGCTGAAAGCTGTGCTTACGTCAAGTAAGAACAACTAAAAAGGAAAGAGATGCTTTGTGCAACGGTGTCGATTTCCTGAAGGAGGCAGGTGTAGTGTAGAAAGAAACTATTTTTGAGACAGGAATCATAGGTTAAAATAGGTTCCAAAGTCTACTTTTACTTTCTTCCTCCTAACATTTTTAGAGAAAACTATTGAGGGCATTAGGAGGATCCACTACACACACTGCAGCTTAGCTATGGGGGTCTAAGGTGTTACTCCATTTCAGAAACGCTCCGAACTCTGATATAAGATACATCTCAGCATTTATCACACTGCACCTCTTATTCTCAGGATTTTTTAATTTCTTTTCCTTTGGGCTTATAGTTGCTTGAGGTCAGGGTTCATATAGATTCAGGGCTTGATGGATCAAATAAAATGGACAGAAAATCCATTAGATTAACCAGAAGTAAAGGAAAACCAGAAAGTTCTGTCCAGCTTGGATCAGTTAATGACAAAGTGAAGGAGTGAAATGGACCCATGTGAAGGGAGTCCTACATTAAAGAAAACCCACAACTCTCCCCACCCCCCCCCAAAAAAAAACAGAAAAAAAGAGAGGTCATTGTTTAGCAGTACTTAGTACATAAGGCAGATATGGTCCCCCCTCTTTTTGGGTATGCAACACAGAGGATGAGACAGGCATTAAAACGGCCCCTTACAACAAGGATTATTGTAATAAAGACTAAGAAGAAATTCACGGGGCCGTATGAATTTTAAGTGGAAGGACCAGATCCAGTCACAAGAATGAGGGGTGTCTTCACAGAGAAATGTGTGTTTTTTTTTTAGCAGAAATGGTTTTTTGTTGTTGTTGTTGTTTTTTTTTTTTCCAGAAAGGTTGAGTTGTAGCCAGTTAGTTGATGAGATCCATGCGACAGGGGATGAGGAACCAAGGAATGTTTCCACAGAACTTAAAATTATGGCATAGGGAGGCATGAGAGGGCTGCAAACAAAACTCCAAAGCAAACACCTGAGAAGTAGCCTGGTTGACAAAAAAAGTCTTGGCACCAAGCTGAAAGCAGGACGCTACACACTCATAATCAGCCACTGAAAAGCTGTTTGACTGCTATTATTAGCACATTGGTTGAGTGTGGATTTCAAACTCACAATCATAGCTGTCAGACTTTGAGTAAGTTCCTGAACTCCTCATGTATCAACATCTTTTTTTAAAAAAGATTTTATTTATGCATTCATGAGAGACATACAGAGAGAGAGAGAGAGAGAGAGAGAGAGAGACAGTGGGAGAAGCAGGCTCCCTACTGGGAGCCCAACGTGGGACTTGATCCCAGGACCCTGGGGTCACGACCTGAACTGAGGGCAGACACTCAACCACTGAGCCCCCCCAGAGACGCCCCATGTATCAACTTCTTCATACACTGAGCGGTGTAAGAGTGCCTTCCCTAGGTCGCTGGGGGCATTCCATATGTTACTACATAACAAGCACTTAGAACAGTGCCTGGAACATTCTACATACTGAGTAAATGTTAGCTGCTTGGAACTTTCTACATCCTGAGTAGATGTTGGCTGCTCTTATTTTTCCTACCATTATTAGTTGCAATGTTAGGAGCCAAGGATATATTAGGATTAAGTTAGTGATGGCATTAAGAAACGTCTATACATTTGTTCACAGCTACCGGTCTTGTATGTTGCTTGTATGTAAGAAGAATGCCCAGAGATCCTAATGCAACAGGGTGCAAAAGACAACTTCCTGGGAGAGAGATAAAGGGAAATGGTGATTGCTGGGGACTTGGGGACAGGAAAATGTCCAAAGTGCTGAGAACTGCGTTAAGAAGTGCATCCCCAACAGCAGATAAAGTGATAGCAAATGAAATAAAACATAGGCTAGCTTGGGGGGGGGGTTCCCTGGGGACATGGGAAAATGTCTGAGCATATATCTGCGCATTTGGAAGTCGGATAAAAGGACAGATCTACCGAGAAGCGATTCAAGGACATCCTAAAGGCAAGTCTCAGGAGACCTGATAGCACTTACTCTTCTTCTGCAACGTAGAAATCCACGTGTCCCTAGCAGGGTGCAAGACACAATCAACCGGTATTTTACACTTTCAAAGAACACAGACTGTACAAGAAATGGAGAGCTGATTTAAAGGCACTAAATCTGGTGACCTAAGCTCCACATTTTGTCCAGGCCGAGGAGGTTGGAAAGATCCAGAAAGGGGAAGTTGAAGTGTAACGCAGTTTTAAATTAATGTCAGACGCAGGCAGTACAATATCTGATCCCCAGGACGATGCCAAATAAGAATTTTTCTGCTTCCCTTGTTTCTTCTCGTTCCTTGTACTCCAACCGTGGAAAAGTCAGAAATATGGTTGGTAAGATAGAAGGAAAAAAATAGAAGCTGTAGATGGGAAAAGCCTCAAGGAAGAGGCCACTCCTGCCTGGCCCAACTTCAGGCTTCCTTTTGGAGCATTGCAGAATTTGTGGGAGGGTAAAAGACGACTCAAGAAATAGTAATAATATTGGACAGGGCATTGTCATTCTTTTTTAAAAGATATATATATATTTTTTTTTTGAGAGAAAGAGAGAGAGAGAGAGGTGCGGGGTGGGGGAGGCAGAGGGAGAGAGAGAGAGACTCTCCAGTAGACTTGTCGCTGAGCAAGGAGGCCAAAGTGGGGTTCGATCTCAGGACCCTGAGATCACGACCTGAGCCCAAACCAAGAGTCAGACACCACCCAGGCACCCCAGGGCAGGGCACTGTGATTCTCAAACTGAGAGTGGTTCTGCTCGTTTGGTTTGGTCTTAGTTGCAGTGATCAAGAAACTATGACATAGGAATGACCAGAAACACTCTGTCCGACTTAAAATCTGTGGCAGGGGAAGCACCCAAGGGCCAGAAAAGATTTAAAAGAACAGCAGGAAGAACAAAACCGTTTTTTTTCAAGTACATCCTATGAGTTTTGCTTTCTCATTATAACAGCTACACATACAGTCTATATACTATTTTGGGGAAGGTGGTTACTAAAATATTAAGAAACACGGGTAATTGGGATCCCTGGGTGACACAGCGGTTTGGCGCCTGCCTTTGGCCCAGGGCGCGATCCTGGAGACCCGGGATCGAATCCCACATCGGGCTCCCAGTGCATGGAGCCTGCTTCTCCCTCTGCCTGTGTCTCTGCCTCTCTCTCTCTCTCTGTGACTATCATAAATAAATAAAAATTTAAAAAAAAAAAAAAAAAAGAAACACGGGTAATTATGAAAGGTAACCAGATGGTCTGCTGGCAAAAAATTGACCTAAGTTTTAGAAGTGGGTACAAATATGTGAAGGTCTGGCAACAAATACATTTTTTAAACATCATGGCAAATTGCCCTCACGGCAATGAACAACTTACGTGAGACATTTCTTTTCTTTTCTTTTTTTTTCAAAAAGAGGTTATTTATTTTATTTTATTTTATTTTATTTTATTTTATTTTATTTTATTTATTTTATTGGAGTTCAATTTGCCTACATATAGCATAACACCCAGTGCTCATCCCATCAAGTGCCCCCCTCAGTGCCCGTCACCCAGTCACCTCCACCCCCCGCCCACCTCCCTTTCCACCACCCCTTGTTCGTTTCCCAGATATAAGTCAATCAGAGAAGGACAAACATTATATGGCCTCATTCATTTGGGGAATATAAAAAAATAGTGAAAGGGAATAAAGGGGAACAGAGAGAAAATGAGTGGGAAATATCAGAGAGGGAGACAGAACATGAGAGACTCCTAACGTGAGACATTTCTATGAAGTTACTATGTCAAGGCATTCCAGAATTACTTGAATATTTTCCTTCATATTCATTAACCTGTTTTTCATAATCTACATTTTCTCCAAAGACTCACTGTCCCTAACCTCAAATTCTGTAACTGGCTGAAGAAAAAGAAAATGACAGTAGCAAAACTATATTCATCTATGTGCAACCAAATACCAGCTTCCTAGAACAGAGCCAAATGTTTGAGCACCTGCGGCCTCAGCATTATTTTTTTTTAAGATTTCACTTATTTATCCATGAGAGACACACACAGAGAGAGGCAGAGACACAGGCAGAGGGAGAAGCAGGCTCCATGCAGGGAGCCTGACGTGGGACTCGACCCCAGCACTCCCGGGATCACGACCTGAGCCAAAGGTAGACACTCAACCGCTGAGACACCCAGATGTCATGGGACTCAGCATTCTTAACTCCTTTTGGAAAACTGGAATTTGGTACAAATGCAAAATTTGTAACAGGGGCAAAAACAATCTAGTTTAGGAGCAACACCTTGAACGTGAAAGGTTGGAATGAGTCCTGCTTTTGGGATATAGAGAGCAAATTAGCACTAGATCAAAGCATGGAAAGAGGGTACACACAGAAGTCTCTAGAGTTTTTAATACCCCGGTTAATCTATCATTCATAATACAAGGGGGCAGTTCCTAATACCCCTTATACAAACATTCCTGTGACAAACTTCTCTAAGAAATCAAAAGTAAAAGTAAGTCCATTCAGGAAAAAAAGTGGCATTATTTCTCTTACGAACACTAATAAGAGCTCTGGAACCCATTTCATTCCCAGATCAGCCTTGGCCTCTAAAGAGCACAGAGCCAAACTCTGAATAATTGACATGATTTCCTCATTCAGGAGTTCTGGGCCTTGTTTTTGTCCTCTCCTCGAACTACTTCTTGGTTTCGGTGTCTCTCCCTGTGTTAAGGATTTCTGATTGTACTCTGTGTCGTCATTGTAAGTCACCTGAAGTCCCAATTTGGAAAGAGGCAAGACATGCATAAGTCAATCAACAAAGGAGGAAGTGAGCACTTCAGGTGTGCTTTGGGGAACACAGAACAATCCATTTAGCGTGTAAAAACATATTAGGAAGACTTCTTTAGAATTCTCCTCACTGGCTCCAAGTATGTCAGTGGCCTGTTATCATTCATTTTCTGACTTTTCTTTAATTAACTGTTCCTTTGGAATATGAGATTGGCCAACAATGTTATGTTGTTCATTTACAAAACAGTGTTTTTGTTAAACATATAGAAGAACCGAAGCCTCAAAAGATAAGTCATGTATCTGAAGATCCTGGCGTCAGCCCCAAGAGCCTCCCACACGTGGTCCAGCACCACAGCCCAGCCCAAGCAACACTGGATATCCACAAAAGAATGAAAGAGAATTAAAGTGGACCCCTGTCTTGCATCACTCACAAAATTAATTTTAAATATAGTAAGGATAAATAAACAAATAGATAGATGAATAAATAAATAAATATAGTAAAGACTGATATGTGAGACCCGAAAATATAAAACTCCTAGAAGAAAAGAACAAAAAAGCTCTTTGATATTGGTCTTGGAGAAGATTTTTTGGATACACTGAAAACCAAAATAAACAGGTAGGACTACATCAAACTGAAAAGCTTCTGCACAGCAAAATACATAATCAACAAAATGAAAATCTACAGAAGATAAACTATCTGCAAATCATATCTCTGATAAGGGGTTAATATCAAAACTTTACATGGAATTCATACAGTTCAACAGCAAAAAGCAGATAATCAGATTTAAAACTAGGCTGAGGAATTGAATAGCCATTTTTCCAAAAAAAAAAAAGACATACAAATGGCTCAAAAGTACATGAAAAGGGTTCAACATCATTAATCAGCAGGGAAATGCAAATCCAAACCACAGTGAGAGATCACTGTAACCTATTAAAAGGACTCTCATGGGGATCCCTGGGTGGTGCAGTGGTTTGGCTCCTGCCTTTGGCCCAGGGCGCGATCCTGGAGACCCGGGATCGAATCCCACGTCGGGCTCCCGGTGCATGGAGCCTGCTTCTCCCTCTGCCTATGTCTCTGCCACTCTCTCTCTCTCTCTGTGACTATCATAAATAAAAAAAAATTAAAAATAAATAAATAAAAGGACTCTCATGGGGGCAGACCAGGCGGCTCAGGGGTTTAGCACCACCTTCAGCCCGGGGTGTGATCCTGGAGACCCCGGATCGAGTCCCACATCGGGCTCCCTGCATGGAGCCGGCTTCTCCCTCTGCCTGGGTCTCTGCCTCTCTCTCTCATGAATAGATAAATACAATCTTTAAAAAAATAAAATAAAAGGACTATCATCAAAAAGACAAGAAATAACTAGTGTTGGTCAGGATGTACAGAGAAACCCTGTGCACTGTTGGTGGGAATGCAAATTGGTACAGCCACAGTGGAAAATAGTATGGGCATTCCTCAAAAAAAAAAATAAAAAATAAAAATAGAACCATCATATGATCCATTAATCTCCTTTTTGGGTATATATATAGGAAATGAAAACAGTATCTTGAAGAGATATCTGCACTTCTTTTTTTTTCTTATTAATACAGTATTTATTCGTCATCTCTCTGTCAAACTCTCTAAGCCAGCCACTTCCTCTTAGGGTGCCTGGGGAGGTATAGGAAAAGGAACAAACAGGGCAGATGAGACACAGGAGAAAGACCTATGGGGGTGGAGATGGCTCCCTCTCGTGGTAGAGGATGAGAAAGGCCACCACCAGGCATAAGAGCTCCATGGCCTCCAAGGGGGCAAAGCCCAGAATGGCACAGGAGAAGAGCTATTGCTGCAGAGAGGGGTTCCTGGCATAACCAATGATGAGGCTCCCAAACACAGTCCCAATTCCAGCCCCAGAACCAGCCACCCCTACTTTGGCAGCCTCGGCCCCAATGAACTCGGCTGCTATGTTGATGTTCCTTGAAGTGTCACTGGTTCAGAAGCTGCCATAGGAATACGTGAGATCAGGGGACTTGGGGCTGCCAAGCTGTGAGGCCCTCCTCTGTCAGTGTTTCTGGTGGCTTTAGGACCACTGCAGACAGTGATCAGCTCAACAGCTGAGAGGTGCTCCTGACAAAGAAGGGGGTAGAGATGAACTTTGACCAAGTGTCCATTTGCAGGAGACGAAGGGCTATGTCAGGGGAGCTGATCCCAGTGCAGAGAAGACAGAGACTGAGATATCTGCACTTCTGTGTTCACTGCAGCAGTGTTTACAATAGCCAAGACTTGGAAACAACCTAAGCATCAGCTGACAGATGAATGGATAAAAAATATCTATATACATATATATAGATATAGATATAGGTATATCTTTTTATGTATCTTGAAACCCCATGGATGAGTCCTAAGTGCATTTTGCTAAGTGAAATAAGTCTGACAACAAAAGACAAATACTGTTTTATGATCTCACTTATATGTGGAATCTAAAAACGTTGAACTCAGAAACAGAGAACAAATTGGTGGTTGCCAGGCCTTGGTGAGTGAAGGAAAAGGGGAAATGTTGAGCAGCGTCTGGGTGGCTCAGTTAGATAAGCATCCAACTCCTGATTTCAGCTCAGGTCACGATCTCATGGTCATGAGATTGAGCCCTACATCAGGCTCCTCATTCAGCTTGGAGTCTGCTTGAGGTTCTCGCTCTCTGCTTCTCTCTCCCTCTGCTCTTCTCCTGAGTCATGCTAAATAAGTTAATTACTTAAATCTTTTTTTTTTAATGCTGAAATGATGGGGCAACTGGGTGGCTCAGTGGTTGAGCATCTGCCTTTAGCTCCGGTTGTGATTCCGAGGTCCTGGGATCAAGTCCTGCATTTGGCTCCCCACAGGGAGCCTGCTTGTCCCTCTGCCTATGTCTCTGTCTCTCTCTCTCTGTGTCTCTCATGAATAAATAAATAAAATCTTTTTTAAAAAATGGTGAAATGGGGAAGCCCTGGTGGCTCAGTGGTTTAGCGCCACCTTCAGCCCAGGGTATGATCCTGGAGACCTGGGATCGAGTCCCCCAGGTCGGACTCCCTGCATAGGGCCTGCTTCTCCCTCTGCCTGTGTCTCTGCCTTTCTCTCTCTCTGTGCCTGTCATGAATAAATAAATAAAATCTTTTTTAAAAAATGGTGAAATGTTGATCAAAGGTACAAACATCCAGTTATAACATAAATAAGTTCTAAAAATCTAATGTACAGCATGGTGACTATAGTTAACAATACTGTATTGGATACCCGGAATTTGCTAAGAGAGTAGATCTTAAATATTGTCAACACAAAAATAAAATGGTAACTATATGTGTATACACACACACACACACACACAAATCTATATACATATATACACATATATATACGTCAATCATCCTATTGCACATCTTAACATTCAACAATGTCATTTGTAAAATATATATCAATAAAGCTGGAAGTGGGAAATTTGTGTCTCGGTGCAAAAAGAAAAAGAAATATTTAGATATATAAAATTTAAGTGTAAAAACTGGTGTTTTACATTTCTAAATAAAATTAAAAATAAAACTGAGGAATAGACCTCATGGTGAAATAATTTCTTATTCAAACTGGCAACCAATCAAGTCATTTACCAAGGGTGAGTGCTGCATTTCTTTTATCTTATGCATGTATATTCTTATGAATAGAGACATTATTAAAACCTAAAAATAAGATTCCGTGATTATTTCAAAGGTTTGGTTGCTCTGGTTAACAATGTAGCCTTTCAGCTAACCAAGCTATAGTTTGTTAATTGGGTGGTATTCCAATTGTTGGAATATAATCAACAATCCTAGCCACAGTATTAAAGGTAAAGCTCTAAATGCACTGATTAACCTAAGTATAAATGATAAAAATCAGAGCAAGTTAAATTTCTCTTCTCCTGGCTTGTTCTTTCTCTCTCTCTCTCTTTCAAATAAATAAATAAATAAATAAATAAATAAATAAATAAATAAATAAAATCTTTTTAAAAAAGAGCTTTAGTGGATGTGGATGTAGATGTGAAGGAAAAAGATGTAACAATAACAAAATTCTGATTAGTCATAGGTTTCCAAAGAGTAATGCAGTCTGGAAGTAATGCACATTAGAAATTTCTTATTTTCCATCTTTCTTGTAAAGGAATGGCTCATCAACACAGCTAAACCTTGCCATGGTCTTCAAGTTTATTTTAAACCATGTTACTGACACCAAATGAATATTTAGAACGTGTACTGAAAACATTTATTTCTTTCTATTTCGCTGTCCACATTGAGATATTTTAGTTATGTCCTGTACATGAAGCAGCAGTGACCTTTTTACGTGTAAGCTACACTTTCACCAGTTGAAGGGATCCAAGACCACATTAGCATGTCATGAAGAACTGTCATAGAATGACGCCATTCTTGTAGTACTGATGAGATCCGGAGCACTCCGTTACAACTGCCAACCCAGCCGTTGAACATTCAAAAATCCAATCATCTGCAGTTCTGGTCAATGGAAAATGTAAACTTTAGGAGAAGTTGCTCCCAATACTCACACACCGCTATATGATGTGCCAGTACATAAAGATATTATGAATAAAATACTGGGTTTAATCCAAACATCCATTGATAGACAACTGAGTAAATCAATTATCCAGGCTTGAAAAAGATGAAGACGGTCTGGATGTGATAATGTGGAAAATATCCATGAAATATTATCTTTTAAACACACACTGTAGAAGAATATTCCTAATGCGATCCTATTTATATTTTTTAAATGAAAAATACTTATGCTTACAAATACATGAACATTTCTGGAGTGATACACAAACTACAGTAGGACCAGGGAGTAGAGAAATGACTTTTCTATGTACCCTCTCCTATTGTTTGAATTTTTACTATGAGAATATATTTTATAACTTTTTAGTAAAAATAATTTTTTAAAAGTAACATTTCCAAAATTATTTAGATAATAAATGGCAGAGTTGGTAGATGGGTCTGCCTTCAGAATCCACATACACTAACCTGTCCACTATTACATGGTGTGTAGTAAGCTACACACTACCTAAGTAGAATGACCTTGCCAGTTGACATCTATTCAAGGAAATGTTGCAATGGACAATTTCAGTTTTCAAATGAATGGGCACTAAATTTTCAATTCTCTGGGTGAGGCTTAACTAGTTATATGTCAAAATCCATGTTTTGGATGCTTAGAAAGATTTACAAAATGAAGATATTTTTCTATTATATATACTTTTTCACCTTAGATTCCAAGGACTCATGATTTTTTTCACTAGTATTTTACTTGAATGTCGGTATGACTATGAAACCCTCTTTACTTCCACCTCTTCAGCTTTATTTCTAATTGAGAGGATTCAAAAAGCCATAAAAATGTGATCCTTGACAGGATTCTGCTCCAACAAGAAATCTTCTGAATACTTTTCTCCACCCAAACAATCCTCACTCATTGGAGCGGGATGACTATGGAGTATAATGGCTGGTGAGAGGTAACTCGGCATTTAATTCATAGCATGGAAGAATGATGAATGCGAGCAACCATGCTGTGTTTGAGATCATCTCCACTGACTTGCTGCCCTTGCCTACGAAATAAAAAGAGGTTTGGCTCAAACCAAAGAATGTTGCCAGGTTTCCCTTTCCGCACCTTATCATCTTAAACAGCAGCTGACTCTTTGATGTTTGTAAGAGAAGAGAAGAACAAAGCATAGGAAATTGTTGAAATTACTTTCAGGCTGTGTTTTGCTTTTTCCTTTATTTGCTTTCTGTCCCTCTTCCAAGGATGGTGTTGAGTCCTAATGTGAAAGAGAGATCCTAACACCTAAACAGTAAATGTCAGCCAGTAGCATTCAAAAGAATGGGCTCATTTCATATCTGTGGAGTATATCTTTAACTCCGAGTGGGAATGAGTAAATTATAGGATATTTTCCCATTTTTGCAGGGAGAGGGAATAATTAGGTTGCTTTTATGAAATAAATTGCTTGTGTTTACAAAATAAAAACTTCAATACATAATAGTGAAATGCTATAAAATTAGCTCCATTTCTACGCATTCTGAATGTTTTCATTTTCAATGGATCTCATTTTTTCCTATTAAGAAATATTGTTGTGCATGGGGATTTATTATATAATTATGATTTTCTGAGAAAATGTGGCTGCAATGAGATCATTCCAAACTTTCTTTCTCCTTCAGCTGTACGATTTTGTCTTCGTTTCCTCTTGATTAAGAAATCAGCAGGTTACCCAAATCAAACATTTTTTATAGTCCATTCAAATTCATTCATACACCTCACAATTTGCAACACTAATATCTCAATTAAGGAAATACATAGAAAACAACTGTCTTTGTGTTAGGATGCTGTCATCCACCACATTGCCAGAAACATCCAAATATGCTCCATTAGACAGGGTTCCTTAAATCATGATGGATCCCCCACTTACAAATTTCCTAAACCATTTATTCTTTCATATCCAAAATCCAAAGATCTGTAAATGTTCACAACATTTCTCAGAAACATGATGTACTCATGAGATAATTTGTGTCTCTGGGTCCTCTCCATACAGCACTGGCAATGTAGAAATGCAATATGACTAAACATCCAGGCGTGACATCAAGAGTATTCTTAGAGCCATAAGTCAGCAAACTCAATTCATTCCATCTCCATTATTTCTTTTCTTTAAAGACTTGTTTGGTTATTTGAGAGAAAGAGAGAGCGCATGTGTGCAAGTAGGGGGAGGGGCAGAGGGAAAGAGAGAGAATCCTGAAGTAGACTCCATGCTGAGTGCAGAGCGGAGGTGGGGCTCAATCCCGGGACCGTAAGATCATGACCTGAGCCGAAATCAAGAGTCAGCTGCTTAACAGACTGGGCCACCCAAGTGCCCCACCATTCCCATTATTTCAACGACACTTCCCTGCAAAATGCTGAAGGCCTGAAGAGAAAGTTCCAACATTAGACATTACAATACATCTTAAAGAAATACTCAAGTCAAAATTGAAGATACTTTAGTTCAATTCAGGCTTCAACTTTTACATCACTCACCCTTACTCCTCTTCTATCTTTCTTCATGCCTCATCATTAATTCAAGCCAGTAGAATCATCTGAAATGGTATGTTCTGCATCTCTCCCCTCCTTTCCCTTTCCATTACTACTCCTATTGCACCCCTATTAATATCCTCTCTCCAGGAAGATGGCAATTATTTTAACTCAGTTTCCCAAGCTTGTTTCTCTGGAACATTGGCCTCCGTGAAATAAATGGCATTCAAAAGGAGTTCCACTTGAAAAACATGGGCTTCAATATTTGTGGGTTTTTTTTACTGCAATATTTCTTAGAGCCTTTAAATTGCTAATTTCTTTGACTAAGTAACCTGCTCCAGGCTCTCTGCTAGATCTTCTTATATTATTCCTCCTGATAATTCTATTGTCATTAGTTTCTGCTTTATAGATCACACAGCTCATAAACAGTGAAGTCCGGATTTAATTCCAGCTCTTTCTCACTCCAAAATCCCTGTTCTTTTCATCTTTCCCTCTTCAGGCTGAGACATCATACCATTTCCTTAAAAGCTACCACGTACTCATTAGCTACATGTTTCTTCCTCTTAATAAAAAATGAACATCTTGATATTTTTAATAGAGAAAAAATTAATTTTGCTTTGTGATGGAGTTAATACTGTAGAGGTTAATGGCATACATCTTTGTGTCAGACAGTATTATTCAAATTTTGGTTCTGCAGATCACTAGCTATGTAACAAAGGATAAGGCCTTTAATCACTTAAAACCTATTTCTTCATCTGTACTATGAGTAAAATAGTTATTTCAGGAAGATATTTGTGAGGCTTAAATGTGATTATGCAAGTAAAGTATTTAGAGCAATTTTAAATGCGATTATGCAAGTAAAGCATTTAGAGCAATCGAACACATAGTAAGTTTTGGATTATAATATTATCAACAATAAATAATGATAACATCATGATGTCCCTAAGATTCACTTGCCTGGATTTCTTAATCAAAACTGGATTGCCTATTCTAATTCAGTTTGATTTTATTTGAAATTTCTTTTTTTTTTGAATATGTTAATGTGGTTTTTTTTAATTTATTTTTATTGGTGTTCAATTTACTAACATACAGAATGAAATTTCTATAATAAATTGATAAATGATTTATAATGCTATTAAAAGAGAACAATTTAAATAAAGAATGCACTAAGTGATAAATTTCCCATACTCAACCTAGATCCTAAAATTTAGAATAGGGATTTGTCCAATCTGTGCTTCAGGTTTCTGAACTGAAGGCTATTTTCATTTTGCTTCTAGGTAGCCCCTAAACAGTAAGATTTAATTTTCATTGTGGATCTTACTAATTGAGATGAGCTAGCATAGAGTACCAGCTTGCCCTTACCAATTAAGACATTCAGGATGTTGATTTTCCTTTCTGTAAACATTTTTTTTAATGAAAACTACAAAGTAATCTTACTTCCTGTATTTTATTATCAATCTTAAAAGAGATTTTGAAAAAATATACAATTTTTGAAACTTAAAATTCATAAAATTATTAAATGCATTGATTGAAAAAAGAAAATGCCATTGACTTTTTGAGATCTATTTAATAACCAATTTTAACAAAATCCCACCAAACTGAGCTTTACTTATTTGAAATTCGTACTTCTCTGAGACAAAGAGCAGAGTAAAAGTTTTAGAATAATCCCAAGAGGGAGATATCTGGCTGGCTCAGTCAGTGGAGCACGGGACTCCTGATCTTAGGTTTGTGAGTTCAAGCTCTGTGTTGGGCATTGAGAGATTACTTAAAAATAAAATCTTTAAAACAAAAACCAAAAAAACCTCGTGAAGATTCACTATCATTTGGTGTATCCTTTTCAATGCAGTAATAATCATAACAGGGGATCCCTGGGTGGCTCAGCAGTTTAGCGCCTGCCTTTGGCCCAGGGTGTGATCCTGGAGTCCCAGGATTGAGTCCCGCGTCGGGCTCCCGGCATGGAGCCTGCTTCTCCCTCCTCCTGCATCTCTGCCTCTCTCTCTCTATCATAAATAAATAAATAAATAAATAAATAAATAAATAAATAAACAAACAAATAAATAAATAAATCTTTAAAAAAATCATAACAGCAGGGCTTAGGGTATTATATAAACCAGGAGCTAATCTAACTGTTATACATATATTAACTAATTGAATCTTCAGAAACATCTTATGAAGTGAATACTACTGTTACCCCATTTTACATATGAACCAGCTGAAGGAAACAAAGATTGACACT
This sequence comes from Canis lupus baileyi, assembly GCF_048164855.1. Classification (NCBI taxonomy): domain Eukaryota; kingdom Metazoa; phylum Chordata; class Mammalia; order Carnivora; family Canidae; genus Canis; species Canis lupus. The sequence continues at coordinate 9,508,286 of NC_132876.1, forward strand.
TATCCAAACCCTACAACTTGTAATAGCAGAACTGAGGTCTTTTAATCCAGATAAGCTTGTTCCAGTTCTGCACTCTTAACCACTGCACATTGATTGCCTTTATTTTCATAGTTTTACAGAAATTAAATCTACTTAAAATGTTTTATATCTTGATATTGGTCAAATCAGAATACCACTTTCCAGTTGTTCCCAATATTTTAGTACTCAGTGTTCATTAGTATTTTAAGAACACGATTCTTTGGTCTACATTCTGGAAAACCTCATCACAAATGCTGCTGACACTTTCACAGACATAAGTCTCAATAGCTCATCTCTATTCTAATTTTTATTAAGAATCTTCTGGAGACAAGTATAAAACAGTATGTGTCCAATGCCAATACATGCTTTAAGAGCGAAGCAATCCGTTTTCTCTAAAATACACCTGGAAAGATACACACGGTCTCTTATCATGAGAAAAGTGGCTTATTGTTTGTTTGCCAGAACACCAAGTAATAGTAAAGTCAAGAAGCTAGGAGTTGAAATAAACGAGGCAAAATATTGGCAAGGAAGAATTTATACCTACAAATCTGAGTTGAACATTTTACTTATATAGTATATTTTAGACTCATCATAGATATACGTAACTTGATATTACTAGCTTTCTCCAAAACATTCACATCCCATCTCCCAAAATGCAACCATACTTTATTCTCTTCCCCCTTGGAATCAAAAATCTTGGTCTTTCTTTCATTGGACCCTAGAGAAGCATTTATCAAAGTGTCTTCTGTGGGATATTGTTAAGTATTAAGTACAGAAAAATGTTTTGCAGTTAAGTAAGTTTTGGAGAAATTAGGTTAAATGAAGTTAACCAGGCTTGTGTACTGCAGGATTTGCAGAGCCTTTAGATACTAACACCTAACAGTCTCTAAGAGCAGAATAAAATATGATGAAATCCTTAAAAATTCTGGCCACAGACTTTTTCTTTGTAGTATACCAATATGGGAAAATTACTTCATAAACATGTTTTGGGAATAATAGTGTGATGCCATAAGTTATTACAATTGGAAGCAGGTAAAGAAAAACTTCAAATGCTGGTTTATTGACTTACTGTGTTAGAAACTCATTTTGTGGGGATCCCTGGGTGGCTCAGTGGTTTAGCACCTACCTTAGGCCCAGGGCGCGATCCTGGAGTCCCGGATTGAGTCCCACATTGGGCTCCCTGCATGGAGCCTGCTTCTCCCTCTGCCTGTGTCTCTGCCTTTCTCTCTCTCTGTGTGTCTTTCATGAATAAATAAATAAAATCTTAAAAAAAAGAAAGAAACTCATTTCGAGGAGGGATGTAGGGAAAAGATTCCTTGGAAATACATTCTCCAAGGTTCTACACCTAGAAATCTAGGATAAGGTCTCGGATCCTGTATTTGATGTGGGAGTGGGGTCTTTTTTGTTTGTGCAGCAGAGCTAGGCTTTAGAACCACTGAAAAATTGAAATACCATTGCTTCTAGCTGGGTGATGGGCACTAAGGAGGGCACCTGATGGGATGAGCACTGGGTTATACTATATGTTGGCAAATTTAATTTAAATTAAAATATTTTTAAAAGCAAGTATCATTGCTTCATAGCCAAAGGATATTTACACCTCTCCCCCCAATTTTATATATACTATGATAAACACAACAATGCTCTCCTCAAACATGTCTATTTCTTAATCCCCCAAACAGCTGAAGATGTTAACTTACACAGCAAAAAACACTTTGCAGATATGATTAAGTTAAATATCATGAGATAAGATTATCCTGGGTTATCAGGTTGGGACTAATGTAATCACAAGGTCCTCATAAGTAGAAACAGGAGAGTCAAAGCGAGAGAGAGATTTAAAGATGCCACACTTCTGACTTCTATGATGCAGGAAGGAGCCATGAACCAAGGATGCAGGCAGCCCCTTAGAACCTAAAAAAGACAAAGGAATGGATTTCCTCCTAGAGCCTCCAGAAGGAACACATCCTGCTGACTCCTTTATTTTAGCCTAGTAAGACACTTTTTGGACTTCCGACCACTAGAATTGCAGGATTTAATAAATGTTTATTGTCCTAAGCCACTACAGTTGTGGAAATATGTTCCAGCAGCAATGGAAAATTAATGGATATACTCATGTAATTGAACTCAACACCTTTCAGCCAGGGGAAACAAATTATTGTTTTGATATAACATAAATTCTGCTAATTTACAATCCAGCTGCCTGTAATATTAACAACAGAGGAAAGAGACTAGCTAACTAAGTTAGTGACACAGGGGAAGCTGAATATTTAAGTTCCTTGACAAGGTTCCCAAAGCTAGCAAGTGCCAAATTGTGGTTTGAATGCAGGTCTGCTGGACTCCCAAATTTAGGCTCTTTCATCCATATCAATTAAACTCTGAGCATCCTGCAATAACTACCACTAAGCTTATGTTAGAATTACAATATAGGGGGAAAAGCGAAAATGTGAAAATGGTTCAGTCTGGAAAAGTATTATCGTCAAGAATAATAGAATATAGTATTACAACTTGAGAGAAAGGAAAAGAAAAGAACAGAACACTATTCCTGGAAGAAGGACGTGAATGAGTGTTAAAACTAGCATTATATCTGGTGAGATGCCAGAAACACGTATAAAGTCACACTTACGAAACCACCTTATACAGTGCCTGAGACTAAGGTTTACTCAGAACTTCAGAGCACACCTCCTTCGCCCACCCCACTGCAAAGCTAAGAAGCTGTAAGTAAAAATAACATTGAAACACAGCTGATGGGGCACCTGGATGACTCAATGGTTGAGCGTCTGCTTTCAGCTCAGGGTGTGATCCTGGGGTCCTGGGATCGAATCTTGCATCAGGCTTCCCCACGAGGGGCCTGCTTCTCCCTCTGCCTGTGTCTCTGTCTCTCTGTCTCTGTGTGTGTGTCTCATGAATAAATAAATAAAATCTTAAAAAAAAGAAACACAGCTGAGAGAACTATAGGAGTCACATATACCCTGGGGAGCCATGGCAGACAAAGAAGATTCAAACCCAAGCAGCAAGCAAACATCAAACCCAACCTAATCTTTTTGACTGGATTCACACAAAACTGTACACTAAAGGTATAATGCAAGAAAGGCACACTCACATCCAAATATAAATGGGAAAAAATTTACCTCGGTATGTATTGTCCTACACAGAATATCAAGAGTTCAACAAAAAAAAAATTACAAAGCACAAAAAAAAGCACGACAAAAACCTGCACAATCTGAAAAGTAATCATCAAAATAAAACTCAAGTATGACACAGATATTGGCATTATCAATGAATTTTACAGAACCATGATTAATATATTAAAAGAGACAACAGAAGTGAGAAAACATGGATTAACAGGTAATTTCAGCAAAGAGATGGAAACCATAAGAATATGGAAACGTTAAAAATGGAAAACCCAATAACACAGATGAAGAATTCCTTGGATGGACTCATCAGTAAACACACCCAAGGACATAATCAGTGAGCTTGAAGGAAGGTCACTAGAAATTACCAGTAAATGGGGGGGGGGGGAGAAGAGCATTTACAAGTTGTTGGGCAATATCAAATGGCCTAATATATACATAACTAGAATTTCAATAGAAGCAAGAAAGAACAAGACAGAAGAAATATTTGAAGAAATGTGGAGAATTTTCCAAAATTATTACTAGATAACAAAATTAAAGACCCAAGAAATATGGAAAACAGTAAGCAGGGTAAATTTAAAAACCTTCAAGCACAGAATAGTCAAACTTCTGAATGCTAAAGACAAAGGTACAGACTTGAAGACAGCCAGAGAAGAAAGGAACACTCCATACTGAGAAATAGAGATGGCAATTACAGCAAACATCTCATCAGAAAACATACTACAAAGAAATCAACAAAGTAACAACTTTAAAAGGCTTAAACATAAACAGGGGCACCTGGCTGGCTCAGATGGTAGAGGACACAACTCTTGATCTCCGGGTTCTGAGTTCAAGCCTGTTGTTGGGTGTAGAAATTACTTATAAAACTCCTAACTCTGGGAAACGAACTAGGGGTGGTGGAAGGGGAGGAGGGCGGGGGTTGGGGTGACTGGGTGACGGGCACTGAGGTGGACACTTGATGGGATGAGCACTGGGTGTTATTCTATATGTTGGCAAATTGAACACCAATAAAAAATAAATTTATTAAAAAAAAGAAAAGAAAAAAAATTACTTAAAAATAAAATCTTTAAAAAAATAGGAGTACCTGGGTGGTTCAGTGGGTTATGTACTCACTCTAGATTTCAGCTCAGGTCATGATTTCAGGGTTGTGGGGCTCTGTGATGAGCTTGGAGTCTACTTGTCCCTCTCCTTCTGCTCCTCCCTCTCCTCTGAAATAAATAAACAAACGAACAAACAAATAAATAAATAAATAAATAAATTCTCAAAAATTCTTATAAAAATAAAAGTAAATTAAAATAAAATGATTAAACATAAAACCATACTCTCAACAGTCTAAGAAGTGATCACAATACCAAAAGAAAAATAATTTTGTCAGACACATGCATGATGTGCAAATTTTTTCCTCAAGCTTGCCTTTTAATTCTGTCTCATGCAAAAAAAAAATAGTTTTTTTAAAGTAAGCTCTACACTCAATGTGAGGCTTGAACTCATGACCCCAAGATCAAGAGTCACATGCTCTACTGAGCCAGCCAACTTCCTCCAAAGTGTTTAGTTTTGATGACGTCTAGTTTATTGTTATTATTTTTTAAAGATTTTATTTACTTATTCATGAGAGACCCAGAGAGAGAGGCAGAGACACAGGCAGAGGGAGAAGCAGGCTCCATGCAGGGAGCCCGACGTGGGACTCGACCCCAGGACTCTAGGACCACTCCCTGGGCCGAAGGCAGATGCTCAACCGCTGAGCCACCCAGGCATCCCCATCTAGTTTATTATTATGGTATTTATCTTTGCCTGACTTATTCCACTTAGCATGATACCCTCTAGGTCTATCCATGTTATCACAAATGGCAAGATTTTGTTCTTTTTTATGGCTGAGTAGTATTCCATTTGTGTGTGTGTGTGTGCGTGCGTGTGCGCACACACATGCATGCGTGCACACCACATCTTCTTTATACATTCATCCACTGATGGACAACTTAGGTTGTTTCTTTATCTTGGCTATTGTGGACAATGCTGCGATGAATGTAAAGGTTCATGTATCTTTTCAAAGCAGTGTTTTCATTTTTTTTTTTTTTTTTGGATGAATACCAAGAAGCAGGATTCCTGGATCATATGGTAGATCTATATTTAATTTTTTGAGGAACCTCCCTACTGATTTCCATAGTGGCTGCACCAGTTTGCATTGCCACCAACAGTGTACCAGGGTTCTCTTTCCTCCACATCCCTATCGAAACTTGTTATTTCATTCCCTTTTATGCCCGAATAGCACTCCATTGTTTGGATATGCCACGCTTTGTTTATCCATTTTCATGTTGATGAACACTTGTACTGTTTCTAGCTTTGGGCTCTTGTGAAAAATTCTGCGATGAATATTGGCATATGACTGCCCCTTTTTAATTCTTTTCAGTATATATCGAGGTGTGGAATTGCTAGCTCCAATGGGGATTCTTTGGGTAGCTTTTTGAGGAACTGCCAGACTGTTTTCTGCAATGTCTGCACCACTTTTCATTCCCTCCAGCAACGTACAAGGGTTCCAATCTTTCCACATCCTTGCTTATACCTACAGTTTTCAACATTTTTCACTTTAGCCATCTTAGTAGATATGAAGTGGTATCTATTATGATTTTCATTTAAATTTCCTAAGCACTAAAGATTTTGAGCATCTTCTCGTGTGCTTATTGTCCACGTGTAGATCTTCTTTGTAGAAATGTCTATTCAAGTCCTTTGCCCATCTTTAATTGTAGTGTCTGTTTTTTGTTGTTGTTGTTGTTGCTGAGTTTTAGTTCTTTATATATTCTGGACATTAAACCCTTATCAGATATATGATTTGCAAATATTTTCTCCCATTCTGTAGGTTATCTTTTAACTTTCCTTTTTTTTAAGATTTTACTTATTTATTTGAGAGAGAGAGAGAGAGAGAGAGCGAGCACAAGGAGGGTGAAGGGTGAAGCAGACTTTCCACTGAGCAGGGAGCCCAATGTGGGGCTTGATCCCAGGACCTTGAGATCATGACCTAAGTCGAAGGCAGAGGCTTAACTGACTGAACTACCCAGAGTGTCCCTTCTTTTTTACTTTCTTAATAGTGTCCCTAATTGTACAAAATTTTTTGGATGCTGATGCAAGCAAATTTACCTATTTTTTTTTTCTTTTGTTACTGGTGCTCTTTGTATCATATCTAAGATCCTACTGCCAAGTTTAAGCTCATGCTTAAAACACCCCTGTGTTTTCTTTAAAGGGTTTCGGAGCTTCAGCTCTCACATTTGTGTAACAAGTAGTGGCCAGCCCGGGAACTGGGCAATAGTCTTTTAGTTCCAGCCTCAAAGTCTTTGATACGCTGTTTAGGGGCAGAACCATGCGTGCACGGCTTTGGAATGCGCCCAGCAGTCCATTAACAACTTTATGGATTTGCTTCCTTAAACTCCTTCTCTTCTCTGCAATCTCTCCACTATTTGTGGATTCTCTTTATAATCCTTCAGCCAGAGAACTGGGACTTTATTTACCTTTATATGCCACACTCTTCTCATAATTTTTTTCTTCTTCTCATAATCGTACCAACATCTGAGACTAACATTGGAATGAGAGTGAGAAAAGTACTGATAGGTGTTTGTCCCACAGTTTGGGGACCACAGCTCTTCTGATTAGAGGAAGAATCCTCTCTTTTAGATGTTTAGATGTTTATTTAACTATGCGGTGTATTCAAACATTGGAAAACTACTCAGTGATATAAAGAAATGAGCTACTATTAGCAACTATCTGGATACATTTCAAAGGCATTATGCTTAGCAAAAGCCACTTACATTCACTTAGTTTATGGTTCCATTTATAAAAATTCTAGAGAAAACAAACAAAAAAAATTCTAGAGAAAATAACATAGTCTATGGTATAGTGGCATAACGCAGAGCAAGTTTTGCCTGAGCCAGGGGATTATGGGGATTGACTCTAAAGAGACACAGAGGATTATTTTGAGGTGCCGTAAATATTGTATATTTTTATTATAATGGTTTTTTAAGCTCATGCTTAAAAATGGTAGTTGTTGACCAAGATTCTTTTTGACCAAACTCTAATCAGGCTCTGCTAATAAAATTTCCAAGTAGGCCCCCACTTTTGAACTTCTGTGTTCCTCTCTGCATTGTGCTCTATTAGCAAGAGTCCTAAACCAGCTTAGATAGAATCCTACCTTCTCCCTATCCAATCACCCTTGAGATCTGATCAAGTTCCCTACCTCCCACCATGCCCCAGTAGTAATGAACCATCTTCAGCAAGAATCCTGTTAGATCTGTTTAGCCGGAACTCCCCCTTATTCCTAATGTTTTCTCTTAGTTTTCTATCCATGGACCCCCACCCTACTCCTTAACTACAAATTCACTCTTTTCCTTGTATTCAGAGCTGAGCCCAATCTCTCTCCCTCACTCCAAGACTTCATTGTAGTGGTCCCTACACCTATCGTGACAGTCCTGATTTAAGGCTGCCTGACTGTTCTTTTATTTCATCAAAATGTACACTTAAAATGGAGGCATTTTAAGTAAATTATTCCTCAAATGGTTATTTTTTAAATGAGAAAGGGAAAAAACCCAGAATGAAACAAACGCTATTGAAAGACAAAAAAAGAGGGGCGCCTGGGTGTTTCAGTGGGGTTGAGCATCTGCCTTCAGCTCAGGTTATTAGCTCAAGGTCCTGGGTTCGAGCCTGCATCAGGCTCCTTGCTCACCAGGGAGCCTGCTTCTCCCTCTCCCTCTGCCTACCACCACCCCCTTCTCTGTTAAATAAATAAACAAAATATTTAAAAAGAAAGAAGAAAAAGAAAGAAAGAAAAGAAAGAAAGAAAGAAAGAAAAACGAAAGAAAGAAAGAAAGAAAGAAAGAAAGAAAGAAAGAAAGAAAGAAGAAAGAAAGAAAGAAAGAAAGAAAGAAAGAAAGAAAAAGAAAGAAAGACAAAAAAAGTTTAATTCTGATTTTTCCCTAAGGCCCTGGGCCCCAAACACTTACAGGAACCCATTTTGATTCTAGGTACAAAAAACTAGACATTACTGGGAATTATCTAGAATGGTAAAAACTAAGGATATTATACATGGAAAGGGTCTTATTCAGCAAACATGGATATAGTTTAACAGCAACAGCCAAGTATAAACTTAGCTATAGAAGTAGTTTTTTCTTGCAAAATAAACTTAGTAATCTCAAAGTGATTCTGTATTTTTTATATCCACAGAATGAGAAATGAATGAATCATTATAATATAATTAATCATGTATTTTAGAATTACATTTGCAAGGATAAACTTAAATCCAATCAAGGAAATTTTACAAAATATATTACTGAATTATATACATGTAAAATAAACTAATAAAAATGCAGCATTTTTATTAATATTTATAAATTTGAAACAGAATCTTGTTTAAGGGAGTTGCTTGCTGTTATACTTGATTTATACAGAGACTAGAAGTTCTCCATTTGACCACTAGATAGAGCTTCGATATTAATGTAGTAAATAAGTCCCACAGAATCTACTGAAAACTTGATAGTTGTCTTATATACAGGCACTGCTTCACCTCTAAACATTTTGTTTCCAGACCTGTTTAAGTACATTCTGAAAAGACATTTTTCTCCGCTGTCAGCCACAGCCTGAGTTAGATATCTCCTTACCACAAGGCACGCTACTTAGTGTTTAGTCAGAGCTTATTGAGGGAATGAGAGGAGAATCAATTGGTTGTCCTCTAAGAAGCTCTCACATCAAAGAAGTAACATTGGGCCAATTTAAAGAATAATTAATAATTTCTAATTGTATCATGGCCACATTTATTAGACTAGTTGAGATAGAACTATTTCCATAGAATTATAATCTTTAAGGCAATTTAATTGGAATCTTACTAGTGTTGATGTTACGCATCTTCAGCTTCTGGGATATTAGCTTGTGGTCTTGGCCAAAGGCATCAATTCATTATGTATGTGGAGGATCTAGGGGGGGAAGGCCTAAATATCTCCTCTCATAGAAGAATTGATGAGTTCTCTTGGCTAAGAACCTATAGGTCTGAAATTATTTCAGCACTGGGGTGAAGAATCAGGTGAACACTCACATCTTGCCTAATTATTCTCCTTGACTGGAGCGGGGGGCTTTCCACAGCTTCCACTGCTCAAAATATAATGACCCAAAAATATGGAAAAATGTTTCCTACATTTTCAATCAATGTAAGGCTAAATGCACATTTATAGCTTTCCCTCCAAAATTGGCAAAAGGTAGGAGTCAATAATTGAAGTACCTAGAATTGCAAAGCACCAAATTTTGTATAAAGTAAATCACAAATACATTTCAACACGAAGAGATGTATATATCAAACTAATTGGGTTGTCTCTGGGTGGCTGGGGTTATGGGTATTTATTTTTCTCTTTCAGCTGTCTTTTAAAATATGAGTTTATAATTTAAAATTGGGAGAAATACACTTTAACAAACAAAGGAAAATGGGACAAGGGGAAATTTACATATGCAAAATGTAGCCACGTTATTGGGTCACTAATCTTCCTTACGTTAAGGACGAATAGTATTACTAAACATTCAAAAGCAAAAATAAGATACATTTTTGCCCTTGGAGGTAGTGCGATTTTCAAAAAAGACAAAAAGAGACTGTTTCCTGCTGGACTCCCTCACTGATTTTCATCTGGAGACCAAATGAATACGTTCTTGTCAAATCTCTTGGTACTTATGTAGCTGGACATAGACTGAACACTGATACGGGCATGGAAAAAACATTCCTGCTATCGTATGGACTGACGTGTATGCGCGTGCCTACACCAAAGCATGCAGACACGTGTGCATGCACAAAACACACACATACGTTAAATGGCATGCTTATTCAAATAACTAAAGCCAACATTATTCTTGAGTTAAGATAGCAGGTGGAGAATAAGCATAATCACACAATTCCCTACTCTTAAATTATCATTGATCAAGGAAATAAATATACAAATAGGAAAAACAATTTTCATCAGCAATGAAAACGGACCAGGGATTCCATACCACCAAGTTCTGAGAGCCATGGGGCGCACTGGAGGAACCCAAAGAAGAAACTCATTTTGACAGAATGTGATCTTCAAATAAAGGCAGAATGGGAACGGTCCGAAGATACAACTAGATTTCTCCTCACCTCTGGGGATGGGTATCTTTGAGGTTCCATACTGAGGAAGGCAGCACCAAATGTTCTAGCAAATCAAAGGAACAGACCAAATGAAAAACAAGACTCAACTGGGGAGGAACTGGGGAGACTCTTGCCCTACACACTCTGACTCTTTTGGTGGCTCAGAGCAGAAGCTTCTAGATAGCGATGTCTCTGATACAAGTTGTTGACTCCTAAACTGATGTCACCTGATTTTGTTCACTTTTCTTTCATGAGGTCATAGGCACAGGCAGGAAGAGAAGACAGTGGGCTCAGAGCAGGAACCATGGGCACTTGGGCTCACTTCTCTATGTAACTTACTCGTGCCTTCAGGGCCTGTGCAGGCACAATCACGTAAATTGCACTTCCGTTTGATGATGGAGTGCCGCTGTGCTCAATTTTATAGCTGGGTAGACCTAGGAACATACAGTTCAGGATGTGCAGCTCAGACTGCACTGTAAATTGGTGTCCCACGGTCAAGTGTTCAGTCTCTACTTAGGCCCAGTGGAGGACCAAAAGCTATTTCTTAAAAGGACAATAGTTACCTGAGGGTGATGATAGGGCCTTGCTCCAAAGTCCTCAAGGCCTGCAGCGTGATTCACCTACAGTGGCCTGTCCACTCCGACACTTCAAACACCGCTATGTCTGATGGATCCTATGGCCCAAGTGACAGTGCTCAGTTTTCACAGCAACCTGGACATATTATAGAACCTTCTCTTGTTCTGGGCCCCATTCAAAACAAGCAGCCCAGCCCTGATGGCTCAGCACTTTAGGGCCGCCTTCAGCCCAGGGCGTGATCCTGGAGACCCGGGATCGAGTTTCATATGGGGTCCCCCTTAGGGAGCCTGCTTCTCCCTCTGCCTGTGTCTCTGCCTCTCTCTCTCTCTCTCTCTCTCTCTCTCTGTCTCTCATGAATAAATAAATTTTAAAAATCTTAAAAAAAAACAAAATGAGCAGCCCTTCTGGTCGCTCAGTAACAGAAACAAGTAACACAGAGGAGGAAGATGTTGCCTCCAAACCCAACGAGGCCTATTAGGTGCTGTGCCTCTTTCTCTGTTTGCATGAGTGCGAGATACAACTTACCCTTTACCTTAAAGGGAGTCCTCCATATGCCCCAGGCCACTGGATCCCTAGAAATTTCACTCAGATGTATATCCCACTCTCTGATATGCAAGTGTCCTACCAGTAAGTCTAGAGCCGTCACTGTTTCTTGCTTACTAGGAACAATTAACATTATGTCAGCAATGTAATGGGCCGGTGTGATATTCTCTGGGGGGAAAAAAAAGATGATCAGGATCTCTGGGAACTAGGGAGAGATGTCACCAAAGTGGAGGCATAGAAGACACCAGAATCCATCCACCCACAAAGATCAACAGCTAGATAGTTGTCTATGAACCAAAATACACCTCATCACAGACGCCAGCGGACTGTTCTTCAGAAGAACCCAGCAGCTTTCACAGCTGAGCAGATTCTCAGGCTCACAGATGCTAACCTTCGGAGTCCCTCCCCTCCTGCCACCCCTCCCCTCCTGCCCCAGCCCAGGAGCCACACTGGCAGCCAGCCCCAGCCTCTGCAGCGGTGTGCATGCAAAATCCCAGCCTAGACCCCCACGGCTGAATCCACCACTGTGTGCCTTCTCACGGCTAGCCCTCAAGAGTTATTCACTTGCATGCTGCCAACCCCACTCCTGTCACTGGCCTCCTTTGCCATGCACACATACAGGGTGACACCTTGGAGCCACATAAAGGTTGGTGGGCCTGGACCCTGCCCCGTCTCCTGTCTCGGGCCTGCACCATTGGGCTCACCCAAAGCTAACAGCCGCAGCTGCACACCTGTACACAGCCCAAGTCCTGTCACTGGCCTCCACCACTGTGAACGTGCCCATGGCAAGTCCCAGAGCTGCACTAGTGCACCCGACAGACAGGCCTCTGCAGCTGCTGGGGTGTCTGCACATGAACCGAGCCCTGTGGCTGGCCCAGGCCCTCACCATTGCTTATGTGTATGCAGCCTGCCCCTGCCACTACATAGGCACAGTCCCCCAGCCCCTGCAGTCAAACGTGTGCACATGACCAGATCGGGCCAGCACCACTTCCTCCCCTGGTCCACAGCCATTGGACCTAGAGGTGCTTCTAAGGATCCCAACAACCCTTGCAGCCACCGCAAACCACCTGCAGCACTTGCCAAGGATAATTCAAGAGGTAATGTCAAAGGACCCCAGCAGCCTGAGCAGATGGGACATGTGCAAGCAGGGAGCCAGCAATGCTTTCGATAAATGCTGTACCACCAGGCCTGGAGTCACAGCAGGCCCCAGAATGCCTCCACACACAGGTGAAGGTCTTTTCTTACCAAAGTCAAATTTTATTTGAATATAATTTAAAGGTAAAATTAATTATGGATGCACATTTTAAACTCAGGGCAACAAACTCAGTAATGCATGGGTAGGCCAACTTTCTTTGAAGGGCCAAAAGTAAATATTTTAGACTCCTGGGCTATATGATTTCTGTTCAGCAACTCGACTCCACTTTTATGCTTTATGTATGTTCAAGTAATGCGCTTAGCTCTGTTCCAATAAAACTTTATTCATATAGAAACAGGCAGCTGGCCCATGGGCCATAACTTGTTGACCTCCGTTTAATGGTAGAGATTAAATGGAATAAAAATACACAACCACAAAGAAGGAAGAGGAGAAAAAGATACATAGAGCAGACGTAATCAATAAACAGCTGCTAGCAAGATGGTAGATTTTAACCCAACCGTAATCACAATGTCATTAAGTACAAAGTTCCTAAAACACAAGATAAAATACAGGTTGGATTAAAAAAGGCAAGACACAAATAGAGGCTGTATATAAGTAAGTCTTTTCAAATAAAAATTGATACATTAAAAGTAAAAGGGTGGGAAAAAAAGTAAAAGGATGGAAAAATAGCATAAAAACAAAAATATAAGGAAAGATGGGGTAGCTACATTATTATCAGATAAACTAGACTTCAGAACGAGTAATATTACTGGAGATAAAGAGGGACATTACCTATTTATAAAAGGGTTGGTTCTTTAAGACAATGTAACAACCCTGTGTGCATACACAGCCAACAGCAGAGCTTCAAATAATAGACCTAAAAGAATAAATAGACAAATCTATAATTATATTTGGAGACCTCAACACTCTTCTCCTAGTTATGGATGCAATTATTAGAAAGAATAATGAGAAAGCAAATCAGTAAGGAGATAGAAGACCCGAACACCACTCAACTACCTTCCTCTGACATTTATAGAACACTCCACCCAACACTAGAATACACATTTATTCAATTGAACTGAGGACATTTACCAGTAGAGACCATATCCTGGGCCATAACGAAAGCTCAATGAATTTGAAAGAGTTCAAGTCATGCAGAATATGGTTTCTGACAAATGAATGAAATTAAAATTCCAAAATGGACAAAAATCAGGAAAATACAGCAATACTCGGAAACTAAAAAAAACACACCTCAAAATAACCCATGGGTCAAAGAAGAAATCAAAAGGATAACTAGAAAGCTTTTTGAAATGAATAAAAATGAAAACAGAGCACATGAACATTTGTGAGATGCAGCCAAGGCGGTGATTAAATAAGAATTCAGGGCAGCCCGGGTGGCTCAGCGGTTCAGCGCCACCTTCAGCCCAAGGCGTGATCCTGGAGACCCGGGATGGAGTCCCATGTCAGGCTCTCTGCATGGTGCCTGCTTCTCCCTTGGCCTGTGTCTCTGCCTCTCTGTGTGTGTCTCTGTGTCTCTCATGCATAAATAATAAATAAAAATCTTAAATAAATAAATAAATAAAATCTTTAAACAAAAATAAATAAAAATTAAAAATAAAAATTTAGGAGCGTTAAAGTACTACATAAAAAGTCAAAATTTGACCCGAATTCCCTCAAGAAACTATAAAAATTACACCCAGAGGAGCAGGAGAACAATACAGAGCGTAACTTGACAAAACTGCAAGCTTTGCAACTTAAAATATTAATTTTATACAGCAAAGTAATTTGCATGGCACACATGAAATCACATGTACTTATATGCCAGGTGATTGCAATGATTTCAGTGAGACTCTTACTGATCCAAAGCCATGTCCCTATCATCTGAGAAGAGGTGGCTCTGTCTGAAGTCAACCTAGGTTAATGGTACTCACAAAAGGCATGCAGAGTCTTTTAATCACCATGCTACACTCAAAGTTCTCACACACAGATGTGCTCAAATTCCTGCTTTGGTATTCATAAGAGAAAAAAAGAACATATTCCATCACCAACATTGGACCTCTGCATAACTTCAGTTGGTAACACGGTTATTTGCTGGAGTGTAGTCATGGGCTTCTCAAATCAACTACTGTAAATCATTAAAAAGTAAATTAATTATTTTAATAAAATACAGGTGTGGGAACAATGTCCTGGAACACTGTTTGGCCTCTCAGATTTAGAAGAAAGGCTGAAGTATGATTAAGAGAACACTATTTCCTAAGAATGTTTCTCCCCGAGAGTACTTTCTCATGGATTTGCATGAAAGGACATTTATGGTTACATATGATCAAAAAAATGTATGTGAAAAATACTACTAAACCGAATTCAAGTATTATGGAAATTGCCAAAGTTCCCAAAGTGTCAAATTCTGTAAAAAATGCAACCATGAAATCACAACAAACTGTTGTAGAATTTCAGGTGTATGTTTGATTTTCAAGGAGGCAACTAATGTCCTTAAAACTCTAATAAATTCAAAAACGCTGTTACCTCTCTTTAAATTAATGTTTTAATTTGCACAACTGTCAGTGAAGGAGAAAATAGAAATCATGTTAATGAAAGCAAATGAGTATATTTCAATAATAAAAGAGAAAACATTAATATCTGTGACTTTAATACATTGCAAACTATAATTAGTTGTTCTCATCCAAACTATGCCGAATATTGCGTTCCCACTAAACCATTTACAGACTACGCCTGCAGCAAGTACACATTCTGCATTAACATAATGCTGTTTGAAAAATCATTTCAAATATTATAACAGTTTTCGAGATTGTATGATTTTTAAAGGAGTTTGCAAGCCCCGGTATATAACATTTGCTAGCATAACGTTTTATCAGTTGCCGTTAAAAAAATAAACATGTTAATTAGGTGTAAGCAAACTTGCATAACTTTGCCTTGAAAGCACCAAGGGCGGGGGGAAGAAAACACCAAGGAAGCTATTATTGAAATGCAGTCATTTGGGACGCCTGAGTAGCTCAGTGGTTGGGCATCTGCCTTCCGCTCAGGGCATGATCCTGAAGTTCCAGGATCGGTCCCACATCGAGCTCCTTACATGGAGCCTGCTTCTCCCTCTGCTTGTCTCTGTCTCTCTCTGTCTCTCATGAATTAATAAATAAAATATTAAAAAAAAAAGAAATACAGTCATTTGCTTTGGCTCCTCCTGACTGCCTATAGCAAAGGTGAAGATAGAAATGACATAAAGATGGAATCGGTAAACAAAAAAGGAAGCACAATGTCAAGATTTGGGGAACACTCTCAGCCTATCCGTTTTGCAAGAAAGGAAAACACTAAGCATGTGGCCAAGTGACCGCTGCACAGGGACATTACTATGAATGTGAACCACTTACTTCTCAGGCACCCCAAGAGGAAAACTGCCATTCTGAACCCAGGGGGAAGGAGATGAGAGGGAATGAAGACTGTGGAGCTTCTTGGGTTGTACAGATGGGGCCACAGAACTGTACAGCTGAGAACATGCACTGGTCCTAAAAACAAAACAAAAGGCCGTGAAGGTGGTTCAGATGATTCAGAGATTATCAGGGCTGCTTCCTCAATTTCAAAAGGGTGGGGCCGCCATTTTGTTTTCTGGAAGCCAGCCAGGCTCCCCAAGCCATGGGGCAGGGCTGCTCAGAGCTGTGGGGTAAGGGCCACAGGGCAGAGCCCCGGAAGTGCAATCCGTGCCCAGTAGAGTAGTTCAGAGGCAGTACTCCCATCCCAGTGGGTTCAGAAGGTGAGACCATCACTCCAGGGATCTGGAACAGCAGGCCACTAGCCCAGTGGATCCAGAAGGCTGAAATGCTGCTCTAGTGAGCCTGAGGGACAGAGCATGGAGCCAGAGGATTATTCTAGAACCTTACAGTCTCATGGAGGTTGCCTTGCTAGGTTTTGGACTTGCTTGGGACCCACCACTCCTTCCAGCTTTCCTATTTCTCCTTCTTGGAACTGGACTTTTGTCCGTCTTCACCGCCCTGGTCTCAGTTGCCACCTAACTGCTCCCTCTTTCTCGGGCTGTTTCTTCATTGGCTGTGACCCTGTCTCGTGGCTCCCCCAGTCTTCTGGCCATGGGCCGTCTATCCTATGCCTGTCCCACTATTGTATTTTGAAAGAATATAAATTGTTTGGCGTCACATATTCACAGCTGGAGAGGGATTTTGTCTCAAGGTTGAATCCTAACTTGGATCTCGCCCTATCTGACGTAGGTGACATTTAGACGAGACTTTGAACTTTAGGCTTTAGAATTGGTACTGGAATGAGTTAAGACTTTTGGGGTCAGGGAATGTAATAAACATATTTTGCATGCCAGGACTCGAATTTGGGGAGCTACAGTCAGAATGTAACAGACTACATGTGTTTCCCCCAAATTCTTATGTTGAAACGTTATATTCTGATGTCATGATATTAGGAGGTGAGGCCTTTGGGAGGTAATTAGTATGAGGGTAGAGCCCTCATGAACGAGACCAGTGCCCTTAAGAGTGATGAGAGGCATATCTGGCTGGCTCAGTCATAGGGCAGGTAACTCTTGACCTCAGGGTCATGAGTTTGAGCCCCATGTTGGGCGTAGAGATTAACTGAAATAATATCTGCAAATCCCAAAGCACAAATCACAATGCCTGACACATAACAAATGATCAACCCATGGCAACTAAATTTAGCATCTACATTTCTTTTTTAGCCCCATATAGAACCACATTGTATAGATAGGTAGGGATTATATTTAACCAGTTCCAATTCTTTACTTCAAATTTTTTCAGTCTTGAAGAAAATACTGCACTGACCATCCCTGCACATAATTTTTTTTCCTGCACATAATTTTTGGACATGTGTGCAATTATCTCCTTAAACAAAATCTCAAAGTAAAATAATTCAAAGAATACGCATTTTTCCAGTGACATATAATTCACACACCATAGAATTTGTCCTTTTACAAGGTACAATTGTGTGGGTTTTAGTAAGTTCACAAGGTGGTGCCATCATCATCACTATTTAATTCCACATTTTCAACACCGCAAAAACAAATCCCATGCCCATTAGCACTCATTTTTTTATGATAGCCAAATATTCCATATTTTTATCTTTTTATTTGGGGATCAAAAAATGGAAACAGGGCAAACATTCATTAACAGATTGTCAATACCCCTACAGTGGAATTCTTCTCAGCTGTTAAAAAGAATTAAGTCACAAGGATGAAAGGTATAGCGTGGGGAAAATAGTGATATTGTAATAGTATTATATGGCTACAAATGGTAGCTACACTTGTAGTGAGCATAGCACAACCTATAGAGAAGTCGAATCACTACGTGCACACACAAACTAATGTAACAGTGTCAACTACAACAAAAAAAGTCATAAACTATTGATACACACAATGTGGATGAATTTTAAAATAATTATTTAGAGTGGGAAAAGCCAGACAAAAATAGTGGACACACACTAAAAAAAAAAATAGTGGACAATGTAGGATTTCATTTAAATAAAATTATATTAGATGCAAACTATTATATGGTGATCGAAAGTGGAATAGTGGCTGCTTTTAGCCGGATGAGTGTTTTGGTTCTTGCTTACAGCATAGGGTGAGGAGCACTGAACACCACTGAGGCAGGTGGCCTGGAGGCCATGTGCCTCCAGTGGGTGGGAATGCCATCCCACACACATCACACCCTCCGCATTTGGGTTCTGGTAATCTAAACTCTGATGCCTCTCCAACCCTCCATCCCACCCCATTCCCTATCTGCACCCCCCACACACACACTCATGCAAACCCCAAACTCTTTTCCTCTTTGCCAGTGGAATAAGATGTTAGAGGTAAATTTGTCCAGTTTCCAGTTGCTGACCCAGTAACTTATCTTCCAATGTCTCTCTAACTGGGCACCTGTTGGTCTGGCCCACATAACATCTTTTTATATTTTGTTGTTTTTATTTTTTTAATACTTTTATTCTTTTATTCATGAGAGATACAGAGAGGCAGAGACATAGGCAGAGGGAGAAGCAGGCTCCCCATGGGGAGCCCGATGCGGAACTCGATCCCGGGACCCGGGATCACGCCCTGAGCCAAAGACAGACACTTCACTGCTGAGCCACCCAGGTGCCCCTATCTTGTGGATTTTAATCATTGCAAACTGTGTACCCTGTTGGCATACCAGTCGGCCTCTACATGGTTGGCCATTTCCCCACAGGCCCCTCTGGAAACAACAGTTACCGGGCTCCAGGCCTCTGCACACACAGTGCATGGCTTGGATCAGCAGAATTCCGGGTCCCTTCATTCTGCTTCCGCTGAAGTTGTGGTCTCTTAATTTAATTCGCTCTCTTCATCAGCTGCTGGTAACAAATAGTGCTGGTCTTGTTCCTCTTGTGTGCTTTCTTGAACAGTTGATAGAGTTTTCAAGGGATCTTCTGGCTGCACATGCTTGCAGGGACGTTTCTACGTGCTTGGCTGTCTTTTGCACCTGGAAGGGCAACTGGGTAAACACATTAAGCATTAGTTTGGGGGAAGAGGATGGAGACTGGCTGGGAAGGGGGCTTCCTAGGAGGGGGTCCAGGTTCAGGGCGGGGGTTTGTGGCATGCAAGGACAGGGTAGAGGTCTTGGGTGGGACACTGATGAAGAAGAGGAGGAGGAGCATGGGTAGGGTTACCTGACCTTGGCACTATCTCTGCACTTGCGTTGACAGAGGGTCACCCTCTTTCTTTCTTGAGCACCGGTCAACGGCTGTTCCACATTTGTGTTTGGTTGTTCCCCACTTGTGGTTGGCTGCTCCCTACTTGTGGTGGGCTGCTCCATGCTTGAGGATGGTTGATCCCCACTTCTGGTTGTTTGTTCTATGCTAACGGCTGGTTGTTCTCTGCTTGTGGTTGATCGTTCCAAATCTTTGCTGGACGCCTACGGTATGCTGGTCATCGCAGCCATGCCCAACTCTCCTGGTGGTTAGCCGCAGAGCTCCTGAGCTCTCTCTATATACCCACCCTCACCTTCTGTTTGATCATCAAGGCACTGTCCCAGCCAGTGGTCCCCAGGGTGGCTTAGACAACACAAAGCATCACTCTTGACATCTTGAGAAAGTGGAAGAGGAAGATGCACAAGGGAATTTCTGTGGGTGGTGGATATAATCACTATCTTGATTGTGCTGATGTATATATAGGTTCAAAACTAGCCAAATGTATACCTTAAATATATACGAATTATTGTAATCCAATTACTGCTCAAGAGAGCTGCTTAAAAATTCTGTTCTCTAGAGGAAAATAACTTTGGAAAGGAAAAAAAAAAACAATTTAGAAGGGGGAGAGTTAATTGATCACTGACATTACTGAGAAATGCTGGGGTAAGAGTGATAATAATAATAATAAAAAAAAAAACAACCCTGGCTTTACTTGGTTTATTGTCTTAAAAATACTTGCTGTCGGGAGGCCTGGGTGGCTCAGTGGTTGAGCGTCGGCCTTTGGCCCAGGGTGTGATCCCTGGATCTGGGATCAAGTCCCACATCGGGCTCCCTACATGGAGCTGCTTCTCCCTCAGCCTGTGTCTCTGTCTGTGTCTCTCATGAATAAATAAATAAAATCTTATTTTAAAAAAAACTTTAAAAAATAAAATTATTTACTTTCCTTTATTTCCCACACAGGGAATGAAGTGCTTCCACTGTCTAGCCCTAGAGAGGCCACAGCACCATCCCAAGTGACTTAGCAAGGAAGTGTCCTTGTCAGGGATGGGTTTTTGGCCACCAAACACTATTACTCAGACTGGTATAGGTGATTTTCCCCAGGGTGAGTTTTTCTGACCTTTCTGAAGTTCTTTAGTTGCTTACAACATGAACTGCTGAGAGATGAAAGACTGGAAGCAATTACTTTGTGTCCCTTTTTTGGGGTGCTCTGCTACTCCATACACGTCATGCCTCTCATCTGACCCCCCACTCCCCAACACAAGCATTTATCTCAAGTCCTTTCTTCCTCCTTGTCTGTAGGATTAAGTCTTAGGGAGGGAAATTTATCTTCAGGGCTCATTGCTCACCCAGTCCTTATTCCCAATGTCTGGCTAACTGTGGACCTGCCCCTGGCCCTCAACCATGAAAAACCCCACCTCCATTGCTTCTCTCACACCTGCCTCTTCCCCTCCTCCCTCCCCACCATCAGAGAACTTGCAGAGACTCACATTCATTCCCTGGATGGAGCTTTGCACAAACTGTTGATTTCAACTATCCAGTTTATGTAAGATTTGGCCTCTACCTACCTCACTAGGTGGGCTACTGGAGACATGGCAAATGTTTCTGAGGCCTCCAGCTTTGCTCTACGGTTAATGTCTGTCCCAGTCATTACGTGGAATGGTAGATTTCTCCAGGGTCTCTTGGTCCTGCTCGAGCTGATTCCAATTGTCTTCTTCAGCTTATAGTAAAAGATTAATATTGTTGGTGTTTTGCTCTTTGGTTTCCTCAAGTCCCCTTGAAGGGGGTCTTTTTATCTTCATGGTTTTCTTCTGCACTTGGATGAGCAACAGGGTGAGCCCAGAATGGCATTGCTTTGGGCAAAAGGATGATGAATGAGTGGGAATGGAGGCTTTCTAAGAAGGGGTGTGGGTTGAGAAGGGGATTTGTGCCAGGTAAGGACCAGGTAGGAATATTTTCAGGGAGAATCTAGGGAAAAAATAAGGAGCATGAGTCAGACCAGTTGATACGGTCTTATCTTGGGTTGGCAGGGCGTCTTCTTTTCCTTCGTTCCTTGAAGCTTGGCATTACCTGTTCTGTAGAAGTGAGTCTCTTCTGCTGTGAGGTCTCCTTAGTCATAGCAAAGCCTCACATTGGTCTACCACGGGGAGTCTGCTCTTATACATGCCACTCTCCTGGAGAATAAGGATCCACTTCGCTTTGCTAGGTCAGCAAGTACTACTCCCACCAATAGAAGCCAAGTGTAAGCCTTAGCCTTCAGAAGTACCACTCCAGACACTTCCATGGTGGTCGCATACTGGGGAGGCCAAGATACTGTGGTGAGAGAAAGGGAGTATTTCCTCATCACCTTCTAAAGATGCATCCTCAACTGACCTACCACCCCCATCTCCCCATGGTCAATTATTGTGGTGCACGTTGTGGGGAAGTGATTCCCCCAGGCCATTTCCTATGGCCACCCCTCGTCAGTGGTTCATTCTCTTGTCTACCAGTCCTCACCATCACCCAGTATTTTGCATAGCTCACCTAAAACACCTCCAAGCTAATGTGGCCTTAGTTCAGTTCTGATTGAGATCTCAATTATTCTATTTCCCTCCTACAAATCCCTCTTATGAACCCTGCAGACCATTTACTTCTTAGATTCTATGAGACAACACTTCTGTCCCATCTCCTTTCCCTTAATACCCATGTAGATGTCTCTTCAATTTGCTGTTTGCAAGTCTGAATTCACTGACTTCAGGCCGTCAAGGCTTCAGTGAATAAATTTGTTTCCCGCCTTCACTTCTCCTTGGGGCTCCCCAATAATCAGACCCAGTGGACTCCTGAGAGTCCAGAATGTTATAATCCATAGGAAAGAGCTTCCCTGGACAGGGAGGAGGGTCAAGAAGAGTGGAGAGTGGATCTGGAAGGGCAGAGGGAACATGTCCAACAGAGAGCCAAGATGCACAGCAACGCCAGGAGGTGGGTACCAATTATCGTTCAGAAGGCAGGTTAGGGAATTGAGATCCTGAGAATAATTTGTACGACCTTGTGAATCAGGATTTCTAACTCCCGTTCTTCAGGCCCCAAATCACACATTCTTCCTGGGACACTCAGTAAATTGTATATCCTCCCTCAATTCCAACTCCCCATCGATAAAATGAGGAAGTTGGAATAACTGATACTAATTCTTAAAAATATGCTATCATTCCGTAATTCTCACTTTTAATGATATTATAATTCCTTTAAGCTTTTAATCCCATTATGATTCCAGCCGACCAGCTTACGACCCCCACGTCTAAAACTCTGTGTGGGGCTACCCTGGCTTGAACTACCCTCCTGCTCTTTCTGAGGCAGGCATCACTGGGAGGGCACCAGACCTAGCTGGCACCTGAGAACAAAGCCCATGGTTCAATCTGGAGGATTAGTTCAACAACAAGGTGGTCTAGACAGAAGGAAACCATAAAACAAAGAGCATTAACTCACTCGATTACCCTTGAAGAAGCACATGTTCTATGTTGAGGGCTGCACTAAGTACAGGGTCATATAGACTGCTAAGACATGGTCCTTGTCATGCACTTTTTAAAAATCTCTCTGCCCCATGCCTTCCCAATGGAGACTTCCGTATCTGGCACAGTGAAAAGTAATTTCCATCCTATTAGAAAGTAAACCTCAACCCTTAAAATCAAAGCATTCTGAACTTTCAGACATTTTCTACAAGGCTCAACAGTTTAAAGGTTTTTTTCCTCTTAGATGCCCCAGGCTAAGGAGTGTGATCCTTTATTACTCTGCCAAATGTGAAAAATGCTTTAATGCTACATGATAAGTGGAAATATTAGTTTGCAATAAGAAATACCTTCAATTGTACGTATCAAGGAAAGAGAAAAAAAGCATTTTTATTTTTATCTCCTTTTCTTCTACAAAGGCTATTTGGGGAGCCTCTTCCGGGAAACAATGCTAGGTGTTGAGGTATTTTGAGTGAGAAAAGAAAAGTGCGCTAATAAAGGTTTGTTGTATGTCAATTATATTCCAATAAAGATCACTCCAAGCACAAAAGTTTTTTGCCTATATATAGTTAGCATGTTTTATGTCTATTTTAATCTTGTCATGTTACCAGCGACAACGTAGAACCTCACATAGCACAATTATAAATAATTAGAATTGTAATTTTGCCTCTACATTTTTCCTTTTTATTATTTTTTAATGTTTCATACATTTTTCTCTGCCCCCACACCTATCCCGATGGGAAGAGTTCCCTGTTTTATCCACGTTTTATTTTATTTTATTTTTTTTTATCCACGTTGTAGATTCAAATATTCTTCCCAGGTCTTCTGAATTCTACGTGGAAAAGCACTGTCTGAAGGTCAGTTCAAACAGAGAAACTGAGACACGTTGTCCGTACTTTGTATCCAGGGAGCTGCTGCGGTGCTCTGTCCCTTGAACTGACGTGTATCCAACCAGATAGCTTTTTCTCCTTTTTTTAGCAGCAATAAAGATTGACCTTTAAAAAGTCATTTAATCAATTTCTATAGCCTTAATCAACTTGTAAGTTTCAGGGAATTATAATACGAAGCAAAAATGCCATAAAGCCAACAACGGCCAGGCCGGCACGGAGGCGGCTTCCCCTCGCCCCACGCACACGCGCCGCCGCTCGTGCACTGTCCCCCTCCAGCGTGGGGAAGGGCTCCTCACGGGGGGCGGCCGGGGCCTGCTTCCCTCGTTCCCGCTCACGGCCTTGGCGGGCGTGTGCCCCGGGCAGGCATCAGCCCCGCGCCAGGCGCGCTTCGGCCGAAGACTGTGCAGTTCTCGACCTCGGCCACGTTCGCATTTCAAGAGGCGTCGAAAATGCTGCTTTAGGGGATCCCTGGGTGGCGCAGCGGTTTGGCGCCTGCCTTTGGCCCAGGGCGCGATCCTGGGGACCCGGGATCGAATCCCACGTCGGGCTCCCAGTGCATGGAGCCTGCTTCTCCCTCTGCCTGTGTCTCTGCCTCTCTCTCTCTCTCTGTGACTATCATAAATAAATTAGAAAAAAAAAAAAAAAAAGAAAATGCTGCTTTAGCACCGCCTTTCCGGTGGTCACGCGATACGCAACGTTTCCTGCTCTTTGCCGACGCGGGAATGCAGTGTTTTCTGTGGTGCAGCGCTCTGTGCCCGGAGGCCGCTTGCACGAGGGGAAGCGCACGTTTCCCGCACCCGCACCCGCACCCGAAGCCCGGGGGGTGGGGGGGGGCGCCTTTCACGCGGACATTCAGCAGGACCGTGCACGGGCCGCAGCGCGCAGCTGGACGCACGGACAGACCTGCGGGGCCCACGCAGCCGCTTCGCCCCTGCCCGGGGGCACGATCCTCCTTCACGTGGGCCGCACACACTCCCTCGAAGCCCTTCCAGTCCGCTCAGAAGCAAGAGGCGCCGTGCGCGACGGCGGCCGGGGGGGCCTGGGGCGGACCGTGGGGCCCGCATGCTCCGCCGGGGCATCCGGGCCGAGGAGGCCAGGCCGGGCCGAGAGAGTTCCAGAATCCCGACACGGGCTCCGAACCGGCGGGGCTCTCGCCTGGCTAAGCCTCGCTCTGGGCCGAGTGACACGCGTGCACCGACGACGACGGACGAGAACGGGGTTTTCACTAATGAGGGCCTGCGGGCGTCCGTGTCCCTCCGCGGGCGTCCGTGTCCCCGCGAGCCGGCGCTGGTCTTCCTCCAGCCTCCGCACGGGCGTCGGGCCTCCGAGGGCTGGATGGGAGGCACCCGCGAGGCCCCCGGGAGGCTCAGCCGGTTGCACCGGGCCGGGTTGGGCTCAGCGCGTGATCCCAGGGCCGGCAGGTCGCGCCCCGCGTCGGGCTCCGCACTCAGGTGGGGTCTGCGGGGGAGCCTCGCTCCCGCTCCCGCTCCCGCTCCCGCTCCTCTCCCTCTCCCTACGGGGACAGACCCCGAACCCGGCACAGACGACGGACACGGGCTACGGGGACGCCCGGGGGGCGCAGCCGATGGGCGCCTGCCTTCGTTGGCCCGGGCGTGACCCTGGGGACCCGGGATCGAGGCCCGCATCCGGCTTCCTCCGTGGGGCCCGCCCCTCCCCCTGCCCGTATCTCGGCCTCTCTCTGTCTCTCATGAAAACGTAAAATCTTACAATAAGGTTGGAAGCCCCCAAAGCCCACCCGCCTGCGGGGCGCCCGCTCCCAGCCCAGGGGCCGCCCCCCAAGCCCCGGGCCCCGCGGCCCCATCAGGCGCCCATCCCGCCACGCCGCCGCCTCCCGGGGGGCTCGTGTGGACCCCGGGCGCCCCCCGGTCCTCGGCAGCCCCCCCCCCCCCCCGGCCTGGGCTCCCGGCACAGGGGCGCCCGCCCCCGTCGCCCCCGCCCCGACAGCCCCTGCCCCTGGCGCACCCGCTCACCCCGCGGACCACAGCCCCCCGCCTCCCCGCCCCCCCGCCGGCGACCCGGCCCGACCCCGCAGCCCGCGCTCCGCACCCCGGGGCGCCCTGGGGCTCCCCCCCCCCCCCCCGACGTCGCGGCTGCCGCGCTGGAGGCGCACACGGGGCCAGGCCGCCGGGCCTCGGGGCGGGGGCGCTGCTGCCCGGGAGCCCCAGTCGGGCCGTCGCGCGAGCCCGCCACGCCGTGGACGCCCCACGAGGGGCCGGGGCCACGCGCAGACGCTGCCGGGGCGTCCCTCGCGCCCCCGCCTCGGCCGCCGGCCTGCCTGCCTGCCCGCCCCCGCCACACGCGCGCGACACGCCGCCGGCTGCGCCTGCCGAGGACACACAGTTAGTGTATTCTATTTTTAGGTTATAATTTTATTTTTTATGTATTTTTATATATATTTTTTGTTAGAGTTCAATTTGCCAAGATATAGCATAACACCCAGTGCTCATCCCGCCAAGTGCCCCCCTCAGTGCCCGTCACCCAGTCACCCCCACCCCCCGCCCTCCTCCCCTTCCACCACCCCTAGTTCGTTTCCCAGAGTTAGGGGTCTCTCATGTTCTATCTCCCTTTCTGATATTTCCTACCCATTTCTTCTCCCTTCCCCTCTATTCCCTTTCACTATTTTTTATATTCCCCAAATGAATGAGACCATATAATGTTTGTCCTTCTCCGATTGACTTACTTCACTCAGCATAATACCCTTCAGTTCCATCCACGTTGAAGCAAATGGTGGGTATTTGTCGTTTCTAATGGCTGAGGAATATTCCATCGTATACATAGACCACAGCTTCTTTATCCATTCATCTTTCGATGGACACCGAGGCTCCTTCCACAGTGTGGCTACTGTGGACATTGCTGCTAAAAACATCGGGGTGCAGGTGTCCCGGCGTTTCACTGCATCTGTATCTTTGGGGTAAATCCCCAGCAGAGCAATTGCTGGGTCGTAGGGCAGGTCTATTTTGAACTCTCTGAGGAGCCTCAACACTGTTTTCCAGAGTCGCTGCACCAGTTCATGAAAATTAGTATATTCTTAATGAAAGCTTCTCAACTGAACTGATTAATTCCATCAAACATTTGTGCCCTGATCACAGGATGAAGCAAAGGTACAGCAATGAGAGAAATGTGATCAGCTCTCACTTCCAGGCCCGCGTTCACCAACTTTATCACTGTCATCACTGTCATCATCTTCTTACTGCACTGTCCTTCCTATGCAACCTTGATTCCAAGGTGTGAAAGCACCTAAGTACCTTTGCAATTGCAACTGGCATAACTATATTGACATGAGATCAAATAAAATTTATAGCAGTATGAATTACTAGAGATACAGACTTCAACTTCATGATGATAAAAGGCTTAGACAGGCGTCTGTCATTTTGTTTGTGCTAAGAATATGGCCACGATATATAAAAGGTTAATTATAATTAGTAGAGTTATAATGAGAAATTTCAGAACCTGCAAACATAGCATGCTGTTCTTGGTAATGGGTTATTGAAGCAGATAAAAATATTGTAAAGATACTGAAAATTGGAATTAAACCATTAACAATTTAAACATCACAATTGCTGCATAATTATTGAAGAATACAATTTCTAATAACCACACACTGAACATTTGTAAACACAGACTGTATCTTTGGCTACAAAACTAGCCTCAGTAAAAATCAAATGATTTCAATTATGGAATATTCCCTGTTATCACAAAGTAATGTCAGAAATCAATTTCAAAGAAGTCAAATAAAAATTCTCATATCTTTGCAAAATAAAAAATACACTTTAAAAATCTTTGGGTAACAAAAATAAATAAATAAAAATCTTTGGGTAAACAAGTCTTAATAGAAATTAGAACTCTTTTGAAGTATAAATTAATACAAATATTATATCTAGATATGTGGCTTGAAGATACAGTCATGCTTAGCCGGAAACTTATTCCTTAAATGCATATATTAGAAAAGAATAAAGGATGAAAATTAATGCACTAATCATCTATTTCAATAAGTTTAGAAAAGAAATAGAAAAATAAACCCCAAAGATATAAATGGAAGACAATATTAAAGATGAAAGCCAAATTAATAAATAGCAAACAGGAGTGTCTGTCTGGCTCAGACACTGGTGGAGTGTCTGATCCATTGGTGGAGTATGTGATCTCGGTGTTGTAGGTTCGAACCCCACTCTGGGTGCAGAGATTACTTAAAAATAAAATCTTTCTAAAAAACAGCTAACAAATACACAATAACAAGGGCCAAAAAAAAAAAAAAGCTGATCCTTTGAGATAAACAATTAAATCGATAGATTTTAAAAGTTGCCATTTCCATTGTTTTTAAGATTTTATTTTTAAGTAATCTCTACCCCCATTGTGGGGTATCTGGACAAGCCTCCATCCCCAAATCTGTGAAGACTGGCAAATACAGTTAATCATAACAAAGAGCCACTAACCTGTAACAGAAGCCACTGGAGCCATAAACTGGTGAGGCTACCTGAATGGTATTTTCTAAGTGGTTAATTAGGAGTATTCAATGCAGACATGTTGCTTATCTCTGTAAACAACTCATGCCCTGAACTACCAGGGCTCTCTTTACTACTGGAAATAGAATTATTACTGTCTTTATATCAAGCAAGATTAGAGAATCAATCCGGAAATAATGGAACCAATTCAGAAAGATCATCCTTATAATTCTGTTCCTCTAAGAACCACCTTAGTAAATCTAGAACCAACAGAGCAGGATAGATAGAAGAAATTCATTATATGAATCTGTTCATATGATTATGGAGGCCCCGCAGCCCCTTCATCTGCCATCTGCAAGCTGGACAACCAGGAAAGCTAGTAGTATAATTCAATCCAAGTCCAAATGCCTGAGAACCAGAGTAGCCAATGGTGTAAGTTCGTGTCCAAAATCCTGAGAACTGAAAGCACCAATGTTCAGAGCAGGAAGAGATGGTTATCTCGGATTAAACAAAGAGAACAAATTTGCCATTTCTCTGCCTTTTTGTTCTATTCAAGCCCTCAACAGATTGGATGATGTCCATCTGCAGTAAGGAGGGAGATCTTCTTAGCTCAATCTACCAATTTAAATGCTTAAGCTTTTCCAGAAACACCCTCACAGACACACCGAGAAATGTTTTACCAGCTATCTGGGTATAGCTCAGCCCAGTCAAGTTGACATGCAAAATTAACCATCACAGGAGTCCTCGCTTATTTTTGCCTAAGGTCTTCAACTGGTTGAATAGGGCACACCCACGTTATGGAAGATAATATGCTTTACTCAAAACCTGCTGTTTCACTTTTATTTTTTAAAGACTTTTTATTTATTTATTCATGAGAGACACACAGAGAGAGGCAGAGATGTAGGCAGAGGGAGAAGCAGGCTCCCTGCAGGAAGCCCAATGTGAGACTCAATCCCAGGACCCCAGGATCACAACCTGAGCCAAAGGCAGACACTCAACCACTGAGCCACCCAGGTGCCCCAAGTCTACTGTTTTAAATGCTGATCTTACTTACCTTTAAAACACCTTCACTGGGACATTTAGACTGGTGTTTGGCCAAATACCTGGGTACTATGGCCTAGCCAAGTTAACACCTAAGATTAATCATCACAAGGGCCATTACATAGTGGTTAAAGAGTTAAATTCTCTAAAAAAGATGTAATGATCCTAAAGGTGTATATTGCTAACAAGATTGTCAAAGCACATGGACAAAACTGGTAAAAATATAAGAATAGACAAATCATGTACTGGAGTTGGATACTCCTGCCAAATGAAAGCAAGGAGAGATAAGGAGAGACTTCATTCAGAAGAAAGACTATTGCAATAGGGAGATGTACTCCTATTTCAGAAAGCTGCAAGCATCTCAAAAATCAAACAAAAATGTAAGTGGAACTGGAGGGTATTATGCTGAGTGAAATAAGTCAATCGGAGAAGGACAAACATTATATGGTCTCATTCATTTGGGGAATATAAATAATAGTGAAAGGGAATAGAAGGGAAGGGAGAAGAAATGGGTAGGAAATATCAGAAAGGGAGACAGAACATGAGAGACTCCTAACTCTGGGAAACGAACTAGGGGTGGTGGAAGGGGAGGAGGGCGGGGGGTGGGAGTGACCAGGTGGCGGGCACTGAGGGGGGCACTTGATGGGATGAGCACTGGGTGTTATTCTATATGTTGGCAAATTGAACACCAATAAAAAATAAATTTATAAAAAAAAAGTAAGTGGCATCTAAAGGGAAGTTGGGCAAACGAGAAGGGATGTCTAGCAAGGCTGACAAGAAAAGCGTCTCCCTGTGGTCAGCCAATCCTCAAAATAAACTGCTTCTAAGAGGAGACGTGCTGCATCTTCGTGCCTACTCAAGCTTGGAGCCAAAGTTCAGAGGCCTGAGGGAGGAGAGAAGCCCGACTAAATTTTGGTCAGGACAAAGCAGTGAGTAAGAAATAAGCAACTCTGAATCCTTGGCTACTTCCAAACCCCTATGTTAGCAACTGATAGATCAACCAGAAGGAAAATCTGCAGGGGGTAAACCACCTGAACAGCACCATCAGCCACCTTGATCTAACTGAGATTTGTAAAATAATCCATTCAGCAATGACAGAACCCACCTTCTTCTCAAGTTACCTGGACAATTCACCAAGACAAACCACATTCTGGGTCAAAAACCCTCCCTATCCCCTTTCTAACAGATCATATGGCGTGACCTCACCAAGATGTGAAAGGAGGAAGCCCACAAACACTCATTCAGCAGTAATTCACGGTTGAATTCCCTTTGCGAGAAACCTAGATATTAACCGAAAGTCTCCTGCACCCAGAACAAAGCAGAATGAGAGGGGGCACTTGGGTGGCTCAGTGGTTGAGCCTGCCTTTGGCCCAGGTCGTGACCCCAGGGTACTGGGATGGAGTCCTGCATCAGGATCCCTGCAGGGAGCCTGCTTCTCCCTCTGCCTATGTCTCTCTCTCTCTCTCTCTCTCTCTCTCATTAAAAAAAAGTGTTAAAAGGCAGAATGAGGCTCACTGAACCCAGTGAGAAGATTTGGAACACTCATTGGAGTCCCTGGCTCAGTCCCAGCCCCGTACGGCACAAAGAGCTCCCCCAGTTCCCAGCTTCACCCAGAGGAGGAAGGAAGGAATCAGTTCACACATCCAGCAGTCCAGCAGCCCATCCTTTTCAAAGGGGCTCCCTGGAGAGGACTGGTTTGTCTTGCCAGTCCTGCGGTTCTAACACATCCTGCCATTCTTTTTTTTTTTTTAATTTTATTTATTTATTTTAGGTAGAGAACATGAGTGTGGTAGGGAAAAACGGCAGAGCAGGAGGGAAAGAGACAAGCAGACTCTATGCTGAACACAGGAGCCAGAGGTGGGACTTGATCCCAGGACCTCGAGATCATGACCTGAGCCCTGAAACCAACTGGGCCACCCAGGCGCCCCACATCCTACAGTTCTAAAACAACCAACATAGTCTAGCTACCAGGTGGAGAACTGAGGCAATGGGTTAGGCTGGTAGAAACCATAGATCCTTCCCTCCACTCAGCAGAGTGAAGGGATTAAAAAAAAAAATCCCAGCTTTC
Source organism: Canis lupus baileyi (assembly GCF_048164855.1). Taxonomy (NCBI): domain Eukaryota; kingdom Metazoa; phylum Chordata; class Mammalia; order Carnivora; family Canidae; genus Canis; species Canis lupus. Next base: position 9,539,434 of record NC_132876.1, read on the forward strand.
AGCTTCCCTCTGGGGATAGAGAGTTGATTCAGGCATCCAGCTTCCTACCTCCTCCAGGGATGCCCTAAAAACTAGCATCTCTCTTACCAGTCCTGGAGTTCAAACAGGTCCTGCATTTTCTACCCATCCAGGGGAAAGAGGCGGTGGCTTGGGCTGGTCAATGCCATTGAGCCTTTGCCTGCTCAGCAGAGTGAGCAGCTGGAAAATCCCAACCTTTGGCTGCCCCTTGGGGAAGGAAAGAGTTATTAGAGGGCCCCTGGAACCTGTGACAGGTTGACTGATGGGAATCTTGTGCCTAACGTGGCCAGTCTGAAGACTGAGAGATGTGCCTACTTTGTCTAATGCACAGAACCAACACAGACAGTCAAGGAAATTGAACAATCAAAGATATCCTAAACAAAGGACAAGGTGAATCTCCAGAAATCAATTCTAATAAAAGAAATGCTATAACACACGTTTTCATACCAAAAAGCAATCAAATTAGAAATCAATAATAGGAAGATAGTTCTAAAGTTTCCAAATATTTCCAAATAAAAAAAACACCCATTTTGAAATAATACAATGAAGGAAGAAAAAGTCTCAATAGATTTTTTTTTAATATTTTGAACCTAATGAATATAAATATACAACTGATCAAGTTTGGTGAGATGCAAAGAAAGTAAAGTGTAGAAGGAAACATAAAATACATGTATCAGAGATGAACAAAGATCTATTATCTATAATTTAAATTTCCATCTTAAGAAACTAAAGGAAAAAAAGAACATTTAATTCTAAAACTAGCATGAAAATAGAAATAGCAAGTATTAGAGCAGAAATCAATGAAATTGAAAATAGAGAAAATAAAGATAAAAAGAAATCTAAAGCAGTTTCTTTAAAAAGATAAAAATAGGGGTGCTGGGCTGGGTCAGTCGATAGAGCATGCACCTAATGACCTGAGTCCTGAGTTCAAGCCCCACCTCAGGCATAAAGCTTAGTTTTTGTTTTTGTTTTTGTTTTAAAAAAAAAAAACACAGGAAAGAAAGTACCCATCACCAAAGCACATTCACACATACTCACACTTACACACATGATGATGAGGAATGTCAAAGGGACAGGAGTCTACTGAAAAAGCTTCCAATGGTCAAAGCTGGGAAGATCTGAGCAATAAAATAAAGTAGTACTGGATTATAACCCAAATTATAAAATAAATATCCGTGAGTCCTCCTATAAAAAAAAGACTGAATAAATGCTTAAATGTAGAAGAGACATATCTCTACAGAAGAATTCCAAATAACTTATGTAGATTTACCCCCTCAAGGAATGGGAGCCTAGTCTTCCTATTCCCAAGTGTGGTCTGCACATGGTGACTTCCTTCCAAAGAGTACAATGACAGAAAGATGTAGAGCAACTTTGCATGGAGAAACTTGACGAACCCTACCTTGGCCATGGAATCAAGGTCATCAAAAGTCATAAATCATTGATAGTACATTCACCAACCCAGTCTAGTTAAAAGGGAAACTCAGACAAATCCCAATTTAAGGATATTCTATAAAATATTTGACCAAAAAAAAAAAAATCCTGACCTGTACTCCTAAAGATGTCAATACCAAAACTGCAAAGAAAAGTCTGAAAAATTATCACTGCCTAGAAGATTCTCAGGAGACATGGCAACTAAGTGTAATACGGGATTCTGGATGAGATCCTGGAACAGAAAAAGGACATTATGAGAAAAGTAAGAAAAACTAAGTAACATATGGACTTTAGTTAATAACAGCATATCAATGGGGCACTGGGCTGGCTCAGTCTGTAGAGCATGTGACTCTTAATTTCAGGGTCATGAGTTAAGACCCCCACATTGGGCATGGAGCCTACTCTAAAAAAAGATTAAAAAATAATAATACATCAATATTGGTGTCTTACTTTTACCAAATGTATGACACTTAGATAATATGTAAATAATAAGGGAAACCACGTGCAGGGTCCGCAAGAACTCTGTACAATCTTTGCAATTTTTCTGTAACTACAACTACTCTAAAATTCAGGTTTATTCTAAAAAGTTCAATAAATCTCCATGACAGAACAGCGAGAATATTGTCACAAATCCTTCAGATTTAAACAAAATAAGAAAATATTATGAACAACTTTACGCCAATACATTAAATATTTAGATACACTTATACATTCCTAGAAAAATATGATTTATCAAAAATGACTCAGAAGCAATTTAAAACTGAATAGTTCTATAATTATTAAATAACTTACATTGGTAATAATAACAATCTTCCTACAATGAAAGCAGCAGGTGCAAAGAACTTCACTGGTAGTCCTACCAAATATTCAAGAAAACAATAATTCCAGCATTATGCAAACTATTATTCCCAATAATGGAATAAGAAGGTACAATTTGCCTCTCATTCCTTGAGTCTAACACCTTGTTAAGACTCTTTTTTGTTATTATTAACAGACTCTTAACAAGAATCAGATAAGAAAGGAAAATTGCATGTGCATCTCATTCCAAAGTATACAGGTAAAAATCCTAACAAAGTATCAGTGACACAAAAAAAGATGATGCGTCATTAGACTGTGGAGGTATTTCACATATGCTGGTTCTGTTTCATTTAAATATTTTAGTTAATGTAAGGTACCTCATAACCACATTAAAAAAGGAAAATAAAAAAATAAATAAAAATAAAAAACGAAAATCATGACTATTAAAATAGGTGGAATAAAACCACTTGATAAAATTAACACATTCATGATAAAAACATTTAGCTAAATACCTATAAGAGAACTTCTTTGTGAAGAGAACTTCACAAAAAATACTTTACAGTGACACACGGAACAATTTTCATCGAAATCTGGAAGAAAACGAAGATGTCCAGTACCACCACTTCAATTTACCACTTGTACTGAGGTCTTAGCCAGGATGCCAAAGTTTTATTCATTAGAAAGAAGGGAAAAGATGAAATTATGCATATATTATATGATTATGCCCACAAAATACAAAATAACATAGGAATAAATTATTAGAATAAGTTTAGCAAGTTCTCCATAATAAAAGTATAAAAGAGAATGGACTTTATATGTACCATCAGCAAATAAAAGATGATATTTAAAAAGACAACATCTACAGGACCGTAAGTATATCAATTATCAGGGTGCCTGGCTGGCTTAGTTGATGGAGCTCGCAACTCTTGTTCGCAGGGTCATGAATTCAAGCCCCAAGATGGGCATAGAGGTTACAAGAAAAAAAATACATATGTGTGTATCTATATGTATTTATATATATACAAAAAATACAAAAAATACATATATATGTATTTATATATATAAAACAAAAACTATATATATAAATATATATACCAAAAATCAATTATCTAAAATTAAACATAAACACGTGAAGACCTCTGTGCAGAATACATCATTGAGAGAAATTAAAGACCTAAATCCACATTCAATATATGATATTCATGGTTTAGAAAACTTAATATTCCTAAAATGTCAATTACCCCTAAATTGATCTATGAATTAGTGAAAACCTAATCAATAGATCTACAGATATTTGTGGCAATTGACAAAAAGATTCTGAAATGTATACAGAAACACAAAGTAGCAAGAACGATCGAGGCAATTTCGAAAAAGAGGACTAAAGTGCAAGGACTTGAAGTACCAGATACCAAAAGTAATTATAAAAATATAGTAATTAAGACAGTGCGATATTGGTGTAGGGATAGTAAAATGGACAGAACAGAAAAGAGAAAGTAGGAATAGAGTATGAGGGTCAGGTCACCAATTTCCAATGTGTGTGGAGGGGGGAGTTCCCACACCAGCAAGCAATTCTGGGGACTCCAGCTGGGAGTCCTACAGACCAACCCAGTTCTGACACTATCCCCGAGAGAGAGCATCAGACCCTCCCGGGTTAAGGGCTCAGGCCTCCAAGACGGCCCCACCCTCACCCTCACCCCCACCCTCACTCTCACTCTCACCCCCACCCCCACCCTCACCCCCACCCTCACCCCCACCCCCACCCCCACTTCAGGCGCCATCCGCAAGCCCAGGTGCTGGGGCCTAAGAGGCCATAAATCAGAGGTTCCCACAAGCCCCTCCTCAGGTTCAATGACTTCTCTGGGGCAGTCACAGCACTTAGAGCAACATCCCCCTTACCAGGTCGGTGGTTGATCAAGGACGTGACCCACGAACGGCCCGGCAGAGTTAGGTAGGGCAGGCCTGGAGCCGGGGCCCCCAGCCTCCCTGCCCTCTGCAGGCCACCGCTCTCCCCAAGTCTCCACGTGCTCACCAACCCGGAAGCTCTCCCAAACCCCTCCTTGGGGGTTTCTAGGGAGGCTTCCAAACAGGCCTGATTGATTGGACCATTGGCCACTGGCTCATTCAACCTCCAGCTCCTCTCCCCTCCCCTGAGGTCAGGGGGTGGGCAGAAAGTTCTTTCCCTCTAATCTCAGTTGGTTCCCCTGGCAACCAGGCCCCGTCTTTAGGTTACCCCTGGGCTGTCCAAAAGTGACCTCATTAACATAACAAGACACCTTTATGATACTCACCACCTAGGAAATTCCCAGGGTTTTAGGAGCTGCTAGCCAGAGATGGGAGGGAGATCAAATATATTTCTTATAAATCACAAGATCACATAGAGCCTTGCAAAAATTGATATTTGATTTATGACAAAAGTAGCATTGCAGAGTGGGAGAAAGGTCAATTTTTTTTTTTTCTGGTGGTGCTGAAATAATCGAGATCCACGGAAGAAAAATGTGAAAAAATAAATTTAACCTTAACTTCACACACACATCTAGTCATGCCTTGGAGATGCTGTGGACTCGGTTCCAGACTACCACAATAAAGCAAATATCACCATCAAGTGGGTCAAGCAAATTTTTTGGTTTCCCAGTGCATGTAAAAGTTATGTTTGGGGGCGCCGGGCTGGCTCAGTCTGAAGAGCATTCTACCCTTGATCTCAGGTTCCTGAGTTCAAGCCCCACATTGGATGTAGAGATTATGTAAATATAAATAAATTAACTTTAAACAAAGTTATGTTTACGCTAGACTGTAGTCTATTCAGCGTGCAATAGCATTGTGTCAAAAAAAAGTACATACCTTAATTTAGAAATGCTTTATTACTAAAAAATGCTGGGGCACTTGGTGCGTTGGGCTCAATGCTCAGGGGGGAGTCTGCTCCATGAGTCTCCCTCTCCCTTTGCCCCTCCCCCATCTCTCTCTTTCTGTGTCTCTCTAAAATAGATGAATAAATCTTTTAAATAAAGACATAAAATCGTTTTTAAAAAATAAAAATAATTAAATATGGTAATCATCATCTGAGCTTTCAGAGTCATAATCATTGATCACAGATCACCATAGCAAATATAATAATAATGAAAAAGTTTGAAATACTGTGAGAATTACCAAAATGTGGCACACAGACACAACGTGAGCAAATGCTGTTGGAAAAATAGCCCCCACAGACTTGCTCGATGCGGGGTTGCCACACACCTTCAGTTCATGAAAAAAATGCAATTACCTTTGAAGTGCAACAAAGCGAAGCACAATAAAACAAGGTATCCTTGTACACCAACACACACACCTCCTCCTCATCGTTCACAGATTCTGTATTTGCGAATTCATCTGCTCACTAAAATGTATTTATAATCCCAAAATCAATACTTGCAGTACTTTGTGGACATTCATAATCATGAGAAGAGCAGTGGATTTGAGTCACTCAGTATATACATTGTCAGGTGAGGTTGAACGAGGACATGCTGGCTCTGCCTTATTGTCTCAGCTCTCCTACCATAAACCAGTGTTCTTCTCAAGGTCTATTGAGGGCCTCATTTTTGAATTTTTTGCTTGTTGATGGTGACACTCTGATCTACTTTTCGGTCTTCAGAAAGTCCATAAGCAGACTTGAGAAATAATTGCTGCCTCTGGCCCAGCCAAGAGTCCTTTTGCCCACTTCAAAAGTTCATGAGCCATTTGTTTTAGAAAGGAAAATGGAGCTTTTCTCAAAAAGGAATCTCTTATGTCCAGAAGTTTTTTATAGTTCCATAGGTATATTCAGAAAAAGGGAGAGGAAATCCATTAATCTTTCCATGAGGCAGCTCTAGAAAGTGCTAAAGTAACAGCTACAGTGTGAAGACGCTATGGTAGAGATGGAAAAGTGGCTACATTTGTGGATTTATGAGATGATAACAAGTTAATGAAAGCATAGAGGACAGTTGTGAGACTGAACACCAAAGAAATTTACACACCCATTGCCCAGGGTCAGTAAAATATTAAACTCTTCTTGACTAATGCTGGCTGGCTGGCTAGCATGTTTCAGAAGGCAACATGGTCTAAAAAACACTCAACTTGTAGGTGAGACAGATGGGGAGGTTACTGAAGAATTTTAAAAATATCTGTTAAAGAGTTATACAGGAAAAGGGTAATGGGGAGAGCAGATTTCCAACGCTGATGGGTCTTGCTGCTTTATAAGGACATTGGCGAATGAACCTATACAACGCAAATGGTGTTTCAGTTGACGAACATGTGACCAGCCACGCACAAGAACTTAACCCTGCATTTTTCCTAAGAGCATAGTTCAACATAGGCTAATTCACTGTTCATGAAGGTACTTATAGGACAAAAATACCATGAATAATGAGAATCAAAATAATGAAAACAAATCAGTAAAAGACAACACCTCTACAGAAAAAATGGAAAGATTTGCACGCAGTTCCTTCAAAACAGGAATTTCACATATCCGACCATCATAGGAAATGGAGCTCAACCTTATTAGTAATCAGGAAAATATAAATCAAAACCATAACATGAGATCGTTATCCACGTTCCAGATTGGCAAATTTTTACAATCTGATAATACCCAGCAGTGAAGAGGCTATGATTCTAATACTCTGTTGGTGGGATTGCACAATTAATATAGCCACTTCGGAAAACAGTTGAGAATTGTGCGGTAAAACTGAAGACATAGATAATCTATAGCCCAGCAATTTCATTCTTAAGTAAATACCATAGAAAAGTGTATGTATATATGCACCAGAAGACATCGGAAAGAATTTCCAATGGCCTAGAAACCATAATCCTTAGGCACATTATTGGTGAAGCTAAGAATATATGGAGTAGTTTTTCTCCCGGTGAGTATAAGAACTGTTAAATATGGGGGACTGTACCCATGTTTTCTGAAACAATTACCATCCTTAAGGCTTATATATATATATGTACATATATATAATATTTAATTGTATATATTTAAAATATATTTTATATTTATATTTTTATATATACATGTAAAATATTTAATTTTATATATGTTTATATATAAAATATTGGAGCCCAGAGAAGGTTCTATGAGAATGATACTGTGATCTAGTCTAGGAGTAACTCAGATCTTTTCCCAGATTTGCTCTACTTTTTTTTAAGATTTACTTTATTTAAGTAATCTCTACACCCAATGTGGGGCTGGAATCTACAACCCTGAAATCAAAAGTCACGTGCTCCTCTGACTGAGCCAGTCATATGCCCCTGCTCTATATTTTATTATTCTTTTTAATTTTAGTTTTTATTTTTTTAAATATTTTATTTACTTATTCATGAGAGACACAGAGAGAGGCAGAGACATAAGCAGAGGGAGGAAAAGCAGGCTCCATGAAGGAGCCCGATGCTGGACTCGATGCCAGAACTCCAGGATCACGTCCTGAGCCACCCAGGCATCCCTTATTATTCTTTTATAAGTAGGCTCCACCCACAACGCTGAGATCAAGGCCTAAGCTGAAAACAAGAGTCCGATGCTCCACTGACTGAGCCACCCAGGCATCCCGCCCATGCTCTCTTTTTTAAAAAGATTTTATTTTATTTATTCATGAGACACACACAGAGAGAGAGAGAGAGGCAGAGGGAGAAGCAGGCTCCACACAAGGAGCCTGACGTGGCACTTGACCCCGGGACTCCAGGATCACGCCCTTAGCTGAAGGGAGGCACCAAACCGCTGAGCCACCCAGGAATCCCCTTTATTTTTTTTAAGAGAAAGAGCCAGAGGGGGCAGGGGGTTGGGAGGTGCAGAGGGAGAGGGAGAGAGAGAATCCCAAGCAGGCTCCACGCAGAGCATGGAGCTGAATGCAGGGCCTGATCCTATGACCCTGAGATCATAACCTGAGCTGAAGTCAAGAGTCAGAGGCTCAACCAACTGAGCCACCCAGGGGTCCCACTCCTGCTACGTTTTTAAAAGCATAAAAATTTTCATTTTCTTAGCTTAAGATTCCATTTAAAATATTTTAAGTGTATCAGCATATTAAAATCCCCACAAAACTAAAGCAAGATTCCCCTACTGTCGTTATGTTAATGAGCATGCCATTTAGGTATCATTTCTGTCACCTATACAGTGGTGATGAATTCACTCCATTAACTAGGCATTCATTAGCAGGTAGAAGAATCCCTGACCAAACAGAAGTTATCCTCTCTCACGACAATAAAATCCAAAAATGAGCAGTTGCAGACATTGTGTCAGTTGCTCAACAATGAATAAAGAGATTCAGGCTCTTTCTAACTTTCCACATTACCAGCATCCTTGCGGTTGTAAGATGGCTTCTGTACTTCCAGGCATCGCACTTGCGTATTACAGATGGAAGAGGATAAGGAGGGGCACCCTGGTGGCAGCAGGTTAAGTGCTCAACTTGTGATTCCAGCTCCCAGCTCAGGCCACGACCTTATGGATCATGAGATCCGGCCCTGCACTGGGCTCCCCACTCAGGGCCAAGTCTGCTTGAGGTTCTCTCCCTTTGCCCCTCCCCTCACTCACACCCACTTGTGCCTTCTCGCTCCCTAAAATAAATAATCCTTAGAAAAAAGAAGAGGATAAGGAAAGAAGTTGTATTTTTCTTTTCTTCTTTTTTAAACCAAAGGATCTTATTAAAATTATTTTTAAGGATTTTATTTATTGATTCATTAGAGACACACAGAGAGGCAGGCTCCATGCAGAGAGCCCAATGCGGGACTCGATCCCGGGTCTCCAGGATCACCCCCTGGCTCGACAGCTGAGCCACCCAGGCGTCCCTGTATTTTTCATCAGCAATCAATTTTTTTTTTCTCAGAACACTACTTACCTTTCCCCTTTCATCTTTCTGGCTCGAAGTATGTTACAAGGTCAGCCTCACTTGGAGGGGAGACTAGAAAAACCAAGAATTTATCATTCCAAGCTCTGGAGCAGAAGGATGCAACAGCGAAAGGGTTAAGTCATGACCATTGTATAAGCCAATCTAAAGCCGCAGGGTACACTCACCTTACCTAACCCACAGGGTTGTTGTGAGTGTCAACCTTAAAAATTAAACGGCCTGTTATTTTACCAGCAACATGAGTTTATTCAGGAGTAGCAGAGGAAATGCAACTCGAGACATGCAAATTATGACAAAATATAGGGAAGTCCAAAAGACAAAGGGAAGGTCGGTTTTTATTAGAATTTAGGTGGAAATTGGGGAAATTTATTTTGAACAAAAGTTCATTGGAGAACAAGAGTTTAAAGTTGTGGCAACTTCTCATTGGCTGCAAGCCATGGTTAGTGCATCATTGCCAGGGCAGGGAGTAATCTTCCTTCTTCTTAAAAGCAGAAGATAAAATTCCCATGTGAAAAATGTCCTTCCTTGTCAAGATAATTCTTATCTCCTTTCCTCCTGTGGGTTATGCAGGTTGCAGGGAGTGGTACCTGCCTGAGAGCTCCCCTTTCAGGGCTTCCAGACTCCATTTTTAAATGAGGTTTCCTTTATTTTCATATAAGGATCAACCATGAGGCTAGATTTGAAAATCTTTAAAACTTACAAAATGCTAAACAAATATCAGAGATTATTATGCTCTTCTCTTGGAACTAACTGAACTCAAATTATGATTCAATCACTGAGAAACGGGTCTTCTATGCAAATATTATACTAGATGATGTAAATCTATCTATTTTTATCTATTTTGAACATCAGCTAGCAACTGCTAGCTTGGGACTTTGCTCAGGATAGAATATCTCAACTTAATGAACCAATGTGAAAAATCCCTTTCTTTTCTAGGAGATGAATCTGGAAAGCTTGTCATATTATTTATCTCTGACTAAAGTTTCTACTGTGGATAGATGGAAGGCAAAAAGAAAATATTCCCTATAGAAATAGGCAAGGGAAAACTGGTATTGATTTTTGCAAAATAAATTCAGAGTAACTCTCACAGGCTTTGGGTGTATCTAGGTCACCAGGAAAAAAAAAGATGGTAACATTTTGCTGACAGATAGGAGAAATATAGTTATTTCTTACACATGGTTATTAAATGGATTTAGATCTTTTTATTTTATACCAAGATTATTTCAACCAAGTAGAAAATGCATACATATATGAACAGAATGCAGAAAAATAAATTTGACAACACTATGCATTTAGATCAGTTTTCTACAAGAAACTCATAGATAAATTAACTTTAAAATTCCAAATAAAATTGCTTATCAAAAATTCAAATCAGTTAAAAGTGGAAGCTACTTCAAAAATGATTATGTGGCCCCAACAGGGCTTAGTGATTTATTCAGTGGTTATTTCTCTCTTTGAACTCTAAGATCATTCACTGTACCAGAGGGGCATTCTAGGAGCTATCTATCAAAGTTGCTAGCCTTAGTTTTTTACCAAAGACATAATTTAGCAATCTCAACATATGAATCCAATAGACTAGAAAGGAAAATATCTTAATTAGCTAAGATTAAACAATAAAGGTAGCAATAACATCTTTGACTACTTGATCAGTCAATAAAGCTATATTAAGCACTTATTATGTGCCAGGCTCTATGCTAGGACTGGGGATACAATGGTGAACAAAAAGATATGATATTGGGGCCCCTGGGTGGCTCAGTGGTTGAGCATCTGCCTTTGATTCAGGGCATGATCCCAGGGTCCTGGGATGGAGTCCCACATCAGGCTCCCTGCATGGAGACTGCTTCTCCCTCCGCCTATGCCTCTGCCCCTCTCTCTGTGTCTCTCATGAATAAATAAATAAAATCCTTTAAAAAAAGATATTTGCCAAGTCTTTTTATGGTACATACAGTCAAAAGTAAAAGACAACTTTTATGTATTTATTTTAAAGATTTATTTATTTTTAAAGAGAGAGAGATTGTGAGGAGGGGGAGAGGCAGAGGCAGAGAGAGAATCCTCAAGCAGACTCTCCACTGAGCACAGAGCCTGATGTGGCAATTGATCCCAGGACCCTGAGATCATGACTTTAGCCAAAATCAATAGTTGGCTACTCAACAGGCTGAGCCACACAGGCACTCTGTAAAAGACAACTTTTAAAGATTTTATTTATTGATTGATTGATTTGAGAGAGAGACAGAGAGAGCATGAGCAGAGAGGAGGGCAGAGGGAGAGCAAGAAGCAGACTCTGTGATCTATCCCAGGACCCTGAGATCTTGACCTAAGCCAAAGGCAGATGCTTAACCGACTAAACTACCCAGGCACCCCTAAAAGACCAGTTTTAAATGTATACTTAAATAAGATCATTCTTAAGTGCTTAACATATACCTGGAATGTAGTAATCATTCAACAAATGTCAGCTACTACTACTGTTAATGATACAAAAATAAATAAATGCATTGATACAAAAATAAATAAATGCATAGATAAACTAAAAAAAATAAATACAAAGTTCTATGCAAGCATAAAGCTGGAGGACTAAATCTATTTCAGAGAGGTCAGAAAATGCTTGCTAAAAGACCTGATATTTTAACTGAGTTCTGAAGGGTAAGTTGGTATCAACTCAGCAAAAAGGAGACATATGCCTTATTAGTTTCTAAAATCAACAGCATATACAGATTGCTCTATTCACTGTTTGTTAAAAATACCTTACAATTATAAGCTGATACCTTTCCTCAAGTCAGTATCCTCTATTGAAGAGTCTTCTCCCTCCAGTTTTCCACCAGTTATCATATCATTTCTTTTTCCAGCTTGAATCTGTCAAATTACTTTGCAAAATTCTGCCCTCTTACAACAGTCACATTTGGTCTTAATCATTCATTATTTAGAGGCTAAGATATCTAGAGAGTATCAATACATGTGGTACAATATTTAAAAAGTCTTACATATGTACAATTGGACTCCACTGGAGTCCACTGGAAAGTCAGAAAAGGACAGAAAAAAAATATTTGAAGAAACAATGGTCGAGAATGTTCCAAAATTAGTTATAGCAAACAAGAGATGCAAGACACTCAGAGAACAAACACACACAAAACCCCCAAAATCAGCATATAATATTTAAAGTGCTGAAAAACAAAGCAACTCCCTATTTCAGCTCCAGCATGTAAAGAGCTTGGAAATCATCACTCCTCTACATTCAAGGGAAAAAAAAGCTGAGGAAACTAAAAGTCAATGACTTTTCTTGGAACCATTAGAGAATAGAAATTGAGCGTTAAACTGTACCCCAAAATCTGGACAGAAAGGTGAATACTGAGAACAAAAAAGATGATTTTACAAGGATTAGAAGCCAGTAGAGACATAACCTGGTAAGAACACTTAAACAGTAACTTTGAGAAATTATTGGAGGCAGTGTGCAAATGAATGTGAGAGCAAGAAGCTCTTGCATGGCTGCAGTCTTAGGGGGGCCTCCACCCTTTTGTGAATTTTACCTCTAGGAATCCCATCAGGTTCTCATGTTAAAGAGTGAAAAAAATTCCTTCATGTCTCTGGCAAGGGGGGGAAGTAACCAAGATCCTACTCTATGTTGTCTTTAAGGTATCTACTCTAAAGACACAGGTTAAAAGCAAAAATACGGAGTTCTTCCTGTAAGTGGCCTGAGGTGATCTCTGAAAATGATTTGCTATTCGCTTGGCCCAGAAAACCCTACAAAATCATACAAATCAAGAGGTTCAAATCTTTGTGTTTACTTTGAGGGCACATGTGAAACTGTTCAGGCCATCTAGGGTATACATATTTGAAAGGCCACCAAGTATCTGAAGGATGTCACTTTGCAGAAGCCGTGAAGGATGTCACTACAATGGTGGAGTTGGTAGATGTGCTCAGGCCAAACAGTGGGGCTGGACATAGGGTTGGCGGCCCCAAAAGAGAGCTGAATTTTACTGCACATGCTTAAAAATGCAGAGAGTAATGCTGAACTTAAAGGTTTAGATGTAAATTCTCTGATCATTGAGCATATCCAGGTGGACAAAGCGCCCAAGATGCTGCACAGAATTTACAGGGTTCATAGTTGAATTAACCCATACATGAGCTCCCCCTGCCACATTGAGATGATCTTTACTGAAAAAGAGCAGGTTGTTCCTAAACCAGAAGAGGAAGTTGTTGCACAGAAGGAAAAGATACTGTGGAAGAAAATGAAGAAACAAAAACTTATGACCCAGGAATAAATTCTGTATAAAATAAATGCAAATAAAAAAGCAAGTATATGGAGAAAGATATAGCATGTTAGCACTAAGCAAAATGAAGCTAGAGTAGCTATATTAATTTTAGATTTGGCAATGCTGACTTCAAAACACGAAAAATTATCAGGGACAAAGAGAGTCAATACATAATCATAAAAAGGTCAATTTCCCAGAGAGACATAAAAATACTTCATGTGTGTGTATCTTAACAACAGAGCATCGAAATATAGGAATCAAACTGAAATGAAAAATAGACAAATTAGCTATTATACTTCAGCACTCATCTTTCAGTGAGAATATAGTTGACTTGAACAGCACTATCAATCAAACTGACCTAATTGACATTTATACAATGCTCTACCCAGCAACTGCAAAATACACATTCTTTCCAAGCTCACACAGAACATTCACCAAGACAGAGCACATCCTGGACCATAAAACATACTTTAACAAATTTAATAGAAATTATACAAATTACATTCTCAGATAATAGAATTAAACTAGAAATCAGTAACAGAACGGCACTTGGAAAAGTTCCAAATATTTTGAAGTTGAATAACACAACTACTAATTAAAATATAGGCCAAAGAAAAAGCCTCAAGAGAAATTTTAAAATATTTTGCACCAAATGAATATGAAAGTGCAACCTTTCACAATTTGTGAGATACACTGAAAGCAGTGCTCAGAAGGATGTTTACAGCATTGAATGCACATATTAAAAAAGATGAAAGATCTATATTCTTTTAAAAAATATTTTATCTATTTATTTGAAAGAGAGAGAGGGCTTGTATGTACCATTGGGGGTGGGGGGAAGGGCAGATGGAGCTAGATCCTAGGACCCTGATATCATGACCTGAGCCAAAGTCAGATGCTTAATAGACTCAGCCACCCAGGTGCCCCAGAAAGATCTAAAATCCATAACTAGGCTTGCACTGTAGGAAGCTAGAGAAAGAAGAGCAAGTAAGACCTAAAACAAGCATAAGAAAGGAAATAATGAAAAATATAATAAAAATCAATAAATCAAAGACAGCCAGATAATAGAGAAAAATCAAAGCAATCAAGAGCTGGCTCTTTGAAAAACTCAATAAAATTGATAAATATCTTCGATGTTAACCAAGAAGAAAGAGACAGGATGCAAAATACCAAAACCAGAAATTAAAGAGGGTCATCACTATTGATCCCAATTAACATACGTAGAACTTTCAATTATGATGGTGGAGAAATCTGCCTTGAGTTTTAACTTTTCAATGCTTTGAACACATAAAAAGATGGGAGAGAACAAAGAAAGATGAAGGTAACACTTACCTTTTATATTGGTACTAACCAACTGGAGAAATGGGTAAAAGAATCCATTGGAAATAGAAACAAGCAACAAAGAATATTTATAAGGAAAAGTTCAGGTAAAGTATTAAGTAAAATGCAAAAATTTACACTGAAATTAGTTAACTCGTTTAACAAACATGTGTTTAGTACTTACTATGTCTAACACCATCAGAATCGCTTGAGTTATTGCAGAGAATAAAACATTCAAACATCTCTATCCCCACGGACTTCATATTATATTGAAGAAGAGAGGTAATAAACTACAAACATAAAGAGTAAGAAAATTGCATAATATATGAGAATTTCATGACTGTTGTGAAACACGAAAATACTGAGGGAGCTAAAAGAATAGAGATATGACTACAGGTTGTCATAGTATATAAGGTGGTTCTGGTTGGCCTCATTGTGAGGTTGAGATTTCAGCAAAAACTAAGTCTTAGGGATAATGTAATACAGATATCTGGGGGATGATCTTTCGCAGCAGAGGAAATATGGCATAGGCCCTTACTATAAGAGCCTTCTGGAACAATCAAGATCAATGCAACTCCAAAACAACAAATACCCACCATTTGCTTTGACGTGGATGGAGCTGGAGGGTGTTATGCTGAGTGAAATAAGTCAATCGGAGAAGGACAAACATTATATGGTCTTATTCATTTGTGAAATATAAAAAATAGTGAAAAGGAATAAAGAGGAAAGGAGAGAAAATGAGTGGGAAATATCAGAAAGGGAGACAGAACATGAGAGACACCTAACTGTGGGAAAAGAACAAGGGGTAGTGGAAAGGGAGGTTGGGGGGTTGGGGTGACTGGGTGATGGGCACTGAGGGGAACACTTGGTATGAGCACTGGGCATTATGCTATATGTTGGCAAATTGAACTCCAATTTAAAAAAAGAAAAAAAAGAGTAAATTAAAATAGAGAGTAGGTCAAACTGGTAACAGAGGATCAGATCAAATATGTCTTGTTGGACCTTGTGGGCTTTGACTTTACTTTGAAGGAAAAGTCATCAAAGAATCTTAGAGAAGAACATTAATGCAATATAGTTTTAAAGGGATTATCCTGGCTTTTGTGTTGATTAGAGACTATATAGGGCCAAGGGTAAGATATAGGGGGAGTCCCATTAGGAGGCACTTTCCAAGCTTTTGGCCTGAGCAACTAAAAGGATATAGTTGCTGGAGTGCCTGGCTGGCTCAGTTAATAGAGCATGCAACTCTTGATCTCAAGGCTGTGAGTTCGAGCCCCACGTTGGGGGTAGAGATTGCTTTAAAAAAATCTTAAAAAAATAAAATAAGAAGATGGAGTTGTTAACAGTTGAGATGGAGTAAACTTTAGGCGGAGCAGACTCATAAGGGATATATCAAGAGTTCAAGAGTTCAATTTAACACGCTGAATTTAAGAAGCCTATTAGACATCCAAGTAGAGATATAAAGTAAGAAGTTGTTATACTAATTTAGAGATGGAGAAAGTGGTCCAGCCAGGATATATACATTGGGGAGTTTTCAGCCTATAGAAGGTATTTTAAAGCCTTTCATCTGGATAAGATAATCAAAGAAGAGAGAGAAGACCAAGGCCTTAGTATATTCAAAATTTAGAAGTCAGAGAGAAGAGGGCAAACTGACAGGAGAGACTTCGAGGGAAAAACCAATACAGTAGGAGGAAAACCAAGGGAGTAGAATGGTTTGCCCAAGGATTGAATCCATGAGCACATCTAACACTCTTTGGGAAGACCCAGGGTTGCAAAAATGTTCATTTTTTCCCAAGTACATCACAGATTTAAGGCAAGAAACTGGGGAGAGTTTACAAATTCCAATGTATTTTTCCCCAAACTTTTTATTTTGAAAAATTTCAAAACATACTGCTCCGAATACCTGTATTACTTCACTTAGACTCACCAATTGTTAATGACATGCCTCATTTAGTTTCTTTTTCTGATGTGTTTGAAAATAAATTACATATGTCTTGATACTTCACCCTTAAATACTTCAGCCTGTACTTCCTAATGATAAAGACATTTCCCTATTACTGTTCCCTATTAAAGTTACCATAAATTCAATATCATCTAATATGCAATTTATATTAATATATTCTCAATTATCTCTAGAATTTTCATTCACAGCAATTTAATTTTTCAACCCAGGATTGAATCAACGGGTCATATTTTGCATTTGATTCTTATATCTCTTTAGTATCTTAATCTAGACTAGGATCCCTGACTTTATTTTTCCTATGATTCTGATAATTTTGAAGAACCCATGTCTATTGTCCTTTGAAAGTTCCATATTCTGGATTTGTCTGTTTCCACATTGTTAGATTCAGTTTAAACAGTGCTCGCTTCAGCAGCACATATACTAAGATTCAGTTTAAACATTCTGACAAAAAAAAAAAAAAAACACATTCTGACAGGGATCCCTGGGTGGCTTAGCGGTTTAGCGCCTGCCTTTGGCCCAGAGCGGGATCCTGGAGAACCGGGATCGAGTCCCACATCGGGCTTCTAGCATGGAGCCTGCTTCTCCCTCTGCCTGTGTCTCTGCCTCTCTCTCTCTCTGTGTGTATCATAAATAAATAAATAAAAAAAATCTTTAAAAAAAATAAACATTCTGACAAAGATGAGTGATTTTCTGTATTTCCTATATCACATCAGAGGGTCAAATGTCCCATATTAGTGATAATAATTTTGAATCTTGGATTAAAATAGCGACTGCCAATACTCTTCATTTTAGTGGTACTTTTGTTTCTTTGTAATTAATAAGTAATCTTTGGGGTGATATTCAAGACCACATGAGTATTTTGTTGCTCAGTAACCTTTCACCCATTTGGAATCTTTCAAATATACTTGACTGAATTATTACATTGGAAATTGCACAATGGAGATTTTAAAATTCTACTGTAATTTCTTATACATTTATTAGTTGGCATAGGTACAAAGATTTCCTTCTTGTCCCATTTCTCTCACATTTTTTAAGGTATCATGATGGACTCATGTTTTCTTTTAATCCATATGTTATAATCTATTACCATAATTATTCTTTTTGAAGTCAGTAGAATATAATGAGCATATGAAAATGCATTGTTAGAGTCACACAAAAAATGAAGTGTCACCACTTTAAACTGAGATAAATTCCAAAAAAAAAAAAACGAATAATGAAGGCATTTTCAAGAACAATCACTAAAAGATCAAACTTTTATTTAGCATAAGATAAAACACTTAACCAGGTATATCAAAAGAAAAAACATGTGGTTTGGAGTCTTCGGAGAGAATTAGACATTTGAGGGAAAAATTAATACAGAAATGCAACTTACACCACAAACACATAAAAAATTCATGTAGGGAAATAAACGTAAGATTTTTAAGATTAAAATAATTTTTAGAATATGGGGGCCTGGCTGGCTCAGTCAGTTTAATATTCGACTCTCGATCTCGGGGTTATAGATTTAAGCCCAACATTAGGTGTAGAGATTACTTTGAAAAGGTAATTTGTAGAATAATATATACACATAATGATCCTGTTATAAGCAGAGAATCAACAATAAAATTTCTATGTATTTACATGAAAATCAATTATATTCTTGTGTGTATGTTTGCATAACTGTGCAGTAATTTATTTGTGCGAGCATGGAGAAGGTTGTTCAAGGATATGTACCTGGCCATTAACTTTGGGTACATTGGGGTGAGTATAGTGAGTTGTAATAATGGGAAAGTTTTGACCAGAAGCAGAATAGGGAAGCATCATTACTTATCTGCATTTATTTATTTACTTGCTTGGGCTTTTTTAAAGATTTATTATTTTTTTTAGAGAGAGAGCCAGAGCAGAGCGGGGGGAGGGACTGAGGGAGAGGGAGAAAAGCAGCCTCTCTGCTTGAACAGGGAACCTGACTTGAGGCTCAATCCCAGGACCCTGAGATCATGATCTGCGCTTAAATCAAAGAGTTGCTCAGTTAACTGAGCCACCTAGGTGCCCCTGCATTTATTTTTGCAGTTTCTCTAGCAACAATGGTCATGTCTTCCTGTTGAAAGAACGATATCAGATGAAAAAAATACATTTTAAAGTGAGTAAAATATTAGAGTATCACTTTTTGTGATCCTACAAAGAGAAATCTCTTCCACTTCAAGTGTCCTTTTATACAACCAAAAAAAAAAAAAAACCCACTAATAATGACAAGAACAGCAGCCTCCATTTATTCATCACTTCCAAGGGCTCAAGTACTATTTTGTGTAGTTACATGGATTGTCAAATTTTATTTGCCCCCACAATATTATGTAATAGAAACTACTATTACTATATCATAAAGTTGTTGAAAAGATCTATCCTCACATACATGACTTAATTATGTAAATTGATACTCGGCATATAAATTAAGGGAGAATAGTGTCATGAAAATGTTTTACTGTATGACAATACATGATAATATGCAGTATGCTTATGGGGGGGGCCTACATATTTGCCACTTAATAAGATAAGAAATCATCCTACTAACTTTTTGCCTTTAACTCTTGCTTCCTTTTATTCTTCCACAATGAAGGATCATTAGTAAGTTTAGGTTTTATGAATAGGCGTTATGATGTACACTAAGCAGGTTACGTGAGAAACTATTCATAGTTGAGATATATAACCCCTTATATAAGAAAGGGATTGGCTAGGTGAAGAAGAGGGCATCAGTGCTAGAAGTATGTCTGCTGTATAATTTGTTTTGTGTGACAAAGAATAGGATTCACTGAATATGATTTATTGAAATATGAATTATTTCCAATAATACAAAGCTTCAGACACTAGGAGATATTATAACCATCTACCTAGAAAAAGCTAGAGAATCATCTGAAAAAATTGATAAATTACAAGGTAATTCAAAAAAGTATATAGAAAGAGAAGAGGTATAAAATATTTGATAGTAATAATTTTCTGTAAAAGATAATAAAAATGCCACTTAACAGAAAGAAAAGGCAAAATACTCAGAAATAGGTGAATCATGAATTGTTAAAACCTATGTAAATTTCGATGGAAATCATCATTTTCCTGGAAAGGATGAATCTTGGTGAAAGTGGGTTGATTTCTAAATAACTAATTGATCTTTTGATACTGAAATCAAAATTCTAATTTGCCTGTATTGCTTATTTGAGAAAAGTTATTTGATGAAAGATTACCTATATGAATATGGTTAGGGTTAATCAAGATAAACCATTAAAAAGACAAAAATAAAAATCTCTGATATATTAGGTAGGAAATCACGTGGCAAAATTGTAAGAAGTACAAAGGGGGTGGATCTGGTCCAAAATTCAGAAAAAAAGAAAAAGAGAGAGAGAGAGAGAGAGAGAGCTCACTGGGAGAAGACCAACATGTAAAATATTACTGAATGATATTAAGAGGAAGGTTAGCACTGATTAAGGAAGAAGTATATAGCATGAAATGTATGTGTTCCTGAGGGTTGAGGATTATTTTTTTTATTATAAAAGTTTGCATTTTCCATTAAGTAATGTGAGAAAAGATTGCCCTTGCTTTTTATAATACAGAGTTGAAAAACACACACATATAAGTATATGCAATGTATTTGTGCATGAGTGCCTGTTTGTGTGTGTTAACCTTAGAGTAGACTCTGAATATAGAACTTTAGAACAATCGCTTGTGCATTCTGTAAAAATACAAAAATTGCTCTTGAAATTAAACAGTGAAAAAGGGAAAATTATCATTAAGTTTTACTAAATCAAATCATAGCAAGCAAGGTGCTTAGCAACTAGATATAGGTATTATATACATCACTCAAAAAAAAATCCAAGCAAATCACTAAAAATTGAGGTCTACGAGTAAAACACTTCAGTAAGAAAGGCAGAGAGCAGAAAACATTAATGGCACCCCAAAGGCACCAGTATGCATTTCTGAGAAGAAGAGGGGGAGCTAAGGAGAGACAGAAAATGATGATGTTTTTAGTAAAAATTCAGCCCCAAATGTCAGGCTTACCTCTGGGTTTCTGTTGGTTTACAAACTGGGCCATACACACGAAGGGTAAGAAAAGATGAAGAAAGAGCAAGGCCACTCCAGATTGGTAGGTGGCAGGTTTAATCAGTAAGGGAACTTATCTGTAAGGTTTGTCTTGGAAGCAGCAAGACAGATCTCTGCGATCTCTGGAGCACTGGCCAGAATCCTAAAAGTTTATATAAAAGCCTTAACTGCGCTCAGTCATGTCCACCATCCAAGTGATCTCAACAACGCATTGCTCTCTCAATGCTAGATCCACTATGGGAACTGTAGGCAGAGTGTGCATTTCAGGACAAAGGAGTGGGGGAGCCTCCCATTGGCCTGGGCCAGCTCCTAGGTCAATCAGAGGTCATATCTTCATGCTGACCTACTCCAAGTTTAATTTTGGTTTTGTTTGGCAACATTAGTTGTTTTCATTAAAAAAGTTGGCCTAAATTACCTAGTCTGTGATAACCCCAATGGAAAGTCTTTATTTAGTGTTTCAGATGGATTATGTTCACTTCATTTTCACAACAAATGTATAATCTAGATATTTTTCTCTATAATTCCCTATTAAATATTTTATTATGACTAAGTACAGCACAAAATGAACAAAGTATTTTGATGCTTTCATTGTAGATCCAATCAGCAAATAAAAAAGTTCTTTTGACTGTACAGATAAGTATAATGTGTATATATAAATAAACATAAGTGGGGATCCCTGGGTGGCGCAGCGGTTTGGCGCCTGCCTTTGGCCCAGGGCGCGATCCTGGAGACCTGGGATCGAATCCCACATCAGGCTCCCGGTGCATGGAGGCTGCTTCTCCCTCTGCCTGTGTCTCTGCCTCTCTCTCTCTCTGTGACTATCATAAATAAAATAAAAAAATAATAAAATAATAAACATAAGTGGGTTTTTTTAAAGCTTGGGGTAGGGGGATCCCTGGGTGGCTCAGTAGTTTAGTACCTGCCTTTGGCCCAGGGTGTGATCCTGGAGACCCAGGATCGAGTCCCGCACTGGGCTCCCCGTGGGGAGCCTGCCTCTCCCTCTGCCTGTGTCTGCCTCTCTTTCTGTGTGTCTCTCATAAATAAATAAATAAATAAATAAATAAATAAATAAATAAAATCTTTTAAAAAATTTTAAAAATAAAGCATGGAGTAGAGTGTAGAAGAGTATATATCAGGATACTTTCCATAAGTACATTGGGGTGCTAATTGCAATCAGAAACGTAATAGGGACATTAATAATTTCTCTGAACCTAATTTTGTCTAATGTCTCTAGCAACAATAACCAGATATTTTTAAGTCAGTAAGTGTAGGGGAAAAAGCATGTTCAATAAATATCTTAGGACCATTACCTTTTTTCCAAATTGAAAAATAAAAATTGTATATATTTAAGGTATACAATGTAATGTTTTGCATTGTGAAATGATTAGCATCATCAAGCTAATTAACATATCCATTACCTCATAGTTACCGTTTTTCATCTGTGAGAACAATAAAGTTTTATGCTCAGCAAAATTCAAACTTATAGTATTATTAATCTATAGTCACTGTGCTGTACATTAGAGCTCCAGAATTTAATCATCTTATGACTGAAACTTTCTGCTTTTCGATGAATCCCTCCCCATTTCCTCAACTCCTTAGTTCCTGGCAATCACCATTCTATTCTTGCTTTTATGAGTTCGACTTATTCTAGAGATTGATTCATGTTGTCACAAATGGCAGGATTTTAAAAAGCAACAAAAAAAACAAATGGCAGGATTTTCTTGCTTCTTCTGAATAATATATATCATATATATACACATACATATGATACATATATACATATATACACATATATACATATATGATATATAATCATAAATATCATATATATCACAATCAAGATTTCAAATACTGGAGCTAGCAGACATGGATTATAAAACAATTTTTATTACTATGTCCAATTATTACAAGAAAAACAATTCAAGAAAATTAAAATGTAAAAAGTGTGAAATGGAAATTTCAGAACTAAAAACACAAACTTAATAGATGGTTTTAACAACAGATCAGAAACAGAAGAAAAGGAAATTAATAAGCTGGAGGAAAATATCCAGACAGAAGCATGCAGACACTTCATTAAAGAGAATTAATGTATGGCAAATAAACAGATAAAAAAGATGTTCAACATCATTAGCCATGAGGAAAACGCAAACTGAGACTACACTGAGATATGACTATGCATTATTAGAACAGCTAACTTAAACAATGATGAAGGGCACCTGGCTGGCTCATTCAGAAGAGCTTGTGACTCTTGATCTCAAGGTCATAAGTTTAAGCCCCACGTTGGGTGCAGAGATTACATAAAGATAAATAAATAAGTAAATGAATGAAACTTAAAAAAAAACAGTGATGATATCAAATGCTGATGAGGATGCAGAGAACCTGAATCTCTCATATATTGCTAGAGTGGATGTAAAATGGTACAACTGCTCTGGAAATTAGTTTGGTAGATAATTTGGAAACTAAATATATACCTACCACATGACTCTTCAATTGTACTCCTCAGTGTTTATCCCAGAGTAATAAAAATTTGTCTGCAAAAGGGTGATACACGGATGTTCATAACAGCTGTATTTGTAATAATTAAAAGGTGGAAATGACACAGATGTCCATAGTGAGTGAATGGTTAAACAAACTGGTACATCCATACTATGGAGTGCTACTCAGCATTAAAAATGAATGAACTGGGTGCTTTGGTGGCTCAGTTGGTTAAGTGTCTGACTTAGGCTCAGGTCATGATCTCAGGGTCCTGGGATCAAGCCCCAGGTCAGGCTCCGCGCTCAGTGGGGAGTCCGCTTCTCACTCTCTCCTTCTGCCCATCGTCCTATTTGTACTTGTTCTCTCTCTCTCTCTCTCTCTTGCTCTCTCACAAATAAATAAAATCATTTAAAAAATTTTAGGGGGGGTCCCTGGATGGCTCAGCAGTTTAGTGCCTGCCTTCAGCCCAGGGTGTGATCCTGGAATCCCGGGATTGGGTCCCATGTCGGGCTCCCTGCATGGGGCCTGCTTCTCCCTCTGCCTGTGTCTCTGTCTCTCTGTGTCTCTCATGAATAAATAAAATCTTTAAAAAATTTTTTAATTGAACTACTGATACATGCATGTTTGATAGAGCTTAAGTTTATTACACAGTGAAAAAATAGAGCCTCAAAGACTATATATTTATGACTCCATTTGTATAACATTATCTACATGAGAAAAGAGTTGAGATAGAAAACAGATTCCCAAGTTTGGGGGATGGACTGAGTAAAAAGAGTGTGTCTATAAAGGGGTGTAGGATGGAGTTCCTTTGTGGAGAAGGAATGGTTATGTATCTTTTATTGTGGCAGTGAATAAACAAATCCATACATATGATACTACTTCATGGAACTTACAGAGAGAGAGAGAGAGAGAGAGGAGAGAGAGAGGCAGAGACACAGGCAGAGGGAGAAGCAGGCTCCATGCCGGGAGCCCGAAGTGGTACTCGATCCTGAGTCTCCAGGACCACGCTCTGGGCTGAAGGCGGCGCTAAACCGCCAAGCCACCGGGCCTACCCAAAAACAATTTTTTTTTTCCAAAAACAATTTTTATTTAGTTTTTACATCCTTGACTGGTAGAATGTTTCAAAACTTCATGTAGATTATCTCATGGAACCTTTAAAAAATTTGTCATTGAAATTATTATTCATCTTTTTTTTTTAAGTGGGCTCTAAGCTGGACATGGAGCCCAATGTGAGGCTCTAACTCACAACCCTGAGATCAAGACCTGAGCAGGAATCAAGAGTCAGACTTAACTGACTGAGTCACTGAAGCATCCAGGCATTGAAATTATTGTTAATTCTACCCCACAAATGTGTTGTGAACATTGAATGAGATAATATGAGAAAGTATTTTTGTAAACTACCAAGCAATATTAAAATTTTTTTTTTAATTTTTATTTATTTGTGATAGTCACAGAGAGAGAGAATGAGGCAGAGACACAGGCAGAGGGAGAAGCAGGCTCCATGCACTGGGAGCCTGACGTGGGATTCGATCCCGGGTCTCCAGGATCACGCCCTGGGCCAAAGGCAGGCGCCAAACCGCTGCGCCACCCAGGGATCCCGCAATATTAAAATTGAAGCAATTATATTATTCCAACATTTGATTCCCTAACAAAAAAGTTTTCCTAATACAAATTTATTTTCTATTCAGAACTGAATTATCTACCTGGAGGATATATTTTGATAATTAATTTAAGTAATTCAATTAATTAGCTATCATTAAAACCCATCATTATATTATTATTTTAGTATAAATGACTGTGACTTGTTTTCAAGGTGATTTCCAGAGCAAACTTGGATGTGTTGGCTATCAAATCACTCCAAATGAAATAGAGGTTGATATCCAGTATCTAAAAAGCACACATCAGGAATGATGCAAACTGCTAAACTGGTGAATGTAATTGTATTAAAATGAGTGTCTCCATTTCTGAACAGACGGAACACCTCGGAAAAGGCAATAAATAAAAAATAGAGTCACAAAAATGCCAAAAATTCCTAGGATTAAACTTAGATATTGCTAAAATATTTAAGAGGAAGAGTATCTCGCTGAAGAGTAGAAAAGAAGTAAATTTCATAAAAATGTCCAATTGTACGTATCAAAAAAGGAGACAACTCTGTGTTGGAAAGATCTTGCATTTTCTTTAATTAATTCTTTAATTAAAAGAAGAGAAGTAGAAAAGAAGTAAATTTCATAAAAATGTCCAATTGTACATATCAAAAAAGGAGACAACTCTGTGTTGGAAAGATCTTGCATTTTCTTTAATTAATTCTTTAATTTCTTTAATTTAGTCATCTGAGAATAAAACACTGTTATGAATTTATCAACTTAACACTCGTAAAATGGAGCACATGGTGCCAGATCTCAAGAAAAACTGAAATAGAGAAGTTTATTATTCACAGGTCCTAGAGGAAGTACCCAGCACACGTCAAGGGACCACACAGGGAGGTCAAGGTAGAGTGTAGCCAGAGGGAGAGACAGGACTTAGGGCATATGTCTTTATTAGGGTCCATGGGCAGGATTTCTGTGCTAAGACTGGATTGGTCAATTCAAACTTAAAAAATGGAATTTTAATAATCCCATGGTTGTCTTATCTAAGGTGCACACAAGGGGAAAGCTCTAGGAGACAGGGGAGACTGTTGATCACAAGACTGTTAGGGAGTCACATTAGGAGCTGACATTTACTTATGACTCTGCCTCTGCTATGTAGGGCATGAGCGTCTGTGAGCGGCTAGCAAGTATGTGCTATTTATGTCTTAGACGTATGTGAGTTTAAGATCACTGCAAGCCAGTTGGCCAAACAAAATGGATGCCAACCAAGGCCATGATGCCAAGCTCAATTAAACAAAAACCAAAAGTGACAATTTCATAAGTATGGGAAGCAGATGTTTATGTTAACATCTAAAAGTAAATGAATAGAATATTTAATGAAATCCTTAAAGAAAGAGGGTATATAGGAGACATATCAAACACCAGATACTCAATGGTATTTATAATGCTATAGTAATGAAACCTTGGGGCACCTAGCTGGGTCTGTTGGTAGATCATGCGACTCTTGATCTTTGGGAATGTGAGTTCATTGCTCATGCTGGGTGTGGAGATTATTTAAAAAAATAAATAAGTAAAGTACAATGCTACAGTAATGAAACCTTGTGCTATTGGCCTAATTATTGAGAAAATTCAATAGACTGGAGAGTTCAATTGCTATCACATAAGGTAGGTAGTTAACAGAAATAAACATCCACAGATATATTGTCAATTTATAACATACTCAAACTCAGTCAGCCTATGTTAAAATTTGAATTAAAAAAAAAGACATCAATTACTCTCACTTAGATGGAGTTCATGGTGAGTTATTTAATGAAAAAGATGTATTATGTGAGATTAATTCCACTTAATAAAATGCTATTTTGTTCCAAAGTTTCCCATGAGTCACAGAATCAGGATGTAGACATAGTCAAACTCCATAAACTCCCTTGGAAAATCACTCCGAATTGATTGCCTGAAAGCTCAGTGCTGAACAGCCCAGCTAAAGGACAAGTGTTGAAGGCAGTGAAGAAAACACACAGCAGAATGTATACAGTATGATCCCTTGTTTCCAGGAGCTGCCAAGGCCAAACTCCATGAATTGACTTTAAAGAGAAAGAGAAACATAAATGTCACCACCACAATATTCGATCCTATACAAAGACATGCCTAAATACATGCAATTTTGGAGTATTACATGTTGTTCTAACTGTAGCAAATTTTGAATAAAATGAATTAAACAATATTGATTAAAGAAGAAATATGAAATGAAGGGTAAATGGCAAAGGTATTACTTTTCTCTTTAGTATATCACGTTGCCTGGTGTCACTAGTAATGGTGTACAAGAATTTACAATATTATTAAGAAAAGTATTATAGGGCAGCCCGGGTGGCTCAGCGGTTTAGCGCCGCCTTTGGCCCAGGGCATGATTCTGGAGACCCAGGATCGAGTCCCAGGTCAGGCTCCCTGCATGGAGCCTGCTTCTCCCTCTGCCTCTCTCTCTCTCTCTCTCTCTCTCTCTCTCTCTGTCTCTCATGAATAAATAAATAAAATCTTTTTTAAAAAAGGAAAAGTATTATAGGAAATGACGAAAAAATTGGTACCACAGACCATTTACTTGATATAATATTACAAACATGGAAAAATAATGATGAAAATGATAATCACTTACACTGAATGCTTATGTATCTGGCAAAGAGCTTAGTATTCTTATGTAGATTATCAGGCTTGATCCTCACAACAATCTTATGCTATAAAAATATGAATTGTATAACAATGAATTGTCAAGAAAATTCAATGACACGACGTATGTAAGCAGCCTTTTGGGAACTGAGAAGTAACAACAGAAACATAGATGGTTTTATTATCACAAAATTCAATTTCATAATAAATGCACATTTGGAGACACCTAGGATGGCTAATTCAGTTAAGCATCTGCCTTCGACTCAGGTCGTGGTCTTGGGGTCCTGGGATCGAGCCCGCATTTGGTTCCCTGCATAGCAGCAAGTCTGCTTCTCCCTCTCCCTCCGTGATCTCTCTCACTCTCAAATAAATAAATAAAAATCTTTAAAAAATACACATTTAATAATCATATTAGATTTCTTGTTTAGAATTCATTTTCCCACTTTCCTAGCTGGACGAAGTTGCTAGTTATTGTCCCTACAATAAAAGCACTGCTTAACTTGTTTATATGATTATTCATGAAATATTCTGATTATGATGATGTAACGTTTTTAAATATGTTTTAATGGTTTTAATATCCCAATGACCCCCAAAACATTATTATTAATCACTAAAAGTCCCAAGAACTTCTGCTGGAAAAAAGTCAGGAATATAATTTGTTAAGAGAAGTAGTATTTAAGGAAGTAAATACAATTAATGGCTTCCCTAAGTACTGGTAAAAACCTTTTGAAAACAATAATCCATAAAAGAAACTATCCACAACAGGACGAAAAAAGTGAAAAATGCCAATGAGTAAGTTTAAATGTACAGATGTCCTGATTGTATACAAATACTATCCTCTCTCTGTGTGTTTACACATGCAATAGATTTGGGATGGAAAGAGAATAAACTGCAAAGTAGTTAATCAAATTATAATTTGAAAGTGATTTTGTTTTCTAGGGATAGGACATAATGTTGTTATAGTCCATATGCAAGAAAAAACAAGTGGAAATACATATAAGAAACCTAATAAAGAATGCCAATGGACAATATTTGATACATTAAACTATACTATAAAGTTATAATAATTAAAACAAACAATAAAGACAATCAATAGTTAAAGTGGATATAGGAAAATTAGGGGCGCCCAGCTGGCTCAGTCAGTGGAGCATGTGACTCTTGATCTGGGGGTTGTGAGTTCAAGCCCCACATTGGTATAGAGGTTACAAAAAAATAATAAATAAATAAATAAATAAATAAAATGGATATGAGAAAATTCAACAATTGCAAATCACTTTTCACCATTAAATGGAAGCATTATACACATTTTTGAAGGTTACATTTGAAAATACCCAAAACCTGAAAATCTACTAACCAACAAATACATTCATAATAATTTTCTTCATTCAAGAAAACAAGGAGCAGATGAGTTTATAAAATATGACTCCTCTTTTGGGAAATAAGCAAAAAGTAAATGCAAAAGAGTGTCCCTATGTTTATGTATTATGGGTGAGTATATATAATTTTATGGGAGAAAAATTATGAGGAGAAATTCTTACATGCTGTCATGTAAGCTAGGCTTCCAATGAGTAAGTTTCATAATTAGGTGAAAATATCACTATATATTCACCAGTGCAACTCAACCCTTTCATCATGTGTCAGTTGTGTAATGTGAAAACAATAAATAATGTAATGACTTAGAGAAGTTAACTCCAACACTTTGGCTCTTTATTTTTAAAAATATACATTATTTCTAAATTCCAGAGTTATTTTTAAAAGTTATATGAAATG
Source organism: Canis lupus baileyi (assembly GCF_048164855.1). Lineage (NCBI taxonomy): Eukaryota > Metazoa > Chordata > Mammalia > Carnivora > Canidae > Canis > Canis lupus. The sequence continues at coordinate 9,568,601 of NC_132876.1, forward strand.
TCAATTACCTATGTCACATGTGATATTTTTAAAAATTTTCTATTAAAAAAAGCTATTAGCAACCAAGTTAATTGTTAATTGGTTACTTGATCCACTAAGTGGGACATTGAAATAGAACAATTATGGATATTAAGATTTAAAAATGGTGGAAATGTGTAAGAGTAATCCTGTACATTTTTTAAAGACTTTATTTGAGAGAGAGAGAGAGAGCATGAGTGTGAGTAGGGACTGGGGGAAAGGGACAGGCAGACTCTCCACTGAGCACAGAACCTGATGTGGGGCTCGATTCCAGGACCCCAAGATCATGACCTGAGCCAAAGTCAGGTGCTTAACTGACTGAGTCACCCAGGTGCCTCAGTAATCCTGTACTTTTAACATCAAAACAGCAATAACATGACAGCAATACATTTGAACATTTGTTAATATATAGTTTTGTTGCTAAAATGCAGTTAAAATTGCAAAATGGATTTCTGGAAAGAGATTATTAATTAATTTTTTATTATATAAATTTGCCTGATTTCACTAATGAGAGTAAGAAAGCATCACTTTAGTTACTCAAAATAAATAAAGATAACACATTTAAAAAGAAGAATAAATGGGACGCCTGGGCAGTTCAGTGGTTGAGGGTCTGCCTTTGGCTTAGGGCATGGTCCCAGAGTCCCGGGATCAAGACCCACATTGGGTTCCTCTCAAGGAGCTGGCTTATCCCTCTGCCTATGTCTCTGCCTCTCTCTGTCTCTCGTGAATAAATAAATAAAATCTTAAAAAAAAACTCCAAGAAGAATAAATGTAGACTACCTAATCTCCAACAATCCCATGTCCTTCTAATGTTGAAAGAATATAATAACACCAATTCCTATCATTAATAACTACATATACATTTTTCATTAAATGTTACTTAGTGTTTACTTACCTGTTAGAGTTCCTGGTGCTTTCAAATAAATTATTTATTAACCTCTCACAGTCAATCAGAGACATGGACACGAATTTTATGCTACAAGTTTGTCATGAGGATGAGTAAGGAAACATACAAAAATAGTTTTGTGAACTTTAAAACAACACACATACGTAAGCAACTGTATTGTCTTATTCAATTCACTAACAAAGTACTTTTAAGAAATGCTGAGTTTATACCTAAAACTTACTAGCATGTACATAACTTGATTAAGTCTATTCGATAGCTAATATTAAGTTCCAATATTAAACTCATTTATTGCAATTGTTTGGCGTTCAGGAGACTGCCAGGCAACACTAGATGAGTTAGCATCAAAGTCATTACAAACATATTTTGTGAGAGCCTGGATGCCAAAATACAGAAGTGTATCAACAGTCTAAGAGGCACATTTCAAGCATAATCCCTAAATAAATACTACCTGAATTGGTTGAAAAACCAGAAGGCACATATTTTTTGTGATGATGTGTATGAAAGATTTTTTAAAATTGTAATCCATGAAAGGGAGCTATTATTAAAACCTTGGGGAATCTAGCAATCCGTGCTGAAAGGATTGAGAACTTTCAATTTGTTCAGGAAGGAAACACGACGACAGAAATTATATAATAACCAATAGCTTTCCCAATTACCAAAATTCATATGTCAGAAATGAAAGTGTGAAAAAACCCACAAAAAACAAAACGAAGAGATAGAATCTAAAATTGTTGGAGTTGAATTTATCACGTATTTTCAAGGGCATTTATGGTGAAACAAAAAAAAAAAGAAATCTGGGAAACAGTAATTTTAAACACATACGGAGAGAAAAGGCTTACTATTGTAAAGTTGTTAATATTTCATTAATTAACTTATAGTCATTTTAGAGTTAAAAGTTCTAATATAAGCTAATGTAATTTTGGTGAGTTTGATAAAATGAGATAATGGTAATGTCGCAAAATAAATTGGTGACATATGACATAAAAACAATGGAAAAGTAGAATAGGAAAAGCAATTGAATAGCAGAATCCTTATTACTATAATGCTGTAATAATTTAGACAAACTGCTGCTGGCTCAATCATTGGTAAATGCAACTTATTTGAGAAGTAGCCGTAGCACAAAGTTGATATTTGGGAGAAAACACACATAAATTCTCAATTTAAAGCATATACCTCAATTCAGCCCACATGAGTTAAAACTAATATTTAAACATTTCAAACATTAATCCATAAAGCAATTTGACTTAGGCGCGTGTGATGTACTTCATTTTTGTAGTGTGATGAAAAATGAAAAAAAAAATTTATACAATAATCCCCATTACAAAAAAAAAAAAAAAAGGACTGGAGAAATATATAGGACTGATGGGAGATCATCAGCGTCTCATTTGTGTCTTTATACTGTTGACTAAAATTAGCAAACATTCCTCTTTCAATAAGACACAATTTAAAAAGAAAATACATGCTGTTAAAAATGAGAAGAAACTTTGCTTAATTGTTCCGTAACTAACAAGCAATATACTTAGGGTTTTTATGTGGATTACCTTGTTTAATCTTCCCACACAAAAAACATAGCGTAGTTGTTAAGTATACATCACAGATTTGTAAGGGTGACTTAAAGAAATTAATATATGAGAAAATTATGACTGAAAGGGTTTATAATGCTCAGGTTCATCCTTAAAAATAAAATTACTATCAAATAAAAATAAAAACATTTTATATGGGGCACCCAGGTGGCACAGTCCAACTCTTGGTTTCAGCTCAGGCATGGTCTCAGGATCGTCAGATTGAACCCCGCATTGAGTTCCCCACTGAGCACAGAGTCTGCTTGAGAGTCTTCTTCTCCCTCTGCACCCTCCCCCTCAGAATAAATAAATAAATATTAAAAAAAAAACATTTTTGGGATGCCTTGATGGCTCAGTGGTTGAGCACCTGCCTTCTGCTCAGGGTGTGAACCTGGGGTCCTGGGATCGAGTCCCATGTCGGGCTCCCTGCATGGAGCCTGCTTCTCCCTCTGCCTATGTCTCTGCCTCTCTTTCTCTGTGTCTCTCATGAATAAATAAATAAAATCTTTAAAAAAACCATTTTCACTGCTGGCTTTTGATTTATGAATTGTTTCTATGAATCACTTTATGAACCTCCAATTTTGCAAAGTCATGTATATACTATCATCCTCAGTTTACAAAAAAAGACAATAAAAATCTATCACAATTGTCAATATTTCTTATTTAAAAATGTGTGGGAAAAAAAAAGGTGTGAGATACCAAAGGTTGGTGTAGGTAAGAGGGCAATTACTAGTTTTTAATTACATATCCTTAGCTAGTTCCATTCGAGATGGTGAAAAGGGGCTATTTTGTTACTTAAAATAATCAATAGAGATATAAAGAGATAAAAAGGGGGCATCTGTCTGGCTCAATTGGGGGAGCATGCTACTCTTGATATTGGGGTTGTGGGTTGAGCCCCACATTGTGTGTAGAGATTACTTAAAAACAAAATCTTTAAAAAATTTAAAGAGATAAAAAGGAAAGAATCTATAGGCAAACCCTTTAATGCAGAAATTTTAAGTCATTTCACTTCTAGAAACCATAATTTTCCTATAAACCAAAGATATTAACTATACTTAATATTAAAATTGGACAAAAGTAACAGCAGTAGTTACAATGATTAAGATTGAAAGACTACTTACATGGTAGGCTGACTGGTATTTGTGGATAATCTCGCTTGAACCTTATAAAAGTTATATAATACAGATGGTATTAATTCTGAGGATTAATTTTAATTAATGAGGTACCTAAGTGGCTCGATTGGTTAAGACTCCCACTCTTGATTTCTGTCATCATTCTGTCATTCTGCTCAAGTCATCATTTCATTAGGCTCTGTGCTGGGCTTCGAGCCTGCTTAAAATTCTCTCTGTCCCCTCCCCACTCCACCCCCCACCCCGTTCTCTCTCTAAAATTAAAAAAAAGAAAAGAAAAGAAAATTTTAATTAAGTACTTCTATGTACCAGGCACTATTTTGGTTGCTTGGATGACAGACCAAATTCCTGTCCTTATAGAGCCTACACTGTAGAGAAACACACTAGAAAATTAATGATTAAAGAAGTAAGTACACCACATGTATTTTAGGTGGTGATACATGCTATGGCGAAAAATACAACAGGTAAGAAGAGGGTGTGCAAGAAGAATTGTGTTAGTGTAGTTTTATAATGGAACTAGGAATATGTGGAGAGTCTGTAAACAGTTAAAACAAAGATTGGAATTGGGTCTCACAGTTGGTAGTCTTAAAGGAATGGATTTATAACGGGGGTTATAAAGCATGAGAAAGAATGGTCTGGAAGTGGCAATGAGGAGTGAGATCCAGGAGTGAGGAAGAGCGAACAGTCACCCCTTGAGAAGGATTCGAAAGAAACCGTATCCTCAGAGGAGAGTCAGGTTTTAATTAGAGCAAGAAGATAAACCCCAGGGAATAACATAAGGATGTTCACTGTGATTGTTCTGGGACATCTTATTATTTTAAAATGCAGTGATTTTCATAGGTTTGTTGAATTTCTAAAGTTTGGTCATGTTTTTAAAATCAGTTATCCTAAAAAAATAAAAAAATAAAAAATAAAATCAGTTATCCTCAGTCGATGTAGAGAAATGGGTCATATGAGCTTTTGAGTTTCCTTTTGTCGCATTGTGTGTAGATGGCAAATACCGTTGTGCACATTCGAAACTATTAAAATTTGAAATAAGGAGAAATTAGTGGGCAGAAATCCTTTCATCATCATGATAGAAATATAATTATATGTGAATTAAGCAGGAGCCAATATGTGCTTTTAATATAATAATAATAATAATAATTATGACCATAGAATATAATAGGAAAACCTGACCCTGTGGTATACATTTTTAGTTTTGGTAGAAATCATATTTTCTATCATCCATTTATATATGGAACAAAGCAGAATTTTTAACTTTGGCCTTTTCGTTTTGCTTTTGCTAACGAGCTTTTAAAGATATTCACAGAATTTGGGAAGCATAATGGATATACAAGAAACTGCACATATTAAAAGCGCACTATGATAATTTCTGACATATATACACACATGAAACGTGTCCATCATCCCCAAAAGTTTCTTGAAGCAGTTTTGTAACATCTCTCTCCTGTTAATTCCTGCTGCCTTTCTCCAACCTCAAACCAAGACAAATACTGATATGCTTTCTGTGACAATAGGTCAGTTTGAATTTTCTGCAAATTTACATAGATGGAATCATAGAATATGCACTCTTTATTGTGTTCTTTCACTCAACATAATTATTTCGCAATTAATTAATCCATGTTGCTGCAGGTATCCAAGGTTTATTCATCTCTATGGCCGAATAGTATTCCATTATATGAACATACCAAAATTTGCTATCCATACACTTGCTGGTATACACTCGGGTTGTTTATACTTACTTTGCCATTATGAGCATTTGTATGTAATTATTTGCATCACATGTTTTCATATTTCTTGAATAAATACCTAGGATTGGAATGGATAGATCATATGGTAGGTACATGTTTAACTTTTTATGAATCTGCCAGAAATTATCAAAGTGATTGTGTCATTTACATTCCGACCATCAGTATAGTAGACTTGCAGTGCCCACAGCCTCACAAACACTTGGAGTCATCACTATTTTCAATTTTAGAGTACCTTCTAATAGGTACACAGTAGGATCTTATTGTGATATTGCATTTCCCTAATGACTAATGAATAACCATCTTTCATGTGCTTATTTTCCATTCCTTTATCTTCTTTAATAAAGTGTCTATTCAAATCTTTTGTCCGTGTTTATTGGGCTGTTTAATTCCTTATTATTGAGTTTTGAGGATTCTCTGTGTATTCTCTATGGAAGTTCTTTCTCACATATGTGGTTAGCAAACATTTTCTCACAATCTGAGGTTTTCATTCTCTTTATGGTGTCTTTCAATGATCAGAATTTGCATGAGGTCCAATTTGTCTTTTCTTTTTCATCAACAGGTTGGTGGGGGGTGGTTTGAATCTTAGAAATGGTTTCGAAGTAGCAAATATTTCGCATTATTGTTTTAGGTTTTTAACTTAGGTCTATAATCCATTTCCAGTTAGTTTTTATACAGTGAGATGTGTAGATCAAATTATTTTTTTGCATGTGAATATGCAATTGCTGCATACGCAAATTTTGAAAAGACTATCCGTTCTCAGAAATCTCACAGAGGAAGACATAGACATGGCCAACAAGCACAGGAGAAAATGCTCCGCATCACTGGCCATCAGGGAAATACAAATCAAAACCACAATGAGATACCACCTCACACCAGTGAGAATGGGGAAAATTAACAATGCAGGAAACCACAAATGTTGGAGAGGATGCGGAGAAAGGGAAACCCTCTTACAGTGGGAATGTGAACTGGTGCAGCCACTCTGGAAAACTGTGTGCAGGTTCCTCAAAGAGTTAAAAATAGACCTGCCCTACGACCCAGTAACTGCACTGCTGGGGATTTACCCCAAAGATACAGATGCAGTGAAACGCCGGGACACCTGCACCCCGATGTTTATGGCAGCAATGTCCACAATAGGCGAACTGTGGAAGGAGCCTCAGTGTCCATCGAAAGATGATGGATAAAGAAGCTGTGGTCTCTGTATACAATGGAATATTCCTCAGCTGTTAGAAACGACAAATACCCACCATTTGCTTTGACGTGGATGGAACTGGAGGGTATTATGCTGAGTGAAATAAGTCAATCGGAGAAGGACAAACATTATATGATCTCATTCATTTGGGGAATATAAAAAATAGTGAAAGGGAATAAAGGGGAAAGGAGAAAAAAATGAGTGGGAAATATCAGAAAGGGAGACAGAACATGAGAGACTCCTAACTCTGGGAAATGAACAAGGGGTGGTAGAAAGGGAGGTGGGCGGGGGGCGGGGGTGACTGGGTGACGGGCACTGAGGGGGGCACTTGATGGGATGAGCACTGGGTGTTATTCTATATGTTGGCAAATTGAACACCAATAAAAAATAAATTAAAAAAAGTAAATAAACATAACTAAAGCAATGTGAAAAAAGACTATCCGTTCTCTTCTAATTGTCCTTTGAATCTTTGTTGATGATCAATTTTCTATATATGCATATATGTGTGGTTCCATTTCTGGACTTTCTGTCACATTTCATTTATATATTTCTATCATTATAACATTACCACACTCTCTTGGTCATTGTTATTTTGTAAAACTTATTGAAATCAAGTAGTATGACCCCTCCAACTTTGTTGTTTTTAAAAGTTCTTTTGCTATTCCAGGTCCTTTGCATTTCCATATAAATATTAGAGTCAGTCATAAATTTGTATTAAAACAAACCTTTGGGTTTCAAAATGATCACCACAAGAAGTCTAGTTAACATCCATTACCATATAGTTACAAATTTTTTTAATGAATTAATTTTTTATTGGTGTTCAATTTACCAACATACAGAATAACACCCAGTGCTCATCCCGTCAAGTGCCCCCCTCAGTGCCCGTCACACATTCACCCCCACCCCCCGCCCTCCTCCCCTTCCACCACCCCTAGTTCGTTTCCCTGAGTTAGGAGTCTTTTTCTTCTCCCTTCCCTTATATTCCCTTTCACTGTTATTTATATTCCCCAAATGAATGAGAACATACACTGTTTGTCCTTCTCCGATTGACTTACTTCACTCAGCATAATACCCTCCAGTTCCATCCACATTAAAGCAAATGGTGGGTATTTGTCGTTTCTAATGGCTGAGGAATATTCCATTGTATACATAGACCACAGCTTCTTTATCCATTCATCTTTCGATGGACACCGAGGCTCCTTCCACAGTTTGGCTATTGTGGACATTGTGCTAGAAACATCGGGGTGCAGGTGTCCCGGCGTTTCACTGCATCTGAATCTTTGGGGTAAATCCCCAACAGTGCAATTGCTGGGTCGTAGGGCAGGTCTATTAATATTCGATAAAGGAGGAAAGACTATCCATTGGAAGAAAGACAGTCTCTTCAATAAATGGTGCTGGGAAAATTGGACATCCACATGCAGAAGAATGAAACTAGACCACTCTCTTTCACCATACACAAAGATAAACTCAAAATGGATGAAAGATCTAAATGTGAGACAAGATTCCCTCAAAATCCTAGAGGAGAACACAGGCAACACCCTTTTTGAACTCGGCCACAGTAACTTCTTGCAAGATACATCCACGAAAGCAAAAGAAACAAAAGCAAAAATGAATTATTGGGACTTCATCAAGATAAGAAGCTTTTCCACAGCAAAGGATACAGTCAACAAAACTAAAAGACAACGTACAGAATGGGAGAAGATATTTGCAAATGACGTATCAGACAAAGGGCTAGTTTCCAAGATCTATAAAGAACTTATTAAACTCAACACCAAAGAAACAATCCAATCATGAAGTGGGAAAAGACATGAAGAGAAATCTCACAGAGGAAGACATAGACATGGCCAACATGCATATGAGAAAATGCTCCGCATCACTTACCATCAGGGAAATACAAATCAAAACCACAATGAGATACCACCTCACACCAGTGAGAATGGGGCAAATTAACAAGGCAGGAAACCACAAATGTTGGAGAGGATGCGGAGAAAAGGGAACCCTCTTACACTGTTGGTGTGAGTGTGAACTGGTGCAGCCACTCTGGAAAACTGTGTGGAGGTTCCTCAAAGAGTTAAAACAAATTTTTTTTCTTGTGATGAGGACTTTTAAGATTTATTCTCTTGCAGATCTTAAAAGCCCTCATCAGTGATGATTAGTGATGTTGATCATCTTTTCATGTGTCTGTTGGCTTCCCAAAATGAAAAAATTAATTCAAAAAGATAGATGCACCCAATGTTTACTGCAGCATTATTTACATTAGCCAAGAAATGGAAGCAGCCCAAGTGTCTATCCATAGATGAGTGGATAAAGAAGATATAATATATATATATGTTATGTATCATATTTATGCATATGTATACACTATAGAATATTACTCAGCCATTAAAAAGAATGAAATCCTGCCATTTTCAGTAACATGAAGCATAAAGTATAATGCTATGTGAAATAAGTCAGAGAAAGACAAATAACATGAGTTCACTTATATGTAGAATTTAAGAAACCAAACAAAAGAAAAAGAGACAAACCCAAAAATATTATTTTTTTCTAAACAGATCATTAAATACAGAAAACAAATTGGTAGTTCCCAGAGGGGAGGTGGGTAGAGGAATGGGTGAAATAGGTGAAGGGGATTAAGAGTACTCTTACTGTGATGAGCACTGAGTAATGTATAGAATTGTTTAATCCGGGGTGCCTGGGTGGTTCATGCAGTTGAGCAACTGACTCTTGATTTTGGCTCAGGTCATGATCTCAGGGTCCTGGGATTGGGCAGGTGTAGGCTCCACACTCAGCAGGGAGTTTGCTTTGGGAGTCTCCCTCTCCCTCTGCCCCTCCCCTTGCATGCTCACTCTCTCTCTCTCTAACAAATAAATTAATCTTAAAAAAATAATTGCTGAATCATTATATTGTACACTTGAAATTAATATAACACTTTATATTAATTATACTTAATTAAAAGAAAAGTTCTTGGGGCTTCTGGGTGGCTCAGTGGGCTAAGCGTCTGAATCTTGACCTCCACTCAGGTCTTGATCTCAGGATTGTGAATTCAAGTCCCAAGTTGGGCCGTGGAGCCTGCTTTAAAAAAACAAACAAACAGGGACGCCTGGGTGGCTCAGCGGTTGAGCAGCTGTCCTCGGCGTAGAGCATGATCTCGGGATCCGGGATCGAGTCCCACATCGGGCTCCCTGCAAGGAGCCTGGTTCTCCTTCTGCCTATATCTCTGCCTCTCTCTCTCTCTCTCTCTCTCTCTCTCTCTCTCTATCTCTGTGTCTCTCATGAATAAATAGATATATCTTTAAAAAAATAAAAAAACATATAAAACAATTTCTTTAACTATGTATGGTGACATGTGAAGTAGACTTATTGTGGTGATTAGTTTGCTATGTATAGAAATATCAACCTATGTTGTATACTTGAAGGTAAAATAATGCTATGTGTCAATTATATCAATTTAAAAATTATTAATTTAGAAAGATTTACTCTCTAAGCAACTTTCAAATATACAATGCAGTATTATTAACTAGATTCACCATGCTGTACATTTACATCCTTATGACTTACTTATTTTATAACTGGAAGTTTGTATCTTTTGACCACCGTTACTTACTTGCCTATCCCTCGGCCCCTGTCTCTGGCAACCATCAATCTGTTTTTAGTATCCATCAGCTTTTATTTTTAGATTCTATATGTAAGTGAGATCTTACAATATTTGTTTTTCTCTGCTTGACTTATTTCACTTCCCATAATGCCCTCAGGGTCCATCCAAGTTGTTGCAAATGGCAAGATTGTATTCTTTTTTTATGGCTTAAAATTCCATTGTAGGGATCCCTGGGTGGCGCAGCGGTTTGGCGCCTGCCTTTGACCCAGGGCGTGATTCTAGAGACCCGGGATCGAATCCCACGTCGGGCTTCCGGTGCATGGAGCCTGCTTCTCCCTCTGCCTATGCCTCTGCCTCTCTCTCTCTCTCTCTTTGTGACTATCATAAAAAAAAATCCATTGTATATTTACCACTTTTTCTTTATCCATTCATTGATGGACACAAGGTTGATTTCATATGTTGGCTATTGTAAATTATGCTACAATAAACACGGAGGTGCATATATCTTTTTTAATTAGTGTTTTTTGTTTTCTTCAGATAAATACCCAGAAGTAGAATCTTTAAATCATATGGTAGTTCTATTTTTAACAATAAATGTACCGTTATATCAACATAATTAGGATGCCTGGACAAATATATGGAAATGTTATTTGTTCTAAACCAATTTATCAATCACTTTAACTTTCTGGTTCCTTGCAGTAAAAAAAAAATAATGGACAAATTTCTATCATGACTAGTACAAGAAGTTCAATAATTTTGAACTTAATATATAAGTTTTTTCCTAACAGTCTTTTAACTTTTTATTTGAAGCAATTATGGATTCACAGGAAGTAGAAAATATAGTACAGAAAGGTGTCATGTACTCATCTCCCAATTTCCCTCAGTGGCTACATCTTACATAGTTATAGGACAATATAAAAATTAAGAATTCAACATTGGCCACTTTTTCCTCCCTTCCTTCCCCAGGGGGAAGAAAAGGATCCAACATTGGCATAATGTTTGTATATTGTGTTATGGCATTTTATCATGTGTTAATTTGCATACCTACTATCACAATCAATACAAGAACAGTTTCATAACCCAAAAAATCTCCCTCAGATTATTGCTTTATAGTTATAACTATCTCATATTCCCCATCATACTTAACCCATAGAAATCACTAATATGTTTCCAATCCCTATAGTTTTATCTTTTCAGGAATGGTATATGATAATGTGCAGCATAGGGAGTATAACAAATAATATTATAATAACTTTGTATGTTGACAGGTGGTAAGTTGACTTATTGTGGGGATCATTTTGTAATATATAAAAATATTGAAGGGCTCCTGGGTGGCTCAGTGGGTTGAGCAGCCAACTCTTGATTTCGGCTCAGGTCATGGTCTCAGGGTCCTGGGATCCAGCCCCAAGCTCAGGGAGGAATCTGCTTAAGGATTCCTTAAGGATTAAGAGAGAGATCTCCTTCTCTCTCTGCCTCTTTTCCTACACTCACTCTCTCTCTCTCACTTTCTCTCTCCCAAATAAATAAATAAATCTTAAAAAAATATTGAATCACTGTGATGTATACCTGAAACAGATAGGATATTGTACATCAATTATACTTAAATTTTTAAAAATGGCATACAAATGGAATTACGCAATATTACCTTTTGAGATTGACTTTGTTTCACTCCCCGTAGTGTTCCTGAGAGCCAACCAAGTTGGTGTGCAATTGCTGAGTATAATTCACAGCTTATTTAGCTTTTTACCTATTGAAGGATGTATTGCTTGTTTCCCAGTTTGGGCTATTACAATTAGAACTGCTATAGGAAATCATGTACAGAATTTTGTGTAAGCATGTTTTCATCTCTCTGGGATAAGTACCCAGGAGTGCAAGTACAAAGTGAAGTATGTTTAATTTTTAAGAAATCACCAAACTTGTCCAGAGCAGCTGCACCATTTTATGCTTCCACCAGCAATGTATAAAAGATGATTTCTCTCCATCCTTGTCAGCATTTGATGTTGTCACTATTTTAGATTTTATTTTTTAAAGATTTTGTTTGTTTAATCATGAGTCACAGAGAAAATAAGAAAAGACATGAGACATGTCACTGAAGAGGAGATACAGGCAGCAAAGAAGAGAACAATACTCCAACCAGAGAGAGAGGCAGAGACATAGGCAGAGGGAGAAGCAGGCTCCCTGCGGGGAGCCCAGTGAAGGACTCAATCCCAGGATCCCAGGATCATGACCTGAGTCAAAGGCAGACGCTCAACCACTGAGCCACTCAGGTGCCCCACTATTTTATATTTTAGCTTTTCTAATAGGTATATGGTAATATCTAATTGTGGCCTTAATTTATATTTCCCTAATGTCTATCCATGTTGGCTGTATTTCCATGAGCTTCTTTGCTGCCTGTATCTCCTCTTCAGTGACATGTCTCATGTCTTTTCTTATTTTCTCAATGGATTTTCTTTTTACTGTTGAGTTTTGAGAATTCTTTATATATTCTAGAGATGAATCCTATTTCACATACATGGTTTTCAAATCTCTAAGTCTGTAGGCTGTTATTTTATCCTCTTAAAAAAGTCGTACAACAAAAGTTTGTAATTTAGACAAAGTCTAATTTGTCTTTTTTTTTTTTTTTAATTTTTTTTTTTTTTAAATCCACGGGAAAGAGCCAAAGCAGTTCTTTTTTTTGTCTTTTTTTTTCTTTTATGGATTGTACTTTTGGTGTCATGTTTAAGAATTCTTCATCAAGCCCTAGGTCCTGAAGTTTTTCTCCTATGTTATTTTTTAAAGTAGTCTCTACACCCAATGTGTGGCTTGACTCATGACCCTGAGCTCAAAAGATGCAAACTCTACTGACTGAGCCAACCAGGCACCCCTGCCTATGTTATTTATTTTTTTTTTGTATTACACCTTTAGAAACAAAAGGATCTATTTTGAATATATTTTGTGTTTTTTAACACAGTTTTTATTTGGGAATGATTTTAGATTTACAGAAAAGTTTCAAATGTGGTACATTTTCACCTAGTTTCTACTACCGTGAACATCTTACATCACCATAGTACATATTTCCAAACTAAGAAATTAACATTAGTGCATTACTATTAATAAAGCTCCAGTTTTATTTGGATTTCAACATTTATTCCACTAGTCTTTTTTTTATTTTCCAAGATTCAATCTATCCTTGTCATCTTTTTTAATTAACTATTTTATGTCTTGTTTACATAGCTATATAAGCTTTCTTTTGGCTGACTTTTGCCTAATATGTCTTTTTCCATGCTTTTACTTTCAACTATTATGTGTTCTTGTGTTTAAGATCTGTTTCTTGTAAACTGCATATATCTCAATTCTAGGATATACAGGTATTTCAACCTGTTGCACTATCATATCATTCATATTCCCCTCTTTTCCCCATTCCATCATATTGATGTTTCATACTCTTTTATTTTAGTGTAATTGTGATTATTTTTACTCTCTCTCTCATTCTCTCCCCTGCTCTGTCTCATCTATTTTACCACAACAAACTTTACCCTGAGAATGTATCATCTTTCCTTATGCAGTTGCTGGAGTATTGTTTTATTTAGAGAGAGAGAACACGCACAGGGGAGCATCAGAGAGCGAGGGAGAGAGAATCTTAAGCAGATTCCATGACCAGCGCAGACCCGACACGGCTCAATCTCAGGAACCTGAGATCATGACCTGAGCCAAAATCAAGAGTTGGAGCTTAACCAACTGAGATGCCCAGGTGCTTGTGGGAAGTTTTCTTCTCTTATTTAAGTGTTCATCTATTAACTTTTTTGGCGATAAATATCTTGTAACAAAACTTTTAGGGCTTGCCTGAGAATAATTTCATTTTGTACTTGTATTTCAATGACAGTTTGGATAAATGTATGCTTAATTTTATATTTTTTTTCTTCAACTTCTTGCCTCATGTGCTGCTATTCAAAGATACGATATTAGGATGACTTGGTTTTGCTTTATGCCTCTCTGTAAATTTCTAGAATTTCCTCCTTTTCTTGGACATTTAAAAAAATATAGCCCAATGTGTGTGTGGGGGGGTGTTAATTTATTTCTCCTTTTTAAATATACTTTGAATCTCTTATATTTTCTTTACAGTTATTTTTCATTAAGTTTGAGAAATTTACCTTCATTGGCTTTTTTAAAAAAGATTTTATTTATTTATTCATGAGAGACACAGAGATAAAGGCAGAGACATAGACAGAGGAAGAAGCAGGCCTCCCATAAGGAGCCTAAAGCAGGACTCAATCCCACGACCCCAGGATCACATCCTGAGCCAAAGGCAGACACTCAAACACTGAGCCACCCAGGCATCCCTCTATTGGCTTTACAAATACTACCTTCTCTGTGTTGTCATTTCTCTATCTTCCTGGGGCTCTTCTTGTCCAGAGTAACATATCAATGCATATATCTTTGCTTCTGCTTTCTTCTTCCATTTCTTCTTTCTCCTTCTAAAAGATTTTCCTCCAGCCATAATTTCTTAGCCATGTGATTGCTTTATGGTTCTCAGAACAAAACCACATCTCCAGTATTTGCATACAATTCCCATTATTGCACATAGGGATTTACTCGTTTCAATTCAGGCTCCTGTCTTTAAATTCAAGAATTGTTCATTGTCAATTACCTCTGGGATCTGTTTTTGCAGTGTATTCTCTATTTACTACAGGTCATACTAGTGTCCTATCTGCACTGCATTTGGCAGCCCTAACATCTTCTCATTATTTGGGGTTTTGGCTGCTCCTGGCTTCATATGAGGTGTGCATTTCCATTGCTTTATTCTCCTTGTGAATTCCAAGAGAAGAAGGAAGATAAGTGACTTTAAACTAATGTGCTCATACTCGAAATCCTCTATTACAGAATTTCATTTCAAGTCCCAAAATGATGAAAGCAAATTTATAATCCTCTTAACTCTGAGCAAGACACAAGGGGAAAGTACGGATTGCCTACTTCTTCTCTAATTCCCTAAGACAAATTGTTTTTCTGCATATAAGTCCCTATGAGAAATGACTCTTTCTATTTGCACTAGTTATGGTCTTTTATTTGTTCTCTTATCTCAGTGTAGTTCTTGAGACATTTGACTAATTTAAAAATATTTCCTGAGGAATCAAACTATATTTTTTCTGCTTCATACAATGCCCCCAAAACTTGTGCTGGTCTACATTCTACCTAAGTTGACTAGATATTTATGTTATTTCTATTTTTTCCATTCTAAATACCTAGTAGTTAATAGCTCTAAATGTTAACTAGTATGTTCTGAGCAAAGAGACACAAGTAGGAAACAGTTTCTCCCATCTAACTGCAAGGGAGATTTGGGAATATCAGGTTCATTGTAATATTTGTGTAGCTGACATTTCACAATAAATGTATGTTTTCCTAAATCTGTATTATTCCATGGTAGTTTTGCCATAGACAGCAAAAAATAATAACAGATACCCAGTTACATTTGAAATTTTGATAAACAACAGAAACTATTTTGGCATAACTATCCTGTGAAATATGTGACTGTGCTATTCAATGGTAATTTTTCTTGCCATTTCCACATATATTTTTTTCAAAAGTAAGCATGCTTTGCTTAACTAAATAGATGCAATGTCTTTACTAATTCAGTGCAGGCTTTTAATATATATGAAAACATTGGGAATATGGAACTTAATTACAACTTTACTAATCCAGTTGAAACCTTGTTTGCAGTCTTAAAATGACCTCAAGTTAAGCAAATAAACATATTTATAGGCATATATAATTTTAAACACCAATATCTGCCTTAAACAACTTACCTAAATTTTTCATATATAGTGGCACACTTAACTTTTCTTCTAATTTTATACCAGTGAAATCAGATGCTGAAAGAATTCAAGAGGACTGAGCATTGTCCAGTGTTATATGAGTATGTTCACATGGAGATATTTCCTAATAATCCCATTAATAGATATAATATATTCTTTTGGTAATATGAGGAAGATCTCTAAGAACATTAGAAAAAACCTGTTAACATTAGTATTCTATTTACTACTGTTACGTCAATGAATCTGTAAACTCAAAAACATTTGAGACTATTAGTTCCTATGAAATCCTCTATAAATATATAAATTTTCTTGGAGAACACTATTGATAATTTCCATTTTCTAAATGAAACTGAATCTAGTAATTCTGAGTTCATATTTTTCCTTAAACTCATTATTCTCATAAATTACTTCATATTATTGTGACTATAATTCTAACTGAAACTCCTAAAAATTCTTATTTCTTCCTCAATAGATTGATTTAAAAAAATCTTATCTTTTGTATTTATTTTGCACAACTTAATCACCACAAACAAGTAAGCTAGTTAAAGCCAATGGGAGTTATGAATTATATTATTTTAGTTGAAATGAGTTAATTTTTATATAAATTTGGGCTCAGGTCTTTTTTTTTCTGCCTATGGATATCCAATTTGTCTAGCATGATTCACTGAAAGACTATGCTTTTTCCACTGAATTGACTTTTTGCCTATGTCAAAAATCAGTTGTCCATACTTGTGTGGGGGTCCTTCTAGGTTTTCTATTTTGTTCTATTTATTGTTGTGTCTGTCCCTCCACCAATACCACATTCTCTTGATTAATATGACTATACAATATGCCTTGAAATTAGATAGAATGTTTCCTCCCATTTTTTTCATTTCCAGAATTTTTTTTTTAGCTATCCTAGTTCCTTTGTCTTTTCATGCATATTTTAGAATAATCCTCTCTGTATCTACAAAATATCTTGCTGGTATTTTAATAAGAATTACCTAAAACAGGCAGGCTCAGTCAGTTAAGTGCCTGACTCTTGATCTGGGTGCTCAGGTCTTGATTTCAAGGTTGTAAGTTCAAGCCCCACTTTGGATTCCATGCTGAGTGTGGAGCCTACTCAAAAAAAAAAAAAAAAAAAAAAAAAAAGGAATTACCTAACACTCGTATAGCAAGCTGGGAGGAATTAGCACTTTTATCATGGTGACTTCCAATTCAAGGATATAAAATGTCTCTCCATTTATTCAGATCCTCTTTGAGTTTTTTTAATCAGCATTTTGTAGTTTTCTGCATACAAGTCCCTTACATGTTTTGTTAGATTTTTACCTAAGTATTTAATATTAAGTGATTATGATGGTATTGTATTTCAAATGCTAATTTCTACATGTTCACTGCTAGAATATCAAAATACAATAGATTATTGTATGTTGATCTTGTATCCTGTGACCTAATTAAATTCTTTTATTACTTTCAGAAGATTATTTTGGGATATTCTCTTTGGATAATCTATGTAGAAAACCATACTTTCTGCAAATAAAGGCAATTATATTGCTTCCTTTCTGATTTGTATGATATTTGTTTTTTTCTTATTTTATTGTGCTGGATAGAATTTCCAGTACTATGTTGATAAGCAGGTGAGAAATATTCAGCTAGATCTGTTTAGCAAGTCTTTAAATTAAATGCAAAGAATGAGTGTAGACTACTTGAGAGTATAGAAACCCTAGGATACAGCTCTTGAACATGTACAACGTGATCTCCACAAAAGGCATGAAAAAGACTGAGGTAAGGGCTGGAGGAGGTGAGCAGCCTTGGCTGCAGAAAGTCATGAAGCTTTGCCCCAAATCTTCTCCACTATGGAACAAATGTCTTAAGCTTCTGGAGGAAGTGCAGGAAATCTTGTTGTACCTAGGACACAGAATAAGACTCATTAAAGCTGAGGGAAAGAAAAAGTAAAATCTTCTCTACTTCTGGGTGACAGAACAATGATCTGGGCTCAGATCATTAGGAGTTTCCTATGGATGGGGGAAAGGCAACATTGTTGAGAAAGTCTCACCCATTAGAACCTAATATTGGGCCTATTTAAGACAGTTTGTACCAGGAAAATAGAGAAAACTCCCCCATCATCAGGCTAGAATGCAGTAAGTAACAAGCTACAGAAGTCTACTGATAGAGGATGGGCAAGATCATGTATAGCAAGGATTGACATTCACAAAAAAACACACAGCAACAATGTTGTATAGATAATGGTGAAAGAGTAAATGCCTTCCATCTAAGATTAGGAACAAATCAAGACTATCTACTCTTACCACTTTTATTTAACTTTATGTTAGTAGTTCTAACCAGTGCAGTTAGGTAGTTAAAATCAAAGACACCCAGATTGGAAAGAAGGAAATAAAACTTTTTATTTTCAGAGAACATGATCCTATATGTAGAAAATCCTAAAGAATCCACACACACATAAATACTACAACTAATAAGCAAGTTCAGCAAGGTCTCAGCACCAAGAACAACATGCAAACATTAATAGTATGGTATAAATACTAGCAATGAACAATCCAGGAAGGAAATGGAGAAATCAATGCCATTCACAGTATCATCAAAAAGATTAAAATATTGAGAAATATGTTTAACAAAAACATCCAATCCATGTCTTGTACACTGAAAACTAAAATTGCTGAAAGAAATTGACAGAGATCTAAATAAGTGGAGGAACATCTCATTAATCAGAAGAATCAATAATGTTAAGATGGCAATACTCCTCAGTTGACCTGAAAATGCAACATAATCCTCATCAAAATGTCAGCTGTCTTTTTTCACAGATATTTACAAGGTCATTCTAAAATTCATATAGTGGGGCACCTGGGTAGCTCAGTAGCTTAAGTGTCTACTTTCAGCTCAGGTCATGATCCTGGGGTCCTGGGATCGAGCTCTGTATCGGGCTCCCTGCTCAGCGGGGAGTCTGCTTCCCCTCTGCCTCTGCCCCTCCCTCTGCTCACTCTCTCGATCTCTGTCTTAAATAAGTAAATAAAATCTATTTTAAAAATCTAAAAAATAAAATAAAATTCATACGACATTGGGGTACAAGGCTGGTTCAGTCAGAAGAGCATGTGATTCTTGATCTCAGGGTCATGAGTGGCAGCCTCATGCTGGGTGTAGAGATTACAAAAAAAAAAAAAACACTTTAAAAAGAAAATAAAATTAACATGGCAAAATAAATGACCTGTAAGAGTCAGAACAATATTTAAAAAGAAGAACACGGGGCACCTGGGTGGTTTGTTAAGCAACCTACTCTTTGTTTTGGCACAGGTCATGATCTCAGGGTCATGAGATCCAGCCATACACAGGGCTCTGTGCTCAGGATGGAGTCTGCTTGAGACTCTCTCTCTCTCCTCTGCCCCTTCCCCCAGCACATGCTCTCTTTCTTGCTCTCAAATAAGTAAATCTAAGAAAGAAAGAAAGAAAGAAAGAAAGAAAGAAAGAAAGAAAGAAAGAAAGAAAGAAAGATGCAACAAGGTCCAAAGACTTAACACTAGCCAATTTTAAAACTTAACTACAAACCTGCAGTAATCAAGACAGATTAGTACTGGCAGAAGGATTGACATATATGGATCAATGGAATAGGATTGATACATTTGATTACATTATATTATGTCCAGAAATGACAAATCTATAAAGGAAAAAAAGTAACTTACTAGTTGCCTTGGGCTGGGAGTAGGGAGTAGGAATAGAAGTTGATTGCAGGAACGCCTGAGTGGCTCAGCGGTTGAGTGTCTCCCTTTGGCTCAGGGCATGATCTTAGGGTCCAGGATCTAGTCCCACATGGGGTTGCCTGCATGGAGCCTGCTGCTTCCTCTGCCTGTGTCTCTGTCTCTCTCGCTTTCTCTCTGTGTCTTTCATGAATAAATGAATAAAATCTAAAAAAAAAGAAGTTGATTGCAAACAGACATGAGGCATTTTGGGGGGGGGGTGATAGAAATGTTCTAAAATTGGATTGTGCTGATACTTGTCCAACTAGATAAATTTCTTTAAAATCTTTAAATTATACACTATTAAAATAGATGAATTTTATAGTATGAAAATTGTATCTAAATAAAATTGCTTTTGGGGCACCTGGCTGGCTCAGCAGGTGACTCCTGATCTCAGGGTCATGAGTTTGATCTCCACACTGGATGTAGAGTTTACTTACTAAAAAATTATATCATACATAAATAAAAAAATAAAAATGCTTCTACCAAATTATCTTATCAAAGATCATCATTCTGCGTCGTATTTTCTTTGATTTACTAGATGATTAATACCATCTACACTATATGTATCATAATCAGCAAATTACATGTACAATAGTACAGATCAACTAAGGCAGTGTTCATTGGGGTTCCTAACCACTCCTTACCCCATGTTGGGGCAAGACTTGGGATCCTCACTTCTATGCTAAAATTCTGGTCTTCATGTGGTCATTTCAGAGTCACATGGCAACCAGTTCATAGAGTTTGCCTGCGGCAGTCTCTTGAACTTCAGTTCCATCTGAGACTTTGAGGCATAAAATGACAATTAATGGAATAGTAGTGACTAATCATAGCTAATATGAAGGATTATTTCAAATAATCACATCCTGATATATAGATGATTGGCTTCTAAAGAAAATACCCAGAACACAGAATTAGGGATGACTGGGTGGCTCTGTCAGTTAAGCATCTTACTCTTGATTTTGGCTCAGATCATGATCTCAAGGTCATGCTCAGCAGGGAGTCTGCTTGAAGATTCTCTCCCTTTCCCTCTTCCACCCCCTCTGCCCTTCTGTCCCTCTCTGCATGTGCACATTCTGAAATAAATAAAATCTTAAAAAAATAATTGTGTAATTTGGCTTTGAAACAAACATGATAATTTAATAGCTTGTTTTTATTTCTTCTCAGTTTCCAAAACAACCTGAATCCTCAGAATTTTTTTAATGATTTTGTTTATTTATTCATGAGAGATGCAAAGAGAGAGGCAGAGACATAGGCAAAGGGAGAAGCAGGCTCCCTGTGGGGAGCATGATGAGGGACTCAGTCCCAGAACCCTGGGATCACAACCTGAGCCAAAGTCAGATGCTCAACCAGTGAGCCACCCAGGCATCCCTAAAATTTTCTAAATAAATAACTGTCACAGAAATAGGTTATATCTAGGAAGTGAAAATATTTACTTATCCTTAATAAATTTCATTTGCTTTGAAATATGAAAAAGTGATTATATTCATAACATTTCCAGAAATAATTCTTGTATTATATAATTCTAGAAAATCCCCTTTAAATGATTCTCCAACATCTATTAAGGGATGAAAGGGTAAAATATTTGAAAAGGAAAAGAACTAATGGGAAGAGTAAATTAACAGTTAATAAAAGTAAAATAAACTAAATAAAGTTAATTTAATTAGTAATTGATAAAAGTATAAAAAGACTTGAAAGGAAGCATGAATTTTACATTTTCAACTCTATTCTGTGTGTAGCTGTTTTATATCCCTACCTTTTTATACTAGTCTTAAAACAGTTATTCCTATTTTATATGTCTATATTAGTTTATGAACTTAGGTGGAGGTCTTTATACTTAAGTTTACATAATTAATTTTGGTCTACCATTAATAGAGAAAATGTCTTTTACTTATTTTTTGAGAAAGAGGGAGAAAGAGAGAAAGAGAGAGAGTGAGAGCAAACACCTGGAGCAGAGGGGGAGGGAGAGAGAGAGAATCTCCATGCTGAGCATGGAGTCTGGCTTGGGGCTCAAACTCACAACCCTGATACCATGACCTAGGCTGAAATCAAGAGTCCAACCCTTAATCAACTGTCTTTTAAAGTTATCTGTTTGGCTGTAGTTACTTATGCAAATAAGATGAAGATGTTATTTTTTTACTTGAGATAAAATTGACATACAACGTTGTAATAGTTTTAAATGTACAATATGATTTTACATATGTATATTTTGCAAAATAAGTATCGAAATAAGCTTATTTAACATCCGTTAGCATGTTTACAATTTTTTTCTTGTGCTAAGAACTTATAGGGAAACCCCAGGGGTTAGAGGATGGAGGAAATAGAGAAATGCTGGTAAAAGGGTATAAATTTCCATCTATTAGATAAGTAAGGACTGAAGATCTAGTATAAAACATAGTGACTGTAGCTGATAACACCACATTGTATAATGGAAATTCACTAAGAGAGAAGAACTTAGATGTTCTCACCAAAGGAAAAAAAAATCATGAATAAATCGGAGAAGGACAAACATTATACGGTCTCATTCATTTGGGGAATATGCAAAAATAGTGAAAGGGAATAAAGGGGAAAGGAGAAAAAATGAGTGGGAAATATCAGAAAGGGAGACAGAACATGAGAGACTCCTAACTCTGGGAAACGAACTAGGGGTGGTGGAAGGGGAGGAGGGCGGGGGGTGGGGGTGAATGGGTGACGGGCACTGAGGGGGGCACTTGACGGGATGAGCACTGGGTGTTATTCTGTATGTTGGCAAATTGAACACCAATAAAAAATATATATAAATATTTATAAAATATATATAAATACATAAAAATATTTTAAACATATAAATATATATAAATATATTAAAATATATAAATATTATATATAAAAATATAAATATAACATATATAAAAACATAAATAGAACGCCGGGACACCTGCACCCCGATGTTTCTAGCAGCAATGGCCACGATAGCCAAACTGTGGAAGGAGCCTCGGTGTCCAACGAAAGATGAATGGATAAAAAAAAAAAAAAAAAAAAAAAAAAAAAAAAAAAAAAAAAAAAGATGAATGGATAAAGAAGATGTGGTTTATGTATACAATGGAATATTACTCAGCTATTAGAAATGACAAATACCCACCATTTGCTTCAACGTGGATGGAACTGGAGGGTATTATGCTGAGTGAAGTAAGTCAGTCGGAGAAGGACAAACATTATATGTTCTCATTCATTTGGGGAATATAAATAATAGTGAAAGGGAAAATAAGGGAAGGGAGAAGAAATGTGTGGGAAATATCAGAAAGGGAGACAGAACATAAAGACTGCTAACTCTGGGAAACGAACTAGGGGTGGTAGAAGGGGAGGAGGGCGGGGGGTGGGAGTGAATGGGTGACGGGCACTGGGTGTTATTCTGTATGTTAGTAAATTGAACACCAATAAAAAAAAAAAAAAAAAAGAAATATGTATACTTATTTATATAAAAATATATTTTATTTTATTATATATTTATATTATATATTATTATCATATATAATATATAATATATATTATGTACTTATATATAAATATATATTTATTATATATATTGCCTATATATAAATATATATTTATATTTATATGAATTTAATATTTATATAATTATATAAATTATAAGTTTATATATAAATCCATATATAAATATATATGATATATATTTATATGAATCATATATAAATATATATTTATATTTCTATAAATATTTATATATTTCTATATATAAATTTATATATTTATTTATATTTATATATTTTATATTTTAAATATATTTATATTTTATATATAATTTTTATATACTATATTATATATTTATATATATTTATATATTTAATATTTATAATAAATTCATATATTTATATAATTATATAAATTATCAATTTATATAATTTATATTCATATATTTATATATTTATATATATTTATATATATTATATATATAAAGACTATCCCAACAGACTTACTTTTCTTGCATTTGCTTTCAAGCGTGTTTCATATATTTTCCACAAGAGTCTGCTAATGTTTTGCTAGATCCATAGAGAATGTCCGTTTCTGTTGTTATCCAGGGTCCTGAAAATGGCCTTGTGCCATTCATATTCCAAGAAGTATTTCTCACTGGGATACAGAAAATCAACTGAATGTTGTATATTGACCTTGAACCTCTATCCGGGTTCTGCCCATGAATTTCCATCTGGGCACAGAGCAGTGGGCTCCAGCTCTGTTCGAACTTCCCACGTCGTGGCAGCGACTGATCAGAATATTGAATTTCGGCCATTCAGCGGGAGCACCGCCAAGGGGCACACGGACCCTGAAGCAAGCGGGCTCGAGCCTCCTGCGCTGCGTCCTGACGGCCAGCAGGGGGCGCGCGAACCCACCGCGGCTGGCTCGTGTGATGCGCATGCGTCGTCGGCCGGCGGAGGTCGGCGCCTTTTTCGGGGACCGGACAGAAGTTTCCTCCGGCCCAGTGAGGCGCTCCAGCGCTTCGGGACAACTTGCGCCGCGTCGTCAGGGGGGGCGCAGTTTCCTGCCCAGGCCCTGGCCGGCTGACGAGCGGCCTTGGCTGCACTTCTCCAGGACATGTTTCTGAAGAGTGAGTAGAGATCCTTTCATTTTCTAGAATGTTCCCACCTGCTTTATTCTTTACGTTCTCCTACGAAATTTTAACGAGAATTAACTAGCAAAAGCGGCCTATTCGCTGAGTGTTCTTGAGGGTCGAATTCAGAGCCTCCTGCGTCAGTTTTACGGACTCAAGACCGACCGTTTCTGCGGAGAAATCGCGGTACAGCCTCAGACAGAGGGAAACACATACATAGGAGTGAAATTAAAGAAAAAAATCAGGGCCAGACGGTCGTTCGTGGAGT
Organism: Canis lupus baileyi; assembly: GCF_048164855.1. NCBI lineage: Eukaryota > Metazoa > Chordata > Mammalia > Carnivora > Canidae > Canis > Canis lupus. The sequence goes on from NC_132876.1 coordinate 9,593,147, forward strand.
TATATCGCAGCCTGAGGCAAAGAAAAAAGAGTCGCACCCCGCTTTGCATTGCCACTTTTTTTTAAAAAATCCGGGACTCGAAGAAGGACACTTCTGTGCCTTATCCTTACTCTGTTCCCAAGCTTTGCCTTGGTAGACATTACTCCGAAAGGGGCAGGTTTTATTTATTTTATTTATTTATTTTTATTTTTATTTTTTTATTTTTAAAAAGATTTTAATTATTTACTCATGAGAGAGACGCAGAGAGAGTGGCAGGCTCCATGCAGGGAGCCCGACGTGGGACTCGATCCGGGGCTCCAGGGACATGCCCTGGGCTTAATGCAGGCGCTAAACCGCAGGGATCCCCCTTTTAAAAGATTATTTATTTATTTAATATTTTATTTATTCATGAGAGACACACAGACAGAGAGGCAGAGACACAGGCAGACGGAGAAGCAGGCTCCATGCACCGGGAGCCTGATGTGGGACTCGATCCCGGGTCTCCAGGATCATGCCCTGGGCCTAAGGCAGGCGCTAAACGGCTGAGCCACCCAGGGATCCGTTTTTTAAAATTTTATTTATTTATTCATGAGAGACACAGAGAGAGAGAGAGAGAGAGGCAGAGACACAGGCAGAGGGAGAAGCAGGCTCGCCGCAGGGAGCCCGACATGGGACTCGACCCAGGACCCCAGGATCACGCCCCAGGCCGAAGGTGGCGCTAAAGCCCTGAACGCCCCCACCTGGGCTGCCACCTGCAGATTTTATTATAACGTAGGCAAGGCCACCTTCCTGAGTAGAACAATGAATATGACATCCCTGTTTTCGCTTCTTTAAAAAAAAAAAAAAGAGATGTAATTTACATCCCACAACATACATTGGTTTCATGTTATTCGATTCAAAGAGTTTTAGGGAATCTGCAGGTGTGCACCCATTACTATAATTAAATTTACAGCAGTACCTTCAACTCTAAAAGACATTTATTGCTCATTTGTGTTTGGCTTCCTGTTCCCCTAGCTCCAGGCAACCACTGTTCTATGTTCTTCGCTTTGGATTTGAATTTCTGGACATACCATGTAAATGGAGTCATAAAATATCAGGTATTTTATGCCCGTTACATTTTTCCGATTATCATATTGTTTTCAAGACACATAGATGTTGTAGCATGTTCCAGTACCTCATTCCCTTTTTATGGATGAATACTATTCTGTGGTATAGATAGACCACATTTTGGGTATCTCTTCATCAGTTGATGGACATTTGGGTTGTTTCCAGTTTTCAGCTATTGTGAATAATGCTACCAGGAGCATTCATGGGCACCTTCTGGTCTGGATCTATATTTACCTTGAGTATATAACTAGGTGTGCAAGTGCTAGATTATAGGTGAACTCTGTGTTTTGAGGAATAGCTAAGGTGTTTTCCAAAGTGGCTTAATTACTTTCCAATCTTCATAGCACTGTATGATTTTTCTAGTTTCTCCCCATCATCACCAATACTTGTCACAGTCTTTTTTTTTTTTACTGTGACCTAGTGACTATAAAGTGGTATCTCACTGTATTTTAAATTTATATTTCTCTAATGACTAATCATAGTAATCATATTAGGTGCTTATTGACCATTAGCATATATTCTTTGGTTAAGTATCTATTCAAATCCATTTCCCCTACCATTCATTCATTCATTCATTCATGATAGACACACCAAGAGAGGCAGAGAGATAGACAGAGGGAGAAGGGAAAAACAGGCTCCTTGTAGGGACCCTGATGCAGGACCTGATTCCTGGACCAGGATCACACCCTGAGCCAAAGGCAGATGCCCAACCACTGAGCCACCCAGGTGTCCACTATTTCCCCTACTTTTTAAAAATATTTTACTTTTAGGGCACCTGGGTAGCTCAGGTGTTAGAGCATCTGACTCTTGATCTTAGGGTCATGAGTTCAAGACCCATGCTGAGTTTGGAGCCTTCTATAAAAAAATAATTTTATTTTTAAATAATGTCTAACCCAACGTGGACATGAACTTACAACCCCAAGGTCAGGAGTTGTATACTCTACCGACTGAGCCAGCCAGGCAGCCCTCTCCTACTTTTTAATTAGCTTGCCTTCCATTTCATCAAAGAAGACACATAGATGGCAACAGACACATGAAAAGATGCTTAATATCACTGATCATCAGAAAAATACAAATCAAAACTACAATGAGATATCATCTCACACAGGTCAGAATGGCTAAAATTAACCACACAGGAAACAACAACAGAATAGCTAAAAGTAACAACACAGGAGGGGATGTGGAGAAACAGGAATCCTCTTACACTGTTGGTGGGAATGCAAACTGCTGCAGCCACGGTGGAAAACAGTATGGATGTTCCTCAAAAAGTTAGACATAGAAACTACTCTGTGATCCAGGAATTGCACTACTATGTGTTTTTCCAAAAGATACAAAAATACTGATTTGAAAGAATACAAGCATCCTGATGTTTATTGCAGCAATATCAATAATAGCCAAACTATGGAAAGAGCCCAAATGTCCACTGACTGATGAATGGATAAAGAAGATGTGATATCTACATACACAATGGAATACTACTCAACCATCTCATTCATAAAAAAAAGAACAAAATCTTGCCATTTGCAATGACATGGATGGATCTAGAGACTATAAGGCTAAGCAAAATAATTCAGAGAAAAACAAATACTATATGATTTTACTCATATGTGGAATTTAAGAAACAAAACAGATGAACATGGGGGAGGGGGAAGAGAGAGGTCAACCAGAAAAGGGACTCTTCATTATTGAGAACAAATTCAGGGTTACTAGAGGGGAGGTGGGCAGAGGGATGGGTTGAATGGGTGACAGGGATTAAGGAGGGCGCTTGTGATGAGCACTGGGTGTTGTATTAAGTGATGAATTATTGACTTCTGCATCTGAAACTAATATTACACTAACTACAGTCACTGTGTTAACTAACTGTAATTTAAACAAAAACTTGAAGGGATGCCTGGGTGGCTCAGTGGTTGAGCATCTGCCATTGGCTCAGGGCGTGATCCCGGAGTCCTGGGATCGAGTCCCACATCAGGCTTCCTGCATGGAGCCTGCTTTTCCCTCTGCCTGTGTCTCTGCCTCTCTCTCTCTGTCTCTCATGAATAAATAAATAAATTAATAAATAAATAAATTCTTAAAACTTGAAGAAAAAAGAAAACAACAAAAATAATTAACTTGTTTTATTATTAGGTTGTAGGGATTATTTATATAATATGCATTTGACTCCTATCAGATACAAGAACTACAAATATTTTCTACCATAATAAGTTAATTCAGGAATTCTTGATGCAAGCTGAAATTTTCCTTTCCTCCTTTCCAAATTCCTCTAAAGATTAATGCTTCAAGAAAACCACATGGCTAGGTTGTGTCAGAGATAAGGTGGGAAGGGCAAAAAATGAAATATACAAAAATTAGAATGTTTCTTGTCACAATTAATAACTAGTGAAGACAATGAATGTGAGAAATGAGAAAACATACATATCAAAACTCCAAATATGCAAAACTGTTAGACATAAATTTATCTTACTCTTTCTAGACATATATAAAGAAGGCTGCATATATTTCCAGGAGAACCAAAGCTGGATTTCTTGCCTACTTTTGTACTTACATCAGGGGTTAAGCTCCATCTCTTCTGAGAACCCCGTCCTATAAATTGTGATTAACTACCATTGGCCTACTGGTTTTAGAGTCTTAACATACATAGAAAGCCTGAGAAACACCTTGAGAATGCCTGACATCCAATGGCTGCCAGGGCCCTCTTGAGTTCAGGGAAAGCAGCTGAGGGGCACCTATAGCTCCACCCCCACCACTGGTCCAAAAGCCACTACAAACTTTATTCTTGTTGAGCATCACTCTACGCAGACAAGTTCTCTGGTTAGGGCACTGCACACTGCAGGGCTGTAATGGAGGAATGCCCACTCCCCCCTACACTCTCAGTATAGCTTTCATTTCTCTCTCCACCACATCATCATGAGCATACCCAACATTTTCCCATAACCCTAGAGAATGCTGACCCACTGCCCTCCAACTTGCAAACCTCCCTCAGTTGGGATCTCATCACCTGCTCTACATTTACCTGGATGATTATTAGGACTCAGAAGAGTATTGTTCCTGTGTTTTCTTCTATTAGGAAGTATCTTTACCTTCTCTAACCTCTGGTGTTCACATTGTCAGGAATGGAACTTTGAAAATGGTTTGCTTTTCCAAAAAGACAAGAACAGTCTCCCACCATACTTCTCTGTGCCCCAAAAGCCCCTACAATTCACGTTACAGAAAAGCAATGACCACAGCCCTGGCTGGAACCCTGGTAATGAAAGTGGAGATGGGTCAAGGGTGTGAGTATAGAAAGGGTAGAAATCTTATTTCCTCCTCTATCCCCTAACCCAGGCCAGCTGAACCAGTAAAGCAGCCAAGGATGGAAGGACAGTGCCCAGCTTTGCCATTCTCCAAGGACCCTTCCCTTGGGCATCTGGGATTGGCCAAACTCCGTAAGAGGAACTGAACTTATTCAGTGATTTCCTCAAATATTTTGTATGTGCTAGTGCAGGATTAGTCATGAGAGGACGTGAGGTGCTGCAGTGAGGCGATCAGACACAGACACTGGTCAGGGATGAACTTGATGGCTGTGAGATGTAAAGACAGTTATTAAATTTTTTTCCTTATTTTTTTTGTCATCAGTAAATATATATATATATATATATATATATATATATATATATATCATAGGTTCTAGTAAGAACTCAATAAATGCATGTGTGTGAAAAACTTCGAAAAATCCTTGGCACATTGTAAGCATTTTGTGTTGACTTGTTTCTGCCATTTATGTTGTTAGTATTAATCCATCCTACATCATCCTATTTCCTTGGGCAAGTCCCTTGTCCATCTGTGATATGAAGATTGTGATGCACTGAATACATATGGCCTCTTCCAACACTGACTTTTTAAAAATTAAGATATAACTACCATAACATCTACCCTTTAAAGTTTACAACTCAGTATATTTTAGTTTATTCAGGGGGTTGTGCAATCATTACCACGTCTTATGCCAGGATGTTTTCATCACTTCGAAAGGAACTCTATATCCACTAGCAGTCACTGAGGATCCCCCTTCTCCAGCACCTGGCAACCACTATTCTACTTTATATCCTTTGTGAATTTGCTTATAATGGACATTGCATATAAATGAAATCATTTGATATATGGCCCTTTGTATCCATTTTCTTATACCTGGCATATTTTCAAGGCTTACTAATATATCATTACTTCATTCTTTATTTTATCACTCAACACTATTCCATTGTATGGATATGGAAACTGTGTTTGTCCATTCATCTGTACATGGTCATGTGTGTTACTTACATTTTTTAGCTCTTATGAATAACAGTTAAATGAATATTTGTGTGCACATTTTTGTGTAGACATGTGTGTTGACTTCTTTTGGGTGGAATTGACCTAGGTAAAATTGCTGGGTCATACAGTAACTCTATATTTGAACATTTTGAGGGACTGCCAGACTTTGTTCCAAAGTAGCTGCCATATTTACATTCTCACCAGCAATGATTTCTCAACCTCACAAAGAATTGCTATTGTTGGGGTGCCTGAGTGGCTCGGTTGAGCATCTGACTCTTGGTTTTGGCTCAGGTCATGATCTCATGGTCACAAGATTGAGCCCCATGTTGGGCTCTGCACTCAGAGTGGACTCTGCTTTAGTTTCTCTCTCCCTCTCCCTCTGGCTCACGCTCTCTCTCAAATAAATAAATAAATAAAATCTTAAAAAAATCATTGCTATTGTCTTTTTTTCTTAATCTTACAGGATGTGAAGTCGTATCTCATTGTGATTTTGATTTGCATCCCCCTAATAACTAATGACATTGAGCATCTTTTAATGTTCTTATTGGCCCATTTATCTTTTTTGAAAAAGTCTCTAGATCCTTTTCCCATTTTTAAAAAAGATGTATTTCAGAGTGAGAGAGTGCACAAGCAGAGGGGGGCAGGCAGAGGAAGAGGGAGAGGGGAAGCAGACTCCTTGCTGAGCAGGGAGCCCAGAATTGGGCTCATTGGGCTCAATCCCAGGACCCTGAGATCATGACCTGAGCTGAAACCAAGAGTCAGCCACTTAACTGACTGAGCCACACAGGCAACCAGATCCTTTTATCATTTTTAAAAATTGGATTGTCTTCTTATTAAGTTGTAAGAGTTAGTGATATAACCTGGATAATAAGTTCTTATCAAATATAAAATTTGCAAGTATTTTTTCCCATTCTGTGGGTTGCCTTTTCACTTTTTTTTTAAAGATTTTATTTGTTGATGAGACTGAGAGAGAGAGAGAGAGAGAGAGGCAGAGACATTTGCAGAGGGAGAGGCAGGCTCCCTACAGGGAACCTGATGGAGGACTTGATCCCAGATTCCAGGATAACAACCTGACCCAAAGGCAGACACTTAACCACTTAGCCACCCAGGCACCCACCTTTTCACTTTTTAATAGTGTCCTTTGAAGCACAACGTTTTTATGTTTTTTATTGAAGTATAATTGACATACAATATTATATTAGTTTCATTTATACAACACAGTAATTTGACATTTGTATACATTGCAAACTGATCATAGTATGTCTAGTTACCTACTGTCATCATACAAAGTTAATACTAATATTATTGACTGTATTCACTGTGCTATACATATATCTCCATTACTTATTTATTTTATAACTGGAAGTTTGTATCTCTTGATCCTCCCAAATGTTTTATTTTAATTTATTTTATTTAAAGATTTTTATTTATTTGACAGATAGGGAGAGAGCGTGAGTGCACTAGAGGGAGGGGTAGAGGGAGAGGGAAAGAGAACAAAAAGCAGACTCTGCACTGAGCACAGGGCCCAGTGTGGGGCTTGATCACATGATCATGGGGTCATAGCCCGAGCTGAAACCTGAAGTCGGATGCTTAACCAACTGTGCCACTCAGGTGCCCCTAAATATTTTGTTTTTGGTGAAGTCTATAAATGTGGCTAATTACTACTAGAATTACTACTCCAACATGATGATATTGGAGTGGTGATTAAGCTTAGCTAATGGATTGGATTGTTCAGAGTGCTTGTATGCTGAGATCCAAGGATATAAGTTCTCAAGGATAAACAAACTAAATTATCAATAAATTTGTTTCATTAGGTGTATGACTGCATATAAAAATGACGTGATTACTTCCGTTTCTAGATTGTGTTTAGTTTATAGCAGTATTTTTATGTGCATTGGCTCATTTAACCCTCTTGACAGATCATTGAGGCAGAAGTAATAATATTTTCTGTCATGAGTTTTATTATGCAGATTAAATGAGTAGAATCACAAAATAGCTCTTAGCATAGTGCCTAAATGTTAGTGAGAACTGGGTAAATGTTAATAATTGTCATTGTTATAATTGTTTTTTTTAATATATTTTTTAAGTCTTTATTTATTCATAGAGATGTAGAGAGAGGCAGAGACACAGGCAGAGGGAGAAGCAGGCTCCATGCAGGGAGCTTGACGTGGGACTCGATCCCAGGACTCCAGGATCATGCCCTGGGCTGCAGGCGGCGCTAAACCGCTGCGTCACTGGGGCTGCCCTTGTTATAATTGTTGTTACTAGTTGTAAGGCCAGGAATATTCCTTTTTACAGATTGGGAAGCTTGAGACTTTAATTTGTTTAATGTGGTAGGAGCTAAATTAATAAAAAAAATCTGTGTGTAATTAGAATTTAAAGATACTACTTTCTGATTCTAATATTTTAGACACAACTATAGAAAGAAAAAATTAGTATTCGACCCACATATCCAGCCTCAACCATTACCAAATACCCTGTACTAATCTGTCCACATTTTTTTCTTTGCTGACACAATCATCTACTAACTCATAAATGTGTACAAATAAAGCTTTTTCTTCCACCTCGTTTTGTTTGTGCAAGTATGACCTCATTCTGTTTTTCTGCATCTTCTTTCCTTTTCTGACTTCTTTGCTTAACAAAAGATAGTGTATGTTCCTTTCTGGATTGTGATTTTATGCTTCATATTTTATACTCTACCTCTTTAACCCATGTGGAATTTATTTGGGTAAATACTGGGAAGTTGGTCTTTCAGGTTTCTTTTTTTTTTTTCCTGCCAGTATGAAATTGGGTCTCATAACATTTGAGCTTTCAGTTTGTTATATTGATCCTTCAGTCACTTCTTGAACCAGATAGTTGTTTTAATTATAATAGTTAGACACTGCTGTCTGGTATTTGCTCAACAAATATTTATCAGTGACAGTTACATGCTATTTTTAAACAAAAGATTCAAGAATACTTGTCCTCATGGAACTTGCATTCTAGGTGGGAGGAAAGGGCACAGACTTAAGTTATATACCATTAGAGGGTGGTGAAAATAAAGGTCAGGGGACCCTCTTGCACTGTTGGTGTGAATGCAAACTGGTGCAGTCACTATGGAAAACAGTATGGAGATTCCGCAAAACATTAAAAATAGAATCACCATATGGTCCAATAATTCCACTACTGGGTATTTACTCAAAGAATACAAAAACACTAATTTGAAAAGATAAATGCACCCCTATGTTTATTGCAGCATTATTTACAATAGCCAAAATATGGAAGCACCCCAAGCGCCCATTGATAGATGAATGGATAAAGAAGATGTATATATACAATGAAGTGTTACTCAGCCATAAAAAATAATGAAATCTTGCCATTTGTGATGATGTGAATGGATCTAGAGACAATAATGCTAAGCAAAATAAGGCAGAGAAAGACAAATACCATATGATTTCACTCATATGGAGTTTAAGAAACAAAACAAATGAACAAAAAAAGATGTGAGAAATTCCAGACTCTTAACTATAGAGAACAAACTTATGGTTACCAGACCGGGGGAAAATGGGTGAAATAGATGAAGAGGATTAAGAGTACACTTCTCTTGATAAGCACTGAGCAATGTATAGAAATAAGTTGCTATATTGTACACCTGAAACTATTATCGCTTTGTATGTTGACTATAGTGGATTTAAGTAAAAATAAAATAAAGTTCAACGGTTAAAATATACATCCAGGTTAAAAAAGGTTCTAGAGTTCCAGTATGGGGACAGGTTGTATAATTAAATAAAGTGATCAAGGAAATCTTTGAAGGGTAGCAGAATATGCCACTGTAAAATATGCCATTTTGGTATTTTGATTACTTTGAACAGTAGTCTTTTGAAAAATAACGAAGTTGACTTTCTCTGAACTCCCCTTATCTACCTAAAGGCAGAGCCTTCAAAAAGAACTCAGGTGTCATAAATCCCTTCCAAGAGTTTCATCAAGGGAAGATTGACTTTTGTCATAGGAAAGGAGACTAGAAGTCAACGGTACACTCAGACAAATGTCACAAACCATCATACCTCCTACCTATTCTTCTAAGGACCCATTTGTCTTTCCTAAAAATCAGATGTAATCATTATACTGCATTTCTGGTGGAGTAGTCACACAGGTCAAGAATGAAGCTACTTAAAAATACTTTGCTAAACTGCAAATCAGCCAACACGCTAAGGTTTTTTTTTTTTTTTTAACCAAAATATGGTTCTAATTCTGTAGCCCATATTTATGAATAACATATTGCTTTGCTATCCAAAATCCAGTCATCTTTTGGTATATGAGTCCAGAGAACAACCTGTCTCTAATACATGTGATTTAAGGCCCACTGAGGGCAGTATTGGCATTGACTATGACCATATGTCTGCCAGAGCATTTGGGGTTTTGTTTGTGGAGGGAGCACCCAAATCAGGGATGCTGCTTGATTCTCCTGTATGGAGACATGTAGCATTTAGTACAAATGAGAATGTGGTGGCTGTTTAAAAACAAAAACAAAAACAAAAACCTTTACTATTATTAGAGGTACAATTTTCACTTGATTTTCATGATGCAATGCAAACTCATAGAATATATTATCTAGTTAGAAATCCCAAGATAATAAGGTAAAAACTATGAAAACTATTAAGACAGTCAAATCAGGTAAGTAAAAACTAATTATATATAATATATATTAATGTAACAATATATAATGTAATAATATAATTATTGCAGGGGAAGAACATTTTTTCTCTACCCTTCTGGATTCTTTTGCCTGGTCTATTAATTAAATTGACGTAAGACAGATTAACAGGAGAAAAAAAAATGTTTTGGAGCCCTACAAAGGCTTGAGGGGGCTCAGAGGCATTGAGGCTTGGATGCTATCCTGAGCTAAGCAGACAGGGGTAGCGGATCTAGGGCTTCAAAGGGAAGGAAGACAGTTCACAGGAAGACGTGAAGAGCAAATGTTTGGTAAACAAATGTTTGTCCTGCCATGCAGACAGTGGGACACAGGGAGGAATCTGATCGCTAGGCTCTGTGGCGCTCCTTCCAGCTTACCACACCTAGCTCAGACTCTCTGTACTTCTCTCTGGTGATAGCTCTTTTCCTGGACCAGGCCCTCTATCAAAATTCTTAGAGGCATTTAAGGGAGAGGTAAAAGCTTTTCCTGAATCTTTTAAGTCTTGATTATCTTCAGCTGAAATAATCCATGTACCAAAGTGGCACATTTTGGAGAATCTCCTTCTGAACCTCTCTATTATGTGTGTGTGCATGTGTGTGTATGTGTGTGTAAAGTCACAATAAAAGGAAAAATATCTAATGCCTTTATATGAATAAATCTATCAAGAATTGTTCTGGGATCCCTGGGTGGCGCAGCGGTTTGGCGCCTGCCTTTGGCCCAGGGCGCGATCCTGGAGACCCGGGATCGAATCCCACGTCAGGCTCCCGGTGCATGGAGCCTGCTTCTCCCTCTGCCTATGTCTCTGCTTCTCTCTCTCTCTCTGTGCGACTATCATAAATAAAATAAAAATTTAAAAAAAAAAGTTTAAAAAGAATTGTTCTAAAGCTATAAAGAGAAACCACAGTATCTCCTAAGTCATATGAAAGGAGCCTGGAATGAACAGATCTTCATTTTACTGTAAGGGAACATTTGATATTTGTAATGAGGTTTCTTCCCCTAAATTCAATGTATGCTTTATGATAATTGTACAAAAAAAATCACACAATCTTCCCTGAATTTGACAAAGTGGTGTTAAAGTCATCCAGAAATACACTTGGGTACATACATATTCTGATAAAATCTGAAAACGGCAAGACTAATGAAAGATATTTACCACACCAGGCACTCACTGGCATTTTAAAGTTGGAAAAATTGGCCCAGTGTTATGTGGGCTCACACATTGACTATCAGGTCAGTGGAACCATATTAATGAAACAAATGCTGGGGAAACAGCAGAAGACAGTGATAAAGTGTGAAAAGTGTTACTTTGCAACCAAAAGATTCAGTCTGATTTTTTAAAAAGATGTTTTTATTTTTTTAAAGATTTTATTTACCTATTCATGAGAGACACACACAGAGAGAGGCAGAGACACAGGCAGAGGAAGAAGCAGGCTCTGTGCAGGGAGCCTGACATGGGACTTGATCCTGGGACTCCAGGATCACGTCCTGGGTTGAAGGCAGGTGCTAAACCGCTGAGCCACCCAGGGATCCCCAAGATGTTTTTATTTTTATTTTTATTTTTTTTATTTTTTTTGTTTTTATTTTTAAATAATCTCTACACACATGGGGCTTGAACTCACAACCCTGAGATCAAGAGTCGCATGCTCTACAGACTGAGCTAGCCAGGCACCACTCAGTCTGACTTTTTAAGTTTTTATTTTAATCACCTGGTGCTCATCACGATAAGTGCACTCCTTAATTCCCATCACCTATTTCACCCATCCCACCACTCACCTCTCCTCTGCTGACCATCAGTTTATTGTCTATAGTTAAGTCTGTGTCTTAGTTTCCCTTTCTCTGTCTCTCTCCCCCACCATGCTTGTTTTGCTTATATTCCACATATGAGTGAAGTCATGGTATTTATCTTTCTCTTATTGACTTATTTCACACAGCTTTATACTCTCTAGCTCCATCCGCGTCATTGCAAATGGCAAGATCTCATTCTTTTTTTAAAAAAGATTTTATATATTCATGAGAGACAGAGAGAGAGAGAGAGAGAGAGAGAGAGAGAATGAGGCTAAGCCATAGGCAGAGGAGAGAGAGAGAGAGAGAGAGAGAGAGAGAGGGGCTGAGCCATAGGCAGAGGGAGAAGCAGGCTCCATGCAGGGAGCCCGATGTGGGACTTGATCCCGGGACCCCAGGATCATGCCCTGAGCCAAAGGCACACGCTCAACCACTGAGCCACCCAGGCGTCCCTCATTCTTTTTTTAATAAAGATTTTATTTATTTATTCATGAGAGACACAGAGACAGAGGCATAGACATAGGTTGAGGGAGAAGCAGGCTCCCCACTGGAACTTGATGTGGGACTTGATCCCAAGACTCCAGGATCATGACCTGAGCCAAATGCAGATGCTCAACCACTGAGCCACCCAGGTATCCCTATTCTTTTTTATGGCTCAATAATCATCTGTTATGTAAATATATGTTTTGTTATGTAAATATATGTATATATATAATATATATATGTTTAAGGTGGTGGCTTGGGCCATTTGGGAAGATACTCAATTTTCCTGGGTCTTTCTCATGTATATAGGAAGTATACATGTTATTAAACTTCTGTTTCTCTCCTGTTAATCATATATATATAATATTATATAATATATATAATCTTGTAATGTCTTCTTTATATATTCATCTACCAATGGACACTTTTGCTACTTCCATAATTTGGCTGTTGTAAATGCTACAATAAACATAGGGGTGCATTTATTTTTTTGAATTAGTTTTTTTTTTTTTTTTTTTTTGGGTAAATAACCAGTAGTGGAATTATTGGGCCATATGGTAGTTCTATTTTTGAGGGACTTCGTACTGTTTTCCACAGTGGCTGCACCAGTTTATATTCCCACCAAAAGTGTAAGAGGGTTCCCCTTTCTCCACATCCTCATCAATACCCGTTGTTTCTTGTGTTGTTGATTTTAGCCGTCTGACAGATGTGAGGTGATATTATTTTGATTTGCATTTCTGTGATGATAAGTGATGATGAGCATCTTTTTATGTGTCTGTCAGCCATCTGGATGGCTTTCTTAGAAAAATACTCATGTCTTCTGCCTCTTTTTTAATTGGATTACTTATTTCTTTGGGTGTTGAGTTGTATAAGTTCTTTATATATTTTGGATGCTAACCCTTTATGAGATATGTCATTTACAAATATCTTCTCCCATTTCATAGGTTGCCTTTTAATTTTGTTGATGGTTTCCTTTTCTGTGCAGAAGCTTTTTATTTTAATGTAGTCCGAATAGTTTATTTTTGCTTTTGTTTCCCTTAACTTAGGAGACATATCTAGAAGGAAGTGATTGTGGCTGATGTTAAAGAAGTTACTGCTTATGTTCCCTTCTAGGATTTTTATGGCTTCAGGTCTTTAATCTTTTGGACTTTAATCCATTTTGAATTTATTTTTGTTTATGATATAATGAAGTGGTCCAGTTTCTTTCTCATGTTGTTGTCTAGTTTTTCCAACACTGTTTGTTGAAGAGACTGTGTTTTTCCCATTGCAGATGCTCTCCTGCTTTGTTGAAGATTAATTGACCAATGAATTGTGGAATTGTAGTCTGGTTCTAGTACTTACTAGCACCATGAACTTGGTGAAATCACTTAATATTCTTGGGTTTCTGGTTCCTTATTTTTTCGAATGATTATGATAATGATAGACACCAATGTGAGGGTTAAAGGATATAGCATATTTGTAAGCATGTGGAAAGTATAATTCCATGTATTTGGTATTCCTCAATCTTTTGCTTTTCCTTTTTTAGCATGTTTAAATGATTTTCATATTTTCTTTCTTTTTTTTAAGATTTTATTTATTTGAGAAATCGAGAGAGAGGCAGAGACACAGGCAGAGGGAGAAGCAGGCTCCATGCAGGAAGCCTGACGTGGGACTTGATCCCGGGTCTCCAGGATCATACCCTGGACCGAAGGCAGTGCCAAACCGCTGAGCCACCCGGGTTGCACGATTTTCATATTTTCTATATTGCATTATCTTTTCATCATTTTAATTAGTTCAAATGGCTACATTGTGCCAACTGATTATTCTTTCATAATATAGAGTATCAGATCAGTCTTAGTCTGTTTGGGCTCCTATAACAAAATATCCCAGACTGTGTGCCTTATAAACAAGACAGATTTATTTCTTATAGTTCTGGAAACTGGAAGTTCGAGATCAGGGTGCTAGCATGGTCAGGTGAAGGCTCTCTTCTGGGTTGCAGACTTCTTGCTGTGTCCTCACATGGCAGAAGGGGCTAGAGATTTTTCTGGGGTTTCATAAGGCACTAATTACATTCATGAAGGCTTTACTTTCATGTGTCCACATAGAGGAAGAAAAAGGATTTTCCTTCTACCATTCTTATTGGCTGAGAACCCCCCTCCCCATAATACAAGATTAACAGGAGAGAAACAGAAGTTTATTTTTTTAAAAGATTTTATTTATTTATTCATGAGAGACACAGAGAATTTGAGAGAGACAGACAGACAGACAGGCAGGCAGAGGGAGAAGCAGGCTCCATGCAGGGAGCCAGACCTGGGACTGGATCCTGGGACTCCAGGATCACACCCTGGGCCGAAGGCAGGGGCTAAACCACTGAGTCACCCAGGGATCTCCAAAACAGAAGTTTAATAACATGTATACTCCCTGTATACATGAGAAAGACCCGGGAAAATTGAGTATCTTCCCAAAATGGCCCAAGCCACCTCCTTAAATAGCATCTCCAGCAAAAGGCACAAGACAGATCTGGGAGGTGGAGGGAGCCGGTTAATGTGAGGTAACCAGGAAAAGCACAGTAAATAAGGGTAAGGTTGTTCTTTAGATTTAAGTCTTTGCCTCTTCCATTACTAAGAGTTTCTGGAGATTAGAGTCATCCATCTCTTCCTAGTATAGAAAGAGAGATACCCTTAATAAATGGAGATTTTCTTTATAAATATCAATGTTCCTTACAAAAGGATACTTCAGCGTGGTTTTCAGAGCCTCTCTTCTGTCTGCTTTTTCTTAAAAATAACTAGCTCAAGATAATCCATATGCCAAAAAGACATATTTTGAAGTGGTATATTCTTCTCCTTCATCCTAATCACTTCCAAAGTCCCCACCTACTAATATAAACACATCTGGGGGTTAGGATTCCACCATTTGAATTTTGAGAGGACACAGACATTCAGAACCTAGCAAGGTCTCAATGCAAAATTCTAATTTTTGTGGCTGCAACTGTGCAACGACCCATTAAAAATAGGAGTTTATAAAATAAAATAAATATCCATTTCAAATCAATATCTGGATCGGATAGTGGCATTGTGTGTCTGCAGTCCACTCAGTCCCAAATATGCAAAACTAGTGGAAAAAATAACTCAGGATATTAAAGTCCATTAGTCATTACCATAAGTATTATGGTTCTTGCTTAATTAACCCTGACTGGAAATTTTCCATATCACATGAGATTAAAAGCCCTTTGAGTTCATGAGCAATGTACATTTTAATAGAGACCAAAGGGAAGAAAAGATGTCATTACCTCACATATACAAAGCTTTATGAATAAAGAGAGAACTATAATAATGTAGCTTTATCACTAAATACATAAACCAAGGCAACTTAAGTGATTATTTACAATGTATTCTTCTCAGATTCTATTTTTAATATTCTGACTATAAAGGTTCCTGCTCATAAAAAACAATCTATTATATTATGTGAGTTACTGAAAGCCAGTAATGGTAGAGGAATGGATTCTAGATGATGGCTTTTTTAGTTTCATTATCTGCAGGGGTAAGCTGATATGATTCTCATCTTTTATAGTGGACCTTATAAGGAGCCTAAAGGAGTTTTGGGGAATATACACGTTAGTTTGAGTCCCCATGCAACCAGTGGTAGCCTTATCACTTTTTTAATTTGAATATAGTTGACACACAATATTACAATAGTAGCCTTATCACTTTGATTAAATTAATTTTCTAAGTCTCACTTCTTCCATCTATTAAAATGAGAATACTGATACTTCTCTTACATGGTCTTTAGTAAAATAATATGCATGTAAGGGGCTTAGCATTGTACCTGCTAATAGAAAACACCCCAAATACCAGCTTTTGATATTATTAGGTCACCTATCAAACAAGATGGATTAGAATAGTTTTTCCAATATGCTTAATTAATAAAGGAGTGTTTTTAGATAATTACAAAAACTCACTAGGAAAATTCCTTTTCTATTTTTAATATAATTGACACATAAAATTACATCATTTTCAGGTATACAGCATAGTGATTGTACAACTCTGTACATTATGCTCTATTCACCACAAGTGTAGTTACCATCTGTCACCCTGTGGCAGTGTTATACTAGCATTAACTTCATTTCCTTTGTTGTATAGGAAAGTTCCTTTTATATTTAAAAATATTTTATTTACTAATTTTAAAGAGAGAGCACAAGCAGGGGGAGAGGGAGAGGGACAAGCAGACTGCCTGCAGAACACAGAGCACAATGTGGGTTTGAAGCAAGTCTGTCTCAGGACCCTCAGATCATGACTTGAGTTGAAGTCAGACAGTTAATCAACTGAGCCACTCAGGTGCCCCAGGAAAGTACCTTTTAAAGTGAGTTTTGAAATGAGGAGGAAGCCAAAAAAATGCTTAATCATTTATGTTTTTATCCATTCAACAAATATTTCTTGAATATCTGTCTGACATCATTCTGAATATCAGAGATTTGAATGTGAATAAAACAGACAAAATTTTCTGCTCTCATAGATATTTCTAATGGGATTGAGACAGACCATGAAAAAAAAAACAGTGTGTATGTGTATCTAGATAGATATCCTATGTAGATCTGTGTGGTTGTGTATATCTATTTAGATACCTAGATGTCTTATACCTCATATGGTGATCATAAGCACTATGGAGAAAAAATAAATCAAGGAAAGGGGTTAAGGAGTGCTGGGGAATGTGATTTTGGAAATTTATTAGTGTGATCAAGTGTATCTTCACTGGTAAGGTGATTTTTGAAAGAAGATATCAAGTACATCTGCACTGATAGGTGATTTTTGAATGAAGATCTAAAGGAAACGAGCAGTAGAGCCCAGAAGATATGGGAAAGAACATCCTAGGAAAAGAAAAGCAATTATAAAGGCCCTGGGGTGGAAACTTTTATGTCATTTCAGAGATAAGGCAAGGTAGCTGGAGCAGAATGAGCAAAGTGGAAAAATCAAAGGGGTAAAGTCAGGTAATGTAAAGCCATGCCATATGGGGGGCCTTTAGGAGATTGTAAAGACTTTGGCTTTATCTCTGAATGAAATGAGAAAATTTTGCAATGTTTTAGAAGAAGTGACAATGTAACTTAAGCTGTGAAATACTCCATCGCCTCATCTCGAAGATTTGAAACTAAAGGTAGTTTTGACTCAGCACATGGGTATAATATTCCACAATGCCAGAACTGCCTAGTGGAAAAGTGCTTTGAAAGTCATCTTGCCTCTAGAAAACCCCTATGGAGCCTGTAGGTAATAAAACTGCCTAGTGGAAAAGTGCTTTGAAAGTCATCTTGACTCTAGAAAACCCCTATGTAGCCTGTAGGTAATAAAACAACTCCTTTTCTCAGCTATGCTAGTCTCATACTTTGGTTAGTTAAAACGGCCTAAAATTTTCATTCATCTTACAAAAATCAGTAACCATTAATGGTATTCCTATCATAGCCAACAGTCCCATGTTCTTGATCATAAATGGATACTGGTAAGACATAGTTGTATCCTATATCTAAATATGAATTTATAATCAGCTGGTTATGGGAGCAGGGATAAATCTCATTCATTCAGCCTATAAGTTTTAATTAAATGTCTACCACATGTCAGACATTGCTGTAGGAGCTAGAAAATTAGCAGTGAACAAACAAAATCTCTAGTTTAGTAGACTTTGCATTGTAGTAGTAAGATACAGAAAATAAGGAAATCTATATCAACAGTTGATAAATGATCTAGAAATATAATGCATGATAAGGGACATAGGGAGTATTAGGAGGAGAGTGGTTGCTATTTTGTATGCAGTGATCTTTTTCTTACAAGGTGATATTTGACCAGAGACCTGAAGGAAGTGAAGGAACAAGCCATGCAAATATTTGGAAACAGAACAGTGTTCTAGGCAGGGAAAAACCCAAGTGCACCAAAATACCATGCATGACATGTTAGGATTAGGAAGGATTGGGAATACCAACCAGGAAGCCCTTTCATCCAGAGTGCAATCAGTGCAGGGATGAGTATTAGAAGATGACTTTAGAGAAGTAACCAGAGGGTTGATTGTGGAGGGGCTTGTGTGGTAGAGTGTGGAATTTGAATTTTATTCAGAAAAAAATAAGCCATCTCAATTTTGGATGGAGATCTCTTACAGTCTGACTTTTGTTTTAATCATATCTCTGGCTAATGTTTTATGATCAGATTGTCACCTGAGTCAGAGTACAAAAACAGGGAGACCAGTTTGAAGGCTATTGCAATAATCTAGTCAAGAGATAATATTTAGACCATAGTGTTATTTTTGGGATGTGGTGAAAGTCCACTTATTTCTAGAAATCTTTTGAAGTACTAATGGACTAGATTGATGGCGTGAATGAAATTGAGGAGTCATAGTTAACTCCAAAGCTTTTGCCTGAGCAGTTGGTAGAATGGAGATACCATTAAGGGTGATGGTGATGATGGGTATTCAAGGACATGTTATGGAATGGCAATTCAAGATGCTTATTAGATGTCCAAGTGGCAGTGTTAAGTATGTAGTTGGATATTTCATTCTGGAGCTCAAGGGAGTTGTTGGATCTGGCCTGGAACCACGTAGTTGGGATTCATGAGACTATAGATGGATTTAATATAGTGAGAAAAGATGGAATCACTTAGAAAGTAAATGTGTCTATAGTTCATAGATGAATGCAGCGTTGGGGAAGAGCTTCTTAACTTAGTGCTTAACCCCATACCCCAATCCCACACTATCACATCATTATGGAAATATTATCATCTGTGCCCCATTGCTCTTGCAAGGAGAGAAAGCTGCACCTAGCCTAGCACCAGCGAAGTGCCAGCTAGAAGCAGTGGGATACCACCAGAGTGCTTTTGCAACCTGGCTAAAATGCAGAACCAATAACATGTGCAGGCAAACTGGTCCTCTCCTGAACTTTCTCTCTTCATCCTGCCTCTATCCTATTTCACAGGTTAGGCATTTGAACAGTAAATTATATTGTCACCCTATATATGAAACACATAAAATAAAAGTGTAACATACAATAAAAATAAAGGGATAGCAAATTATATATGAGACACATATAAGCTAAAGGAAAGATATAGCAATTCTATGTCAGGTAAAATAGAGTTTGAAGTAAAAACATCATAAAACAAAAATGAGTTATTATGTAAAGATAACAGGAAAAATGGATCAAGAAGATGTAAAGATCATGAGAATAGAACTATAAAGCTGTAAATGATAGAACCACAGATAAAAGACATTTCAAAATTTTAATTGGTAATAGTAACGAACTCCTATTGGGAATTGATGGACAAGGATACAAAAACCCCTAGTTAATTGGAAGATTAAAAAAAATCACTAAGAGAGGTGATATAAAATAGTAGGTAAAAGCATGGATTCTGAAGACAGACAGCCTGGGTTCAAATACCATCTCTACTCTCTGGTAGCTGTGTGACTTTGGGAAAATTATTTAACATTTCTTTGCCTCAGTTTTTTTTTTTCTTTCTAAAATAGAAATGATAATACAGTCCTCACATGATTTTGGTGAAGAGTGAATGAGTTCTATTTAAAATGTTTAGGGGTGCCTGGGTGGCTCAGTTGGTTAGGCATCTGCCTTCGGCTGGGGTCATGATCCCTGCTTGGCAGGGAGCCTGCTTCTCTCTCTCTCTCTCTCTGCTGGTCCCCCTGCTTGTGCTCTCTCTCTCTCTCCCTCTCTCAAGTAAATAAATAAATAAATCTTTTAAAAATAAAGTGTTTAGATAGTATCAGATACACATTATTATTATCAATAAATATGCATTGTTTTATGCCCAAAAGAGGTTAAACATTATTTTTATGTTGAGATATAATTGTCATGTAACATTGCATTAAATTTAGGTGTACAAGAATATAGGTTAATTTTAACACAAATGAAACATTTACAAAGTTTGAGCATGGCACAAAAGAAATGTAAATAAATTCTAAAGTATCAGCATCATAGAGGATATGATCTTAAGTGGGAGTGGTAATAAATACACTACATGTAAAAGTGTGTGGATAACAGCAAAAGCAAAACTTGGGGAGATACATACGTGCGTGTGTGTGTGTGTGTGTGTGTGTGTATGTATAATGAACTTCTGTAGATAAGGAATTGGTATCTTATTTCAAGGGTTGGGCTTGATGTTACCATATAGCACATTGCCACAATGCCACAGTTGCAGAGCAAGAGAGGTTAGTTTCCCTTTGTTGGAATTCTCACATCTGCTTTCACAGACACAAGTTGCATTGCTTATCTCTATGGTCTGTTCTAATTCTGTATAAGGAGAGCTGTTCCCAGCAATCCAAACGTGAATTGGCAAGGTGGGACTTTAGTTACGTATCATGTCTCTTTTGTTATAAGGTCAAGGAATAATATTGATTTAAATTTTCCACTATAAAGATGAACTTTCCTGATACTGTTATCACACTCTTTCTTGCCACCATATCTTACAAAATCTTCAACCATGGCCCTTGTCTCATGTTTCTGTTGGTGTATTAAGGTTTTTTTTTTTTTTTTTTGGTGTATTAAGTTTTAATTTGTGTCGCATCTATGTAAAGGTAGCTGAAAGAGGATAAATAATGTATGTGCTAGCAAGATTGGCTTTTACTGGAAATGTATTTCAAACTAATGTCAAAGATAAAAAAGAAAACTGGACACTAGTTAAAGTTAATGACAGATTTTAACCAGAAACCTACTTTTGTGGTAGGTAAGAAAGTCCAGCGTGAACAGAACTCTCAGTTTGTTATAGAGATGATAGGGTGTTTTAAAGGGAGAAGGAAAGAAGAGTGAGGGTAGATGGTGGAGGTTTGAGCTAAGGGAGTGGGAAATTACAAGAAGCCAGAAACTGGGGTTGGTCTTTGTTAAACATATCTGGGTTTGTTAACTGGTGCTTATCAAGGTTAGGCTCCTCCCCTCCCACCGAGGCTGGGAAACAGGGGCTCTATCTTCAGGTGTTGGCTGGCACAAACAGTACATTCTTTTGGTAGTCTTGACTTTTTCTCAAGCAGGCACTTTTAAGAGGGCTGTATCATCCTAGGGATGTGGCCTTAGGCTATTAGATTCTGTGTTAATATTTGTTCAAGTCTTTTACTGTGTGTGTGGGACACGAACAAAATAATTTGTGTTGAGAGTTCTGTATATTATTATCAAAGTGATCATAAGATAAAATAGTTCAGGAAATTCTGTTCTTTTTTTAATTTATTTTAAATTTTTTATTTTTTATTTTTATTTTTTAGGAAATTCTGTTCTAAGGGAGGAAACACAGAGGCCTAATAGATAACCCACCTCCAGTATTCCCCCCTCAAATCCTTTCTCCATACTGTCATTTTAGTAATCTTTCTAAACCTATGACCATGTCACCTCTTTTCTTAATATATGTTATGTGTATACTCAGACCATGAGAATGAGAAACTACCTTTTCTACCTTCAAATGACCAATACCTAACACATAGTAGGTGTTCTCTGCATGTTTATTGCATATTGATCTGAGATAAAAGTTCCTTTGTTTATGCAAAAAGATTGCCATCCAAAACATAAAATGGCTGTGGAGAAAGGAGGGGACACATGAGGTCATAAATCCTTAGAAGTCACATTTACTTGGGAGGAGTTTTCTGTCTCCAAATTCATTTCCTTATAAGCATTTTTACTAAGTTTTCCTTCTTTTTTTAAAGATTTTATTTTTTTATTTGAGAGACAGAGACTGAGCATGAGTAGTGGGGGAGGAGCAGAGGGAGACAGAGAGGGAGGAGCTGACTCCCTGCTGAGCAGAGAGCCAGACGTGGGAGGCTCTAGCTCAGGACTCCGGGATCATGACCTAAGCCGAAGGAAGACACTTAATGGACTGAGCCACCCAGGCACCCCTAAGTTTTCCTTCTTATTCTGAAACTCTCATCTTCACAAAATCTTATTGCTCATCCAAAAGAGGTCATTTATTTTTTTAATTTTTTTTCGAAAGAGGTCATTTAAAGACTAAAGTTGCTAAAGGAAAATGGTGTCCTAATAATTAACCTGGTTTGAGTTTCAACGATCTTGTGCTCTCCTCTGCCTATGTCTTGTTTAGACCACTTAAGTGAAAATGAATAGACAGGTATATGATGATGATTGATAGACAGATAGATAGATAGATAGATAGGCCAACCAGTAGACACACAAGCAGATTGTCCTAAAAATTTGTGTTATGAATAATCCTAAAGAGCGATTCATCCAGAAATTACTTATATATGAGTCATTAAATGATTTTTCCAGTTAAATGATTTCCTTTATCTAATCTTGTTTTTCTTCAGCTCATATTTACATTTTTGCATTCTCTAGCACAAGAGAGAAGCAGCATGGATAGCCACTCAGTAGCAGAGGAAACTAGTTGACTCTCCAGTCCATAAAATTCACTCAATGAAAACAAATACTCACAGACCCTAATGAATAGAAGTGGAATTGCATTGCTGGAATTCTAAAAAATCAAAGTATCATAGCTTCTTTAAAATGGGAGTAATGGCAAAACAGCACACCTAAGATACCAAACCCAGAGTGGAGCAGTATTTCCATAGGATGTAACAAAATGCATCCTATGACAGTCATGGTTTGATGAAGGGTCCAATTCTTTTTATTCAGTTTGGTGTTTTAAACATATAATTTAAAAAAAATTCTGTCTACCTTTCTGTCTAAATTTATTTACAGTTTAAAGGCAGGCCTTATTTATCTATGTATTCATATAAGTATTTATTTATTTATTGAATGATTGAAAGTGAGCAGGAGTAGGGGGAGAGGGGCAGAAGGAGGGAGAGAATCTTACGCAGGCTTCATGTTCAGCTCTATCTCATGACCCTGAGATTATGACCTGAGCCAAAATCAAGAATTGGACGCTTAACTGACTGAGCTACCCAGGGACCCCTAGTCTTATTTTAAGAGCTTGCTGTCTTTTAAGCTAAGGACTTAATAATAATAGGAGCAAATATTGGAAAGGTAAGAGATACTAGCACTGGACATGTGTATTAATGTTCACATCACTAGGAAAATATCAACTTCTCTCTGGCATGGATTTGGTGCAAAGAATACATTTCTGGAGACTCAACAACTTGTGTAAATCCATACTAGATTAAAGAAAGGGAAAATAACATTTCCTCAATGTCCTATTAACTACCTACCAGGAAATAGTTTCTAAAAATAAGCCCATTCTTTTTGCAAACAACTTCCCAGAAGCATAATACTCCCCAAAGGATGTTGTTATAACAGGTAAGCTCCCAGATGCCTGATAGTAAAAGGGGGCCTGCTGGTACCGTATGCCAGTGTGGAAGGGAGCAGAGCTGCAGTGTATCCCAGGAATAATCATGGTCACACAGCTGACATTCACTGAGCATTGACCATGGGCAAGAAGTCTTTTGTTAAATGCTTTATATGAACTGATGATAGGTGTTGACGAAATATTTGTTGAATTGTATAAGTATCCTATTTCAGCATTTTTACCACCTGAAGGAGCATATATCTGATAGTTATAACAATATATTGATAAAAATATTGCTATCAGCATTCTCCAGATTAGCCCACTGATTTTCAGAGATGAAGGCACTTGCCCAAGGCCAAGTAGCTTGTAAAAAAATGATCTGTCTTAAACTTTACAGCTCCATTAGGTTGAGATTATTATCTCCTTTTTATATAGGAGGGAACTAGGCTCAGAGAGATTAAGAAACTTGCTTAGTCACTCAGATAACAAGTGGGAGATCTGAGATATAAACCAGATGTTTCTGAGGCTAAAGATTATGCTTAAACTGCAGGATGATTTAGTAAACTAAGCTATTGCCTACATGCCCATAATCTTTCCCCCAAGTTCTCTTTCAATAGTCTCCATAGCAGTGGGCATCTCTTCTACCTTCACTGAAATTCCCAGAATTTCTAGCTGATTATAAAATGAATGAAGGTGCATTATCCATAGAATGCTCCAGGTTAATGCTTGAGTATCTAACGGTTAATTTTATGTGTCAACTTGACTGGGCTCAAGTATGCCCAGATAGGTGGTAGGTAAAACAGCATTTCTAGGTATGTCTATAAAGGTGTTTCCGGAAGAGATTAGCATTTGAATCAGTAGACTAAATAAAGATAATCACCCTCAGCAATGCAGATGGACATTATCCTGTCCATTCAGGGCCCAAGTAGAACAAAAAGGCAGAGGAAGTATGAATTGTTCTTTCATCCTGAGCTGGGATGTCCATCTTCTGCTGCCATCAGATATCAGAACTTCTGGTTTGCAGGCCTTTGGACTTAGACTGAATTCTGAATTATACAACTGGCTTCCTGGTTTTCCAGTTTGCAAGTGGCAGATTGGCCTCTTGACCCTCATAAATATAGGAGCCAATTCATATAATAAATTACATTATATAATATATAATTATATATATGATACATAAATTATATAGATTGGAGATTATGTGAGTTTTTATACATATATACATTATGTGTGTGTTTATATATGTATATATGTATATATGTATGTATCATTGTATGTATCATCCCTTCAGGTCCAATGTGAAAACTAGCCAGTCTGATGGTATAGCTTGGCTGATGCGTTTTCCTAGGTAATAGGGACCATATGTATACACGTGTACATGTTTATATACATATATATGTGTATACATATATAAACATTCACATAATCTCCAATCTATATGTTCTGTTTCTCTGGGGAACCCTGAGTAATGTAACTATTACCTGGGAAAACACATCAACCAAGCTATACCATCAGACTGGCTAGTTTTCACATTGGACCTGAAGGGATGATGCATACAATGTTTGCATTTGTGGGTACAATATGGGTCAAAAGGGGTTAATGTAGAAAGGACAATTGAGAATGCTACTGTAAAAAGAACTGATGACAATCTAAATTGGTACAGTTTGGAAGGGAAAGAATTCACAGGAGAAACATAAAAACTATGTGAAAAGCATTATAATGTAAGTATGTATAATTCTGAGTTATCAGATTTCTCCATATGCTAAATTGAGGTGTGGATAATGACTGAAACAAAAAAAATTAAGGGTTTTTCCTTTTTTAAAAAAGTTATTTGCTTGTGCTACCTTTGAGGCTAAATAAATAAAATCAAGTGTGACCTTATCATAAAGTTATTTACATCATTTATCTTAAAGATGGTCTCCATTGGGAGGAAAAAAGATTGAATCCATAATATTTTAATCTATTGCTGTTGGTGTGCATAAGTCACACATTTCTATATCTAGTGTTTGCATATTGATTGTAGCTTGACCTTAACAATTTATCATTTAGTCTCGTACCATCACCCTCCATGATAGATGTTACAACTAAGGGTCTAGCAGCAATTTCATTATAGACCCCACATTTCAGGGTTTCATAAATAAGCAGTCAAAATCTACTGCAGGCTATGAGATGTTTTAGTTTGCATATCCATATTATCATTTTAGTTCCATATTGTGGCTTCCATCCATCATTTGTAGAATCATTTTTCATTTTCAGAGGCATTTCCTATAGGAATCCATTTTAATGACCATGAAGTGTGGAGGAAACCTACAACAAGAAGGGAAAGGTATTAAATCCCATTCCTTCTCACCAATATAAATGAATAAATTGAATTAATGAATATTACAAATTCTGTTCTGATATATGTATATATTCTGATATATATAAAGTTTACATGTGCTTATAGAATTAAGAAATAAGTGTATAAGCTGTTTATTAATGGTCACAAAGTAAATGTATGCTTAATGAATAAATGACAAGTAGATTAAATATTGTGGGAGATACAAATTTTAAGAATATGCCCCTGTCCTCAATCAGCTTATCATCTAAGAGGAAAGATAAGATATAGAAAAAATAGTTCTGGAATGGGATTTATTACTTTTCCCTTCTCTTTGAATGTTCAGTAACAAATGAGTAGTACTACAAGAGTTTTGAGAAAAAGAATGTATTTGTTAGTGCTTATACAAATGACTAGCTACCCTAATGGTTAGCCCAGAGAGGGGTAGGTTGGTCTAAGGCAATCTTTAAGTGTTTATTTGTTTCTTTTGTTTAAGAAAAGAAACATGTACAACCTGGGGCTTGAACTCATGACCCTGAGATCAAGAGTCACATGCTCTACTAACTGAGCCAGCCAGGTGCCCTGGTCTTAGGCAATCATTCGAGTCTTCAGGGAAAGTATAGCCTTTCTTGCATCTTAATTTTGCTCTTCTAGCCTCCAGAATTGTGAGACCATAGATTTTTGTTGCTATAAACCATCTAGTTGTGATAATTTGATAGCACAATCCTGGAAAACTGGTATCATAGGTTTATTTATTTTCGGCAAATATACATTGTTCAGCGGATAAAGAATGTCTTGGAATACCTAACTTAATGGATCTTGTTGAATTATCTGAGGACCAGGCCTGAGCTCTGTTTCAATTGAGAAGACTGTGCTATTAGTATTGCCAGTCATCCCCAATCCCTTCCCACCTAATAGGGTTGGCTGCTAAACCATATATACTCGGTAAACAACACTGCATGCCTGCACTGAGTCCAGCATTAGGTAGTGCTGGGGAGGAAAAATGTCCTCTACCCTTTAAGATACTTCTAGCTGGTCTAAGAATTAATTTTGATGTGAGAGGTTAATGGGGGGAAAAAGCAAAGGTTAATTATGTATGCACAAAGGCCCATTAATAAACCTGGGACCTGGAGAAATGACCAAGGCAGACAGCTTTTATACATTTTAGACAAAGAAACATAAATCTGTGAGGAACTGACACAGCAGAGAAAACTTCTTTGGAAGTTTCAATTAGTAAGGAATTCTCAACACGATTTGGGAATGTAAATCGGTAAAAGTAACAAAGTTGGCTTACACAGCCTTCTTGGCCCTGAGTTCCCTATCTCTGGTGATAAGGGTATCTTTTTATCTCCTGGCCCAAGGAAGGTACTTTTTACATGGGAGATTTTATTCCTGCTTTCAGTGGAACAAAAGAGGGTCAGAATGTCCTTTTGGCACCCGCTATTTTTTTCAGTAACTTTAATTCAAAATAACAAATATGCTATTGTGGCATATTTTTAGGTGGCCTGCCCTGGGCCCTTATGGTAGAACTGGGGGCAACTATAGTGTCATAGAAAAAAAAAACAGCACTGTATTATATGTCAGAAACAGAACATGATGCCTGTTAGAAATATGAATTGAGGTATGTCATGTATTATTTTGGCCATGTTTTCATCATCTATAAAACAAGAGTAATTTTCGATTTATAAGATGTCTATGGATAAAATGTGAAAGCACAGAGCACAATTCCTGGCCCTGTGCTCAGTTAGTAAATCTTCCCCTTACTCTCAGTAGGCCTCTCCTTTCCTCCTCTTCTGTCTTCCTTTACGCCCCCCCAGTCTTTCACAATGGGAATGCTACACAGAATTTTTTTAAAGTAAACTTTGTGCCCAACGTGGGGCTTGAACTCACAACTTCATGTTATACCAGCTGAGCTAGCCAGGTGCCCCCTGAACACAGAATTTTTAAAAGATGCAGTATTAATTCACTCAGTGACAATTATGGGGATCTAAGTTTTGTTAAAAAGCAGTAAAATAAGTATAGCATCCAAAGGGCCATCATTTGTGAAATATTTTTAATTTCAAGTATATGCCAGTGAGATTTAATAAAAGAGACAGCTGCTCCCCACCCCCAGCCACCATATTTTAGGAAATGTGCTCCCAGAATGGATTCTAATAATATTAATTTACACTATCTAACATGTTTACTAGATATCTGAAAAATACTATGTATGACTTGAGGCAAAAATGGATTGGTTTCAAAATCAGAAAATGAGCCATGAATCTCTATTGAGTAGATAACTGAAAGAAGTAATTAAAGAACATTATAAGGCAATGTAAGCACTGTAGTCCACTGATCTTTTAAATATAACACAGAAGATTTCTTAGAAATATTTGGTGTACTTTTCATTATAGAAGTTTAAATCCCATTTTTAGAAATGTGCCTACCTTAGGTTATTCCCTTCTCTCATTGTGATTTCCCACAACCATTCCCCACTTGGCATATATAAAAGGTAAATGATTGACACAGAGGACTTTGAGGAACCTATGAACTTATCCCAACAGGAGTAAAAATAAAATAGACTCACTCTACTTTCTTTGCTTCTGTATCTACATCTATATGTCACAATTAACTTCTGGAAACTTTAGACATTGTGCAGACTCACTTTCTTGAATTCTTAGTGATTATAACAGACCCTATATCATTTTGTGGGGAAGGAGAGTAAAAGGTAAAAAGCAGTTTGGAGTGCCCTTTTTTCTTTTTTGTGTTTGTTTTGCCTGATGTATAGCACAAACTGATCTTATTGAATTTGTCATTTCTGAGGGATAACTTTGAGGAAGTTCCACTGATTGACTCCTAAAGATATGCATTAGGGAATCTGCTAACTCTTATGCTGAAAAACACACAGAAACAGAGAAAACATCCTTTTAAAGGTACAATGATCTTGGAAAAAAGTAAGGGACATCCCAAGAGGCTAAAGGCAATAAGAGATGATGGCTGGTATCCTTAAACAAAAAGATTGGGCTTTAATGGTCTCATATAGGCCCGCATGAGTCTTTGACCTGGAATTTTGGCCTCTGCAGAAGTTAAATAGAGGAACAGCAAAAATCCACTGGTAAAAGTACCGGGAGATGACAAAGAAATGTGTCAGTCTCCTGAGTTTTGTGGGAGGAGGGAGCTTTCCCTGAATATATGTAATGAGGGGCTTACCCTCAGTGGCTTTTCAGGTTAAACTGACACTATATGCAAAGCATAGAAACTCTCAGGATGAGATATTAATGTAAAAACTGTTACCAGCTAGTATGTGCAAAAGCAATCACAAGATCTCTTTGGAGAGACCTGCTATGAACTCCTGAACATCACAACTGTCAAGCATAAAGTCGAGGATGAATTTGCAATCCAAATTTCCAAAACCACAGAGATATAATCCAACATGAGATTCAAATGACATGAAAAGCAGCAGGATTATACTTCCAAGAGCTTCATACGATAAAATACTTAAAAGTCCATAAACTGGGAATGCTTAAAAATAAAGGTATTTAAAATATGGAAGAATGAGAGCACCTGGCTGGCTCTGTCAGTTCAACTATTGATCTTGGTGTTGTGAGTTTGAGCCCCACATAGGGTACACAGATTACATTAAATAAATATAAACTTAAAAAAAGAATGAGATATTATAAAAAATGGATCAATAGAATTTTTAGAAATGAAAAATATAATTATTACAATTAAATCTCGGTTGGTCTCCTGGGAAAATATCAAGGAGAAACTTTTCAGATGTGTGTCAGCCTTTGTTTTATCAACATTTCTCCAGAGACACAAGGGATAAGTTCCAATCTCGCACAGACTCCTCTGTTATGGGAGAAAGCTCATTTAATGAAACTAGCAAAACTTTAAAACCAAAAGGAGAGTATAAAAAGGAAAATGATAGGACAGTCTCATGAACATAGCTGTAATCATCATTAATAAAATGGTAGGGAGGCACCTGGGTGGCTCAGCTGTTGAGCATCTGCCTTTGGCTCAGGTCTTGATACCGGGGTTCTGGGATCGAGTCTCGCATCCGACTCCCTGCATGGAGCCTGCTTTTCCCTCTGCCTGTGTCTCTGCCTCTCTCTCTCCCTCTCTTTCATGAATAAATAAATAAAATCTTTAAAAAAAATCAGTTCCTGGTAGATTAAAGTTTTAAATGTGACTAGAAAAACAGATTATTAGAATGGGATAGGAAACTCGTAGTACATAGAAAGCACAGACTACAAAGAAAACGTTATAGATTCAACCATATTAAGATTAAGAACCCTATTCTTAGAAAGCCTCATAAATACAACTAAAAGACAAGACACAAGCTAGGAGAAAAGCACTGTAACACATGTACCTGACAACAAATTAGTAGCCACAGTTATGTGGAGAACACATTTAGGGCAGCCCCGGTGGCACAGTGGTTTAGCGCCGCCTTCAGGCCAGGGCGTGATCATGGAGACCCGGGATCGAGTCCCACGTCGGGCTCCTGGCATGGAGCCTGCTTCTCCCTCTGCCTGTGTCTCTGCTCTTGCCTCTCTCTCTCTGTCTGTCTCTCTTTCTCTCTTTCTGTCGGTCTCTCATGAATAAATAAAATCTTAAAAAAATGCACCCCAAAATGCACAAACAACCAAATAATGCCAAATAATTCACAGGAGCTTTACATAAGAGGCCCAAATGGCAAATAAGTATCTGAAAAGATACTTATTACTAATTAGGAAAATGCCCATTACAATAATTGAACATCATTTTGTACCCTTGAACCTAACAATATAAAAATCTAATAATACCAAATTTTAGGATGTGGAGCAACCCAAACTTGTCATTACTACACAAAGGACAGTTAATTAGGTTCAAGAAGTCTGAAAGACAACTTGGCATTATCTCAAAAAATTGAAGGTGCTTATCCCCCATGACCTAGCAAGTCTTTCAGATTCTCTTCCTAGTTTCTTGTGCCAATCACCAAGGAGATGTATGTAAGAATTTTCTTTTTTTTAAAGATTCTATTTATTTATTCATGAGAGACACAGAGAGAGGCAGAGACACAGGCAGAGGGAGAAGCAGGCTCCATGCAGGGAGCCGGATGCAGGACTTGATCCTAGGACTCCAGGATCACAACCTGAGCTGAAGGCAGAGGCTTAACTGCTGAGCCATCCAGGCATCCCTGTATGTAAAGATTTTCTTAATTTCATTGCTTTTGATTGCAGAAACCTGGAACAACCCAAGTATCTGCCAGTAGTAGAATAAATATATTCTTATATAGTCACAAAATTAAATGTTAAATGATAATGAAAAATTAGTAGATTGCAGCCATGAAACTATACAGTTTCTACTACAAGAAACTGTAGGAAAATAACACTGAGTTAAGGGGGGAAAACACATTCAACGTGTTTCCATTCATAAAACATTCAAAAACAGGCAAAAGTAAACAATATAATGTTTAGGGATACAAATATAAATAATAAAACTATATGAAGAAAAGTAAGTGGCTGAGAAATGCAAGATTCCTATTATTTGGATGGCTGAGAGGTGGGAACGAGATGAGCTAGGAAATCACAAGAAGCATACATTAATATTTATTAGATTATTATATCTCATATTCTACACATATTCCTTTGTATCTACTCATGATTTAGGAAAAATAAGCAACAAACAAACAAACAAACGAGTCTCAACCAAACAGACCAAGAACTAACAACAACGCCACCAAACCAAAACAACCGCACTCAAAGGTGTGCATCAACATCAGCACTAGGGGATGCCAGAATGGGATGATTTTTCTTAGATTCCTCAGAGAGTAAGGGGAATTGGTGGCCTGCATATCTGAGAAAATCCAGGGGGTTGGTTGTGCAGACGGGCTGACAGGGGGAAGGGAAAATAAGGATGGAGCTCTGCAAGCTAATGCTAAGAGAGCTTAAGACTTACGAAAGCAATATTTTAATTATGAGATCACTTTTCAGCATAAAATCTGTCCCTCACACAAATGTCAAAGGAGTGTATTTCTGCATTAGCGAAGGGCAAATTGGGGTGGTGATGGGGAACCCGGACAAAGGTGGAATATTAAGTGACTATTTCATTGTTATACTTTGCAATGCTTTTGTGATGCTGTAAATCACATTATGTGTTCATGACCAACTTTCTCAGCGCATATTTATTTTTAGCTGAGGAGTAAAACAACTTTGACTAAATGGTTATTGTTACTGACTGCTAGCATTCACGCTAAGCTTGCTGCCCCAAATCCGATAAGAAGAGACTGGTTAACAGCCTCTTCACCATTTTATAGGTGAGTTAATGAAATCTTGATCTGGAATATTCCTAAGGTCCTTTATCATTCTGAGCCTCTATAGCTCTCTACTTAACAGTACTTAGTAGGAAATGGTCACTTTGACCCCACTCTGCTTGGGAGAGGTGCTGCTTCTGAGATTGGTTCAGAAAGGATACATTTGATTTCTGTAGGTCACCTGGAGATTCTGGGCTCTGATGTGACAAAAAGACATGTATGTCATCCTAGACCATAGCTGACATGACACTGGCACTGCAGCCAGAGTTGGGCCTCTGAGATCTGGCCCAGAGAGAGGTCCTAATTGTTACCCCTTCTAGAGGATGTCTTCAAACTGTCAAACCTTAAGAATTTTCTGATCACCACAGTGATCTGGTTGTTAGGTGATATGCCTTCTAGTCTTGTTTCTGACTTATAACATGTGCCTTTGGGCATGTTATTTTAGAACCTCAGTTTCTCCATCAGTTGCGTGGAAGATTTCGATCAGGTGATCTCTGAAGGCTCCGTGGAGGTCAGACATGCTAGGTTTGTGTGATTCCAGCTGATTTCATCTACCCTCATGGCACCTTTCTGACATACGTTCATGAAGCGCCCATCCCGAAGCCTACTAAATAAATGGATAAAAAAAAACCTCACAGGTATATCAAAGCTGTGGCTTTCAAAAGTCTAAGATGTATAGCTGATCCTAACCCTCTACTGTCATCTATTGTTTCTCCTTTCTTAGCAATAGGATAAACATTTTAGAATGAAATATTAAAAAAAAGTTGGATTAACACGTTGTGACATTACAGCTTACGAGTACTGATAATAATAATAATGCTGTGACTGTTAAAATTAAGCTTCAGAGAAAGAATTCTAGGATGAGATTAAAAAAGGAAAAACAAAAAACAAACTTTTGTTCTTCTGCTCCCTTGTGGAAAGTTTGGTGTACTACAGGAATCCAGGTCATGCATCCCTTGTGAAACAGGTTCTGAAGAGGTTTGATTTTTTTCTGTAAGAGCCCAAAGCTCATCCTCATGCCTCCCAGGGCCTGCAAAGTCCTTTCTGTATGTTTGCAGAATATTTTATAATTTTTTATTTTATTACTCTGTTTGAAGCAAATGTTTTTCTTCACAACTTTGAGAATTCTTTAGAGATTTAAAAAATCTTTTTCTAAGAGAAATCCAGTCTGATAGATTGGCTACTACATATCCAAAATGTTTATACTCCTCCACCCTACATAGACTTATTTAGACTGTGTATAGCTTAAAAATCACTAGTCGAAAAATTTGTTGACTGTCATGTTTTTGAGGAAGTCAGTACATTTTGATTCTAATATACATGTTCATTAGAGAAAAATATAGAAAAGGACAAAGAAGAAAAGCCAGTAGTATTTTCAGTAACCACTACTGATTCTTTGCATTATTGTATTCCAGGTTATTTTCCTAAATACATTTATCATTGTTTTACATTGTAAACAGTTAGTAAACAGTTGCTGAATATATTTTTTTAAATACAATGTCCTTTGTAAACATCGTTTTAACTACTTAAAATATTCACTCAAGTTTATGTGTAATCACATCTCATTATATTTTTATGATACATGATACATCTTCAGAAGATATTTTCCAGAAGGTTTGTACTATTTTATATCCCTACCACTAGGATATAAAGTTGTCCATCTCACTGGACCCTCACCAAAATTGAATATTATTGTTTATGTTTTTATTAAATTGAAGGATTAAAATGTATCTCACTTTAATTCCCATACTTGTATTCATCCGTATGTCTTTATATATACATACACACATGTGGATGTAACATGTATATACATAATATGTATATATAGAGAAAGGTGAGGTGATTGGCAATTTTTTTCATTTCTTTTTGTATTGAAGCATAGTTGACATACAGTATTAGTTTTAGGTGTACAACATAGTGATTTGACTTTTTTTAAGATTTTATTTATTCATGAGAGACACACAGAGAGAGAAAGAGAGAGAGAGAGAGAGAGAGAGAGGCAGAGACACAGGCAGAGGGAGAAGCAGGCCCTGTGAAGAGAACCCGATGTGGGACTCGATCCTGGGACTCCAGGATCATGCCCTGGGCCGAAGGCAGATGCCCAACTGCTGAGCCACCAGGCATCCCTTGCTTCTGTTTTCTTGTTTTAAGCTTGCTAATTTTAATGTTTCTTACTATTTCTTTTCTATTCTGAGTCCTTTTATTTTCCTAATTGTTTTCTCTTTCTTTTTTCTGCAAGGTCGTCTTCTTTCACTAATAAATAACCAATAATCCAGTAAAGATCATCATAAAATTAAACAAGAATAATTTGTTTTAAAGAAGATAGTTTATTGAATATACTGCAAGGGAACAATAGGTAGGACAGCAAAGGAGAGCCTGTCTGCCAGGAAGCAGTGGTGGGGCTCTGTAGTTAAGGGGAGGAGTGAGGAGTTATGGGAACATGTAGAATTTTCCTTTTTTTGGTACCTATGCCTGGTTGTAAGTAGCCAACTAGGGCCTATGGAGCCTGCTTGCATTCAGCCTGGTGGTCA
Source organism: Canis lupus baileyi (assembly GCF_048164855.1). Lineage (NCBI taxonomy): Eukaryota > Metazoa > Chordata > Mammalia > Carnivora > Canidae > Canis > Canis lupus. Next base: position 9,627,768 of record NC_132876.1, read on the forward strand.
CTGGGGGCCCTTTTACCTTACTCAGGTTTCCTTGCTCAAGCCTGTTGCCTAAAAGAAGCCTCTACCTTCTCCACTGATAGACTGACAATGACAAATCCTTGGCATTCGGGTGGAAATTTCATCTTCAATAGCTGCTTCATGCTAGGCAGGGTGGGGGTGCTCTGTCCCTACCTAAACTTATTGGTCCACCAGGGGTTCTGTGCAGTTATAGACCAGAGCATGTATTAGATTAACATGTTGATAGGTGATTTGAGTGAAATTCTTAGTGGCCTGGCCCATGAGATTTAGGGAGAGGGGATCCTCTGATGGTATGCACTAGAATTCTTGTTGAATCATTTGTATATGGAATTGTTGGACTCTGGAAGAGACAGATTTAACAAAGAGATTAAAGAGAGGGGGACCAATAATTAGGAGTATGAGTATTGAAGCCGGGGGTCCTAAGAAAGGAAGGAGCCAGGATAACCACAACCAGGTTTGTTACCAGAAAAACTGTCCTTGTTTGTTTCCCAGAGTTAGGAGTCTCTCATGTTCTGTCTCCCTTTCTGATATTTCCCACTCATTTTTTCTCCTTTCCCCTTTATTCCCTTTCACTATTTTTTATATTCCCCAAATGAATGAGACCATATAATGTTTGTCCTTCTCCGATTGACTTACAAGGGGTGATAGGGGTGGTAGAAAGGGAGGTGGGTGGGGGGTGGGGATGACTGGGTGACGGGCACTGAGGGAGGCACTTGATGGGAGGAATGAGCACTGGGTGTTATGCTGTATGTTGGCAAATTGAACTCCAATAAAAATAAAATAAAATAAAATAAAATAAAATAAAATAAATAAAATAAATAAAATAAATAAAATAAATAAAATAAATAAAATAAAATAAAATAGAAAAACTGTCCTTGTGTTGCGCTGTCCCAGAGGGAGGAAGTCACTCATATGTGTCGGAATGTTTTTTGCCTGTAGATCAAGATGATGACTGGATCAACGGGAACAAAGGAAAAGGGGCTAGAGGTGAAAGAAGCAAGGCAGCAGAGAGTCAGCCAGAGTCAGGGAAGGGTCCCAACTTAGTCTCTTAAGAGTGCAGATTCGCCCTGGACTAGCTTCCACGGCCAATTGTGCCACACACTGGGAACGGAGACCTCACCGAGGATGGAGTAGGAAAGGAAGTGGGGAGTCTAACCTGTTCACCCTCAGACTACACCAGGCCAGAGATCTTCAGTTGTCTGAGAAATACTAGGGTTAGACTGCTGAAGGGCTGGAAAGAGAAAGGAGAGGGAGAGAAGGATCCCTCCAAAGGGCAAGAGGAGAAACCCTTCACCCTTTCAGGCAAGGATGGTCTGGCTGGTTCCCATGGGGCTTTGGATCCTCACCAAGGAGTAACCTCTGTGAGTTCTCCAAGGGGTACTAGAGTTGGTCCACAGAGGGAAAGTCCTGAGAAAATTCTGGAGAATCTGGGGAAGGTCCTGTCCTGGCAGAGTTTGCCCCTGCGAGCCACCAAATGTGGGGTGACCTGATTGGGTGGAGGCCCACGGCACTGGTGGTGAAAGAATTCACCCAAGACAGAACAAAAAAGGTAGTTTATTTTACTGAATACCCTGCAAGGGAGCAGTGGGCAGGACTGCAATGGAGAGACTGCCCAAACAACAATAATTTTTAAGATAAGCTGAGAGCAACAAAACTTAGAAGATTTAAGTCTATGGAAACCTAAAGCAATAGATCTTTTTCAGAAATTGTCTTAACTTTTTTTTTTATGAAATCCAAATCAATGCAATAGTACTTAATTTATTGGAGGTAATAGATTTTAAATATGTGAAAAATTATTTTACATATATAAAATGGCAAAAATTATCACCTCAAATATTTTCCAAATGTAAAATCAGAATAATTTACAATTTCTAAAGAGTTCATAAGTAGGAAAATTAATTATTAAAAAATTCATAAGAATCTACACCCTACTGGTAAATTGGGGATAAGGAAGTCAAGAAATATGTTATCTAAAAAAAAAAAAAAAAAAAAAAAAAGAAATATGTTATCTCTTTTGTATGACATTTTTAAATAATTATAACATACTATGAAAGTTAAAAATTTTGTAATGAGAATACACATGGTTATACATAGCCTATTTGAAAGAAGCTTTATTATTTTCAGTGACTAGGTTATAGAAAAATCCAACAACAATTTTTCATGACAAAAACAAAGGTCTCAAAGCATTTTGCAGTAGACATTAATTAGGCTGGGTTCTAATCCTCTGATTTTCTCTAGGAAACAGCATGATAAAATTTGCTGTGTTTTAACCATTACATGCCCAGTGAGAAGTACAAGCAAAGCAAGATTAACACTTCCAGTTTTTAGGATAGAGAAGTGAGGAATTGGGGCACCTGGGTGGCTCATTCAGTTGATCATCCAACTCTTGGTTTTTGGCTCAGGTCATGATCTTAGGGTTGTGAGCTCTAGCCCTGTGTGAGGCTCTGTGCTCGATGGGGGGTGGGGGGAGTCTGCTTGGGATTCTCTCCCTCTTCCTCTGACACTTTCCCCACTCAGGCACAAGAGTTCTCTCTCTCTTTGTCTTTAAAATAAAAAATAAATTAATCTTTTTAAGAAAAGAAGTGAGGAATTATAAAAACAATGTGCTTAGGGACATCACAGTACTAATAAGTGATTATGTAAGGGAATCTTAGGACAAGTGACTCCTTAACCCTTATGCATACAGAATTTACTAGTTTAGCCAAAGGCAAATGTGTACATTCTCTTCTCCATAACATTGAGGTATTATTTTTATTGCTTAGACATTAAAGCAACAAACATTTGAATGTAATTTTTTGAGCGAAGTTTAAAAAGATGTCTTTATATATATTGAATTTCCTTAGGTCTGTGGAGAAAATGAAATATTTTAAGTAGTCCAGTTAAATTTTTTTTACTAAAAATAGAAAGGATTTAATTACAAAGAAAAGGAGAAAGTTTTCCAAAGTTATGATGAGTTCAGGCAGTTACAGCATCATAATCCTTTGAAGGAAGTTTTTAAGAATGCAACTTGACAAGTCCATGGACTCCTTTATTTTTTACTGTTCTATTTTGCAAAAAGGAATAGATGCTAAGAAATAATACAGTGGGTTCTCCATATGTTCACTCTGACATCATTAGATGCAATACACTTATGCAAATTCAGTAAACACCAATGTAAACCACAGACTTCTGTGAATTGTCGTGTAAACTTTAGGGTTTGATATCCTAAAGCATATACTTTATTATTCTGGGATCCCAACCATGTATTTATGACATGTTTGATACTGAGGCTGCTGGTGTTTCTGTCCTCATGTTGCCTACAAAGTAACTGTGAAAAATTCCAGCCAATGGAAGGAAGTCCTTCCCTTTTGTGGGGAAGACCCCTTTGCCCCCTGCCTTTTGAAAGGTCCTGGGAATCCCACCTGGCACCATGTCCTATATACCATCAGAGGAGGTAAATGCTTGGTTTGCGAGATTCCTGGCTTCTGTGTTTAATTTTGCCTGAGAATATTTTCATATTTTCCCTGGTTGCTATGTAATTATTAGAATCATATATATATTTATCTAATTAAAGGTTTCACAAACTTTTTCTATAAGAGGGCACATAGCAGATATTTTAGGATTAGTGGGCTATACAGTCTGTCTATTGCAGCCATAGACAATAAGCAAATGAATAGGTGTAGCTGTGTTCCAATAAATCTTTATTTACAGAAACACGCAGGTTAGAAAACAATGAATGAGGATGGAATGTAAAGCATCTGTGATGTCTCCTTTTCCTATTCTTAATCTTTAGTGGGTTGAGATCAAGCAAAAAAATAAAATAAAATAGATTTGAAAAGAAATTAGAAGTGAAGCCTGTGATTTATAAATTAGAGGCCACACTCACTGCTCTTTGCAGGACTCTGTTTACTAGTGTGATGCTCTATGATCCGAATGCAGAACAGCAAGTCCTTGTCTCCTATAGCTCATCCTCATAATAATTTTATCTGCAGCTGTCACCCTTCTTCCGGTCTGTGTATTTCTATTCCCGTTAAAGTACATGGTATACAAGGGAATCTTTCTTCACTAAGGAGTCTGTCATCTTTGTCTCTGCCAGATGACTTTTCACTTACTTATTTGGCTTTTGTGCCAAGTGCTAATGGAATTTGGGCACATGACCATTGCCACATTAAACTTAGAGACATAAACTAATGCTTTTTGCATGTTTATTGCTTCTTTTTGCCTACAGTTTCCTTTCTGCTGCAGTCCATAAATAATAAGACATATTTCAGGAGGGTCCTTTCCCCACTACTTAATCCTTTCCCCGTTAAATGGCTAATAAATTTGACTACCATTTACCTTGTTCTTTACTTTTATAAAACAGTGTTCTCATTTTCAAAAATGTTTTTAATAATTTAAAAGTTGTTTCAAAAGCATAATACTTTGCAAGTGGCATCCGAAAAATTTGGGTTGGTTTTATAGCTTTTACCACTGATAGCTCTAGTGCCTCAATTAACCTCCATTAATAGGTATATTTTGAACATTTATTATATTAAACAGTGTAGTAAACTAATATCTGTTGTTCAACTGAAACAAGTAGATAGAAATTTGAGACAAATACCAGAGGTACTTTTTCAGCTACCAAGAAAATCAATTCAACATAAGATACTGTCCACGATTATCTGCATACCACAGTCTGTTTTCTGCTTTGCTTTGCTAATGGAGATTTAGATTTAATGTTCTTATTACCAAATATACTGGTGTATTCTGAGAAAAACATCATCCAAACTAGTTATTTGGGTAGTGAAGATAGAAATATAAACTTTTGGGGTGCCCGGGTGGCTCAGCGGTTTAGCGCTGCCTTTAGCCCAGGGCCTGATCCTGGAGACCCGGGATTGATTCCCACGTCGAGCTCCCTGTGTGGAGCCTGCTTCTCCCCCTGCCTGTGTCTCTGCCTCTCTGTTTCTGTGTCTCTCATGAATACGTAAATAAAATCTTAAAAAAAAAGAAATATGAACTTTTGGGGCGCCTGGGTGGCTCAGTGGTTGAGTGTCTGCCTTTGGCTCAGGGTGTGATCCTGGAGTCTCTGGATCGAGTCCCACATCAGGCTTCCTGCATGGAGCTTGCTTCTCCCTCCGCCTGTGTCTCTGCCTCTCTCTGTGTGTACGTGTCTCTCATGAAAAAAATAAATAAAATCTTTAAAAAAAAGAAATATGAACTTTTTTAGTATAGCATGACACATTCAAAGCCTTATGTTTCCTTAACCTGGGATTGTGGCTGTGTGGAGAATTATTTATTTGGTTGAAATCACAGGGAATACATAATTTTATATTCTTGATTGTTTTTACTTTAAAGATTTTATTTATTTGTCTATTTAGAGAGAGAGAGAAAGAGTATGTGCACATGCTCATGGTGGGAGCTTGTGGGAGTGGGGGAAGGGGCTGACAGGGAGGGAGAAGAGAGGGAGAGAGAATCTCAAGCAGATTCCCTGCTGCGGGAATTGCCTGAGATCACAAGAGTAGGCCACTTAACCAACTGAGCCACCCAGGCACCCCTGATTGTTTTTATTTTAACAATATAAAATTACTTCCCCCATTGGATTATAAAATAATTTTGAATCATCTTTTTAATCATTAAATCATTTTTTAAAGATTTTATTTATTTATTCATGAGAGACAGAGAGATAGGCAGAGACACAGGCAGAGGGAGAAGCAGGCTCTGTGCAAGGAGCCTGATGCAGGACTCAATCCTAGATCCTGGGATCATGCCCTGAGCTGAAGGCAGATGCCCAACTGTCCCAATCATTAAATCCTTTATAGCAGTTTTATGTTCACAGCAAAATTGAGAGGAAAGGTAGAGAGATGTCACATAATACCCTGCCCCTACACATGCATAGCCTCCCCCATTATTAACATCATTCATCTGAGTGGTACATTTGCTACAGCTGATGACCCCACATTGACACATAATTATCACCCAATAATGAAATATTGTGTGTCTGTTTTCCACTGTGTACAATAATGAAATATTGTGTGTCTGTTTTCCACTGTGTAAATTATGATATAATAAAATGTCTACCCATATCAAGATTTTCCTAAATTTAGGATTATTTTCTTGAACCAGAGTTATATGCATACTGGCTGAAAAGTATATTATTCAATATTTCATTTTAAAAATTGACTATCTTTGTAAGTATAAAGTAGAACCATATATTATTACTTTGATGACAAAAATATGACTTTATCTTTTAAATTTTTATTTCTTTGATTTCTACTAATGTTGAACCTTTTTTCCTCCAAACTTATTAACAATGTTTTTCATCATTTGTGAATTCTCTGTGTTACATAAATTGCTCAATTGTATATAAAGGGTTTTAACATCTTTATTAAACATTTATATTGAGCTTTTAGAATATGTTTCCATATTTATTATATTTCTAATTTATTGTAGTCCTTTTAGCTTTTCTAGTTATACTTTGAAATTTGGAGACTCTGAGGTTTATTTCAGTCATTTGTATCAACATTGCTTTGTGACTTCTTTCTATTATGAAACTGAGGAAGTCCCCTTGCCCATACTTGAAAAAAAATTTAATCTCTGTGTTCTTCTAGAATGTTGCCAGTTGATTTTACTTTTATTTTTCTAATCCAGCTGGAATTTATTTTGATCCATGAAATAAGATTAATATATAAATTCATTTCCCCAAACTAAAAAATAATAGCAGCATCATTTGTCCTTTCCCCAGTGCTTTATGATGTTGTTCATCATGTATTACATTTTATATATGGTAAGATCTTTTTCTGAATTATGTAGTAGAAAGATCTCCAAACTTTTTTATCACATGCCTTCCAATACAAAGTATTTAGCATGTTCCAGTGGTATATGTAGATTCATTTTATTACATACTTATACTACTTTTGATTCATATGTTAATATCTTGACATCGAGTCAAAATATACTTTTTAAAATATTTTATCCCACCCCTGATAAGTTTTTTTGCACACTATACACTGCTTATCACATGATTTCTATTTTTACTTAGTAACATGCTTTAATTTCCCTTATATCTCCTTTTCCCCTTCAGGATTATTCTTTTTTCCAAACATTTATTTAATATTTCTTTCTATATGAATATATGTATCATTTTGTAAAGTTTCCCAAAAAATCCCATTTAGACTATAATTGTAGTTTCATTCAACTTACATCTTTTTCTTTTGCCATCTTTAGGTAGTCTTCTAATTCTCATTGTGTAATTTTTGTCATCTTTGTCTCTTGGTAGAATTTTGAAAATGACTAGGAAAATGGTTTATGTTACTTCTAGGGACTATATGCATTTGCTATTATGGTAATTGATATTTTATTTTTTTTCCAAGTTATTTTAATATGTTATTGAATTTATAGGGTAACTGTATAATTTTACCATCCAAACCATTTCGCTTATTTTTTAAAGATTTATTTATTTATTTATTTGAGAGAGAGCATGAGTGGAGGGAGGGGCAGAGGGAGAGAATCATAAGCAGACTCCCCGCTGAGTGCAGATCCTGACATGGGGCTGGATCCCAGGACCCTGAGATCACGACCTGAGCCAAAATCACAAGTCAGATGCTTAACCTACTGAGCCACCCAGGTGTCCCAAACCATTTCATTTCTGTGAGTGAGAGAGGGCACTATTGATTATCATACTGAGCATCAGGCATAAATGGACTCTCCTAGGGAAATGAGGCCATCTATTAACTAGGAAACTGGAAAGCCTTCTACATTGGAGAATTCAAGTGCAGACAATTTTCAAAATAACCTTCTGTTAAGGGAGGAATAAGAGAATGGTAGATGTAGGGCAACATAGAATCAAATAATGCTATTTATTTTATTTAAAAAATATTTTACTTATTTGTTTTAGAGAGTGCACAAGCATACAGCAGTGGGTGGAGGCAGAGGGGGAGAGGGAGAGAGAAGCAGACTCCTTGCTGAGCTCAGAGCCCCATGTGGGGCTCCATATCACAATGCTGAGATCGTGATCTGAGCTAAAATCAGGAGTTGGACACTTACCTTACTGTGCCACCTAGACGCCCCATTGCTGTTTATTTTTAATTGAACCTGCTTAAATGTTGATAAGAAGACATCAGTAAAAATAGAGATGTTCAAGTGAAATTAGAAGGTTGAGCAATTAATGACAAAAAGTCTGTGAAGAGGTCATGGGGGTAGGATTTAGACCACAGGAGGAATAATCTTTGTGCTTAGAAGAAAAAGAGGAAAGGTAGCTTTGTATGCAAATAATTTGCAAGTGGAGGCTAGGTCAGTGATGTTTTTCCCATCATCTGTCAAAGCATATAGCATTGTATAATACTGAAAACACTCAAGAAATTTATCAAAACATCATATATATGGCACCTTTATTAGAAATGAGATTTAACATATTTGTTTTTGTTTCAGTCACAATGTCAGTGAAAATCATTGCTCATTAGAATAACCCTGCAATTGTATATGCGTATTTTTGCAATATCCATCTGTTCATACTGTTATAGTGTCATTTTAACTTTTTTCACCTTTAACTTTTTGGCCCCCACAAGTGTTCCAAAAATACACTGCTAAGAGAAGGTTTACACATAAATAAGCACTCTGGTTTTTATTTCATTTCTATCTCTTTTAAGCCCTCCCCACTCCATTAATTCCATTACTTAGAACAGGTATGCATGGTTGTTGCTACATTAAGTTGTATTATTTGTGCATTCTGTGTAGCACTTCTGTTTGGCAGAGTACATTGTGTTTAGCCTAGGACTTAGGCAAATCCGAGCACATTTGGAGGCCCTATCAGGCAAAACCACCTCTGGGGATCCATTTTTCATAAGGGATTGTGGAGTCTTCTTGGAAGGAATTCATCCTAAGGCAAGATGGATTTCAGATACACAAATCATTTCAGGACCTTGGGTCAGCGGACAATCTGAGTGATAAAAAAAATACACTGTACACAGCATTCATCCTTTCCAACTGGGGCTGGAAAATCCTGTCATATAGAGCCTCTACCACCTCTAACAGCTCACTTCTTTCTCCCAGCTGTGCTCATCCTTCATTCTAAACCTTGAGCAGAGCTCTATGCTTCAGGTCTCTTTCTCTTCCCACCCCTGCCCCTTCCTTTCTGTCAGCCCAGCAGTTCCTGCCCTAGGCCAGCTTCCTCTAGGGCTTTGGTCACAAAGAAGTGACAGCAGATTCTAAAAGCTTTCTGCTAGTCATCATCCTCATTGCTTTAAAACTTAGATTTACAAAAGGGACTACCACACTACCTAGTTTCTAAACCAGAATTTCCCCTAATGCCAAGCATTTGCTTACCATCTTCATGGTTTTACCCATACCTGTCTTATCTCCTATAATATCATTTATTTAATATTTTCCTTTGAATCAACTCATGACTAGCATCTCCTCTTACCTTTGTTTTGTTCTAGGCAGTAATACCACGAAATCACAGTTTGGGTGTGCTAGCTACAGTTTTAGAATATGTGTACATATTATATATAATATATACAAAGACATATACCTATGAAAAAGTAGCATAACAAACCAACCTGGAGATATTTGGGATGGACATGTTTTTTCCTTTCAAATAAGCTGGATGGCATGGCATGTGACTATTTCATTTACTGATTAGAGCAGGGTTTCTCTTTCATTACTTGTTCTACCATCTATCTTAATTCATAAATGACTAGAGTTGATAGAACATTTTATGTTTTGAGGTAAGCCTTTTGTTTTGGTGAAGACTTTGAGGTAAGCCATTTTAAAGCATTAACAAATTGGCATTCATCTTTAAAAAGATTTCTTTATTTTTAGAGAGAAAGAGGATGCAAGTGTGAAGAGGGGAGAGGTAGAGGGAGAGGGTTTCTAGCCGACTCCTGGCTGAGGGCAGAGCCAGATGTAGGGCCGATCTCAGCACCCTGAGATCATGACCTGAGCACAAACCAAGAGTCAGATGCTCAACTAACTGAGCCACCCAGGTGCCCCCTAAATAGGCATTCATATAAAGAAGAGATCAGTTAGCACCATCTTATTTTATCTGAAAGTCAAAATGATAAGCTATGAAACAGTATCCCAACAGGTATTTTGAAGGATTGTTTCCCAAGGAGAATTCAGATATCAGATTCTTTAAGGTCTTAAAAATAAGCAAAATCTGTATTTGGAATTGAAGAGAGAAAGTGTCATTGCAGAATAGATTTTCTTAGGCAACTCTAATAACAAGGATCAAGATATCCAAGACTGAAAGAAAGTTATTTGGCCATAAAAAAACAACAAAATCCCTGCTGTTTATCATAGTACCAACTTTTCAAGAGTGTCCCCAAACATATGAAGGCCATTTCTAGCCATTTTCTCTGAAATATTTAATCATATTAATAGAAATTTAGTAGTAACATGTTTTAGGTATTGGAGTTTACATGGTGACCTTCGAGTTTCAGGACAGATATAGAGATACATCGAGTTACTCTCCTTGCTAGGGAGGCAGCACTATAGAGTATAACAAATCCTTGAATCTCAAACTTAGTAACCATGTTATCTTAAATCACTTCAGCATCATATACCTTAGTTTTCTTGGCTATAAAATGGGAACAATAATGATTCTTCTCTGGGGTTTTTGTAACATAAATGATAGGATATATATGCAACATTTTATAAAGTGCTTTATACATCTATAGGTTTTCAGTGTTGTATTATTAATATTGAGCCTTTCTCTGGATATGGTTATAACACTTGCAGATTTGGGAAAGAAGTTATTTGTTCCCATGCTTCTGATGAAGGCATTTGGAAATCATATTTTTTTTTAGGAGAAATGATGGTCACATTGATATGTTCCATTTTTTAACTTGGTTCTGTTTTTTTAATAGCTTAAATTTTATTTGCACTATTTTTTGGCAGTGGTTTCATTCTTTGGGTACCTGAGGTTGACTTAGACACTTGGAAAGTGTCTTAAAGCTCTGTATCTACTTTGGTGAAAGAAGACACCATAAACTGGTTATTTAAGCAAGAGAGAAGACTTGTTTTCCCATAATGTACTTTCATCTGCCATGTCATCAACTCTGAACATTAGAGACTTTTCCTAGGATTAGCTTTGTTAACTTTCCACAGCTATGCACCCAGACCTCCTGACCTATATTCACCAACTTTCACTACTATATAACTTTTGAAGATTACCACTTTTGTTATGGAGTAAAGCCTACATCATTTCATTCATTCAGTAAACATTTCTTGCTCCCCTATGCTGGGAAGGGGCTGTGATAGATTCCAAGGTGAATATATTGACATAATTGACTTCAGAAAGGTCAGGATAGGGGATCCCTGGGTGGCGCAGCGGTTTGGCGCCTGCCTTTGGCCCAGGGCGTGATCCTGGAGACCCGGGATCGAGTCCCACGTCGGGCTCCCGGTGCATGGAGCCTGCTTCTCCCTCTGCCTGTGTCTCTGCCTCTCTCTCTCTCTCTCTCTCTGTGACTATCATAAATAAATAAAAATTAAAAAAATTAAAAAAAAAGAAAGGTCAGGATATAGTCATGGAGTTGAAGTCATAAACAATCATAGTGCATTGTGTTTAAGGAGAGGAGAGTGAAACCCACAACTGCTATGGGGAAGTGAAGGCCTAAGACTCACCCTAGGCCTGTTAGGGAAGGCTTCCTAGGTAAGATAAGATCTGAAGTTCATTATTCACTCATTTAGCAAGTGTGCATTGATAACCTACTATAAATGTGCCTAGCTTTGTTCTAGGTACTTGCAGTATATGGTGAGCAAAATTGGGGCTAATTCTTCCCTTAGTACTTATATTGTATTAAAAGAGACAGTTGCTCCAGTAAATACAAAATTACAACCATGGTAATTGATGTAGAAGAGAAGTACCTAGTAGTAGGAGAGCTCATAATAGGCATATTTGTTTTAGTTTCTGGTTAGGTTAGGAGCAGGCTTCCCTCAGACTGTAACTGAGAGCTGAAAGATGAATAGGAATTAATGCATTTGGGTTGGGCCATAGACTAGTTCTAGGCAGAATGAACAGCATGTTTAAGAGGGAATGTAGCCCTTGGAGGCTTTGAGAAGCACCCAGTGAATAGCAGCCCTTTTAACTGTTTAGGTTTTGAGTAAATTCAGAGGAAAAAAAAAGAGGAGTAGGACATAAAGATGATACATGAAGATCATAAAGATGATTCATCTATCATCTTTATTAGTGACAAAGTTGCTATTGGAAAATGTTGCTTGGGTATGAAAGCCGAATTCACTTTCTATTATTGAATACCAGAATTAGTCATATTTACCTGCCTAGTTACAAAATATTGCAGACTACTTATATTCTCCACAGAGGGAAGAAGCCTTTTGTGAGATTTACCACATGAAGAAACAGAACATGATTTGAATATTGTGTACAGTGAGTAGAAAGACTATGTAGAAGGGAGAGGTTGAAGATCAAAATGGGGATGAATGATGAATGAAGGTTCTGGAAGAGGTAGGCAGGCAGAGACTAGACTTCAGTAGACATGTGATGAGTCCAGGGCCCAGAGTTTAAGGAGGCACTCCTCAGGATTGTGCAAGTACAAGGTTGGCCTCATGAAAGTAAGCACTCCTTAAATATTGTGTCCTGGGTACCTATCCTGCTTTACCCTACTCCTGGTCCTGCTGAAGGGCATGGAATTGAAAGCACAGGGGAGGAACTGGCCATGAGGAAGAGCAAGGAGACTGGAGGAATGTTGGGGGAATGGAGATGTATGCAAAAAATGGAATAGTGTACAGGAAGGCAAGGGAGAACCTATTGGATGGTGTCATGCTTCTTGATGAACTAGAAACAAAGTTAACAGCTTAAAATGCGCATGGAGTTTGAGAGTCGTGAATCTTGAGAGTGTGCTGACAAAGGAGGAGGGGTCCTCACAAGCAGTACTGAGGACCTTGTGAAGACGGACCTTCCCACTTGTGTGCAGCTGCCTGGGTTCATGAGTGGCAGAGGCATGACATAGCACCAGCCCAGAGGAGGGGTTTGCTAAGCTCAGTATGACAGTGGGTAGGAATAAGCAGTGCAAGTGAGGGCAGAGTCCAGGCGATAAACCGTGGGAACCAGGCACTGTATAGGGATGCACGGTACACATGTAGGGTGATAATGGTAAAATTAAGGGAGACAGTAATGGTCTCGGTGAGGTTAAAGAAGACAGATGGTCAGAGTCAGGTTGGTATGTGAGAACTGGGAAGAATACCAGTGATTTATTCCCATTCTTTTGGCAGATGAATCTGTTCTAGAGTGTTTCTGAGCGAGGCCCTAGAAGCAGATGGCTGTGGACGTGTAGCAGTGTCGGTGAAATTTAAAAGATGAAGGAACTAAGAGGCTCCGTGGCAGTATGGTAAGTCCACACAAAGAGTGAATTGCCCCAGGATGGTGGGTGCAATTGGATTACAAATATTCCCAAATGCCCACTGCTTATTAATAAGTGCCTCAGGAGCAGGCCTATAGAAAATGGTAGTCAGGGGGGTTAGAGCATGGTTTAGTGAGGCGGCATGAGTTTGAAAGGAGCAAAACTTTACTTTTTTTTAAAGATTTTATTTATGTGGTCATGAGAGACACACACAGAGAGAGGCAGAGACACAGGCAGAGGGAGAAGCAGGCTCCCTGCAGGGAGCCTGATGTGGGACTGGATCCTGGGACTCCAGGATCACACCCTGGGCCAAAGGCAGGTGCTAAACAGCTGAGCCACCCAGGGATCCCCAAACTTTACTTTTTTTAACATGAGTTTTAAAATATGTGGCGATGTGAAGTGTTGGATAATAAACAGGCTCTGTTTCAGAAAGCTTCAGAGAACTAGTGTCTTCTGAAGGAAGTCAGGTTTCATTTGGCTTTGGTGACAAATTTGTCTTGAAGGGGATATAGGAGCATATCATTGAATGAGGTTCATGAAGGGCCCAGTGAAAAGATTGTTGTTGTTGTTTTTTTTTTTCTTTTTTGACGGGGAGTGAGGAGTGTTCTTGTATTATCAAGAGTACACAGTAGTATGGAGAAAAGAGTAATAGGGACACGTGTGGGCTCTGATATCATATTGACTTGGCTTAAATTCTAATTCCATAAGTTAAAAGCCCTGTAATTGTGAACAAGTTATTAACTTGAGTTCCTTGCTTATAAAATGGAGTTATATGCAGGTCATGGATTATTTTGAAGAGTAGTGAATTGATGCATATTTGTGCTTAGCACATAGTAAGTGTTAAATAAACGTTATTATGATGATGATCAATTATGGTGAGGAGATGAGCAAAGATAATAGAGACATGAGGCCTAGTGGCATTAACTGACTTTAAATTGTAGAAACCTGGGGGTGTTCTCATCTGTGGTATAGTATGGAATTTTGAGACCAACATGTTGGAACATGGAAATAGGGCATCAGTGAGCATGCCAGAGCTGTCCGTCTGGTTCATTGGCTTTTCTCCTGGTATTGGGAAGGTAATGGGCAAAATTAGGGTGGTTCTTCTACCCACTCCCTTCAATTTTGCTACAGAGAGAAAAGTCCTGTCGAGATGAAGAGTGGGAGACTATGAAGGAAGATGAATTAATTACCACTTTTTTTTGGCAGAATCTGAGAATTATTAACAAAAAGGTCTGTCTTGTCATAGGAACCATACCCTTATCAAAAGGAGACTCTTTCCCCAAACTTTGAACATCTTACTGGTTCCGTCTTCATTTTTTTGTTTATTTTTTTATTTGAGTTTGATTTGCTAACATATAGCATATCACCCAGTGCTCATCCGGTCAAGTGCCCCCCCTCAGTGCCCGTCACCCAGTCACCCCATCCCCCGCCCACCTCCCCTTCCACTACCCCTTGTTCATTTCCCAGAGTTAGGAGTCTCTCATGTCTTGTCACCCTCTCTGATTTTTCCCACTCATTTTCTCTCCTTTCCCGTACAACCCCTTTCACTATTTCTTACATTCCCCATATGAATGAAACCATATGATGTTTGTCCTTCTCCTACTGACTTACTTCACTCAGCATAATATCCTCCAGTTCTATCCACATTGAAGCAAATGGTGGGTATTCATCATTTCTAACGGCTGAGGAATATTCCATTGTATACATAGGCCACATCTTCTTTTTCCATTCATCTTTCGATGGACATCGTGGCTCCTTCCACAGTTTGGCTATTGTGGACATTGCTGCTATAAACATTGGGGTGCAGGTGTCCTGCAGTTTAACTGCATCTGTATCTTTGAGGTAAATCCCCAGCAGTGCAATTGCTGGGTTGTAGGGTAGCTCTATTTTTTTAACTCTTTGAGGAACCTCCACACAGTTTTCCAGAGTGGCTGCACCAGTTCACATTCCCACCAACAGTGCAAGAGGGTTCCCCTTTCTCCACGTCCTCTCCAACATTTGTTGTTTCCTGTCTTGTTAGTTTTCACCATTGTCACTGGTGTGAGGTGGCAATGTGACAGGATACAAAATCAATGCCCAGAAGTCAGTGACATTTCTATACACTAACAATGAGACTGAAGAAAGAGAAATTAAGGAGTCAGTTCCATTTACAATTGTACCCAAAAGCATAAGATAACCTAGGAATAAACCTAACCAAAGAGGTAAAGGATCTATATCCTAAAAACTACAGAACACTTCTGAAAGAAATTGAGGAAGACACAAAGAGATGGAAAAACATTCCATGCTCATGGATTGGAAGAATTAATATTGTGAAAATGTCAATGTTATCCAGGGCAATTTACACATTCAGTACAATCTCTATCAAAAATACCATGGACTTCCTTCAGAAAGTTGGAACAAATCATCTTAAGATTTGTGTGGAATCAGAAAAGACCCCGAATAGCCAGGGGAATATTAAAAAAAGAAAACCAGAGCTGGGGGCATCACAATGCCAGATTTCAGGTTGTACTACAAAGCTGTGGTCATGAAGACAGTGTGGTACTGGCACAAAAACAGACACATAGATCAATGGAACAGAATAGAGAATCCAGAAATGGGCCCTCAACTGTATGGTCAACTAATATTTGACCATGCAGGAAAGACTATCCACTGGAAAAAGGACAGTCTCTTCAATAAATGGTGCTGGGAAAATTGGAAAGCCACGTGCAGAAGAATGAACCTGGACCATTCTCTTACACCATACACAAAGATAAACTCAAAATGGATGAAAGATCTAAATGTGAGGCAAGAATCCATCCAAATCCTAGAGAAGAACACAGGCAACACCCTTTTCGACCTTGGCCATAGCAACTTCTTGCAAGATACACCTATGAAGGCAAGAGAAACAAAAGCAAAAATGAACTATTGGGACTTCATCAAGATAAAAAGCTCCTGCACAGCAAAAGAAACAGTCCACAAAACTAAAAGACAACCTACAGAATGGGAGAAGATATTTGCAAATGACCTATCAGATAAAGGGCTAGTATCCAAGATCTATAAAGAACTTATTAAACTCCACAGCAAAGAAACAAACAATCCAATCATGAAATGTGCAAAAGACATGAACAGAAATTTCTCCAAAGTAGACTTAGACATGGCCAACAAGCACATGAGAAAATGCTCCACATCACTTGCCATCAGGGAAATACAAATCAAAACCACAATTAATTACCACTTAAAATGTATTCTGTTATTCTGTGCTTATGTAGAGTTGTTTTCCTCTCAAGAAGTCACTGTGGGTCTAAGCCGCACAAGGGAAGAACTTCTGAGAGCTATCATGTGTTGCTTCCATTTCAGTGAAGTAGTGCAAGCATCTAGGTCCATCAGTCTTGGGAAGTGGAGTCTTCAATTCCAAGAATATTTGTTGAATAATCTCTGTGTATTTGGTAGCCCTGCTAGATCCTAGGGTTATCAGGAAGTATATCTTACTTTTGTATCCTTCCCCCAAAACCCTGGGTTCTTGCAGAAATCTTATGATTGAGCTACAGTGTCCAATGGAGAATAGGAAGCATCAAATCTACTAATTTTAAAAGATCCTCTCAGCTTAGAATTAGATCAAATAGGATAGAAAAATATCTCTCCAATGTAAGGTTTGAACTGTGTGACTTAAACTCCTAAATTCTCAGCCTTATTTACCATCTCCCTCCTCTGTCTTATACATAGTTTAAAAATTATGAAATCTGTCAAAGATACAGAAAGGTGTGGAGGATAATATAGCTAATACTCTATATTCCTCTACATGTTTACTTTGTACCAGGTGCTGTTCTGTGCACTTTACGTGTATCAACTCATTTAATCCATATACAATGCTATGAGATAGGCTATTATTATTATTCTTATTTTGCAGATAAAAACAGTATCTAAGAATGTATGTAATTTATTCAGAATCACCCAACTAGTAGGCAGTCTTTCTCTTAATCACTTATACTATACTGCTTTTCATTTGTCATTGTTAACACTTGCATATTTGCTTCAGATATTTTTATAAGAAAAATTACAGAATAGGGGTAGCCCTGGTGGCACAGCGGTTTAGCGCCGCCTGCAGCCCAGGGTGTGATCCTGGAGACCCGGGATCGAGTCCCACATAGGGCTCCCTGCATGGAGCCTGCTTCTCCCTCTGCCTGTCTCTGCCTCTCTCTCTCTCTCTCTCTCTGTCTCTCATGAATAAATAAATAAAATATTTTTTTAAAAAAGAAAAATTACAGAATAGAGTTAAATCTCCTCATCAGATACTCCTAATTTCTCCTCTTCTGTCTTCCCAAAGGTAACAGCTATCCTGAATTCAACGTTTATCAATTACATGTATATTTCTATAATTTTTCTCTCTGTATATTTATACATAGATAATACATAGAAGTTTTTTGCTAACTTTTTATAATTTGTTTTTTTTTCACTTAACAGTTTTTGAGATGTAGTCTTGTTGATATATACAGCTGGAATTTGTTCATTTTTATGATGTTAGTATTCCAGTGAGCATATATTGTACCTATTCTCTTATTTATGACCCTGTGGTAGATAGCATTCTTTTCCCAGTTCTTTATCCCTCCCTATATCCACACATTTTCATTGTGCTTTTTAAATTTTGTCCGTTAGAAGCAGAATGTATTTTCCTGCCCAATTAATGTTACTCTTGGCCATATGACTTGCATTAACCCAAGGAATGCTAGCAGGCATGACACAAGAAGGGGCTTGAAATGTGTTTCTACATTTGAGCCTGCCCTCTTGCACCTCTGCTAACATCATGGCAGAAAAAAAGCCCCAGCTAGCCCACTTGTCCAAGAAAAAAAACAGCACATAGAACAAATCTGTACCGAATTCGTGGCTTGGAACCAAAACCAGGTCAGCCCAGCTGAGATCATTAGATCCTCCTTATGCAGCCTGAATACAAGTGAGCAAGAATAAATGAGAATTGTTTTGAGCCCCTGAATTTGGGGGTAGATACAGCTGAGACAGATTTTATGTTTGTTTCCAATATTTTACTACTAAAAACAATTCTGCTGTAAGTAATGTGCAGTTTCCTTGAATGTGTATGGGTTTCTCTTAGGTACACATCTAAAAGTTGAATTGCTGCATTATAGAGTATGCACATTTTCAGCTTTCTGAGGCACAGTGCTAGTTTTCCCTGCAAAGTGTAATTATAACTAATGAACGGTGTTTTTTTAAAAGATTATATTTATTTATCCATGAGAGACACAGAGAGAGAGGCAGAGACACAGGCAGAGGGAGAAGGCAGGCTCCATGCAGGGAGCCTGATGTGGGACTTGCTCCCCGGACTGGGATCACGCCTTGAGCCAAAGGCAGACACTCAACCGCAGAGCCACCCGGGCATCCCATGAACCATGTTTTGTTTGTTTCTTCACCTCCTAACAATTCCTATTTTCATAATTTCATCTGTTTGCCATTCTGACAGGTATTGAATAATATCTCATTTTATTTTACATTTCTATGATTACTAATGAGGTTTAACATATTTTTCATATTTATTGTGTATGTGGGTTTCATTATGTATGTGTTTTCTGTTCCTATCCTTTGCCCATTTTCTATTCATTTTATAAGACTTTTAATGTTTCATTTTTTCATATCTATCTGCTCTTGCTCCATTTCAGTAATTTCTTTTTTAAAGCAGATAATTGCTTTATTTATCTCTTTGAACACCCTAAAGTACTTATTTTAAAATCTTTCTCTAATTCAAGGATCAGTAGACCTTTTCTGTAAAAGGCCAGACATTAAATATTGTAGGATTTGTGGGCCAGACTCTGTGACAACTGCTGAACTCTGCCTAAGTAGTATGAAGGCAGCTTGAGATCATACATATACAAATGGACATCACTATGTTCCAATAAAACTTGATTTACAAAAACAGGCATTGAGCTTCATTTAGCATGAGGACCATGGAACTGACTGTGGTCTACAACTAATTTCATCTGGAGTCAATTCCAGTTCATGATTGATTTTGTTGATTGTTCTTAGTAATATAGATCTGTGTGCATTTTAGATTTTGGGTTTTCTTTAAGGGGAGCTTTTTTTTTTTTTTTTAAACAATTGCCTCCACCCAGTCACAGTCCTCCATTTCAGTCCAAAGTCATGTAATTTCTGTGAAATCTCACTCTGACAAAAAAGGTGATACTTCTTTCCTATAGAGTATTTATTTGTATTAATTGTGCCTTTGAATATGTCGTACTGTGTTTCTGGCAGGGGAGGAAGGTCGGGGAAGGAGGTAAACACATTTTCTCTACTATGTTTTTCATTCTTGGGAACAGGGTCTATGTATTGTTTCTGATGCCTAGTAACTAGAAAAGTATTTGCTGAATTTCTTGGAACATTTTCATTAGAGTTTTAGAGGAATATAGATTTAAAGAAAACAATCAAATTGAATTAAAGGATTTGATTTGAAAAAGTTTCTTATCTTCCAATATAATACACTGCTAACTGTGAAGTAGAGAAGCTGCAAAGACATTTATAGACTCTTACTTTCTTACTACCCGATTAATAGGAATTGACCTGGAATGAGTTCTTACTATAGTGAGTATTCCGACAACTGATTTAAAGAAGGTTAATACAGACAAGAATCCTCCTTTGGTATAACAATGATTGTAGTTAATTATACATCCATTTTATTTGAACGTAATTTGATTCCATTTACTTGAGAACTCTTGTACACAGGAAAAAAAACATTAAGGTGAATGAAAAGTTAGAAGTCTCAGAAGAGTTTCAAATGAAGTGATTAACACTGAGGACATAATTGAGAGGCTGTTGAAGGTATTATTTCAAAGAAATGTCTTTCTTTTTTTTTTCTTTTTCTTTTTTTTAAATCTGAGTTCAATTTGCCAACATAAAGCATATCACCCAGTGCTCATCCGGTCAAGTGCCCGCTCAGTGCCCACCACCCAGTCACCCCAACCCCTCGCCCACCTCCCTAGAAATGTCTTTCAAATCAATGTGTTATTATATAGTAGTTAATTTTGTTTTCTGACATAAAAAAATCATTGAAGGCTTGCTTATATGCAGTTTATTGTCAGTTTGCTTTTTATTCTTTCTTAATGCCAACATTATATAGCATACCTTGCCTATTTTTAAGTGATTTTCACAGCATAATTTCTCTTTAAAGATATATCACTCTTTATTTCCCTTTATCTCTTACTATATATTTTAAGTTATATCTGCACCATTATTTTACATCAATGTGATTACAAGTAGGAGGGTGCAAAGTTTTAGGAGACCATTTTACCAAAGAGTTTTAAATTGTTACCATTCTGGAGTTTAGGATTTCTCCTTATTTTGTCATTTCTGTTGAGGCTGGCCTGTATTTATCGTAGCCAACACATAAGTTATGCATGTGGTCTGTATGTATCTCTGACCAAAGGGTAAAAAACAGAATATTCAGTGTGCATTTTAACCCCCAAATAATCTCCATAAGATTATTTCAGAGAAAAAGGCCAAATTACTACTGTTGTCAGTTTGACTCCAGGGGGCAGTATAAAATAAGAAATAATAAGGCCTTACCTACTCATAGTTTGTACTTAATGTAATTATCAAAGCCAGAGGGAAATGATGGATTTTATGAAGCCAACCAGAATTTCACTGTGTAAGTTATATCCTTCTGAGATGGCTCTTTAAATGTGGGAGCCAGAGTGTCCATTTGAATTCTCATGGGAAGGCTAATAACTGCTTTCTTGCCGTGTTTTAGTGTTCTCATCTGCAGTCCTTCTATGATTTTAACACAGACAATATAGTTCCTGTAAAAGACTTGTTAAAAATTCCCTGTATTTCAGATGGACCTTTCCTTATGTGTACACATGCACACGTGAATAGACAGGTCCCCACATATGCATATCACATAGCCAGAGATAGGAAGCTGTTAGCATACCATTATGGCGATACACTTAAGCAGGTGACATACTAAAATGGTGGTGACAAAAGCAATTCATTATTTAACGGCAGGCTCTGTTCTAGGACCTTTATATATTAACTCTCATTTAACCTTATAACAAAATCTCATTTTTACAGATAAGGAAATTGAATCTTCGTAATTTACCCAAATACTGCCAGCTAGCAAATGGCTAATGAGGATTCAAAAACATATGTTCTTTTTATTATGGTAACCTATATGCCTATACCCTAGCATGTATTTTTTTGCAAGAAGAAATAAGTACCATTTGGAAACAGATTTTATGATCCCATTCTGTGTGTCTGTTTTAGTGCCACAGCAGTTATTTTAAAAGACTCTCAATTTTTGTTTGGGAAGAACAATTTTACCACTTCAATATTTAGTCTGCACTTGCTAAAAATCACATCCTCAGACTAGTGAATTTTAAAGGGCCACCTTGCCCAACTCCTAAAGCAATTATAGCTCCATAGCAGAGGATCTTGTGTTCAGTAGTACATTGGTTCTGGTTGCACAGGCTAGACTTGGTTGAGTCATCATATTAGAAAAATATGTAAAGAGCATTTTTGGCTCAAGACCAAGGAATTGATGTTTGGCTATTACTATACTGTGATTAGTTCATTCTACATCCTGCCCTGTCTACTTCATCAAGCAGTGCTAAGGACATCTACGAGGTTAAGTGCTTAAAGTTCTTTTTATTAAAAAAAATAGCAAACAAACTGAGGTCTACCTTCATTTTAATCTTCACATTACCAAAGATCAAATATAATGATAATATGAGCAGAATGGATTAAATTAGGAGTGAACATTCATAAATGGTGATTGTAAATTCCTGAAGAACATGTGGGTTAAGCTGTAAGGTAACCAGTGTTGATAAATATTCTAAAATACTTGTTAGTGCCTAGAATGATATAGATCATTACATGTGATACAGACCATAAAGTTCACTTACTCCAACTCTCTCCTTTTCCAGATGTGGAAATTGTCCCAGGAACAAACTTTTAATTTCTGATATGTGTGCAATGTGTAGCAAACCCATAAAAGAGCAAACATCATTATGCTATCATTCCATAAGAGTCACTTCTTACATGACTGTGACAGTCCAGTCCCCAAATCTGGATTGTTGCTAGTTACATATAACTAGTCCAGATTTTTTGAAGGGGCTCTTTCATTTACAGTTTATAATGATAATAAAATAAAATGATTGACAATAAAGCAGTGTTCAGCTATTAGTTTATCATTCCCATTCAACAAGAAGTACTGAAACCCTGAAGAAGATATGGCTCCCTTCTTTCCTCTTGAAATTTTTCTCAGACTCTTCCTCCATGTACTGCTTAGTGTTCTTTTAGATCCCTGCTTTGGGGTCTCACTGGCTATCCTGGAATGATCTCTTTCTTGTAGCAGGATCTTAATTACTAATTGCAGAGGAGACTAGATCTCTTTGCATCTGGAATTGTTTAAAGTTCAGATTTTTAAATAACAACTCTTTCTCAATTGATTCTAAAGAAGGCTGTTTTCCTCTAAATTGGATCTGCAAGATGACTTCTCATTACCCAGGAAATGGCTTATTTCTCTATTTGTATGGGTCTGCAGATTTCTGCTTCTCTGAACCTCTCCTTCTACTGCTAGTGATTTCCCTGCTGAGACAGTTGATGCGCGGGTGGGGGGATGGTTATATTCCTTTCATTTTTGTGGGTAGCCTAACATCTAGATTGGTATCTGATTTACAAAAGTATCCTCCAGTGGAAAGAGGCATATATGCTATAGTATTTTATACAAATACAATTCCATGTCCTCTAGCTATAGCAGGCCTGAAATTTACTCGTAACCATTTCATTTCTAGTTTGCCTAATAAACATTAGGATTTTGGCCATTCATAACTATGAAGTTTATTTTTAGTATCAGCTGAATAAATTAAAGCATTTAGAAGGGAACTCCTTTGTCTTCTCACCACTTAGTCACCCAGACAACTTGTTTGTATACACATCGTCTCCACCTTTTAAGGACAATAGAAACAGCATCATTCCTATTAAAGGTCGTCTTTTCCACTACACTCTGTATCCCACCCCTTTTTGCATATTCAAGAATGGTAGACCCTCAGTGGACTCCTCTCTGTCCTGCCGTATCAGTTTCTCATTCTCTGCTGGATTGTTCTCAGCAGCAAATAAATATGCTCTCAAATCTCCCATTTTAAAATAAAACTCTTCATCTCTTGCTTCTAAATTCTGTCTTTCCATCACATCAAACTTTGCATGTTTATATTCACCTCCATATTCACCATGATCTCTTAGCTTCCACATGTTTAGGTTTGTGTCCCTTCCACTCCACTAAAAGTGCTCTGGTCCAGATCATCAGCAACTTCTAAGGTGCCATGTGCAGTGACTAATGCTCAGTTATTCCACAGACGTGGCCAAGCCCACTGTAAGACTCATCTCCTCTTGCCTTCTGTGACATCACATTCTCCTCACTGACCACTGTTTATTGGCCTCCTTTATGTGCTCTTCTTCCTCTTTCCAAGTTTTACAGTGTGCAGGGTCTTAGGCTTTATCCTTGACCCTTTTCTCCCCTTCACTGCACTCACTTTTCAGTCTTATGACTGCATTCTATGTATATTGCTATGATTTGCTGGTTCATATATTTAACTTAAATACTTCCTAAATTCCAGATTTATATTTTCAGCTGCCTACATGCCGTCTTCACTTGGAGAGCCTTCTTAAATTTACCATGGCCAAAAGAGAAGTTTGGATCTCTGCCCTTCCACTTTCACCCCACAACTCCTCCTCTCCTCCTCTTACCCATCTCAGTGATGAGCGCCACCACTCATGCACTTGTTCAAACCAAAGTATTAGGTGTCATCCTTCATTCCTCTCTTTCCCTTATTCCTTATACCCAAGCCATAGCAAGTCTTATAGGTTCTCGGTTTCTCTCTCTCTCTCTCTCTCTGTGTGTGTATACAATCATTCAAACTTGTCTCTTTCACTTCATTTCTACTGTTGTTACTTTAGTCCAAACCACCATCATTTATATCCTGAGCTTAACTAGTCCTCTTGTTTCTTTTCATAGCCAAAGTGATCTTAGAATATAAAGCAGATCAGGACATAACTCTTAGGATAAAAATCCAATCTCCTTATCATGGCCTGTAAAACCCCATATAATCTAGGTTTTGTCTGTCTCTCTTAAATATTCCCTATTACTTTCTTTGCTACACTGGCCTTCCTTCTTTTTGTTCACCATACCAAACTACTTTCTATCTCACATTTTTGTACTTCCTGTATTCTGTTTTGCAAAATATTTTTCTTAAGATATTAGTAGGGTTGCTCCTTCCCTCTTATCAAATTAGCCTCAGCACTTTGTGAGGTTGCATCTCCCTTACCTGTTACTCTGTATCATATTATGCTATTACTTCAACAACAATCCTCCTAGCATATATCGCTGAAGTTATCTCAGCTATTTGTATATTTTTGAAAATTCTCTTAGAACCAACTAAGCTCCATGAGAAGACCACATTACTAGATCCCTTGATCTCGAACAGTGTCTAGCTTAAAGTAGGTACACAGTAACTGTTAGATGATTTCATTTTACATGATTTTCAAGCTATTTGAATTTTTCATTTTTTAATGAAAAGGTATTACTGGATTCCAGATATTTAACAATTTGATGTAAATTTGATGCTACATATTGAAATATATTCCAAAATTTGATGTACATGTGTTCATTTTATCTTCTCAAAAGTACTATTTTTAGTGCTTTGCAGATGGTTTATATTTTTTGAACTAATTTCAAACTGATATAGAAATTGTTTATTTGATTGTTTTATATTTTGTTTGAAGAACACAGGTTGCTCTATGACTATGCACACACATGTGTGCACACACATGCTATTAAGAACTAGCTATATTTGTTAATTCAGATTTTTAAAAGTTCTGCCCTTTCATTATTGAAATCTTCAAATATATAGGAAAGTTGAAAATATTTTACAGTCAATATCTATATACCCACCACCTAGATTGTAACATTTTACTAGGCTTGATTTTTGTCATAAACCTATCATGTACCCATCCTTCTTTCCAGAGAGATAGTATTTTAAAAGACTATTTTAATTTATTTAAGATAGTAAATGTTTCCTAGGGTCTTTAATTTCAATGAGAAATGAAGCAGAGGTACCTGAGTGACTCATGTGATTGAGTGTCTGATTCTTGGGTTTGGCTCAGGCCATGACCTCAGGGTTGTGGGATTGAGCCCCACATTGGACCTCACACTCAATGCAGAATCTGCTTCAGATTCTCTCTCCCTCTGCTTCTCCCCCTGCTCACGCTCTCTTTCTTTCCAAAATAAATAAATAAAATCTTTAAAAAAATGAAGCAGGTTGCTATTTACTTTGTCTTCCAAATGATTAGAATGAACACTCTGGTATGTTAAACCACTGTATAGTTGACTCAAAATTTACAGAAGCCAACAATCTAAATTGTGCTTTGAAGCTGGTACTCATATATGGTGACAGATAATGTCATGATGAGTGAGGAAGGAACTGGGTTAAAATGAATTCTAACATGTAACAGAGGATGTTTAGTTTCAACTAGAAGCAACGGGAAAACTAAACATTTAAATTAATAAAAGCTGTTAGGAAAATAACCACAGTTAACTTCATTTGTTTCTTGGTGGACTCTAATGCCCATTGTCTCTTTCCTTTATTTAGTCTATTTCACTGCTCATTTACACTTGTGTTAGTGGTTAGCAAGGAGGCAGGGGAATAAATGAGAGTATCCAAATTGATTCAAGCCATGTGATGAGGCTATGAAAAATTTCAATGCTAATGAAGAAATTCATAGGATCATAGGATACTGATTAATAGACTCATATATGGAATGATGGAACCAAAAGGTTCCTTACAGATCACTTAGTACAATATCATTTTACTGATGGGAAAACTGAAACCTTGTGAAGATAAAGCAGCTTTTTTAAGGTCACATTTTCCTGAGTCATGCATAAGTGAAACATGAAGCCAATATGTCTAGAAGCCGCCTTCATTCTCTGAAGAAGGCCATAAAGATTTCATTATCCTGGCCTATGTGATCACTTGGGTTCTTCTAGTTCTTTTTTTAAAGATTTTATTTATTTATTCATGAGAGACACACAGAGAGAGGCAGAGAGATATAGGCAGAGGAAGAAGCAGGCTCCCTGTGGAGAACCTGATGTGGGACTTGATTCCAGGACCCCAGGATTATGACCTGAGCAAAGGCAGATGCTCAACCACTGAGCCACCCAGGTACCCCTGGTTCTTTTAGTTTTGACATTTTGTTCATTGTCTGATTGGACTTCAATTGCAACCTGTCTGTTCTATATTTTTTAAATTGCATTTATAGTATTTTAGATGACATGAGTACTTAGGGTTCAATTAGTAATAGACTTTACTAATTTAATAGACGTTGAGTGTCTATTTAGTTTGACTAAATATTAGTTTGAATATTCTTTTGGTTTGAAGCTTTTTTCGATGTTCCTGTGTTATCAAGGCTTGACCAAAGAAAAAAGCTTCAAGTACCATCAGAGGCAGATCCAGGTTTTATGGGACTGAAGTTAATGCAATTCGGGCATCAAAATACAAAATGAAGGGTGAGAAAGAATATTTTATAGGGCCAATATAAGCGAGAGGCCCTGAAGCTTAAGCTTCATTAACTTTACTGTAACCCACCTGTGAATGCCAGAACTAATATATTAGCTGGGTGAATCAATGTTTTTCATTGCACAGGGAAGGGAAGAGATTAAAGGAAGCTAATATTGTCTAAGTACCTACTGTGTGCCTGGCATTATGCTAGGCACTTTACACATAGTGTCTTATTTAACCCTCACACAACTATGAGACTGATAATATATATGGGCTGTGTTATATAAGTTGGGCATGTCTAGTAAACGGCAAAAATAGGGTTTGAACCTAGATAGTCATGAATCCAAAACCTGTATACCATACCCTTATATGAGAACAGCTATTATCACAAAGTTCTGTTAATCACTTTAAAAAATAGAAATATGATCAAATATAGATATTGACAAGGGCTTACAAATTCATAAATGATAAGTACTCAAATAATGATAATTCAAGACAAAACATTTTATTTGCCATGACAAAGGTTTTAAGATAGAACCATTACTATCTTTTTTGCCAATGGTGTGAAGATTCTAAGAAATATAAACACGAAACAGCTTTTTTTTTTCCAAGTGCTGCTTTTATCCATGCTCTCTCAGTCCCCTAATTCTGTCCCTTAGCATCTTTAATAGATTCTATTAATTAGCGGCCATTTATATTTCAAATTTTGTTCAATTTAGTGTTTATTTATTTATTTTTAAAGATTTTATTTATTCATAGAGATGCAGAGAGAGAGAGAAAGAGGCAGAGACACAGGCAGAAGGAGAAGCAGGCTCCATGCAGAGAGCCCGACGTGGGACTCGATCCAGGGTCTCCAGATCACGCCCTGAGCTGCAGGCGGCGCTAAACTGCCGCGCCACCAGGGCTGCCCCAATTTAGTGTTTAAAGTCCAAAAGCTGTTCCCACCTTCTGCGGCAAGTGCAGACAGAAGTCATGACCCTGGCTAGGTGGTAGGGAGTGGTGTGGGAGCTCAGTGTCAACTGGTTCTGAGATGCATTTAACTCATTCCTTTTCCCAAACCAATTCTTTTGGTGTTGGGGAAAGGGATGGGGGGATAGTGGACACAGAGCTCTTCTTACATAATTTATTGTTCACTTTCTGTGGCTGGGGATCCTAGTTTGTCCAGTTTGGTAGCTTCTGCTGCTGTGTGGTCTTCTCATATGTGAAGTGTGTGGCTTTCTTGAGGTACTGTTCAACTTCATCCTGGCCCCTTCTATCATTGAAGGTTTCCTCAGCTTTGGGTTTTAGTCACTAACATTCTGTTAAAGGATTATTTGGACTAGTAGAAAGAATTCATATCCACTTTTTGATAAGGGAAACCTAACTAGCGTGTCCGATAATTGGAATAGATCTAGGATTTCTAGGATTTGGAGAAACAATGATAGATCTAGTGTGATTAAATAACTGAAAAATGAATGAAGTATCATTAGTTTATTTATGCATCTGTACATATGGATGCCATAGTGTAATGGGTCAGAGTTTGGGTTCTAGGGTTCGAAAGACTTAGATGCATGTGTCAACCTGGGAATATTAGCGCTGAGTTTACATTTAGAATAAATTTTGGCAGATTTTTTTAAGGCCCATTTCCTCATAAGCATTTCAGTTAGCAACAGAGGCCATAGAATGTGCTATAGACTCCATGTGTTCTCCCAGAATTCATATGCTGAACCCTAATCCCCAATATGATGATATTTGAAGGTGGAGCCTTTGAGAAAGGATTAGGTTCATGAGGATTGGACCCTCATGAATGAGATTAGTGCCTTTATAAAAGAGGCCCTAGATAGCTCCCTTGCCCCTTCTGGTATTTGAGGACACAGCAAGAACTCTCATCAGATACTGAATCTGTTGGCACTGTGATCTTGACTTTTCAGCCTTCAGATCTGTGAGAAATAAATTTGTACTGTTTATAAACTTCCCAATCTATGGTTTTCTGTGATAGCAGCCGAAATAGACTAATACAGAATGTAATCACTAATATGTTAACATATAACATCAGTGGTTCTCAACCATGGCAGCACATTAAAGTCATTTAGGAAGTTAAAAAAATTCTCATGGGGCTCCTGGGTAGCTGAGTAGGTTAAGCATCCAGTTCTTGATTTTGGCTCAGGTCATTATTTCAGGCTCCATGCTCAGTGTGCTGAAGATTCTCTCTCTCCCTCTCCCTGTGCCCTTCTCCTCTCATGTGTACACATGCTCTCTCTTTTAAAAAACATGCTCATGCCAGGGGCTCACTCCAAAACAATGAAGTCAGAATATCTAGAGATTTGACCTATGCTTTGTTTCCAGTGTGCAGCCAAATTTATAAGCCCATTAGATTAGATGAACCCATTTGTAATATTGTGTTCTTTGCGACAGAGAGAGTCTCTATGATAAGGTTACCATGTTGCACAGCTCTGAGGACCATAATTCACAGCTTGGTCTATGTGATGGCACCTACTGGAGTTGTGCAATGCACAGCCTGTGTGACAATAAGTGATAATCCTGATGATAACTCTCTAGAAAATCACAAAGAAGTAAAACATCAGAATACTTAAACACCCATTCAAGACCAGTGGTTTTCTTTATTATGGGTATCTTCTATAAAAATTTGCCTATGAAAGGAGTGCCTGGGTGGTCCAGTAGGTTGAACATCCAACTCTTGGTTTTTGGCTCAGGTCATGATCCCAGAGTTCTGGGATCGAGCCCTGCATCGAGCTTGCACTCGATAGACAAGATAGACAGTAGATAGTCTACTTGAGGATTCTCTCTCTCCCTCTCAGTCTGCCCCTCCCTCCACTCTCTCTCTCTCATGCTCTCTCTCAAATAAATAAGTAAATCTTAAAAAAAAAAAAGAATTTGCTTCTGGGTGCCATAGCATGGTAGTTAAAATGTTTGGTTCTGGAGAATTAAATAATACAAGGCAATGTATTTGAGCTAGGGAATGAGCTCAATCTGTTGGTTGACAGTTCACCAAGTTTAAGATTGGATTGATGAAAAATATACCTTAGCATTTTCTGCTAATATTCCTCTACTCCAGGGTCAGTAAACATTTTGTTTTCCTTTTTTGGGTAGTGTAAAGTAGTGGTTTTATTTTATATTCTCTTTTAATTAAGTTCAACTAATTAACATATGGCATAATTAGTTTCAGAGGTAGAGTTCAGTGATTCTTCAGTTGCATATAAAGTAAACATTTACATTTTCTGTAAAGGCTTGGTAGTCCGCAAAAGTTGTTAGTCATCTATTCTTTATTTTTGATAACCTTTAAAATACTGAAATCCACTCATAGATACAGACTACAAAAATAGGATGTGTGGGCTGTAGTTTGCTGAACTCTGCAAGAATAAGGAGAAACTCTTAGAAACATTAATGCAGAAAGAATAAATTACCTAGAAAGGAAAAAATAATCAGATTGGAATTGGATTTCTCATTTGCAATACCCAAACTAGAAAGCTCTTAAAATGCATCTACAGACTACTGATCAGAAAGTACCACAGCAAGTAACATCCTTAGATTAAAGCAAAAGGACCTTTTGCCACAAACCTTGATCTTTAAAGGGAACATGATGACCTTCCTCTGGGTATGACTCACCTCATAGGCCAATGAGTACAGTGAGTAAAGGGGTCATGCCCACCTGGAGCCAGTATTCTAGGAGTCAGCAACTGGCCTTCTCTGCCACCACTTCCTGGTACAGAACTGGAATCAAGGGATTTCTTGGGAACTTATCCTTTCAGGCCATTATAAAGGTATGCTTATCAGGGTAGGAGAGTAAAACATGTATAATGGTGTATTAGCTTGGTTTATAGCTTTTAAATATTTAATTATATGGTACATGGACTTTTGTTTCTGTTCTTGCTCTGAGCCCCATAAGTGTTAGAAGAAGGCTTGACCATAACCCAAGAATCATACTCAGTGATATGTCAAAGATATTACTAACACAAAGATATGTGGAAATATGTGAGAATTTAGAGATTATATCATCCATGAACCTCATATGAGTAAAACACTTGAAAAAATTAGTAATAACCAAACACTAAAGGAACCAAGATAGAAACCTCAAGATAGAAAAGAAGAAGAGTAAAAACCATGGTGAGCAAGGTTTTAGAAAAACAAAGGGAATAAGTTAGAAAAGTTGGATTATGTGCCTTATAGGGCAGAATAAGGGCTCTAGAAATAGGATATAATGCAAGGAAAATTTGAATAACTGTTGAACTATTTTTTTCCAAATTTTTCTTTAAATTCAAGTTGGTTAATGTATAGTGTAGTATTGGTTTCTGATGGAGAATTTAGTGATTCATCACTTACGTGTAACACTCATTGCTCATCACAAGTGCACTCCTTAATGCCTGCCACCCATTTAACTGCTAAACTATTTTAACCTGGAAATGAGGAAAGACAAATGTCTTTTTGCAGTTGTAGTGGTGTTACTGCTGTAGCAATAGCTAGAAAAAAAGAAGTTACAAATATTCTAAAGACCTCAGGTGTTGAAAAGGAAGAATTGGGGAGGATGTAGAGCATCTTGGCAGAGGATATAGTGCTGTTTGGTATGGGAAATATGGCAGTGGTTTCAACAACCATGAGTACATTCACATGATAAAATATGCAGTTATTTAAAAAGAACCAATTAGATTTATACCAGTTGACTTGGAGGGGATATCTATGAGTACGTGTTTGGAAAAAGGCCAATGCAGTAAGGTATATAAGAAATTATCTCACTATTATAAAACAAGTAATCAAGGGGCTAAACCTCCCCTATATATGTTTGTTACATGTGTGGAGTTATATGAGCCCTCAGAATATGGAGTGATACATACATATAAAATTGTTAACACAGGCCAACTGGGGTGTTTTGGATATTGGAAGGGAGGAAGAGAGGGAAACGTTAGAGTCAAGTAAAAAAAGAAATGACAGGGATGCTCCCTTTCTCTTAAAATGGTATTCCATTCACAAGAAAGTATGGGAAATGCTAGATTGTACTCAGTTAAATAGGCCTCTTTATTGCAGGTCTTTGCAGAAACCCCCCCCCATATGTTAAATATACACTGTAGATTTTTAAGAGATGGATACATTATGTGATACATTCTTGTGACACACCCTAAAAAAGTATATTGCAGAACATTTTGGGAAATGACTGCTTTAGCCATTTTTAATGTGAATATATTGATATTGCCCTCTGGTAGATATATTATTATAACTTTCTGGTTCTATGTGTTTATTAAATACATAATTAAAGTACCATGGCATATTACTTACCATTATTTAGCACCCCCAGATTGTTTGGAAGTGATTATTTAGGCATTTCACTTTCTTCTCATGTGTATTCTATTGATTTGGTGAATGCTGGATATTGCCGTTTTTGATAACATTTCTGTCAAATATTCCTTATACATTCTTGGTTCTAGTAGGTTTTTGAGGTGTAGGTTTATCTTTTCCTTCCTTCATACCACCACCTCCTTCAATTTTCAAGGGTCACCATGACTCTACATTAAACGGACTATACTTTTTCAGACACTGAATGATTCTTTTCCTTTTCTCAACTCGAGCTTGTACAAACTGACAGTTTAATCCAGATACTGTGTAATCCTTTGAATTCAAAGCTTGGACACTGTTGGAAGAAAGAAATACATGTTTTCTATCATCTCAGTCAAAAGACGGAATTGAAAAGGGAAATGTTGAACTATAAGTATTTCCAGTCTTTTGCTGAATACTGTCAGGTTAGGAAAGGTGCACAAGTATTTTGATAACTGACTTAGATGTTTTCAAGGACTCAGAAGATAGGATTGAGAGATTGTACACTTAATAGGCATTGATTGACATAGTTTTACAAGCTAGCTAGTAGTGACAATTCTTGTGAGCAATGATTTCATTTTTACAGTATTTCAGACTCTGCAAAGCTGCAAGTAATGTGGAATCATAGAATCTCAAGAAATGAGAAACAGGACGAGCTAGAGTATGATGCAGTAACAAATTGCCCCAGATCTCATAGACTTAAAGCAGCAAATGCCTCACTCACACTACAAACCCTCTATGAGTTGGCTCAGGATTCTGCTCCTACATTGTCCTCCCTCTAGATCCCAGGCTGTTGAAACAGCCACCATGTGGAATGTTGCCAAATGCTGTAGCAAAGGGGAAAAGTGACAGTAATAAAGCTCTTGAAACTTCCATTTTGCCCAGCAGTGAAGTGTGTCACTTTTGCTCCACAGCACAGGCCAAAGCATATAACATGGCCATGCCTAACTTATTTTTTTTTAAGATTTATTTATTTATTTGAGAGAGAGAAAAAGAGAGAGAGAGAACACAGGGAGGGGCAGAGAGAGAGAGAGAATCTTAAGCAGATTCTATGCTAAGCTCCGGCCTGACGTGGGGATCAGTCTCACTACCCTCAGATCAGCACCTGAGCCGAAACCAAGAGTCATAGGCTTAACCAGTTGCACTACTCAGGCGTCCCGGCTACATCTAACTTCTAATGGTTGGAGAAGTGCAATTATCCTATGCACAGATTGCTGTAATCTTTTGAAGAACTAAAACTCACCACATGGACCTTCGAAAGTCCATCTAATAAACCCAAACAAGATCTTATTCTTGCAATGGCTAGTTTATACACTCATACACATTCTCTGAAATCATATACTTAAAAAGTTGCATTATATCTGTATCATTACTCTCAGTATTAAAATTCTTTACCTATGACTAGGGCCTTAAATTTGAGTATCCAGCCTGACATATTATTGTAGTATTTGTTTGGATTTAACATTCTTCAGGTTCTTACTAGGATTTGTGTGTGTGTGTGTGTGTGTGATTTTCTGAATTAAATATGTATTAGAGAATATTTTAATACAAATGGTACTTAATGTAAAAGGGAATGAAGAAGACCTAGTTTTCAGATATCCTATCAATATTTATTTTTATTTTTATATGTATATTTTTATTGGAGTTCTGTTTGCCAACACATAGTCTAACACCCAGTGCTCATCCCATCAAGTGCCGCCCTCAGTGCCCGTCATCTAGTCACCCCATCCCCCACCCACTTCCCCTTCCACTACCCCTTCTTCATTTTCCAAAATTAGGAGTCTCTCACGTTTTGTCAAATGGTACTTAATGTAGAAGGGAATGAAGAAGACCTGGTTTTCAGATATCCTACGAATATTTTTTAATGATATTCCAGGAGCTCTGGTAATGACCAAATATTTGAGAGTGGGAAGGTTGAGTGAAATAAAGGGTAAGGAGAGATTAATTAGAACACATTTCTAGTCTTTATAAATCAGAATTTGTGTGTTTGAAAGATGATTTGATTCAAGATGAATTTAATTCTATTTTATTTTTATTGCATTAGCTTTAAGCTTTATTGCAGCATTAAATATTAATTTTATATTTGTAAATCACATTAGTAATATTAAAAAATAAACATTTAAAATAGTACCATGTTCAGAAATGGAAATGAGTGAACACTTTTTTAAAAAAATTAAAGAATAATTGACATTCAGTATCATATTAGTTTCAGATGTACAACATAGTGATTTGATATTTTGATACATTATGAAATGCTCACCACAATAAGCCTAGTTACCATCTGTTGCTATACAAAGTTATTACAATATTATTGACTATGCTGTACATTATATCCCCATGAATTGTTTATTACTGGAAAATTGTACCTCTTAATCCCCTTCACCTATTTCATCCATCTGCCAAACCTCCTTCCTGCTGGCAGTCATCAGTTTGTTATATAAGTGTACTTCTGTTTTGTTTTGTTTGTTCATTTTGTTTTTTAGAATCCACACATAAGTGCAATCATATGGTATTTTTCTTTGTCTTTCTGACTTATTTCACTTAGCATAATATCCTGTAGGTCTATCTGTGTTGTCACATATGGCAAGATCTCATTCTTTTTAATGGCTGAGTAGTATTCCAGTGTGTGTGTGTATGTGTGTGTACACACACCACATCTTCTTTATCCATTCATCTTTTTTTTTAAGATTTTATTTATTTATTTATAGAGACACAGAGAGAGAATGAGAGGCAGAGACACAGGCAGAGGGAGAAGTAGGCTCCATGCAGAGAGCCCTACATGGGACTCGATCCAGGGTCTCCAGGATCACCCCCAGGCTGCAGGCGGCGCCAAACCGCTGCGCCACCAGGGCTGCCCTATCCATTCATCTTTTGATGGACACTTAGGTTATTTCCATATCTTGGCTACTATAAATAATGCTGCAGTGAACATCTTTCATAAACCAGTTTTGTGTTATTAAGATAAGAAAGGTAGACTAGAAAATATATTGAGGGACATCTGGGTGGCTCAGTGGTTGAGCGTCTGCCTTTGGCTTAGGTTGTGATCCTGGGGTCCTGGAATCAAGTCCTACATCAGGCTCCCTGCAGGAAGCCTGTTTCTCCTTCTGCCTATGTCTCTGTCTCTCTCTCTGTCTCTCTCATGAATAAATAAAAATCTTAGAAAATATGTTGAGTACAGCCTTTTAAATTCTCATAATTTAAAGCCCAATTTTTCTCAAGATTTATTTTTGGAGATCTCAAACATTACTACTAGGAGGACTTAGGGAATAATTTTCCTTTGGGAGAGTCATATGGGCTAGATAAGGTTGAATAGAGCCAGAAATCAGTTTTCCAGTATTTTCAAGTTGTTTTTTTTCTTTAGAAAATATATGGTGATTTCTTTACTATAGTCACTATTAACAGTTAAAATGATTGCTTCCAGGCTCCTCAGTCACCTTGGATTGGAAAATGAAAATGACTTTATTTATATTTTTAAGATTTTATTTATTTGAGAGAGAAAGTAGAGAGAGAGACAGACAAGCAGACAATGTGCTGAGCACAGAGCTGGACATGGGGCTGGATCTCACAATCCTGAGATCATGACCTGAACGGAAATCAAGAGTCAGATGCTTCACTGACTGAGCCACCCAGGCACCCTGGGAGACAGAGAAGCTCAAGCAGGCTCCACCCCCAGCCCAGCACAGAACCCAATGAAGGCTTGAACTCACAACTCTGAGATCACGACCTGAGCTGAAATCAAGAGTTGGACAGTTAACCCACTGAGCTACCTGGGTGCCCCCAAAATGACTTTAATTAAACAAAAATATACATCTGCAGTATGGGAACATTTTTGAAACTAAAGAAAATCTGAGGGTATTTTTTTTAATAACAGTAATAGGAAAAAGCTACTACAGACCACTTGTAAATTTTTTTTTTACTTTGTAAATTTTTAAAAAAATATTTTATTTATTTATTCCTGAGATAGAAGAGAGAGAGGCAGAGACACAGGTAGAGGGAGAAGCAGGCTCCATGCAGGGAGCCCGACGTGGGACTTGATCCCGGGTCTCTAGGCTCAGGCCCTGGGCTGAAGGCGGCACTAAACTGCTGAGCCACCAGGGCTGCCCCACTTTGTAAATTTTTAATCCCCATTACAAAGAAGTTACCAAAGCTGCTAAAGGTAGAATAATGATGCTTAATGTGGGGTACATAGTTTTTAAGACCACATATGAACCTCTTCATTTCACCTCCCTGCTTCTAGATAGTAGATTGTATTGGGTTCATACTATTTGCTGCTTCTATACTCTAAAGCTCCTTGGCCTGCTGTGGTCCTAAGCTGATCTTGGTCCTGTATTTCCCTGAATGTCTTACTCAGCTTCTCTCATGCTCATTTTGAGAGATTTCTGATTTTTCCTTTTGCAGATATAAATCACCAAATTCTGTGCACACCTATTTTGCAACAGGATGGCTAACACTTAAATCATCTCAAAATAAGCTTATTTTATATAAAAATCATTCCAACAGAATGAGTATTTGTCTCCATTTTGAAAGTGAGAAAATAGTCTCAGATTTAATGACTTGTCCAAAGAGAGTTAATATTTTGTACCAAAGTCTTTTTACTCTCAAAACCCATGGCTTTCTACTGCAGTGAGATGGCTCCCTAAAGACAGTAAAACAATTTATATAGAGAAAATTAGTATTCCCAGAGCTATAACCACTTTATGAGAAATTTCCCATTAGTCCTCATAACACCTAACCTAGCAAGAATTCTAACCATTTAACAGCTAGAAAAAGTAAGACTCAGATGTGATACTATTATTGTCATGTTAGCAAGAGAAGTCATTGTAATAAGCAAAAGAAGCAGATAAACCACCTTTTAAAAGTATGCTCTTGGGGTGCCTGGGTGGCTCAGTTGATTGAGTGTCCAATTCTCGGTTTTGGCTCAGGTCATGCATAAGCTCAGGGTCCTGGGATCGAGCCCCGTGTTGGGCTCTGTGCTGAGTGTGAAGTATGCTTGGGATTCTCTCTCTCTCTCTCCCTCTGACCTTCTTTTCTCTCTCTGTCTTTCTCAAATAAATCTTAAAAAGATAAAAAGTATGCTCTTTCAACTCTTCAGTAATTGATTATTAATACTATGTTTTGGAACAAGTATTCACTAAAATTCATTAATTTTTGTGGTCTAAACCCCTAAACTGATAATCCTCTAAAAAGATTTTTATTTGTCTCTTTGGTATTACTAAGCACACTTCCTTTCTAATAGCCCAGAATTGCACTGAAGAGTGTAATTAATGGAATGAAGAAAATGCACTCAATAATTCGAAATTTATTGATACTATTTCATTTAAAATGGTGGCATTGAATATAACCTTGATTATCTTTTTTTAAAAATGTTAGTTGAGCAGTAAAAAACACAAGACGTACTTGTTATTCCACTTTTAAACATTTTGGTGAAATATAGCAGTTCAGATAATTGAAAACACAGCACTTCATTACAGTGAGATGAGTTTTGTGGTTTAACTCCTTTCCCTCTTATGCTATAGAGTTAATAGAACTGAATTGTTAAATGAGTATGCTTAAAGTGTTCACACTGACCCACCGTCCCACCTAAATAACACAGAAGGTTAGACCCCTGCTCATAGCTCTCATGCACTTCCTCTCATCTCAGTGAGTCACATCGGACTCATTGGCTGAAAACTGTGATCAGTTTACCCAATGCAGAGAGCCATTGGCACCTCTGATTCTAACTTCTGTAAGCAAGTATTGTTTCAGAGGCAGACCTACCAGAAAGTCACTGAGTATGGCTTACAATGTAAGGCAACTGTGGAAATGTCAGTTGATTATTTTGCATCCCTTATTTTCATTTATTTTTCTTCTTCCAGGATGTTAATGCTGTGTACTTTCTTGTAGCACTCAAGTATATTCTCTATGTGTGCCTACTTTGTCTTTATCAGGCAACATTGGCTTCATTGGGAATAAGTATGGGGATGGGATAGTTCTCCCAGGTGTCATGAAGCCATAACCTCAATGAGACTGAAATGTAAGGAAATAGTGGAAGATGTGGGTTATAAGCAAAGAATTCATAAGGCTACAATTAGTAGAAACTACTCACAGCAGTTTAAACAAATAGCGGTTAGCTTTTCTCATAAAACAAGAATCCTGGAGACAGGCAGTTCTTGGCATTAGTTTAGTATTGCATCCATGCAAGTATAATTTGGTAGAAATAAGAAGTTGATAGCTTCTTTAATGAACCTACATCCCATTCCGAATTAAGCCTAAAATCATGAACATCTCATATTATGTTCAGTCTTTCCCACATAACCGGTCTCATCTTTTTTCAGTCATATACCATCTATTCCCATGTATGCACACCAACACTTGAGCCATATCAAACTACTAAATTTGCCACAATCTCCCCTGTTCTTTTATTCAAGTTCACTCTACTTGCAACACACTCTTCTCTCCTGATCCTTGATGAGACTTCTCTCAACTTCTTTTCAAGGAAAAGGCTTACTTGGCCTCATCACAGTCATTGTAACCTACGTTTGCCTCAATGCCAGCCTTTGTTATGGTGTATTATAATTGATCCCTTACATGTCTCTCTCTTCCATTAAACTGAACAAATTGAGAACACAGATTTTGCCTCCTTGTCTTTGTATTTCAAGTGTCTACCATTATGTGAACATATAGTAGGATCACAATAAATGTTGGATGAATGAATGATCACTTTATGAGCCTGATTTTGATATCTCCCTGCCAAGAAGGGAATGCACCTTGCTCATAATGCTTAGTGTCTTTTATATAGTGTAGCTTCATATATACTGTTCCTTACTCCTTCTCTATAAGCTGAAGTCAGGGTTTGGAAGTCACTTCTAAAGCTGTATCAACATCTGTGGCATCTAGGGGATATACTACTAGTCCATAAAGAAAAAATGTTTTTTCTTGGTTCCTAGAAGGTATGGGTTGTTTATTTTAAAAAGAAAAAAAGATTTTATTTATTTGAGACAGAGTGCATGAGCAGGGGGAGGGGCAGAGGGAGAGGGAGAGGGAAAGGATGAGAAGCAGACTCCCTGCTGAGTGCGAAGCCTGATGCAGGCCTCTATCCCAGGACCTGGAGATCATGATCCAAGCTGAAGTCAGATGGTTAACTGACTGAGCCACCCACATGCCCTGGTATGGGTTGTTTCTACCCTGATAGATAAAAGGAGAAAAATTCTACTTGCTAATAGCAAAATAAAGCACGATCTTGGGTATTTAAAGTGTAATGATTTTAGAAAGCTCTCGCTAAAAAGTTGACACATAATTTTTTAAAAATAGATGTGTGTCATGGATTGGATCCAGGAATAGAAGAAGAACTTTAAATGAAAAAGAAAAAAAAAAACTATCGAAATGTGAATTAAGTCTAGAGTCAGTGTTGGTGTCTTAGTTTTGACAAATTTTACATCATATTGTAAGATGATAACAATAGGGGAAACTGGTAAGGAATATGTGGGAACTCTGTATTATCTTTGCATTTTTCTGTGAATCTAAAAGTATTCCAATAAAAGAAACATTTAAAAAATAGGGAGGGGTTGCACAGCAATATAAATATATTTAATGCAACTGAACTGTACACTTAAAATGGTTAATATGGTAAATTTTACGTTATGTATATTTTGACACAATAAAAAATAGGGAAAGGACTAGGTATGCTAGGGGATGGGATAAAAAGGGAGAGGAGGTATCACTTTTTAAACATTCTTTTCATTTGTAGAGCATTCCAGGCACTGTACTAGAAATAAAAAGGTATTTCAGTCTCCACTGTTCCTGATGAGTCTACCAAGGTTGAGTGAGTTTAGGTAACATCATATCTGGGACCTGCTTTAATCTATACTTAAGAGAGAGACCCTGAGGTATATATTTTTTAATGAGTGATTCAGATGAGTCCAATGATCAGCCAAGTTTGAAAACCACCTCTCTAAGGCTTTTATATCCACTGCCTTTTTAAGAGACTATTTCTCTTATCTTGAAGATGAAAGCTGGCAGTGTAGGATCTTGTTTAATGTGGACCATGAGAACTAGAAAGACTCTTACAGCCCAAGGCCAAAGCCTTGAATGCTACAGTGAAGCTAGCAGAGCAGAGTAGAAGGAGAAATATCATAGAACTGGGTCAAATAGACTCCATGTTAAGGTCCAACTCAAGAAGGTAATTTCCCCTTGAAGATTCTTGGTTCTGTATTACAGACTGAACTCGGCTCCACAATATCAATTGGAATATTTGGCCACTTCTTGTCTTCTCTCTCCATAGATATTATTGACTGCAGAGACCTCTGGTTACCAGGGAATTTTCAGATAGAGTAAAAAGGCAATTAGAGGCTGGCAGGATGAATAGATTAAGGCAGTGTGCTCAAAAGTTCAGAAAATAGGCAAGCAAACACTTAAAGAAACAAACAACTGTGCTTCCTATTTCACTGAGGAAGTGGAAGCAATTAGAAGAGACCCGGTCAGACTTCCAGTACTGCATCTCCCCACCTACCTGTATCAGTCTCTCCTGCTGTGACTGGCCATGAACTGTGCTCCCGCCTAATGACCAATCCACCCACTTCTGGGATCAGACCCTGAACTCCCTTGCTTTCTAACATGACGATGTTACTCCCGGAATCCTACGCACTCCCTCCCACAACATGCCTTTTCATACCAGATATTTCACTTCAGAAGACAACTATGCTGTTACTCCCCCCCCCAAAAAAAAGTCTAACTAAACAAAACAAAATCCCCCAAACTGGATATTAACTGTCTTGACCTCTTGATCACTCTTCTCCCTTAGCCATTTGCTACCACATTTCTCTGCCCTGCTTCACAGCAGTGCTCTTTTTTTTTTTTTACTGTTTTATTTATTTATTTTATTTATTTTTTATTGGAGTTCAATTTGCCAACATATGGCATAACACCCAGTGCTCATCCCATCAAGTGCCCCCCTCAGTGCCCGTCACCCAGTCACCCCCTCCCCCCACCCACCCCCCTTTCTACCACCCCTTGTTCGTTTCCCAGAGTTAGGTGTCTCTCATGTTCTGTCTCCCTTTCTGGTATTTCCCACTCATTTTTTCTCTCCTTTCCCCAGCAGTGCTCTTGAGGATAGTTGCCTATATAGCTTGTCTTAAATTCCTCTTCTTAAAATCCAGGCCTTTGCTTCTGCCTCTCCAGGAACAATGCTCTAGATGAAGGTCACCAAGGACCTCTGCATTGCTAAGTCCAATAGCCATTCCTCATTTCTCAGCTCACTGGACTTAGCAGCATTTGACATAGCTGATTCCTCCTTCGTCTCAGAAATATTTGCTTCACTCGGCTTCCAGGGCCATGTTTTCCTAATCCCTTACTGGTTGCTCCTTCTCATTCTCCTGATTCCTCCTCAAACTTCTGTCTTCTAAATTTTGGAAAGTGCCAGGCTGTTTTGGATCCTCTATTGTTATTTGTACTCATTTTGCTGCAGATCTCTTTCAATACCTTAATTTTAGATTTTATCTATTTGCTAGTGTCTCCCAAATTTATATTGCCAGCCTGGAGCTCTTACCTGAACTCCGTATTAATATATCCAGCTGCCTCCTTGACATCTTCACTTAGATATCTAATATGTCCAACTGAACTGCTGATCTCCCCCAAGCAAGCTCCTCCTGCAGTTTTCTCCATCTCAGTTAATCTCTAGTTTCTCAGGCCAAAAACCCTATAGTGACTTTTGAATATGCTCTTTTTTTCTCACACCCCACATACTATCTTTTATAAGTCTTCCTGACAAGTCTTACCCTCTCCAATCTAACATTCACATTGTTGCAGAGTAAAGTTTTAGAAAATGTTAATTTTAGCACATTATTTTGTGGTTTAAAATACTAGAAAATATAAATTTCAGCACAGTATTTTGTTGTTTAAAATTATGTCAGAAATCTTTAGCATTCCATTCAGTGATCTACATGACCTGCCCCCTTCCTACCTCTGATTTCACTTTTCCCCTACCCCAAAAATCTTGTGCTCCAGCCCTCCTGCCATGCTTGCAATTACCTTAAACCACCAGGTGTTTCAGGACATTATACATTTTTCATACTTTCCCTTCTTCCTGAAATATCCTCCTGCCTGCCCCCAGCACGATTATTTTCCAAGTCCCTGAATGTGTAATTGGAATACTTACCTGCTCATTGGCAGAACCTTCATATTTGTTCCTCACTCTGTGATGTAGGAACATCAGACCAAGGGCCTTATTTTACACTAAAGGAGGTACAGTAGTGAATACATAATCATGAGATCTACTAGTCCTGTCACATAACACTTGACTGACATGCTGCCAGCCTGAAAGTAAGGAAATAGAGCTGAGGTATCGGCTCAGAGGTGATCTTCTGCTGGGATAGGGCATCATCTTCAAGGATATAGAATGCACTCTAAATTAAGCACCAGTGTCTTGGTCTGTTCCACAGACTGGGTAGCTTATAAACAACAGAATTTT
The DNA here is from genome assembly GCF_048164855.1 of Canis lupus baileyi. Taxonomy (NCBI): domain Eukaryota; kingdom Metazoa; phylum Chordata; class Mammalia; order Carnivora; family Canidae; genus Canis; species Canis lupus. Next base: position 9,670,373 of record NC_132876.1, read on the forward strand.
ATTTCTCATAGCTCTGGATGTTAGAAAGTCCAAGGTCAAGGCACCAGCATGATCACATTCTGGTGAGAGCTCTGTCCTGGTTCATAGCCATTGCCTTCTAGATGTGTCACAATGGAATGGGTTTCAGATATCTCTGCAGTCTCTTTTACAAGAGCACTAATCCCATTCATGGAGGCTTCATGCTTATGAACTAAGCATCTCCCAAAGGCCTCACCTAATACCATCATCTTTGGGCATTAGAATTTCAACATATCAATTTTGGGGGAGCATAAACATTTGGATCACAGCAGCCAGTACCTTCTGCTATGTTCTCAGCAGTTAGAATGCATGAGTCCAGGAAACAAGGGGTGTAAGTAGGAGTGGCCTACTCATTATCATCACTCCTAGTGACCCACTTCAGAGTTTATCTTTCCTGTTCCCAGAGCTCTGGATCTCGGAGTTGAGGAGTTTTGGTTCCCAGAGGGAAATGCTTCCACCAGGGCACATAGCAAGGCTCTCATCAAACATTAATGGTGAGCAAGCACAGAAAGGAGCCCCTAAATGGCAGGAATTACTGACCCTGATCATCAGGACACAATGGGGCTGAGAGGACATGTTTGGCACCTAGGTGATTCACTTCCATTTCTCTTGCTACTTACCTGCCAGTTTTGACAATAGATGAACAGTTGAAGTACCCATTGCCCAAGAAGAGCCTTATAACTGGGGTCTCAAGCTGATCAAGGATGATGGTCTGAGTCACCCCACGAGGTAATCCACCAACCTGGAGAGCTGATAGTTGAGGGCAAGGTTTATCTAGAATGGAGAGTGTAAGAGGGAAATGAATTAGAATTAGATGGAGACCAGCTTCAGCACAGGGCAGTGGCTCATTCTGGTAACTTTTCTCTTAGATGCTTCCCTTAGGAAAAGCCCACGAAATTCCTAAAGGTTCTGCCTTCAGAAGTAACATGAGGCACATGGATCGGAGTGAAACAAAGGGTGGGTAGTAATGGATACCGTGTTGTATTGCCCAATTCCCTTTCTCCCCGAAGCCTACAAAACTGAAATGCTCATCACCTCAGCTCTTGAGAGTATAAGTGGCTGGCAGTTCTCAGCTGAATTCCTCTCCAGGGGTTCAGGATTTATTTTTCTCTGAGTGGCTGAGGGGAGAGGGAGCCTGTATCCAATGAGTAGCTGATTCAGGGATGCATAGACTCAGACTTACCACAATTTGAAAAAAAACTTTTGAGGGCCATTCCATCCCCAGTGCTCCCCATGAGATGAGCTGAGGCTTTTGCTGTGACTGTATTATCATATACCAACTCCTTCCTCTTCCTAATCCTGCTTCATTTACTCCTCTCTAGGTGCAACTTCTGAGAGCATTCCCAACAAATTTGTTGCATGCTTATTTCCATCTCTAAATCTGCTTCCCAGGGACCCCAACACATGTTAGGTGCCTCTTCCATTCTTTCTTTCTATTTAGAACCCCACTGTACATAACATTTGCACAATTCTGTGTAGGTCTTCTCTCATTTAGACTCTATGCCCTTTACAGAGGAGGGAGCATCTGCTTCTTTGATGTGTCATCAGCACCTGGCGGAATGTTTATCAAATGAAAAATGTGCTCCCATGACACCACCAAATGGTTCTGCCCTGGGATGTTGAATTTCAGTCCAGAGAAGAAAAGCATTTAAGTGAATAGGATGTTTAATTGGAGTTAGTATGAATGGTAGCATCATTTGTGTACAGGATTTTTTCTGTTTACTCCAACTGAAGGATTTTTAAGCAAAATTGTTCTAGCTAATTCTAAATCAGTGTAAGTAAAGTAGAAGGCTTGGGTGCCATAAGATTATGAATAGTATTTTCCCAAATTTCTATGTTATCTCAGCAAATTTTCAATTTTCTTCTGAAGACTTTTACTTTGGCTAGTCAGCCACATAGATAAATTTGGGAAATTTGTGATGGGGAAATAGTAATTACAACTGTTGATTTCTTTTTTTTAAAAGATTTTATTTATTTATTCATGAGAGACACACAGAGAGAGGCAGACATAGGCAGAGGGAGAAGCGGGCTCCCAGCAGGGAGCCCAATGCAGGACTCAATCCCAGGACCCCAGAATCACAACCTGAGCCAAAGGCAGATGCTCAACCACTGACCCAGGTGCCCCATGACTGTTGATTTCCTAAGATTATTGAGAACATTTTAGGAAATTTAAAACATTTTATCTAATGAAATTTGCGGATGATTTAATTAAATCTTACGAATAAATTATTTAAGCTTCAATTTTTAAAAATTTGGTGAAGCTTAATATGTATCTAAAAAGGAGTAATCCTAAATTCATTGGTAAAAGCCATGACTTCTTTTTAGGGTAGGTAACATTATTCATCCATTCATCATTCATTTCTTTTTTTTTTCCATTGAGGCATTTTATTTGCATGCCTTTATCACATCCCTAGAAAAAGAATCCCAGGATTTTCCCTCCTGTGTCTTTAAATCTTGCTTCTTCATGGTCCACAATGCCAGATGAAGTTGTCAGTACAATGGAACCAAACTGGTGGGACAGGAGCAGATTATTCCACCCTTTTTCTAAATCTTTGAGTTGTACATCAAATCTGGGGCTGATGACTCCACACTCGTTTGACCTGCCTTTGAGGTTCACAACGATTTTCCCAGCTCTATGATCTTCAATGATTTCAAATTCACCAATGTAACCATTCGTCATCATCACAGTTAGAAACCGGATGATAGCTTTGGAGCATGGCCTAATAGGAAGTTGGCATTTGCCACTCTTTTCAGCATTGTTAATGCTCTTGAGAGCATCTGCCAGGACATTTGTGCACACCATGATGGTGGCCTTGAAAGATGGTGGAAAGAGCATTCATTTCATTTTTAAGCAGACTTTTGCACACTGCACTTCCTCTTTTCAAGTGTGTAATATACCAATTTACTCTTCAAATAGTAGTGAAAACCATTTCCTTAGATTTTCTGATATTTTATTTCTCTTTTATAGAGAATATTTGGACAGTTAATAACACTTTGGCATTTATCAATATATTCAGATTCTCAGTGCCACCATTAGTTCGTGATATTGTGCTACCTGAGACACTGTTAATATAGTTCCTTTAATGACACAGAATTTCTTTGTGGGCAGATCTTTCACGTGGGCAGTTCTGTTTTGTTGACATCATATTTGATATTGTAGCAGTAACTCCATAACAAAAAATTCAGAATGATGCCATGAGAACAATGCCATAGATTGGTTGAATGTATCAATCACTGTTATACTGATTGGTTTGGTATTGTGTTAACATGGCATATTTCTAAGAATGTCAAGAAATGAAGAAAATTTAATAAATGTTTAGTTGCCATAGGAAACCAGCAGAGACACATTTTTATTTTTCATTTATTTGTTAAGTTTTTTAAATTCATTCAAGAGAGGCACACACACAGATAGAGGCAGAGACACAAGCAGAGAGAGAAGCAGGCTCCCCACAGGGAGCCCAATGTGGGACTCTATCCCAGGACTCCAGGATCACGCCCTAGGCCGAAGGTAGGAGCTCAGCTGCAGCTACCCAGGCGTCCTGAGACACATTTTGAAAATATGAAAGCCCAGCAATAGCTATTTCTGAAAGATCTGATAGTAGAGTCAGGCCTCCTAGATTCTAGACTGGGTCCTGCTATTAAGAATGTAAACTGAGACAAGTCCCTTTACTTTGCTGAGGCTTGATAATAATAATAAGTGTGACCATGTGGTGAATTCCTCCTGTCATATCATTTTATACCCCCAAACAGCTGTTTGAGGGTAGGCATTATTATACCCATTTTACATATTAGGAATACTGAGGTTCAGACAGTTTAGGTGCTCTAGGTTGCTAAGAGCCAGAATTTAAACCCAGGTCTGACTCTGAGGTCTAAGCTTTATTATACCACAATATTTTGCCTTCTCCTTTTTCATCCAAAAGACAGAAACAGTAATACTTGTTCTGCCTCTTTTTAAAAAGATTTTATTTATTTATTCATGAGAGACACACAGAGAAAGAGTGAGAGGCAGAGACCCAAGAAGAAGGAGAAGCAGGCTCCAAGCAGGAAGCCCAACGTAGGACTCAATTCTGGGTCTCCAAGGATCACACCCTGGGCTGAAGGCAGCCCTAAACCGCTGAGCCACCTGGGCTGCCCTTGTTCTGCCTTTTTTAAACTATATATATGCCACACACACAGGGAGAAATTGTTGAATCACTATTGTACATTTGAAACTAATATAATATTGTGTGTCAACTATACTTACATTTAAGAAAGGGGGAAAAGTGTCCTGCATTTTATTTGGTCATAAATATCTTCACTAAGACTTTAATGGTTCTAGGGTAGGTCTGGCCTTTAGATGCCCTTTGAAGTTGATATTATCATGTCATTTCATGGACAAGAAAAATCAAGTTTGATGAGAATAAGTGACTTGCCCCCAAACACATACTAGATAGCATTGCCAGACTATGGACCCAGGTCTGTGTGATTTCAAAGCCTCATTTCTAATCACTAGTTTAAACTGCAGGACTTTCTGCCATTATTGAGTAGCGGTGGGCCCAAGGTGAAGGAATAAGCTTATCGTGTAATTGTTTGTCGAAGCATTTAGATGTAGAACTGAGGTTTACTTTTGCTCCCTTGACATTCTCATGTCTTTCACATACGCATTTTGCCTTGGGAAACAATATACCTCCCTTCTTTTGTGGAACGAAATCAGGTTTAAAGACTGATATTCGGGGGGCGGGGGCGATGCCTGGGTGGCTCAGTGGTTGAGCGTCTGCCTTTGGCTCAGGGCGTGATCCCGGAATCCCGGGATCAAGTCTTGCATTGAGCTTCCTGGCGGGAGCCTGCTTCTCCCTCTGCCTGTGTCTGTGTCTCTCTGTGTGTCTCATGAATAAATAAATAAAATCTTTGAAAAAAAGACTGATATTCTTCAGGCTGGGCAAAATGAAGCCCTCTGTTCAACAGATATACATTAACTACCTATACCTACCAGGTGCTGCAATATGTATTGGGATCACAAAGATAAGAAGATCATTGGAATATAATGACATTCCTATAATAACAATAATATGTACTAAGTGCAGTAAGATCATAGTCAACTGAGTGATTACTTTGAATGTATCTTATTTAAATTTAAGTCTAATAAAATTTCTTTCCTGTCTTTAAAAACCAATATTGCCATATAATCCTGGTGCTTTCCATTTAACTAAAAAACTTACTTATTTAAAATCCTTATTTTTTTAAAGATTTTATTTTATTTATTTGACACAAGCAGGGGGAGCTGCAGAGGGAGGGGGAGAAGCAGACTCCCTGCTGAGCAGGGAGCCAGACTCTTGGCTCAATCCCAGGATCCCAGAATCATGACCTGTGCTGAAGACAGATGCCTAAGTGACTGAGCCACCCAGGCGCCCCTAACGTCCTTATATTTATATGTGTGTAGAAATAAAAGAATAAGCATCTGTTTCCAGTATTTCAAAATTTTAATGAAGGTTGTACATGTTCCCATCATGAGGCTGAACAAGCTAACCAAAATTTCAAATATCTTTGCTTTTTGTTTGGTTTACATAAAACCAGTATGCAGAGAAAGAACATCTGATTGTCTCTTGGTGACAGCATAGGAATTTCTGGGCAGGTAGTTGGTGCAACAGTTATGGAGAGCAGAGCCCTATGTGAGAATCATGATACTTAAATATGTCCAGTGGGTAACTAATCTTGGACTTGAGCACAGATTGATGGCCACATCAAACGATTGGTATCAGTGAGCAGTACATAAGTTTCTGCAGGCTTGCTTGACTTTATAGCTTATCACAAACATGACAGTGATTTATGTGATTTCATAATATTATTATAAAACCTTCATAATTATGGATTGTTGATTAATTTCTGAATCAACAGTGAACCTGGAAAATAGTAATAATACAGATGGCATGAATTAATTATGGCTTACTAAATGCAGTTTAGTAGGAAAAATAGTTTCAATGTAGGGCCCAGGGAGGAAACAAACCTAAAAGGTAGTTTGAGGATTAGACACCAAGAAATTGGTTCATTTGCAGTCCCCAACTTCCCTTCTGTTTCTCTTGCTTTTCTTACAAACTCTGGATTTCTTTTTTTTTTTTTTTTTTTTTTTTAAATTTTATTTATTTATGATAGTCACAGAGAGAGAGAGAGAGAGAGAGAGAGGCAGAGACACAGGCTCCATGCACCGGGAGCCTGACGTGGGATTCGATCCTGGGTCTCCAGGACCGCGCCCTGGGCCAAAGGCAGGCGCCAAACCGCTGCGCCACCCAGGGATCCCCCCAAACTCTGGATTTCATTTAAGACTCATCTGAAGGTTTATATGTAGTGGTAGAAATTAATTAGTTCCTCTTCTTCTGAATCATTATTGTAGTTTATGATTCTATGGAAAGATGGTAGACTTTGAAGAGTAATTGATGCATTCTCAACAAAAAGCAATGTGAAAGTTCAATGTCAATTTATTTTTTTAAAGATTTTATTTATTCTTTTTATTCTTTTTTGTTTTTAAGATTTATTTATTTTCTTATTTGTGATAGACATATATATATATATATATAGAGAGAGAGAGAGAGGCAGAGACACAGGCAGAGGAAGAAGCAGGCTCCATGCCGGGAGCCCGACGTGGGACTCAATCCCGGGACTCCAGGATCGCGCCCTGGGCCAAAGGCAGGCGCTAAACCACTGAGCCACCCAGGGATCCCCTCAATGTCAATTTAAAATCAGAAATTTCTTGTGGTACTCAAAAGTACTATAGTCCTGCTGATTCTTATTGCTTCCTGGATGTCTGATTCCCACATATATTTTTCAAAGGTCAGTCCTGCCGGAATTTTCCTCATGGATATAGTGTCAAATGTTCTTATGTGTAATGTTTTAACATTAACAATTTGCTATATTATTTGCATATATTATTTGGTTTCTTTGAAGGACTGCCAAGTAGATGGACCTATCATGGTTATTTGTGCAAATAGAGCTTGAGTGATCTTGATTTCTGACTATTTCATTACTTATGAAGTATGTACATGTGTTATGTATGCTACCTGTTTTATGTGGTACCATGGATCAGAGCAATGCAATAGTAGATGAAGTCGGCATTTGGAAATTGCTTACTGAATTTGATTTAATTTGGATGGTTCAGGAAAAGGAATGGTATGTTGGGAAATTAGGAAAAGTAAATTTTTCAGGAAATTTAGGAAATTTAGGAAAAGGTATGTTGGGAAATTAAAGAAAAGTAAATTTTTCAGATGAAATGTGTAATCTGTCCATATTGTTTTGCTATATATCCTTCTTAAAAACTTGTTGAGAGGGCGCCTGGCTGGCTCAGTCAGTAGAGCATGCAACTCTTGATCTTGGGGTTGTAAGTTCAAGCCCCACCCACATTGAGTGTAGAGACTACTTAAAAATAAAGTCTTTAAAACAATTTTAAAAACGTATTGTGTACTAAAAAATAAGAGAGCTTGTTGAATAAAAAAAGCACATCACGACATGGCTTTAAGAGCACTGAAAAACAGCATAATTTTTGTGGTAAAATAAGTGTAAGATTAACCACTTTAAATATTTTTCAAGTATATGCATGCTTCGGTGGCTTTTAGAACATTCACATTCTTTTTTTTTTAAGATTATTTATTTATTCATGAGAAACACACACACACACACACACACACAGGCAGAGGGAGAAGCAGGCTCCATGCAGAAAGCATGATGTGAGACTTGATCCCAGGACTCCAGGATCACGCCCTGGGCCAAATGCAGGCTCTAAATCCCACCCGGGGATCCCTCACATTTCTTTTATAATTGAAGTACAACTAACATACAGTGTTATATTAGTTTTAGGTGTATAGTATAATGATTAAGTAATTTTATATATTACTCAGTACTCATTAAGATAAGTGTTCTCAGGGCGCCTGGTTGGCTCAGTGGTTGAGCATCTGCCTTTGGCTCAGGTCATGATTCCAGGGTCCTGGGATCAGGTCCTGCATCAGGCTCCCTGCATGGAGCCCGCTTCTCCCTCTGCCTATGTTTCTGCCTCTCTCTGTGTCTCTCATGAATAAATAAATCTTTTTTTTTTAAAGTTAAGTGTTCTCATAATTCCCTTCACCTATTTCACCCATCCCCCCATCCACCTCCCTTCTGGCAACCACCAGTTTGCTCTCTATAGTTAAGAGTCTGGTTTTTTGGTCTCTTTTTTATTTGTTCATTTATTTTGTTTTTTTTTTTTAATTCCACATCTGAGTAAAATCATATGGTATCTGTCTTTCTCTGATTGACGTATTTCACTTAGCATTATACCTTTTAGGCTCATCCATGCTGTTGCCCAATGGCAAGATCTCATTCTTTTTTTATTTTTTATTTATTTTATTTTTTTTAAAGATTTTATTTATTTACTCATGAGAGACACACAGAGAGAGGCAGTGACATAGGCAGAGGAAGAAGCAGGCTCCATGCAGGGAGCCCGATGTGGGACTCGATCCCCGGACTCCAGAATCATGGCCTGCGCTGAAGGGAGGCGCTAAACCACTGAACCACCCAGGTTTCCCTCATTCTTTTTTTAATGGCTGAGTAACATTCCTGGAATGTTCACATTTTAAATGTCCATGGGTAGCCACTGTAGTCCAAGTACCTTATACAAAGGCAAGCATAGAAACCAGTCCCTCAGGGACCAGACCTACCAAAACACACAATCACAAATTTTTGTAGGACAGTCTTCTTACTATCCACCTTGGCACTAACCAGCTACACTTTTTTTAAAATTTAAATTCTATTTGCCAACATATAGTACATCATTAGTTTCAGGTGTAGCTCTCAGTAATTCATCAGTTGGATAGAACACCCAGTACTCATCACATTACATGCCCTCCTTAATGCCCATCACCCAGTTACCCCATCCCTCCTACTCACCTCCCCTCCAGCATCCCTCAGTTTGTTTCTCGGAGTTAAGAGTCTCATAGTTTGTCTTCCTCTCTGCTTTTTTCCCATTCAGTTTCCCCACTTTCCCTTATGGTCCCTTGCCCTATTTCTTGGTGATACACACACACACACACACACACACACACACACACGTGTGTGTATATGCATATATATGTATATATGTGTGTATATATATGCATTTATACATATATATACACACATGGTACATGGACACACGGAATATTACTCAGGCATCAGAAGGTTTGAATACCTACCATTTATATTGACATGGATGGAACTGGAGGGTATTTTGCTAAGTGAAATAAGTCAATTGGAGAAAGACAATTATCATATGGTTTCACTCATATGTGGAATATAAGAAATAAGTAGCCACTTTGAATAGCAAGAATGGCAAGAATAATTTGGGAGCCCCAAGTAGAGGGCAGAGGAAAAGGAGATTTTAAGGGATCAGATGGTATTGCAGAGGATAAGTCCTGTGGTAGGGATTCAGACACTGTTTCTGTAGTCATACTATATGTAGTATAGTGCATACTATAGCAGAGGTGTAAAGCACCTCTTACAATAGCCACTAATTGTGGAGAATCCTGAAATTGTGTCTTTCCTTTAGGCAAAGAGTAACTAAGGAAAGTCTTGATGTGTTCTGGGGACAAAGTTTTTTTCTTAAGGCAGATGTCATGTCTTAGATAATGCACCTACAGACAGCATTGTTATATTTAGTCTGGAAAATTTGTCTCTTTTGAATCTTATGTATTGGTTATCTGTCAGTAATCTATAGGATGTTCTGGAGCAAAGAAATAAATCATCTACATATTAAATGAGGATTGAATTACAAGGGAAAGCCAAATATTTTAAATTTACATTTAAAGTCTGGAAAAAATAGGTAGGGTCTCCTGTAAATTCCCGAGGCATAATATCCAAGTGTATTGTTGATTTTCCCAGGTGAAGGCAAGTAGGTGCTAGGAATCAAGGTAGAGGGGTCTACTGAAGAAGACAGAACCCAAGTCAGCAACAGAGAAGTAAGTAGTGTCAGATAATATAGAAGTGAGAGGAGTATTAGGATTTGGTACTAAAGGGAACCTAGGTTTTACTATTTTATTTATGGCCAAGAGTTCTTGAATTAATTTATCTTTTCCTGTTAGGCTTTTGTACAGGGGGTATAGGAGGATAGGTTCTTTTTCAAGGAGCCCTTAAATATTTAGATATTCAAATAAAATCAGAAACAAAAGAGAAGGCATTACATTTGATAACATAGAAATACAAAGGATCATAAGAGACTACTTACCAGAACAATTATAGGGCAACAAATTGGATAACCTGGAATAAATAGATAAATTCCTAGAAACAGTCAACCTACCAAGACTGAATTGTAAAGATGTGGAAAATGTGAACAGGCCAATAAGGACATTGAAGCAGTGATCAAAAAATTCCCCAAAAATATAAGCCCAGAACCAAATGGTTTTACTGACAAATTCTATCAAACATTTAAACAAAAATTAATGCTGATCCTTCTCTCAAATTCTTTGAAAAAATTGAGGTGAGGAAAATACCCAAACTCATTTTATAAATCCAGTATTACTTTGATACCAAAGCCAGATGAAAATACTACAAGAAAAGAAAACAGAGGCCAATATCCTTGAAGATTTTAGATGCAGAAACTTTCTTTTTAAAAATTTTTATTTATTTATTTATTATAGTCATACACAGAGAAAGAGAGAGGCAGAGACATAGGCAGAGGGAGAAGCAGGCTCCATGCACCGGGAGCCCGACGTGGGATTCGATCCCAGGTCTCCAGGATCGCGCCCTGGGCCAAAGGTAGGTGCTAAACCGCTGCGCCACCCAGGGTTCCCCAGATGCAGAAACTTTCAACACAATACTAACAAACCAAATTCAGCAACACATTAAAAGAATCATACACTATGATCAAGTGTATGGGGATTCAAGGTTGGTTCAATATATGGGCGTCAATAAATGTGATGTATCACATTAATAAATAGAAAGATGAAAGCAACATAATTATTTCAATAGATGTGGAAAAAGCATTTGACAAAATTCAACAATCTTTTATGTAAAAGCTCTCCACAAATTGGGTAAAGAAGGAAAATACCTCAACATGCTATATATGACAAACCCACAACTAACATCATATTCAATGGTGAAAGGTTGAAGGCTTTTCCTGTAAGATCAAGATCAAGAAAGTGTGCTCACTCACCACTCCTATTCAGTATAGTATAGGAAGTACTTCCCAGAGCATACAGAAATCAGTTGTTTCAATATAGTAACAATGAAATATCTGAAAATAGATTTAAAAAACAATCCCATTTACATTAACATCAAAACAATAAAATAAGAATTTATTTTTTATTTTTTAAAAGATTTTATTTATTTATTCATGAGAGACACACACAGAGAGAGGCAGAGACACAGGCAGAGGGAGAAGCAAGCTCCATGCAGGGAGCCTGATGTGGGACTCAGTCCTGGGTCTTCAGGATCACACCCTGGGCTGAAGGCAGTGCTAAACCGCTGAGTCACCCGGGCTGCCCTATTTTTTATTTTTTAAAAGAGTTTATTTATTCATGAGAGACAGAGAGAGAGAGAGAAAGAGAGAGAGAGTCAGAAACACAAGCAGAGAGAGAGAGAGAGAGGCAGACTCCATGCAGGGAACCTGATGTGTGGGACTCAATCCTGGGTCTCCAGGACTATGCCCTGGGCCAAAGGCAGGTGCTTAACCACTGAGCAACCCAGGCGTCCCTAAAATAGGAATTTAAATTTAACCAATGAGTTGGAAGATCTGTACACTGAAAACTGTAAGACTTTGATGAAAGTAATTGAAGGAGATATAAATAAATGGAAAGATATCCCATGTTCATGTATTGCAAGGTTTAATTTTAGCCATCTATAGATTCAGTGCAATCCCTATCAAATTTCAAGTGGCATTTTTCATTAAAATAGAAAAGAAAAATTGTAAAATTTTTATGGAACCACAAGCACCCCAAATAGACAAAGCCAGCTTGAAAAAGAACAAACCTGGAGGCATTATATTTGCTGATTTCAAACTATAGTACAAAGCTTTAGTAATCAAAACAGTATGGTACTGGCATAAAAATAGACATATGGCTGAATGGAACAGGATTCAGTGCCCATAAATAAACCCACAAATAGATGGCTAACTAATATTTCACAAGGAGCCAAGAATACTCAATGGAGAAAGGACAGTTTCTTCAATAGATGGTTCTGGGAAGACTGGATAATCGTATGCAAAACAATGAAATGAGACTCCTGACACTACTTATATTAACTTAAAGTGGATAAAAACTTAAATGTAATACCTGAAACCATAAAACTTCTAAAAGAAATATTAGGAGAAAAGCTCTTTTATGTTGGTCATGCAGTGATTTTTTGGATATGACACCCAAAGCACAAAGAATAAAAGCAAAATCAACAACTGAGACTACATTCATAAAGCTTCTGCACAGCAAAAGAAACAGTCAATAAAATGAAAAGACATCCATCTATTTGATAATGGGTAAATATCCAAATTATATAAAAAACTCATACAACTCAATAGCAAAAAACAAGTAATCCAATTAAAAAATGATCAGAGGACCTGAATGACATTTCCCCAAAGAAGACATACAAATAGCCAACATGTACACAAAAAGATGGTCAACATCATTAATCATCAGGAAAATGTAATTCAAAACTACAGTGAGGTATCACCTCATACTGTTAAGATGGCTTTTATTAATTTAAAAAACGAAGAAGACAATACGTTTTGGCAAGGATGTGGAAAAAAGGGAATCCCTATGCACTCTTAGTGGGAATGTCAGTTGGTATAACCACTATGGAAAAGTGTTGAAATTCCTCAAAAATTAAAAATATAACTGCCATATTATCCAGCAATCCCACTTCTGGGTATATATCTTGAAGAAAATGAAATAAGAATCTGCTAGAGTTATCTGTGTCCCCATGTTCATTGCAGTAGTATTCATAATAGCCAAGACATAGAAACCACCTAAGTGTCTGTCAGTGGATAAAGAAAATATGGTGTATACACACACACACACACACACACATATGCACGCACACACACGCCTACATACAGTGGAATATTATTCAGACATGAGAAGGAAGAAAATCTTGCTGTTTGCTATAACATGGATGAACATTGTGGGTATTATGCTAAGTGAAATAAGTCAGAGAAAGACAGATAATGTATGATCTCATTTATATGTGAAATCTGAAAATGTCAAACTACTAAATGGAGAGTAGAATGGTGGTTCCTAGGAACTGGGGGGTGGAGGTGTTAGGGGAAATGGATGGGTGTAGGCAAGAGATACAAACTTCCAGTTATAAGAGGCATAAGTTCTGAGGCTCTGATGTACCACATGGTAACTATAGTTAATATTATATACTTGAAAGTTGCTCAGAGAATAGATCTTTAATGTTATTACAAAAAAGTAATAGCAATTATGAGGTGATGTAGGTGTTTACTAACCCTTTATGGTGTGTGTGTCTATATATATATGTGTGTCTGTGTATCAAATCATCATGTTGTACATCTTAAACTAATGCAGTGTTGCATATTAATTATGTCTAAATAAAACTGGAAAGACACACAATAATAAAAGTGAATTGGAGTGAAAAAGTTTTGGAAATAGATGGTGGTGATGGTTGCACAACACTGTGAGTGCAGTGTGGGTTTCTCTGGCAGCCAGACAACACGAAGGTAGCACCACTGTCCCTGATACTTATGCTCTGCTATCTTGGTGGTGACTGCAGTCCAGGCACTCTTGGAGGAGGGTCTGAAAGAGAGGGCATCACTCTTTCTCACTGACTTTAGTAAGGTTATGTTTCCCAAAGATTTTATGTATTTATTCATGAGGGACAAAGAGAGAGAGGCAAGGACATAGGCAGAGGGAGAAGCAGGCTCCCTGCGGGGAGCCCGATGTGGGTCTTGGGCCTCGATCCCAGGACCCCAGGATCAAGACCTGAGCCAAAGGCAGGTGCTCAACCACTGACAACCCAAATGCCCCTAAGATTATGTTCTTTATCATGGAAGTGAACTAAGTAAGTCTCTGAGGGCTCTTTAGGCTGCTGGGTGAAGTGATTGTTAAGGAAGCTATAATTTTTTTCTCACTGTGACACACAGCATTTATTGGCACCAGAGACCTACTTCAAGTTAACAGTAGTTATTGGGCACAACTCAGCTTCTGGGGCATCTGATAGTCTCTTGTCCCATGGCCAGAGGATCTTGAGCAGTAGCTAGGGAACTAATTCCCTAGTTTGTTTAGAGTCCCTTTGTTGAATTGCTAATTTGAACCATCCATTGGTTGAATTGCTAATTTGACTGGTCCATCAAGGACTAAGGAGAAGGACCTCCTCAGAAGCAAAAAAGCTTCTGCAAACAATCCACTAGCTCTTCCCAAGACCCAGAGCTTTACTCTCTTGCAAACAATTCTTAGCACTCCTTAAGAGTATCCCATGGGACCCTAAGGCATTTTTATTTTTCGGAATAGCATTGTGCTCAATTGACCATCCTGCTTACTAGAACAATTTGTCAGCCTGCCCAGTGTTGAGGTTGTCATTGGTCAATCAGGATAACACGCCAAACTGAAAACAACAGGAAGGAAAAGAAAAAGGTGCCAGCTCCTAAGTGTTTAATTTTTCCCCACAGAGTGGCTCAGAACAAGAATTAGGTGCAAAGAGGAGTGATAATCTCATTGCTTAGGAGCCCTGAACAAAAGGTTCCTTCCTTTTAATAGATGCAGGTTGTTGGGGCACCTGGCTGGCTCAGTTGGTGGAGCATGCAACTCTTGATCTTTGGGCTGTGGGTTCAAGTCCCAAATTGAGTGTAGCAATTACTTAAAAATAAAATCTTTAGGGCGGCCTGGTGGCTCAGCAGTTTAGCGCTGCCTTCAGCCCAGGGTGTGATCCTGGAGACCGGGATCGAGTCCTGCATCAGGCTTCCTGCATTGGAGCCTGTTTCTCCCTCTGCCTGTGTCTCTGCCTCTCTCTCTCTCTCTCTCTCTCTCTCTCTCTCTCTCTCTCTCTCTCTCATGAATAAATAAATAAAATCTTTTAAAAAAATAAAATCTTTAAAAAGATAGAGGTAGGGTGCTGGCGGCAAGGAGAGGGGGGAGGGCAGGAATGGAAGAGAGCTAAGTCAGAGTGGGGCAAAGTGCCTCACTCAAGGCCATCAATAAGGACTTCTCGCTGGAGGCACCTGGGAATGCAGATATGTATATGAGCATGGCTGGGCAAGGAGGGCCTGAGTCCTTGACTGCAATTCCCTCCAGTAAGTTGCCGAGTACTGTTAAATAACATAAACTCAATGGAGTTAATTAGAAAGATCTAATTTGCATTATTAATTGACTCATGAATCAGCCAGCATCCCATCTAGCAAACGGAGTGGGGGTCCAAAGGGCTACAGAAAAGGAGAAGTTTTTAAAGATAGAGGGAGTGGAAAAGAGGAAATTATTAGCAAAGAATCTATTGTTTTGGGCAAGGTCACCCTCCTAAGGGGAACAGAAGAGGGCTATCAGTAAATTTCCTAGTGCCTACCAGGAAATTCCCATGTTGACTGGTTAAAGGTCACATTTCTGGGGGAGTTGAAACTGTAGTTAGTTTAGGTATTAAGCTTGGTTTACTACTTGGGCCTTTAACCTAAGTGATGCCATTTGAGACCTGTGATTTTCTTTTTAACAGCACTGGCTGTGTACCCAGTGTGGTGTAGGAAGTGCAGGTTTCTCCCTTGTGGCCTACCAGGTAAAGCTTTGTGATTGCCTGTGGTCAGACCTGAAATATCACACATGGGATTTCGGTCTGGATATGGACTCCTCAACAGTAATGAACAGAAACAATTTACTCTTATTCAGTATATTCCCTCTGCAACTTTCAGGTGATATTGATAGGGATTGGGCATTATAATTTGATTTGCCATTTAGAATAGGCTACAGATGACTCTCTGAAATTCACAGGTTATCTTGCGCGGCAGATAGCTACATGATTTAATAGGAGTTGTTTTACCATTAATCTTAGGTTCTCCTAGGTGACTGAAATTTAATTATCATCCTTATTGCTTTGATTTGTGGTGTGCTGGGGAATATATCTATCCACTGGTCAAGTTTTGTTGGAAATAACTCCAAGAGATTGTCAGTTCTTCTCCTGTTGTGTACTAGGAGCTTGTTATATTCAAAATTGCTTGATATTAGTGTTATGTCAGTGGGAGCTTTGGCATTTGTTTTGTTATAGGGTGATATTATAATACTGTTTGTTATATTAGGATTGTGTGTAGAGTGACTTTTTAAAAAAATTTAAAAATTTATTCATGACACACACACACACACACACACACACACACACACACACACACAGAGGTAGAGACCTAGGCTGAGGGAGAAGCAGGCTCCCTGTGGGGAGCCCGATGTGGGACTCAATCCCAGAACCCTGGGATCATGACCTGAGCCAAAGGGAGATGCTGAACCACTGAGCCACCCAGGTGCCCGAGTCACTTTTTAAAAAAAGACTCTATTTTTAAGTAATCTCTATACTCACTTAACCTGGGGCTCAAATTACATTTAGAGACCAAGAGTCACATGCTCCACTGACTGAGCCAACCAGGTGCCCCTGGAATCACTTTTAAAAGGGGAAACTAAGAGGCTATTTCTATTTGCTTTTTAGAATTTTTTCTCACTTTTCATATATAGTGAGTAAAAATACAAAATATTACTATGTCCAATAAAATAATATGCTGTGTAAATATTGTACTCTTGGTACTATTACACATGACTTATCACTACACGTCTCTTATTCTATTTCCAGGAGAGATCCAAGTTTTGGCAGTATAGTGCCATCTATTTTTTTTTTTTTTTTTTGGTTTACTAAGCCTTCATTTTTTGAATCCTAGAATTAGAGAGCCGGATGAAACCCAAGAGCATGTTTTAACATACTCAGGCCTGTGATTGAACTCTATATCTAACACACTTGTATGGTTTGGGGCTGGTTACCTGACCTGTAACTCAGTGTCCTTATCTACAAAATCAAAGCATCATACTACCTCTGTTTACTCGCCAGCATTGTAAGTAGGTTTCTACATAATAAAAACAGTTTGAAAAGGAAAACCACTAATAATAATTAGGTGTGATTTCAATGTATATCAGATCATCACATTGTACACTTTATTGTATAATTTTTGTCAAATATACCTCAATAAAGCTGAAAACTAAGTGTAATTTACTTTAAAGGTAAGGAATGTTTAATTAGTTTGCATAAGGTCACACTGTAGTCCTGCAACAGAGTAAGAACTAAAATCCAAGTTTCTTGATTCCCACTGTGGCAGTGTTAGTAACACATTGTTGGTGTTTCTTTTTTAAAGTAAATCCCAGAAAAGAGCTAGATCTCATAGGTGATGTCTTTTTAAAACTGTTGTGGGAACCTTACATATATGGTCCTTATCAGAGGTGGAAGTGTGACTCTCTGGGGGATCACACAGAAGGTGGGAAGAAGTTTCAGAGATAGAAGTCTGAAGAAAGAATAGATTATGCCAATTACAACTAAAAGTCATTAATTTTGAATGTAAGATATTTGAGGATAAGTAAATCATTCAAATAAAAATGTTTAAATGCAAGTTTGTATGACCTAGGCCAATTTGACTATTCAGCAGTTCACAGGTAATTTTTTAAAAAGATTTATTTATTTATTTGAGAGAGGGGTTGGGGTGGAGGGGGAGAGGGATAGAGAATCTCAAGCAGACTTTGCACTGAGTGCTGAGCCTGACGTGGGGCTCAATCTCATGACCCTGAGATCATGACCTGGGCAGAAACCAAGAATCAGATGCTCAACCAACTGAGCCACTCAGGTGCCCCAGTTTGCAGGTTCTTTAAAGATTTAGGTAGCCTCTAGTCATTTGGGAGGATGAGGGTTATACATTTCTCCTTACTGTACCCCCCTCCTTAGCGAGTGATATTTTACAAGGAAATCTTTGACAAAATTCTGACAAGTATACAAACATCTGCAAACAAGCAGGCCCAGAGACAGCCACATAACCTGTGTATGTAGCTCAGAGGAAGCCCATTTCTGCCTTTAGGCACTCTGCTTTCTCCTTGCCTAGTGGATATCACTGAGTGGTGGATGCAGTGGTGCTCACATGGCAAGAGTAGCCATCTTTATAGTCAGGCAGGAAATACAGAATCAATAGCTCAGCTAGAGAAAGCTTAGTTGCCAGGTATCGAGGTGGTCGATTAAAACAACACGCTAGAATGAAAGTAACAATTAGCCTTTATTCACTTACTGTGATAGTGTAAGCAAGAGGCCAGAGAGACAGTGCCATGTGTTCATTTTCTAGGGCTGCTGTAATGAAGTACCACATACTAGCAACAGAAATTTATTGTCTCCCAGGTCCAGAGGCCAGAAGTCCAAGAGCAAGCTGTCAGCACGGTTGGTTCCTTCTGAGGGCCGTGAGGGAAGATTTGTTTATGCCTCTTCTTCTTGTGGTTTCACGGGAATCTTTGGTATTATTTGGCTTGTACACCCATCAATCTAATCTCTGCATTCATCTTTACGTGGCATTCTTTCTCTGTGTCTGTGTCCAAATTTCCACTATTTACAAAGACATCACCACTCTATTGACCTCATTTTAACTCGATTACCTATTTAAAGACCCTATCTCCAAATAAGGTCCTATTCTCAGGTCCCGAGGGATAAGACTTAAATATATGGGGTTTTGGGGAACACAATTCAATCCGTAACATGCCAGCTCCTCCAGTGTTTCAGTTTTCTCCATGAAACAGCACTGAATGAAGATCAGGTGTATTAGCACAGACAGGAGGAATCATCTCACTACTGGGGGAGCACTGAACAAAAAAGCTCCTGCCATTCCATCAACTCAGGACTTAGGAGAGGGGCGCCTGGGTGGCTCAGGCATCTGCCTGAGCTCAGGTCATGATCTCAGGGTCCTGGGATTGAGCCCCACATCATCCGGCTCCCTGCTCAGTGCGGTGGGGGGCCCCACCCCAGCCCCTGCCCCCCCCCCCTCATGTGCACACCTGCATGCGTGCTCTATCAAATAAATCTTTTTTTTTAAAGGCTTAGAAGAGGCAGAAGGAAAAGTCTGGCAGTGGAAAAGTACTGAGTACTGAGACTGAAGAAAAATGTGGTCTCAGCAAAGGTGTCTGAGAGAGGCTTCGATTAGGGGCCATTGATAAGGAGGCCCTCAAAGGCATTTAGGCTGGGAATGCAGATATGCCTAAAAGAATGATCTGCCAGGAGGCCTGAATCCTTGACAGTGACTTCCTCCAGACTGTACAGCAAGTCTGGCATGGGGAAGGCAGCTTTTTCCCATGAGGACTGCTAGGTAAAGGTTTTTTTGTTGTTGTTTTGTTCGTTTTTTTGTTTATTTTAGGTAAACCTTTTTGAATTGCTGTGGTTGGGCATGAGGATCATATATAGGATTTTGGACTGGAGGATTTTGGAGGTCATCGTGACCTCCATCCTCTATCACATGGAGAGTCAAAGGACTATCAATGTCTAGACTTGAGACAATGCTCTGAAGTTATTAGGCAGTTGGGTTCTTAGAACTAGGTATTTACAAAGCAAGGATAAAAATAACATCCAACCTCAGTTCTCACAAACATGCTCTTTGTAACAGGTTCAGTGTGAACTAATACTTATTCCAAATTACAAGTTGCATAGCTTTGCCTCATTCAAACAAAAAAAAAAAAGAATTTCAACAATGTTTTTGTGAGAATGTTTTGACTTGCTGAAAATTCCATGTAATTTGTTCTGTTGATGTCCCATATTTTAAATTTGTTTTGCTGTTTTCTTGTGATTTAGATCATTGTCCTATCATTTATAATTAAACTCAAGTTGAATATCCTTACCAGCATGAGAACACAGGTGATGTTGTGTATTTATGTATTATGTTATATAGGGAAACATGATACCTGACTGGCTGCTATTATTTAAGCTGAGATTAGCTACATGATAAAAGCCTAATTTCTTCATTGCTTCTTAGTTATGGCTAGAAAGCACTTCATGTGGTGTTACCTGGCACTACACAAATGTCCAGTTTGCTAATATCTATTCTCTTAGTATCAGCTGAAAACCCTTGCCTCATAGTTGAAAACTCTTGCCCATAACCTCATTAGGGATTGTATATGGTGATATTCCAGTATTAGCTGGTTGTCTTCTGTAAAGGGAAACTTTGCTCCCTCAGTTCGGGTTGTTTGGTATGTTAGTTTTCTATTGCTGGGTGACAAATTACCACACTGAGTGGTTTAAAACAACATGTGTTTATTAGCTCACATTTTTATAGCCCGAAGTCCAAGTGGCCTCAACTGAGTTCTCCGCTTATAAGGCTGAAGTCACAGTGTTGAATGACGTGGACTCTTATATGGGAGCTCTAGAGAAGAATTGGCTTCCAGGGTCACTCATGTTCACAGAATCTAATTCCTTGCAGTTATAGTCTGAAGTCCCATTTGAAGTCTGAAGTCTCGCTGGTGGCCAGCTGGGAGCCAACTCTCTGTTCTAGACCTCCAATCAATTTTGATACCTTTGGGTCATTTTACTATACCTAGCATGCTAATTCAGTTAAGCTACCTATCATTTCAGTTATCTATTAATGTATAAAGCAAGAGCTATTTATTATTTCTCATGATTCTGTAGGTTGACTGGGCAGTTCTTCTGTTCCACATAGTGTCAACTGGGGTCTCTTGGTCTCTCATTCAACTGTTTTTAGCTGGTGCCTGGGCTGAGCTTAGAAGGTCTGAGAAGATTTCTTTCATATATCTGGAATCATGGTGTTGATAATTAGCTGGAGTTCCTTCATTTTTCTCATGTGGCTTCTCTCTCTGTAAGGCATTTCATCTTCCAGGCTTTTCCCATGCCTCTCCTGATAGCAAGATTAAACAGTGTTTTCCTAAAATTTATGTCCATCTGGAACCTGTGAATATGGCCTTTTTTGGAGATAGGATCTTTGCAGATGTAATCAGTTAAGTTAAGATGAGCTCATACTTGATTAGGGTGGCCCCTAAATCAAAATACTGGTGTCCTTATAAAGAGAAAAAGATACAGAGATACCCAGAGGAACATGCCTTGTGAAGACAGAGACAGAAATTGGACTAGTGCAGCTGTAAGACAAGGAATGCCAATGATTGCAGGGAGCTACAAGAAGCTAGAAAGAGACGAAAAAAGGGTCATGTGGGTGGCTCAGTCAGTTAAGTGTCCAACTCTTGATTTTCACTCAGGTCATGTTCTCAGGATCTTGAGATCTAGTCCTCCATAGGGCTCCATGCTCATCATGGAGCCTACTTGAAATTCTCTGTCTCCCTCTCCCTCTGCTCCTCCCCACCCCACTCCCACTGCTGTCATGCACTCATTCACTCTCTCTCTCTCAAATAAATAGATTCTTTAAAAAAAGAAATAGGCAAGAAAGGATTTTTCCCTAGAGCTTTCAGAGGGAGCATGGCCCTGTTGATACCTTGTTTCTGTGAGAGACTAAATTTCAGTTTTAGGCCAACCAGTTGTGGTAGTTTGTTACAGAAACCCTAGGAAACTAATCAAAGCAAGTTGCATGACCAAGTTCCAGAGTCAATGTGAGAAAAGGCTAGAAAATGGTAGGAGTACCGAGAGGTGTGGTTGATAGGAGACCAACAGTGTAACAGTCTACCAGATTGCTATCTTTTTCCTTGTGATTCATGTACTTCCTGCAAGGCATCTTATGCAATCTGGGCTTAGGTTTGAGCCTGGAATCTTTTTTATCTAGATCTCATCCCAGTGAAAATGAGGTTCCTTGGTTGCATCTCCTCAAATCGAGAGAACTGTGAACTCTGTAAATAACCTTCCTTCCACAGACCCAACACACAGTGTCAAGACCAGATCATGATAATCACAATAGACACTGTCTTCCCAAAAAAGGGATAAGATGGGAGGCAATAAATACTGAGCATTTACTGGCTCATAGCGGTTCTGAAATCTAGCTGATCGGTACCAATTCGTCTTGCTCTGGAGGCAGGGAATTTTTTTTAACAGCTCTCAAATAAAAAACAAATCTGGACTTCAATAAGGGGAGACTATATTTGAAAGGATTATTACAAGAGGGTGAAGAGGAGAAGGTTTTGATCATGAGATCTGCAAATGTCTAAGTGGGCAGGCAGAGAAGGACTTTTCTTCTCTTATAGGAAGGAATAAATAAATCTAGAAAGAACCAGGTATAAGGAAGCAGATGAATGTGAATAGCATGATCAGACCGTAGATTAGAGAATGTTTTACACTTAGGGAAGCCTGTTCTCAGAAGGGGCTGTTAAGGTTGTATGTTGGCTCAGACTGTGGGTGGGCCAGCATTTAGGGTCCTGGGGAAAGGAGAGAATCTTAGCCAAAGTTTGGTTAATATGCATTTTGTTCCCCTTGATCATTGGACAGAAGAGTTTGATGAATTGCTTATGAGGCAAAGAAGGGAACTTGCAGTATCTGTGTGTGGCTTTGTCTTAGGTAAATAAGGGAGGCCTTAGTAATTACAGGGCTTGGGTTGATTTCAAAATTTTACAGTCTATAACACCCAAGAAATAGTCCCACTATGCCAGGAAATCATTGCTTTCTGGGAATAATAGTTCTATTTTGTTTCTTCCTTTTTTTGCCTGTTGTCTTTGGTATTAGCTCTCTTTAATATCTGAAGATGTCTTAATTACTCCTGTTATTTTCTCTCATATATCCCTGTTTCTGCCAGGATATTTCTGTGACATTCCATACCTTAGGTTGTGTTTTGAATACTTCAGTTGTATCATTTATTAAGTGGTCAGTTAGCCATAGCCTAATCCTGATACACCTTTGCTATGTCCACCCGTTAACACTGGGACTGTGTCCGTCCATTCAGAGAGTTGTGTTGACCTTAGAAATAATTTCAATGACTGATGTTCCTTTCAGAGTTAATACCTAGTGTTTACTACACCTTCTGTGAAATCCTTATTATAGAACTTTATGGGACTCTGAGTAAAACTGCCCTAAATCAGATAATAATAATTTGTCAGTTTAGGTTCCCATCAGTTTATAGTTTTATATTGTGCTGGAAACAGAACTAATTTAACATACCAGCTTGAAATATACCATATTTTGACAGGCAGAGTCTGTTTAATAAAGTCAGCATAAGTGGATAGACAGTGTATGAAAGAGGGAGTCTTAAGGAGAAAAAATGAGTGGGAAATATCAGAAAGGGAGACAGAACATGAAAGACTCCTAACTCTGGGAAACGAACTAGGAGTGGTGGAAGGGGAGGTGGGCAGGGGGTGGGGGTGACTGGGTGACAGGCACTGAGGTGGGCACTTGATGGGATGAGCCCTGGGTGTTATTCTATATGTTGGCAAATTGAACACCAATAAAAAATAAATTTATAAAAAAAAGAAAGAGGGAGTCTTGGATTAATTATATAGTACTTCACAGGAGACTTGGATGTGTACTGGGTCTTTTTAAAAAAGATTTTAGTTTATTTATTCATGAGAGACACAGAGAGAGAGGGGCAGAGACATAGGCAGAGGGAGAAACAGGCTCCATGCAGAAAGCCTGTTGTGGGACTCGATCCCGGGACTCCAGGATCATGCCCTGAGCCAAAGGCTCAACCGCTGAGCCACCCAGGCATCGGTCTTGAACACATCATTGCCCTGTTATTTTTGTTATTAAAATCACAATAAATATCCATAAGATATTAGTGTCAAGATCAACTTGGTCATTGTATCAATTGGAGTTGGGTAAAGAAGAAGTATCATGTCTTGAAAGGATACTTGTTTATAGTAAAGTTGTATAGTTGTATAACTGGGTACCTTAACTACAGAAACAATATATGTATGTTTATTAATAAGTAGTTTGACTAACTAGGAAGTGACCTTCTTGTCTCCCCCTCCCAGAAAGAGTGTTTTCCATGAGCTAACCTAGTAACTTTTCTTGCCAGGTGAATAAAGAGTTAGGCTTCAGGTTTGATACTTCTTGCTACATTGGGAACTGGTTTCCATATCCACATTGGGTGCTACAAAATGGTGGCAGCTCACTCTGATCTTAAAATATCCTTACTACAAATGGCATTATATAAATTGAGAGGAATTCTTCTTTGAAAGAGGTCTGCAGCTAAGAATTAAATGTTACTATGTATTAGTCACTACCAGCTTATTGATTGGTGGTGTACTGAAAACAGAAATAATTTGACATACCAGCTTATGAATAAATGGGCAGGCCTCTGGTTTTTATTCCATTCATGGGCATAATCTTTACCATAACTCAAGAGGAACTGATCAGCTTTTCCATTATATGTGCCTGGTTCAAATTATCCTAAGTGTTTTGCAGTGATCATGTCTTAAAATGAGGGATAAAATGGACCTGTACAATTGGAATGAGACCAAAACTGTTTAATTTGGGGACTCAAGTGTCCCATATCATCTTTTTTTTTAATGTATTAAGGATGGAAAGCCTCAGTTTTCTGGCCCTTGTCTACTCAAGGTTTTGTATGGACTGGTACAGATAATTGTATTTTCTACGAAGACTTTTTAGTAAAATACCATCAAATCAAGGTAATGGAGATGGTCCTATTTCCCTTATGTTAATTTGCTAGTATGAGTTATGAAATATCACCACTTGATACATTTAGTGCCCTAGTCCCTGGAATCTTCAAGTGACTCATGTTTATTAGCAATATATGAACACATTATTTATTTTATTCTTCAATAGCTTTATTGAGATATAATTTACACTCCATAAAATTTATCTGTTTTAAGTATACAGTTCATTGGCTTTCAGTAAATTTACAGACCTGTACAACCGTCACCATAAGCCAGTTTTAGAATATTTATATTACTCTAAAAGACTCCTTGTGCCCATTTGTAGTCACTCCGTGCCCCACATACCCTCTTCTTCCCCACAGCCCTAGGCAACCACTAATTATTTTCTGTCCCTATGGATTTGTCTGTTCTGGATGTTTTGTACAAATGGAACAATATAACACATGGACTTTTGTGATTGGCTTCTTTACTTAGCATAATGTTTTCAAGGTTCTTCCATAATGTAACATGTATCAGGAGTTATTACTTTTTGTTGATGAATAATACTTTATTGTATGGACATACTATACTGCATTTTGTTTATTCATTGACCAGGTGATAGACATTGGGATATCTCTACTTTTTGGCTATTATAAATAATCCTATGAACATTCTTTTAGAAGTTCTTATGTTGACATATGTTTTTGTGAATTTTTTGATATGTTTTTATTAAGTATTCTCAAATGTTGGAAAGCCACATGTTTGGCCATCTGTATTATGTACATATCTTGGGAATCACTGGCTTAGAACATTTGAGACTCACTCCCAATTAATAAGACTATTGAATATTACTTTATATAAATCATCATCTGGGCTCCTTTTTTCAAGGACCATAGCTGTAGCCATGAGTATGACAGCTTTTTTGAATTCTGTGAGTCCTTGCAAATCATTGATCCTGAAGGCAATCTTGGGGGAACCCCTGAGACAGGGATCAAATATTATTTCCCAATACCTCACTTAGTTAGCTCATATAAATTAATCAGGATTTTTGAAAAATGGCATAATTTAGAGAATAAGGAAGCGTCCTCTAACAATCTGTTTTTAATGCCTGTGACTGCTGTTTTGAGGACTTGGCAAACAATATTGCTTTGAAAATATACAAAACTAAATATTGATGAACATGAGATCATATAACCATCAGTTTACTTAGGTGAGGCACTCATGCAGTGGACCTCAGCCACCACCACACATTAGAAACACTTGGGAAGCTTTTTAAACCAATGATGTCCAAGCTCCACATCCAAAGATTCTGATTTGATTGTTGCAAGGATATAGAATGGGGGTTAATTTTTTACAGGGGTTTGTAATGTGCAGTGAGAATTGAGAACCACTTTAAAGAGAGATATATCATACCGTATGTAGTCTGCATCCCTATGAATGGGTTAATTGTAACATCATAGGACCACTCTTGGTAACCCAGCATCCTGAAGAAAAGTCACATCCTGTCATATTGGCTGAGTACAAGATATCTTTAATATTACTAAGAACCTTCATTTTGCATTTTCCAGATGATGACTGTCATTTGACTTTGTGGAGATTAAGCTAATTTTTTCTATTCTTTACTTCTGATAGGGATCTATCTCTCTTGACCTTGCTCTGGGAATCATTACTGTAGCAGCATTAAATTGTTTCTGAGTATCTCTCTGGAGCTGTAGTGCTCCCCACTTTCATGTATCTCTCATTTGATTCCCTAACATGGTGCACTAATATTTTTTGCCCATTTTCTGTTAGTGCTGAGATAGTTGCTTTTATAATTATCTTTTTAAAGAGATCATGTCATCTTTCTCCTATTCCAGATGAAGTCAAATAGAATGGAATTTGAAAACGCCATTGTTTATCCATGTTATTTGCATGTTCCCACAGTATTTTTGTCATATTTTCTGATCTGAATAAAAAGTTTCACAGGCTCATATTTTTTGTGCAGTTTCTCCAACACTTTAATTTTGGTTCAACTAATCGTCATAAAGGAACAAATGCAATTCCAAACTCCAAATGCAAGTAAACAGTAGTAAACCCAAACTGTATATTGGTGCTTTTTTATTTTTTTTAAAATTTTTTTTCATTTATTTATGATAATCACACACACACACAGAGAGAGAGAGAGGCAGAGACATAGGCAGAGGGAGAAGCAGGCTCCATGCACCGGGAGCCCGACGTGGGATTCGATCCTGGGTCTCCAGGATCATGCCCTGGGCCAAAGGCAGGCGCCAAACTGCTGCGCCACCCAGGGATCCCTTGGTGCTTTTTTTAGAAGTACTGTTGTCAACCTGCCAGTGTTGCCCAGACACCACACCAGTCCTCAGGGTACTCTTCCTTGAGAGTTATTCTTAAATCTGAGTGAGTTTACCTGCAGGACAGGTGATCCTAATTCTCTTTGATGCGCTCCACTCACTTAAAAGAGCAATGACCACAGATGCAAATATCTTGTGAGCCTACCTTTTAAGCATATCTATGAAAGGATCAGATACTGGAAATTCTATTGTCCCAACTGTGCTCTTTAAAATTTTAAAGGCGATATACCTTTGGCATCTCTACTCTAAGACTGCTCCTTCACCTTTTCAGTAGGCTGACACAGCCGGACACTTAACCAACTGAGTCACCCAGGGGCCTCTGTTCTTGCAATTTCAATTGGATGGTCTGAACTCTCCCTGATTTGTTTGGACCCATGGCATAACTGGAAGCCCTTTCTATGGTAATAAAAAGGTTTTGAGGTTTTGAGGACCTGTCCCCAAAACAAGAATTAAGAATTAAGTTCTTAGCTTCAAATAAACTCAAGGAAGTGACAAGTATTTGATTTTCTAGTGTGGTTATAAGTTGCCTTTGCCCCTTGGGATTTCTTTCACCGAAGTCTTGCTGGCTTTTGGATGATACCACAGATGGGTTCGTTCAACATTGATCCTAACCTCCTTATCCCATAGGGACTAGAAAGTCAAAAAGTATACTTCCTAGACCCTCTTGTTTTTGATGAGATTTAGGTTTTTCAGATTAGATCTTAATTAGGAATTTTGTTAAATGGGAGAGAGGGTGCAGCCAATTATGTTTCCATTTTGCTCATGCAGATCCAGCAGGTGTGGCATGGGTCATAATGACCTTCATTATCCTCCAGTGCACAGTAAAGGCACAACTGAAGACCACGATTGCTTCAGCAGCTTGCTTATTCCTGGATATGGCAAAGGTGGTGTGTGCCTGGATCTTGCAGCTTATACGGTGGCCTCCTATGTCAGCTTCTTGATTCACCACCTTCCTGACTGACCCAGAGATAAGCAGTTTCCTTACAGAATGATCAGGGCCTACTTCACCCTCAGACTAGTTTTGTGGATGCCTTATTAACTCTGTAGTTATAGAGGGCTGCTACTCTTTCAGCCTGAGATATTTAGGGTCAAGCTCAGCTTGGTTTATTTGGCCTTGAGGGACCTTATCTCCAAGACTCACTGCCCTTTAGGACGGTTTAATCATGAATTGCCCCTGGAACCTAAGGTTGTTTTCTTGGTACTTCTCTAACTACCTGATCTGGCTACCTATAAATTTTATCCTTCAGGACCCATTGTTTTCACAAAAAAATATCCCTGTTCTTTTCTAGCTAACTTACTAATTCCTATAGTTGAGTGACTAAAGTAAACCTACTCTCACATGAACATTCACCTACTAATTGTAGAGCATCTACTGTCCTTTCTAAGCTCTCTAATATGTCAGAGAACTGTTGGGACACCTGGGTGGCTCAGTTGGTTAAGCATTTGCCTTTGGCTCAGGTCCTCATCTCAGGTCATGATATCAGGGTCCTGGGATCGATTTCCACATTGGGTTCCCTGCACTGGCAAGTCTGCTTCTCCCTCTCTCTGCCTCTCCTCCCCTGCTCATGCATGCGTGCGTGTGCGCGCTCTCTCTCATAAATAAATAAATAAATAAATAAACAAACAAACAAACAATCAAATCAGTCTTTTAGAGAGAGAGAGAGCAGTCCTCTGGGTGAGAGGTGCTTTGAGTTCCATTTCCTTCATTATAAACAATTGTTAGCATATACTGACTCTCTAGTTCCAGTGGGGCTGGGTGCATCTTGATAAACACATCTGTTCATGGCCAGCTTCATCTTTGGCTTCAATAATAACTTCTTTCATTTTCCACTAAATGTGTTGTTTTACCTGGGATCCCTCTGCTTTACCAGGCTATAACTATTTATTTCATGGGGAGCAGGACACGGCTTCTTCATCCTTGAAGGGGACTCTAGGCTCTTTTAAGTATGTTCCAAGTCTTCCTGACTAGGGAGACTTCCCAAGCTTCTAATTTTATTTTACTAATATATTGTGCTTACTTCTTTAGTTTATAGTAACCAAGCCAGAACTCCTTTTCCTCTCTTTGACAAATTCTTTCTAATGATTAGTAACTTGATCAGGGTGTAAGCCTTTACTTCCTACCCCTCAAAATCTTAAAGTCAAGTCAAAAACCTCCAGCAGAAGGATGATAATTGTCCTCTATGTTTTTTTTTTAATTTTTTTATTTATTTATGATAAGCACACAGTGAGAGAGAGGCAGAGACACAGGCAGAGGGAGAAGCAGGCTCCATGCACCGGGAGCCCGACGTGGGATTCGATCCCGGATCTCCAGGATCGCGCCCTGGGCCAAAGGCAGGCGCTAAACCACTGCGCCACCCAGGGATCCCAATTGTCCTCTATGTTAAGCTGGCTTTCTGCTTTCCATTTTTCTTCCAACTTTTTTGGAATGTGGTAATGTGGACTTATTTAGAAATATCTTTCATGATTCTTTCCCCCTTTATATAACATGAAAACTTAGAAAAGGAATGGCAGGCAGCCCAGGTGGCTCAGCGGTTTAGCACCTGTCTTCAGCCCAGGGCATGATCCTGGAGGCCTGGGATCGAGTCCCATGTCAGGCTCCCTGCATGGAGCCTGCTTCTGTCTCTGCCTCTCTCTCTCTCTCTCTCTCTCTCTCTCACTCACTCTGTCTCATGAATAAATAAATAAGATCTTAAAAAAAGAAATGGCAAGAAACTCATGCTACCTTAGTAACTTCCAAATTTTTTCTCTTTTAGGAAGTGATTTGTTTCCTCCTTTTGCTTTATACCTAGGTAAAAACTACCCAGTGGGTTGCACCAGGTATTACAAACTGACCTAAGTTAATTTAGCTATTCAGCAATTGTTAGTTCTTCTGGCATTTTTCACTAGCTTTTGGAAATTAGAAATAGCTGCTGCTTCATGTTTGCTTCCCCATAATCTTTTTGTCAGATAATATGAAAGCAAATCTTAGATCCAATTTGCCAAAGATACACTTGTCCACAAAAGTAGGCAGAAACAATTATACTACCTGTTTTTGTAGTTTAGAAAGAGTCTAGTTCTCTGCCCTTAGCCGCTCCACTATTACTTGATGGCTGGATCAGCCAGCTTTTGGATAGTTCAGGGAAGAGTCTTACATGAAATAAAGTGACACAGAACCAATGGGACTTTAGACCTTAAGAACTGCATCAAAAGTATTAGGCTGCTGGGCTTGCCAGATTCTTAGACCTTGTTCATGCAAGGACAGTGGGACCTAAGCAATGTCCTAACCACCTACATATCTTGAACATCATTTATTTCACCAATGAAAAAATTATCTCTAACATCCCTTATGCTGATTAGCATGCCCTCAGGGTATGGATATTTATATCCATATTGGTAGTGCTGAATAAACCTCCTCTAGAGTGTGAATTCCTGATTAGGGTACATCATAAGCTAACTAACTACCTTTATTGTGTAGATGACAGTTATACTGGATACATTAAAATTTCTGTTACAGAAAATATAAAGCAAGCCATGTAATTAGATAGTAGTCATATGGAAAGAAAACAAAAACACCTGAGTTTTTTCCTGCATTACAAGGCAAACTTGTCATGAGCACATAACCTTTATATTGCCTAGCCTTTCATCCAGTAACTCTTCTACCACTTGATAGCCCTCCTTCATCCCTGAAGACTATCAGTGTTCTCTCGATCTTCCTCTCTCATCAAAACAGGTATTTAAAAAAGGATTTGATGAACTACAAAATAATGGGTTAATAATAGAGCAGAGAAGGTGGGAGCAAGATCAGAACTTGTGTGCTAAGCACCAAGAGTATTTACATATTTGAAGATGTCTGGGAAGGATATCCTCTTAGTCTTTTTAGGCTGCTAAACAACAGAAATTTATATCTCACCGTTCTGGAAGCTGGAAGTTCAAGAGCAAGGCACCAACATATTTGGTGATGGCCCACTTCCTTGTTCATAAATGGCTGTCTTTTCCCTCTGTCTTCACACAACAGAAGGAACAAGGGAGCTCTCTGGGGTCATTTCTATAAGGGTAGTTCTATAACCAAATAATAACTTATATGATCTGATCACCCCCAAAGGCACCTCCAAATACCAGCACATTGGGGATTAGATTTCAACATGTGAATTTGGGGAGTCTACAGCACGTATGTTTTAGACACATGCACACACGCACACACAACATGAACACATACAGTGTCTCATTTAGTATTCACAACTTCTTGCCAGGCAGGTAGCACAATTTCTGTTTTATAATTTAGGAAACTGAGGCTCAGAGGGGTTAAGTAACTTGCCCAAGGTTTTCTTCCTGCCTTCACAGTGAGATTTTCTGGGGCTTGCATTTGAGCAGTGAACAAAACCTTAGGACATAGGAATTCATTTCTCATTGTGATTTTTTCAGGCTTCAGTGAACTTGTGGGAAAAGTGATTGTCAAATTAAACAGCTGGTTTCTTTAGTGGTAGGAGATACCAATAAGGAGTTTGCAAGAAAAATCATCCATGTGTACTGAATCTCTTTTAATAGTTTTATCTGTTGTTCTCTCTCTCCTTACACAATCCTCCATATACATTATACATACACATGCATATATATACACACATACACAGACACATTTTTCTTACATGTGTAACTATATTAGTCTACAAGACTGTGGCTAGAATATTTTGAGAGATTTTCTTTTAATTTTTGCAGGGAATTTGCTAAATGACCTGTAAAATATAAAGCATATAAGGACTAATATTCCCACTGATATCTTTCAATGTCAGGGTATTGTTTGCTCCTTTCCTGTAGTTGAGCCATCTTTAAGGTCTTTATATAAATCTTTGTGTTGAAACTGTCAGCCTTTTATGACCGAAACTGATTGCAAGTAAGTTTTACATTGACTTTTATACAATAATTATCTTGTGTAGGTTATTTATTCACAGCTCTATATTTCACCTTTTTTCCTCATTTGGTCAATTGGCAAAAATCCTCCTCTCCTGTATTAAAGTGCTCATTGAACACATACTATAAGCTGTTATTTCATGGCGATTATCACTGATGTAATAGTTATTAACAAAATGTCAGCATTTTGTACCTTCATTAGTCTGAGGATTATCATGTATTCTCTTATATAAACAGGGCAACCATGAACTTTGCTTATTATCTGTTACTGTCAGATGTTAAAAGATATTATAGATAAAGAATGGAACCTTTATTTACGATGGTATCACATGTTTATGCATTGAAGTGCTCTATTCCTGACACATATACAGAATAAATAAGAGATAAAAGAGAAAAATTAAAACTATATAGATGTGCTCAGTAATAAGTATTTCTCTGTAAGTGAAGCTGAACCAAGTATCTGGTTTTGAAGTGGACTGGGGTGTACAGATTTCTTTTCTCTTGGGGTAAAAGGCATTAAATTACAAGTGTCTTACTTGATGTGGGGGACCAAGTCAAGACTTGTTGCTTTGTGGAAATAACAGAAACCACACAAATGAGAATAAGCAGAGGGCATTTTTGTTCCAGAGCTTGCTATAGCTGGAAAATCAGCCATCATCACTTGCATTTGGCAGAAATCCAAAGGCAGTCAAGGCAGTGGGAAAGCTTTATAGTAGAAAAAAGGGAAGACTTCAGGTATGTTTTGATTAGAGTTTCTTGGCATAGAGAAGCTGGAAGTGGGCTAACTAGAATTAGGACATACTATATAATTGGTTTGGAAAATATATTTGGCTTTTTCTTTTTAGTCCTGTGCATAGACTTTTGATAATGATTTTTTAAAATCCTAGGAAATTAATTCTGCTACCTGAAGTAATCAGGCTCCCATGAATAATTTTAGGTCTCCTATCGTTAATCAATGTGGATTTTGGAACTAGGAAATAGACTTCTTTATAACTTTAATTGGTCTATCAGTATTTCTTTCCATTAGTAAAAATAAATGTAGCTTAAAAGCAAGTTTTAGAAAAGGAATACAATGGGGAGTCCCCAGTTTTTTCTCCAGAATATTAATTTTCATTCTCATGGCATTTTTACTGAAGTATGTTTAGAACAGTAAAGAAAATGACTTATAATTTTTATAACTAGTAAGTGGTAACGTTTTTGTTTTCTAGAAAATAATCACAAAACACTTACTAAAAATATAACTAGCCCCAAGGGTATTTAAAGTTGGGAAGGTTTATTTTAGTGGATAGTGCCACACACTTTCCTGTAAATAACCTGTGAGACTCTCAGGTCTTCATAGGGATTTATCCTACAGAAGAACTATGTGACACAGAAATGGCAAGAGCTTATTTGGTTGTTTTCTCCCCCACCTTCTGCATGCCTGTGATCAGAAGAGGTCAGAGTACTTATTGAAGAGTTGTAGTCATGAATCCAATAGCAAGAATATTAGACACATTACCACAACAATGCTATGATTTTATTGAAATATTATTTTGAAGTAATAAATTTAGCATTAGTAAAGCTTTAAATCCATCTAGAAATGAATGAAGTCCATCCAGTTCTTGGTATTTATCCTGATAAGCCATGCACTTTCTTTCATTTCAAATGGTTCTCAGCTGTTAGGTTTTGTCTTCACTTGACCTATCCAAATGACAAAGTGTTTCTAACCAATTAGCACTTTTAGTTTTCCTCAGATAATTCTCTTCATTGTTTTCTATCTTTCATACGATGATATCAACTATCCATTTTTTCTCTTTTATTATTAATGAACCATTTATAAATTTAGATCCTTTTAATACTTGTATTCTTTTTTTTTTACTTTTACTGGACTAATTCCTCAGTTTTACCTACTCTTTATTAAAGATTGATTTATTTATTTGAGAGAGTGAGAGAGTACATGCATGTGAGCAGGGGGTGGGGACAGAGAGAGAAGAGGAGAGAGTGAATCCCAAGCACACTCCACACTGAGCACAGAGCTGCATGTGCAGCTCAGTCCCCTGACCCTGAGATCATGACTTGAACTGAAATCAAGACTCGGACACTTAAGCAACCGAGCCACCCAGGTGTCCCAGTTTTTGCCTACTTTTAGAGACTCTGTGGCATGGAACAATGTTGACCAATCAAATCTCAATCTATAAATTTTAGTCCTACTTAAAATTCATCTTGAATCTTTTGAAAAAAAAACTTGTGGTAATTAGAATACAATAATGATATGTCATTTTATACCTGTTACCCTTGCAAAAAATAGAAAGCAGCATAATACTAATTATTGACAGAAATACATAAATATGGGATCCCTCAAGCATTGCTGATGTGAAGGTCATTTATTGTCATTCTGTAAAGCAATCTGGCATAATTTACTAGGGTCCCCCATTCCTCTGCCATCTTTCTCCCCAATCTGGCTAATTTGAATTAAGTCTAATCTAATATAGAAATTCAGCTTCTGGTTATGTATCCCAAAGTATTTCTCACACAGGGTATTCAAGGCAACTCACCACTATACTTTTTATATCAGTGGGGAATTTGAAGCAATTTGGATATTTATCAGTAGAAGAATGAATAGGGCCTTGTATCTCTGTATCTCCCAGGTATTGTCTGCAGATTGGCCCCTGGAAGGGTGTAACCCTGGGCAAAGTAATTCCATGAAACTGAGGGAAATTTTCTGTAGGGGAAGCAATTATTAGCCTTTAGCAGTTTATATTCCTAGCAACTGGGAAATGAGTGCATTGGCTCTGAAGAGGGGATTTGGGTAGAACACTTTAGTATCCATTACGCTGTACTTTGAAAACATGACCCAAATGCAACCACTTCGCACCAGGTCCCCTATTACTGTCCTGTCTTAATCCATCATCATATCTCACCTGGCTTATTGCCATAGCCTTCTTAAGTGGTCTTTCAGCTTACATCCTTGTACCTTTGCTATTTTTTCTCCCCACAATATTTTGAAATACCTTTCTAAAATATGTAAGTACATGCCATCTTTCAACCCAGAGATCATCAATAGCTTCCTACTACATCTTGATCTTTATTGGTCTGGCTTCTATTTATTTCTCTGACCTCATCCCCTATATCTCTTTCTCTTATTTATTCTACTCTAGTTCTTTACTGTTCCTCAAGCATCCTAAGCACACTCACTTATCATGTTTCTGTATGTAGTTTTCTTTTAGCTGAAATGTTCTTCACAGTATCTACTTGGTTCACTTTGTTTTCATCAGACATTCTGCCAGGGACAACTTTAATGACCAACATATATAAAATAGCATTCTATCGGGGGATCCCTGGGTGGCTCAGTGGTTTGGCGCCTGGCTTTGGCCCAGGGCGCGATCCTGGAGTCCCGGGGTCGAGTCCCACATCAGGTTCCCGGCATGGAGCCTGCTTCTCCCTCCTCCTGTGTCTCTGCCTCTCCCTCTCTCTCTCTCTCTGTCTATCATAAATAAATAAATAAATCTTTAAAAAAATAAAATAAAAGCATTTAAAAAATAGCATTCTATCATTCCCCCATCTTTTTTACTTGTTTTTTTCCTACACAGTATTTATCACCATCTGACAATCTATTTTTATTGGTTTATTTTCTCTCCAGTCATTAGAATGTAAAGTCCATGGAGTCAAGAACTTTATCTTGTTCTTGGCTGTGTCTTCATTGCCTAACCAATGGTAGATGCTCAGAAATTCTTTATGAATAGAATGAATCAAACTGCACTATGTTAGTTTGCTCTGGCTGCTATAACAAAGTACTGTAAATTGGGTGGCTTAACCATAGAAATTTATCGTCTCACAGTTCTGAAGACTAACGATCTGAGATAAGGGTATCAGCAGGGTTGGTTTCTTCTGAGGGTTGTGAGTCAAAAGGTCTTCTTCTCTCCTAGCTTCTGATAGTTATCTGGCAATCTTTGGTATTCATTGGTTTGTAGATGGTATTCCCTCTGTGTCTTCACATTATCTTTTCTCTATTTGTATCTCTTTCTCTTTACATTTATGTTCTTTTTGTAAGGACACCAGTCATTTTGGATTAGGGCCAATGTACTTCAATAATACCTCATCTTAATTTATCGTTATATCTGCAATAACCCTATTTCAAAATAGGGTTAGATTCTGAGATTCTGGGGTTTAGGACTTCAACATAGACTTTTCTGGAGCACAATTCAACCTATAACACTTACTAACCAAAAGCTTCTTGAAAAACAGCTTGCGAAGGTATGTACACTTCTGGCTATAAAATACTGGATGTGTTTCCTAGGTTGTAAAGCATAGGTTTGCAGCAGGGTGGAGGCTAGGATCAGGTACAAGAAGGATTGATTCTAGAAGGATGAAACCCTCTACTTTTTTACTCTTCTACTTCCAAGTATAAGTCTTTTTGGTATATGCTGCTAAGTCCAGGAACTTTACTACCTACTTCCCTCCCCATAACTACTAACTTTGCAGATGTGTTTAAATAAAGGCTCTAGAGACAGGAAGATTATCCTGGATTACCCAGGTAGGCCCTTAATACAACCACATGTATCCTTATAAAACATAGGCAGAGGAATATTTGATGACAGACAGAAGAAGAAAAGGAAATGTAACATGGAAATAGAGATTGAGTGATGTGGGCACAAAGCCAAAGAGTACTGGTAGCCAAGAGAAACTGGAAACGATAAGTAAATTCTCCAGTACATACTTCAAAGAGAACATGGCCCTGCCAACACCTTGATTCCATTCTAGTGATACTGACTTCAGACTTTTGGTCCCCAGAATTGTGAGAGATTAAAGTTTTGTTATTTTAAGCCACCACTTTTGTGGTAATTTGTTATAAGAGGCACAGGAAACTAATTTACATTGTTTAATAATACCAAATAAAGATGATATCTACCTCAGAGTATCATAGTGAATATTAAATCAGGTAATATATTTATAAGTTTTTAACAGAGCCAGGAATATACTAGATATCTCATATATGGTAACTGTCTTTATAATGGTAAATATCTTTATAATAACTGCTATTATTAAAACTGGCCCTGATGACTTAGGGACTTTTTTTAAGAAAGGAATTTGGGTTTTAAGGTAAATATCATGATTGGAATTGACTGGTCTGGAAGTGAGGGAAAGGAGAGTGGAGTGAAGAGTTGGACCTGGGATGGACTTGCTTCTGATTTTGACTAGAAAGTGGCATCTGTGGTAGTTCATGGTTTTCCCTACTTCATGATCAGTCCTTTATTCTCAGTCCTGTCCTACTTCAGCTCTGGGCAAGGTAAAGAAGAAAGTGAAAAGTAGAGGAGATAAAGAGTTTTTCTAGGAAATATCCAAGTATATGAAGACATAGAGAATTTTGCCTAAAGGCTGAATACCCCTGGATAGTTAATATATGTAAGGCTGTATAGAATTTAGTCACATGGTAGTCAGAACTTAGGGGAAGCATAGGTTTTTTTTTCTTGACAACCAAATGTGTTCAGCTGTTGAGTAAAACAATTATTTTTGCTGTGCTACCTTTCTGTGGATTCGATTTATCTGTGCTTCATCTTGGGATTCTATAGTAAACTTACTATATGAATAGTCCACAGGATTTATAATTTTATGGCAAAATTTCTGCTTGTCTATTTTTGTCTGTGGATTAATTGCTATAAAATTATAGCATTCTTCTCTAAAGGCTGGAAATTTGACACCTGGTGTACCACCAAGGGAAAAAATCATATTTTCCATAATACCTTGTTTTTGGCAAATAAATACTATACCAAAACTTATAAATGATGTAAAATACTGTATAGCAACCTAGTTGCCAAAATTTGAATTGAATAGATAGCTGAATTAGCAGGCTGTAATTGTGTCTAGTGGAGAGAAGGCTTTTCAGTATCCAGTAAGTTGACTCTCTTGTGAATCTTATCCTTCTTCTACCATATTGGAATGGGAGCTCATAGAGCTGTACATATCTGAAACAAAATGAGGAAACTGAATTCAAAATAAGATGACATAATGAGATCCAGTGACATAGAACATTTATGAGACCATTTCTCAAATTCCTTGTCTTTCCATATTTTAGAATGAGGTCATCAAAATACTGAGCTATAAGTCACAAGACCTAAATTATTCTCTCCAGATATGCAATTAGCTAAATAGGTGATATTAGACAAATTATTTTGCTCTGACAAACCTCAGCTTCCCAATTTTAAAGTGACATGGTAGGCTAAACCATCTCCAGTAGTGCTTTCAAGAGCCAACATTCTATAATTCTGTATTAATTGGATTTTAGGTTACATTTCAGAAAAGTACTTTGACTTCTGAAGTGTAAATTGGTGCATACTGGGGTGAAACCAGAAGATTTAATGGATTCCAATTTCCCATAACTATTTCCATGTTTTCCAAAATTTCATGTCCAGCAACCTAATTCCCTGCTGCCTTGTTGTTTCATTTGTACTATAGCATGTGGTCATTAGTTGTCTTAATTCAGGCTGCTATAACAAATTACCATAGACTGGTGACTTAAACAACAAGCGTCTATTTCTTAACAGTTATGAATGCTGAGAAGTCCCAAGATCAGGGTGCTGGCAGATCCAGTTAAGGACGCACCCTGGTTTACAGGTGGCTGTCTTCTATTTGTATCCTCATATCTTAGAGAGCAATGAGAGAAATCTTGCATTTCTTCCTCTTGTTTAAGGGCATTCATTTTGAAGGCTCTACCCAAAGGCCCCACTTCCAACTACCATGACATTAGGAATTAGGCTTCCATACATGAATTTTGTGAGGGCATAGACATTCAGTCTGTAGCAGTTGTACTTGGCAGTCAATTAGAGTCATAGCACAGTCATCATAGGACACTTTCAGCCCATACCAAGGTATTTATGGTAGAGTCCCTTTCCATACTCTTGGTAATTTCTTACCATAGTAAAATGTATCATAGAACTAAATAAATCTAACTGGTCTCTCCCAGGATAGATCTTTAACTTAATCACATCTGAAAAGACCTTTTTCTGAATAAGATAACACATATAGAACCATGGATAAGGAACTGATATCTTTTGGGATCATTTTCCAGACTACTACAGCAGATACCTGTATTCATTTTTCTTATCTCTTTTTTTTAAATCATTTATTTATTTATTCATGAGAAACACAGAGAGAGAGAGGCAGAGACACAGGCAGAGGGAGAAGCAGGCTCCATGCAGGGAGCCCGACATGGGACTCGATCCTGGGTCTCCAGGATCACACCCTGGGCCGAAGGAGGCACCTGGGCTGCCCTCTTATCTCTTTCTTAAGTGGTTCTTCTACTTGATATTTCTCTAAGATCTTCTCAGACATGAAAGTCATATGCCAGGCAATACGGTTTAGCAGAATTTCCCCTTACCTATTTAAGCTTCTTTTTCTATAAAATTAAGTTTGATCTCCAAGTACATCTCTAGCTTCTATATTCTTGGATTTGGTTGTGATATCAAGTATACAGCTAGATCTAGATATCCGAAGTTCAGTGAAGAGGTCTAGGCTAGAGATATATATTTGTAGTCTTTGGCACATGGAATAGGATAGGTTAGATACATACAGTCATTTCTAAAAGACTCAGAATCCAGGTGGTGAGCTGTAAGGAAGACTACTGGTGACCTAGTGTTCTGCTTGCCATTGTGAAACAGGAGAGAGAGGCTGTATAAACTGGTAGCTCTGTGTTGGTAAACATTGATGCTTCTCCCTCTTTCTCTGCCCCTCTACCTCCCCAGGCTGTGCGCTCTCTCTCTCTCTCTCTCTCTCTCTCTCTCTCTCTCTCCCCCCCCATAAATAAATAAATAAATAAATAAATAAATAAATAAATAAATAAAATCTTTAAAACAAAAAGAGTTAGAGCTAAAATAAATTTGACTTTATTCATATTTAAGGAGGATAAAATTTGGACACTTGAGTTACATTGTAAGGATGTAATTAAAGACCTTTTTATTGAACAGAAGAATGCATTGGGGTTCTAAAGGGCTAACCATAGATGGGATATAATTAATGAAATACACCCCACATCTAATATATACTTGGTGAAAATTCTGATATTTGAGAATGAAGAAAGACTCCTACAGGCATCTAAGCAAAAAATCAGGTTACTTGCAGGTTGGAAAAAAGTCAGGATATGTGCTTCTTGGAGAAAAATTTGTTTGAAGAAATAAACTAGCTAAATGAGAAATGATAAATATAGGGGTTTAGATCCAAATTAATATGTAAATATGGTTATAAAACAATGTAAATATAATGCTTGAAAGAGAAAAATATAATGGGAAAATAATATAATAATATAATAATAATCTGTAACTGGGACAGAATTTCCAGATTAGAGCAACCAAAACTGGGAAGTATAAGATCTTGGTGGGGAGGGGATTGGTGAAAAATGAATGTGCTAATTTCCTCAACTTACCTAGAGAAATCATTAGAAGTACCTTTTTATTAATTTTTATAATTAGAGAAATAGAGGCTTAAATATGCATTTCAAAAGCTAAAATAAGAGCTAGTTGAACTAAAAGGTCGCTGTCTACCTTCTAAATTAATTGAGGGTTATAGAGGACTGTAAAAGAAAACATACCATACAAGCAAATGGTTGAAGACAAAAGAATGAGTGGGAAAGCACTAAAAAACAGGAAATACTTGATAATACAATATACACTAGATACATTCACTAATTAAAATTACAATTTATTAGGCTAGGTCAGGATATAAAATCCAGCTACATGCTATTTACAAAAGCATACTCCCAAATAAAGTGATTAATGAAGATTGAAAGTATAAAGTTGGATATTTAATTCAAAATGAGTTACTGGATTTGCTATATTGATATCAGATACAACAGGCTCATCTGACAAGTAGAAAACATCCTTTCTTCTCAAGCAACCATAGAATCTTGGCAAAATTGATCATTTATTAAGCCACAAAACTGGTAAGTTACAAATACAAATAGTGTAGACTGCATTCTTGTCAGCAAACCAATAAACTATGAAAATGACAAATTTTAAAGGCATTCCTAGGAAAATCGAGACAAGAAAATCAAAAGTCTAATACAGACCATTTGTAAAAAAATAATGTTGATATCCGTACATATACGAATTATAGGATGTGGTCAAAGCTATATCAGAGGCTGTGTTAGGAGAGTTCACCAAAGTCATTTGACCTCAGAATCTCTATCATCATATTTCAAGAGCCTAACAAGAATTTTCTTGTTACTTTGGCACTTTCTGCTCTTGCACCGGCTAGTGCAGAGATGACCCCGTGTCACATCTTGCCTGACTGCTTGTTGCTGTAATTGCTGTTCTTGGTGTAGGTGCCACTGATGCTAGCGCAATTGCTACTATAGGCATTACTGGCACTGCTGAATATGGTGGCTGACAGGAAGCAGAGTTCTTCTCTGGCCCTACTCCGTTCATTAGCTGCCACCTGGGGGATGCTCTCTTGTTTATTGGTTGTTTTTGCTACTGTGAACAGCTGCTGTACAGAGAGACAGATTAACCTATGTCGGGAACGTTTTAGCCCCCCTACCAATCTATCTTCCACACTGCTGCCAGGATGATCTCAATCTAAGCATGTCATTTCCTGGTTTAGCACTCTTCCTTGGTCTCTCATCCCCTGCAGAATAAAATCCAAACCTCTGCACTAAGCATACAGGGTTTAACATGTTACAATATTTTGCATAATTTTCTCTATCCATTCTCTATCCAGTGTCTCCATCCCTGCCTCCCAGTCCCCCAACCTACAAAAAACTCTTTGCTTTAGCTCTGCCAAAATACTTTTTTTAAAAAAAAACCTCTGCTTGGAATGATTGATGCTTTAATTATTATGCAGAGATTAGCATATTAAGTTACAAGAAATCTGGGGGAAATATTTGTCAGGAACATGACTAAGAGTTAATACCCTAATATAGAAAGAGGTGTTACAAATTAGTAGGGAACACAAGAGAAACCACAGTAGAAAAATAGATAAAAAAAGCATGAAAGATAATTAACAGATGTGACAACAAATTATTGATAAGCAGCCAGGATATAAAGAAAAATAATTTCATGAATAGTTAAATACAAATTAAAATAGCATGTTTCACTTCATTTCAAATAACAATTTAAAAAATAATAAAGTGTCTTGTTCTAGCAAAATCAGTGTTTCAGAGTACTTTTCTTTCTACTGTCAGAAAATTATCTTGAAGAAGGACCACCTTTTACTACTGTATGCCAAGGTACTATATTTGCTAGTGGCTGCCATATGTATAGCACTTCCATTATGCCCGGTAATGTTCTTAGGAACTTTACATGTGTTCATTCCTTTAATCTTCAGAACAAACTCTTGGAGGCCAACATCATAATTTTCTGTATTTTATATTTGAAGAACCTGTGCCCGCAGAGAGGTTAAGTGACTTGTAAAAGATCAAACAACTAATAAAAGGTGGAGCCAAAGTTGAACTCTAAAAGCCTGACTGTAATGTCTTCCCTTTTAACCACTGTGCGTACTGCCTTATAGGTTTGTAGTTTTGAGAATGTGTATATGTTTTCACTATATCTCATAGATACAAACAAGTTATATCCATTGCCACCATTTATATAACAATTATATACCAAACATTGGACTAAGCATTTTATAACAATCATATGAGGTAGACATTGTTAATTCCATTATGCATTTGAGGAAAACGAGGCCTAAAGAGTTTATATAGCATGTCCATGGTCATTCATATAGCCAGTGGCAAAGCCAGGATTTGAATAAGGTTGTGTTATACTCCAAGACTTCATGCTTTTCAGTGCTGTGTCACGCTAGTGCAAAAATATTGACATATATATATACACAAATATTTGTAAATCTGATCACATTGCTTCTCTAATCCAACCCTTTACTTCTTACCATACTTGGAATTAAACCCAAACTTACCTCTATGGCCTGTAGAGCCCTTCATGTCCTGGATCCTGCCTTCCTCTCCATCCTCCTCTCTTGCTACTCTTCTCTTAGCTGCACTCCAGCCATACATACCTCTTGCTCCATTCTAAGCACACCAGGTTCACATCACCTTCAGGACAATGCATGTGCTTTTTCCTTTGTCTTGATTGCTTTTGCCCCAGATATTTGCATGGCTAACTCCACTTCCTTCAGGCTCCACTCTTTCTCAGACTCCCATATCTAAAATTGTGGCCTTCAGCACACTCTCTGCTCCTATTTGTCTTTATTCACAGTATGTATCACAACCAGATGTTACATTATTAACTTACTTGTTTGTTGTCTATATTCCTCATCAGACTGTAAGTCTGAGGAAGCCAACTGCTTTGTTCACTATTGTGTCCTTGGAGTCTAGATTAGAAGTTAGCCTTTTTTTCTAATAGAGCCTGATATTAAATAATTTAAGCTTTGCAAGCCGTATAGTCTCTGCCACAGTTACTTTTCCATAGTAGCAAAAGCAGTCATGGACAATATATAAATCAATGAGTATGAAAATGAGAAGGTTGTGTTTCAGTAAAACTTTATTTACAAAAATAGGGGGCTCCTGGGTGGCTCAGTCAGTTAAGCATCGGCCTTTGGCTCAGATCATGATCCCAAGGTCCTGGGTTTGAGCCCTGAATTAAGCTCCCTGCTCAGTGGGAAGTCTCTTTCTCCCTCTCCTGCTGCCCCTCCCCCTGCTTGTGCTCACTCTCATTCTCTTTCTTTCCCCTCTCTCTCTCAAATAAATAATCAAAGTCTTTAGAAAAGGCAAAATAAAACTTTATTTACAAAATAGGTGGCAGGTTGGATTTGACATACAGGTCATAGTTTGCCAACACCTGGTCTAGAACATTAGCTGGTTGGTACTCAATACATACTTCTTGAATGAATTTATATGTCTATAATACATGTGCACACAGACAAATAGATCTCTATACACATTCGCACGTGAGTTTGCGTGTATGTGTGTGAATCTAAAGGATACTGGAAGGAATCAAATAAAAATATCTTAGTAGTTATCCCTAGTGGCAGGATTATGGCTTTTTAAATTTAAAATTTCTATATATTTTCTTCATTCTCTAAATTTGTAATGAATATGCATTAGTCTTTTAAATTTTTTTCTTGAAGTATGATATAAATACAGAAAAATATACAGTGCATAATTGTACATCTCAAAGAAGTTTTAGAAGTGGAACACATTTGCATAACAAGCACCCAGCTAAAGATTCAGCAGATCATCAGTATCCTAGGACCCCCTTTCAGTCACTTATGCACACTATCCTGACTTCTAACAGTATGGATTAGTTTGCCTGTCTTTTTATTTACATAGCTATAATCATATAGCATGTAGTCTTTTGTGTTTGACTTCTTTTGCTCAACATTATGTCTCTCTGAGAGGTATCCAGACTGAGGTGTGTAATTGTGCTTCACTCTTTCCTTATTTCTCTATAGCATTCCATTGTTTGAATTTATACCATGTGTTGCTTATATTTGTGTTTGTCTTTTTCATATTTTACCTTTCTCTCTGTACTATGCAGGAATCCAGAATCTCTCCCTTCATAATTCTTTTTTTTAAAGATTGATTGATTGATTGATTGATTGATTTATTTATTTATGATAGACATAGAGAGAGAGAGAGAGAGAGAGAGAGAGAGAGGCAGAGACACAGGCAGAGGGAGAAGCAGGCTCCATGCAGGGAGCCTGATGTGGGACTCGATCCTGGGACTCCAGGATCGCACCCTGAGCCAAAGGCAGGTGCTAAACCGCTGAGCCACCCAGGGATCCCCTCCCTTCATAATTCTTGAGTTCAAATGTTTTTTGTTTGTTTGTTTTTATTTTAGAGGGACAGAGAGAGAGAGAGAGAGAGA
The DNA here is from genome assembly GCF_048164855.1 of Canis lupus baileyi. Lineage (NCBI taxonomy): Eukaryota > Metazoa > Chordata > Mammalia > Carnivora > Canidae > Canis > Canis lupus. Next base: position 9,714,851 of record NC_132876.1, read on the forward strand.
GAGAGAGCGCTTCTGTGAGTGTGCATGTGCAGGGGTGGGGAAGGGGAGGAGGGAGAGAGAGAATCTTAAGCAGGCCGAGGTGGGCTCTATCTCATGACCTGAACCCAAATCAAGAGTCTAATGCTTTAACTGACTGAGCCATCCAAGCACCCCTCAAGTTCAAATGTTTTTATAGGACTAAAGACAAATACCCTAAAGTAAGTATCTTTCATAAAAGCCAAAGTATATTCAAAATAACAATGAAGAGAGGCAGATGGGGAAGTGGAGAGAGTGTATTTGAGATGAAAACCTCCCCTAAATTTGGGAAGAGAGAGGGACTAGCCTGTTAGAGCTGGGGGTTGCACACAACTTAGTTACAGAGCCCTGGGGGAAATAGTTGGAACAATTAGGGAGACTGGACCCAAGGACTATGCTTTTATCTCAGCATGGGAAGGACATAAAAAGGATTTGGACATAAAAAGGACCATTGTGGGCATAAAAATGATGGCAACTGTGGTTTTGCCCATTTTAGAGGCATCACAAAAGAATCCTGTGTTCTGGTTAAGCTCTAAGAAGATAGATGTTCCCAGGAAAGAAGGAAATTAAATTTCTTAGCAGTCTGACAATATGGGAGGTCCAAGTGAAGTGAGATCTAATTTGATCTAAAAAATAATTCTTCTGGTTCCTTTTTCTACAAATTTAAGTACTTCCTAAGTCTTTAGAACAATGAACCCATTTTTATTTTGAAATTATCTGCTTTAAAAACCAAGGTTAGCTGTTTAGTTTTTTGGTAGGTATGAATCTGAGGTTTGGGAATAAGAGTACATAGCATCATGAAGATGTAAAATTCCTTTCTGTCTTCTTTGAGATGTGATGTTCTCCCTTGTTTCCCAAGATAAAATACGAAAGACCAGTGAGATCCCTCCCCATCTCTTTCCAGTCACTCAGTTGGAAATTCTGTAAAGATACTGGTAATGGTGTGTCAGTTGTAGTTTTTCGGGCTGTTAATTTGTACTTGTTCATATTTTTTCCTTGTTACTTTTCTAGATAACTAGGAGAGGCTGCCTCTTGATTTGTTTGCCAGACATCATTTTGAACTAAACCTGACCTAGATTTCTTGGCTTCTTGCTTTAAGTCTCTCATGTTACCGTTTCCTTGGAAATAGACCTTTTCTAGCAAAACAGGTGCTCATACCATCCACGTTAGTTTTTTAGGTTCTCTTAGACAGTTATGGATTGGAAAAAAATAAAGAGGTACTCAGAAGGTATCTTATATCCTCAAATGTTTTAATATCAAACACAAAGAATGGAAATAAATTAGCTAATTATTTAACTCAAGAAACTGAAAATGTAGCAAAAATATAAATCTAGGGAAGGCACAAAAAAGATATTAAATGGAGAATAAAATAACAGTTCTTCAGCAGATTGGTTAAATGAATACAAGAACTGTTTTTTGGAAATGACTGACTAAAATTTCTAGTAACTCTAATTCAAAAAAATAAAGTGAGAACAACTCCAGGAATAGAAATTAATAAGGTGTCAGATCTCCCCAAATTAACTACAGATTTTATGTAATTCCAATTAAAATTCCAACAGTATTTTTAAAACTTGACAAAATGATTTCGAAATCCTCTAAAAAATATTCATGTGAAATTAGCCAATAAAACCATAAAATTGAACAGTAACAAATGATGACTTATATTAGCAGATATTTAAAAATAACTTAGTAATAAAACAATCCTGAAGGTTTGGTGCTAGGGTAAGGAAGGCAGAGAAATGACCTGAAAAGAGTAACATAAAGAACCAAGTATGTATGAGGGTTTCATCTAGAAGAAGGTAGCATTTTTTATTGTTTTGATGGATTATTTCAATGGTCTTGAGGTTATTCTCTAACCATTTGAAATAGCTACATTATGCTAGGATTAGGAGACTCAAATGTCTTCAGGATCTAGGCAGGTAATATGTATGGTGAAATGTGTTAATAAGAAAGGGCAAAATATTAAAAATTATAGAAGGTCTAGACAGAGATGCCTACATGTGAGTAAAATATATATTCATGAAAACTATGCAAATGGAAACCACCTGAGGATGGAAAACACTAGTTTCCAATTAAAGAACATTCTCGGCAAGCGCCTCTCACTATAAAATAGGAATAAGAATTCATCAAAGCAAATACCAAAGATGGTAAATCATCACGATGAGTCAGATAAGGGAAGAGGTAGGTGAACAATATGTCTATATTTATATCTGTATCTAGATACATTACTATCATATTAAGACACAGAATAACCATGGCTGAAAATCAAATTACCACCAGAGAACAAAAGCTTGTCATAGTCCTACTATAAGCAAAGGACTTATTGATTATTGGTCAGTCATCATCAGTAACCCTTTACTACTGGTCAGTATCCAGCATATTACATATATGCTGTATAACACTCATCAAACATGAACCAAAAAAATCCTCCATTGACCCTTCATTATTTCTAATACTTCTTGGTTCCTTCTCCCCTCATTTCTTCATGAGCACAGTCTTGTCAGGCTTTTGACTCTCTACCACTCTACTGAAACTGCTCTTATCAAGCTATCAAGCTCACCAATGACCTCTGCAGTTTGTTTATAGGTCCAGTCTTTCCCCTAAACTCCACATCACGATATCCACCTGACTAGTTGACTTATTTTCTTGGAGTTGTAATAAATATATAAAATCTAACCTGTTCAGAACAATTCTTTGGCCTCCAAACTTGGAATTACCCAGCTGTTACCCATCTTGGTAAACTAAACCACCACATTTATCCTCTTAGCAACCACAAAATTTGGAACTTTCCTTGATAATTTCTCTCATATTCTTTATCCAATATATAATTAAATCTATAAGTTCTAATTTAAAATATATTTCCAACTTCATTTCCTATCATTATTAATCTTCAGTTATTCTAACCCATATTTACTTGCTTCTTGGCTTTTCCTGGAGTACAACAGGAAAACTTCCAGCTTAGGACCTTTGTATTAGCTGTTCACTCTGCCTGAAATGCCCCCTCCTTGTCCCCAATCTATACCTCCTTCAAGTCTCTTTTCAAATATGACCTTCTCTGGCTACTCTGCTATAAATAGGACCCACTCACCATGTTTTATATCCCCTTACTCTGCTTGGTATTTTTTATACCGCTTAACACCACAGGACATACTATAATTACTGTCTTTCTTTATATAATAAAGTAAATGGGTGCTGAGATCTTGGTTTTTTTTAACTATGATTTTGTATCTAGTATATATTGTACCCCTTGGGTTTCTTTTTTTCTGAGTAGAAGTTTATATCAGATTCAAACTTTTAAGTTATATTTATTCCCTTATACCTTTCACTTGTTTTCTTTCCTTATAGAATAGACCAATACTTCAGATGATATGTTAAAAAGTAACACTTTAGACTAAACATATGCATTGTCCCAGATCTTAAGGGGTTACATATAATGTTTCTCTGTTATATATAATGTTTGCTGTAGGCATTTGGCATGTAAATTTTACCAAGGTAGGAAGTTTCTATGATTTCCCATATTACTAAGAGTTTTGTTTTCATCATAGATTGATATTGAAACTATTTGGGTAGGGATGAATGTATGATTTTTTTCCTTCAGTCTTTTAATGCTCTTAATTGCACTTATTTTTGATATTAAAATCATTGTTTTTGGGCAGCCCGGGTGGCTCAGTGGTTTAGCGCTGCCTTCAGCCCAGGATGTGGTCCTGGAGACCTGGGATTGAGTCCCACATCGGGCTCCCTGCATGGAGCCTGCTTCTCCCTCTGCCTGTGTCTCTGCCTCTGTGTGTGTGTGTGTCTCTCATGAATGAATAATTAAAATCTTTTTAAAAAATCATTATTTTATTCCTGGGGGGAAAATCCTACTTAATCATTTTGTATTGTATTCATCTTATACTGTTGAACTTATTTAGCTCCTATTTTATTTAGGATCTTTGCATCTGCATTTGTATCTGAACAGGACTTAAATTTTCCTTTTATTTAATCATCATCTGATTGTAGAATCAAGAAAACAACGTCTAGTAAAATTTGTTTGGCAGCTTTTTCTTTCTGTTCTCTGTGGGGGAAAATTGTATATGGTTAAAACTTATTCTTCTATACTTTGGTATAATTCACTTGTAAAATTATCCTACTCCTACTCTTAGTCTGCCATTAATTTCAAAGGGAGTTCTTTGACTACCACCATTTCTATTAATGACTGTTGATTTATTTAATTTTTTCCCCTCTTACATGGACACTGATATCAGTGATTTATAATTTAAATATTTACTCTAGGTTTTTAAATATTTTATCATTGTTTTTAAATCCTTGCATATGTAGTTTTATGTTATTTATATTTTATCATTTTTATAGGAATCAACTTTGCTAGAAATCTGTCCATAATTAATTTTTTCAGAGAACCATCCTTCTCTTTTGTTAGTCTTCTCTATCAGTTTTTGTTTATTATCATCACTAATTTCTGTCCTTATTTTTATTATTTTATTTTTTTCTTTTTTGGGTTTACTCTGTTGATATTTCTTCCAATTACTAGGGTTGATTGCTTAATTTTTAAAATGTCTGTTTTATTCTATTTTTTAAAGATTTATTTACCTATTTAAGAGAGTGAGTGAGGAGAGAGCATGTGTGAGTAGGGGGAGGGGTAGAGGGAAAGAGAGGAAGAGGGAAAGAATCCCAAGCAGATCTGCTCTAAGCATGAAGGGAGGGCCTCCATCCCATGATCCACGAGATAATGATCTGAGCCAAAACCAAGAGTCAGATGCTCATCTGACTGAGCCACCCAGGTGCCCCTGTTTGTTTTATTCCATTTTAAAGTAATACATGCTTATTATAAGACAATATAGAAAAAATAAGAAATTTAATTTAATTTAAATATATTATTTAATTTAATTTAAAGACCATATAGAAAAAAATTTAAATTTATTATTAATTTGATTTAAATTTATAAGACAATAAGAAAAAAATTTAACCCATGAACTCTGCCCAGAAGCAAACATTATTTATGATTTGATGTATTTCTATCATATATATGACCATATATGGTCCCATCTGCATATAATTATAAATGTAGATATAATGGGGTATACCATATACATTTTTTCCTCAAACAGGGAAGTTTTGTTTCCCAACTTATTTTTGAAAGTTTCAGATACATTGGAAAGCTTAAATAATAACCCAATGATCACCTATATTTGGCTTTCCTTAAGATTCAGCAGTCATTGACATGCATTTTGCAACTTTTGAGAGAGGCAAACAAACCAATTAAAATTGTTTCATCCAAATACTTCAACATATATCTCCTAAGAGCAAGAGCATTCTCCTACACAACCACAGAACATTATCACATCCAAAGAATTTAACATTGATACAATACTATTATCTAGTATATAGTTATTTTTAAATTATTTTTAAAGATTTTTTGTTTATTTATTCATGAGAGAGACAGAGAGAGAGGCAGAGACATACATAGGCAGAGAGAGAAGTAGGCTCTATGCAGGAAGCCTGATGTGGGACTCGATCCTGGGACCCCAGGCTCATGCCCTGAGCCAAAGGCAGACATCAACCACTGAGCCACCCAGGCACCCCTGAATATCTATTTTTTAAAGATTTTATTTATTTGAAAGCAAGAGAGCACATGTGAGGGAGGGACAGAGGGAAAAGGAGAGAGAGGGTCTCAAGCAGACTCAGCCCAGAGCCTGGAGCCCGTTGCAGGACTGGATCTCACAACCCTGAGATCATGACCTGAGCCAAAATCAAGAGTCTGACACTTAACTGACTGAACCACTCAGGTGCCCTGGATATCAGTTTTTTTTTAAAGTGACAGTCTTTTGCCTGTTTTGTTTGTTTTTGTTTTTGTTTTTGTTTTTTTTTTCCCTTTTTTTGTTGAGTTGTGTAGGATTGCCAAATATGGGATAATCAGTTAAATTTGAATTTCAGGTAAATATCAGGTATTTTCAGTATAAGCTTAGCCTAAATGTTGTGTGATACATACTTATACAAAAAAAAATCATTGTTTATCTGAAATTCAAATTTAACTGGGTGACCTGCATTTTTATTTGCTAAGTTGAAGGGAGTAAGCATGAAGATGAGAAAGGAGGAATAAACCATATTTATGAAATAGGTTTAGAAATGAAATATTAAGATAATTTTATTGTCCAAAACAACCACAATTATTGACAAAGTTTTCTATAGTTCCAGACTTTAAAAAGAATCCTTCAACCTTTAACCTAGCAGAATTGACAAACTTGCTGAGAAGGGTGTGTGGTTCAATTTCAGCATGTTCTCCAACACCAACTTTAGGTGTGGCCAGGCAAAAAAGAGAGAAAATGTAAAAGAATCTCCCAGAAAGTAAATCCACTGAGAAGAGTGGACAGGGAAATTCTCCCAGAAAACAGAATCCAGGTCTAACTAAGCAATTGCTTTAGCCCCAAAGTTAGGAGACAGATCTTCCCCATATTTGCCGTCAGTCTTTCAGAAGCTGTTTGACAGCCATTAACTTTTGTGTGTCTCCTATTTCCCCCTTCTTTGAATGAGTATTATTATTGTAGTCATCTGCTCCTGCTCCGCTGTTGTAAATTGGGTATATAAGGGGTGCAAAGCAGATGATTTGTCTTTTTAGTACATAGGTCCCTAGAATAAGAGAAGCCACATCCTAGACCTTGTACCAAGATGCAATGACTTTTTGGATTGCAGATTGTCTCCCTTGGGAAGGGAATGAGTATTTTCTATGTGTAGGAAGAAAAATTGAAGTTTCATTACCAGAAGGACAGACTGTGACAGTTAATACCATGTGTTCACCCTACCACTTCCACCTCCTAGGAAGTAGAGTTCTACATCCACCATAGAAAGGCTGTATTTCCTAGTCTTTCCTTCAGATATGATGGGGACTGAGTTTGGCCAAGGGTGTAGACACAAATGCTGTCTTAGTCAGTGTTTGTAGTCAGGAAAGCCACTATACATATATCTACTGGAGATTGTAAGTGAGAAATTAGTTACAAAAGTCTAGGAGGACTGGAAGAGCAAAGGAAATGAGAGGGTTTCCCACATTTCAGGAAGATGCAGCTACCTTTGGACTGGATCCCACAACTCACTCCCCAGTAGCCTGATGGAGATTGTCACTGTCACACCACTGCTGCTTAGCAGGAACTTAGGACCCGCACTCCTATTAATGCTGTTGAAATTGCTGCTGATGTTGCCATCTGTAACCAATGCAATTGTGTTTTTCATAACTTCAGTATTTGTGCTTTCCTTTTTTTGTGCTTTCCCTTTTTTTTTTCTGCTTGATCTCTCAGGGTCTGACAAGGATGTTTAAAATCTCCCTACTGACAAACTCCCTCTGTCAGTTCTTTATAAAAAGGCAATAACTGTGTTTTGAGATAGTATTGTTAGATCCTTACATGTTATTAATGGTCTTCTTAATTTCCTCTTGTATCAATGTATCATATCTTTATTTCTTATGATGTTTTAGCTCAATTTATATTTATTGCATATTAAGATTTCTATCTTAGCTTTATTTTGGTTCATATGTGGCTAGCACATCTTTTCCCAGTTTAAAAAGTCTTTATATGTCTTAATTTTAAGGATTTTGGGGGTTATTTTTGGAATACATTTTTTTATCCAAACTGAGCATTTCTATCTTTTAATTGCTAGAATTAACCAACTTATATTTACTTTTTTACAGTTTTAACAAGGCTTATATTTGCCATCTTATTCACATTTTCTATCTTAGATACTTTTTTTTACTTCATAAATTCCACCAAATGTAACACTTTTTATTCTGATTTAATGTTTTACTTTTTACTTTTGTTCATATGGCTCATGTAGCATAAAGCCCACACTCATGTTCATTTTCCTCTATTGATTTCATAAACTTATCAACATCTGTATGCTCCTTAATGATATGAATATGCTCTCATACATCTTTAATCCTTCCCCTATTCTTTACCTTATTAATATTGTACTACAATTTAGCCCTAGTGTGCTATAAATATATTTTCTAAATATTCTTTGGTCCTAGCTTTGTTAGGCAGAAAATTTTAAAGTTATCTGATCATCTTTAATTGTCATATATCTTAGAGAGTTCTCCTGAGTTGATTTCTTGCACACCTCCCATCCTCCTCCACTTCTAAGCTCCCAGGGCAGGTAGAAACTGCCCCTTTCCAACACTGCTTTTGTGAACAGAAAAGCTTCCTGACAGAGTGGCAGCAAAGAAGTAGAAAACAACAATTTTAGAGTGCCTTGAATTCTCCTGGGGCATATCCTCGCCTTTCTTTTTAAACTCACCATGTAGGAGCTGAACATATACCAGCTGAAATAGAATTATTATAACAGAAATACCAAACATTTTATTTATTTATATATATTAATATACAGATATGCACATTAAAATATTCTTAGATGATGAATGAATGAATTTGCTATTCTTAGCAAATTCTTCTTAAAAGATCCAAGTAGAAATGTTAGGAGAATATAATATTTTAATCATAAGCACAATGAGTAGAATAAATAGAAGGATGACTATAGCTGAAAAATAATTTGATAATGTGGGAAATCATTCCTGACAAGTTTTCCCAGAAAACAGCATGAAAATATAAAGAAGTAGAAAACACATAAGAAGGGTAAAGAGATACGAAGAATACAGAATTGCTGATAGGTGTACCAAAAGAAGAAAAAAAGAGATGGAGATTGTATTAAGTAGGGAAAGTAACGGTATCCTCTTAAAAAAACCATCCCAATCCTCAGTGGTCTAACACAGTAAAGGTCACAAAACTATAGGTCAGAGTCATTTAGGGACTCAGGCTCCCACCATTCAGTGGTTCTGTTACTTTCTAGACATTCAAAGCTGCCACTGGGTCCTTTCTAGCCAAGCAGTGAGTGAAGAGAGAGTACAAGGAGATTCATGTGAGATATTTTTGAGGCTAGGCCTGGAGATGGTATATCCCTTCTGCCTGTATTCCATTAGCCAGAACTCAGCAAACCATCAGAAGTCCAGAAGTTGTAGTTTAGCAGTGTGCAAAGAGAAAAGAAACATTTATAGTATAAATACTAACATTCTTTGTCACAGAAAAATACGAAGAAATTATAAAGATAAGCTTCTCAGAAATGAAAATTAAAGGCCATTTAATAGAGTTAATAGTGTACAAAACAGCAAATATAAAGGAAACCCCACTGTATGCATTAAAATAAAACTTAGAATCATCAAAAGCAAAAAGTCTAAAAACTTCTAAAAAGAAAGAGCAGATGAAATACAAATATAATAAAAATCGGATTGATGTGAGATTTCTCACTGCAACTGAATTCAGAAGAATGCAATATTTTTAAAATATTGAGAGAAAATAATATTAGATGTAGAAATGTATATCCAGCCTATTTATCATTTCAATATAAGCATGTAATAAGATTTTTCTCAGGCACACAAGCCTCAGAACATTTGTCACACAAAAACCCACTTTAAAATCATTCTTAGAAGGACCATCAAAATGCCTAACAGACACATAAAATGATGCTCAACATCACTAATCATCAAGGAAATGCAAATCAAAACCACAAGGAGGTATCACCTCACACCTGTCAAAATGGCTGACATCAAGAAAAGACAACAGGTGCTAGCAAGGGTGTGATGAAAAGGGAACCCTTATGCATTTTTTTCTTACACATTTTTGATGAGAATGTAAACTGATCCAGCCATTATGGAAAACAATATGGGGGTTCCTCAAAAAGTTAAAACTTGATCTACCATACCAATAAAACAACTCCACTTCTGGGTATATGCCCAAAGAAAGGAAAACAGGGTTTTGACAAGACATCTTCACTCCCATATTTATTACAGCATTCTTTACAATAGGCAAGATGTGGAAGCAACCCAAAAGCCCATAAGAGATGAATGAATAAAAAAGATGCAGTATATACACACAATGGAATATTATTCAGCCTTGAGAAAGGAAAAATATCCTCTCATTTGTGACATTGATGGACCTTGAGTGCATTATGGTATGCAAGAGAAGTCAGAGAAAGTCAAGTACCATATGGTATCACTTACATGTGGAATATAAAAAAATGTAAAACTTTAAAAAACAGTAAAATGGTAGCTACCAGAGGATAGGGGCAGGATAAATAAGAGTGATGTTGTATAAAGGAACAAATTTGTAATGAATAGTGAATAAGCCATAGAGATGTAAGATATAGTATAATAAATACAATACTATTGTACTGTAATTATACAATCCCATCAATATTGCTACATCAATCATATAAAAAATTTATCAAAGTAATATGTTATACACTTTTTAAAGATTTATTTATTTATTTATTTGTTTGTTTATTTATTTATTTATGATAGACATAGAGAGAGAGAGAGGCGGAGACACAGTAGGAGGGAGAAGCAGGCTCCACGCCGGGAGCCCGACTCGGGACTCAATCCCGGGACTCTAGGATCGCGCCCTGGGCCAAAGGCAGGCGCTAAACCACCGAGCCACTCAGGGGGTCCCCTGTTATACACCTTAAACTTGAACAATGTTACATGTAAAATTTCCTCAAAAAAGCCTGTTTAAAAAAAAAAAAGAAAGAAAAAGCCTGTTTTGTCTAGAAAACAAAGTAAATAAAATCACTCTTAGAGACAGAACATGAGAGACTCCTAACTCTGGGAAATGAACAAGGGGTGGTAGAAAGGGAGGTGGGCGGGGGATGGGAGTGACTGGGTGACAAGCACTGAGGGGGGCACTTGATGGGATGAGCACTGGGTGTTATGCTATATGTTGGCAAGTTGAACTCCAAAAAAAAAAAAAATCACTCTTAGAAAACACCTGTTTCAGCCATTCAACAAATATTTATCAAGTACCAAGTACCTGAGAAGTTCTAGTAATACAACAGCAAAGAAAAGCAGTTAAAATCCCTGCCTTTAAGTAGATTACATTCTAAAAGGTAAGGATCATCACAAAAAATTACATATATGCACACACACATATATAATATAGTATGTATGTATATAAGTATGTATTGTATACATTGCATACATATGTGTGTATATATAGATACATGTTATATGTAAGTATACACATGCACATAAGGTATAGTAAGTTGTCGAGTAAAACAAATCAGAGAAGAGAATAGAAATACTAGAGTTGCAGTTGTAATTTAAAATGAGAAATAAGTTCAGGAAAATTCTCTAAGATATATGACAATTAAAGGTGATCAAATAACTTTAAAATTATACAGGTGCAGATTAGATAGATGAAGGAGTTTGGGTATCACCAACATAGTAGATGATATTTGAAGCCATAACATTGATTGGGTCAACAGGGGGACTGAGATAGGGAAGACAGTCAAATTGAAATGGGAGAAAAAACCCAGAGGGTATAGTATTCTCAAAGGCAAGTGAAGAAAGGAAGCAGGAAGGAAGTGGGACATATGTGGCAATTGCTACTGGTCGGTCCACTGCACATAGTAATTGGAGTTCACTGGAAACTACAGGAAGAAGTTTTGGGAAGCCTGGTGAGGGTGAAAGCTACACATTTGAGAATGTTAACTGGCCAATATCCTCTAGTAATCTTGACCTTACTCCTAAAACCTAGATGTCTTATGCCCCCACAGCTCCTAGTTCTTACCATTTTCAATGCAAAGTATTTATATTAAACTGAACACGTTATAGCTGTGTACCTTTCTCCCTTGGTAGTGAGCTCCTTGAAACTAGGCTGTTTATTTTAGCTAGGCGTCTTTAACTACTTGTTAGGCTCACAGTAAACAGGCATCGAAAGAAGTAAAAAGTGAATGAAAGGCACTGATCTTTCATATTTTTCATATTCCTTGGCAAAATATCTCTTTGCAATTCAAGACAATTGTACCCTTTGAAAAGTGTTAGGTTGATCATTCAGCATTCTGAAGCAGCCCTGAGAATTATAAATGAAACAGAGCACTGCCTTAAAAAAATCAAAGAGCCACATATTAAAGATGATTGATTAATCTTATGGCTTGAGGAATGTCCACACAGTAAATGTTACTGAGTGGGCTGCTTCTGTCATATTGGTCTATGCTATTGTGATAAACTGTAAGGAGACATGGCAGATGAAGCTAACTCATAATTCTGAGGAGTTACTCTGCAAAGAAACACCAGAATATATCCGATCAAATAAAATAAGGTTTTAGGTTCATTTTCCAAATTTCCTTTTCATGATAAAAGGTTGAATGGGAAAATAAGAACACGATCTTATTTGCAGAGAAAACTAATGGGAAACTTAGACTCACTTGCAAGTTTCTTAGTGTATCTGTGCTATGTTATGATCACTTCTTATTTTTGTTCAATATGTTAGGCTTGTTTCTGCTATGTCAGAATAAGAATATTAAAATCCTTAGACCGGGGCAGCCTGGGTGGCTCAGCGGTTTAGCACCACCTTCAGCCCAGGGTGTGATCCTGGAGATCCGGGATCGAGTCCCAGGTCAGGCTTCCTGCATGGAGCCTGCTTCTCCCTTTGCCTGTGTCTCTGTCTCTCTTTCTCCGTCTCTCTCTTTGTCTGTCAGGAATATATAAAGAAAATCTTTTAAAAAAAATAAAATCCTTAGACCAATAGCATAATGCCAAAAACATCCATGTATAATTCAGGATTACAAAAGAGAAGAATATTTTTTTTTTGTAATTCTTACATAGTAGTTGATGTGTTATGCATTCCCTTAATGCATATTTAATCCATGGCCTTCAAGAGATTATTCATATGCTTGAATTACTATAATTAATAATAACAACAATAATAATAAGCAACAGAAGTTATCATTCACTGAACACCATCAATATGCCAGACATAACATTACAATGATTAACCAAATTGTATAGATGAAAAAGTTGAGTAGCTCATCAAGGTCACACAGCTCATTAGTAGTGGCTGGGATTTAAACCCAGGCATCTCAGGCCCTAGAACAGATTTCCTCAACTTTGGCAATATTGACATTCTAGGCTAGGAAATACATTGTCATGAAGGTTGTTCTGTGCATCCCAGGATGTTGAGCAGCTTCCCTGGCCTCCATGCACTACATGCCAATAGCATCTCCCAATTGTGACAACTACAAATGTCTCCAGACATTTTCAAATGTTTCCTGGTGAGCAAAATCGCTCCCAGTGGAGATCACTCCTCTAGAGTTATTGCCCTAGTCTCAATGCTCCATGGTCTTCAGAGTAAACTCTTTAAATACAAGAGAATAGAAACAGGATCCACATGTGGACTTGAATCTTAATTCTCCTCAGTGACCTAGTCCATTTTTAACATTGTGGCTCTTAGAGGTGAACTCAGTCTTTGCCTCAACAGTCTTCAATCGGCTGGCATTTATTGGCCATCTTTATTGTTCCTGGCACTGGAATAAGAACTAAGATTCTAATTAATGTGTTGTTCCTGAAGGAAGTATAACCTCAGCCCAATGGTGGAATATCCTTAACAGAGTCTTAAAGTTTCAGAGCAATGTGTCAGTTGATCCCAAGAAAGCATTTCTTTACTTCAGTTTTCCCAGTCTGGAGTATTTGTAGTTGAAAGATCAGGAAAGGGCATTTAAAATGTTTGGGGAAACAAATTCCAATCAGGCCTATAATAGAATACATATTATTTTCCTAGTTTAAAAGTAGGCAAACCTAGAAAGTCTTTTGTGCTGCTGGCAAGCCCAGAGAGTCCAGAATATGTGAAGGAGATCCTGTGTTCTCTGCATCATCCAATTTATATATAGCTGGCCAGGGCAGGAATATCTATGTCATAAACTTTTTGGAGTTGAAACAGGAAGATAGTAATATAATTGATATCACAATCAGAGATTTATTAATAAGTAGGAATAAAAACAGCAACAATAAGAGTCGATAAGGAGTGTTTAGTATGGACAACTCTATCAAGCATTCCTTTAAACCCATGTAGCCATCCTATCTGCTGATACAGTCACATTTTACAGATGAGGAAACTTAAAAAAAAAGAAGAAGAAGAAGTAAGTAATGTCCTAATGGCATACAAGCAGTGATTGGCAGAATGGAAATTTGAATGGAGGCAGTCTGACTCCAGCCCCCCCAACAAGGTTATACTGCTTTTAAAATATTACTTTTAATATGCTGGATGCTTTCATATACATATGGGTACATGAATAACAGACATACTCTATCCAGAGAGGAGGGTGGGAAGAGGAGGTTGGGTATGCTAAAGTATAGGCATTCTAAAATCTGCAATTTGTCAAATTAGGTATACACACCCTTTATACCAGCATTCTCACACATGCTGGTGTGTGTGCGTGTGTGTGTACCCAAACAAATTCCATAAAGAAACATGCATGGATATACCTTGCAGTCTTATTTTGAGGGGTGGGGACTTGGAGGCAATCTCAATATTTTTTGCTGGACCAATGGTTAGGTAAAATGTGGTACCTACACATCTGTAGTACTATGCAAGTATTCAACTAGATATAAATATAATACATGGATGGTTCAGAAAATATAGCACTGAGTAAAGGAAGAAACAAAATGAAACATAGTGAAATACCATCTTCATAAATTCAAAATGCATGTACACATTTGGCAAAATCATACAAAGGATATGTATTAAACAGATTAGAATGGTTCCATATGGAGGAAAGGGAATGGGAAACACAAATGCAAATAAGATGGAAAAATAAATAGAATAGGGGCCTTGCTGTGTACCATATGGTACTACAAATACCTCAACTCTCTGCATTTAATTCCAAAAACCAAATCAAAAGTATTCTCTAATACCGAGTTCCAAAGTAATTTAATATGAAAATATGAAACATTAAAAAATTATCTCCACAATAAAAATATAATGACTTATCTTTTCTTGACCATAACATCATTCTGGTATTTGTTTTACAAATGCAGGGAACTGTATGGGCCTGCAGAAGAGTGATTCACTACCTGGCTAACTGTCTTTTAAGAGTTTATCTTGTTCCACTGCTGGCACTCCAAATCTATCTACTTACCTATATTGCAAAGAGTTTCAGGTGGGAAGTAGCTTCCATCTGATGAATTTATCTAAGAACTCCTGCTTTTCAGCTCTCCTTTCCCTGGCTTTTTGCTCTAATTTTAAAAATCTTAATCGTTAAATTCTATGCTGGTCATTAGTGCTATTCACCAAGTATTTCTGCTTCTTGCCATTCTCGGTACACAGAATCATTTTCTGGCTTCCTTTGGGTTTAATGGGACTGACTTGAACTGGCCAATGTGTCTGACCCTTCTTTGGAAGTGCAAGACCTCTAAAGCTGCTTTTTCCATCTGACACAATAGTCGCAAGTTTTAATGCTTGCTCCTTTTGCCTTAATATCTGAGCAACTAAAATGTACACAGAGCCCAGTTAGTTTATATTGGACACATAATATGCACTTAAATATTTCTTAAATTACTGGGATTTGGTGAGTTTATATTGCTGAAGTATACCCTAATACATCTTGACTATAAAATTTCCAATAGTTAAATCATTGGTGAAAATAATCCCTATGATCCTAGGATTGTTTGTACTGGAATATTGGTTGGTATGGCTAATGAGTTTATATTTGCTGAAAACTCGAAAACCTTAGTATAGGCCACCTGATTGAGTAAACATATTGACTATCTTATATGGTGTAACATAAAAACATGAACTCGAGTCCAGATGAATATTTTCTTTTTTTTTTTAAAATTTTTATTTATTTATGATAGTCACAGAGAGAGAAAGAGAGAGAGGCAGAGACATAGGCAGAGGGAGAAGCAGGCTCCATGCACCGGAAGCCCCATGTGGGATTCGATCCTGGGTCTCCAGGATCGCGCCCTGGGCCAAAGGCAGGCGCCAAACCACTGCGCCACCCAGGGATCCCCAGATGAATATTTTCTATATTGTTTCTTACTGATTGAAAAACTTGTTTTTGCCATATACAAAAGGAAGACAGATTGATAGAAAAAGATTGGATCTTAAAGCATCATTAGTCATTTCTGAGATTTTTAAAACAGGCCTATTGATTTATTTGTGGATAATTTCTTTTTAAAGTTTTCCCCCTTAAAAAATATATTTAGCCAACCATCCTGTCCATTTCCTTGGTAAATTTGTCAGAACATGGCACCTGGTTCAACTAATCCACTCTTGCCTTTTTTCACCATGACTTTTCTATGTAGAAAATTTTCACTGTCATTGTGAGATTCCTTTGTTCTCCGTTGAATGAAAAATAATTTGCAATTAATTTGACAGTTACAAATGAACATGTTCTCTTTTGTTTTGTCTAAGAGGTCTGCATAAACACTGCTTTTGAGCAGTATCTTCAGTGAAGGAAAATGAAGCATAGCCTTCTAAATTAATGTGCCAAGAGGGATTGAAAACTTGCCATTACCTAGTTGGCATTTTAAAGACACCAGGTATATGGGTGTACAAGATGTCTTTGTTTATTCTATGACAAGAGTCAGGTAGAGTCAATTGGATGCTTTTTAAATGCATCCTCTTATGTTGATATTTTGTATGTATGATTCCGTGAGGGGTGGTAAATATGCTATTTACTGCTAGATGTGTGCTTGAGTGCTCTTCAGAGAATCTTGTCACTCTATCGCAAGGCAGAAAACTATGTCCCTTCTCCTTGAAACTGGCTGGGCTCTTGTGACTGCTGTATTTTAATTGGGTATGGCATAAGTAATACTCTGTGACTTCTGAGACTATCATAAAAGATGATACAACTTCCACCTGGTGCTGGCTCACTTCATATTCTCTCTCCTTCACTCTCATTCTCTCCTCTCTTTCTCTTCTCACCCTTGGAATCCAGCTGCCAGACTGTGAGGAATTCTAGGCCACGTGAAGAAACACCTGTGGGTGTTCCAGCTAACAGACTCCTCTGTGGTCCCAGCGAGCATCCCATACTAACTGCTAGATGTGTGAGTGAAGAAGCCAGCAAGGCTATTCCAATCCCACTTGTCATCTGATGGCAGGTGTGTGAGAGATCACAGGTGAGAACCCTCCAGCTGAGCACAGTAAATCCCCAGCATTGTGAGAAATAATAAATGACAGTTGTCATTTGTTATATCACTAAGTTTGAAGGGGTTTGTTTTGAAGCAATAGATAACTAGAGCAAACCAATTGGTAAAGTGACTTGTTACGGTCACATGGAAGTTGGATTGTCAAACCCCAAGGTTTGCTTGTTACCTTTTTAAAGATTTTTTATTTATTTGAGAGAGAGAGAGAGAGAGACGGAGAAGCAGGCTCCATGCAGGGAGTCTGATGTAGGACTCCATCCTGGGTCTCCAGGATCATGCCCTGGGCCGAAGGTGGCACTAAACTACTAAGCCACTGGGGCTGCCCTGCTTGTTATCTTATAAATGTACTCCTTCAAAGTTTTGCACCTGTAATCTATTCTTTGGAGAAAAGAAACCATGTATGTATCTATGGGTAGATGCTCATAGGAAAATACTGATGGATCTTCATTAACTTTATTCACTGATAATAAATAGCAAGAGTTCTAGAAAAACACTGTTAAGCTCTGCTGTAGTCTATCCTATAATATTTCATCCTCTTTTTTGTTGGTGGTAGATAGGAAGGAGTTGAGGATAGGGCTTGCATTTAGAGAGTATGTTTTCTTTTTTGTGAATTACAAAGAATCTCATAAAACAGCAAGTTTAGAGCAAAAAAAGAGCCCAGATTATGTGTCAGACCTATATATGGATCGAACACTTGCTAGCTATGTAGCTTTGAACAAAGACCAAATGAACCAATACTCATTTTTTGCAGATAAGTGATCGAAAAGCCAAAGAGGTGAACTGACTTGCCCAAGGTCATGTCCTAATTATAAATTAAAATCAGGTGTTCTCTCAACTATATTATGCTGTGCTATTTATATGTATTTTTTTTACTAAGGAGAGGAAAAGGAAACTTAAAAAGCATTTATCAGTTGCTTACAATGGAGTAAACAAAAGTGCCATGCACATATAAGGATCCTTTGGAGTTGATGCTGGTGTTACTAAACCACAGAACAATGGAGTTAGCTGAGGTTCCTGAAGCTAGCTCAGAGTCACAGCTAACATGTACAAGAGGCAACATTTAGATTTATACTTGAGTCACTATAAACCTATTTACTCTGCCATCAAATCTCCATGCCATATTCTTGATTACATTTATTTTCCTTAATGTTTATTTTAAAAATTGGCATCGCTTTCATTTTTTCCAAGTTTCTCCTTCTCTCTACAACTTAAATTAACATTGGCATTCTTTTCTTTGTATAGTTCTGTTCCCTAATTAAAAATACATCTTAGGTGTCATGTCTTTCTAAAAATCATGAAAAGTTATTTCATTTGAAGTTTCTGAAAAGACAAAATCCTATCTGAAAGATAATTTTCATCCTATCGCTGCTCTGTATTCTTTGCCTTTCTATTTGACTTTGCAGACAGAATCTAGCTCTGAGCAAAGAAAGGGCAAAGTTCCCCTCTGAGGACCACTCCCCAGAGCCTTCATGCCTTAGTACCAGAGAGTCATTATTGTAGTCTTCAAACACTAATTAACCCAGTAGTGATTTGGGCGGACTTGGCTAGGAATTAAACTATGAATCCTCCTTAGAAGCTTGACTGTTGACTACACATCATGGACATCCAGGAATATGATTTGCATCCCATCCATTCCCTTACTTTATGGTAGAAGATATCAAAGACCATCACAAGCAGGACTTATGCACTTAGCAAATTATAATCATGAAAGTACTTCATGAAACTTGGTGAAAGACATAATGGAGGAATAATGGCTTCCAACTCCACTTAAAGGTACTTATAACAGCTCCTGGGTGGTTTAAGCATAAGATGAAATATAACAAGAAAAATTTCACACTGCAACATCTATTTATTAGAACACATGTTTTGAAGACAGATCTGGGTTTGTCAGGTAGGTAGTTGGGTCTTTTTGATTTTTTCAGTTGGATCTTTTTGATAGCTTCCTTATCACATGAGATAATATCTACTTTACATGGGTTTTTATTAGAATTAAGAGATAATGCTCTTAAAAGATTTGACATGGACTTACTAATGTGTAATAGGCACTTAGTAGTTTCTAGAAAATAATATTACAAAGATGGGCTAGATTTGAAAATCCCATGTACTGAAATGTTTTTGGTGGTGAAGTGGATCAAAATAAATGCTTGAACTGGCAGTGTATAATACAGGAGGGAGTTGAGCCTGTAGAGACCTGGGAAAAGATTTCCAATTGAGGGTTTCCCAATACATTTTTAAAGGAAACGCTATACTGACTAAACAAAGCCTGTGCATTTTGTTTGCATCTCACCAGTTCAATACCCATAACATACAGAAATATTAGACAAAATTTCTACTTCTCCCTATTTCTAAGTAGTATTTTTAACAGGACATGTATTGATTTTCTATCTAACTAAATATAGAGTAAATTAGGGTCCAGCAACATAGTCAGATTCTTGTAGAAACATATACATAGATGGGATTAAATATATCAAAATAAAAGTTTTGTTATGTAGATAAGCTTTTTAAAAAGTCTCTAGAAATTAAGAGAGAATTTGAAAGTTTGACATTGTATAAGAGCTCATATTGCAATGGCCCATAAAGTTTCAATGTTCCAGGTATGCTTTAGTAGGAAGATCAGTTTCTAACACAAATAGGGACAAGACATGTGACCCAGAATCTACAGGAGGAAGAGAAACTACAGTTCTTACATAAAGCAAAATTCCTTCAAGAGCTGTCTCATCTGACATGAGAGACTACAAAGAGACTACAACATCTTTCAATAATGCCCTGAGGATATTGTGAAGAAGTTTGCCATATGAATCTGACCAAGGCCTTTGGTATGGTTTAGCCTCCAATCTATTTTTTTAATTGACATATAATTAACATACAGTATTATATTAGTTTCAGGTGTATAATATAATGATTCAGCAATTCTATACATTATTCAGTGCTCATCATATTAAGTGTACTCTTAATTCTCATTACCTATTTCACCCATCCCCCTACCTATCTCCCCTCTGCTAACTACCAGTTTGCTCTCTGTGTTTAAGAGTCTTTTCTTTTTTTTAAGATTTTATTTTTGAGAGAGAGCACACAAGAGAGAGCACAAGTCAGGGGAAGTGGCAGAGGGAGAAGCAGACTCCCTGCAGAGAAGAGAGCCCAACTTGGGCCACAAGCCCAGGATCACGACCTGAACTGAAGTCAGATGCTTAACTGACTGAACCACCCAGGTGCCCCCTAAGGTCTTTTTTGGTTTGTATCTTTTTTTCTTTTATTTTCTGTTCATTGTTTAGTTTCTTAAATTCCACATGAGTGAAATTATGTTATTTGTCTTTCTCTGACTAACTCATTTAACTTAGCATTATATCCTCTAGATCTATCCACGTTGTTGCAAATGGCAAGATCTAATTATTTTTCATTACAGAGTGATATTCCACCACCCATACCCACTCCACACATCTTTTTTATCCATTCATCTATAAATAGCATTTGGGGTTGCTTTCATACCTTGGCTATTGTAAATAATGCTACAATAAACATAGAGGTGCATGTATTTTTTTAAATTCATGTTTTTGTTTTCTTTAGGTAAATACCCAGTAGTGGAATTACTGGATATTATGATATTTCTATTTTTAATTTTTGGGGGAACCTTCATACTGTTTTCCATAGTGGCTACAGCAATGTGCATTCCCACCAACAGTGCATGAGTGTTCCTTTTTCCCTGTATCCTTACCAGCACTTATTATTTCTTGTCTTCTTGATTCTAGCCATTCTGATCGGTATAGAGCGAGATCTCATTGTAGTTTTGATTCGTATTTCCCTGATGATGAGTGACGTTGAGAGTCTTTTCATGTGTCTGTTGGCCAGCTATATATCTTTGGAAAAATGTCTACTCAGGTCTTCCTCTACACGTTTTTTGATCAGATGTTTCTTTTTTTTTTTTGGCATTGTATAAATTTTCTTTTTGAGAGAGAGAGAGAGCTCAAGAGCTCATGTGCTGGGGGGAGAGGAACAGAGGGAGAGGGAGTAAGAGAACCTTAAGCAGGCTCCATGCTCAGCATGGAGCTCATCATGGGGCTCGATCTCACAACCCTGAGATCATGACCTGAGCCAAAATTAAGAGTCAGTGGCTTAACTGACTGACCCACCCAGGCACCCCAGAGTTGTATAAATTCTTTCTATATTTTGGATATTATCTTATCAGATATGTCATTTGCAAATATCTTCTCTCATTTAGTAGGTGCCTTTTTATTTTGTTGATGATTTCCTTTGCTCTGAAGGAACTTTTTATTTTGTTGTAGTCCCAATAGTTTATTTTTGCTTTTGTTTTCCTTGCTTCAGGAGACATATCTAGAAAAATGTTTTTATGGATGATGTTGAAGAAATTGCTGCTTATATTTTTTTCTAGGGGTTTAATGGTTTCAGGTCTCACATTTAGGTCTTTAATCCATTTTGAGTTTATTATTATGTATGGTGTAAGAAACTGGTCCAGTTTCATTCTTGTGCATGTAGCTGTACAGTTTCCCGACACCTTTTGTTGAAGAGACTGTATTTTCCCCATCATATATTCTTGACCCCTTTGTCTTAGATTAACTGACTATATAAAACAAAAGCTATAGTTTTAATTTGCTACACTAACAAAGGATTAAGAGAGAAAAAAACACATTATAAACTCAATATATATAGAAAATGTAGGTAATCAAGCATAATGCCCATTCATGATTTTTAAAAAAGCTCTTAGTATACTGCAGATTTTCTTAGCCTAATAAAAGAATGATACCAAAATATTTGATTCAATACTATAATAAAAGGCTCAACCTTTGTGATAAGAGAAGCAAACGTTTTTAAAATATAAGAGAACAGAAAAAAAGAAAATTGTCTTTATTTGCACATGATGGTTATCTACACAGAAACTTCAATGACCCCTACCAACTAATAGAACTAAGAAAGTGACTATGTTTTGGAGTAAACGATTGCTGTGAAGTAATCTATAACCCTTCTGTATAACAAAGTAGCAATAGCCAACTTGAAATTATAATAAACAGAAAGATCTTATCAGCAATAAACTCTAAGCACCTAGAAAAAAAATTTAAAGTTGTAGAAAATTTTGTGGATAAAATGCAAAGATTATTGAAAGTGATGTATTAGGGTTCTCCAGAGAGATAAAAATGATAGTACATATAGAAAGAGATCTAGTATACGCACTTAGCTCACATGATTATGGAGGCTAATTCCTACTATCTGCAGTTTACAAGCTGGATGTCTAGGAAAACTGGTGGTATAGTTCTAGTCCAAAGCTTAGGGCCTGGGAAACAGGGTATGCAATAGTGTAATTCCTTGTATGAGTCCAAAAGCTTGAGAACCAGGAGAAATGATGTCTAAGGGAAGCAGAAGATGGAGGTTCCAGCTCAAGCAGAGAGCAAATTTACCTTTCATTCATCTTTTTGTCCTATTCAGGATCTCAAGGTTCCTGTCCATATCAGTGAGGACATTCTTCTTTACTCAGTGTACTAATTCAAATGCTAATCTTTTTCCAGAAACATCTTCACAGACACACTTTGGAATATGTTTTACCAACTATTGGGGCATCGCTTAGCCCAGTGAAGTTGACAGAAAAATTTATCACAGGCCATAAAGAAGACGTTATTGTATCAGACATTGTGTTCAGGTGCTTATAACAGGAAACACTAAAAGTGGACTAATTAAAACATGTTTTACTTCTCTCATGTAAAATGAACCATGGAGGAGGTTAAAGTTAGTGCAGTGACTATATAATGCTCTCAGGGACCTAGGTTTTCTTGAACTTTCACTCTACCATCCTTAGCGTGTGACTTTTATCATCTTCATCAAAGGGAGGGCTTGTCCAGCATAGTAGGAAGCATTACAAGCTTGAAGAAGGGGAAGGGTGAAGGGCAAAAAAAGTTGATGCTGGTCGATTCCAACTCTTTGTAAACAGCTGTCCTGGAAGTTCTGCCCAGCAACTTGCACTTATATTTTATTGGCCAGAAATATGTCACATGGTCTCTCTACCTGTAAGGAGGCTGTGAAATGTACCTTTCCTCATGAGGATATTGCTACTCTGAAGAAAATTGGAGTTTTGTTACTTAGAAGAAGGCAGTTCGGTTATTATACAGGGAACCAGCAGTCTATTGCCATGCTCAGTAATTGGCAAGCTATTCCTAGTTTATACATGTGAAGATTCACTATCAAAATGATATTGATTCTACCCTAATTAGTATATGGATTCAGTGCAATATCACTTTCATGGATATTGAAAAATTCACATGAGAAGGAACACAGCATAGTGATTAGGATTACAAACTCTGGAGCCAGACTGATTGACTTCAGATCCAGGCTCTGACACTTACAAGCTGTGTGACCTTGGGAAATTAATTAACCACTCTGTACTTTAGTCTCTTCATCCGTAAATTGCAGATGATAATAGTAGTACCTATTGTAGTACCTCATTGTGTTTATTGTAAAGAATAAATGAGTTGTTGTTTTTAAAGGACATTGAATAGAACCTATCATATATTAAGTTCATTGTGTTTGTTAAAGATATATTAACATATTAACAGGAACCAATAAGATCCAAGATAATTTTTAAGATGAATATATGGAGTCTTACTACATACCACAGATTATTACAGAATGGTAGTAAGACCATGTATTATTGATGCAGGAATAGACAGACCAGTGCGATAGAAATAACCCAGCACCTGATGGAAACCCACCAGAGAACTAGGCATATGACAGAGGTTGCAGTAAAGCTCAGAGGGGAAAAATCAAGATTGTCAGGAAATGATGCTGGGACAATTGGTTTCCCATTTGGAAAAAAAATCCTATCTGCTTCACAGTATATTCAAAGATAAATCACAACACGCTCAAAGATAAATTTCAGATGTATTAAAGATAGAAAAAAATTTTTAAAGAAGTGAACTTTAAAGTCAATACATAAAAATCTAAGAGAATATCTGTTACCTCCAGGTATGAAAGAATTTCTTAAGCAGAATAAACACAGACTGCCAAGGAAAAGATGGTAATTTGACCACATAAAATTTGAAACCTTCTACCAATTAAATAAAAACACTGTGAGAAAATAAAAAGTTAAACCACAAACTTGAAAAAGAAATGTGCAAAGCACAGTACCAATAAAAATTAGTAACCACAATTCATAAAGAACTCCTACAAATAAATAAGAAAAAGTCAACTCAAAATAAGATGGGAGAAGAAAAGATAGAACTAGGTACTAGAAAAAAAAAGTATTTGTCAGTATTTTTTATTTTATTCATTTTTATTGGAGTTCAATTTGCCAACATATAGCATATCACCCAGTGCTCATCTTGTCAAGTGTCCCCTCAGTGCCCATCACCCAGTCACCCCACCACCCCACCTACCTCCCCTTCCACTACCTCTTGTTCATTTTCCAGAGTTAGAAGTCTCTCATGTTCTGTCACCCTCACTGATATTTCCCATTCATTTTCTCTCCTTTCCCCTTTATTCCCTTTAACTATTTTTATATTCCCCAAATTAATGAGACCATATAATGTTCGTCCTTCTCCAAGTGACTTACTTCACTCAGCATAATACCCTCCAGTTCCATCCAAGTCGAAGCAAATGGTGGGTATTTGTTGTTTCTAACGGCTGAGGAATATTCCATTGTATACATAGACCACAGCTTCTTTATCCATTCATCTTTCGATGGACACCAAGGCTCCTTCCACAGTTTGGCTATTGTGGACATTGCTGCTAGAAACATCGGGGTGCAGGTGCGCCGGCATTTCATTGCATCTGTATCTTTGGGGTAAATCCCCAGCAGTGCAATTGCTGGGTCGTAGGGCAGGTCTATTTGTAACTCTTTGAGGAACCTCCACACAGTTTTCCAGAGTGGCTGCACCAGTTCACATTCCCACCAAGAGTGCAAGAGGGTTCCCCTTTCTCCACATCCTCTCCAACATTTGCTGTTTCCTATCTTGTTAATTTTCCCCATTCTTACTAGTATGAGGTGGTATCTCATTGTGGTTTTGATTTATATTTCCCTGATGGCCAGTGATGTGGAGCATTTTCTCATGTGCTTGTTGGCCATGTCTGTGTCTTCCTCTGTGAGATTTCTGTTCATGTCTTTTGCCCATTTCATGATTGGATTGTTTCTTTGCTGTTGAGTTTAATAAGTTCTTTATAGATCTTGGATTACTAGCCCTTTATCTGATACATCATTTGCAAATATCTTCTCTCATTCTGTAGGTTGTCTTTTAGTTGTGTTGACTGTTTCTTTTGCTGTGCAGAAGCTTCTTATCTTGATGAAGTCCCAATAGTTCCTTTTTGCTTTTGTTTCCCTTGCCTTCATAGGTGTATCTTGCAAGAAGTTGCTGTGGCCCAGGTCAAAAAGGGTGTTGCCTGTGTTCTCCTCTAGGATTTTGATGGACTCTTGTCTCACATTTAGATCTTTTATCCATTTTGAGTTTCTCTTTGTGTATAGTGTAAGAGAATGGTCTAGTTTCATTCTTCTGCACATGGGTGTCCAATTTTCCCAGCACCATTTATTGAAGAGACTGTCCTTTTACCAATGGATAGTCTGTCCTGCTTTGTTGAATATTAGTTGACCATAGAGTTAAGGGCCAATTTCTGGATTCTCTTTTCTGTTCCATTGATCTATGTGTCTGTTTTGTGCCAGTACCACACTGTCTTGATGACCACAGCTTTGTAGTACAACCTGAAATCTGGCATTGTGATGCCCCCAGCTATGGTTTTCTTTTTTAATATTCCCCTGGCTATTTGGGGTCTTTTCTGATTCCACACAAATCTTAAGATGATTTGTTCCAACTCTGAAGAAAGTAAAGTCCATGGTATTTTGATAGGGATTGCATTAAATGTGTAAATTGCCCTGGGTAGCATTGACATTCTCACAATATTCTTCCAATCCATGAGCATGGAATATTTTTCCATCTCTTTGTGTCTTCCTCAATTTCTTTTTTTTTTTTTAGATCTTATTTATTTATTCATGAGAGACACACGGAGAGAAAGAGAGAGGCAGAGACACAGGCAGAGGAAGAAGCAGACCCCATGCAGGGAGCCTGACATGGGACTCGATCCCGGGTCTCAGGAGCAGGCCCCGGGCCGAAGGTGGCACTAAACAGCTGAGCCACCCGAGCTGCCCATTTTCCTCGATTTCTATTTGTCAGTATTTATGAGCAATGCTAAGCAAATTAAATCAATGCAGTACCACTTCATATTCATTAGATTGGTAAAATTAGAAGATCTGATACTTCCAGCAGTTTGAGAAATTGTGTAGAAGTGAGCCATCTCATTCACTCCTGGTAGGAAGATAAATTGGTTTGTAACTACTTTGAAGGGCAACATGCCAGTTTCATGTAAAGATGAAGATGTGCATATCATATGCCTCAGCAATTCTACTTCTAGGTATAGAGAATATCTCCTACATGTAAAAATTTATTGAGGAATGATTATGTGTCAAGTGCTTAATGAATTGTCTTACTGAACCTTCAGTGCTAGTGTATGAGATAGACACTGTTATTGTTCTCATTTTATAGACAATGAACCAGGGCAGAAAGAGATTTAATAACTTACCTGGGTATATGTAGGTAATAAGCAAAAGACTTGAGATTGAAACACAGTCCGGCTCCAGAGACTGCTTTCTTAGCTAGCACCATATATCATTCATATATAAAAGTTTGATTCAATTTTGTTGGTAATAACAAAATAATAATTATTATTCATAAAATTACCTAAGAGTTCTTTATTGTAAAATGGCTGAAGAAGTTGTTACTCTTCATATGATAGAATTCCACATGCCAGTTAAAATAAATGATTAAGTGGATCTATATGTATTACAGGTCTTAAAACATAAAATTGTGTGATAAAAAATGCAGAAGGACTCATACATTCTTTGTGTAATTTCCAAAACAATACTTGTAGATATGAACATAAGCATATTTAATAAAATATGAATTTATGGACGGAAGTGGTATATACTCACTCTGAAATAGTGGTCACTTCGGGATGAGTTTAGGAAGTGAAATTATAGGATTAGGGAGGAATATAAAGGGGACTTCCACTAAATTTGTAACATTTTATTTCTGTAAAAATTAAAGGCAAATTCTTAAAAGCCAACAACAAAAAATAACCCTAATTTTAAAAAGGGACAAAGGACTTGAATAGACATTTCTCCATAGAAGATCTATACGTAGACAACAAGCACATGAAAAGATGTTCAACATCATGGGTCATTAGGGAAATGCAAATCAAAGCCACGTTCAAATCAATTCCTCTTTTTACCAACTAGAATGACTATCCTAGGATGTTGGTAAGGATGTAGGGAAATAAGAACCTTTGTACATTGCTGATGAGAAGGTAAATAGTGTGACCACTGTGAAAAACAGTTTGGTGGTTCCTCAAAAACTGAACATATAATTATATGAAGGAAGGAAGTCCACTTCTAATGGAAAACAGAGACTCAAACAGATACTTGTAGGACAATATTTTTTTTTTACTTGTAGGACAATATTTATCGCTACATTACAACAGCCAAAAAGTGGAAATAACACAAATGTCCATCAACAAATGAATGGGTGATGGGCATTAAGAAGGGCATGTGATGTGATGAGTCCTAGGTGTTATACACTACTGATGAATTATTGAACTCTACATTGAAAACTAATGATGCACTATATGTTGGCTAACTGAATTTAAATTAAAAAATGAGTGGATAAATGAAATGTGGTATATACATACAGTGGAATATTAAGTCATAAAAAATAAATTCTGATGCATGCAAAAACCGGGATGAACCTTGAATACATTATGCTAATGAAAGAAGCCAGAACAAAAGATCAAATATTGTATGACTTCCCTTACGTGAGGTACCTAGACTAGGTCATAGGGACAGTAAGTAGATAAGATGATACCAAAGGGCAGGGGAATGGGAAGTTATTACTTAGTGGGTACAGAGTTTCTGTTTGGGATAAAAAACATTTTAGAAATAGAGGGTAATAATGGTTGCACAACAATGTAATTAATGCCACTGAACTGTACACTTAAAATAGGTTTAAATTGCATATTTTATGTTATATATATTTTACCACAGTATTTTAAATTCTGAGACAACTATGGCTAAATATTAATATTTTAATATTTAAATGATAGACACATGGTTCTGTATTATTTGTATTTTTTTAATTCTTGAAATAATTCCATGGTGGATTTATTCAGAAGAAAAGCGTATACTATTAAAGAAAGAGAAAAATATCTTGGGAGGGTTTAAGATTTCTGGATATAGGAAGTTCATTAATTCACTTGCCAATGATATCACAGTGTATTGCATTAAATATTAAAATTAATGAATTAGGGGATCCCTGGGCGGCTCAGCAGTTTGGCGCCTGCCTTTGGCCCAGGGCGCGATCCTGGAGTCCTGGGATCGAGTCCTGCATTGGGCTCCTGGCATGGAGCCTGCTTCTCCCTCTGCCTGTGTCTCTGCCTCTCTCTCTCTGTCTATCATAAATAAATAAATAAATCTTAAAAAAATTAATTAATTAAAGCAACCCAAATCCACTCAAATGATTTGGAAGCTGAAACAATGCATGCTTTTATGTGTGCAAACATTTTAAATTCATTTGAATGTCAAGCAGACAAAGGGTCATACACCTTGACAATCTCAGCAGTTTGGGGAGAAAGCTGCATTTAAATTTTAAAAGGCCAGCAAAACAGATGTACTACATTTGCACTGTTCCCATTAGAATTTCAGGCTACGAATCAGCAGGAAAGAGTGCGATCCAGGCTACTTCCAAGTCTATGTCTAATTGTGTGAAAATTTCTCCTATTTTATGTCCTATCCATATATTATACAGTAAGGAGACCTTTTTTAGACATGAATTTTGTAAGAGGAGCTTAACTAGTCCATTTTCAAGTGTTTGATGTTCTTAAAACAATTAAAGTTTATATTTCTATGGTAAGAAAAGGATGGACTTAACAATAGGTTTTAAATGTGCTATGTTAGTAAGAAATTCAGATCAGGTGATAGAACTGAATTCAGATTGTGTCTCTATCAGTTTTTAACTACCTGTTGTTGAGCTAGTTGCTTAATCTATCCTAGATCTCCATCTAATATAAAAAGGAATGGGTTGACATCAGATCATCTCTGAGGATCAACCATTCTCTACTAACAAGGTCCCTTCATTTTTTATAAAATAAGGTAAAAATGATTCCAGAATCTTGGCATAAAAGCCATTTTAAATCAGTGTTTTTTATGGACAATTGCTGTATGCCAAATATTTTTTTTCATTTTCTTTTGGCTACATTTAGATAGGATGAACACAATTAAGAGGAGGGTCAAACTAACAGCAGGTTCATGATTTTTAAGTATTCTTTATGGTACAAAATATCATGTGCAGGGTTTCAGTTTCCAAAACCACCAGCCTATTTGCTTTCTTGTTCCAAGCTGTTTTGTGTACACTGAGAAAGCTGGGATAAACTTTCGTTTGACTTTGGGGTTTTGTTCTTCTAAAAGGAAGTCTATATTTGCCCTTCAAAAGTAATAAACAAGTAATAAAATTGTCTTCAAAAGAAGCAAGACAATTAAGTACCCATTATTCTAGAGCAACATTGTCCAGTAAAAAGATAATGTGAACTACATATGCAATTTAAAATTTTCTAATAGTCATTAAAATTTAAAAAGACATGAATGAAAGTAATTTTATTTTCTTTAACACAATATATCTAAAACATTACCATTATAACATATAATTAATATTACAAAAAATAGTGAGATAGTTTGCATTCTTTTTTCTTAGTCTTTGAAGTCTGGCATAAATTTTGTTTTAAAGATTTAGTTTATTTGAGAGGTGGAGAGAGAGTACAAGCAGGGTGAGTGGCAGAAGCAGAGAGAGAGGGAGAAGCAGGTTCCCCACCAAGTGGGGAGCCTGATGCCAGGCTTGATTCCAGGACCCTGGGTTCATGTCTAGTGTAAATTTTATACTTGGAGCACATTTTGGTTTGGATTAGCCTCATTTCAATAGTCTGTGGCTATCATATTGGATACTGCAGGCTATAAAAAAAAGGTAGGCTTTAAAAAATTATTTTGTAAAAAGTATTTCCAGCCTTGACATGCAAACAGGTCACTAGTGGAGAAGTGCACTCATTCATATAAATAACCCAGACCAGCTGGTGGAGGAAGATGTTTAGTCCAGTTGCTGCTCTCCAAAATCCAGATGTTAGGGAGATCTCTTAAGGGGGACAACAAGTGGCTAAGTTAGGCCTACTTGCAGGTAATTGCAATGTGGAGTAGTTTTACAAAATTAATTTTTGTCAGAGGTGATTTTATTGCAAACTTCAAGTGAACTCCATTCCAGTGAATTTGATTAGTTATCATTTAAGCACAGTATCACAATATCTGTAAGAGGCTGTTGGCAGAGGATAGAGCATGATTTGTCATTTTCTTCTTATTGCTGAGGTGTCTCCTAGATAAAGGGTGCATGACTGGAATAACTATGTTGTAGGCATACATTGTATATTTGTATGTGGTCTTTCATAAACTGAGGGGTGGCTTTTAGAGCAGTCTAGATTAAAAAAAAAAAGAATCCAAGAAACTCTGACAGATGTCAGTCCTTTTTCTTTTATTACATAGTAGAAGCCCTCAGGCTGTCACTCAAGAACTTTTACTTTTTTAATTTACATACCCACATATAAAAATAATGAGGATGATCTTACCTTCTGCTTCTATCTAATTTTTATTTTCAAAATTCCTTTCACTTGTATTATTTTCATTTCTATCAACTTTCTGCAAGTTAAAGATGGTAATCCATCTTTTCTCCTTTGAGACCTTGGTCACTGTGATTAGTACACATCCCTGTACCTTCCTCTTATCGTGTAATGTGAATGCTACCACTTTTCTCATAGAGTTTTGGGGTCTTAAATTTTTTAAAAGTTTTTTTGTGTTTTTTTAGTTTAAATTCAATTTGCAACATATAGTACATCATTAGTTTCAGATGTGCCACAGAGAGTGCTCAATAATTTATCAGTTGTGTTCAACACCCAGTGCTCACCACATCAGTTTTGGGTTTAAATAAGATAGCATATTTAGAATGTATTGCATACTGTGTGTGATCACTAGATGTTAGTTACCCTCATTAATAGATATTTAAGTGAAGAATTTAGCAAACTATATTGTCAGTTTTAGACATGAGAGTCATAATAGCTAAAGTAAACATTTTGCCATATGAAAACATTGACTCATAAACTAGAGGGATCTGAGATTCAGTTTATTTTTTTAATAATAAATTTATTTTTTATTGGTCTTCAATTTGCCAACATACAGAATAACACCCAGTGCTCATCCCATCAAGTGCCCCCCTTAGTGCCCGTCACCCACTCACCCCCATCCCCCGCCCTCCTCCCCTTCCACCACCCCTAGTTCGTTTCCCAGAGTTAGGAGTCTCTCATGTTCTGTCTCCCTTTCTGATATTTCCTACCCATTCAATTTAATAACATGCTTTGAGGACCTATAACATGACAGGCACTGTGCCAGGCACAGATGATCTACTCTACAAGAGACGGAAGGCAAGGAAGGGAAGTGGTTTGCTTATGGTCATATGGTTAATATATAATGACAGTGACTCAAAGATAAAGGTTTTCTAATAAGTTCAGGCACTTTTCATGACACTACTTCCATCTCTTCTTCCCCGAAACTTAACAATTTGTTATTTAGCTCATGAGTCCACAGAAACAGCATATTGGAGGTACCTGGACAGTACGTGAGTCGGGCGTACTGACAGCAATAGTGACAGTTGACATTCAGGGCTTAAGGGAGGAAGCAGAAACACTACATGATTATAGTTCATGACAGTATCTCATGTTCACAATGATGACCTCCTAAAAATAAAGTAGAACATATTAAAAAAAACCCTCTAAGTCAGAAAGATTTTCATTAAAGTGGTTAAAGTGACATGACAGTGGAAAAGATTATTAGAAAACATGTAGCAAAGTTGTTTTCAACTGCTCTTTTTACAAAAGTGCCTGAGAGGCCACTGACTACAGCTTCAGCTTCCATAAAAAGTTTCTTTTGACAAAAGAGTTCCGTATATGTGTATATAACGTGCAATGTATGTATGCCTATATGTCATATATATTATATATGGTATATATGCTACATATCTATCCACCTGTCTACCTACCTGTCTATCCATCCATCCATCCATCCATCCATCCATCCATCCATCCATCTCAACAGCAATATGATTCAACTACCTTCTGTTTTCCTGTAAGCCTTTCACCCAGCCCCTCTTTCCCTGGGGTTACTAGACAGGATCATTAGACTAGTTCTTAAGATCCCTAGACTAGGTGTATGACTCAAGATGGACCAAGGAGATTCCCCTATCCCAGGAATTTAAATTCTGCACAGAGATAAACAGAAACTGAAAATGTTTGGAAGCAGTACCCTGGAGAGGAAATTCATGAGTTCTTTTTGCACTAATCTCCAGGACTGCTCTGATTCTCATCCTTCCCAAGGTTTGATTAGCTAGCTCTTCCTTTAATTTGGTGAATTATCTCAGTATCTTTTCAATAAATCATCATTGCTTAAGTTAGTCCGACTTGGTTTCTTTTGTTTGCAACAAAACTGCTTAAGTGATAGTCTCAGAAAGTGAAAGTGATTTGCTCAATGTCACACAGTGAATGATAGAAACTTGACAAGGTGACAGTCTCCTAATCACCAATCTGGTCTCTAGCTGGATGCATACTCCATTCCTTGCTCCCAAGGTGGAACTCCCCATTCCATAATGATTCTGAATGAATGAGGCATCACTGTATCAGGCCAACACAAAACCGAGAGTTAAAATGAAGCAAGGACTTACCAGCTCCTGAGCATAGAACATACCAACGTAATGTAAGTATATTCTTTGCATAGTACTTTCTCCTCCAGACTTGCTTGAAGACCAAAATGTCCAGAAAAAGAAAAGATTGCTCTCCTCGTTTTGATGCATTGAACTTGACAGTATCTTTCTACACAAGAAAGTGATTAACCATGCTTCAGCTCTGTAGCATTCAGGATTGTGTGGGCTTTGCTGTGGTAACAAACAAATTTTGGAATCTCAGTGGCTTAATACATAGAAATATTCTCATTTGCACATGAAACAGACCACCACTGCTCTGCTCACTCTGCAGGCTGGTTTCCTTCCAAGGGTGCCTCAGAAAGCCAGGTTGTTTCTTTTTTGTTGTTGTTTTTTTTAAGATTTATTTATTTGTGAGAGAGAGGGAGAGAGAGAGAGAGAGAGAGAGAGAGAAGGAGACAACATGAGCTTGACAGGCAGAAGGAGAAGAGTAGAGGGAGACAGTATCTTAAGCAGACTCCACACAGATCATGGAGCCCAATGCGGGGCTCAGTCTCACGACTCTGAGTTCATGACCTGAGCTGAAACAAAGAGTTGTGCACTCACTTAACCAACTGTGCCACCCAGGTGCCCCAAGCCAGGTTGTTTCCATCTGATGGCTCTGTCATCACAACAGGAAGCCTCTTTGATCACACTGAAGGTTAAAATTCAGCAAGGGCTTTTCACTTCCACAACTCAAAGGAGACAGTGCACTTTACTTGTGCTCAGAGTGGTTTACCCAGTGTATTTGATGCCTGCACTGGATAATTTTGTAATGCACTCCTTCTCTATGTAACAAAATTATTTCAGTAATGATCATGGCATGAAGTGAATAATAAAAATGGCCACGCAAAGTCAGTGAAAATTTTCTTTGTGATTTTCATATCAAGCCAATAAAAGTAAAAAACAAAAAGTAAAATAAATGTTAGTGCAAAAAAGAAAAAAAGTAATGGATTAATACTTCATATTTATATAAAGGTGGTTTTTGAAAAGAGGGAGAAATTACCACATATTACCAACCACATATTGGCATGACCCACTAATAAATAATAACTAAAAAGTAAGATTACATTGCTGACTTTAAGAGTGCTACACATTTGTCAATGATTCATCAAAATCAGTCTCATATTCATGTTCACTTGTCATTGATCAAAGAATACATTTATTAAGTTCAATTTTAGACCTTTTAACAATATGCAATGACAGATTTATACATAATTAGAAAACATATTTTTTAAGATTTTATTTATTTATTCATGAGAGACACAGAAAGAGAGAAGCAGACACAGGCAGAGGGAGAAGCAGGCTCCATGCAGGGAGCCTGATGCCAGACTCGATCCTGGGACTCCAAGATCATGCCCTGGGCTGAAGGCAGGCGCTAAACCGTTGAGCCACCCAGGGATCCCCATAATTAGAAAACATCTTAAACATAAGGAAAAGTTTGGTAGAGACTTAAAGAATCCAGTTTCACAATAAATTCTAGGAATTATAATACTATCCATGTATTTGTCTCTTTGGGATTGATTCCAGTGGCCTTTATGTATTTCTGCAGTCAAAAAACTTTTAAAATCACAAATCAAAATGCTAAATATTGACATAGAACGAGATTGGAGGTAACTTAAATTCTAAGTCTTTGTCTTCATAGTCACTGTGTTGTCATGGTTTATTTTGTATTCACTGTTTAAACACAAGGATATGTAGTGCCACAGGGGCTGGAGACAGGAAGTGTGTTCTAAGGGGCTCAAATAACTCCAGATTCTACTGGGTGACAGCCACTGAGGGGGACACTTGACGGGATAAACACTGGGTGTTATACTATATGTTGGCAAATCGAACTCCGATAAAAAATATACAAAAAAACCCCCAAATGACTCCAGATTCTGACAAACTCTTAAACTTGTATAGCTGAATCTGTGTCAGGGCTGACTGTATACCTACCATTTCTCCAAATTAACTTCTATGTGGAATATAATGTTTCTTAAAGAATAATAACAAAGTGCTGATTTGAGACTAAGATACATGCTATTAAGACACAGTAATCACTGTTCATTTCCAACTTTAAGAATACTGAAATATTTTTTTTCAGAGAGTAATGATGTATTACTGACCTTGTTTAGGATTGCCAGAATGATGTGAAAATAGGTTGGTTTTAAATTCTCTACAGACCATGCATCTTTATTATATGCACCCTGGTAGATTGCTTTCACCTCCATAGTTTTGATGCACCACTGGCTCGCAGTCCATTGACCAGAACATAGTGATTTTCAGTGCTATGTCTGGGTCAACCAGCACTATGACTCAGATGGCGCAGGATCTTTCCAACCAAGGGGTATGTGTGTACTCAGAAACAGCTCAGGCAGCTGTGGTTTAGACTCTTTCAGGTCTGGCAGATGGTGAGGATAGATACATGTACTTTAATGGACAAGTTTTTCAAATAAGACTAGGATTTTTTTCAGAGAGGATTCAGGAAGAACATAACAAAATATAGCTTTGAATCAGAGGGATTAATTTTCTGATTGCTTTCAGGGCCTCTTTCCATTCTCAGAATTCAGTGCTACCTTTTGGGGATTGGTCATCCTCCAGATAAGCTGCATCCTGTCATCTAGAACAGATAAAAATGGGAAAATTTGCAGTAATGCAGTGTTTTCAAAATGTTCTTGCTAAGAATCACTTGGGACAACTTGTAACTACATAAATTACCAGACCTTTCCTCCAAGACATTCTACTTGAATAGTTCTGGGTTGGGGCCCAGGACTCTGAATAGGTACACTAGGTGATTCTTATTTTCAGGCAATTTTGGATAAGAGTTTTAAGAGTAGTTATAAGAGAACACTCAATATAGTCTAAGGAACCTGGGTTTGACTTTCTGTTTGATGTTCAAATTTCCCTGAGTTTAGAGAGAGAACAATTTTCAGCTGTCTAGTTCTGACAAGGCAGGCCCAAGACTTTTTTTAAAGGTTTTATTTATTTATTTGAGAGAGAGCTGAAGAGAGAGCATGAGGTAGGGGGAAGAGACAGAGGGAGAAGCAGGCTCACCACTAGCAGGGAGCCCGAGGCGGGGGTCTATCCCAGGACCCTGGGATCGTGACCTAAGCTGAAGGCAGATGCTTAACTGACTGAGCCACCCAGGTGCCCGCCCCCCCCCCCGCCTTTTAAAAGATTTTATTTATTTGAGAGAGCAAGAGAGAGAGCATGAGCAGGGAGGAGAGGGATGTGGCAGGCCCAAAACTCTTTAATCAGAAGTGGACATGGTAGGCAAAGTGTAGTAAGTAACAGAACAAACTTTCTCAGGTTGTTTGTGGGGATAGGAGGATAGAGACTTACAAGGCAATGGTTTTTTTTTTTTTAAAGACTTTTTTTTTTATTTATGATAGTCACACAGAGAGAGAGAGAGAGAGAGGCAGAGACACAGGCAGAGGGAGAAGCAGGCTCCATGCACCGGGAGCCTGATGTGGGATTCGATCCCGGGTTTCCAGGATCGCGCCCTGGGCCAAAGGCAGGCGCCAAACTGCTGTGCCACCCAGGGATCCCACAAGGCAATGGTTTTCAACATGACTGAGAACCAGTTGTATTGTAGTTGAAAGGAATTTCCAGGTGCTTTTAATGTGCATTTTAGTACTTCTAAATCAGTGCTTCTCATTTGTTGGTTGCACATGGAATTATCTGAGTAGTTTATTTTTTTATTCATGAGACAGACACACACACACACACACACACACACACACACACACACACACACACACAGAGGCAGAGACACAGGCAGAGGGAGAAGCAGGCTCCATGCAGGGAGCCTGACGTGGGACTCGATTCTGGGTCTCCAGGATCACGTCCTTGGCTGAGGGTGGCGCTAAACCGCTGAGCCACCCGGGCTGCCCTTATCTGGGTAGTTTAAAAACTGATGCCTGGGTGCATCTGGCAGCTCAGTTGTTGAGCCTCTGCCTTCAGCTCAGGTTGTGATCCCGGGTCCTGGAATGGAGTCCCTCATTGGGCTCCGTGCAGGGAGCCTGCTTCTCCCTCTGCCTATGTCTATGCCTCTCTCTCTGTATGTCACTCATGAATAAATAAAATATTTTTTAAAAAGCAAAAACTGATGCCTGGGTCCCACCCGGAGGGTTTCTAATGTCATTGTTCTTGGGTGTGGCCCAGGCACTGGATAATTTTTAAGTTCCCAGGGTGACCTTAATATTCATCCACAATATAAACCTACTCCCTCAGATTGAAATTCTGTGTTCTACGGTCTACACCTGGCCAGGTCATAATGGGCATTTGTTCTATAAATCGACAGGTATGCCGTTGATAAATTGAAGCAGCAGGAAGTATAATCAGGTTTCACTTGAAACCAGAGTAGACTAGCAGAAAGTTGTGGTGACTTAGGTTTTGCATACAATTTGTCAGTCTTCAAGACTCTGAAAATTCTTGGAGTAAAGGACTTTGAAAAATGCCTGATACATAGAAGACAATCAATGTGAAATAAATGAAAGACAGTAGAATCTGATGCCTGGAGGAACTGAAATACTTGATAGTGAACAGAAGAGGGCGCTCTGACACAAATCATATTGCATCGCGGTCCCAAAGGAGGTATGAGATGGAGGGGAGTTGGCATGAGAACAAGGCAAAAGCCCACGTTGTAAAATTAGATTTTAATACTTAAGATGATTTGGATGCAGGTGATAGAATACCCAACTAAAAGTCGCTTAATAAGAGGATGTTAATCAATTTCATAACGAGAATTTTGGAGTAGGCAGTTTCAGGTTAATCCAGCTGAATGACATCAGGGCTGAAGATTGGCTCTTCTAGTCTGTGATTCTCTTTGCTTTCCCTTCATGCTCCCAAGATGCCTGCCACAGCTCTCAGCATTCTGTCTTCACACAGTTGCATACAAAAGGAGGAAGAAAGGAGAAATTGAATCTGAACTGGTCTATTCTCAGAAAAACTCAGTAAAAAAAATATTTTCTAGAAGCTGCCCCCCTCAGCCCCAGCAGACTTTCCTTATGTTTCACTGGCTGGAACTAAGTTATATGCCAACCTCTGCATTAATCACTGTCAGAGAGGTAGAGGTATGGAGCAACGTTATTGTCTTAGATCATGTTTCATTGCCTGGGACCTGTACATCGCCATTGCATATCTTTGGTAAAGGAAGAGGGGATGAATATCAGAGGGATTTGCCCAACCTGACTAACTTCAGGTTAAGCTTAAAAAGATAAGGATGTAACTATATTTTTGCTGCGTGGGAACAGTTTGGTCTCAGAATTTGGATTACTTTGTCCAAGAGATGACTGAGGTGGCATTGGCAAGGAGCCAAGCCAGTTATTACAGCGTGTCGGGTACTGAGTTTTGTATAAGTTGGCAAAACTGCTAACTAAACGTCACAAGTGCATGTGTATTATGAACAAAGAGTGATAAAAGACATGTCCTCGTATACAGAGAATTCACAGGAAATGGTTCAGCCAGGTGGCAGGTTTATTTTAATGGATACCAGTTAAAGTCTGGTTGGGCGGGAAAGATGCCAAGATGCATTCTCTCTCTCTCTCTCTCTCTCTCTGTCTCTCTCCATCTCTCTCTGTCTCTCTCTCCCTCACACACACACACACACACATAGTTTTGGAGGGGAGTTAGTCTTGTTCTTGTTTGGAGATACTTATTGACGTGTAGGAATATGTTGGGGCCAAATAATTATGTGATCCATTGTTCTTCTCTGTATGAATTTCATATGGCTCTGAGAACCTCATTTGTGTGAGTAGTGTCAAGGGAAGCCTGTGTCCAGTCTGAAGAAACATGGTACCCAGCCTGAAGTGGATTGTTGTATATATTTGAAGAAAGAAATGGAAATCATGCATTGTGGTATTATACTTCTGAGCTTATTCTCCGTAGCAACATTAACACATTGCATATTTCATTATAAGTATCTTCTGGTGAGTTTTTGGGTAAATCTGATAGATGACTACTGTCTGACATTGCTTTTTTGCTGAATTTGTTGAGAGCTATAAAATGGCATCCTCTCAAATGAAATCTGAATTCTGGTGACTTCAAAATCTTAAAGATGGCTGTAGTTTTGTTGAAGCTTATCATTTCACAGAGTAGATTTAAATACATAGGAACTTTGATTCATTTTAGAGAATAAGAAATCACCTTTTCTGTATTTCACCCATGAAACACTAGTTCTACATATTATTTCATTAAAAAAAATGGTTTCATGGTTCCATAGTTTTAATGATTCCATTGTTTATGTAGAAAATTGTGTGTTCAGTACCCTCTTCTTCATATTATCAATATATGTTAAAATCTTTGAAAGGTTTTACAACAGAGAAAGTTGCTTTCTTTATTTCAGTGTTTCCCAAAATATTTAAGAACCGAGTATATTTTTCTTGTCATATACCATGAAACAGGCTTTCTTAGCACATTTTAGAGATGCTACACTCCTTGATGTTTACAAAAATAGGAAAACATATTAAGAAATCATCAATCCAAAAGTCAGTCCTAGAGAGAGGTTAAGGTACCAAAACAAGCAAAGAACCAGAGGCAGGGCACAACCGGAAGTGTTTGAAATGATAGACATTAGTTCAATGAAGGGTTTGACATCTTTGCTATGAAAAGAGAAGTGAGGCAATAAAGGTAAGCAAGGGTCAAGAAGGTCTTATATGTTAGGTTAAAGAGTTTGGATTTCATAATGAAGCATTAGTCGTTGAAGTTTTTGAAACACAAGGATGCTTCTGTATTTCAAGAGGCTAACTCTCATCAGTATGATGTCTGGACTGGTGGAATAAGACCCTTTA
The DNA here is from genome assembly GCF_048164855.1 of Canis lupus baileyi. NCBI lineage: Eukaryota > Metazoa > Chordata > Mammalia > Carnivora > Canidae > Canis > Canis lupus. The sequence continues at coordinate 9,754,447 of NC_132876.1, forward strand.
AGAACATAATAGCAGTAGACCAGGCAGGTGGGAAGAGGATGGAAGAACAGCAAATGGAATTCTTTTTTTTTTAAAAATATTTTATTTATTTATTCATGAGAGACACAGAGAGAGAGGCAGAGACACAGGCAGAGGGAGAAGCAGGCTTCTCACAGGGATCCCAATGTGGGACTTGATCCTGGAACCCCGAAATCACGCCATGAGCCGAAGGCAGATGCTCAACCACTCTTGAAGGGCATTATAGGGATATGGATCTGCTGTGTCTTGGAATCCATCAAGAACCCTCCCTCCCACATTAAAAGCATAGAATAGTGGTTTCCAGGGACTGAAGGTGTAGGGGAAATGGGGAAAGGTTGGTCAAAGGGTACAAACTTCCATTTACAAGATGAATAAGTTCTGGAGATCTAATGTGCAACATGGTGATTATAGTTAACAATACTGTATTATATATTTGAAAGTTGCTAAGAGAATTTGTGTTTAATGGGTATGGAGACTCAGTTTTATAAAATGAAAAAAGTTTTAGAGATCTGTTGCACAACAATATGAATATACTTAACACCACTGAACTGTACACTTAAAATGTACACTTAATAATAAATACATTTAATATTGTTATATTTTTACCATAATAAACCTGAAAAATTTTCCTAGTGAATTAATTATATTAATAAATTTCAAATATTATATGATCCTTGTTTGCATTTCAGGGATTTAAAAAACATTTTTATTCAAATCAAAACCACAGCGATCAATCACCTCACACCTGTTAGTGTGGTTATTTCTTTTTAAGATTTTGTTTATTTATTTGACAGAGAGAGAGAGAGAAAGCGTGAAAGAGCCCAAGCAGGAGGAGCAGCAGGCAGAGGGAGAAGCAGGCTACCTGCTGAGTAAGGAGCCTGACATGGGGCTTGAAACGAGGAACCTGGGATCATGACCCAAGCCGAAGACGGACACTCAACTGACTGAGCCATTCAGGTGCCCCAGTGTGGTTATTATTTAAAAAAAAAAAGTGTTGGTGAGAAATTGGAACAATTTTATGTTACTAGTGGGAATGTAAAATGGTACAACCACTATGGATAAGAGTATAGACCAGTATAGAAAGTAAACCTATACCTACCATATCATCCAGTAATCTCACTTCTGGGTATGTATCCAAAATAATTGAAATCAGGATTTCAAAGAGCTATCTGTACTCCTATGTTCATTGCAGCATTATTCACAATACCTAAGATATGGAAGCAACTTAAATGTTCATTGATGAATGAATTTGCACACAATGGAATATTATTCAGCATTAAAAAAGGAAATCCTGCCATTTGCAATAATATGGATGAACCTGGAGAACATTTTGTTAAGTGAAATAAGCCAGATACTGAAGGACAAATACTACATGATTCTACTTACATGAGGTGTCTAAAGTTGTCACACTCTTAGAAACTAAAGAGAATGGTGGTTTCCAGGGGCTGGGACGAGGGGGAAATGAAGAGTTGCTGTTCAATAGGCATAAAGTTTCAGTTAGACAAAATGAATAAGTTCTAGAAATCTACTGTAGGACATTTTGCCTGTAGGTAACAATACTGTATTGTGCACTTAAAAATGGAAGAGGTTAGATCTCATATTAAGTGTTCTTACCACAATTAATAAAATTCATTATTGAATATATTATATATACTGCTAGATTTGTTTTGTCATTGTTTTACTTGGTATTTTTGTAGATGGTGCATATATCAGCCTATTGTGTATGATACACACACATATATTATATATATATATGTATCAGTTTATATCTTTGGTATCATCTTTCTCATCTCTGGGTATCAGAGTAATGCTTGCATTAGAAGCTGCTTTGAGGAGCTTTCCTTCGTATGTGTTAGAATGTTTTATGTAGCATGGAATTACATTTTCTTTAAAAGTGGCTTCTCAACTCTGGCACAGTTGACATTTTGGATTGGATACCTCTTTGTTGTGGTGATCTGTCCTGTGTTCTGTAGTATGTTTAGCAGCATCCCTGGTCTCTACACATAAAATATCAGTAGGTCCCCTGCCCCTCAACTGTGACAAGCCACAATGTCTCCAGACCTTGCCAAATGTCCTGGGGGGTGGGTGGCAACTCCTCCACATACACACTCACCAGCTGAGAAACCTTGGTATAAAGGAACTCTACCACTGTTTGCGCCTGGAGCCTTTTTAAGGAGCTTTGAGAGTATTTCTCATCTTTTTCATGATTATTAGTCTTCCAAAGTTTTTTACTTTTTGTGCCAATTCTGATATCTTTGATATTCTCACAAAACCATTTATTTAATGAATATAATCTTTCCTCTTCCCATTTTTTGTTTTTGAATATTTTTTGTTTTACCTTTGCCAGAGGTTTGTCTATATATCATTCTTTTTTAAATAATAAATTTATTTTTTATTGGTGTTCAATTTGCATACAGAATAACACCCAGTGCTCATCCCGTGAAGTGCCCCCCTCAGTGCCCATCACCCATTCACCCCCACCCCCCTGTCCTCCTCCCCTTCTACCATCCCTAGTTCTTTTCCCAGAGTTAGGAGTCTTTATGTTCTGTCTCCCTTTCTGATATTTCCTACCCATTTCTTCTCCCTTCCCTTCTATTCCCTTTCACTATTATTTATATTCCCCAAATGAATGAGAACATAGAATGTTTGTCCTTCTCCGATTGACTCATTTCACTCAGCATAATACCCTCCAGTTCCATCCACGTTGAAGCAAATGGTGGGTATTTGTCATTTCTAATGGATAAAGAAGATGTAGTTCATGTATACAATGGAATATTACTCATTCTTTTTTTTTTAATTTCACAAAGTCACTTCCTGTTTCTTACCAAGTATTAATACTATGCCATGTGGATCAAACAAGTTCCTTACCAAAATGAATCTCTGAGCTAATTGCAGGACACAGATTTGCAAACCTCTAGTTACGGTATGAGAACAGCATAGGTTGGATCCTATGAAAAGACAAGAAGGATAACTAAATAATAACTCTAGGGTCAGGAAAGGCTTACCAGAAGCTGGAGCTGAGTCCTGAAAGATTTGAAGCAAAATCATCTTAGATACAACTATGTGGAGCTGGTTAAAAATGTTCTAGAAATTCTATGATCTGTCTCCCTTTCTGATATTTCCCACACATTTCTTCCCCCTTCCCTTATATTCCCTTTCACTATTATTTATATTCCCCAAATGAATGAGAACATATAATGTTTGTCCTTCTCCGACTGGCTTACTTCACTCAGCATAATACCCTCCAGTTCCATCCACGTTGAAGCCAATGGTGGGTATTTGTCATTTCTAATAGCTGAGTAATATTCCATTGTATACATAAACCACATCTTCTTTATCCATTCATCTTTCGTTGGACACCGAGGTTCCTTCCACAGTTTGGCTATCATGGCCATTGCTGCTATAAACATCGGGGTGCAGGTGTCCCGGCATTTCACTGCATCTGTATCTTTGGGGTAAATCCCCAGCAGTGCAATTGCTGGGTCGTAGGGCAGGTATATTTTTAACTGTTTGAGGAACCTCCACACAGTTTTCCAGAGTGGCTGCACCAGTTCACATTCCCACCAACAGTGTATGAGGGTTCCCTTTTCTCCACATCCTCTCCAACATGTGTCGTTTCCTGCCTTGTTAATTTTCCCCATTCTCACTGGTGTGAGGTGGTATCTCATTGTGGTTTTGATTTGTATTTCCCTGATGGCAAGTGAGACATGAACAGAAATCTCACAGAGGAAGACATAGAAATTCTATGAAAGGATAGCTCTGAGTATGGGAAGATGTTGAGGATAGGTTAGGTTTTGGACAGATGTGTGAGTGGTGGAGGTAATTTCAGGTGAGGAAAATTGCAGACATAAAGCTTTAAATGAAAACTTAAAAAAATTAAAGTGTCTTTTTATATTTGAAAGAAAAAAAGAATGCTTTTGAAAATCTCTAGAATGAGTGACAGGAATATGTGTGTGCTGTATGAAAATCAGGACGCTGAAGTAGTTAGAGGGCAAAAACATCAAAGTCCACTTTCAATCATACTTATTCATTATATGTCTGCACATATCATACACTTCCCAACTCCCCTTGTCCCTTTATAACTTGTCCTTTTTTTGAAGTCCTACATCATTTACATAACTGGAGGGATTTTTCTGGTGCCTGAGGAAACTTGGTCTTAATATGAAAAAAAGTGTTCCACACCCCTTAGCATTAATGTTACGGTCATTGTACATGCGCTTCCCAAATGACTTTTATGAGAAATGGCAGTGTTCCCTTTGGACCCATCTGATTCCTAGCATGATTCATAGTCCTATCAGGCAGTGTGCACCAATGAGAGAGTGAGTCAAGGTCAGAGCCACTGACAAGAAAAAGATTGGAGTGATAATGTCGTAAAATGAACCTGAGCTGAGGGTTTGGCTTTTTACCTCTCTAGAAATTTGAATTACCTGGGTTGTGATCTGGAAACGTGTACATTGCTTTTCAAATCATCATTTGTACTGCTGTTTCCAAAATTGTATTGTGACTTGTTTAGTTCTTCCCTTGTGTTCATGTCACGAAAGAGAATAGCTGAATGGTATCATGCCTTACCAAGTGACAAGTGTACCAACCTTGGTAGGGAATCCCATGTGGCCTTAAAGAGGTAGGCCATCGACAGTGAATCTAATCAAACTTTTGCCAGGGGAATCTCTGAGGAGGTTGTCAAAGACCTGTGCCAAGAGCTAAAAGTACTTGTTACACCATTTTGCTACTTATAGAGTGTGATCTACATGCAGTTAGTTAGTGTGGTGTGGAATGGTACTCTCACTGGCTAGCAGTTCTTTGTATTTATGTATGTATACTTACGTTTGCTTTTGAATATCCTTTTCCTCCTGTATGCCTTTTCTCCCACAGTCCTGGCGGTGGGCCCTTACTCATTCTTCAGGCTATCACCCCAGTCATTAATGCTGGGAGGCTGTGATTCTTTTCTCCTAGGTAGAGCTTGTCATCCCTTTTTTGTGGCCCAACTATAACATGTACATTCCTATGTCATTGAACTTAGCGTGCTTTCTTGTAACATGTTTCTTTACATCCTCATCTCTCCTTGTAACTAATATACTCTTTGAAGGAAGGAGCTTTGGTGGTAGTCTTTGAAGCTGAGTGCCTAGCATGGTTAGTATGAAATGTTTTGGGAAATGAATTGAGTGTTGCTCTCTCTGTCACATAACTGTGACATGTTCAGTCTTCAATGGTAATAGAAAAGTTTCCTTTGACTTGGGGTAAAGACCCCATCTGTGACCCCAAATACTTCCTAATAGAACCTAATGTATTTTATTATAATTTTCTTTTCTATCTCTGTTTCTTATGATCCTTTTGGTACAGGGATTGTGCCATATTCATCTCTGTACCCCCCAAAGCCTAGTGTCTACATGGTTTAGAGTGTATACTCAATAAATGTTGGATGGATGGATAAATGGATGGATAGGGGGATGGGTAGATGATTATTGGAAATAATGTGATGGAACAGTGACTTGGAATTACAATATCTGGATGTAATTCCCAGTTCTATCTATTATTAACTGCTTGATTTTGAGCAAGTCACTTCACTGTTTGAAGTCTTAGTTTCTCAATTATAAAGTAGAAACAATAATCCTTATTCTGCTTTCCTCAGTGGATTAGTGCAAAGAAAAAGATCAAAATAAAATAATAGCTGTGAGATTTAAAAGATACTTTTAATGGTCTTTGCAAAGTTATGGGTGATTAAAAAAGAAAAGCAAGTCAAAGAATGACCTAACTTTATCATTTCTATGTAAAGCTAGAATAGTCTTTTTTACAAGATTTAAAAATTCTTTTGATAGTGGGACACAACGCACTGATGCTGGGATAGATGAAAGGCAGACTTCTGTTATTATAGCTCTGAATGAGAAAAGGCTGCAAGGCAGGGCCACACAGCAGGTTGTGTTTGGGGATAGGGTAACAGCAAGCTTGGAGCTATAGAGGGCAGCTTATGTATCACAAGTGGGATAGGGCTAGCTAGGTTTTGTGGGCTCCCTGTGGATTGGCTAATTTGAATAAATTCTTGTATTCCTGGGGGCTTTTCCTAGTTGTCTGGTACCTGGCCCTTGGGGCAGTTAGGGCAGATACAGAGTGTGTGAGCCTGAGAAGCAAAGTAGTTGGGATATGGACTTAATTAGCTGTTCAAGAAGACGAACTGGCATCTAGCCAGGGCCTCAAAACTGGGTTAAGACAGCCTTTAAAAAATATATTAAAATCTAAGGATCTCTAAAGCACATATTTTATTTATAACATCTACATGAGAAATGTTTTTCCTTTTTTTTTTGAGAAATGTTTTTTTTTTTTTCCCATAGAGACTCCTAGTTTCCATCTAAATCAGTGGATAATATAGATACTGAGGACAGTGGTGGGGGTGCTGTCATCTAAACATGTCTAAATCTCACCTCTGTTTCACTCAAGCTTCCTGATAAAACTGAAGCATTATAGACATACTTCAGACTTTGGATTTTAATCCTCTGCTTTCAAAATTTGTTTATTAGTTTTCTGATCATATAATACCAAAATACAATGTTGTTGCTAAGATTGAGGATTATATATAAGGTACTTATCACAGGGATTTTAACTGTTTGGTCATCTTTAATGAATAAATGGATCTAGGCAACATTTAACAGTAGGTGCTAAAAAATTACAAAAGAGAAACAACCTGAGAGAATATACCCTCACATAGCAGTACACAAAGCTCCTATAAAATCCTCTTGTGAAAGAAATACCAATGAACAGGAAATACAGAAGACAGAAGAACATATTAATGAAAATCAAATAGATGAAATCAGCAAAACCCAGACAGTCGAAAGTTGTTCAGGGAAATTATGCTAGTTTCCTGTGGCTGCTGTAACAAAAGTCTGGATAATTGTAGTATTAAAAAAGCAGAAATTGGGCGTCTGGCTGGTTCAGTGGTTGAGCGTCTGCCTTCAGCTCAGGTCGTTAACCCCGGGGTCCTGGGATCGAGTCCCACATCGGGCTCCCTGCATGGAACCTGCTTCTCCCTCTGCCTGTCTCTGCCTCTGTGTGTGTGTGTGTCTCTCATGAATAAATACAATCTTTTTTAAAAAGCAGAAATTTATTCTCTTGCAATTCTGAAGGCCAGAAGTTTGAAATAAGAATCACTAGGCTGAAATCAGAGTGTCAGCAGGGCCACCGTCTCCCCAAAGCTTCTAGAAAAGATTCTGTTCCTTGTCTCCTCCATCTTCTGGTGGCTGCCAGCATTCCTTGTTTTGTGGCCCACTTCAGGAGCACTACATCTCTGTGCCCCTGATCATATTGGATTCTTTTTATGTATGAGAGGTGTAAACCTCTCTCTGCCTCTCACTTGTAAAGATCTTTGTGATTGCACATAGGGGTTGCCCAGATAATCTAGGATAATCTCCCTTTTGCAGAATCCTTAATTTAACAATATCTACACCCCCTCCTTTTGCCATATAAGCTTACATTCTAGGTTTCCACAGATTAGGATGTGCATATCTTTGAGAGGAGGTATTTTTCAGCCTACCACAGAAAACAATCCAGTTTTCTATTAAAAAAAGGGAAAGAGGGACGCCTAGATGGCTCAACGTTGAGCATCTGCCTTCGGCCCAGGGCATGACCCCAGAGTCCCGGGATTGAGTCCCACATTGGGCTCCCTGCATGGAGCCTGCTTCTCCCTCTGCCTGTGTCTCTGCCTCTCTCTGTGTGTGTCTGTCATGAATAAATAAATAAGATCTTTTTTTAAAAAAAAAAGAGGGAAAGGGGAAGCCTGGGTGGCTCAGCGGTTGAGCGCCTGCCTTTGGCCCAGAGTGTGATCCTGGAGACTGGGGATCAAGTCCCATGTTGCGCTCCCCGCAGGGAGCCTGCTTCTCCCTCTGCCTGTGTCTCTGACTCTCTGTCTCTCTCTCTCTCTCTCTCTCTCTCTCTCTCATGAATAAATAAAATCTTTTTAAAAAGAGGGAAAGGATAGAAAGGTGAACTATAGATTATAAAAGATTTCAGATATATACAAACCAATTTCAATATATGGAACTTGATCCTGATTCAAACAAATACATTAAAAAAATAGAAGATAACTAAGGAGTTTGAAGTGTTATTTCATGATGATAAAGAATTATTACTTTTTTTCTAGGATATAGTGGCACAATGGTAGTTTTTAATGACAGAATCCTTATCTTTGGAAATACAGAATGGAATAGTCAATTACGAATTGAACAATATATTTCCATAAGAGCAAGATTTAATAAAAATGTATTATAAATGTTGGGAAGTTGTAACAGCTAAATAATAGCTGCTATTGCTTTTTAAATATTTTATTTATTTATTCATGAGAGACACAGAGGCAGAGACATAGACAGAGGGAGAAGCAGGCTGCTCACAGGGAGCCTGATGAGGCCCAGGATCAGGCCCTGGGCCGAAGGCAGATGTTCAACCGCTGAGCCACTCAGGTGTTCCAGTAGCTGCTATTATGAGAATTACAATCCATTTTTGAAATTAATGAGACCAATATTTCAGTGGAAAGAGAATTATGTTTTAATAACTCATTGGGCTTTTATATATGTTTGATATTTTATTTATATTTTCTCTGATTTACATATTTATTCATCATAAGTAGTCAAATAGCAATTGATCATACACCCACTTGCATATATGTGTTAAAATATATGTACATATTAGTTATGATTCTCCACAGAAACAGAACCAATAGGATATGTGTATATGTATGTTTGTACTTGTGTGTTTTGCGTGTGTATAATATTTTATTATAAGGTATTGGATCACATGATTATGGAGGTTGAAAAGCCTCAGGATATGCAGTTGGCAGGCTGGAGACCTAGGAGAACTGGTGTTATAGTTAGAGTCTATACCAAAGGAATGAGAATCAGGAGAACCAATGGCATAGTTCTTGTCCAAAGCTCAGCAGGCCTGAGACTCAGGAAGAATCAATTTTTCAGTTCACTTTCAAAGGCAGGAAAAAAAGCCAATGTCCCAGCTCAAACCACTCAGGCAGCAAAATTCCTTCTTACTTAGCCTTTTTGTTCTATTTAGGTCTTCAATTGACTGGATGAGGGCCAATCACATTAGGGAGGACAACATGCTTTACTCAGTCTCCCAATTCAAATGTTAACCTCATCTAAAAAGATCCTCACAGAAATACTCAGAAAGTTTGACGAAATATCTTGGTACCATGTGGTCCACAAATTGACACATAAAATTAACCATCACACATGTATATGTTATAGACTTCGTATATGTGTGTATATATGCATATATTATACACACACATAATTTTTCTTACTTGATGTCTATTTTAGGTCAGATTCTCCTGAAAACCAGACTCAGAAGTAAATATTTTATGTTGGATGTTTATTGAATGCTCCCAGGTTCAACATCTATGGAAGACTGAATAAAGCAGAATTGGGCACAGCAAGAAGGTGAAGCACAGTACAGTCGCAACAGAGCCAACCCCATAGGGAACTATAGAACTTGGATGACTCTTCAGAACAGTCTTTAATTGAGACAAAGGAATTGGACCTTTTTATTCCCATACTGACTACTCATTGTGTATACTTTGCCCTTAAGAAGGGGCCATAACTGTGAACAAAGTGGTTCTCCTTAGCCAAGGGCTAGTCCCAGATAGGGTCTCACATTGAGCCTGCAGCAGCTAGCCATCTTGGAACCTATGAAAATGAGTGCATTGAAGGGGGGCTATAAGCAGCACATCACTCCATCCACTACAATCCACCCCTTTTCCCATCCAGATCCACTTACTGCATGTTCACATGATATGAGAATAGCCTCTCCTAGATTCTGATTGGTCTATTTTCCTGGGAAAACTTACAAAAGGAAGGTTAGTGGTCTAATAAATAGCCCCTGCTGCTGTAATTTATCTCAGAAATACAACTGATATTCATTTTTTCCATCTTCCACTACCCATTCTAGATTTTCTTAGACTAAGCATGTATTCTGGACTAGATGTCTTTCTTGGAGGTGTGATGCAGACACTTATCTTTAAGCCTCTTGGCTGTTCTGCTTGTCTATTTATCATAATTGGGTAAAGTAGCAGCAAAAGACACATCATTGGATTACTGGGTGCTGAGCATATTCTTCTCTGCCCCCATTATTTAACAGCAGCCCAATCTCATACTGATTATCAGGTTCAATTACCCCTATTGTGATGCTGAGTTCTTTTTGTACCTGTTGCTCTCTTAGTATGAAAGACTCAAAGAAACTGCAGCATCATAAATTGTAAGTTTAGTAGTAGTGTTACTATTACCTTGGTGAAAGCATTCCTTATATAGAAGCCAAGACCCCCTAGAACTAGAATAAAGAAATTTCAGGGATGGGAAGCACAAATTTCTTAGTGGGTCACAGGAAGTAATTATTAGCAGAGCCATTCCTAATATCACCCATTGGTTCCTAGACTCATCAATTCTACCTTTTGGTAATACAGCACCATTTAATGGTCAGCGATTTAGAGTGTCAACTCCAAGCTCTAGTTTCAGCTTTACCCTTGGAAAGTCATTCCAGGGCCATAACATACATCCTAACAAATTTAAAAGAGTAGAAATTTTACAATGTCTGCTCTCTGAGCACAATGGAATTAAACTGGCACAATGGAACTGATAGCAAGAGGACAACTGAAAAATCCCCAAATATGTGGAGATAAATCAAACACATCTAAAAACATCTAGGTCAAAGAAATCTAAAGAAAAAATTAAAAATATCTTGAATTAAAATGAAGATGCATTTTTGAAAGATTTATTCACTTATGTGAGAGAGTGGGGGGAGGGGCAGATGGAGAGGGAGAGAGAGAATCTCAAGCAGACTCCCCACTCACTGCAGTGCCCAATGTGGGGCTCAGTCCCACATCCCTGGGATCATGACCTGAGGCAAAACCAAGAGTTGGACGCTCAACCAACTGTGCCACCCAGGTGCCCCTAAAATGAAAACACAATTTTTTTTTTTTGAAAACACAATTTATCAAAATTTGTGGGATGCAGTGAGAGCAGTTCCTAGAGGGAGATTTCTAGCATTGAATTCATATTTTAAAAAGAAGAAAGGTCTAAAATCAATAATCTAAATTTTCACCTTAGGAAACTAGAAAAAGAGCAAATTAAATCCAAAGTAAGCAGAAGAAAAGAAAAGTTCTGCAGATCCAAGAGTAAATGACAATTATATAAAGTACACATAAAACTAGATGTTTTATTTTATTTAATTTATTTATTTTAAAGATTTTTTATTTATTTATTCATAGAGACACAGAATGAGAGACAGAGGCAGAGATACAGGCAGAAGGAGAAGCAGGCACCGTGCAGAGAGCCTGATGTGGGACTCGATCCAGGGTCTCCAGGATCACACCCTGGACTGCAGGCAGCGCTAAACCGCTGCACCACCAAGGCTGCCCAAAACTAGATGTTTTATAATTAAAGTCTCATGTTCTTTTTTTTTAAGATTTTATTTATTTATTCATGAGACACACACACACACACACACACACACACAGAGGCAGAGACACAGGCAGAGGAAGAAGCAGGCTCCATGCAGGAAACCCGATGTGGGACTTGATCCCGGCTCCCCAGGATCAGGCCCTCGGCTGAAGGCAGTGCTAAACCACTGAGCCACCTGGGCTGCCCAAGTCTCATGTTCTTATTAGACATTTCTTGAAACTATCGTAAGTGCAATACAAGATTAAGTATAGATAGACAAGGTAGTGAAAATATTACTATAAAGAAAAATTTAAAACCCCTTTATTATTCTAAAAAGCACAAGAAGATTGAAGAACAGAAAAGTTTTGTTTATGTAACTGATTTCTTGTCTCCAGACTCAATAGGAGCCTGGTCTGAAGCATTCCTCTACCAAAATGTCAAGTTGAAGTTAATGACGACTATTTACTGAGTTCCTATATATATCTGGCACTATGTCTTGTGCTTTATATGTATTCTGTATTAAACAACAACTTTATTGAGTTGCTATGGCTATTTTCCTCATTGTACGATTATAGGATCTAGAAACTTTTATCTCAGCAGGCCATAGAAACAAGAATATTTCAGCAAAACATCTGCTAGGCTTATGAAAAAGGCACTGCAGATTTTACTGTTGTGTTTAATCGTTTGTGAATCTCAGTTTTACTTCTGTCTCTTTCTGGAGAATGAGAGACTGTGGAGTGCTCAGTTTAAAAAATTATAGCAATGACCAATAACATTTGAAACAGACAATTAATAGAGAAAAATCAATGAAACCAAATGCTGGATCTTCGTAAAGATCAATAAAGTCAATAAGCCAATAGCCAGTCCACTTATAAAAAAAAGAAAGAGATTACAGATTACTAATATCAGAAATGAAAGAGAAGAAAGACATCATTATAGAAACCATGGAAATTAAAAGGATAATAATGAATACTGTGAACAACTCAGTGCTCACAAATTTGTCAACCAGGTGAAATGGACCAATTCCTTGAATGACGGAATCTTCAGACTCTCACAGTGGAAGAAATAGGCAATCTGAATAGGCCTATGTATGTTAAAGAAATTGAATCAATAATTAATATCCTTCCAAAAGTAAAATCACTGCACCCAGATAATCTTACTGGTGAGTCTTACCAGATAGTTAAGGAAGAAATTATACCACTTATCTATAGTCTCTTTCAGAGGATGGAAGCAGAGGGGATACTTCTTAACTAATTCTATGAGGGCAGTGTTACTCTTACACCAAAGCCAGACAAAGACATTACCAGAAAAGAAAACTAGGGGCTAATACCTCCCATGAGCATAGATGCAAAAGTCCTCAACAAAACATTAGCAAATCAAAATTTTTAAATTACATAAAAAGAATTATACATGACAAAATGAGGTTTATCCCAGGTATGCAAGGCTGGTTCAGTATTTAAAAATTAATTAATGTAATCTATCACATCAACAGGCTAAGAAAGAAAAATCACATGGTTTTTATTAATTAGATGCAGAGAAAGCATTTGACAAAATCCAACACTCATTCATGATAAAAACTCTCAGAAAATTAGAAATAGAGGGGAACTTTCTAAACTTGATAAAGAATATCTACAAAAACCCTACAGCTAACATCATAATTAATACTGGGAAACTGGAAGTTTTCCCACTAAGATAGGTACAAAGCAAGGGTGTACCCACTTACCACTCCTTTTCAACATCATACTGAAGTCCTTGCTAATTCAATAAGGCAAGAAAAGGAAATATGTGTGTGTGTATATGTAAAACTCTTTGTTTTCAGATGATATAACTATGTAGAAAATCCGAAAGAATTGACAAAAAGCTTATGAAATTAATAAGCAATTACAGCAAGGCTGCAGGATACAAGGTTAATATACTTTCCTCTTTGCCAACAATGTACAAGTGGAGCTTCAAATTAAAACAATGCTAGCACCGAAAACATTAGCATCCAAATGAATGAAATACTTAAATGTAAATCTAACCAAATATGTACAAGATTTAAAGGAGGAAAACTGCAAAACTGCAAAACTCTGATGAATTAAATAGATATACCATATTCATGGGTAGGAATACAGAATATTATCAAGATGTCATTTCTTCCCAATTTGATCTGTAGATTTAATGCAATCCCACTCAAAATCCCAGCAAGTTATTTTATGGATACCAACAAACTGATTATAAACTTTATATGGAGAGACAGCCTCTATCACCTCAGGATGGTCTCTAGTTGATAGTAAGAAGATCTTGCTTTTACAAGAGATGAATTCTTCCAACAACCATGCAAGCTTGGAATAAAATCCTCCAAAGAAATACGCAAGCTTGGAGAAAATCTTGAGCCCCAGGAAGGAATGCTGCCTGGTTGGCACCTTGATTGTACCCTGTGAGAGGTCCTGAAGCAGAGGACCCATTTGAACCATGTCTTGATTCCTAACCCATGGAAACTGTGGTTGAATAAATGTGTATTGTTTTGAGCACTAAGCTTATGGCTATTTGTTACAGAGAATTATGAAATGAATATAGTCACCCTGTAGGTTTCTCAAAACTGCTAGTTCCATTGCTGCAGATTGTTTTGGTAGATAGATTATCCTTTGGACCTTTCTGCAAAATATAATGAGTTACTGAGTTTTCTGGCCTTATATAGTAAATCTACTCTAGCATGCCTGCTTCTCGAGCTTTTTGATTCCTTCCCCTACCATCTACCATGGCAATCCTGGCATGTATTTTTCAGTTAGAGTGGTCACTTTTTCCATGTTTCTAGAAGCCATCCTAGTAGCATGTCATCACTTTCCCCTGCTTTTGCTAGATTATTAAACCCTTCATAATGGGGAATTTCTCCCATATTGATAAACTCACCACTTCCAACTATATTCTGTTCTCCTTGATTCAGTGTCTTCAGGGTCTAGCCCCATATATACCCCCTGCTAGATCCTCTAGTTCATTCAGTGTATAGTTACTTTTCCTTCTTTTGGCCAGATCAATACTTTCCCCAACCAGGTTATGATGTGACTTTACCTTAGTTAAAGACACATGTTGGCCAGAAAGGGAGGTGGGAATTGAGAGAGGATCCTGAATTGCCTTGCAAGGCAGAGGCCTGTGCATTGTCTTTAAGCAAAGGGTGAATACTATTTTATTTTTATTGGATTATAATTGACATACAATATTATATTAGTTTTAGATATGTAAGGTAGTGATTCAATATTTTTGTATATTATGAAATTATAACCATGATAGGTAGGTATAGTTATCATCTGTCACCATGCAAAGTTATAATAGTATTATTGACTATATGACTTATTTTATAACTAGAAGTTTGTATCTCTTAACACCCTTCATGTATTTCACCTGTTCCTGAACCCTTCCCCCACCCCCGCTCTGGCAACTACCGGTTTGTTCTCTATATCTGTGAATCTGTTTCTGTTTGTTTGTTCATTTTGTTTTTTAGATTGCACATGTAAGTGAAATCACATGGTGTTTGTCTTTCTCTGTATGACTTATTTCACTTTACATAATACCCTCTAGCTCCATCCATGTTGCAAATGGCAAGATTTCGTTCTTTATGGCTGAATAAGGGTGAATGCTACTTTAACAGAGAGCAGTGGACCCCTGGTGGGTTCAAGGTAATCTGAGGATTGAAGAATTTCAAGTATATTGATGCAGATGTCCTTATCTCCAGAATCAGAGTCCCTTTTCTTCCTTGTGATTGCCCTTTGATATAGTATCAAGAATTCCAGCTTCTCTAGATCCTCCCCTTTTATAATTAAGTCTGCCCTCTAGCTGCAGTTTTTTTTATATGCTGCCTTGGAAGTCCTCTGGCTGCTGACTGCCGCCAGGGAGGGGCCATAATTTTGGGCAAGGTGGCTTTTTTAGGTCAAGGTCAAGTCCCAGAGAGGGATGTGGCTGTGAGCCATTAGAAGACCTCACTCCTGCAAATGGGGGAAAGAGTGGCTTGATCCTGATGGGGATATCTGGCTAGAGACTGCACCATGTACTACGATTTCTAAAGCCTGTGATTATGGATTGTATTGCAGTTAAGAAGGTTTTCTTTTCAAGCTTAAATAGTTTTTCAATAGAACACTTAAAACAGAATGAACCATTTAACTATATTTTTTCAGACAATAAATATTTATGGAATGTTTACTACTCCAGGCACTATGATGGGCACCATGGATACAACCATAAACACTACACAATTGAAAGTATAAAACCATCCCCTTCAGTCCTGCCAGATGGAGACTGTGAATTAGAAACATCCTTGACTTAGAATTTAGTCATTATAAACATTATTTTTAAGGCTTCAGTTGTATCTTTCTGTAGTTGAGGGAAAGGCCAGAAAGAAGTGTATGGCTCAGCAATCACGTTATTTTCCACTCAAAATCAGCTAAAAAAATCTGAAAGGGAAGAAGGTATTAAGGAGATAAAGAGAAGGAACTAACACTTCTCTGCATAGTATAATAAACTAACAGTGTAGCAGGGGCTGTCCTGCAGTTGATAGGTTGGACTGTGCTGTCCTTGAGAATTACTGTTTTTTTTTTTCATTTTTTAGTTGGTTTTACTAAGGTATAGCTTACATACAATAAGTTTCACCAAATTTAAGTGTACAATTTGATGAGCTTCAATAAATGAATATAATTATGTGACTCGTACCAAAATCAAGATACAGGACATTTTCATAACCTCCCAAGTTTTCTTGTGCTCTTTTCAATTTATCTCTTCCCTATGGATCAGATTTTTGTCACTGTGATTTTGCCTCTTCCGTAATATCATATAAATAAAATTTTACAGTATTTGAGGTTTTTTTCCACTTAGCATAACCCTTTCAAGATTGATCAACAAAGACTTGTATGTAATTATTTATGTCAGCATTATTCAAAATAGCCCCAAACTGGAAACAATCCAAATGCCCATCAATTAGTTAAAAGATAAAAGAACTGTTACACTCATACAGTGGAATACATCTCAGCAATGAAATACACAAACAACTGATAAATACAATAAGGGTCTGCTATTTTATATATATACTAAATTATTGGGGTTTTTTACTGATAAATTTAACTTAACAAAGATAGGGGAAGAAAATTATTCATTGTCTTGGTACAGCTAAGTGTTCAAATGGGCTTGGATGCTGAGCAGCCAAAAAGTGACAAATAACTACTACTCTTGTTTCCCAAGAGTGATGCCTTTAGCTAATCTGTCTGTATCCTCAAGATTTTTCTTTGTTATGACCAACATTTACTCTTTTGTGAGTTGACTTGTCAGGATTAGGGAAGAGCCAGACTGATAAATGTAAAATCTACTGTGAGACTCTAAGATGTCACACTGGTCACTGGTATGAGCAAACACTTTAGGAAATTGATTCATTTGTAACAAGCATCTTAAATATAACCATACATATTGACTGGGTTTACTTATGGAATTCTATCTTATGAAAATAGAAATGCAAAAAAAGAAAAAGAAATGCAATCAGGGCTATTACAGTGATGTTCAATGTACTTTTATTTTATATTAAGATTCACACTTGGTATTCTGCAGGTCTGTGGGTTTTGACAAACTCATAATGTCATGTAGACGCCATTGTAGTATCATGCAAAATAGTTTCACTGTTGTAAAAATCCCTGTGCTCCACCTATTTATCCCTTTGCTTCTCACCCCTCAATCCCTGGTGATCACTGATCTTTTTACTGTCTATATAGTTTTGCCATTACAGAATGCCATATAGTGGGAATAATATAGTACCTTTTAAAGATTTGCTTTTTTTCACTTAGCAATATGAATTTAATGCTCCTCCATTTCTTTTTGTGGCTTAATAGCTCATTTCACTCTATTGCTGAATAATATTCTATTATATAGATGTACCTCAGTTTGTTTAGCCGTTCAGCTATTGAAGAACAACTTGGTTCCTGGAAATTTGGGAGCATTTGTTGATAAGGCTGCTATAAATACTTGTGTACAGTTTTTGTCTGCATTTAAGATTTCAAATCAATTGGGTACAAATGATTGTACCCTTTTGGGTACAAAAAGAGTACAAATGTTATATGGTAAGAATATGCTTAGTTTTGTAAGAAACTGCCAAGCAGTCTTCCATTTGCATTCCCACCAGCAGTGAAAGAGAGTTCCTACTGTTCTATATCCTTGTCAGCATTTGTGTTGTCAGTGTTTTGGATTTTAGCCATTATAATAGGTGTGTAATAGTATCTCATTGTTTTAACTTGCAAATCCCTAACATATGGTGTTGAGCATCTTTACGCAGCTTATTTGCCATATGTGTATCTCTTTGTTGAGGTGTCTGTTTAGATATTTCACCCACATCTTAATTGGGTTGTTTGTTTCCATACTGGTGAGTTTTAAGAGTTCTTCAAATATTTTGGATACATGTCTTTTATCAGTTATGTGTTTTGAAAATATTGTATCCCAATTTGTGGATTTTTTTTTTCCATTCTGCTAACATTGTCTTTCCCAGAGCAGGAGGATTTAGTTCTAATGAAGTCCAACTTATTGATTTTTTTTCTTTTATGGATTCTGCTTTTAGAATTACATCTAGGGACGCCTGCATGGCTGAGTGGTTTAGCGTCTGCCTTTGGCTCAGGGCGAGATCCCGGGGTCCTGGAATCAAGTCTCACATCAGGCTCCCTGTAGGAAGCCTGCTTCTCCCTCTGCCTATGTCTCTGCTTCTCTCTTTCTCTCTCTGTGCCTCTCATGAATAAATAAATAAAATATTTTTAAAAAAGGAGTTACATCTAAAAATTTATTGCCAAACTCAAGTTCACCTGGATTTTCTCCAATATTGTCTTCTAGAATTTTATAGTTTTGTGTTTTATATTTAGGCCTATGATCCATTTTGTGTTAATTCTTGTGAAAAGTGTAAGAGGTATAAGGTCTGTGTCTAGAATCATTATTTTTTACATGTGGATATCTAATTTTTCTGGCACCATGTGTTGAAAAGACTTTATTTTTCCTCCATTGTGTTGCCTTTGCTTCTTTGTCAAAGATCAATTGACTATATTTGTTTGGATCTATTTCTGGACTCTTTAGTATATTCCACTGATCTATGTCTCTATTATTTCACCAATATCACACTGTCTTGATTATTGTAGTTTTAAAATAAGTCCTGACCTGAGTAGACATTTTTCCAAAGAAGACATACAGATGGCCAACAGACACATGAAAAGATACTCAACATCACTGAACACCAGGGAAATGCAAATCAAAACAGCAATGAGATATCACTTTACAACAGTCAGAATGGTGAAAATTGAAAACACAAGAAATAACAAGTGTTGCCAAGGATGCAGAGAAATAGGAACCCTTGAGCCCTATTGGTAGGAATGCAATTTGGTGTAGCCACTGTGGAAAACAGTATGGAGGTTCTCAAAAAATTAAAAATGGAATTACCATATGATCCAGTAGTTCCACTACTGGGTATTTACCCAGATAAAACAAAAACACTGATTAAAAAACATATATGCACCCCTTTGCTTATTGCAGCATTATTTATAATATCTAAGATATGGAAACAACCCAAAAGAATGAAATCTTTCCATTTGTAATGACATGGATGGAACTAGGTGGTATTATGCTATGTGAAATAAGTCAGTCATAGAAAGATAAATACCATATGATTTGACTCATATGTGGAATTAAAGAAACAAAACTTCTCTTTCTGCCAACCTGTGGGAGCCTGCTGGGAATAGGCTCCTGAAACAACATGTCTCAAAGGCCATTTTTGCTGGCTCTAAGCGAGGTCTCCAGAACCAGAGGGAGCACACAGCTCTTCTTAAAATTGTAGATGTTTATGCTCGAGATAAAATTGAATTCTATCTAGGCAAGAGATGTGCTTATGCATACAAAGTAAAGAACAACACAGTGACTCCTGGTGGCAAACCAAATAAAACCAGAGTGATCTGGGGAAAAGAAACTCCTGCTCCTGGAAACAGTGACATGGTTCATGCCAAATTCTGAAGGAGCTTTCCTGTTACAGCCATTGGCCACAGAATCTGTGTGATGCTGTATCCGTCAAGGATTTAAACTTAATATAAAAAATAGTGAAAGGGAATAAAGGGGAAAGGAGAAAAAAATGAGTGGGAAATATCAGAAAGGGAGACAGAACATGACAGTCTCCTAACTCTGGGAAACGAACTATGGGTGGTGGAAGGGGAGGTGGGTGGGGGGAGGGGGCACTTGATGGGATGAGCACTGGGTGTTATTCTATATGTTGGCAAATTGAACACCAATAAAAATTAAATTTATAAAAAAATTACTAACTTATGAAAATTTTTTAAAAAAGGTAAATAAATACAGGTGTAGATTTGTTCTCTTGTTAAAGAAAAGAAACTAACCAACAAAACAAAACAACAACAACAAAAAAAACCCCAGGCATTTAAGTAGAGAACAAACTGGTGGCTGCCAGAGGAGAGGTCGGCAGAGGGATGGTGAAATATATAAAGTACACACATCAAGATGAGCACCAAGAAATGTATAGAATTGTTGAATCATTATATTGTACACCTGAAACTAATATAACACAGTGTGTTAATTATACTTCAATAAAAGAAATAAACCAAATGAGCCTCGAAGTTGGATTGTTAGTTCTCCAACTTTGATCTTCTTCAATATTATATGGGCTATTCTGGTCCTTTGCTTTTCTATAGAAACTTTAGAATCAGTAAGTATCCACAAGTAGATTGGTGAGATTATTACTGGCATTGCATTAAATCTGTAGATCATTTAGGAAGAACCAACATGTTAATAATATTGAATATTCCTATCTGTGAACATGGAATATCTTCCCATTTATATAAATCTCTAATTTCTTTCATCAGAGTTTTGTACTTTTGCTCATATAGATCTTGTACATATGTTGTTAGACTTATACCTAAGTATTTCCTTTTTTCATACTAATGTAAATGGTGTTATGTTTTAAATTCCAAATTACAATTGTTCGCTGCTGGTATGTAGGAAAGCAATTGATTTATATATATTAACCTGTATCCTGCAACCTTGTTTTAATTGCTTTTGAGTCCCCATTTTTTGTTATTGCTAATTTTTTGAGATTTTTTATGAAGACAATAATGCAGTCTGAACAGTTTATTTCTTCCTTCTCAATTTACATATATTTTATTTCCATTCTTTATCTTATTGCATTAGTTAAGATTTCCAGCATAATTTTGAATAGGAACAGAGAGAAAATGCTTACATTGTTCCTAAAATTAGAGGGAAAGCATCTAGTTTTTATAATTAGGTATAATGTTACCTGTAGGTTTTTTGTATGCGCTTTTTATGAGATTGAGGAATTTCTCCTTTAAGTTGGCTGAGAATTTTTATCACAAATGGGTGTTGGATTTTGTAAATGTTTTTATGCATGTATGGATATATGACTTTATTTAGCCAGTTGATATGAAAAATTGCATTAATTGATTTGGGAGTATTGAACCAGCCTTACATACCTGGGATAAATCCCACTTGGTCATAGCGTATACCTCTTTTTATACATTGTTGGATTCTATTTACTAATATTCTGTTGAGGATTTTTGCATTTATGTTTATGAGAGACATTGGCCTATTGTTTTTCTTTTTTGTAATGTCTTTGTCTTTTTTGGTATTAAGGTAATGCTGGCTTTACAGGATAAGTTGGGAAGTGTGCCCTCTGCTTCTGTATTTTTCAGAACATTTTGGAGAGAATTGATCGCTACTTTCTCAAATATTTGTTAGAATATACTAGTGAAACTGTCTAAGCCTGCTACTTTCTTTGTAGGATGGCTATTAATTATTGATTCAATTTCTTTAATATACATAGTCTTTTCAGGTTATATGTTTCTCCTTTTGTGAGGCTCTATAGTTTGTATCTTTCAAAGAATTGGTCTATTTCACCTGGTTGTCAAATATGTGGGCATAGATTTGTCCCTACTATTTCCTTATTTTTCTTTTAGTATTTAAGGGATCAGCAGTGTTAGCCCTTTTCATTCTGATATTAATAATTTGTCTCCTCCCTTTTAAAGGCCTCTCAGGGAAGTGCATCTCCCCCTCCCCCCCAAAAGAAAGGAGCAACTCAAACAGATATTTGTGCACCCATGATCATAGCAGAATTATTCACAATAATCAAAAGGTAGAAAGAACCCAAGTGTCCCTCTGTGGATGAAAGGATGAGCAAAATGTGGTATATACATACAATGGGATATCATTCAGCCTTAAAAAAGGAAATTCTGACACATACTACAACATGAATGAACCTTGAGGACATTATGCTAAGTGAAAGAAGCCAGTCACAAAAGAAATATTGTATGATTCTACTTTTATGAGGTACCTAGAATTGTCAAATTCATAGATACAGAAAATATATTAGAGGTTACTAGGGATATGGGAGGAGAGGAGAAGAAGGAATGATTGTTTAATGGGTACAGTGCTTATATTGGTGATGGTTGCCTTGGGCCAATGGAGGGAGAAATGAGGAGTCATTGTTTTGTGGGTACAGAGTTTCAGTTTTATAAGGTGAAAAGACTCCTGGAGATAGATGGTTGCACAACAATGTGAATGTATTTAACTGTACACTTAAAAATGGTTAAGATGGTAAATTTTATTATGTGTATTTTACTACAATAAAAAAGTTTAAAAAATAATTTTTATCTCTTTTTTCTTGGTTAGACTGGATAGAGATTTATCAATTTTACTGATCTCTTAAAAACCCAGCTTTTGATTTTGTTGAATTTCTCTATTGTTTTCCTGTTTAAAACTTCATTGATTGTTGTCCTAATATTTATTATTTAATTTATTCTGGCTAATTTAGATTGAATTTATCCCTATTTTTCTAGTTTACTGAGGTAGAACCTTATATTGATTTTACACATTTCTTCCTTATTTTCTGGTATATGCACTTAATGCATTACACTTCGCTTTAAGCACAGCTTTTACTGCCGTAACAAATTTGTTAAGTTGTAGTTTCAATTTAATTTCATTCAGAATATTTTAATTTTTCTCCTGAGACTTCTTTGATCCCTGTGCCATTTAGAAGTTTGTTTTTAAATCTCCAAATATTTGGGGAAGTCTTACTCTTATTGATTTCTAGTTTAATTCCATTGTTATTTGAGAGCATGCTTTATATGATGTCTATTTTTTTAAAATTTGTTAAGGTGAGTTTTATGGCCCAGAATTTCATCTGTCTTGGTAAACGTTCTGTGTAAGTTTGAGATGAATGTGTATTCTTCTGTTGTTGGATGAAGGAAGTAGTCCATAAATGTCAATTAGATCCAGATGATTGATGGTGTGGTTCAGTTCAACTATATCTTTACTTATTTTCTGCCTACTAGATCTATGAATTACTGATAGAGGGGTATTGAACTCTGAAACTTTAAAAGTGCATCCATGTATTTCTTTTTGCAGTTCTGTCAGTTTTTGCTGCATATATATTGGTATCTTGACACTTGATAGTTGGTATATATACATTAAGGATTCTTATGTCTTCTTAGGTAATTAACCCTATTATTAGTAATGCCTTTATTTATTTTTCATGATTTACTTTGCTCTGAAGTTTGCTTTGTCTGAAATTAATATAACTATTCCAACCTCTTTTGGTTAGCGCCCATACAATGGCATATTTTTCTCTATTCTTTTACTTTGATCTATCTGTATTTTTATATTAAAGTGAGTTTCTTGAAGGCAACATATAGCTGGGTTGTGTTTTTCGATTCACTTTGACATCTGTCTTTTAATCAGTGCATCAATACCATTGGTATTTATAGTGAGTATTTATATAGTTTGATTTATGTCTACAATATTTTAATATTTGTTATTATTTTCAATGCATGACCCAATGCTTTGTTTCTTTTTGTATTACTCTTTTTTTTGCAATCTTTAGGAAAACTTTTTTAATAGGAAACTTTAACAGGTTATTACTATTTTTATTATCAGCTTTTACATTTTTTCTCTAAGTCTTTGAAATGCAGTTATCATTTCAAGTTTGCAAGCAATAAGAAAAAATAATTTAAACAATTTTTAGTGTATTAATTTATTTTTCTTCCTGTCCTTGCTTTAATTGACCATTTTATGATTCCATTGTCTTTCTTAGCATAGTAACAGTTATACTTTTTATATTTTTAGTGCTACCCTTGATTGCAGTATACATTTACAACCAATCTGAGTCCACTTTCCCTTCACATATAGTGTATGTACCTTATTGTAGAGTATTCCCAGTTCCTCCCTCTGTCTCCCATAACTTTGATGCCATTCATTTCATTTATTCATGATCTATGATCATCCCAAAAGTTGTGTCTATTTTTATTTTGAATAAATTATTTTTTGTTAGATTAAGAATAAGAAAAATAAAGTATTTTTCCTTCATTTATTTCTTCTCTAATACCCTTCATTTCTTTTCTTTTTTAAAGATTTTATTTATTTATTTATGAGAGAGAGAGAGAGAGAAAGAGAGGCAGAGACACAGGCAGAGGGAGAAGCAGGGTCCCTGCAGGGAGCCCAACATGGGATTCGATCCCAGGACCCTGGGATCATGCCCTGAGCCTAAGGCAGACGCTCAACCACTGAGCAACTCAGGCATCCCAAGGCAGGTCTACTGTTAACAAATTCTCACTGTTTAATTTTTTTGGAGACAGTCTTTATTTTCCTTTACTCTTGAAGGATATTTTCACTGAATACAGAATTCTAGGTTAGTGAGTTTTTTCTTTTCCTTTCAGTGCTTAATATATTTCACTGTACTCTCTTCTTGTTTCCATGGTGTTTGAAAAAAAGTGTGATAGAATTGTTATCCTTATTCCCCTATAGGTAATGTGGGTTTTCTCCCTTCCGATTTTATTTAAGATTTTCTTTGTCTTTAGTTTTCTTTAGTTTGGGTATAATATGTCTAGTTGTAGATTCTTTTGGAGTATCATCCTTGATGTTCTCTGAGTTTCCTGGATTTTTATTTTGGTGTCAATCATTAATTTTGGAAAAATCTCAGCTATTATTACTTTATTCATTTATTCTGTTCCTTTCCTATCTCATCCTTCTGATATTCCCATTATGTATATGTTATCCTTTCATAAGGATATTTGTAGGGATATTCCATCCCATATTTTAAAACTCCTTTTCCCCTTTTCTTTTCAATTTGGGAAGTTTCAATTGACATATCTTTAAGCTCTCTGATTCTTTGGCCATGTCTAGTCTACTGATTGAGCCTATCAAAGACATTTTTAAAATATCTGTTACATAGTTTTTGAATTCTAGATTTTCTCTTGAGATTTTTAGAGTTTCAATCTATCAACTTATATTACACATCTGTTCTTACATATTGTCCATTTTAAAAGTTAGAGCCTGTAGCATATTAGTTATAATTATTTTAAATTCCTGGTTTGATAATTCCAAACTCTCTGTCATATCCAAGTTTGATTCTGATGCTTGCTTTTACTTATCACAATGTGTTTTTTGCCTTTTAGCATGTCTTATGTTTTTTTGTTGTTGAATGCCATGCATGATGTATAAGGTAAAGGGAACTATGATAAATAGGCCTTAGTATTAGGTTTTATTTTATCTGAGTAGGAACTAGACTGTGTGTACTAGTTGTTGTAGCTGATACGTTGGAGTCTAAAATTTCCTCTAGTATCCTTACTTTTGTCTTACCTGTTGTCTTTGGTTTTTCCTAGAGACACCTTAAATTCAGTCTGAGATTTGTAGTTTTTTAAATCTGTATTATTGTTATTGTATAGTAACATCTGTATTATTATTGTATAATAACCTGTTATACAATTAATTTTATTTTGAAGATTTTATTTATTTATTCATGATAGTCACACAGAGAGAGACAGAGAGGCAGAGACACAGGCAGAGGGAGAAGCAGGCTCCATGCAGGGAGCCCGACAATGTGGGATTCGATCCCGGGTCTCCAGGATCACGCCCCGGGCCAAAGGCAGGCGCCAAACCGCTGTGCCACCCAGGGATCCCCAATTAATTTTATTTTGAATAACATTTTCTGTTAAATTTTTATATGTTAGTGGTAGGCATTTTGAAAAACTCAAAAATAACTACACACAATTGTTATACTCAAAGATAATAATTATTAACAATTTGGTATTTTAGACTTTACAATTGATAAAATAATTGATCTAAATGTGCAATTCTATAATAATTGGGTATATTATAGTGCTCAACTTATTATAGGTGCAACATTATCAGTCACTGAAAAATGTATATGAAGGCTTTCATAACAAAAAATGTATATAGGTAAATAAAAAGGACTATAAAATTGTATGTAAAATACAATGATAAGTATGTTAAAAATGATTATGTTCAAAAGTGTGTAGAAATAGCCAAGAAATGAGTATATATATTTAAACACTACACATAATAATGAGTGTATTTGGAAGTGACTTTGAGAACAATTTAGTTTTCTAAATTTTTCTCTTCCAAATATTGCATGTGTGGGCACACACACACACAGAGCAGGTTCTGTATTTTAGTGTAGTAGTTTCTGAAAGTGCTAGGTAGCCTGATACTAACCACACTAACAGAAGCAGCCCACATTTTATTAATCAGATTTATTTATTTATAGTGTAATAATTCATCATCTACTATTTCATAAAGCAGAAGGGGAATCATATTATTGGATGGACCTGAGTATCAATCTGCTGTCTTTGAAAAAGATAAAATTACTTTTAACTTATAGTGAGCAAATAGAGTTTTAATTATTACCTGATAATTTGTCTAAATGATTGTAAGTATAAATGCCTTGAGAACTGAGGAGAGAAAAAATAATCAGTAGTCCTTTGGTTGATACTGCCAGAACCATATCTTGTAGACTTTTTGCATTGGTGTTAATGGTAAAATGTTCCAGTGGGAAAGTTAGAGTGTAGCCAACATGACGCAATGCATTGTTAGTCAACCATTAATGTGTGCAAGCATCATCTAAAGAACTGGTCAAAAAGTAACATTTTTCTCATCAGGGAAATGTGAATCAAAACCACAATGAAATATCACTGTATACCTGTCAGACTGGCTAGTATCAAAAAGATATAAGAAGTGTTGGCAAGAGTTTAGAGAAAACAGACCTCTCCTGCATTGTTGGTGGGAATGCAGACTGGTGCAGCCCCTGGAACATAGTATGGAGGTTCCTCAAAAAATTACAAATAGAAGTACAATATGATCTGGCAGTTGCACTACTAGGTAATTGCCTAAAGAATATTAAAAAAAACACTAATTCAAAGGGGTATATGCACCCTTATGTTCATTACAGCATTTTTTACAATCGCCAAGATATGGAAGCATCCCAAGTGTCCATTGATCAATGAATGGATAAAGAAGATCTGGTGTAAACACACACACACACACACACACACACACACAGGAATATTACTCAACCATAAAAAAAATGTGATGACATTTGTTGCAACAACATGGATGCACCTAGAGAGTATTATGCTAAGTGAAATAAACCAGACAGGGAAAGACAAATACCATATGGTTACCCTTTATATGGAATCTAAAAAAACACAAAGAAAAGCAGAAATAGACCCATAAATACCGAAACTAAACTGATGGTTGCCAAAGGAGAAGGGAGTTGGAGGTATGGGCAAAATGCATGAAGAGGAGTGGGAGGTTTGGGCTTCCAGTTGTGGAATGAATAAGTTACAAAGATGAAAGGTATAGCATAGGGAATAGATTTAATAGTATTGGAATAGTGTTGTGGTGACAGAGGGTAGCTACACTTGTGGTGAGCATAGCATAACATAGAATTGTCAAATTACTATGTTGTATACCTGAAGCTAATGTAACATGTCAATTATAGTTTAATAAAAAATTAATATCTTGGGAAATAAAAAGTAAAAATAAAGTAGCAATAAGTCTTTTAAATTAAAAAAAAGGGTCAGAGATTCTGAATCAGTAAGCATTTCTTTTTTTTTAGGATTTTATTTATTCGAGAGAGAGAGAGAGAGAGAGAGAGAGAGGCAGAGACATAGGCAGAGGGAGAAGCAGGCTCCATGCAGGGAGCCTGATGTGGGACTCGATCCCAGGTCTCCAGGATCATGCCCTGGGCTGAAGGTGGCGCTAAACAACTGAGCCACCCGGGCTGCCCTAGTAAGCATTTCATAAAGACTGCAAATTTGCATTTTAACAAGCACCTAGGTGATTCTTTTTTTTTTTTTTTTTTTTTTTTACCTAGGTGATTCTAATGAAGATGGTATAGACTATATTTTGAGAAATACTCAATAGGATGAGTGTGGGTTTTTGGTGTTAGGGAGGCATTTGTATAAATCCTTGATTTATTCTCCGACTAACTATGGGGCCACAAACAACTTATTAATAATGTAGGTTTAATATAATAGTTACCTCATCATGGTTGTTATGAAGATTAAGCAAGGTGATGTTATGTAGAGCATTTTATACATGATATATGCTCAATAAATGGTATTGCTTCAGGGCAACAATAATAGCTATTATAACCAACAAATACTGAAAGCTTATTGTGTGCTGAAAATTTTTCTAAGCACTTTTATCTCTATTAGCTCATTTTATTTTTACAACTTTATGAGGGAAGTACTGATATTATCCTTACACATGAGGAAACTGAGGCATGGATATTTTGTCTAAGGTCACAAGCTAGTAAGTGTTTTAAAAGAAAAAGTAGATTTTAAAGTAGTGTGGCTCCATTTCTGTATTTTTTTAAAGCTAGTATGCTGCAAATACATATATTTATATCCATTATTAAATGTCTAATATACACAACACAACTAATTGCATACGCAAATTTAAACAGTTGTCTTCAATATGTCTGGATTATTCTTTCTCATCAATTAGTTTTCAATGCAGTTTCCAATTGCAATATGGTGTTCAAGGATGAGTGTCCAATTCAATATTTTGAATCTGCTTTTAATTGCTTAGGGGCCCACCCAATGTCATCCAAACTCCTTAGATTTATTTTGCAAAATATTTGGCATCGTTCATTTCTGCCTAAGTCCTCTCATTGTAACGGTTCCTAAGATACACGTTTCTCTCTTCCCTGGATATTGCTCTATGCTAAAGAATGTTCTAGCACCACAAAATATTTTTGTGCATTGTTTCCAAACTGCAAAAATATTGGTGTGTACCTTTGTCATACCTGTTCTTAAAAATATTGTGTGGGGGGCCTGGGTGGCTTAGTTGGTTAAGCATCTGCCTTCTGCTCAGGTCATGACCCCAGGGCCCTGGGATCCAGCCTGCATCAGCTGTGCTCAGTGGGGAGTTGTTTCTCCCTCTCCCTCTGCCCCTCTCTTCTGCTCATGCTCTCTCTCGTGCTCTCCCTCTCTCTCAAATAAATAAATAAAATCTTTAAGAAAATAAACATCAAAATATTTTTTTTGTTTTTTCTGTTTGTGCAGTTTTATTTTTTATAATAAATTTATTTTTTATTGGTGTTCAATTTACCAACATACATAATAACACCCAGTGCTCATCCCGTGAAGTGCCCCCCTCAGTGCCCGTCACCCATTCACCCCCACCCCCCGCCCTCCTCCCCTTCCACCACCCCTAGTTAGTTTCCCAGAGTTAGGAGTCTTCATGTTCTGTCTCCCTTTCTGATATTTCCTACCCATTTCTTCTCCCTTCCCTTCTATTCCCTTTCACTATTATTTATATTCCCCAAATGAATGAGACCATATAATGTTTGTCCTTCTCCGATTGACTTACTTCACTCAGCAAAATACCCTCCAGTTCCATCCACGTCGAAGCAAATGGTGGGTATTTGTCGTTTCTAATGGCTGAATAATATTCCATTGTATACATAAACCACATCTTCTTTATCCATTCATCTTTCGATGGACACCAAGGCTCCTTCCACAGTTTGGCTATTGTGGACATTGCTGCTAGAAACATCGGGGTGCAGGTGTGCCGGCATTTCATTGCATCTGTATCTTTGGGGTAAATCGCCAGCAGTGCAATTGCTGGGTCGTAGGGCAGGTCTATTTTTAACTCTTTGAGGAACCTCCACACAGTCTTCCAGAGTGGCTGCACCAGTTCACATTCCCACCAACAGTGCAAGAGGGTTCCCTTTTCTCCGCATCCTCTCCAACATTTGTGGTTTCCTGACTTGTTAATTTTCCCCATTCTCACTGGTGTGAGGTGGTATCTCATGGTGGTTTGGATTTGTATTTCCCTGATGGCCAGTGATGCAGAGCATTTTCTCATGTGCTTGTTGGCCATGTCTAGGTCTTCCTCTGTGAGATTTCTGTTCATGTCTTTTGCCCATTTCATGATTGGATTGTTTGTTTCTTTGCTGTTGAGTTTAATAAGTTCTTTATAGATCTTGGAAACTAGTCCTTTATCTGATATGTCATTTGCAAATATCTTCTCCCATTCTGTAGGTTGTCTTAGTTTTGTTGACTGTATCCTTTGCTGTGCAAAAGCTTCTTATCTTGATGAAGTCCCAATAGTTCATTTTTGCTTTTGTTTCTTTTGCCTTTGTGGATGTATCTTGCAAGAAGTAACTGTGGCCAAGTTCAAAAAGGGTGTTGCCTGTGTTCTCCTCTAGGATTTTGATGGAATCTTGTCTCACATTTAGATCTTTCATCCATTTTGAGTTTATCTTTGTGTATGGTGAAAGAGAGTGGTCCAGTTTCATTCTTCTGCATGTGGATGTCCAATTTTCCCAGCACCATTTATTGAAGAGACTGTCTTTCTTCCAATGGATAGTCTTTCCTCCTTCATGGAATATTAGTTGACCATAAAGTTCAGGGTCCACTTCTGGATTCTCTCTATTCTATTCCACTGATCTATGTGTCTGTTTTTGTGCCAGTACCACGCTGTCTTGATGACCACAGCTTTGTAGTACAACCTGAAATCTGGCACTGTGATGCCCCCAGATATGGTTTTCTTTTTTAAAATTCCCCTGGCTATTTGGGGTCTTTTCTGATTCCACACAAATCTTAAAATAATTTGTTCTAACTCTCTGAAGAAAGTCCATGTTATTTTGATAGGGATTGCATTAAACGTGTAAATTGCCCTGGGTAACATTGACATTTTCACAATATTAATTCTGCCAATCCATGAGCATGGAATATTTTTCCATCTCTTTGTGTCTTCCTCAATTTCTTTCAGAAGTGTTCTATAGTTTTTAGGGTATAGATCCTTTACCTCTTTGGTTAGGTTATTTCCTAGGTATCTTATGCTTTTGGGTGCAATTGTAAATGGGATTGACTCCTTAATTTCTCTTTCTTCAGTCTCATTGTTAGTGTATAGAAATGCCACTGACTTCTGGGCATTGATTTTGTATCCTGCCACACTGCCAAATTGCTGTATGAGTTCTAGCAATCTTGGGGTGGAGGCTTTTGGGTTTTCTATGTAGAGTATCATGTCATCGGCGAAGAGGGAGAGTTTGACTTCTTCTTTGCCAATTTTAATGCCTTTTATTTCTTTTTGTTGCCTGATTGCTGAGGCTAGGACTTCCAGTACTATGTTGAATAGCAGTGGTGAGAGTGGACATCTCTGTCTTGTTCCTGATCTTAGGGGAAAGGCTCCCAGTGCTTCCCCATTGAGAATGATGTTTGCTGTGGGCTTTTCGTAGATGGCTTTTAAGATGTTGAGGAATGTTCCCTCTATCCCTACACTCTGAAGAGTTTTGATCAGAAATGGATGCTGTATTTTGTCAAATGCTTTCTCTGCATCTAATGAGAGGATCATATGGTTCTTGGTTTTTCTCTTGCTGATATGATGAATCACATTGATTGTTTTACGAGTGTTGAACCAGCCTTGTGTCCCGGGGATAAATCCTACTTGGTCATGGTGAATAATTTTCATAAAAATATTTGAAATTTTATTTCATATACAATTATTGTCAGGGTGCATCAACTCACTTGGCAGATATATAGAAATGGTTGATGAAATTTATAATTAATGATCATACATTATTTTTTAAAGATTTTATTTATTATTCATGAGAGACACGGGGGAAGAGAGAGAGAGAGAGAGAGAGAGAGAGAGAGGAACAGACATAGGCAGAGGGAGAAGCAGGCTCCATGCAGGGAACTTGACGTGGAACTCCATCCCGTGACTCCAGGATCACACCCTGGGCTGAAGGCGGCGCTAAACCGCTGAGCCACCCGGGCTGCCCCATATATTAATTTTTTACACAAAATTTAAATTTATAAAGATCATAGAGTGTTCAAATTTATTTAACTGTAATTTGAATTTCCTTGATGTGTATGTGTATTTGTGTGCATGTATATACATATATTAACCCCCAAAGTGAAATATGCTTAATATCAGTTGCTCCAAAGGAAACAATATAGGCTGATGAGTTTCCCAAACCAGGGCTTATTTAGAGGCTGTGGAATTATCTACACCTGCACATTTCTTTCTCATTTACCTTATATTCTACTCAAGGCTTTAGTAATGGCTGTAAGGAGATCCTAAAATTCAGATGAATGGGGTGGGGAGGGCAGATATATATACAGATAACCAACCAGCATAATACTATGGTTGAAAGCAACTGGTATAACACTGTTCTAATTATGTGTTGGTAGATGTTTAACAACTGGCTTGATAGGGGGAAAATCCTGATTGATAGCTTTTTCTGATTTCTGTGGTGTTAACACTCCTACATTGTCCAATTTAGAGCTAACAAACTGATGTCACTGAATATATAGGCAGGAAAGGATGCATAGTAGCATGCTGTCAATTAGTATTTCTACCAGACAGAGCAAAAGATGTAAATAATGTCAAAAGCATAGATAATAGTAAAATATCTAAGATATTATGAGTTTAAATATTTATTATTTTGCCTTTAATATAGTGCATTTAATTGTAATTTTATTATAATATTTAATAATGACTGCAGGAACCAGCCTGCAAAATCTCTGAAAATGTAATATAAGTTAAGCACTTGTGAGTTGAATAGGTTGGTTCTAGCACAACACTGCATTGACTCCTCTAGAAGTAGTTAAATTTTGCTGTATTTCACACAGATACCCATTCAAAGAACTACTGGGCACTAAAGTAAAGATAATTTCTTCTCCATTTGAGTGTGCATCCTCACTGCTACTCATAATAGTGAAAGTACTATTAGCAGTAATTAAGTTATTGAGGGTTTAGTATATGCTATGTGCAACTCTAACAAGTATTATGGATTTTAATATTTCATTTAAAACAGTGAGGCCTCTGAGGCTCACAGTAGTCTGTGATCCTGCCCTTATTCACACAACTTATGTGAAAGAGCTGGGCTGTATGTCCAACATTTGCCCAGTAGCAAAACCTACCCTCTTCAACAGGATCCTCTAGTGCATATAT
Organism: Canis lupus baileyi; assembly: GCF_048164855.1. Classification (NCBI taxonomy): domain Eukaryota; kingdom Metazoa; phylum Chordata; class Mammalia; order Carnivora; family Canidae; genus Canis; species Canis lupus. The sequence continues at coordinate 9,787,161 of NC_132876.1, forward strand.
GTAAACATGTTGAATCATATGTAATTGCTAGCAGGTTTGACTTCTAAAAGGCAATTGTCATTGTGTTTAATTTAATGTAGATATGGATACAGATACAGACAGAGGCATAGACATAGTATTGAAATAAAGTGCTTTCTTTCACCTGCCTGCTCAGGTTGACATGCTTGTTTAGCACTGTTAGGAGTTAGCAGAATGGAATGGGTAGATATCTAGGGATCAGAAGCATTGTGTGCTGTAGCAAGAGCACTGTGCATCGTGTCAGAAGATTGTGGCCCCATCCCTTACTAGCTGTGTTTAACAGGGACAGAAAACTTGCTTTACTTAACTCCTACAGTTTTTTTTTGGGGGGGGGAGGTTAATGTAAAAGTACTTTAGGCATTACTGATCTAAGAAATTATTTTTATGAGAATGGTAATATTTTTTGCATAGGTAACAAAGTTCATCCTGCATACCTATGGATGAAAAAATAGCAATAGCACTCACTACAAAAGGTGTGCCCCATTATTTTTCAATAATTGCATTTTATATTGTTTGCACTCCCTAGCCTTTTAATAATACTGACAGCAAAAATAGAAATGGGTTTAACTTTTGTACACCGACTATGCATCAGACTGTCTGGACCCTTTACTTATGTTAACCCATGCAATCCTCACAACAGTCTTGTGAAGTATACATCATTATTTTCAGTTTAATGTGAGTCTCATAAGTAGTTAATAAATGGTGGATCCAGGACTAGGAGTACAGTCTGCTTTTCTTGCTGGAGCTTTTGTCTTCCAGCTAAACTCCTTCCACCTAAAGGGCAGAATTATGTCTCATAACTTCCTGTATTCATCTGCATGGTGAATGGCATTGTAGTCGAGATCTCAACAACCATTTGAAATGAATAGTTGAAACAATATTTTTTTAAACTTTGTAAAATTTAAATTCCATGTAGAGTTCTACATAGAACTTAAATATGTTGGATTGAAACAGTGTTAAACAGCTAGTTGAGTCTGGAATTATTTTCTTTTTCTTTTTTTATTTTATAGATTTATTTTTTATTGGTGTTCAATTTGCCAACATATAGAATAACACTCAGTGCTCATCTCGTCAAGTGCTTACCTCAGTGCCCTTCACCCAGTCACCCCCACCTCCCGCCCACCTCCCCTTCCACCACCCCTAGTTCGTTTCCCAGAGTTAGGAGTCTTTCATGTTCTGTCTCCCTTTCTGATATTTCCCACTTATTTTTTTCTCCTTTCCCCTTTATTCCCTTTCACTACTTTTTATATTCCCCAAACGAATGAGACCATATAATGTTTGTCCTTCTCTGATTGACTTATTTCACTCAGCATAATAACCCTCCAGTTCCATCCACGTCGAAGCAAATTGTGGGTATTTGTCGTTTCTGATGGCTGAGGAATAGTCTGGAATTATTTTCAACTTTACTACCTGAATCAGAAAAGGAGGGGCATATTTCCTATATTTCTGGGCTTGAAAGCAGATTCCCGTGTGGTAGAGAACTCTGAAAGGCCCTTTGGAAATCTTAAATTTCATTAATAATACTTTAGATGAATTCCTTTACTACAAGCACCCTAAGCATTCATAAAAGGGGAGTGTAATTAATACCACTGGCTATATTAATTGATATCTTTTTCAGCAGAATTTGTAAAGATACTCCATTTGGGATCTGGACGTGTGCTCAGGATTTGTTACTGGGTTATGTAGAATGTATAACTGATCAGAAAATGGACTGAAGTGATTCTAATTCATAATTCTCTGATGCTGTTAACATCCTCAGGAGGAAATATTAATGATGAAATGACAATGTGATAGAGAAATCAATGGCCTCTGTGTTGAAGACCAGATTTATAACATGAATGATACTTCCTGGTTGGGTGACTTTATTGAGTTACCTCACCTCCGTAAACCTCAGGTGTTGTCATCTATAAAGTAGAGATTATAATACCTTCATCATAGTGTTGTTGTGAGGACGAATTGGGTTAACATGTATACAAAAGTGCCTAGCACACAAATAGTTGCCATATATATATACTGACTGCTTCTAGTATAAGATATTTTGTCATATTTGGTTTTTAATCATGCTCATATCTTGTCAGAGTCAAAGAAGGTGCAGCACAATGTGGATTTTAAACTTCTTCGGGTTGTCTCTTTAGTGTGCTTTGTTCAATAACAAATTGTCACCTTGTACTTTCTTTGTTAAGATAAGTCAGTTCTGTGCCAATACAAACAGTCAAATTTCTAAACTCTTCAATCACCTTTGCTGTTAGTCCTGTAGGGCTACAGTACTTGCCAAATCTGAAATGCAAAGTTAATTCATAATACTAATGTCCTGTCACCCATAACTTTCTGAGCCTTTCAATGTATGTCAGTTATATTCCTAATTCCTGGGTTGAAAGCTCTTTAAATATTAATGGGGTATAGTATAAAATAGACTTCATTATAGTGCAAGTTAATTATCTACCCCTAAATTGTATTCCAGATGCATTCATTCAACAAGTATTTTTTGAGTACCTGTTATATGCTAGGCCCTGTTCTAGACTGAGAATTCAGCAGAAAACAAGAAAGATCAAGTTTCTGCTTCTACTAAGCTGACATTCTAGTGGAAATAGTCAGATAGCAAACAAAAAATAAGTAAATTTATACCATATGTTAGATGATAGGTACTGTGGAGAACAGTAAACAAGTGCTGTATAAAGAAATGCTGGCATGAAGAGTAGAGAGTTAAGATTTTCTAGAGAATGGTCATTTAAGACCTCATTAAGAATGTGTGATTTTAGCAAAGAGTAGAAGGAGACAATGTGAAGGGAGTTAATGTTAACTGATCAATTACTTCATCAGGTTCTGTGCTAAATTAATTAGATCGATTCTCTTATTTAGTCTTCACAACCACCAATAAAGTAAATCTTTTTGTAAACATTTTACAGTTGAAGGAACAGAAGGTCAAAGAAATTATGTAACTTTTAAAGGCCACACTATTAATCGCTGTTTCTCAAATTTCAAGAGAGATACTTTAGGTTTTTAATTTGGTCTCCTGAAGCTTCTTTTTCTAGGCTTGAAGTAAAAGGAATAGTGCCCCTTCAACATTTTTCTCCTTCTGAGTACAGCAGCAATCTCTTATAGCCAGCAAAAATCATTCACAAGTCCTTCCTTTATCTCTCTTCACTTGCACTTTTAATATCTCTCTTTGGGCTTTCAAACTTTCTAGTAGGTAGTGTGTTGATCTACTCAGATCCCCTCGTCAGTGCCAGTGCTGGAAATATCTTTAGCCGATGGCTCACAACTGGGACCCTCAAAGGGCATTGCTTTCTCATCCAAGATTACCAGGTGGTCTGTGGACAATGGCTGGCTGATGTGAGGGTTCAAAGAGCCAACCCCATTTCTTTAATTTGGTACAACTTTGAAAAGCTGGCATTCCAAGCTCTAGAGATTTCTGGAATATTCTCTAAGGCCTTATTTACAAAGAAGTGGAGATAAGCTTCCCTGTCTGTTCAGCCCTGCCTCCTTACTGTCCGACAAGGACATCTCCCTAGAATACTCCCAATGAACCCTGTGCATATAACCACCCATCTCACAGTCTATTTCCAGGAAATCTGACCTAAAATTAATCTCTAACTGGTTCTAAAGATTTTACATTGTGAAAGTCTGCTTTTTATTCTGGCACCTGGCTTTGAAATTCCATGTCTATTGTACTGTGGCAACTCAGTTCAAACTTCCAATTTAAAATACTGTTATAGGTGAAGTGTGATCTGAACAAATTTAACATGGATCAAAGTAGTTCAGTACAGTTTGAGTGAAGTGTATCAATGGGCTCTGATGAAAAATAAATCTGAAGAAGTAGGCACTGACTTTTTTAATTTGACCAGATCATGACATTCCTTATGGATTATTTTCTTTAGGAAACAAGGAGCCTTTGAATAGGTTTTAAGCAGGAGAATAACAATATCAGATACACACTTTAAACAGACGTCTCTGGTACAATGTAAAGAAAGGATTGGAGGCATGTCGATAAGACTAGAGGCAAAGGGACCAATTAGAAGACTAATTTAGATAACACTTGGTAAAGATATTGAAGGGGAGCAGAATTTGTCACCACAAAATATGCTTCTTGGTATAAATATTATCTTGAGCTGGCTATTTAAAAAAAAAAAAAAAACAGAAGAAATGGGAAAAGCTCTGAATACCTAGTAGAAATTACCTTTCTGTAAGACACTTGTGCATTTATGAGGAAAACCTCCATGTGTAAGAGTGTCTCCCTCCTTGTACAAGGAAAGGGAGGGTGACTCTATAATCTCTAGAAACTGTTATCCGCAGAGGAGGTAGGGACCTAAATCTGCATAACAACCTCACCCTTATTGTGCCTTTTTCAGTCACCTCTCATAACCTCTTCCACAGCCCTAGTATCTTTCACTTGTCTTCAGCTGGAGATGGTATTTTAGGTGTTGGCTTGGGCTGTTTCAAGGAATTACTCAGTTTTCCTGGGTCTCTCCCATTGATACAGAAGACACACCTATTACTAAATTTGTGTTTGTTTTTCTCTTGTCAATCTGCCTTTTATTACAGGAAGTTTCAGCTAAGAACCTAGAAGGGTAGAGAGAAAATTATTTTTCTTCCTCTGCGACATGAAATGGTGCTCCTTCAGTCTCTCTCCCCTTCCTTCCTTCTTTCCTTCTTTCTTTCCTTCTTTCTTTCCTTCTTTCCTTCTTTCTTTCCTTCCTTCCTTCTTTTTATAAATTGTAAATGTATATCACTATATTAATATTTATGTGAATCCTAAAACAAATGAAACACAGAAAACAAAAGACATAAGATAAAAAAATAAATAGAAATAGAATTTCTATTATTTTCTTCCAACAACTCAATGAATGATATTTATTTAACTTATCTTGGAATGCTCCTTTAGTTAAAAATATTGGATGAGGAATAAGTGGAATGATTTTCTTCTCCTATTACTGCAAAGAGATTTTTATTATCATTTCCTGCCATTATCATCCCATTTAACCTATAACATAATAGCTTTCATCAATTCTTAAAATGGGTGTTATTCTCCACAGTTACATTATATGTTGTCACTGCATTGAAAGGGCACGCAATGAGGGATGCCTGGGTGGCTCAGTGGTTGAGTGTCTGCATTTGGCTCAGGTCATGATCCCAGGTTCCTGGGATCAAGTCCCGCATCAGGCTCCCTGCATGGAGCCTGCTTCTCCCTCTGCCTATGTCTCTGCCTCTCTCTCTCTCTGTGTCTCTCAGGAATAAATAAACAAAATCTTAAAAAAAGAAAGAGCATGCAATGAAGTATATTTTAGATTGATAAGGTACATAAATATACTACTGTTGGTGAGATGCTTGAGTTGTTTTCAAGTGATCACAGGTACCTACGATTTGCAATGAATGAAAACCAAGAACTTTTTCTCTTATCATCTTGGCATTCCCTCTGTTTTAAATTCTTTAGTTTTAATGTGTAAACTTTCTCAAGATCATAAACTGAAAAATGGCCTTTGAGCAGTATTTGGAAATTTATAATGAATCCAGCAGTAGCTAATTATCTTCTTAGTCTCACAGTGAAAATGAACAGCAGTAATGATATTTCCCCATTTTGAACTAGCAGCAAATCTTGGGAATCCACACCCCCAAGTGCCCTAAATCTTAACCTAGTGCTAGTTGAAAATCTGTGTTAATTATTCTAAATTTCAGGTGAAAAATGGTATTTCCTCCTCTACATGTAGCTATAGATAATTTGTTAATTAACATTTCATTATTTTCAAGTAACTCAAGGGTAGTAATAGGAAATAATACTATGTGGAATATCAGTCCATTTGAATCACACATTTTGAACACATTTTTTGCACTTTATTAGAAAAATAACGAAAAATTGTTGGAAGTATTCTGTAGAAACAGTGTGGTATTTAGGCTGAAGATGCAGAATCATTTGCTTCTTTTGTTTCTTTTTGCAAAAGAGATACGATAGCAATAAATTCATCCCAGCTCATAACAAAATTATCCATTGTAATATTTTTTTAGGCAGAAAGAAATGTGCCCTTCCTGAAAATGCTACCCTATATATGAACTATCTGATATAGTGAATAATGTTTGTGAAAAATATATCCAAACTGCTAAACTCTGTGATTCTTAGGATAGAAAAGTGGCAGACGGGATGTAGAAGGGTCTGTCTTACATCCTTTCCTACAGGAGGGCATCAAGGAAATGAAGGAATTCAGGAATGAAAGCCTCTATTGTGTTTTGCTTTTGTTTTTGAAGCAGGTAGAGTAGGGTGCTTACCTAAATAAGTCACATCAGCTCCTAACTCCCATCAGAGAGATTTTCCTAAGGGATGACCTTTTGTCACCTACTACTTTAGAAATGCTGTTTTACCCCCAGTAGGCAATTAAAGACAGATTCATCTATGACTTCATGATCCTCCCTATTACTCAATTTTATCATTCTGTTCTTTTCAAGCACTACGTGAATCTTGCTTAATGTCCATGGTACCTTCTACTACTCTCCCCTCAGTCATCTTACCATATTCTATCCCAGCTGAGACACCCTCTTTCTTCCTTTCTGTATTTCCCATTCTCTCTCTCTCTCTCTCTCTCCATCTCTACAAAATCTCTTGATTCTTTTATTGCTGATTAACTCAATTTGTCCTTAGTCTAGAATTAGCTTCCCAATGTAAATCTTATTTTGTTAATAGATGTTAACATTTGATCATTTTTTTAAAGATTTTATTTACTCATTTGAGAAAGAGCACTCACAAAAGTGGAGGGGTTGGGGAGAGGGAGAAGCAGGACCCCAGGATCATGACTTGAGCCAAACTCAGATGCCTAACCTTCTGAGCTGCCCAGATGCCCCGATTAATATTTTTAAATGAAATAAAAATATTGTAGGTAGAGCTGATCTCCTCTTTGCATCTCTCCACAGTCCAATTTCCCTTTTCCCTAACCTGCTGCAATTGTCAGCAGGAATTTGTTAAATCCTTCTAGTACTCAATTTTATACACATAACAGGAGGTGCTTCTATTTAAGATGTAAATTTTTAGCACTGGCCAGCTCTTGTTGAGTTGCTCTTCTTTACATTTCTACATTCCTTCTCACAGACATTCATGAGGTTTATTTTTAAAAATCTGAGAGATGATTGTTTTGTTTTTCTTCAGTTTGCTAGTAAGGTTGAGCATTTTGTCTTTTGTTTATTCTTGGACATTCCAATTCCCTCTTCTGCAAGATAGCCATTTTCTGTTGTGTCCCATGTATTTGATTTTCTTTAAATGAATGTCACAAATAGTTTCTCCAAGTCTACAACTTGTGTTTTAACTCTCTCTGTGCTATTTTTTGTATAGAACTTTAAAATTTTGAAATAATCAGTTCCATCAGTTTTCTTTCTTTATTTCTGCATGCTGTGTCATGCTTAAGAGATTCTTTCCTATCATAAGATCACAAAGATATCATTTATATTTTCTTCTTGTTATAGTCATATAGTTTATTTCAGGAATTTACATAGTTAAGCATTTTTATTTATTTTAGGTACGGTCTCATATTTTTAACATATGGAAAGCCAATTTCCCCACTTAGTTGGAATGCCAACCATATTGTGTACCAGTGTGTGTACAGATCTTTTCCTGGGTCATCTATTCTGATCCATTTATCAGCATAAACACTATTAAGATAACTTTGTCCTAAATCCTGATATATGGAAGAATAAGTCTTTCTCCTGGTATTGTTTTTTAACAAGGATAATTTTAAAGTTTCTTGGATTTTTTAGTCCTCAATATGAATCTTAGAATCTATCTAGTGCAAAAAATTTCTTTATAAGATTTTGATTGAAACAGCATTGAATTTATAGATTAATTTGCAGGAGAATTTTCACTTTATGATACTAGGCTCTCCCATTCTTGAATAGGGTTTATTCTCCATTTGTTCAGGATTTTTATGTTCTTTGAAAATGTTATATACTTTTCTCTTTGAAAGTATGTCTTTTTAAAGATTGTATTTATTTGAGAGTGAGAGAGAGCTTGGACATGGGGAGGGGCAGAGGGAGAAGCTGACTCCCTGCTGAGCAAGCAGGGCTCCATCCCAGGACCCTGGGATCATGACCTGAGCAGAAGGCAGACACTTAACCGACTGAACCACCCAGGTGCCCCTAAGGGTATATTTTAACATGTTTTTATCTTAACTCCAAGGAAGTTACACTAGTACAACACTGGATGTTTCTTTTCCATTGCATTTTTGAGTTGGTTATTGCTGGGGTATAGAAACACTATATTGTGTTTGTTGACTTGTGTTTAGTAACCTTGCTGGACTTTCTTGTCAGTTTATTCTTGAAAACCAACTTCTATTCTTTGGAGCCAAAATATAATGTGAAGGACGAGTTTGGAATAAAGAGAAAGAATAGCCTTATTGCTTTGCTGGATGAAGGAGGCTGTAGCAGCCCTCGTGGAGGAAGGGGCTTGGAGGTTTTATAGTTAAATACAAGCTCTAGCCTGTTTCTCCAGGAATGGTGTATGTGCTGCCAGCCTCGTTCATCATGTTTTCAGGATGGTACTGGGTTCCTAAAGTCAAAGGCTAAGAAGGGAGGAAGAGAGGTTTGCAGAAGAGAGGAAAAAGGTTACTTTAAAATAGAGATTCACAGGGCACCTTGGTGGTGCAGTCAGTTTAAGCATCTAGCTCCTGGTTTCAGCTCAGGCGGTGATCTCAGGGTCCTGAGGTCAAACCCTATGTCTGGTTCCAGGCCCAGCAGAGTCTGCTTCAGACTCTCTCTCCCTTTCTCTTTTCCCCCCTCCTTATCTATCTCTAAAATAAATAAATAAATCTTTAATAAAAAAATAAGTCACTGAAGCATTAGTGCAGCTATTTTTTGTTCAACTTCGTGCTTTTAAGCAGTTTCAGTTTCATTTGGCTGTGACTCCTGGTTTCTCACAGGAAATCCTATCATCAACAAACAAGAACAGTTTTGTCTCTCTCTTTGTTCTTTTGATTTTAATGTATCTCCTTTTTCTTAGAATGTTTCATTTAGAACTTACAGCACAATGTAGGAGTGATAGCAGGAATGCTTGTTTTGTTCCTGAATATAATAGACATGATTCTAATGTTTTACTATTAAATATGTTTTGTCTTAGGTTTTTTAATAGATATCATTTATCAGATTAAGAAAGTATTAATTGATTCCTAGTTTGTTAATAATTTCAGTCATGAATGATTAAATCTTATTGAATTGGTTTTTTTGCCATCTGTTGATATTGTTTTCTAACAGTGTGATAAATTATATAGATTTTCTTCTTTTTCCTTCTTTTCCAACTTCTAAGGTTTGATTAACGTGAGTTTTTAAAAACAGGTATCTATACCAGTGTGAGGGTGAGGGTGGGAGAAGAAGGGACTGGAGAGGAGGAGAGGAGAGGAAAGGAGCAGGGCAGAGGGGAGGGCAAGGCAGGGTAGGACAGGGAGAAAGAATTCTGCTCTATTGGTAATAAAGCGCCAGGTTCATCCCATCATGGATCTCATAGTTCACCAGACACACATGGTTCTTAAAACCACTTGTGCCACTTCTTCAGGATGATCTTGTTCCAATTGGTGCCAGTTTGGGCTGTGATCTTGGGGAGCTTCTTAAGGTTCCTGATGGTGTTATCACTGTTGCACTTAATGTGGTCCTTCTTCCCTAGATGGTTGTTGCAAACAACCTCGATCATCTTGTCTGGAGCTCAAAATGCCTGGAACCCACCAATGCCACAACCTCCTCACTTGAGGGTGGAGCCCGGGTCAGCACATAGATTTTCTGATATTGATGCATCCTTATATTCCTAAGATAAAACATCCTTGATCATTATGTTTATGTACATGTGTGCATGCATGTGCACACATAGCTGGATTAAATATGATAATATATTTAGGATTTTTATTTTATGCTATATACTTATGTTGATGATGAAAAAAAAGTCCTCTTTCCTTCAAGGTTCTTCTAGCTAGTCTAAGAATAAAGTTGACATGAGGCAGATTAATAGGAAGAAATTAAACAAAAGCTTAATTACATGTATACCACCTATATACATTGGAGAGACCCAGGAAAACTAACTCCTCCAAATGGTTGAAGCCATTGCTTTAAATACCCTCTCCAGGCAAAGATAAATGGTGATGGCAGGGGTGGGGAATCACTTATAGACGGTTACCAGGAAGAGCACAGTAAACAAAAGTAAGGTGGTTATGCAGATTTAAGTCCATGCCTTCTCCACTAGTAACAGTGTCTATAGGTTTATAGTCATTCTCCATTTCCTAGCACTGAGGGGGACACTCTTAGAAATGAAAAATTTCCTCATACGTGTAAATGTCTTTTATAAAAGGGTAACTAGGGGTGCCTGGGTGGCTCAGTTGGTTAAGCATCCAACTTTTGATCTCAGCTCAGGTCATGATCTCAGTGTTGTGGGAATGAACCCTGCGTCGGGCTCCATGCTCAGCACAGAGTCTGCTTGAGACTCTCTATCCCTCTGCCCCTCCTACTGCTCTCTCTTTGTCTGTCTCTCAAATCAATCAATCAATCAATCAATCAATCAATCTTTTTTTTTTTTAAAAGGTGGCTAGCGTCTACTTGGTTTTCAAAGTTTCTATTGTGTCCACGGTTTCTTAAAAATAACCACCTTAGAATAATCGATATCCCAAAGAGGCATATTTTGGGGTGGCAAAATTTGCTCCTCTACATTTATTTTTATACTTCTCTTATTTGGTACAAAGGTTATACTCGTTTCATCAAATTTGTTGAATAGCTTTCTCTCTTTTTTGTTCCTGGAAATAATTTGTATTATATAAAGGCTATCAGTTGTTTAAATATTTGGTGAAATTTGTAAAGTTTCTTGGCATTCATATCTTTTTTATTGGGATGGAGTTAGAAATTGACTACCAGTTCAATTTTATTAGTGAGTGTAGATTTGTTTGTTTAAATATATTTTAATCATTAATAACTCTCAAAAATTTTGTTAAAATACTATTGTTTCTATTCTCTTATTATTTTAAAAATTTGTAATTATGTGAATTTTTCCCCTAATTCAGTTGCATTTTCCTATTATTTTTCTTGATCTGTTTTGTTACTTTTTAAATTTTTGTTGGTCTTTTCAGAGAACTTGTCTTTGGATTTATTGACCTTCTCTATTTTCCTTTGTGTATGTCTTCTGGCATCTAGTTTTGCTGATATAATTCAGCCTAATAATTGTCATTTTGTTTTAGTTATACTTTTTTTTGTTTTTTGTTTTAAGATTTATTTATTTTGGAGTATGTGAGCAGAGGGAAGGGCAGAGGAAGAGAGAAAGAGAAAGGGAGAGAAGCAGACACCCCACTGAGCATGGAACCTGACACAGGGCTCCATTTCATCACTCTGAGATCATGACCTGAGTCAAAATCAAGAGTCAGAAGCTTAACCAACTGAGCCACCCAGGCACTCCTAATCTGTCTCTTTTCTTTGGTGACTTTTCAGATTTGTGTTTGTCCTTTATGTTTTTAAATTTTTCTACAGTGTACCTTACCTATATGTGCCCTCGATTCTGGGAACAAAATGTCGAATATCATCTCTTACTCATTTTGTCTAACATTAAGGTACAGAGCAGGATAGTTGACTTATAAATCAATCATTCATCCAGTTACCCAACATCTATCATCTGGTAACTAACTGTTCATGCTCTTACTCCCCCACTACTTGGTCTCTGTTGTCTGACCCAAGGGAAGATATAGGAGCTGGCTGAGGCTACACTGTTGTGGAACTAGTGTGTCCTTTCTAAATGTCCCCAAATTCCCCAAGTTAGCCTTGTCTTCTACATCACTACCTGTGTGTTCTCTTAATCAGCAGAGTCTATTATGAAATGTCTGGCTTTCTACACGTGAGGCAAAAAAGAGATATTTTCATTTTTCTAAACTTTTAATGACCCACCAGTGCCATTATTAATAATTTTTCTGCCAGTGCCCTAGGCTATCATCTTGATGGCAAAAATCAAGGGTTTGTCTACTTGGTGGCAAAATCCAGGATGTGTCCATATGATGAGGAACCAAGTTCCCTTTGACTTGGTGACTTGTACTTAGTGAGAATACATAGGCATGCTATACCACCTGGCTTCCCAAAAGTCTGCAAAGTGGCTATGAGGACTTCTGCCAAAATCTGTGCTAAATGGTGTCTGAGTTTAAATTTCCTGGGGCAGTCTCCTCTGTTACAGGATCTCTAGCATCTGTGTAAATGCAGATGATTTTTTCACCAGCACTCTGATGTGTATTTAAGAAGCCTGCCTAGTATGCACCCTGGTTCTCAGCAAGAAGAAAACCATCTTTTAAAGCATGCAAAGATTCAGCCAAAGTCACTTGTGTGCTTTCAGAACCCAAGTGCCTTTAGGTATTCCATCAGGTTTTGTAGTTTCTTGGCCTCAGATGCCTACAATTGTTACAGCGTTTTCTGTGTCTACCCCGAGCAAGATCCAAAAATCCTTTTCTCCCTGGATAGAATTTACATTGTTGCAAATATCATCAAGTTTGGGCAGGTTATCACTACCATAGCAAGCAAAATATTCTGTCTAAATTAAATAGTATGTGTCTTGAGCAGCACATCCAGGCAAGGGGCAATTAGGGATCTTTTATAACTCAGGACTTGCCAACATCGGCTGTGATATACTACTCCCTCTCAGGAAAGAATTTCCTATTATGTTTTGTTTCTGGTTTTAAAGTTTAAGATCTAATGTAGGGCCTTAAACATGAAAATTCATACCCTTTCCCTTTCTACCTATTCTCCTGGGAACTGCACAGAAGCTAAGATTGAGTATGAAGGCATACATTCTCTTCTCCTTAGGATCCCTTCTAAAGATCAACCTGCTGGGGGAGTGGTTCATCCTTAAATGTCAGGCTTCATGCTCTCTCAGACCACTATCATAGACAGAAGTAGCAGCGACTTCTGAGGGGCCACATTCATTTCTTTCTCTTTTTTGCCACATTCATTTCTGCATACCAGCTCACCAACAATCATAGCCATGGTCTCAAATTTACCTTCCTCAATTCTATGGGCCATAATGAGGTAGGCGGTGATGAACATGGACACACATTCTTTGAAGTCCAAGGAGAGACTCTCTCCATGAAGCAAGTTTAAATTTCAATAGAAAAGCTCAGTTGTGGAACGTATACCACATTCTTTGTTTCTTTCAATTAATGTTTGCTTAATTTACAGCCTCCATCCTGCCAGCCAGGAAGGGAAGCCCATTTCAGTCATTCCTGGGGCCCACACCAATCAGGGTAGCTCAGAGGTCCTGAGGTCTTATATTAAAGCACCAATCCCTCTGATCATTAATCATTATCTGGGTATCTGAAATCTCTACACTCATAATTGCTGCTACTAATGATCAGTCTACAGATCATTAGTAGCATGATGTAAGAGTGGAACTAAGAGTATGTAGATGGGCAGGAAGGAGTCTTTGGGTGTACAAACACTTTTTAGAGATTAATTATGTTATGGTTCCTTTCTTGATCCTAATCTAGGTAAAGAATGTAGTTCTAAACTAGATAAAGAATAACAGAAATCTGGGTTGATGACTTGCTGTGTGTGCAACTGCTTCCTAGTGGACTAGAAGCCGAGGGTGGGTGATGGTCCAGTGAGGCCAAAGAAAAGACCCAGAGACAGTCATTGAGACATAAGTTTATTGGGGAAATTTACATACAAGGAGTCCAGGAGCAGCAGACTGGAGAGAGCCTCCCCAGCTGAGTTCTCTGTGCAGCAAGCTTCTATAGCATAGCAACTTAACCTAGCAACTGTCAGTGGCCCTTCCCCTCCTTCCATGGCTAGTGTTTCCAAGGATATCAAGGCCTGTCACCTAGACATTCTATGTTATAAGGGAGACAGTCCAGGTTGGCCACCCCAGGGTCCCTGACCTTGAACACTGAGCTACATGTTTTTCTGCACATTCTGCTTAATGGGAGTATAGATGAAGGAAGGGATTTCTAGATTCTCAAGATAGTAATTAACAGAGGCATTCGGAGTATGATAGCTGTCCAGCGTGTAGCATACACTGTGGCATGCCCATGTGCAGCCTCAACAATATAAAGGCCCAAATACTCAGTTGTAAAAAGTTTGGAATGAGCACCCATAAACTGTAGAGATGTATTTGAAGCTCACATGTTCCAGATAGAAATCTGACATCTGGAAAGGGCCTATCAGGACATTCAAAAAATGGAAGGATTTAAAGTACAGTTAAAATAGACAAGTTTAAATATCGAAAGTACTAATGCCATACTTATATTTCTCAAACTATTACAGAATAATGCTTCTAAAAATATCTACATTTTAATTCAGGGAAATGCTTCCACAGAATAATTGAAATCATTCTTACAGCTCCTAAAATGGATATAAGCAGCCAAACAAGAATTGGGCAGAGATGGCGTATTAGAAATACAGTGTGATTTAGGGAACACAGACCATAAATATTTGATTTTTATTCTGCAGTTTAAGCCTTTTCCTGGTTAAGTTGTTTGTTTTTGCAATAATCATATTGCTTAAATCAGGAGGGGTTGGTAAATGTTTTCTGTCAATGGCCAGATAGTAAATATTTTACCCTTCGTAGGACACAAATAAGTGTGTCACATATTCTTCTTTGTGTGTTGTTAACATCCTATAAAAATGCAAAAAAAAATTTCTTAGATCATGAGCTGTATAAAAAGAGGCTAGGAGTTGATTGGCCAACTGGCTGTAATTTGTTGACCCCTGGTTCAAAATAATGCTCACTGGCTCTCCAAGTGTGATTCCCAAAGGAGTCTCTTTAGTGTCCTTTGGGAATTTGAGAGAAATGCAAGTTCATGCCCCAGACTGACATGACCAAAATTCAAGCATTCTTTAGTTTAACCAACTGTCCAGGTAATCCTGATGTTCCCTCGATTTTCAAACTGCTGATTTAGATTCAAGCAACAGCCCTTTGGCCAGGTATTCTGTTAGATTTTAGAGATAGGAAGATGAATAAAATCAATGTTTATCTGCTAATAACAATTTATCAAGGAATAATTTCCTGCCTAAGGAATGTAGCAGATTCAAGATTCACACTGAAGACATTTGGCACAAATCTTGATTCACTCCATGTTACCACTCAATGTTACCATACTGCCTGTCTGAGAACAGATATTTCCCTGAAGGTAACTTTTCCTCAGTGGTGATCATTTTCCTAATTTCTTGTTGTATTAGGGTTATGGGCTAGAGAGATAGCAACAAAAACCTGAAAGGACAGGTTTCTTCTCCCATGTCTTCCCCATGTCTTCCCACTTGCCTTTCTCACATTTGGGGTGCTGTGACACCAGTCTACCTTAAGATCCCTCCAGGTTCAGGGACCAATTCTGACTTTTGTGCCTGGAACTTAAAGAGCTGAAGTAAGTATCTGAGTGGTTTTGCTTCAGCTGTAGTTCCTTCTCCCACCAACAAGCTATAGTTCTAACAACCATGTTTCCTCTCATGCTGAATTTCTGGTACCTGAGTATTTTTGCTTCCCATGTTACTTCCTGAATTATTTACTTCTTCATGGCCACCCTTATCACTGTAGCTTTTCTTTTTCTTTTTTCTTTTTCTCAGTTCCCTTATCCCTGGCCAGTCATATCAAGAAGTCTGAACATGAGAATTTTAGCTGAAATGTTTGCTGAAGCTAAGAAACAACCCTCAGCACCTGTGATACCTGGAGAATGAAAACTGTACAGTCATGAAAAGTTGCAGCATTACTAGAGCGGCCTGGGTTCACTGGAATTTTATTACCCCAGGTATATAAAAGGTTTAATTGTTTTTATTTTAGTTAAATTTAGTTAATTAACATATAGTATATTATTGGTTTCAGAGGTAGAGGTCAGTGATTCATCAGTTGCATATTAAAATCTAGTGCCCATTACATCACATGCCGTCCTTAATGCCCATCACCCAGTTACCCCATCCCCTCACCCACCTCCCCTCAGCTTGTTTCCTATGATAAGAGTCTCATGGTTTGTCTCCCTAATTTCAACTTGTTTTATTTTTCCCTCCCTTTCTCTATGCTCCTCTGTTTTGTTTCTTAAATTCCACGTATGAGTGAAATCATATGATCATAGTCTTTCTCTGATTTATTTCACTTAGCATAATACCCTCTAGTTCCATTCATGCTGTTGTAAATGGCAAGATTTTATTCTTATTGACGGATGAGTAACATTCCATTGTATATATATACTGCATTTTCTTTATCCATTCATCTGTCGATAGACATCTGGACTCTTTCCATAGTTTGGTATTTTGGACATTGCTTCTCTAAACATTGGAGTGCAGGTGCCCCTTCAGATCACTATGTTTGGATCCTTTGGATAAATACCCAGTAGTGCAATTGCTGGGTCATAGAGTAGTTCTATTTTTAACTTCTTGAGGCACCTCCATACTGTTTTTCACACTAGCTGCATTCCCACCAGCAGTGTAAGAGAATTCCCCTTTCTCCATATCCTTGCCAATATCCTTGTTTCCTGACTTGTTATCTTTGGTATGTAAAAGATTTAAATCTGCTATAATAGGTCTAGCTCTAGCTCCCTTATCTCCCAACATTGCTTTCTTTCCTTATTTTGTCCTTTCAGGTTTTTGTTGCTATCTCTCTAGCCCATAACCCTAATACAACCAATGCAGGACTTTCAAGCAACAGTTCTTGATAGTTAGCAATATAAGATTGTACAAACATTCTTGAGTACGAGGCATGAATACTGGAACAATCTCCAACTGTTCCAAACTTAAGTCTTAGAGATGAAAACTGTTACCTGAGCCATTTAGAGATGAAAACTGTTACCTGAGCCAAAACACAAGAACATCTCTCTCTCTCTCTCTCTCTCTCTCACCCTATAAAAATATAATCCTGTTTTGACAGGTGTGTTAGATGAGTTACCTGATTTTCAGGTACTTCCTGATGTAAATCAGCTCGTTATGCCTTTTACTTCTATTTGAGTCACTTGAACTTTTTTCCCCTCAGCAGGCATTTACCAGTGCTACGTAGGGAAAAAAATCAGTAATTTCCAAAATTAATGTAAATACTCTGTTATTAATCTAATGTTAAATAATAAAATTAGTAATGCATTAAACAATTAACATTTTGTTATGTATTTGAGAGATAGTTCCTAAATGATATTGGCGTGAAATAATCACATTTATGTTCCCTTTTACTAGCACCGCTGATTCACAGAACTATATGCACTCAGTATGAAGTGTGAGAGAGGGCAAAATGACATCCACTTCAAAATGCTTATTTCCTTGAGTCAGCATGACATAATAGATGTCACTTACTGTGTTTTAGAACCCTCTCATTTCCTACATGCCTCTTAAGGTGTAATCAGCTCGCCATGCTGAGTGTGAGTCAAGGATTTAAAAATAGGCATGTTGTATAATATTGCCCCTAAATGCAAGGCAACTCCTCCATCAGGTATTCAGCCAAAGAAATAGGGAACTGTTTCAGTAAGGGAGAAAGAGATGTCTGTGATTTGGGCCTTATTAGCTTGCTTTAGAACTTAACTTCTGCCATAAGATGAAGTCTACTGTCTATCTGGTACTGAATGCTAATTCATGTTCTCATTGTGGAATGATGCCTAGCAAATCCACTATTCAGCCTATGATGAACTTTTCCATTTAGAAACCTATATTCATACTGACTAAGTAAAGTCAGGCTTTACTTAGGTCTAGAACTTAGCATATGAATATGTCCAAACATGGTTTCTAGATAGGAAATGCAGGGTCTGTAAAATCTAAAACTATTTGCCTTTTCTTAGTGATGATTACAACCATGGAATGAAGGAAAATCTCTTTTGTAAAAAAGCAGTTTGCACAGAATATCAGTCAACTATTTTTTTTTTACCTAGTTGGTTATCAAGTCAAGAAAACAAAACAATAATATCCAATACTGAATATCCAATACTGGCAAAGCATGAAGAAATCAGTACTCTTATATACTGTTGCTGGAAATACAGATTGACACAACCTTTCTTTGAGAACTGTTTGATAGTATCAGCAATTCACATATAGAAACCCTTTGATGTACCATTTCTATTTCTCTAATTTTTTCCTACAGAAACACTGATTCATGTGCTCAAAAATGTATGGACAGAGATTTCTATTGCAGTAATGTTTATAATAGTAAAAATTTTGGAAACAAAAATGCTCAGATAGAAGAATGACTAAATAAGTTATATCCATTCTGTAACATTCAATGCATAATGAAAAAACAAAATGAAGTGGATCAATGTATACTGATATAGACAGATGCACAGGATCATGGTTAAATGCAAAAACAAGCTTCAGAATCCTGTGGAGTGCTGTACAATTTCCTCCCCAAACTGTTTGCTTTCTATTATCTTCTCAAGTTATTACTTTATTCTTAGGTTTTATACAATTCACATTTGGATCACTTTTATGTTATAATTCTGTCTCTCAGGAGAATTAAAACAGCTGTTACAGAAAAACACTAAACCCTGGCAAATTATCTCAATGAAAAGGAAAAAATCCGTAAGTTTTCTTTTTGGGGAATATAATTTTAAAAGTGAACTTTTTGAAATAAAATAAATAAATAGCAAAAGTAACACAACGAAACCCCTCAAATGAAGTAGGTCAGCAATATAGAGAGTTATAAAGGAAAATACCCTTGACCTTATCCAAAATCCAAATTCTCTCCATAGAGAACCTTAAAACATATGGGTTTGGAGTATTCCAGATTTCTTCTGAGGCATCCACTTACACATACCTACATCTGATAACTACAGTTCTCTCGGACTAAGTATTCTTTTTTCCCATTTTAAACAAAAATGACTGTATGACACACGAATTCTGAGGGATTAGTACATATTCTCCTCAGAGAGGTCCAATGGTTTTCACCTCGCATCACTACTCCATATTCAAATTCTTGGGAAAAGACAGATCAATGGGGCACATGTTCTCCCCTTCTAGGAGATAGCAGACCACCTTTATTGATCATTCCACCAAGACTTTCTGAAATGATAGAGGGGTACTTCTCCAAAAGAAAATTGAAATGTCAAAAGGTGATAAAATAAACATCAGAGGGGCAACAACAACAGAAGGCTACATCTCTGTACTAGACTGGCTCAATGGAATGGGGAGAATATACAAGGAATGAAATATAGACTATAAGAGAAAAGGGGGTGCCTGGGTGGCTCAGTTGGTCAAGCATCAGACTCTTGATCTCAGGGTCGTGAGTTCAAGCCCCTCATAGGGCTCCATGCTGGGTGTGGAGCCTACTTAAAAAAAAGAGAGAGGAGGATATGAAGTATTGTGGTACAAACATGAGGGGGCAACTAACTTTACCTGGAAATTTAGAGAAATCTTAATGTGGCTTAAGGGATGAGTAAGACTTTTCCAGTCAGTGAATGGAATTCCAGTTACTGAAGCATGGAAATAAAGTAAAATGGGGGTTATGCAGAATTTACCCTTTCTTCAAAGTCCAAATCAATCCCCATAAATTGCTTGATGTTATCTTATTTTCTAACTACTTATCATATGACTTCCTTATTTAGAATTTCATCAAATAACATGTTACATTTATCCTAAAGCCTTTCATGTGCATGTGCCATGTTTTGGTATTAAACATAAATAGATGTTTCATTTGTTATAAAAACTAAGATAATTTAAGAGATGGAATATTCCAGTCTATAAATGATCTAATACATGTAAGACTTGAATTGCCACTGGTGTTATGAATTTGACCTCTTCCTTTTATGGATAACATTACTTTGAGGTTAAGAACAGGGACCTCTCTGATTAATTTTGTAGCCCTTCAATTAATATTTCACTGTTTTATGACCTGATTTTGTGGAAATGTTAAATTGTTGATACAGTTGGTTAGTTTGTAGCTTTTTCCAGAATTGCCAGGGGAGAAGGACTTGGTTGATGAAAGTATCAGTGTCTCAACTACAGTATGATGAATTTTATTTCAATCATCTTTCCATCTCTGACCTAAGAAAATAATATTGTGTCACTTCTGATGTCCTTGAGGCTTTTGAACAACTGTACGTTGCTTGTGGAGAGAAATTTGACATCTGAGAGTAGGGCAGGTAAATGGAAAGGAAAGAATATATACAGAAGCCCAATTTAGTTCTGTATCCCTTGACCTAATCGCAGAAAGAGGGGTAATGAGGTTCAAAACAGACACTAATAAATCCTATAGCTAATGGTAACATTTTCCAAGGCATTTTGGCTGATTTTTGACAGAGTTTTTAATATTTTTTTGGATTTTTAAAGACTTTATTTATTTATTTGAGAGAGAGCGTGCACAAGCAGGGGGAGGGGCAGAGGGAGAAGCAGGCTCTCTGCATAGCAGGAAGCCCCATGTGGGGATGGGAGTGGGTTTGATCCCAGGACTCTGGGATCATGACTTGAGCTGAAGGCAGACTCTTAACCTGCTTAACTGCCTGAACCACTCAGGTGCCCCTTGACAGAAGTTTTAAAGGGAAAAATAATAGTATCAATTATATGTTTATAATTTTTAGAGTAATTTAATCTTTCTAATAGAAGGATAGTATATGTCAGGGACTAAATGTTCGTTTTCTTCAAATTCATATGTGATGGCATTTACAGAGAGGTCTCTGAGAGGTAATTAAGTTTAGATAAGGCCATGTGAGTGAAACCCTTGAGTGCCTTTATAATAAGAGGAAAAGAGAGGAGAACTCTCTCCCCTGTGTGAAGATACAGCAGGAAAGCAGCCATCTGTGATCCAGGAAAAGGGCCCTCATCAGAATCCGACCATCCTATGACCAGTGCTGTACACTATGATCAGGGACTTCCAGCCTCCAGAGCTATGAGAAATAGGTATCTGTTATTTAAGCCACCTAGTTTGTGGTATTTTGTTATAGGAACCCGAAATGACTAAGATGTCATATCAGGGTATAAAATGTAAGCTTTTCTCATAAAAAGTTTATTTCAAATATTTGCACATAGGGTTTGAGTAAAAATATCAGGACTTTGATTTCAGCTCCAATATGTAAAGTACATCAAGTTGCCATTCCATCCTAATAATAATAATAATAATAATAATAATGATAATAAAGCTGAACATACTTAAAATCAACAAAATTTCTTGGAACTATCACAGAACTGAGATATCTAGGCAAACTGCTGTCCTGAAATCTGGAGGGACAAGATGAATCCAAAGAGTCATAGCTAATGTTTTCTTATACTGGAGCAAGCCACTGTAGCAATTAAATAGTCAGTTTGACAAGTTTCTGGAGGCTGAGTGTGGACTAGTTTGAGAATGAGAAACTCCTATGGGCCAGTCTTAGGGTACCCCCCTCAACTTTTGTGGTTTTAATTCTCACCATGTTCTCATGATGTATTAGTTTCCTCAGGCTGCCATAACAAAAGACCACAGCCTGGGGTAGCTTACACAACAGAAATTCATTTTCTCATGGTTCTGGAGTCTAGGAGTCCAAGATCAAGGTGGTAGCATGTTTGATTCTCTTAAGGTCTCTCTCTTTGGTTTGTAGATGGCTGTCTTCTTGCTGTATCCTTATATTGCCTTTCCTCTGTGTCCATGTACCCCTGCTATATCTTTGTGTCTCCCAACCACTTCTTATAAGGACACCAGTTAAATTGGATTAGGGCCCACCCTAATGGCTTCATTTGAACTTAATAAACTTTTTAAAGGCCCTATCTCCAAATACAGTCACATTGTGAAGTACTGTGTTAGGGATTCAACATAGGAATTTTGGAGGGGACACACTTCAGCCCATAACACATGGTAAACAGCCAAGAAAGATAACCTTAAGCCCTGGCAGGAAGAGGGAGGAAAGTAACTGTTTTGAGATAGATCTATAACAGAAGTCAATTATGCAGGGGCAAATGTTACCTGTCCCATATCCCACCTTAGGAAAGGGAATTTTCTCCACTCTAGCCCTCTCTAGCCTTCTGGTATCTGAAGGGATTAAGGCGGGGATGGTAGCTAAGAAATATTTGCAGAAATTATAGCCCAGGGACACAGGATCTCTCAATGACTGAGACTTAATCATAAGATTATAGAATGCTTCCCCTCCTCAACATTTTAACACTATGCCAACAGGGTTCCAGCATAATAACTGTGATTTTAATGGTGAAAGAGCTGCAAAATGCAGACACTTTTTTGAGGAGTACTTAAGGAAGTCAAAAGTCAACAGAGGAGACAAAAACAAGAACAATAGAAGAATTTGAAGACCTGGAATCTACATCTATAGGAAACTTTAAGCATAGCCTAACTCCTGGCCAGAATAACATAATGCTTCACACTAAAGGCCTTTTTACCTCAGTTCCTATTCCCAATACATCATGGCCACCTTTCAACGTAAAAATTAAAAGGTACACTGGAAGGAAAAATACCACAGTCTGAAGAGACAAAACAAGCATCAGAATCAGATATAGTTAGGAATTATCATATAAGAAACTTAAATTAATTGTGATCCATATGATAAGGGTTCTAATGGCAAAAGTAGATAACATGCAAAAACAGATGCATAATATATATATACACACAGAGATGGAAATTCTAAGAAAGAATCAAAAGGAAATGCTAGAAATCACAAACACTTTAAGAGAAATGAAGAATGCCTTTGATGCTTTATCAGTAGACTG
This sequence comes from Canis lupus baileyi, assembly GCF_048164855.1. Taxonomy (NCBI): domain Eukaryota; kingdom Metazoa; phylum Chordata; class Mammalia; order Carnivora; family Canidae; genus Canis; species Canis lupus. Next base: position 9,809,733 of record NC_132876.1, read on the forward strand.
GACATAGCCAAGGAAAGAATCAGTGAAAAAAAAAAAAGAGAAAGAATCAGTGAGCTTGAAAATGTGTCAAGAGAATCTCCCCCAAACTGTAATTCAGTGATAAGAATAAAAGGAGAGAACAGAGAACCAAAAACCATAGGACATTTTCAAAGGTGTAATGTACATTTAATTGGAATACTGGGAGAAAGGAACATGTGGAAATGCAAAATGGTAGAGCCATTTTGAAAGAAATTTTGGTGGTTTCTTACAAATCTAAATATACTCTTTCATATGATTTGGCAGTCATATTTATTTGATCGAATGAGTTGAAAACTTAAGTCCACACAAAAACCTGTGTACAAATATTTATAGAAGCTTTACTCATAATTGCCAAAACGTGGATATAACCAAGATGTTCTTCAATAGGTGAATGGATTTAAAAAACTGTGGTACATTCATTAAATAGGATATTATTCAGCAATAAATTAAATGAAATATGAAGCCATGAAAAAACATAGAACAACCTTAAATGCATATTACCAAGAGAAAAAAGACAATCTTAAAAAGCTACATGCTGTATCATAGGATCATAGACCTAATGCAAAATTTGAACTTATAAAACTTTTAGAAGAAAGTTAGGAGAAAAATCTAGGTAAAATTGGTATAAAATTGGTATAAAGGGACGCCTGGGTGGCTCAGCAGTTGCACGCCTGCCTTTGGCCCAGGGCATGATCCTGGGGTCCCAGGACCGAGTCCCACATTGGGCTCCCTGCATGGAGCCTGCTTTCCTTTCTGCCTGTGTCTCTGCCTCTCTGTCTCTCTTTCATGAATAAATATAATCTTTTAAATAATTAGTATAAAAATTAGACTTTATTAAAATTGAAAAATTCTCCTCTGCAAAATACACTGTTAAGAGTATGATAGGCCAGTCACAGACAGGGAGAAAATATTTGTAAAACACATATCTGGTAAAGGACTTCTTTCCAAAATATAAAAATAATTTTTAAATCTTAGCATTAAGAAAGTAAATACCCCAGTTAAAATATGGGCCAATTCTGAACATATATCTCACCATTGAAGAAAAACTGATGGTAAATAAGCATATGAAAAGGTGCTCAAATCCTTTTTATTAGGGAATTGGCACTTAAAATAGTAATTAGATAAAAGTTCTATTATGGTTTAAATTATGTCTCCTCAAAGATATATTGAAGTTGTATCCCCCACTACTTGTGATTGTGATCTTATTTGCAAATAGGGTCTTTGCAGACTTAATCAAGTTGAGGTCATTAGGGTTGACCCTAATCCAGTATGACTTGGTGTCCTTGTTAGAAAGGAAATGTTAGGTAATGACAAAGACACCCAGGGAGAATGTGTGGCTGCGGTGGCAGAGACTGGAGTGATGGAGCTGCAAGCCAACGAATACCACAGATCAAAGCTATGAAGAGGCTAGAAAGGATTCTTCTCCTAGACTCAGAGTGCTCACAGCCAGCTGACACCTTGATTTCACACCTCCAGCCTTCAGAACTCTGAGAGAATAAATTTATGCAAACTATCCTGTTAGTGATGATTTGTTACAACCACCGCAGGAAGCTAATATGACTATAAACCTATTAGAATGGCTAAAATCCAGAAGACTGACAATACCAGTTTTTTTTATTTCAAGTTTTTATTTAAATTCCAGTTAACATAGTATCTAATATTACACTGCATGTTAACCAACTAGAATTAAAATAAAAACTTAAAAAATTAAATTCCACTTAACATACAGTATAATATTGCTTTCAAGTATAGAATTTAATGATTCATCACTTACCATACAACATCATCACAACTGCCTTTCTTAATCCCTGTCACCTATTTCATCCATCCCCCTGCCTACCTCCCCTCTGGTAACCATCAGTTTGTTCTCTCCAGTTAAGACTCTGTTTTACGATTTGCCTCTCTCTCTCTTTTGCCCCCCCCATGTTTATCTGTTTTATTTCTTAAATTCCACATATGAGTGAAATCAGGTAGTATTTGTCTTTCTCTGACTGACTTATTTTGCTTAGCAGAATACTAATACTCATGTCATTGCAAATGGCAAAATTTCATTCTTTTATGGCTGTATAATATTCCTTTTTAATACAAAAATTTTATTTTTTAAATTACATTTAATTAATTTATTTTTATATTTTATTTTATTTTTTATTTTTTAATAATAAATTTATTTTTTATTGGTGTTCATTTTGCCAACATACAGAATAACACCCAGTGCTCATCCCGTCAAGTGCCCCCCTCAGTGCCTGACACCCACTCACCCCCACCCCCCACCCTCCTCCCCTTCCACCACCCCTAGTTCGTTTCCCAGAGTTAGGAGTCTTCATGTTCTGTCTCCCTTTCTGATATTTCCTACCCATTTCTTCTCCCTTCCCTTCTATTCCCTTTCACTATTATTTATATCCCCAAATGAATGAGAACATGTAATGTTTGTCCTTCTCCGATTGACTCATTTCACTCAGCATAATGCCCTCCAGTTCCATCCACGTTGAAGCAAATGGTGGGTATTTGTCGTTTCTAATGGCTGAGGAATATTCCATTGTATACATAAACCACCTCTTCTTTATCCATTCATCATTCGATGGACACCGAGGCTCCTTCCACAGTTTGGCTATTCCTATATATACATGTATACACATATACACATATATGTGTCATACATGACATATACACACATAGATGTATACATGTTTAAATAGGAATATTATACATGTATATATAGGAATACATGTATATATGCATGTCATATGTATATATAATATATGTGTATGCATATCATATACATGTCATATATATACACACATATATGTATACATGTATATATAGGAATATTATATATACACATAGTGTATATATAATGATGAATACATACATATACACACACCACATATTCTTTGTCCGTTCATCAGTCAGTGGACATTTGGGCTCTTCCCATAATTTGGCTATTGTTGATAATGCTATAAACCTCAGGGTGCATGTATCCCCTCAAATTAGTGTTTTTGTATCCTTTGGGTAAATACCCACTAGTGTAATTACTGGAGCATGGGGTATTTCTGTTTTTAACTTTTTGAAGAAACTCCATATTGTTTTCCACAGTGGCTGTACCAGTTTACATTCCCACCAACAGTGTAAAAGGGTTCCCCTTTCTCCTCATCCTCACCAACACCTATTGTTTCCTGTGTTGTTCATTTTAGCCATTCTGTTAGATGTGAGGTGATATCTCATTGTAGTTTTGATTTATATTTCCCTGATGACAAGTGATGATGAGCATCTTTCCATATGTCTGTTGGCCATCCGTAAAAATTCTTTGGAAAAACATCTATTCAGGTCTTCTGCCCATTTTTTGATTGGATTATTTGTTTTGGGGGCATTGCATTTGATAAGTTCTTTACAATCTTTTGGATACTAACCCTTTATCAGATATGTCATTTGCAAATATCTTCTTCCATTTTGTTGCCTTTTAGTTTTGTTGTTTCCTTTGCTGTGCAGAAGCTTTTAATCTTGATAAAGTCCCAATAGCTTATTTTTGATTTAGGATTTTGATGGTTTCCTGTCTCACATTTAGGTCTTTCATCCATTTTTAATTTATTTTTGTGTATGGTGTAAGAAAGTGGTCCAGTTTCATTCCTTTGCATGGTGCTGTCCAGTTTCCCCGACACAATTTGTTGGAGAGACTGTCTTTTTTCTGTTGGATAGTCTTTCTTGCTTTGTCGAAGATTAGTTGACCATAGAGTTAAGGGTCCATTTCTGGGTTCGCTATTCTATTCCATTGATCTGTGTGTCTTCCTTTGTGCTGGTACCATAGTATCTTGATCACTACAGCTTTGTAGTACATCTTGAAGTCCAGAATTGTGATGCCTCCAGCTGTGCTTTTCTTTTTCAGCATTGCTTCTGACAATACCAATTTTTGACTAGGATGCATAGGAACAAAAACTCATTAATTGCTGGTGGGAATGAAGAATGGTACAGCCACTTTGAAAACAGTATGGTAGTTTCTTACAAAACTAAACATTTTCTTACTATATAATCCAGCAATCATGCTCCTAGGTATTTTCCCAAGTGATATGAGAACTTATGCTCATTCAAAAGTTAGCAAATGAATGCTCACAGTTGCTTTATTCATAATAGCCCCAAACTAGGAGCAATCAGGATGTCTTTCATTAGATGAATTGATAAACAGTCTGTGGTGCATCCAGACAATGAAATATCATTTAGTGCCAAAAACAAATGAGTTATCAAGCCACAAAGAGTCATGGCTGAATTTGAAATACATATTGCTAAGTAAAGGGACCCTCTAAAAAGGCTACATGTTGTGATTCTAACTATAAGACATTCTGGAAAAGGCTAACCTAGTATACAGACATATATTTCCTTCCACAAATATCTGAGATGGCCTAGAAGCAAAGACAACCCTAACAGCAATTAGCATACCTAATTGACCATGGTTTCTAATGCTGTTGTCCAGTAAAAGGGCCCCTTGGAGAAATGACTGATTCTCAGACTAGAGCAGGAAATATATGGAATGAATCTGGATCATCTTCTGGTGCCACAAAGGAAGTGCTTAAAAAACCCACAATGCTGGGGTTTTATTCAAGAGATATAGGAAAAAATTGAAGAGCTTTCAAGACCAAAGCTGAAATATTAGACCAACAAAGTTGAATTGTAACCCAACAGGTACAGTAAATATCCATGACTTCATACTGGTATAAATGGTTAAATAAGTACATAAATGGAGTAAATAGGCAAATCTCCCAAGCGTAATAATTCCAGCAGATTTATGTAGATCCTCTGTCTTCAAGGAAATGGGGCATAGCTCCTCACTCCCTAACTGTGGACTATGCATAGTGACTTCCAAAGAGGACAGTATGGAAAGGGAAAAGAAGAATGACTTTGTAGGAAAGAATCCTGAAAAACACTATTGAGCCAGGTGGTCAAAGTCAGCAACAGCAGTGGTGAGTACTACAGATATGATGTGATGAGAATGGCTCCTTATTCCTTGATCTTCCAAAAACACATAGCCCCATCCAAATGGCCAGGAAATACATCAGACAAATCTCAGTAGAGTGCTATTATACAAAGTAACTACAACTGTTCAAAACTGTCAAGGTCATCAGAAACAAAGGAGGTCTGGGAAACTCAGAGCAAGATGAGCCTAAGGAGACATGATCTCTAAATGTAATGGGGTATCCCAGAGGGGATTCTGGAACAGAAAAGGGTAATTAGATAAAAACTAAGGATATCTGAATAAGGTATAGACTTTAATTAATAAAATGGTTCAGTATTGGTTCATTAGTTATAGCAAATGAGACATACTAATAATTTAAGATGTTAATAGCAGGGGGAACTGGCTGTGGGGTGTTTGGGAACTCTGTACTATCTTTGCAGCTTTTCTGTAATTCTAAAACTGTCCTAAAATAAAGATTTTATTCTAAAAAAGAAAAGTATATCACACCGGAGTGGCAAGTTTAGGAAAAAAAATATCAGTGGGAACAGCATTTACATGGCATCATCTTCAGAAGCCTTCTATTAACTCCACTTCTTCTCTACTAAGGCTGAACTAGATGTTTTTCTACATGGTTGCCTATTCCCAGTACTTATTTCTTTCATGACATCAGGCATGACAGTAAGTGTATTACTTGAATCTAAGCTCACTGGAGACAACATTGTCTTCATTATTTTTATATCCTCATCATCTACCATAGTGCTTGGTACATGTATGCCTTTCATAAACGTTCATTGAATGCATAAATAAATGAGAGGAAGCATGATTTTTCTACAATAATTAAGACAACTTGATTCAAAAATTTGAATCTTTAGCAATAATACATACAATATATACAATAAGCAATAGCATTCGGAATGTGTCTATAATAAAAATGAATGAAAGTTTTTCAGTGATTGTTGCTCAGTTACTTTTTACTGAAGAATTTTGATTATCGTCTTTAAGATCTTTTTCTCCACACCCTTCCACAAAAGCAAGGGGATATAGACATCCAGTCACTTGCTAAGGAAGAAGAGCCACCGTGGCTATCAAGGATTCCAACAAGACCTTTGACCCATTTCTGTTTACGATCTTGTTTTAAAATCAACTGCTTTTTAAACCTCTCTTTGGAATAGTTGTTCGTTATCTTTTACTTATTATGAATCGTGCCACTTAAAAAATATTTCAAATAAATTTATGGGTATGTTCTTTTGAGATAATAAGGAACTACATTTTCTAAACCATGACCTTTAGAAAGGTCTTTCTGTGCCATCAGCTTGTAATATTTAATTTGCTTTCAGCTTTGCACAGGGTCTCTCAAAACAAAAATCAAATCACTGTTATTACTATTCCTGTAAGTTTCATTTTGATTTAGGCTTTTGATCTTGTTATTAAGCATCACTGATTATGTACTTTCTTTATTGTACACTAGTCATTAATAGGCTAATTGTTGGATAAGTACTTAATTTTGGCAAATGAGCAACAGATATTTTGTTTTAAAATAAATTGTTAAAGGGAAGAGAGCACAACAGTCACTTTCAATATTTTTTCCTATCTGATGTCTTATAAGCAGAACTCCTGTCTTCATTAAGTAAATATTAGCTACCATGTTGATTATTGCCTGGCTGCATAGTGCTGTGCTTTATAAGGTTGGTAATACAGAAACTTTAAAGAAAGCCCTAAAATTGTTTTATTAAGCATAATAAAGGATTGCTTTTTGTTAATTAGCTTTATTCAATTATACAAATAATACATGATCATGGTAAAATAAAAAAATTCAAACAATGAAGAAAGATGTAAGTTGAAATGTCAGTCTCCCTTCTTGCTTTCCTGATACCACCATCCTCCATTCCTGCAGACAAATGCTTACCAGTGCTTTGCATATCCTTCTAGAAATCTTATATGTACACACACACACACACACACACAGTTTCTACTATAAAATGGGACCTTATTATACATACTTTTCTAAAATTAATTTTTTTGCTTTCTAAATCAGTATTTAAGTATTTATTCTTTTAAATGGATCTATTATAAGATACTAACAATATTGCATCTCTGACAAATGCATTTCTATGACATATAAAACAAGGGATATTTTTGTACTAAACCAGATGTGCTGTGGAAAACTTACGTTTTGTTTATTCACCTTAAAAATATAGCCCTTGAGACGCTGGGTGGCTCAGCAGTTAAACGTCTGCCTTTGGCTCAGGACATGATCCAGAGCCCCAGGATCGAGTCCCACATCAGGCTTCCTGCATGGAGCCTGCTTCTCCCTCTGCCTGTGTCTCTGCCTCTCTCTGTGTGTCTCTCATGAATAAATAAATGAAATCTTTTAAAAAATAAAAATAAATAAAAATATAGCCCTTTACCATAACAGGGGAGGAGACTTATAAAAATATCTTGAAATTCTTTATGTAGATTAGTATTTATATACATTATTCATTAAGCACCATCTATGTGCCAAAATTCATGCTAGTTACTTAGTATATATCATATTTAGTAGTCATCAAAGGCATTGTGATCAGGAAACTTGGGTTTCATTCCCCAAGTGGCTTAATAGCTATGTAATGTGGGATATTACTACCTCTATTTCCTAATCTTTACTTTTGTTTATTTTTTTTAAAGATTTTAGTTTATTTATTTATTCATGAGAGACACACAGAGAGAGAGGCAGAGACACAGGCAGAGGGAGAAGCAGGCTTCATGCGGGGAGCCCGATGTGGGACTTGATCCTGGGACTGAGATCATGCCCTGAGCCGAAGGCAGATGCTCACCTGCTGAGCCACCCAGGCGTCCCTATTTTTTAATCTTTAAAATGAGAATAATATTACCTATCCAGGTGGGTTTATGTACTAATTAAATGATACACTACATGTAACTACCTTGAGGGTTCCAAGTTCCATCAAGGTTGCTAAATAATAGCAGACTGTATTTCGCACATTACCCATAGCTCATTCACCTAATGTGAGTCATTAATTATGCTAGAAGTTAGAGATATAATGGAATATTCTGGCCTTTTGAAATTGGAAAGAGTATCAGGGAAGGAAATTGCACATTATTTGTATATCCCTGTATTGTTTGAATTGTTAATATTATTTAAAATGTAAATTAATTTATATTTTACCAGTTATACATGCATGTAGTTTTGAAAAGCAAAATACAAAAAGGCTTGTAGTACGAATCTTTGTCTGTTCTATCCCTCCTCATCCCTTAGTTCTGCTCTTGACAGGTAATCAGTTCAATATTGTAGCTGTTTCAGCTGGTGTTAACTGCCATATTTGTAAATAATATACATGCATTGCTCTTTTTGGATACATCCGTTTTAGACATTATCTACTGACTATTGAAAACACATTATGATGGTTGAAGATTTACCTTTTTATACTACAGTTCTCCCTCCTTTTCCAAGCCAGTTTCCCCATGTGGTTGTATCATTTTTTGTTGTTGTTGTTGCTAAATCTATATTCAACATTTGCATCAATGATGACATAAATACTGTTCATTGATGGACTGTATTTTGTTTTTTTTGTTTTTGTTTTTAAAGATTTTATTTATTTATGCATGAGAGACACACACACACAGAGAGAGAGAGAGAGAGAGAGAGAGGCAGAGACACAGGCAGAGGGAGAAGCAAGCTCCATGAAGGGAGCCCGACGTGAGACTCGATCCCAGGTCTCCAGGATCCCACCCCTGGCCAAAGGCGACGCTGAACCGCTGAGCCACCAGGGCTGCCCGATGGACTGTATTTTGAACTATGATTATATTTCTTTCTCTTAAAACATTTCATTTGTCCTTGTTCTCTATTATTTGATTGGCTTTTAAGTACCTGTTGCTCCATTTATCTCCACATCCCCAGCAAATCCATAAAACACCTATTAACAATATCTCCAAATGTTCCAAAACATCATATAACTCATAAATTTCCATTTAAAAAAACTTAGAGATCTTCCTCCCAGAAGATCTCCGTTCCCCCTTTTCTGACCAGGCTTGGTTGTCCTATGCCTGCTTCAAAAACTTATGCCAAGACTTCCCTTCACCATTCCTCAGGCTTGGTTCTCCTATATCTAGAGTCCCTTGTCCTCCTGTCTTCATTTCTTCTTTTCTTTTCCGAAGTATATCCACAATTGAGTACTTTTCTCAATTAGAGTACACAATATGCAAAATTTTGAGTCTCCTCAGGTCTAAAAGCACTTATCTTCCACTTGATTGATAGTTGGGTCGGTATAGGATGGAAAGTTGAAAATATTTAGTGTCTGAAAGTCTTCTTACTGGATGTTCAGTGTCTTCAGAAAAGAATTTTTTAATTACCGGATTAAGGACAACTATACCTGACTGCCTGTATGCTGGGGTCAAGGTGGCAGATGAAGGCACAAATATAATAATTTAACTTTTACTTAATCCCCCTTTAGCTCTGTGCCTCATTCAAGGTTTCTTTTTACTTGGCATCCCTAAGTTGAGAGACTCTCAGAGGTTGGGGGTCATCTGCCTGACAAGTTAGCAGAGGAACTCATTTCTGTTATTTTTTTCTCATTTCTGTTATTATCCAAACAACTTACTTCTATTTTTTACATTACCTAATGACTTTATCCCTAAGCATTGAGGCCCACTGGGGTCCTTCAGGGTGAATTGTTCTGTCTTCATCAGTGTCCTTCTTTATTGACACTTACATTCTAGCTTCCCCTGTCTTTGCAAATTAAGTATTAAGCCTCTGTCTTTGAAAAAAAAAAAGTAAACCTCTCATCTGTTGTCTTTTTCCCTGTTTTAAAAAAAATGTTTATGGATTTATACTTAGAGTCTGTGGTAGGCAAAATAATAGCCCCTCCAAAAATATCCACATCCAAAACCCTGGAACCTGTGTATATATGTCACCTTCCATGTTAAAAGGGATCTTGCAGATGTGATTGAATTAAGGATCCTGAGTTTGGGACATTGCACTGAGTTATCTAGGTGAGCTCAATGTAGTCACAGTGGTCTTTATAAAAGGGCAGTAGGAGGATCAGACTTCTTAGTAAGACATATGAGGATGGAAGCAAGAGGTTAGAACGTGGGGCCATGTGGTGCCTCAGCAACAACTCCGTGGTGGAGATGGCCAGCCTGAGATTCTTCTTCCTCATCAACCAGGACCTCATTGCCCTTATTCGGGCCAAGGCTGCCAAGATCGTGCCACAGTGAGGGGTGGGGGCAGGACCCATGTGCTCTCTGTGGCCTCAGTTTCCCCTGCCATTCCAGCCCCTTGGAGCTGGAACTCAGGCTCCTGGAAAAACCATAATAGGCAGGAGGAAACCCAACTGCGGGCCCACAGATCTGAGCCTCTGGTAGGGCAGGGCTGGTCCTGAGAAGCCCCTGGAGGCTGGAACCCTCCAGCTTCCGTAGAGCCAGAGCTCCTCCCCTCCTCTCTCTGCAGGCCGCCCTCCTCTTCCCCTTGGGTTCCCACCTTTGCCCCTTCGTCTCCAGCTGATTAGCTGCAGACTTTTCCTTTATTATTTTTCTTTTGTAAATAAAAAGCACCAAGTTCCCCCCACCAAAAAAAAAAAAAAAAAAGATGAAGGGGCCATGAACCAAGGAATACAGACCTTCTCTGGAAGCTGAAAAAGTCAAATAATTCTGCCCTGAGGCCTCCAGAAGTATTAACACAGCCATGACACCTTGACTTTAGATTCCTGACTTCTAGAATTGTAAGAGAATACTTTGTATTGTTGTAAGCCACTAAATGTGTGATAATTTGTTGTAGCCTCAATAGGAAACTAATATTGGCTGGGAGATCCGGTAACAAATATCAAAGACGTGGAAGTATGTTTAGAACTGAGTAATTGGCGGAGGTGGGAAGAGTAAGAAAAGCCTCCTTTGCCTCGAACAGACTTAGAAATATGGACATTAAAGGTATTGCTGGTGAGGACTCAGAAGGAAATGAGAAACATGGTAGAGAAAACATACGTCGCCTGAGAGAATTCATAAATTGTCATAAACAGACTGCTGGTAGAAATATAGATGTTTATAAAGGTGCTGCTGCTGAGGGCTCAGAAGGAAATGATGAACATGTTACTGGAAACTGGGAGAAAGGAGACCTTTGTTATATTCTTGCAGAAAGATCTGCTGAATTGTGCCATACGGCTGCATGGAAAGAGGAATTTGTAAGCAATAAATTTGGATACAGCCAAGATTTCCAAGCAAGTGGTGAAGGTGCAGCCTATTTTCTCCTTGCTGCCTATAATAAAATATAAGCCAAAAAAAAGCAGATTAAGGGAAGAACTCTTATGCAAAAACAGAACCAGACTTGATGATTTGTGAAATTATCAGCCTATCCAGATTATAAAAGATCCTCAAAGTAGGAGATTCACTGCCAGAAATCATACTCTGGAGAAAATGTGAAGGCTGTCGTTAGTCAACTTTTTGCTGGTGACTCCAAAGGGACAAGAGAACAGAGTATTTACTCTGAGGGCTCTTTGAAGAGATTAGTCATGTGATGCATGAATCCCCTTAGCTATCTCAGCAGGAGCCAAAAATAGATACGGGATTACCTAGGAAAGACCTTTGGAGAGGCCTCTTCTCTAATAGAGTAAATCCTCCTCTTTTTTCTCAGGCTCTGGTTACTGAGTCTTTCTTTTTTTTTTTTTAAATTACTGAACTATAATTGACATACAGTCTTATATTAGTTTCAGATGTACAGCGTATTGACTTGACAATCCTATGCATTACTCAATGCTGACTACAAAAAGTGTAGTCACCAAATAATATTATTACAATATTATGGACTCTATTCCCTATGCTGTGCTTTTCATATCCATGAATTCTTTATTTTATAACTGGAAGTTTGTACCTTTTAATTCCCTTTATCTATTTTACCCACCTCCTCACCCACTTCTCCTCTGGCAACCACCAGTTTGTTCTCTGTATTTAAGAGTCGGTTTTGTCTGTTTTGTTTTTCAGATTTCCACATATAAGTGAAACCATAGGGTATTTGTCTTTCTCTGACTTATTTCACTTAGCATTATACCCTCTAGGTTCATCCATGTTTTTGCAAATGGCAAGATTTAATTCTTTTTATGGCTGAATAATATTCCATTGTGTATATATATATATATATATATATATCACATCTTCTTTATCCATTCATCTATCGATGGGTATCTGGACTCTTTCCATAGTTTGGCTGTTGTAAATAATGCTGCAAAACATAAGGGTGCATGTATCTTTTCAAATTTATGTTGTTGTTTTCTTTGGGTAAATATGGAAGTGGAATTATTAGAACATATGGTATTTCTATTTTTTTATTTTTTGAGAAACTTTCTGTTTTCCACAGTAGTTGCACCAATTTACATTCCCACTAACAGTGTAGGAGGATTCCCTTTGCTCCACATCCTTGCCCACACTTGTTCTTTCTTACCGTTTGATATTAGCCATTCTGACTGGTGTAAGGTGGTATTTCATTATGGTTTGATTCACATTTCCCAGATGATTAATGATGTTGACATTCTTTTCAGGTGTTTCTTGGCCATCTGTATGTCTTCTTTGGAAAAAAAATGTTGTTCGGGTCCTCTGCCTATTTTTTAATCAGATTGTTTTTTGGTGTTGAGTTGTACAAATTTTTAAAATATATTTTGGATACTAACCCTTTATCAGATTTATCATTAACAAATATCCTGTCGCGTTCACTAGGTTGCCTTTTGTGTTTGTTGATGATTTCTTTGTTGTGCAAAAACTTGTCCCAATAGTTTATTTTTGCTTCTGTTTCCCTTGCCTGAGGATACATACCCACAAGTGGAATGAATGCCCTTGACATACATTGGAGACTCACAATGTTTTTGTGAATGTTATGTCAGAAGAAATAATGCCATCTCTACTGAAAGGGACAGAGAGAAGATGAATTGAAAGAAAGTTATCAGACTCCCCAAAATCTATAGGCAAAGAGCATACTGGTAAAATGCTTGGAGGCAAACACATGCTATAATTCATAAAAAAAAAGGATGATTCCAAATCTAAGAGCTGAGGGCCCTGAGAGTAGAGCTATAGGCTCAGATGGAGGAGCCAGGACCCACAGAGAATTCCAAGTCCTCAAAACCGAGTGTAGTCTCCCCAATTGGATTTTAAATTTTCTTGGGACCAGTGACTCCTATTTTCCTTTTGAATGGAAATGTACATATCCTTTGCCTGCTCCATTATTGTATTTTGGGATCAGATGACCCATTCCTTGAGTTTCAGAGATTTACAGATGGAGAATAATTTTGCACCAGGATAGATTACACTGATAGCCTTACTCATTAACAAATTAGGTGATTTAGATTATGAAATTTGTGATTTTTGATATCATGGAGACACTTTGATGAGATTTTGGATTTAAGTTGATGCTGTAATAAGTAGAGACTTTTGTGGGCCTTGATGAATATGGTTTGCATGTGAGATGGATGTGAATATTCAGGGCCCAGAAGGAAGACTGTGGTAGGCTGAATAATGGGTCTCCAAAGATGTCCATGGACTATTGCCTGGAACATGTGAATGTTACCTTACATAGTAAAACAGGCTTTGCAGATGTGATTATATTAAGAATCTTAAAATAGAGAGTGCCTGGGTGGCTCAGTCAGTTAAGCATCTGTCTTTGGCTCAGATCATAATACCAGGGTCCTAGGAGAGAGGCCCACATCAGGCTCCCAGCTCGCCTGGGTGCTTGCTTCTCTTTCTCCTCCCTGCTCATTCTCTCTCTTTCTCTCTCTCTCTCTCTCTCTCTCTCTCAAATAAATAAATAAAATCTTTTTAAAAAAGAATCTTAAAGTAGGAAATTATCCTGGGTTATCCAAGTGGATCCAGTATAATCACAAGAGTCCCTATAAAAGGGAGGTAGGAGAATCAGATGCATTAGTACTACATGTGAGAATGGAAGAAATAGGTTGAAATGAAATGAAGAAAAACCCATGAGCCAAGAAATGCAGACAGCCTTTAGAAGATGAAAAAGGGAAGGAGTAACATCGTTCTGTGAATCCTCCAGAAGTAATGTGGCAGACACTTAGATCTTAGAGTTCGTACCTCCAGTACCATAAGATGATAAACTGGTAGTAAGCCACTGAATTTGTGGTAATTTGTTATAGCCGCAAAAGGAAAGTAGTACAGATTTTCACACATTTTAATGGATTTTTGTGAAGGATTAGAGAAAAGAAGTATTTGTGTTTAATATCTCATATGTTAACTAGAATTCAGTTATGTTATTATTACATAAATATTTAAGGGGCACCTGGGTGGCTCAGTTGGTTAAGCATCTGCCTTCTACTTGGGTCATGATCCCAGGGTCCTGGGATAGAGCCCTGCATGTCATGTCCTGCATCCCCAGGCTCCCCTGAGCAGGAAGCCTGATTCTCCTTCTTCCTCTGCTCCCCTCTTCCCCAACTTGTGCTGTTTCTTACTCTCTCTCAAATGAAAATAAATAAATAAATAAATAAATACATAAATACATAAATAAATAGAATATTTTTAAAAATATTTAAAATATTTCCCCTTTAATAAAATGCTACCTGTCCTTTACCATGTAGCTAGTGTCTCACCACGTCTGTGAAAACCTTTTCTTTAAACTTTCTCGCATTCAGTGCCTTACTTTTTTTGAACCTGTATAGTATTTACTGTTTTTTTCTTCTTAATTTTATACTTAATTATATATGGTATTATCTTAGTGTCTAAAGACATCATATATTAATTCCTTAACCATTTATCTATATATTTTACCTATATTTAGTATTTCTTAGTGCCTGGCACCATGCTAGGTGTTGAGATGCAAGATTCAAAGAGGAATCCAAGAGACAAATCTTACCCTGAAAGCACACAAAATGTCTTTCTATTAACTTATAAGTCTCTAGATGGTAGACATCCTGAGAACAGGGCATTTTATATTCCTTTACTATGCTTGACATGATATTAGAACCTTAGTAAAAATTTATTCATTGAAAGAAAGAGGGGAATAATAAAGGAAAGGAAAGAAAAGAAAGTACAGTAACTTCTTCTAGAATAGGATGGAATTCTTTCTCTTTCCCACAATCAGAATGCTGTCTAAGTAATATTTCCTAGGACGATCTATTAAAATAGTTAATTCCTCTTTGTGGGCAACTCTAAACAATAACAAAATTAGCCTAAAATCCACTGTGTAGATTAAACTAGAATTAGTCTCCTTGATTTCTGTGTGTTAAAGTTAAAACATCTACAGCCATTTTGTACTGATGGTAATTTAGAATTTTTGATTTGGCCTTTTATAAAAGCGATGTGTTTAAAGTCAAATTGCCTGAAATACATTTTATGTTTCCTCCCTTGACCTTTAAGAAATTTAGTTAGGCAATTAATGCCAGTAATTAATGAAGTTAGTGATTTTAGATCTTGTACAGCAGAATCTCTAAGAAGATGCTTCATACCTATCCAGTAAGGAAAAAAAAAAACATGTTTTAATTTTCAGTACATGCCTTTGGTTCCCATGGAAACAGTTCAGTAAAAGAAGTTTGAAATGTTACATATTATTTAATATCTTATATTCATATAAATATTGCCAGAAGATATGTCATATCTATTCAAGTGTAAAGTATCATGGGAGTTAAGCAAAGGAATATGTTAAATTGAAACTCACTGTGGTCCATTGCTGCTGTTGACACTGATGGCCTAGAAGGAACTTCAATAAGAATCTTAAGGATTATCTTGAAAAAATAATCAATACCTTCAGTAGAAAGTATACTGATTTTGTTAGTAATCATTCTTACAATCACACTATACTTTTCTATTTTGTAGAAAGAGACGTCAGAACTTGAATTTAGCTTAGGTTTTAGGGGATATCAATTTCAAATTAATTTACATTTATTCACTAAGATTTGTGTGCGGACCATTAAAACTGAATGGATCCCAAATAAAAGAGGTTATTGGCTTTGCATTATAATGTAAAGTTTCAAAATGTGAACCATTCCAATAAATAAATTTTTCACTTTCAATCAATTCCATATACTATTGGCCAGTCTCAACTATTGAGCCTAAGCATCTAGTTGTTTCAGAACACTAAGAATTCTCATTTTGTGACTATATAAATCTTTTAGATTATAATAACACTGCTGAAGGGAACTTTGGAAGAGAGTCGAACATTTTCTTTTATACTTTGAGGTTTTTTTTTTTTTAAGTCTTAGAACATTGAAGAAATTGAACACGATGAAGTTATATATCACACTTTCTTCTGCAGCATTTTTACATTGAGCATTTCATGCAACTTCTATTTCTGGCTGTGACACATCAGCTTGACCATTCCCTAATGCATTACTCCCTATGGAATCTTACCTGGACTGCTTAGCCTCAGAATGTGAAAGGCTAAGGCAGAGATCGCACCCACCCATGTTCCAGTAGTACCTTAAACTCTTATGTTTGCTTCTTTGTATGTCAGTCTTGTTTCACCGTAAACTCCCCCAGGCCAGGGGTCACATCTTACATTTTTAATGTACCCTGTCTAGTCTATCTGAGATGGAGCTTCATAAATTAATATTGAATTAATAAATCTAGTCTGAAATATGATTTTCTTAGAGAGGTATATTCTTGTATGTAACAATGTATATAATGGATAATTATTCTAAATAATTCCAGAAATCTTTGCATGTATTTGAGTATGTGGCACATGCTAAATTCCCAAACAACAAATTAGCCTCTTGCCACACACAAAAAAATGCCTATGTGACTTTTCTGTAAGAATGATGCCTGATTGGCTTTTATTTTATTTTATTAAAAATACATTTTATTTATTTATTTATTTATTTATTTATTTATTTATTTATTTATTTGAGAGAGAGAGAGAGAAGCAGAGACACAGGCAGAGGGAGAAGCAGGCTCCATGCAGGGAGCCTGACGTGAGACTTGATCCCACGTCTCCATGATCACGCTCTGGGCCGAAGGTGGTGCTAAACCGCTGAGCCACCCAGGCTGCCTCTGATTGGCTTTTAAACAGCTCAGAGATAACTGGTAGAGTATTATTAAAAACATCCATGTGATTGCATTGTCTAAGAAAAAGGTAATTTCAAAATGTCTCCTTAGGCAAATATTGCCAAGTTTTTTCCAATACAAAACACTGTGATTTGCAAGTGAGGTGGTTACACTGACAAGATCTAACAGTACCCAGGACTGTGGCTGCTGTCTGACTCGCTGCCTGACCTTGTCAGTAAACTTCTTTCTGTGCCTGTCAGTGCAGCTGTAAAACTCCAAAAAAAAAAAAGTCTCCCCTAGAAAAGCTTTTCTTAACTGAGCTCTTCTGAGAAGTACATATCTTAAAAATAGAAGTAATTGTAAAGAAAACGCCATAAGGAATACTGTCGATCTCAGTAGGAAATATTGCCCAAATACATACTGAAATCTTTGGCACAAAGAATTTTTAAAACATTCTTGACTTACCTGTTTTCCTATCCAATTCCCTTAGAATGAGATTAATCTTCCTTTATGGCATCAAACACCATAGAGACCAAAGAAGCAAGCTGCCACAATTGCTAGCAACCCAAACTGACTGACTACATCAAGACAAGGAGCTCTACATTCTATGGGTGCTAAGGGTTCTTCCCATGAAGCAATGGCCAAGAGTGGAGAGATATGGTGACATGGACTCAGGAAATAATTTATTGGCACTGACTAAAGTTAGTTGAGGGATACAATAGTCTGTAGTATCTAAAATAGGCTCTTATAGGCAGGTTCAGTACAATTCCTTTTTTTTAATTTATTTTTTATTGGTGTTTAATTTACTAACATACAGAATAACCCCCAGTGCCCGTCACCCATTCACTCCCACCCCCCGCCCTCCTCCCCTTCTACCACCCCTAGTTCGTTTCCCAGAGTTAGCAGTCTTTACGTTCTGTCTCCCTTTCTGATATTTCCCACACATTTCTTCTCCCTTCTCTTATATTCCCTTTCACTATTATTTATATTCCCCAAATGAATGAGAACATATAATGTTTGTCCTTCTCCGATTGACTTACTTCACTCAGCATAATACCCTCCAGTTCCATCCACGTTGAAGCAAATGGTGGGTATTTGTCATTTCTAATAGCTGAGTAATATTCCATTGTATACATAAACCACATCTTCTTTATCCATTCATCTTTCGTTGGACACCGAGGCTCCTTCCACAGTTTGGCTATCGTGGCCATTGCTGCTATAAACATCGGGGTGCAGGTGTCCCGGCGTTTCACTGCATCTGTATCTTTGGGGTAAATCCCCAACAGTGCAATTGCTGGGTCGTAGGGCAGGTATATTTTTAACTGTTTGAGGAACCTCCACACAGTTTTCCAGAGTGGCTGCACCAGTTCACATTCCCACCAACAGTGTATGAGGGTTCCCTTTTCTCCGCATCCTCTCCAACATTTGTTGTTTCCTGCCTTGTTAATGTTCCCCATTCTCACTGGTGTGAGGTGGTATCTCACTGTGGTTTTGATTTGTATTTCCCTGATGGCAAGTGATGCAGAGCATTTTCTCATATGCATGTTGGCCATGTCTATGTCTTCCTCTGTGAGATTTCTGTTCATGTCTTTTGCCCATTTCATGATTGGATTGTTTGTTTCTTTGCTGTTGAGTTTAATAAGTTCTTTATAGATCTTGGAAACCAGCCCTTTATCTGATATGTCATTTGCAAATATCTTCTCCCATTCTGTAGGTTGTCTTTGAGTTTTGTTGACTGTATCCTTTGCTGTGCAAAAGCTTCTTATCTTGATGAAGTCCCAATAGTTCATTTTTGCTTTTGTTTCTTTTGCCTTCGTGGATGTATCTTGCAAGAAGTTACTATGGCCGAGTTCAAAAAGGGTGTTTCCTGTGTTCTTCTCTAGGATTTTGATGGAATCTTGTCTCACATTTAGATCTTTCATCCATTTTGAGTTTATCTTTGTGTATGGTGCAAGAGAGTGGTCTAGTTTCATTCTTCTGCATGTGGATGTCCAATTTTCCCAGCACCATTTATTGAAGAAACTGTCTTTCTTCCAATAGATAGTCTTTCCTCCTTTATTGAATATTAGTTGCCCATAAAGTTCAGGGTCCACTTCTGGATTCTCTATTCTGTTCCACTGATCTATGTGTCTGTTTTTGTGCCAGTACCACACTGTCTTGATGACCACAGCTTTGTAGTACAACCTGAAATCTGGCATTGTGATGCCCCCAGATATGGTTTTCTTTTTTAAAATTCCCCTGGCTATTCGAGGTCTTTTCTGATTCCACACAAATCTTAAAATAATTTGTTCTAACTCTCTGAAGAAAGTCCATGGTATTTTGATAGGGATTGCATTAAACGTGTATATTGCCCTGGGTAACATTGACATTTTCACAATATTAATTCTGCCAATCCATGAGCATGGAATATTTTTCCATCTCTTTGTGTCTTCCTCAATTTCTTTCAGAAGTGTTCTATAGTTTTTAGGGTATAGATCCTTTACCTCTTTGGTTAGGTTTATTCCTAGGTATCTTATGCGTTTGGGTGCAATTGTAAATGGGATTGACTCCTTAATTTCTCTTTCTTCAGTCTCATTGTTAGTGTATAGAAATGCCACTGACTTCTGGGCATTGATTTTGTATCCTGCCACGCTACCAAAATGCTGTATGATTTCGGTAGCGTGGCAGGATACAATTCCTTTTATGTGCAATTTAAATCTGTTTCTCTATGATCTTACACTTTATTAAACAAGACCTTTGCCGATCTTTCCATGAAGGTGGAGCTGACTGGATCATATTTTACCCTAATTACTGATCATCTTTCTGATTACTATTTACTTCATTTGAATAAACTTGTTTTCATTATGTTGTAAACACAAAGGGAACAAGAAATGGGCAGGGCAAGTAAGAGTGGGGTCCATGCAGTTCAGTCTTAGGTGTGACTTCTGCTTAATCTGGTCACACTCAACTGTGTTCTTTTTTTTTTTTTTTTAATCAACTGTGTTCTTGACTCACCTCTCTCCTGTGGTTGTAAAAATGTGAACACTCCTATCTCTTCCTTTTCCTGTCTGCTCTTTTCCAATATCTTACCTATATGTATGCCTAATTTCACTAATCTTACACATTCGGTTTGTACGAACTGAAGTGATATATTTCCCTTCTATGCTATAGATTTCTGCTCTGGTTGAAAATCTGTCTAATTGGGGATCCCTGGGTGGCGCAGCGGTTTGGCGCCTGCCTTTGGCCCAGGGCGCGATCCTCGAGACCCAGGATCGAATCCCACGTAGGGCTCCCGGTGCATGGAGCCTGCTTCTCCCTCTGCCTGTGTCTCTGCCTCTCTCTCTCTCTCTGTGACTATCATAAATAAATAAAAATTTAAAAAAAAAGAACTTCTAAAAAAAAAAAGAAAATCTGTCTAATTGTCTAACAACCATTAAATTCTGTGTTCTGGTGAGACTCTCTTAACGAGGCACTGGAAGGGGAGTATTAAATACTGTTCCCAACTTCACTAAATTCTTCACAAAGCAGCATCTAGTGTTTTGTATGTCTCCCACTTCAGTATGCCATTCAATTGAAACTGCCTCATTCTGGAGAAATCTGAATGTCATTCTACATATTGCTGTCCAGTTTTCCCATCACCATTTGTTGAAGAGACTGTCTTCTTTTTTACACCATACACAAAAATACACAAAAATATTGTGTACAATATACATAATATTAAGTTAATTAATACACCATACACAAAAATAAGTTCAAAATGGATGAAAGATCTAAATGTGAGACAGGAAACCATCAAAATCCTAGAGAAGAACACAGGCAGCAACCTCTTTGACCCTAGCTGTAGTAACTTCTTACTAGACACATTGCCGGAGACAAGGAAAACAAAAGCAAAAATGAACTATTGGGACCTCAATCAAGATAAAAGCTTCTGCACAGCAAAGGAAACAATCAACAAAACTAAAAGGCAACCTACAGAATGGGAGAAGATATTTGCAAATGACTTATCTGATAAAGAATTAGTATCCAAAATCTATAAAGAACTTAGCAAAAAAAAAAAAAAAAAAGAACTTAGCAAACTCAACACCCAAAAACCAAATAATCCAGTCAAGAAATGGGCAGAAGACATCAATAGACACTTTTCTAAAGAAGACATCCAGTTGGCTAACAGACACATGAAAAGATTCTTAAAATCACTCATCATCAGAGAAATAGAAATCAAAATTAAAGATATATCAACCCACACCTATCAGAATGGCTAAAATTAACAACACAAGAAACAACAGATGTTGATGAGGATGTAGAGAAAGGTGAACCCTCTTGCACTGTTGGTGAGAATGCAAAGTGGTGCAGCCACTCTGGAATCACTATGGAGGTTCCTTGAATAGTTAAAAATTATAACTACTCTACAATGCAGCAATTGTACTACTAAGTATTTAGCCAGAGGAGACAAAAATACAGATTTGAAGGGTATATGCACTCCAAAGTTTATAGCAGCATTATCAACAATAGTCAGATTATGGAGAGAACCCAAATGTCCATCAACTGATGAATGGATTATATATATATATATATATATATATATATATATATATATATATATATATATAATGCAATATTAGCCATCAAAAACAATGAAATCTTACCATTTGCAATGATGTGGATTGAACTAGAGTATATTATGCTAAGCAAAATAAGAGAAAGACAAATACCATCTGATTTCAGTTATATGTCGAATTTAAGAAACAAAATAGATGAACTCATGGGAGGGGGAAAAAGAGGGAGGGAAACAAACCATAAAAGACTTTTAACCATAGAGAACAAACTGAGGGTTGATGGAGGGACGTGGAGGGGGGATGGCCTAGATAGGAAATGAGTATTAAGGAGGGCACTTGTTGTGATGAGCACCAGGTGTTGTATGTAAGCGATGAATCACTGAATTCTACTCCAGAAACAAATATTGCACTGTATGTTAACTAACTAGAATTTAAATAAAAATTAAGGAAATCTGGGATCCCTGGGTGGCGCAGTGGTTTGGCGCCTGCCTTTGGCCCAGGGTGCGATCCTGGAGACCCGGGATCGAATCCCACGTCGGGCTCCCAGTGCATGGAGCCTGCTTCTCCCTCTGCCTGTGTCTCTGCCTCTCTCTCTCTCTCTGTGACTATCATAAATAAATAAAGAAAAAAATATTAAAAAAATTTAAGGAAATCTGAGTGTCATTGCATTCCTCTTAGGTCATACTATAGACAATGTTTTGTTAACCTTACAAATGTTTTTAATAAAATGAATTGTCTCAACTCTCATTGTTTAAAATTTTTAAAATTTTAACTTAGTTGGCATGATAAAATATCTTTGACCTGAACATTCTCATAGTTATCTCACACTGTTTGTTCATATTTTTGAGGTAAGATTATTCACATATAGAAGTTGATTTTTGAAGACATTATTGTTACAAAACCAACGTTGGTTCTAGCTATCTATGTTATACAATCTGAAAAGAAACTGAAGAATGAGTGATGCAGGCTTTTATTCCTTTTGGGAAAATGTCATGTTTGTTAAATATTAAAATGGTCTTTTTGATGTAGTGTGAAAATGGGAAATAAATTACATAGAAAAAACATTAAGTGTGCCATTAGATTATTCCAGGAATATATTAACTCCAAAAAAATGAGAGAGTCACAAAAGTTCACAGTAAAAGTATCATTAACACAAGGTATGCTTTAATACATGTGCATTTATTTTGAAGGTTAAGTCATTTTATGTCAAATGGCAAATATAGAACCAAAATGGAATCTGTCCATTAATGAACATTTAGTGAAAAGAAATGTAAGTACAGAACATATTTTCCAACCATTTCAAAGTTTCTATGCTGATAAATAAATTGAACAAAAAATTTACAGATATAATTCAAAGTAGCTATTATTTAACCAAAGTATTTGAATTAAAGTTGAATATTTTAACCATTACAGCATAATATTCTAGTATAATTAGAGTTTCTCATATTGCTAGAGTTAGAAGGCATATTTTGTTTATTTTAGTATCTCCTAAGTCACTTAGTACAGCTCAATACAATTGATTCAATAAGTAATTCTCTTTCTTTTTCCTGTTAATTTTCTCTTTTGCTTTTGAAATTCAAAGGTCACCCTAAATGAGAAAAAATATAATGACTTGGCAAACCCATTAAAATCCATCCGTTTCCTCTGAATGTTTTGCTGAGTTAATTAATCTATTCATTGATCAAACATACACTGAATGGAAACTATGTGTTACGATATGCCAGGCACTATGCAGGAACTGGGATAGAGACGAATAAAACACAAGACTGCTCAAAATACTCACGAGCTAGTGTGGAAGGCACATAATCAGATCATTAAAATATAACCAACTAAAATAATTTATGCATAACCAATATGATCTATTTTCATCAAATTTGGGTATAAGTCAATCAAATCTCTCTTCTGCTATGTATCTACCATCTGATGTTAGCAGAAATTCCACAGTTCCTCCTTTAATCCCTGCCCATCCCTCTTACTTTCATTTTAAAACCCAATAACCCAGGGGTAGTTATTGAATATAAAGAGATCATTATTGTTTCTAAATATCAGAAAAAAGACAGAACTGAGTAAAGGCATTTTAAGTTTATCAAGGCTTTCACTTTTGTTCTTGTCACAAAGATCTGAATTTCCTGAATTTTAGGGTTGAAGTCTTATTCTTTTGATTCATACTTATATATTCAGCTATTAATCCAGAAGCATTGGTGCAGAGATTCTTTCTATGCCCCATTATGCCCCATAGTTCTTGTGTAAGCTCTGGTCATCAGCCTAGACAACTAAACTCATGGTAAAGTCTAATTTAGAAGTCTTGGCATCCTTTCTTTAGAATGAATTTTAGTAAATTATCTGTCCAGTCAACTAGAGTTCATATAATATTGAACCTCAAAAAGTAAGAGATAAGAATTATAGCAATTTCTTCTTAAATGTCTACTTAATCTTTAGATAAGAATTATAGCAATTTCTCCTTAAGTGTCTACTTAATCTTTATGCAAATTTAACCTTTTTAAGGATTATTTTTATTTTTCAAAGGGTATTGGGATATTAGGAGGGCCTGCTTTTTCAAGGCACACGTAGCATACCTTTCCTTTAAAGCATCAGGTACCTTATAAACCTTTGATTTCTATTACAATGGCAGGAAGCACAAAAAAATTTCCCACAAGGTGAGTTGTCTCCACCTCTAGATACAGGATAATGTCCCACTTATATTTAGTGTTTATTTTTTATTCTGGTTCCTGTAACATAAGGGCATACTCTGTAATATATACAGAAAGTAATCTGGAAATATTGGGGAAACCTCTTCAATTTAATGAGACTTAGAATAATACATTAGTTTGCCTTTAGTTTCCCTTTTGCCGTGAACTATAACAAAGTCATAGTTTGTTATAGGGGATTAGGCCATGGACATCTCTGAGGAAATGTTAAGAGTGTGCCTTCAGCTAGGTCATGATCTTGGGGTCATGTATATGTATATGTATATGTATATGTATATGTATATGTATATATTCACACATATACATATCAGAGTGTTGGGAAGACCTTTCTAAGCATGAGAAAAACCTCAGCTACCATATTAGAAAAGATACATTCTGTAATTAAAAATGAAAACTTTTGGGGCACCTGAGTGGCTCAGTCAGTTAAGCATCTGCCTTCAGCTCACATCATGGTTTCAGGGTCCTGGGATCCAGCCTTATGTTGGACTCCCTGCTTTGTGGGAAGCCTGCTTTTCCCTCTCCCTCTGCCCTGCACCCCCACTCATGCTCTCTTCTCTATCTCTCAAATAAATAAAAATAAAATCTTTAAAACATTTTTTAAAAGGAAAAAAATGAAAATTTAAAATTAGAAAAAGAGTTTTATCTTATACGACACATGAAGGACAATTTTCTTGCTAATGTATTGAAGCACCAATGCCTTAAAAGAAAAATGGTCAAAGGACATGAACAGGCAGTTCTCAGAAAAAAGATATACAAATAGACGATAAATATATAAAGAGATGCTTAACACCGCTCATAATTAGAGTTGCCAGATTTAGCAAATAAGAATACAGGATGCTTAGTTAGATTTGAATTTCAAATAAGGAATGCATACTTCCCGAAAATCATAAGGGCCATACTTATACTAAAAATTATTTGTTGTTAACAGAAATTCAAATTTAATTGAGTACCCTTTATCTGACAACTCTACTCATAATGGAAGAAGTATAAATTAAGGAAGCAATGTGATTTCATTTTCATAGCACCTGGCAAAATTAAAAATGGTTGTACCCTGTATGTTTAACCTTGTTTAGTTCTAAGTCACGTCAGACCTAGGCAAGGAGTACCTTAGTTAACCCAGTCTTCTAGAGGTCATGGCCCGGAATTAGTTTTGTTGCCCTGAACCTGAGTTATACCACAGGTGAGCACCTACGGTACTACGTTGTACACCAAAAGGCAATTTTTATCGTTTGTTCAGTCAGAACAAACAGGCTCTGCTTTGGTATTCTGCGGGTACTGCAATTCATTTGGAGCATAGAGCCATGTTCTTTTTTTTTTAAGGTTTTGTTCATTTATTTGAGAGAGATAGAGCTTGGACACAAGTGGGGAGGGGAGGGGTTGAGGCAGAGGGAGAAGCAGACTCCCCATTGAGCAGGGAGCCCAGTATGGTGCTTGATCCCAGGACCCCAAGATCATGACCTAGCTGAAGGCACACTCTTAACCCACTGAGCCACCCAGGCCCCCCTAGAGCCATGTTCTTAACCGGGGCCTGGGTGCTTGAGTTGTAGAAGCCCTTATCTAATCTTATCAGCTCTCTCATCTTTGGGGCTGATTTTTTTTCCACTCTGTCCCCAAGACTTTTGTGTCTTGCTCCACTTGAGATAGTATCTGGAACCAAAAAGAAGCTGAAGTTTTTATTGCCTTACCATCAAGCATTGTTATCGTGGGATTGGTTTAAAGTGAGCTACTGAGGAGTGCCTGGGTGGTTCAGTCATTTGGGCATCTGACTCTTGATTTCGGGCGGGGTCATGATCTCAGGGTCCTGAGACTGAGCCCCACATTGGGCTTATGTTGGACTCCCTGCTTGGTGGGAAGTCTGCTTCTCCCTCTCCCTCTGCCCCTCCCTCCTTGTGTTCTCTCTCTCTCTCTGTCTGTCTCTCTCAAATACATAAATAAAATCTTTAAAAAGATTCTCTGCTCCACCCTCCCTGTTCTCTTTCTCTTTCTGTTTCTCTCTCTCTCTCTCTCTCTCAAAAAAAAAAAAAAATAGAGCCGCTGAAGTGAAGCTTGGATCTACTGATTAGTAACTCCCCATTTCAGTTAAAAAGTGAACTCTAGAGATCTTCTGTAGAATATCTACTTCTAGTCAAAAATAATTTATCGTACCCTTAAGAAACTGTTAAGAGGGTAAATCTCATGATAAGTGTTTTTACCACAACAAAATAAAGTTAAAAATAATAATAAAGTGCACTGCTGAGTGTTGTAGCCACTCAGACATTTTGCATGTCAGGTTTAGCTGAAGAAGGACTCTGACAGACCTATTATATAGGACAGGAAATAGCGAGACAACTAGAAGAACAGAGGCAAAACTATAATCATAATCCTACAACTCACTGGGGAAACTATTACTGCTGGTAGTGGTAGAGGCTTGCCAGGTTGGGGAGGTGCATCTACTTTAAAAAGGAAAAGTAGTAAGAGCCTTAATAAATAAAGAACTCTAAAAGTCAAATGTTAACAATTGAATAATTCTGTGGGTTACTCTTTGCTACTTTACATCCATTCTTTCCTCTTTTCTGCCTTGCTTGGTATTCTGGGGTCCTAACCTCTGAGAACCATATCATTATTATTATTATCCCTTATAAGCTGATTCCAGTTGAGTTCAGCCAGTTGGGACACAGTGGTCCAAGAGCTGAGCACAGGAGAAAAATTATTTTCCACCCTCAGTTTACCTTGAAGTGGCCGGGTCCCTAAAGAACTCCTTCAACAGCTACATTTGGGAGACCATCATCACATGCTTTAGGCCAAGATTTATGGATACCTGGGGAACAACAACACAGATTGGTAGGACATGTGCTTGACTCTTCAGATTGTGCCTTCTTGAAAGTCACACATTTCACAAAGCGAAAGATAGTTGGAACAGTTCCTCATTTTCTAAAATCTCATCTGGTAACTTTTCAGTTCTAAGGCTTTAAATATTTATTTTCTACCATGTATATAGAAAGGATTTATAGAGTTTTAAACAGCTGTCAGGTTTTTATGCAGAGCATTATATTTGCCATACTTTTTTTTTGCCCTAAGCTTTTTCTTCCACTTAATAAAAATTATTTCTTAAAGATAAAACATCCCTGATCCAGGCTCCAATTTCCTTTAAAAAATGAACGTGATGAGGACTCCCCTGATCTAACCAGGACAGGCATATTCCCACATGGAGAGAGGTAGGCCTCACAACAGCCCCTGCCCTCTACCACTACAGCAGCCCCCAAGTCTTTTTTGTAGGATTGGTCTATTTTACCAGAGATGGAAGTAGAGAAGGCTAGAGTAGGTTAGGAAAGGTGGTGATTGTTAATGTCTTATAACCCATCTACTTCTAAAATTAATTAACTTATACAGAAAACATGGATAAAAAAGGATGATGAAAGAAACCATTAAGAAAGGAGGAGGTAAGTGTACACAAATTGAGAAAATTACTGTAAGTATTACATTTAGTTCTATACCTTTGGAGAGTTAAAAAAATGGAAAGAGAGAAATACAGCTGTCACCATCTGGTTGTTGAAAAGCAGGGAAGTTTTTCATGAATAAGGAAACCTGTATTTTGCAAATCTACCTCTGCTCCTCACCTGCTACCAACCTGGATCTAGTCACCTGATGATCAGAGCTTAACATTTTCATTAGTATCGTGGATCACAATAAAGGCCCAATTTCTATAGGCTGCAAAGGATTGTTGCAAGGGAAAAATAATCAAATGTAGAGACAATATTTTGTGAATTGTAAAATCCTGTATAAGTGGGAATCATTAATGTAACTACTGGATTGTAGGTAGGAGGCACCAAGTGTTCCTTGACCTTAACTTCTAAGAGAAAATTGTATTACATGAGTATTTTTATAAAGGACATTATGTCAGTATTTTAATAGCAGTTTTGAAGAAGATATAGAAATGTTTTCAACTGATGGACTCTGTTGAGCAACATATAAGCATAGTGCTTAATTAAATAGCAGATGTTTGATGCAAATTTGAAAGCTGTGACAATGAATAAATGAATGTATTAATTAACTGTGTGTGCATGTATATTTGTGTATATATGTACATGTGTACTCATATTTATATGTATTTATATGTATACATAAATAAATTATTATATATTGTGAGTGGGAGCAATAGGCTTATTTGGATTTTCCTCAATCAGCTTAGATGCCTTGAAATTATTTTGGTTCTTTTTTTTTAATTTTTTTTTAAGTTTTATTTATTTATAATAGTCACAGAGAGAGAAAGAAAGAGAGAGAGAGGCAGAGACACAGGCAGAGGGAGAAGCAGGCTCCATGCACCGGGAGCCCGACATGGGATTCGATCCCGGGTCTCCAGGATCGCGCCCTGGGCCAAAGGCAGGTGCTAAACTGCTGCGCCACCCAGGGATCCCTTATTTTGGTTCTTTAGACTAAAAAGTGCTGTGATACCTTCTTAATGTTTGTTTCTTATTGTGATTTACCCCTTCCAGGACAATGTATTTGTGTAGAAGAGCAAATGGACTGTTTTTCTTTTTTAAAAAATATGTCAATAAAGTTCTGATGCTGAAATTAACCCTAACTCTGTATATGACTATCACAATATTATATTTCTATTAAAATTCTGCAGAGCTTTCTAGAATGGCATTCTTTTTTAACAGCCAGATTATCAGCACTGTTGTTATAAGCTAATAATTTTTGACTCTCCAGCGTGTCTGTGATATTGCCCTAGGTATTTGGGAAGAGGACACAGAGATTAATTAGAAAAGTCACATCCTTGTCCTTGCAACCTACATTTTTTAAGGCAACATCAATGTAGTCTCACTAAGAATAAAAGAAACAAGATTGAACAAGATATGGACACATCGATTTCATTTCTTAGTGTCTAAAAGACTCACTAAGAGTAATGAGGTTTTTAAGAAAGAGCATTAACTATTTCAAGCCACAGTGGAGTTCTCATGGAAAATAGCTAATGAAATTATGCCCTGAGATGCCTAACTTAGACTGTTGTTTTATCATTTCTTCAACAAATATTTATTGTTTCTATGTTGTCAATGGAAAAAGAAAAAAAGACAAAGTTCCTGCTTACATGGAAGCTTATATTATAGAGTGGAAACTGAAAATAATAAATGAAAAAGATTGCTTAAGATAGTGCTGTTACAAAGAAAATATACCTGAAGATGAGTTAGTAATGGTAAGCAAGTGAAAGTTTAAATGTGACTGAAAGCATGAAACTTCACCATAATAATCTGGAAATGCATTTAAATAAGCACACTGATTAGAATCAATTTGCTAATATTAAACCTTTTTGAAGAATTTTTAAGTGAGGTATTTTGTATCTATTAGCTGAGCAACAAAAAAAATCAGTCTTTCCTCAGTGTTGGCAAGGATTCAGTGAAGCTGTGCACCCCCGCAAAGCTACTGGCAGATTTCTCAGCAAAAATCTACAAAAGAGTGGATTGATATATTCAAAGTGCTAAAAGACAAAAAAACCTGCCAAGTAAGAAGAGTACTTTATTTATTTTTTAATAATAAATTTATTTTTTATTGGTGTCCAATTCGCCAACATACAGAATAACACCCAGTGCTCATCCCGTCAAGTGCCCCCCTCAGTGCCCGCCACCCAGTGACCCCCACCCCCCGCCCTCCTCCCCTAGAAGAGTACTTTACCAAAGAAAGTTGTCCTTAGGAAATGAAGACTGTCCCAAACAAAAGCTGAAAGGTGTGTCTGGCCTGCTCATTTAGTAGAACATGTGACTCTTGATCTCAGGGTCTTGAGTTCAAGCTTCAGGTTGAGCATAGAGCTTATTTTAAAAAAATGCTGATGGAGTGCCTCACTACTAGACTTTCCTTACAAGAAATTCTGAAAGGAGTTGTTCATGCTAAAATGAAAAGAGGCTAATTAATAACATGAAAACATTTGAAAATATACATCCCACTGAACCAGTAAGAATATGGCCAAATTCAGAATACTCTAATACTGTGATATGGTGGTGTTTTAACCACTTAATACTAATGTAAAGGTTAATGGACAAGGCATTAGAAGTAACTATAGCTAAAACAATTTGTTAATGAATACACAATATAAAAAGTTGTAATTATGACATCAACAAAATAAAAGGGTGGGAGTAAAAAAGGAGAGTAAAAGTAAAAAGGGAGAGTAAAAGTAAAAAAGTAAAAGGGAGAGAGTTTTTGTATGCAGTGAATGTTAAGTTGTTATCAGTTTAATATAGAATATCTATGCAATGCTTCATGATAGACACAGAGCAGCAAAAACCTAGAGTAAATATACAGAAAGATAAAGGGAAGGAATCAAAGCAGACCATGGTGGAAAATTATCAATTCACTCCAAAGGACAGTAAGAGAGGAAGAAGGGAACAAGGAAACTACAGAAAAAAGCCAGAAAACAATAAAGTGGCATTGGTAAGCCCTTATCTATCAATAATTATTTTAAACATAATGAGTTAAATTCTCTGATCAAAAGGCATATAATATCTGGATAGATTAAAAAAAAATAAGACCCAGCTATATGTTACCTTTAAAGAAAGTCAATTCAGCTTTAAGGACAAAGTCTCAAAGAGATAGGATAGTAAAATACTCTACTTTCCACAATCGATAGATTATCCAGACACTGTATCAATAGGGAAATGTTGGATTTGAGTTACACTCTAGTCCCAATGGGACTAGGAGATGTGTACAGAACATCAACAACTACAGAATGCAAAGTCTACTCAAGTACAAGAGAACATTTTCCAGGAGAGATCACATGTTAGGGCACAAAACAAATCTTAGCAAATTTAAGAAACCTGAAATCATATGAAGTATGTTTCCAAACATAATGGTATGAAACAATAAGTCAACAATAGATGAAAAATTGGAAAAAGCACAAATATGTGCAAATTAATCAACACGCTCCTGAACAACCAGTGGGTCAAAGAAGAAGTCAAAAGGGGAATTTTATTAAAATCTTGAAATAAATGAAAATGAAAAAACATATCAGGCCTGTGGGATCCTGCAAAAGCAATTTTAAGAAGGAAGATTTTTTTAATTTTTATTTTTTAAAATTTTTATTTAAAATCCAGTTAGTGAACATACAGTGTAATACTAGTTTCAGGTGTACACTATAGTGATTCAGCACATCCATACATCACCCAGTGCTCCTCACAACAAGTACACTCTTTAATCCCCATCACCTACTTAACCCATCTCCCACCACCTTCCTTCTGGTAACCATCAGTTCTCTATAGTTAAGAATCTGTTTCTTGGTTTGCCTCTCTCCCTCTCTCCCTCTCCCTCTCTCTCTCTCTCTCTCTTTTTCTCTCTCCCCCCCCATTCCCTTGACTCATTTATTTTCTTTCTTAAATTCCACATATGAGTGAAATCATATGGTACTCGTCTTTCCTGACTTATTTTGCTTAGCATAATACACTCTAGCTCCATCCACATCATTGCAAATTGTAAGATTTCATTCTTTTTGATGACTGAGTAATATTCCATTATATATATAATCTTTATATGTATAAGATCAGTTGATGGACATCGGGCTCCTTCCATAGTTTGACTATTGTTGATAATGGTTCTATAAATATTAGGGTGCATATACCCCTTTGAATCTATATTTTTGTATCCTTTGGCTAAATACCTTGTAGTGCTATTGCTGGATTATAGGGTAGTCCTATTTTTAACTTTTTGAGGCACCTCCATACTGTTTTCCAGAGTGACTGCACCATTTTACATTCCCAACGACAGTGCACAAGGGTCCCCCTTTTTTAACATCCTCACCAAATTGTTTCTTGTTTTGTTGATTTTAATTACTCTGAGACTGTGAGGTGAAATCTCATTGTATTTATGATTTGCATTTCTCTGATGATAGGTGATACTAAGCATCTTTTCATGTGACTGTTGGCTATCTGGATGTCTTCTTTGGAGAAATGTCTGTTCATGTCTTCTGACCATTCTTTAATTGGATTATTTGGTTTTTGGGTGTTGAGTAGGGTAAGTTCTTTACATATTTTTGATACTAACCCTTCACTGGAAAAGTCATTTGCAAATATTTTCTCCCATCTGTAGGTTGCCTTTTAGTTCTGTTGATTGTTTCCTTGATTGTGCAGAAGCTCTTTAATTTGATGTAGTCCCAATAGTTTATTTTTGTTTTGTTTCCCTTGCCTCAGGAGACACATCTAAAGAAGTTGCTCCAAACAATGTCAAAGAGGTTACTGCCTGTGTTCTTTTCTAGGATTTTTAGGGTTTCAAGTCTCACATTTAGGTCTTTAAAATCATTTGTTAAAGATTTAATTTATTTATTCATGAGAGACACAGAGAGAGGCAGAAACATGGGCAGAGTGAGAAGCAGGTTCCATGCAGGGAGCCTGATGTGTGGGACTCCATCCTGGGACTAGGATCATGCCCTAAGCCAAAGGCAGATGCTCAATCATTGAGCCACCCAGGCACCCCTGGTCTTTAAATCCATTTTGAGTTTATTTTTGTGTATGGTGTAATAAAGTGGTTCAGTTTCATTCTTTTGCCTGCAGATTTCCAGTTTTCCCAACACCATTTGTTGAAGAGATTGTTTTTTCCTATTGATAGTCTTTCCTGCTTTGTTGAAGATTAACTGGCCATGTAGTTGTAGGGTTATTTCTGGGGTTTCTATTCTATTAATCTGTGTGTCTGTTTTTGTGCTAGTACCATTCTGTTTTGATCACTACAGTTTTGTGACATAACTTGAAGTCTGGAATTGTGATGCCTCCCGCTTTGTCTTTCTTTTTCAAGGTTGCTTTGGCTATTCAGGGTCTTTTGTGGTTTCATACAAATTTTAGAATTGTTTGTTCCAGCTCTGTGAAAAATGCTGGTGGTATTTTGATAGGAATAGGGATAGATATTCTAACAATATTTGTTCTCCCAATCTATGAGCATGAGATGTCCTTGCAGTTCTTTTTGTCATCCTCAATTTCTTTCATCAGTGTTTATAATTTTCAGAGTACAGATATTTCACCTCTTTGGTTAGGTGATTCCTAGATATCTTGTTTTTGGTGCAGTTGTAACTGGGATTGATTCCTTAATTTCTCTTTCTACTGCTTCATTATTGGTGTATAAAATGCAACAGATTTCCGTATGTCGATTTTGTATCCTGTGACTTGATTGAATTCGTTTATCAGTTCTAGCATGTATTTGGTGTAGTCTTTCATGTTTCCTATATATGATATCATGTGATCTGCAAATTATGAAAGGTTTACTTCTTCCTTTCCAATCTGGGTGCCTTATATTTCCTTTTGTTGTCTGATTGCTGTGATTAAGATTTCCAGTAATATTTTGAATAACAGTGGTGAGAGTGAACATCCCTGTCTTGTTTCTGACCATAGAGGAAATGGTCTCACTTTTTCCCCATTTAACATATTAGTTGTGGGTTTTTCATATATGGCCTTTATTATGTTGAGGCATGTTCCCTGTAAACTTACTTTTTTGAGGGTTTTTATCATGAATGGATGTTATAATTTGTCAAATGCTTTTTCTCTATTGAAACGATCATATGGTTCTTATCCTTTCTTTTAGTAATATGATTTATCACATTGATTGCTTTGTGAATATAGAATCATCCTTGCAACCCAGGAATAAATCCTACTTGATCATGGTGAATGATTTTTTAATCTATTGTTGGATTTGATTCAGTAATATTTTGTTGAGGATTTCTGCATCTGTGTTCATCAGAGATATTGGCCTGTAGTTCTTTTTTTGTGGTGTCTTTTTCTGGTTTTGGTATCAGGGTAGTGCTGGCCTCATAGAGTGAATTTGGAATTTTTCTTACTTTTTTATTATTTGGAATAGTTTTTGAAGTATAGATATTAATACTTATTTATTTTTTTGTAAATTTATTTTTTATTGGTGTTCAATTTGCCAACATATAGAATAACACCCAGTACTCATCCTATCAAGTGCCCACCTCAGTGCCTGTCACCCAGTCACCCCCACCCCCTGCCCACCTCCCCTTCCCCTACCCCTAGTTTGTTTCCCAGAGTTAGGAGTCTCTCATATTGTCTCCCTTTTTGATATTTCCCACTTTATTCCCTGTCACTATTTTTTACATTCCCTGTATGGGTGAAACCATATAATATTTGTCCTTCTCCGATTGACTTATTTCACTTAGCATAATACCCTCCAGTTCCATCCACGTTGAAGCAAATGGTGGGTCTTTAACACTTTTTTAAATGTTTAAGATAGAATTTCCTATGAAGTCATGTAGTCCTGGACTTTTGTTTATGGTGAGTTTTTTGATTACTGATTCAATTTCTTTGCTGGTTATCAGTCTGTTTAAATTTTTTGTTTCTTCCTGTTTCAGTTTTGGTAATATATCCATTTCTAGGAATTTATCCACTTCTTCTAGATTGTCCAATTTGTTGGCATATAGTTTTTCATAATATTCTTTTATAACTTATTTTTTATTTATGTGGTGTTGGTTACTTCTCCTCTCTCATTTGTGATTTTCTTTTTTCTTTTGGTAAGTTTGGCTAGAGGTTTATCAATTTTATTAATTTTTTCAAAGAACCAGTTCCTGGTTTCATTGATCTGTTCTATTGTTTTTTTAGTTTCTATATTATTTATTTCTGCTCCTTTATTATTTCCTTCCTTATGCTGGCTTTAGGTTTTATTTGTTATTCTATTTCTAGCTCCTTTAGGCATAAGATTAGATTGTTTATTTGAGACATTTCTAGCTTCTTGAGGTATTGCTATATACTTTCTTCTTAGAACCACTTTTGCCACATCCCAAAGGTTTTGGACTATTGTGTTTTCATTTTTGTTTCCATGTATTTTTTAATTTTTTATTTATTTCCTGGTTGACCCATTCATTGTTTAGTAGCATGTATTTGTGGTCTTTCCAGATTTTTTTTTTTTTTTTTTTTTTTTGCGATTAACTTCTAATTTCATAGTGCTGTGTTCAGAAAAGTTGCATGGTATGACTTTGATCTTGAATTTGCTGAGGCTTGTTTTGTGGCCTAATGAGTGATCTATTCTGGAGAATGTTCCATGTGCACTTGAAAATAATGTGTAGTCTGCTGTTTTTGGATGGAATATTCTATCTTTTAAGTCCATCTGGTCCAGCGTGCCATTCAAAGCCATTGTTTTAAGAAAGAAGTTCATAGATAAAAACACCTACATTAAAGAGGACCTCAAATAAACAATTTTATACCTCAGGGAAAGTAAAAGGGCACCTGGGTGGCTCAGTTGGTTAAGCATCTACCTTTGTCTCAGGTCATGATCTTAGGGTCCTGGGATCAGCCCTGTGTCTGAGTCCCTGCTCAGCAGGAAGTCTGCTTCTCCCTCTCCCTCTGCCCCTCACTCTGGGATCGTGCTTGCATTCTGTCTCTCAAATAAATAAAGAAAATCTTTTTTATGTTCTCATTCACTTGGGGAATATAAATAATAGTGAAAGGGAATAGAAGGGAAGGGAGAAGAAATGGGTAGGAAATACCAGAAAGGGAGACAGAACATAAAGACTCCTAACTCTGGGAAACGAACTAGGGGTGGTGGAAGGGGAGGAGGGCGGGGTGTGGGGGAGAATGGGTGACAGGCACTGAGGGGGCACTTGACGGGATGAGCACTGGGTGTTATTCTGTATGTTGGCAAATTGAACACCAATAAAAAATAAATTTATTATTTAAAAAAATAAAATTAAATTAAAAAAAGAAAATCTTTTTTTAAAAAAGTAGAAAAAGAAGAACAAGCTAAGCCTAGAGTTAGAAGAAGGAAGGAAATAACAAAGATCAGAGCATAAATAGAGGCCAGAAACAAAATAGATAAAGATCAACAAAATCTTGCTATTTGTGACAACATGGATGGAGCTTGAGAGTATTATGCTAAATGAAATAAGACAGAGAAAGACAAATGTAGTATGATCTTATTGATATATGGAGTCAACCTAAGAAAGCTGAACTCATAGAAACAGAGACTAGAGTGGTAGTTACCAGGGGCTGGGGAGCGGAGGAAAGGGAGAGATGTTGGTCAAAGGGTACAAATTTCCATTTATAAGATGCATTTGTTCTGGAGATCTAATATACAGCATAGTGACTACAGTTAACAACATTGTATTATATATTTGAAATTTGCTGAGAGAGTAAATCTTAAATGTTCTCAACACACACACACACAAAAGGTGATGGAAGTGTTAATTAACCCTATAATGGTCATTATTTAGCAATATGTAACTATCAAATCATCTTATTATGCACCTTGCGCTTTTATAATGTTATATGTCAGTTATACCTTAAGAAAGCTGGAAATAATTCAGTGAAACTGGTATACTTTTAGTGCTGGTGGTAGTATAAAGTGATATAACTCTTTTGGGAAATAAATGGCAGTATTAATTAAACCATAAAATATGCTTACCTTTTGACCCACTAATTGTATTACTAGGAATGCAATTTAAGAAAATAATTGAAAATGAAAGAGAAAATATCTAAGTCTCAGTGTATATTGCTGCATTGTTTGTAACAGAAACAAATGGATCATATTTGAGACGTCCAACCAGAAGAAAATGGGTAAAGTATAGCACATCTGTACTGAATATTATGTGGTTATTTTTTATGTGGTTATTAAATGTAGTGATTAACAACATTTTGGCACAAGGCCCATTATTTAGGTTTTAAATATGAACTGACCTAGTCACATTTTAACAACGTTTAATATGTTCCAAATTCAGCACATGAAAATTCCCTTCTCTTCTCTACCTCCTGTTTTAGTCATCTCTAAGCAATATGTATTCCCCCTTTGTTCCTTGTAATGACTAATGCCACTACTTTCCACTCAAGCACTTAAGCTAGAAATCTGAGGATTATTTTCAACTCCTCTGTCCTTATAATTCTCGTAATTGATTAAACATCTATACTTCTTGCAGTGCACATTTTTTTTCTTTATGTCTACTTTGAATCAGGCCTTCATTGTCTCTCAACAGGACTTTTAAAATAGCCTGTTGTTGTCTTTGGTTTCCCAATCTAGGTTTTCATTCTCCAGTTCTTCAATCCTTATACTAAAATACAAATTTGATTATGCTAGTCCCTGGTTCAAAATTCACAGTAAGTGAAGGGATGACTAAGATGAGATGAAGTCTGGAATGTGCATGACATCAGAATATGTAATACCCCGTCTGCCATTTTAAGAATTTTGTATTTTAAATATTAATGTAAAGCGATGGTAGACCTTTAATTGGACAGGAGACATAATGTGACATATATTTTTAAAGGGATCATTTGGTTTCTGTGTAGCCCAAAGGTGGGCAAAGTTGAAAGCAGGGTCTCTGGACACGTTTTGAGAGAAGAGTTGACAGAATTTGATAACTGATTGGGCATGGAGGGCAGGAGAGGTGGAAGGGAAGTCAAAGGTAAGGCCTAGGCTTTTGGCCAGAACAACTGGTAAAATGTAGTTGCTGTTGGAGGAGGAGCAAGTTTGAGTGAGAAAACCTTGAATTTGAATTTTGTTTTGTTTTGGGGTTTTTTGGTTCTTTTATAAAGATTATTTATTTATTCATGAAAGACACACAGAGAGAGGCAGAGACAGAGAGAGAAGCAGGCTCAGGGAGCCCAATCTGGGACTCGATCCTGGGACTCTGGGATCATGCCCTGGGCCAAAGGTAGGCGCTCAACCGCTGAGCCACCCAGTCGCCCCTGAATTTGAATGTTGAACATGTTTATGATGCTTATTAAACAGCTAAATGAAAATATTAACTAGATACTTGGATCTCGGGACACAGATTTAAATGCAGTGGAACTAGCTGGAAATAAAAATTTAAGAATCACCAGTGAAAGGATGGGATATAAAGTCATAGGACTGGGTGACCTCACCTAGGGAAGGGGAATAAATAGACATGAGAAAATATCCTGGGGATCCCTGGGTGGCTCAGTGGCTCAGCGCCTGCTTTAGGCCTGGGGTGTGGTCCTGGAGTCGCGGGATCGAGTCCCACGTCAGGCTCCCTGCATGGAGACTGCTTCTCCCTCTGCCTGTGTCTCTGCCTCTCTCTCTCCTCTCTCTCTCTCTCTCTCTCTCTCTCTCTCTCTCTGTCTCTCATGAATGAATAAATAAAATCTTTAAGAAAAAAAAAAGAAAATGTCCTGAGATGAGCCTTGAAACGCTCCAACATTTAGAGACCCAGAAGAAATTAGAAGGAAAAAAAAAAGACTAAGAGAGTGGCATGAAGTAGGAGGAAGCCAGATTTAATATCCTAGAAGCCAATGAAGAAAATATTTTAATAAGGACTTGATCAACTCTAGCAAAAGTATTTAGACTGGCAATTGGATTTGGCAATTATTGAACTCACAGGTGATATTGTTGAGATCATTTTAGAGTTAGTTTGGATTTTTGTTATGTTATATTTAAATGTGATGAGATTACATGTGATAGATGGACATATTGGAGTTGTGCAGTTTTTGTCAATTGCTTTAGTAGGGTTAGGCAAGCCCTTATTGTATGCTCTAGAAATGTTTGAAAACAGAGAAATTACTTCATTCATTCAATGAATACTATTGGCATCGACTTTGTGCCATATACTCTTCTGGGTGCTGAAGGTGGGGCAGGTGCAAATAAAACAAAATTCTTAATGCAAGGAGGTCATATTTTAATGAGTAGAGACAAATAGTCCTTATCATTTTTTACTAAATAAAATATATGGTGTGTCAGATGTTACAGTGAAAAATGAAATGAGAAAGGAGCATAGTGCATGCCAGGGGTGGAGAGAAGGTTATAGTTTATTTTTTTCAATTTCCATTTTTATTGAGGTATAATTGTCAAATAAAATTATAATATATTTAGAGTGTACAAATGTGATAATTTGAT
This sequence comes from Canis lupus baileyi, assembly GCF_048164855.1. Lineage (NCBI taxonomy): Eukaryota > Metazoa > Chordata > Mammalia > Carnivora > Canidae > Canis > Canis lupus. The sequence continues at coordinate 9,848,687 of NC_132876.1, forward strand.
ATACATTGTGAAAGGATTTCCACAATAAAGTTAATTAACACATCTATCACCTCATGTAGTTACCCTTTTTTTTTAATTGGTTGAGAACACTTAAGAACTCCCCTAGCAAATTTCAATTATATTATTATATTGAAATATATATTATATTAATTATATTATAATAATATTATTATATATATTATATTATATTATATTATATTATGTTATATTATATTATATTAATTATATATCAACTCTGGTCATAGGATGGGTCAAGGAAATTTTCTCTGACAAGGTGAAATCTGAGCAGAGATCTAGAAGAGGCGGGGTATCTGGAGGAAGAATTTTCTGGTTGGAGAGAACAGCAAATGCTAACATTCTGAGGAGGGAACACACCAGACTTGTTCTAGAGAAGATAAGACCAATGTGACTGAAGCATAGTATGGAAGAAGTAGAGTGTTAGATGAGGTCAGAGTGGAAAAGAGGGGCAAAGGCAGTAGGTAGCGCAAATGGTGTAGGACCTTTCAGGAAACTGTAAGACTTTTTTTTTTTTTTTTTTTTTTTAAATTTACACCCTGGGCACCTTGTTTACCTTATCTCAGTCCCAGTTCTTTTTTTCTTTTTTTTTTTTAATTTATGATAGTCACAGAGAGAGAGAGAGAGGCAGAGACATAGGCAGAGGGAGAAGCAGGCTCCATGCACCGGGAGCCCGACGTGGGATTCGATCCCGGGTCTCCAGGATCGCGCCCTGGACCAAAGGCAGGCGCCAAACCGCTGCGCCACCCAGGGATCCCCAGGAAACTGTAAGACTTTTGCAAGTCAGGTCAGATAACAATGCCCCACCCCCCAAGTGGGGCTTCTCTAGGGAACTGTGAAATGGAACAAATACTGACAGTGCTCAGAGGTTGGATCTCTTTGTGGAGCTCTGAATCCAGTTGACCCCCTCTAGATGCTACAAGACATGCTGATTTTCACAGGTATTATGATTTCTAGGCTGTTGGTTTACATGACTACCCCAGAGCTGCAGAGAAGGAGATTGGAGGAACCCAAGTTAAAATTCTACAAACTCTACAATTTTTACCAAGGTTCAACAGGGTCTTTTATATATATATATATATATATATATATATATATATATATATATATACCCTTAGATTGTTGCAAGTCTTTGGGTCATTTCTAGAGTTCTGAAAAAGTTGATTTTAACAATTTTGCCAGTACAGTAATTCCCCCCCTTATCCACAGGGTATAGAGTTCAAGACCCCCAGTAGATGCCTGAAACTGTGGGTAGTACTGAACCTTATACAGACTATATTTTTTCCTAAACATTCATATCTCTGATAGAGTTAAATGTATAAATTAGCACAGGAAGAGATGAACAACTAATATAAAATAGAACAATTATAGCAATATATTGTAATAAAAGTTATGTAAAAAAATAAAAGTCATGTAAATGTGGTCTCTCTCAAAATATATTATTGTATGTACTCACTTTTTGGGATGGTGTGAGGTGATAAAATGCCTACATGAGGATACAAAGTGAGATGAATGCTATGAGAATTGTGGTGTAATGTCAGGTTATTAACATCAGAGGATCATCTGCTTCCAGGCCATGGTAGACTGTGAATAACTGAGACTGAGGAAAGCGAAATTGTGGATAAGGGGGGACTTCTGTATTTTCATCAGTTTTTAGGGAGGAGCAGATTCTGGTGGTTCTCATTTGACCATTTGGGAAGTCTTCACTTGTTCTACTAGGTACTTAGCATGGAGTGTTTAAATTGCCGGCCATCTTTGTGAATTTGTGTATTTGTATTTTCCCCTCTATCAGATTTTGCTTCATGTGTGACCTTTTTATCAATGTGAAATGATTTTCCTTATCCCTGATAATATTCCTTGTTCCAGTGTCTGTTTTCTCTGATATTAATATAACTTCTGCAGCTTTACTTGATTAGTATTTGCATGGAATACATTTTTCCATACTTTTGTTTTTATTCTGTGTCTTTATATTTACTGCGGGTTTCTTTATCTACTCATCTATGGGTGGACACTTGGGTTGCTTCTTTATCTTGGGTATTATAAATAATGCTGCAATAAACATGGGGTGCATATATCCTTTTGAATTAGTGTTTTCATTGTCTTTGGGTAAATACCCAGTAGTGGAATTACTGGATCACATGGTATTTCTATTTGTAAAAATTATTTTAAATCCAGTATAGTTAACACGTAGTGTTGTACTAGTTTCAGATGTACAATATAGTGATTCATCAACTCTGTGTATTATTCAGTGCTCATCAAGATAAATGTGCTCTTAATCCCCTTCACCTATTTTACTCATCCCTCCACCAACCTCCCCTCTGGTAATCATTTGTTTGCTGTCTATAGTTAAGAGTCTGTGTTTTGGTTTCTCTCTTTTTTCCACTTTGTTTTGTTTCTTATATTCTGCATATGAGTGAAATTATGTGGTATTTGTCTTTCTGTGACTTAGTTAGCTTAGCATTATACTCTCTGATTCATCCATGTTGTTGCAAACGGCAAAATTCCATTCTTTTTCCATCCTTTTTCTCCACATACTAGTCAATACTTTTTTATGGCTGAATAATATTTCAGTGTGTGTGTGTGTGTGTGTGTGTGTATGTACATATCACATCTTCTTTATCCATTCATCTATTGATAGACACTTGGGCTGCTTCCATAATTTGGCTACTATAGATAATGCTACAATAAACAGAGGTGCATATATCCTTTTGAATTAGTATTTTCATATTCTTTGGGTAAATACTCAGTAGTGTTATTACTGGATAATATGGTATTTCTATTTTTAATTTTTTTTAAATTTTTTTATTTATTTATGATAGTCACAGAGAGACAGAGAGGCAGAGACATAGGCAGAGGGAGAAGCAGGCTCCATGCACCGGGAGCCCGACGTGGGATTCGATCCTGGGTCTCCAGGATTGTGCCCTGGGCCAAAGGCAGGCGCTAAACCGCTGCGCCACCCAGGGTTCCCTATTTTTAATTTTTTGAGGAGCCTCCATACTGTCTTCCACAGCAGTTACACCAATTTACATTCTTACCAATAATGCACAGAGGTTCCTTTTTCTCCACATACTTGTCAACACTTGTTATTTCTTGTCTTTTTGATTCTGACAAGTTTGAGATGATATCTCATTGTGTTTTTGATTTGCATTTCCTAATGATAAGTGATGTTGAACATCTTTTCATGTGTCTGTTGACCATCTGGATGTCTTCTTTGGAGTTAATATTACTCAGCCATAAAAAAGAATGATATCTTGCCATTTGAGACAACATGGATGGACCTAGAGGGTATTATGCTAGGTGAAATAGTTCAGACAGAGAAAGACAAGCACCATATGATTTCTCTTATATATAGTATCTAAAACACAAAATAAACAAAGAAAAAAGAGACAGACCAAAAACAGACTCTAAAATAGAGAGAACAAACTGATGGTTTGAGTGAGGGGAGGTGGGTGGATGGAAGGGTGAAATTGATAAAGGCGATTAAGAAGTAGAAACTTCCAGTTGTAAAATAAATAAGTTATGGGGATGAAAATTATAGCATAGAGAATATTGTCAATAATATTGTAATAATGTTGATGGGTGACTCACTTACCATGGTGAGTGTTGAGTAATATATAGAATTGTTGAATCAACATGTTATACATCTGAAACTAATATAACATTGTATTTAATTATAATTAAATAGAAATTAACAAAATAAAGTGAGTTTCTTGTATATAGAATATATTTGGGTCTTGCTTTACTATCCAGTGTGACAAGATGACTTTTAATTGTAGTGTTTACATTTAAATTTAGTGTAATTATCGATCAGCTTGGGTTTAAACCTACTGTGTTGCCATTTATTGCCTATTTGTCCCATTTGCTGTTCGTTTCATTTTTCCTCTTTCCTCGCTTTCTCTTGGACAGTTTTTTTATGATTCCATTTTCTCTCCACTCTTTCCTTGTTAGCTCTTCCTATCCATTTTTTAAATCTTAAATTTTTTGGTTGCCTTAGAGTTGCAACATAATATTTTTAGCATATATGGTGTAGCTTTAAATAATAGTATGTTATATCAAGTATTGTGAAAGAACCTGACAATAATATATTTCTATTTTCCACCTTCCTGGTTTTTTGGTGCTATTTACTTTTTTAAAGTTTTTATTTATTTAATTATTTAATTATTTAATTATTTGAGAGAGAGAGATCACAAGCAGGGAGAGCATCAGAGGGAGAGGGAAAAGTGGGCGACCTGCTGAGCAGGAAACCCAACACGGGACTCGATTCCAGGACTCTGGGATCATGACCCGAGCCAAAGGCAGACACTTAACATACTGAGTCACCAGGTACCCCTTTTTGGTGCTTTTATAAATTTTATTTATTTTATTTATTTATTTTTTCTTCAAGTTTTAATTTAAATTCCAGTTAGTCTACATACAGTGAAACAGTTCGTTTCAGGTGTAGAATTTAGTGATTCATCACTTACAACACCCAGTGCTCATCATAAGTACTCTCCTTAATACCCATCATCTATTCCCCATCCTGTATAAATTCTACTTTAAATTCCACAATATGTTGTTATTATTTTTACTTTAAGTGGGTCAATTGTATTTTAATATGACTTTTTAAACATGAAGAAAAAATTGTTTTTACCCTACACATTTAGTATTTTTAGGGCTCTTTATTTTGTATAGACACAAATTTTTATCTGGTCTCATTTTTCTTTAGCTCAAAAAACTTGGTTTAGCATTTCTCGTAATGAATACTGTTGCTGAAAATCAAATCCTGAAAAAAATGGATATTTAAAATGTCTTTACTTCGCCTTCATTTTTTAAACAATTTGATTAGATAAAGGATTCTAGGTTGACAGAGTATTCTGTTCTTTCAATATTTTAAAGATGTTGCTTTACTTTCTCCTGTTTTCCTACTTTCTGATGAGAAGTGTATTGTCATTCTTATCTGTGTTTCCCTTTTTGTAATGAATCATTTAACTCTGGCTGTTTTTAAATCTTCTCATTATTGGCATGCCTGGGTGGCTCAGCTGGTTGAGCGTCCTCCTTCAGCTTAGGTCATGATCCTGGGGTTCCAGGGTAGAGACCAGTCTTGAGCTCCCTGCTCCTTGGGGAGTCTGCTCCTCCTCCCTCTGCCCTTCCCCCTGCTTGTGCTCTCTTTCTTGCTCATTCTCTCTCTCTCAAATAAATAAAATCTTTTAAAAAATAAATTTCTCATTATCACTGGTTTTCAGTAATTTGATTATAATGTACCTTGATGCAGCTCTCTTTAGATTTATTTTCCTTGGAGTTCACATATCTTAGATCTGTGAATTTATATTTCTCCTCGACGTTAGAAATTTCCCAACCATTATTACAACTCGATATTGTTTTACAGTTCAGTGATGCTTTATTCATATTTATCATTCATTGCTTTTTCTCTATGTGCCTCAATTTGGATAAAATCTATTGCTATAGCTTCAAGCCCACTGATATTTCCTTTTGCAGAGTCTAACTTGCTAATAATTATATCCAGCATATTTTAAATTTCATATATTTTGTATCTCTGCAAATTTCATTGGTACTTTTTTCCTCTCCTCATTATGCTCCTATTTAGCAACATCCTATTTCTATCTACCATCTTGAGCATATGAAGCATATATACTAATACACATATATTAGTTATTTTGTTGTACTCTCTGTGTTAGTTCTACTATCTCTGTTATTTCTGGATTTGTTTCTCTTGGTTGATATTTTTTCCTCATTGCAATGCTTTATATTTTCCTGCTTCTTTACATGATTAGGAAATTTTCTTTTTGGATACTAGGATCTGTTGCAATTTAAAAATAGTTCTGTTTTATTCTGACTTTCACTTTAGTTATTTTGAATCAATTAAGTCAGTTCAAGACTTGATTTTAACTTTGTTAGGTGTGATTCATAGCAACTTTTAATCTAGAGATAATATAGCCTCATTACTAAGGTGGTAGCAGTCTGAGAATTCAACCCTATGATCCGTATATTACAAAACCTTTTTCCTCTGATTGGTGGGAGCATGAACTCTTCCTAGATGTGTGTGGACTTTAGTAATTGTGCTGCCTAATCCTTTCGGCTTGTTCTGGTCAAGGCCTTAGGTAATTTCCTGTCACGCTTGCATATATCAGTACTCAGCCAAGGACCTGCGGTTCCCCTCTGCATATATCCAGAACCCTCTTATTCTCTTTATGCAGCTCCCTATTCTCCAGTAGTAAGTCAGGGATCACACTCCTGTTTGTTGTCCAGTGCCTAAAAACCCTCGCTTCATATTTTGTCTGGTTTTCTATTGCTTAAAGCAGGAGGGTCAATCCAACTCTTATTACTTTATCTTGACCGACATTTAAGTTTTGAGATCTCTTTGGCTGCTATGTGGAGAGTAGACTGAAAGAAGGAAAAGGTGCAAAAGGGAGACCAATTAGGAAGCTATTATGCAAAAGTCCAGGCTAAATAAGATGATGGCTTGGATATAGATGGCAGCTCTGAAGGTTGAGAGGAGTGGTCACAGTCTGGATATACTTTGAAGGTAAAGGCAATAGGATTTCCTTACAGAATTAAGTGTGGGTTCATTAGCCAAACTGTGGAAGGAGCCTCGGTGTCCATCAAAAGATGAATGGATAAAGAAAATGTGGTCTATGTATACAATGGAATATTCCTCAGCCATTAAAAATGACAAATACCCACCATTTGCTTCAATGTGGATGAAACTGGAGGGTATTGTGCTGAGTGAAATAAGTCAATCGGAAAAGGACAAACATTATATGGTCTCATTCATTTGGCAAATATAAAAATTAGTGAAAGGGAATAAAGGGGAAGGAGAGAAAATGAGTGAAAATATCAGTGAGGGTGACAAAACATGAGAGACACCTAACTCTGGGAAATGAACAAGGGGTAGTGGAAGGGGAAGTGGGCGGGGGGTTGGCGTGACTGGGTGATGGGCCCTGAGGGGGGCACTTGGCAGGATGAGCACTGGGTGTTATGCTATATGATGGCAAATTGAACTCCAATAAAAAATAAATAAAAAATAAAATAAATAAAAAAAGAATTAAGTGTGGGTCATGAGAGACAGAGAGGAATCAAGAAAGACTAAAATGTTGACATTTATTTTCTGATTTATTTCATGGTTTTAGTTTGCTTGGGTTTTCTAGCTCTTTTTAACTTTGGTCACCTATTTCCTTAAGATATTGTCCATTTGATTGAGATTTTGAAATGTATTAGCATGGAATTATAAATACTCTTTACTTCTTCAAGTCTCTGTGTAAATATACCCACTTTTTTATTTCTAAAAATGGATAGTGTTTTTTTCTCTCATTTTTTTTAAAGATTTTATTTATTTATTCATGAGAGACACAGAGAGAGAGAGAGAGAGATAGGCAGAGACACAGGCAGAGGGAGAAGCAGGCTCCATGCAGGGAGCCTGACGTAGGACTCGATCCCGGGTCTCTGGGATCATGCCCTGGACTTAAGGCGGCGCTAAACCGCTGAGCCACCCGGGCTGCCCTTCTCTCATATTTTTAACTGGATTGCCAAAGGTGTGACTATTTTTTTTATTGAAGTATAATTGACATACAATAATCCCTTAGTTTCATGTGTACAACATGGTGATTAGACAGTTGTAGACATTGTGAACTGATCCCTACAATAAGTCTAGTTACTACTTGTCACCATACAAAGTTAATACAATATTATTGACTGCATTCTCTGTGCTGTGCATTATCTCCTCATGACTTATTCATTTTATAACTGGAAGTTTGTACCTCTTAATCCTCCAAAACATTTTATTTTTATGAAGTCCACACATGTGGCTAGTGGCTATGACTATTTTAACTCAAATCTGCCACACAGTATAAGTAATTAGTTGCAGTAGAATCAGGAATCTACAATATCACGTGGGAAACTTCATCATAGTTATATAGGCAATAAAATTATGTCCTATCAATGTTTAGATTTATTCTAGAAATGTTTTTGAGCTGACTCTATAGGCAGAATTTTGGAAGAGAAAGGCAACAGAAACAAAAATCTTATATGCATATAGCACTTTGTAGTTTATATAATGAACATTCACATTATTTTCTTTGATTTTCTTAACTACAACATGAAAAACACCCTTGTCAGTGTTTTACAAGATAGAAACTACAACTCAGAATGGTAAATTCCTTTGTCTAATATCATATTTCGTGAAGGCCAAAGCCTATGCTTTTTTCCCCAATGATACTGTGTTTTCTGTATAAGGGAGTTATGCATATGCTGATGTGTGTATGTGTGTGGGGTGGGTGGGGGAGTGTTTGTAGTTATTTATAGTTTTCTTGTGTTTTTGCCATTAAATTTGGATTGGGATTATTGCTATAGAACTACTCTAAGGATGAAAATAAGAAGTGTCTGATGCTGTATAACATAATTTTCTTGTATTAAACCATCCTAAAACTTCTGTTTTCACTTTTTTTTCATTACAAAAACTTACCTATCATAAAATGTTTTTGAATATTAAATTCCTACTTAGGTATAACGAAGCTATTTGTCATGGAGTAATTTGAAATAATTATTTAAACAATTGTACACCTCCACTTTATATGTGTTTATTTCCCCATAGATCTGAATGGGGAGATTTGTAAGTGAAATGAAAAGAACACAAATTATTTTGAAGCATATTAGAGTGAAATATGATTCTGATGATAGAGAACAGTGTAAAATAAAAGGAGAAAAGAAAGAACTGTTTGATTTTTATCAGGTCCCTATAAACATTTGTTCTCACTAAGTATTGGAAAAGACTGATCTTGCCATATGACCGGGTATCATACATCCACAGGTGTGGTAATGAATCAAAATTTAAAAGACCCTTTGTTAAAAAAAAAAAGACCTTTTAAAATGACAGCACTCTTGTATCCAAAGGCACCGTTTGTTTTCCATGCTTATATTCTGGTTGTTACAGTTCAGAATTTCCACATATGACTAATTAAATAGCAATTTTAATTTATGAAAGAAATGCCATATACCAAACATACTGCTCCCTTTTCAACCATCTCAGAGGATTTTTATGCTATCACGAGACATCAAACAATAAAATCATTGTATTGTATTTTGGAAGACACATAACATTCTTGAATCTGTACATCAGAGAATACAGTTTGCAGAGAACAAAGCATTTTACAAAGATTCTCACATATTTTCTTTGCCAATCTAAGGCTGTTTCCACAAAGTGAAACACATGACCCTTATTTTACATTGTGCCATGTACATCTGGCTTATGTTTAGTTACACGAAGAGAACAAAGTGACCTAAAATTCCTTTATTGCACACAGAGACATCACTGAGGTTCTTTTAATTGAGAAGCTTTGCTTGCTTTATTTATAACTCTCCAGGACAGTAAACAAGACCCACTCACTTAGATATTCAGTCACTGGAAGCCAGCATAGTGTGCGAACCTTCAAGGGGAGGTTGATTTACATAGTGTTGGGCATCATAGTACATTAACTGCTTTAACTGAGATGACAGCTTTGCACCAGATCAAGAATAGGAATTACTCAGCCTCACTAGCACCATGTCCCAGCTGGAGGGATGATGGGTAATTGTTTTCAGAAACATTTCATTAGGCTAATTTCTATAATAAACAGATTCCTGGAAACACATATGCACATGCACACACAAAAACACACACACATACACACACATCACTTTTTTAAATAAAAAAGTATTACATTTACCTAGTCTTGCCTGTGCTTTTTACAGTAATTCTACCTGCTGGCCTGTGGGAGATGTTTGCAAAAATGTTTGCATTTCCCTTGTCCCCTCCAAACCTGTTTCACCACAGTGATGAAGAAAACAAGTGTTCACATTTTTCAGAGGTTTATCATTTTCATGAAAAACACAAAAGCTCAACTGAAATGAGTGTTCACTTGCTGAGAGGTAGCCAAATCCAAACAGATGTTTAGCTTTTATGTATTGAACTTTTTTTTTTTTTCTGGGCTTGATGCTACTTAGAAGAACACATTTTGGTTTTAGACATGGATTGATTCCTGACATCAGAATTCTACATCATGAAAGAGATGATTAACTAGCCATATTCTGGGTTATCCAGAAGGTAGTGCACCTCCTGATGTTTGAGATGTTAAGAACAATTTTGTGTGTCCTCCCAAGTGGCTATAGAAAGAGCAGCCTTAGACAGGTGGCCTAGGTCCTACTCACCACTAACTCTTTGTGTGACCATGAGTAATCATCTTTTCTCTCTTTAGTTTCTGTGTATATGAGAACAGATACCATCTAAGATTGTGTAAGTTTAAGTAAAGCCTTAATATTCACGGGGAAAATATTAACAGTTTAAGGTCTGTCAGAAGTAAATTCTTAATAAATGAATTTATTTTTATTCCCTTTATCAATATAGGCACCAACTTAATTTGTATACCTAGTGGAGAGTTTTTCAAAGTCCCAATGAATGGGGCACCTGGATGGCTCCGTTGGTTGAATGCCCAACTCTTGATTTCAGCTTGACTCTTGATCTCGGGGTCATGGGATCAAGCCTTGGGTTAGGCTCTGTGCTCAGCACAGAGTCTGCTTGGGATTCTCTCTCCCATTCTCTCTGCACCACCCCACACATGCTCAATCAATCAATCAATCAATCAATTCTTTAAAAAATTCAAATTCCCAATGAAAGAGATGATACCAGTGGGAAAAGGAGGCACCAGGAGTATTATAAGCAGGGACTTTAGAGCAAGACTGCTTGAGCAAAAATCTCAGTTTTTGTGCAACCTGGGGCAAGTTTCCAGAGGCCCAAGACATCTCAGTTTCTTCATCAGTAAAATGGATGTAATTGTAGTAGTAGCTGCCACATTTAGATGTTGTGAGGATTAAATAAGTTGATAATCAGGACAAATAGTAAGTTCATAGAAGAGATAGCTGTAATTTCTACACAATATTATTTGATATGCCAAGAAATTGGAAATCACACAGAGAATTATGAAGAAAAGATAAGCTCTGGGGTGCCTGGGTGGCTCAGTTAGTTAAACATCTGCCTTAGGCTCAGGTCATGATCCCAGGGTCCTGGGATGGAGCCCTACATTGGGCTCCCTGCTCAGCCGGGAGTCTACTTGTCCTTCTCCCTTTGCGCCTCCCCCTGCTCATGCTTTTTCTCTCTCTCTCTCAACTAAATAAAATATTTTTTTTAAGGAGATAAGCTCCAAGAAGTTAAAGTGATGAATAAGTGCAATTATGTTAAATACTCTGTCCTCTAACAGTAGTATCTTTGTACCATCATCCAATGTTACTGTCATTATTTTTTCACAGTATATGTTACAGTAAACATTTCTTTTGAATCTACTATGTGTCAGGCTCTGGCCCACCATGATATACAGTCTGTAACAAGAGTTTCAGAACATCAGTATTCTACTACTGACCCTAAAAGTGTGCTATTGCTCCCAGAATAGTTCAACATGCCATCCAATTAAATTTATTGAATTTTTATGTACAATCTAATCTTCATTTGGCACCCCAAACTGCAATACTACTGATAAACCTCAGTTAACAAGGGGATCGGGAAAGCAAAATAACTGAATTTTATAATTAATATATTTTTATAATTTATATTTTTATAATTAATATATATTCAGTGTACTGAATATTAATCAGGATGCCCTTTTAGTTTTACTCCAGAGCTAATCAGCTGGTCACAATAAAGATATACAAATAGTATTTATTATCCCTGTATTTCAGCAATAGCCAATTAAAAATATAGTTTTAAAATCCATTTAGGGATGGGATCCCTGGGTGGCTCAGCGGTTTGGCGCCTGCCTTTGGCCCAGGGCATGATCCTGGAGTCCAGGGATCGAGTCCCGCATCAGGCTCCCGGCATGGAGCCTGCTTCTCCCTCTGCCTGTGTCTCTGCTCCCCTCTCTCTCTCTATCATGAATAAATAAATAAAATCTTTTAAAAAAATCCATTTAGGGGCGCCTAGGTGGCTCAGTCAGTTAAATGTTCAACTCTTGATTTCAGCTCAGGTAATGATCTCAGGGTTGTGGGATCAATCCCCTCGTGGGGCTCTGTGCTCAGTGTGGAGTAGACCTGTCCCTCTCCCTCTGCTCCTCCTCCTCCTCTCTCTCTCTCTCAAATAAATAAAATCTTTTTAAAAATTTCCATTTATAGTAACAACCTAAACTCTAAAGTCTAATAAATAATACATGAATTTAACAATGCACATGTGAGACCTACATGAGGAAGTCTATAAAACTGTTGAAGTCATCAAGGAAGAAAGTTGAATGAACAGAGAAGCATACTATGGTGCTGAATTGGAGGTCTCAGTATTATAAAACTGTTTCATTCTTTCCAAAGTCATTAATGGATTTAATGGGATCCCAATCAAAATCATAACAGATGTTTTTAAACTTGGCAGTTAAATTCAGAAAATCGTTGGAAGAACAAATGCGTTTCTTGACAAAAATATTTTAATGATGTTTCCATCTCTACATATCTATTTTCATATCTATATCATCTATATAGCTCATTGGTTCTGTGTCTCTGGAGAACCCTAATAGAAGGGCCTCATAGAAGACTAATAGAATAGACTGTTACCACAACTGCCTTCCTGTTATTCTCACATTGTTTTCTCTGCTTTAAAAAAAAAAAAAGCATATAAGAAACAATAAATAACACATGGATCTATCTTCAGCTGGTGCTAAATTGTTGGGTGGGGGCAGTTTCTTCCAGGACAGATAAAAGGCTGGATGCTCTTAGTGACCAGCTTCTCTTTTTCCAGGTACCTAGAAAAGAGCTGCATGTAACCTGCTCTGGGTGTTCAGTTATTTTCTCAGAGAGGTAAAACCGAAAATTTATCCTGGCATTTTCATCTTTTTTTCTGTAACTTATTTTAAAATTATTTTCTACATTTGCTGCCTTATTTAATTGACCTTTTCATTCCTGTTTGGCACTGAACAGACTGTATGGCCCTTGCTGTATCTTAGTCCTTAATGTGCCTTAGTCCTTAGTCCTTTTTTTTAATAATAAACTTATTTTTTATTGGTGTTCAATTTACCAACATACAGAATAACACCCAGTGCTCATCCCGTCAAGTAGTCCTTAGTCCTTAATGCCTTGCTGGGCATTAATCCTGAGAGTCCAGACAGTATTTGCAAGAAACCCTCTACCTCTGATGTCCGTGATTAGAGCCACCTGGCCATGTCAGCACTGCTGTTCCTTACACTGTGCAGCATTAAGCCTCCATGAGCTCACTGTCCACATGATTGCTAATAGTCTCTATGGTTTGTTGTGTGCCGTCCCTATACATCAGCTCTCAGGCCTCTCAGAGCAGAGTTCTTAGTTCTGCCATGAGCCAATGTAGCAAATGTAAGGCTCAGTTCAGACATTCAAGTATGCAAGAAAAATTACCTTCTTTATTTTCTCTTATATCAACTTAATGCTGACCTTGAGGCCACGTGTTTCTCAGTTGGCATGAAATCCCATCTCTGTCATTACGCCGATGCTCTCCCCCTCTCAGAATAATAGAAGAATCTGAATGCCTTTATATTTTTCCCCAGAAAATAATCATTATCACCACCACATCACACAAGAGCCTTTGTATGTGGTTTTTATATATTAATGTGAGGGATCATCACTCACATCAGGTGGGCTCCACTATGGGCTGAATTGTGTCCTTTCCCCTAAATTCATATATTGAAATCTAAACCTCCAGTACCTCAGACTGGGACTATGTTTAGAGATAGAACTTTGAAGAGATGATTAATAAACTGAAGTCACTGGTTGAGTAGGCCCTAATCCAGTGGAACTGATGTCCTTATCATAAGAGGAGATTAGGACATAGACACAGAGCGGAGACCGTGTGAAGACACAGGGGGAATATGAACATCAACAAGCCACGGGGAGAGGCCTCAGAAGAAACCAACCCTGCCAACACCTTGATCTTGACTGCTAATATCCAGAAGTGTGAGAAAATGCATTTCTTGTTTAACCCCTGCTTCTTGTATTTGCGCTAGCAAACAGGCTTCAGAACCTGTGAGCCTTTCATTTACTACCCTTAACCCCACCCTTGCCCTTTCTTTTCCCAAACAAAATGCTTATGATTTATTTTAATGATGATGAAAAAGAATAAAAGACAATTTTAGCATCATTTTAATAATAAACTTTATTTTGGAATAATTTTAGATTTACAGAAAATAATGCAAAAATAGTACCATGCACTCCTAATGTTACCATCCTACATTAGCATGGTACATTTGTAAAAACTAGAACCAACATTACTACTAACTAAACTTCCACTAATGTCCTTTTTTTGGTTCCAAGATCCAATCCAGGATAGCACATTGCATTGAGTCATCATATGTCCTTAGACTTCTCTTGGTTGTGATAGTTTCTCAATCTTTCCTTGCTTGTCCTGACACTGACAGTTTTTAAACATGCCTGGTGAAGTGTTTTTAAAGATGTTCAAGTGTTGGAATTTGTCATATTTTTCTTCTGATTAGTCAGAAATTAGTGGTTTTTAGAGGAATACCACAAAGGTAAAATGCCTTTTCCATCACAACATATCAGAAGGTACATGATGTTGACATGAATCATTACTGGTGATACTAACTTCGACCATTTGGTTAAGATAGTTACAATGGACCGAATGTGTCCCCACAAAATTCTTATGTTGAAATCCTAATTCTCAATGTAATGGTATTAGGAGGTGGGGCCTTTGGGAGGTGATTAGGTCATAAGAGTAGAGTTTGTATGAGTGGATTAGCACCCTTATAAAAGGAACCCAGAGAGATTCTTTGCCCTCTTTCCTCCGTGAGGATCCAAAAAGGAGTTGACAGTCTGGAACCCATGAAAGGGCTCTCACCAGAACTCAACCATGTTCTCATTTTGATCTTGTACTTCCAACCTCCAGAACTGTGAGGACTAGATTTCTGTTATTTTTTTAAGATTTTATTTTTTTAATGAGTGGGTAATATCAGAAAGGGAGACAGAACATGAAAGACTCCTAACTCTGGGAAACGAACTAGGGGTGGTGGAAGGGGAGGTGGGCGGGGGGTGGGGGTGGATGGGTGACGGGCACTGAGGGGGGCACTTGACGGGATGAGCACTGGATGTTATTCTGTATGTTGACAAATTGAACACCAATAAAAAATAAATTTATTATATAAAAAGATTTTATTTTTTTATTCATGAGAGACACAGAGAGAGCCAGAGACACAGGCAGAGGAAGAAACAGGCTCCGTGTGGGGAGCCTGATACAGGACTCGATCCCAGGACCGTGGGATCATGACCTGAGCCAAAAGCAGATACTCAACCACTGAGCCACCCAGGTGCCCCTAGCTTTCTGTTATTTTTTAGTCACCAAATCTATGGTATTTTGTTATAGCAGCCCAAACCGAGTAAGACAGAAATCGTTGCCTGGTTTCTCCATTAGAGGTTTTCCCCTTTCTGTACTCTTGTGGCAAGGAAGTCACTAAGTGCAACTCACACTCATTTGGGGGTTGGGGATGAAAATCCCTCTCCAGGAGGGAATACCATCTACATATATCATTTGGGCCAACCCTCCATTTGAGAACTTTCTACTACCGTTTTTGTCCAGGGGCCTGTTGCTCTCCTGCTTCTTCTCTTTAGTAGCCGACCTCCCTGGTCCATGCTTCAGATCATTTCCTTATCAGATGTCACCTGCCTCATCATTATCTCAACACCTCTCTGTATGTTATATGAAAGCTAAATAACATGACAGTGATCACTCCTTAGCTGTACTGGTGATTTACTTTGTTAGCCTGATCACACCACATTTGAATTTTAGAAGATTTTTAAGGATATCATTCGATAAATAAAAATGAGCAGTTCTAATAATAGGCACTTCAATCACAAAGACAGGAAAACGGGCTTGGCTCCAGGTAACAAAACATTTAATTTCTTTGTCATATAAAAATCTTGGAAAATCTGAGAATTGTCTTTCATTTTCTCTAGTAAGACATGTAAGACCTTGTTATTTGGGTGTTTTCTTTTTTTAAAGATTTTATTTATTCATGAATGAGAGAGAGAGAGAGAGGTAGAGACACAGGCAGAGAGAGATGCAGGCTCCATGCAGGGAGCCCGATGTGGGACTTGAGCCTGGGACTCCGGGATCATACCCTGGGTCAAAGGCAGGCACTCAACTGCTGAGCCACCCAGGCGTCCCTGTTTTGTTTTCTAAAAGAAAAAATAGTCATTTGTATCTGTCACTATGCATTTATGATTTTCCTTCTTTTCCTAAGAATCTCATCCCCTAATTCTGTTTTATGGACTTTATTATAAGCTTAGAGACGTGTGAAAACTTCAACAGGATGTAGTATACAAGTTATGTCATTCTTGTAATGGTTTAGCTCTGAGTAGCTCTTGATTGAAAGTTTAATCTGTATATACAGGTGATGTGCTTGAGTTCATTGTATGTTCTGTTGAGCGAATTTTAAAAGATATCTTATGGTATTGCTGATTGACAAATGAGATGTTATTTCGTTGAAGGAGAAAGCTGTATCAGACTGCTGTTAGTGTCAGAATAGTGATGGACTATTTTAATTACATACATAAAGGGATACCTGATAACAAGGAATAGCTAAGAGAAGATGGGACGGGACCATTTACAAGTATATATAAACCTATCTGGATGGTTCAGGCATGTTTTTAAAGATGAGTCCCTTCTTTCTGTGAGTTTTAGGAACAAAAAAGGTGCAAGGTTATGAATTAACTTTCCAATCTGTCAGTACTGTATTACAGAGAGATTTGGAAGGCTCAGAGCAATATTTCACTCTCGGTTGAAAATCCACATAAAGGGCACATTCCCATGCTTCTGTTTCTTACGTGGTTAGTGCAGCAATAGAATGTGGCACACTGTTTTTATGGTACATTTTCAAGTTGTTTTTTGATGAAAAACAAGTTGGAATTTGGAAGATAGAACTATAAAAGTGTCCAGGTATTCATGTAATGAAGTCATGAACTGATAGGATGTAAATGATACTCTTTTACAACAGTAGTGAAACTATTCTTTTGTCATTTGTCTTTTCTTTTTTTTTTTCATTTGTCTTTTCAAATCAGCTTTTTACCCTTAAGATGTCAGTGTTTTTTATTTTAATTTATTAATTAAGCTTTTTAATTTTAATCCCGGTATAGTTAACTTAGTGTTCTATTATTTTCAGGTGGACAATATAGTGATTCAACAATTCTATACTTTTTATTTTTTTTTATTTTATTTTTTTTTAAAGATTTTATTTATTTATTCATGATAGTCACACAGAGAGAGACAGAGAGGCAGAGACACAGGCAGAGGGAGAAGCAGGCTCCATGCACCGGGAGCCCGACGTGGGATTCGATCCCGGGTCTCCAGGATCGTGCCCCGGGCCAAAGGCAGGCGCCAAACCGCTGCGCCACCCAGGGATCCCCAATTCTATACTTTTTAAATCGGTTTAAAGAAGGTATAATTTTCTATTTTCAACACCTACAGCCTCATTCCCACCCTTTATGCCCTGCTGTTTTTGTCCATCTATTTTTGTTTGATTCATTGATTCATTCAGCAATATCTATTGAGCACTTATGATATTCTGGGTACTATGGCAGATCTTGGGGATTCTTGAATGTAATAGATACAGTCTCAGTGCTAGTGGAGTGTGTACTTGTGTAGGAGACTGGCATTAATTAAATATTCAAAAGAATGAGTATAAAATGACAAGAAAGGCAAGTGAGTGACATGGGGCTAGGAGAACTTATTAACAGGATAATTTGACCTATACTCTTAGTAAGGAGTCTCAGAAACAATTCCCTCTCAATGCCAGAGCCCCCAAAATGAATGTCACTTTATAAGACATTTTTTATCATCAGAAGTATCCCTGAATTAGTTGAAGAAAGTTGCATTCCTTATATATAAAACTGGTTCATATACATTGATTATAATGTAAAAGTTTGAATTCAAGTATCAACTGTGTGTTTGAATAAAAATCTAAGATTCTTTTTTAAGATTTTATTTATTTATTCATGAGAGACACACAGAGAGAGAAGCAGAGGCACAGGCAGAGGGGGAAGCAGACTCCGTGCGGGGAGCCTGATGTGGGACTTGATCCCGGGACTCCAGGATCACGACCTGGGCTGAAGGGAGGCGCTAAACCGCTGAGCCACCCAGGGATCCCCTAAGATTCTTTTTAAAGATCATCCTATTGAAGTATATATACAGAAAAGTGCAAATATAATCATGCATGTCAATGAACTATCAAAAAGTGAACACATCCACTTCCTAGCATTCAGATCAAGACACAGGGCATTACCAGTTCCCCAGAAGCCCCTCTCATGCCCCCTCTAGCTTCGTGTTTTCAAAACAGATCAGTGGATACTTGTGTTTAGGAAACTCAGTCCACAGTTGTCTGATGACCCTCAGTGTGCCTGGGCAATGCAGTCCCTGCTTGCCTGATCACTCTTGATAAGTCAGGAGGACTCCAAGTTGGTCCCAGGAGAGGCAGGCATGATAGACATCCATCTAGGGAAGCCTAAGGCACAAAGTCCATGTGGTTGATATGGGCAGCATTCAGACCAACTGACGGCCATTTCTCCTGACCAGACAAGGAAAAATCCTTGAGAAATTGTGGACTATCAGACTGGCTTCATCTGTGTTCCCTGGCTGTCAGTATGCATCAAACTCTCCCTGGGGAATTTCTGTAATCCTTAACACTTCTATTTGTCTACGGAGTCTCTCTTTTCTCCATAAGGCCTTAGGAAGTTGGAGGCAATGTCTGAGTGTGCACAATCTTTATCTACTTTCCATGATTCTGTTCTCTGCTGAAGGCTTAGAAGGAAAACAGTGTGCTCCTGGCTTCACCAGTACAATTGGAAAAGTAATCTCTAAATAGTCTAATGCACCAGAGACGTATGTCAGGAAAGAGTTCTTAGGATATATCACCTTTGCTGAGATCTAAAGGGTAAGCAAGAGGTAAAGAGACAGAAAGGGAGGAGCAGTCCATGCACAGGGAATAGTCCACGCACGAGCCTTATGGCAGGAAGGAGCACAGGGCATACACAGAGATTGGGTGAAGAATGATGAGAGATGAAGTGGGAAAGGACGTAGAGGCTAGACCGTGTAGGGCCTTGTAGGCCATATTATGATTTTTCTGCTTTATATTAATTGTAATAGAAACCTCCTCTTTAACTGGAGGAAGAGGGACGCGTGGGTGGCTCAGTGGTTGCAGCTGTCTTCCTCTCAGGTCATGATCCTGGGATCTGGGATCGAGTCCCACATCAGGCTCCTGCTTCTCTCTCTGCCTATGTCTCTGCCTCTCTCTCTCTCCTTTTTTTCTCTCTCTCTCTGTGTCTCTCATGAATGAATAAATAAAGCTTTAAAAATGGAAGAAGAACATTTGTATAAAATGATCAAATTTGTTTTTTGAAAAAGATGAATCTGGCTGAAGTGTGAAGAGGATATTGGGGCTGATAATAGCTGACAAAGAATGAGCATTTCCTGAGCGACTTACGTATATTAACTCATTTCACCCCTGGCCCCTCTTATCCCTGTGAAAAGATTCTATTCTTATCTTCCTTCCACAGATAAGGTCACACCAGTAACAAGTAGCAAAGGCAGGATTCGAACCCAAGCAGACTGGCTTCAGAACCCATGTATCTAAACGCAGAACAGTCTTGTGTTAATTTCAAGGCTTATTTTGTAATAGATGGTGGTGACTTGCATTTAAAAGATGGTGGATAAAGACTCCGAACTCTGGGAAACGAACTAGGGGTGGTGGAAGGGGAGGAGGGCGGGAGGTGGGGGTGAATGGGTGACGGGCACTGAGGGGGGCACTTGACGGGATGAGCACTGGGTGTTGTTCTGTATGTTGGCAAATTGAACACCAATAAAAAATAAATTTATTATTAAAAATAAATAAATAAATAAATAAATAAATAAATAAATAAATAAATAAAAATAAATAAAAGATGGTGGAGACAGAAAGAACTGGACTGATTTGAGAGACTGATAGAAGATAGAAATGACAGACTACAATGACAAGTCGACTAGAGTGGAGTTAAAAGCACCAAAGATGATTCCTTAGGTTTGGGATGTGCACCTTGGATCTATGGTGGCATCATTGACTGAGAGAGGGAGCGGCCGTTGACAAGAGCCAGCCTTGGAGGAGAGCATTATTTTGTTCTGGAATGTATTGAGTTTGAGAGAACTATGAAACAATAAGCAGGAAAGTGATGTCATATGAGCAGTATGCTATGCCTCGCACACAGCAATGGAGCAATGTGTGAACGTTGAGCATGTAGGTAATGATTACGTCGGTCCGATACTTCAAGAACTCCAACATTCTGTGTTCAGATAGAAGAGACAGAGAAGGAGCCGGTGAGATAAGAACAAGAGAGCAAGGAGAACAGGAGAGTCTCATAAGCCCCCAAATCAGGGCGTGTTACAAATATTAGTGACAGGTTTTTTAAAAATTGGACTTAGGATTTCACTCATATGTGGGAATTTAAGAAACAAAACAAACAAGCAAAGGGGGGTAAAGAGAGAGAGAAAGGCAAACCAAGAAACCGAATCTTAACTATGGAGAACAAACTGATGGTTTCCAGAGGGAGGGGGCTGGGGGGAATGGGTGAAAGAGTTTCAGGTGTACAATATAGCGACTCAGCACTTCCCCACATTACTCAGTGCTCATCATGATAAGTGTCCTCTTTAGTCACCGTCACCTATTTCCTAGGTATATCACCAAAGTAATTTGCAGGGTCTCCAACAGAGATTTTTATGCCAGTGTTCTTTGTACCATTATTCACAACAGCTAAAAGATAGAAAGAACCAAGTGTCCGTCAACAGATGAGCAGATACACTAAATGTTATTTTTACATATAATGAAATATTATTTAGCCATAAAATTCATGAAGTTCTGATCCGTGCTACAACTGAGTGAACCTTTCAGGTATGCCAGAAGTCACCACAGGGAGTTCTTGCACAAGCAGACAGCTTTTTGTATCTTTCTGCTGATGGCATTTTCTAACCGGTAGAGCAAGCTCGGCCTGCCTGTGGGGGTGCAGATATTCTGGGGAGTTATTACTTCAGAGGGACAACCAAACAGTGGAAAGAGCTAATACCTTAAATATCCAGTTTCCTTAGCTCTCAGTAGAACAATGGGATTGAATCCCCATTCCCCACTCCTTTCCAGTGCTTTCTGAGATTAGCTTCCATATTAGCTTCTTGCCAGCACATTCTGTCTCAGAATCGGGGGTGGGGGAAGGACGTAAACTAACACAGCTTGTGTTATCTTCCACAGTGTGATAAAATCCTGGAGAAATGCATATAAATGTTTATAAACCAAAAATTTCAAACCAATCTGGCATGTTGAAGGATTCACCTTGATTAGGAATACTATGTGAACTTGGATCCAGACACAATTCTGCATTTCCTTACCAAGTATTAAAAATGATTCACAGAAATTTTCATTAGTACAATTTTATGGCGGCTAATGGTTAGCTTGTACCAATTTGCATTTTCTTTCTGTTTGATCGTAAATCTGTCTTTTGAGTTCTATATCCCTATATTATGGAAAATGACATGCTTGCATGCTCAGTTAATCTGCAGGAGTGCCCCCCAGGAGCCCATTCACAGATACATAGGGCTCCAAACACAAGCAGATCATTAGAAATTGTCAATTCTCCTCTGTGAAGAAGAGTCAAAACCACTCATTTACAGGGTAGGTCATAGACACACAAATATAAAATAAATATAGGTATACATATATACATGTGAGTGATTTCTGCGGGCAAAATGAGACAAAAAAGAAAAAAAACTACAGATAATCAGAACTCTGAGAGTCTGTGTAATTACTCATTCTAATCCATTTCTTCAAAATAGAGGTGTTTAGTATTTTTCAGACATCAGAGATAAAGGCCACTTGTAGACACTAATTTCCCTCACATCACACTGGGATTTTGCAGCCACCAACCCACAGCTTTTCTTAAACAAAAGAAGCATGCCCCATATGTCTGCAGGTCCACCACTTTGCTTCAACTTTTGATATTGTACAAACTGTCAGATACAAACAGTGGTGCCACAGCTGGGACATCATGCTCAAGCCTTTGGTCTTTAAACTGAAAGATGACTTCCTCAAAAAGTTGAAAATAGAGCTACCCTACAACTCAGCAATTGCACTACTGGATATTCACCCCAAAGATACAAATGTTTTGATCCAAAGGGGCATGTGCACCCCAATGTGTATAGCAACAATGTCCACAATAGCCAAACTATGGAAAGAGCCCAGATGTCCATCGACAGATGAATGGATAAAGAAGATGTGGTGTATACGTACAATACAATACTACTCAGCCATCAAAAAAATGAAATCTTACCATTTGCAACAGTGTGTACACAACTAGAGGGTATGAAGCTCAGCAAAATAAGTCAATCAGAGAAAGACAATTATATGTTCTCACTCATATGCGGAATTTAAGAAACGAAACAGAGGATCATAGGGGAAAGGAAAGAAAATAAAATAGGATGAAATCAGGGAAACGAACCATAAAAGTCTCTTAATTATAGGACACAAATTGAGGGTTACTGGAGGGGTGGGGCAAGGGGATGGGGTAACTGGGTGATGGACATTAAGGAGGGCACATGATGTAATGAGTACTGGGTATTATATAAGACTGATGAATCACTGACCTCTACCTCTGAAATCAATGGTACATTATATGTCAATTAACTGAATTTAAATTAAAATAATAAAAGAAATAAATTTTAAAAATAAATGCTTTACCTTTAACCCCCCCCAAAAAAATACAAATAAATTAACTGAAAGAGACCACAGATGTCTTCCAGACTCTTCATCTGTACACTACCTCTGGCAGTTAAAACAGGTCTTTCAGACTTCTTGGAAAATAATCACCAAGTCCTGTCGGTTTCCAACTGGCAGACAGTAGTGACATATAAAAGCAGAGTCCAATTGAAAAACATGAAGATGTCTTAAAGACAGACTTTGTCATGTGGAATCTCTGAAAATATGCCCAATTTGCCTATTCTCAGCTCAAACTCAACAGCTGGTCTTAGTGGCTCTGGAATAGGGAAGTCGGAAAAGGTTATAAGATCCTACAAGGGGCTCCTATTATGACATGATCATATCTAAGTAAAACTACCAGAAATTCTGAAAGCATATAACCTGATTGTTAAAAATATTCTCATACTAATATGTAGTGAGCATGTGTCAAAGTTTTATTCAACTCATTATTGAAGGAACCGGAGAAATAAGAGACCTAGCTCCAAAAGGATTTGAAAAACGTGGACTTATGTAATTATTGGGGACAGAGATATTGAAATACATTTGCTGGGTTAGATACAAAAGCGGTTACTATCCTATTGGAATGAAACCATAACCTTTGGTATTATATTCTCTATCAGTCAGGGAAAAAAAAACCCTATTATTTCAGTCTTTCAATGTTCTGCAGTTTAAGGCACTGTAGAACATCTGGGCTCTGATGATCAGATAAAGGTGCATTTCCTGAGAAAGGTGCTGACTTTCAATGGGCTCAATAGGAAATACTCTGATGTGATATTAAAAGGTCATAGAATTATAGTTTTGCTTTGTTTTTTAAGTTCAGGATCTTTCTTCCCCCTGAAAGCTGAGAATAAGTGGTTTCTGTGGAATGGTATGGGAATAGGATAGAGGCAGGTCTCAAATATAGTGTAACACAGCATCCCAAATCCGCAATGTTAAATCATGACCAACGTTGAAATGTTTACTATTAAGCTTTGAAAGGATTTGCAGTTATAACTCTAATTACATCCCACTCATCTGCATTCTAATATGCATTCTTTTGTGGAAGAGTACTTAAATCGGAATCTCTGAGACAAAAAGCCCGCACCCATAGTTTTCAATAGCTCCCCAAATGATTCTGAAGTGCAGCCAGGATTAAGAAGTCCCAATCTAAGACATGGCCAACAAGTACATGAGAAAATGCTCTGCATCACTTGCCATCAGGGAAATACAAATCAAAACCACCATGAGATACCACCTCACACCAGGGAGAATGGGGCATATTAACAAGGCAGGAAACCACAAATGTTGGAGAGGATGCGGAGAAAAGGGAACCCTCTTGCACTGTTGGTGGGAATGTGAACTGGTGCAGCCACTCTGGAAAACTGTGTGGAGGTTCCTCAAAGAGTTAAAAATAGACCTGCCCTAGACCCAGCAATTGCACTGCTGGGGATTTACCCCAAAGATTCAGATGCAATGAAACGCCGGGCCACCTGCACCCCGATGTTTCTAGCAGCAATGTCCACAATAGCCAAACTGTGGAAGGAGCCTCGGTGTCCATCGAAAGATGAATGGATAAAGAAGCTGTGGTCTATGTATAAAATGGAATATTCCTCAGCCGTTAGAAACAACAAATACCCACCATTTGCTTCAACGTGGATGGAACTGGAGGGTATTATGCTGAGTGAAGTAAGTCAGTCGGAGAAGGACAAACATCACATGGTCTCACTCATATGGGGAATATAAGAAATAATGAAAGGGAATAAAGGGGAAAGGAGAAAAAATGAGTGGGAAATATCAGAAAGGGAGACAGAGCATGAGAGACTCCTAACACTGGGAAACGAACTAGGGGGGCGTGGAAGGGGAGGTGGGCGGGGGCCGAGGGTGACTGGGTGATGGGCACTGAGGGGGGCACTTGATGGGATGAGCACTGGGTGTTATGCTATATGCTGGCAAATTGAACACCAATAAAAAATAAATTTATATAAAAAAAAGAAGTCCCAATCTAGAATGAGCTATTAGGTAGAAGGTGGATTTGTGCAGTGGAAGGACCTCCCTGAGGCAGAGTCCTGAATCCTTGAGGAGATGATAGAGACATGAGCTGGAGGCAAGGACAGTGATAGGTAGGTTATACATTAGAAGCCTAAGGGCGGGGCTGGGGGGGGGCGGGGCAGCCCTGGTGGCCCAGCGGTTTAGTGCCACCTTCAGCCCAGGGCGTGATCCTGGAGACCCGGGATCGAGTCCCACGTCAGGCTCCTGGTGCATGGAGCCTGCTTCTCCCTCTGCCTCTGTCTCTCTCTCTCTCCCCCTCCGTGTGTGTCTCTCATTAATAAATAAATAAAATCTTTAAAAAAAAGAAGCCTAAGGGCATAAAATTCTGAACTTGTGGTTTCCAAGACTCTGGGGCCAACAAACCAAGAGTCCCAGGTGCAGAACGCTGTGCTCTCCTCTTCCACTTCTGCCCCAGAATAACCCTAGGCTCATTATAATGCATTTGCTTTGCAGTTCTAGCCACCCCCATGGGGAAGGGGTGCCATGATGGTTCCAGTACAAAATTTGTGGGGTCAAAAACAACCCCCTCCCAGATATTGGGAGGAGTCTCTCAAATGATTGGAAGCAGCCTCCATTAGAGACCGCCCAGTCCATGATGCAAGATCCTGCTCACGTAAAAGGAGAAGACCTCCGTAGCCTCAGGGCAGCTGCCTCCTCTGGGCCTGCCCATTCTCCCACCTTGAGGGTGTACTTTGCTTTAATAAACTGTCTTGTGCTTGCCACTTTCCTTCTGGCTGTCTTTATTCCAGTGCAGATCCTCACTTAAATCTTTTTGTGGGGAATCTGAGAACCAAGACCTCCATCCGCACAATGCAGACTGTCCCACCAGTAACAGAACCGATGCCCATTCTGGCACGGGGTCTGCCCCTGACTCCACTCACTTCGAATCAAGACTGGCTATTGAAAAGTACCAGCCAATGCACAATGTTTTGAGGTAGCTTATCGATTGTGTAACTATTGCTTCATTCTTTTTTTTTTTTTTGAGATTTTAAGGGTCATCATTTTTTTTATTTTTTTATTTTTAATAATTTTATTTATTTATTTATGTATTTATGTATTTATTTATTTATTTATTTATTTATTTATTTATTTATTTATTTTTTAGATTGCCTCATTCTTAAATATGAATTTGCAATCGAAGTTAGCCAGGTACTTAAGGAAGCCCTTCAAACTCTAAGGGTAAAACCAAGATAAATGAATGGGTGGGAAGTAACCCCACAGAAATGGAATATTTCAAGCAGGGGTATTTTAAAACAATTGAATTAGACACTTCAGGATATTAGGCAATATTTTAAGAAAAATACGCTGTACGAATCTGAACCTCCTGTGTCCCACCATGCAAGTTTTTCTTCATGTGGAATTAAAAGAATATATTAATAAATTTCTTGTTCCTGAGCTGACCAGAGCCCAAGCTGTTACTCACCTTGAATGCATGACACCGAATTCATGCAGGTCCTTAATGTGCCACAGTCCACTCTCTCCTCACTCTTGCCTCAAATCCCCAGGTCCTCTTCCCACCTCAACTCTCACCTAACAACACTGCTGCCTCCTTCCCTGAGAAGAGGAAAGGGACCCTAATGAGTTTCCTCATATACCCACCCACCTACTAGTATGTATATCCATGTGCCCTACCATCCGGCCTGCTATGGACTTTTCACGTTCTTGTCTGGATACAGGAGAGCTTGGTTCTTGTCTCACGGAGTCAAAAAATGAATCTTACAGACAACAGAGAGTGAGCAAAGTGATAGAAGTTTATTAAACAGAAATACAGAGAAAGCTCTCAAAAGTGAGAGGGGTCCAGAGATGGTTGCCACTGGGGGCTTTTATGGTCTCTCTTTTGTAGGAAACTTGGTAACTTTCTTGTCAATATGAGGGTGAATTCTTAGAACAAACATGGTGGACTTGTAACTATCCTGATAACAAACAAGATTTTTTTTTTTTTTGTAAATATCATGAGCCCTAACAAGGGGTTTCCTTCTCTCAGGTTAATATCTCCTCCATAATATTTCTTTAAATCTGGGATTTCTATGAGCCTAGTCAGGTAGCCCATGGCCTTGTGATTCTTGTGCCATCTTGGTTTGAGCAGGGACTATTGATAATACCTTAATGACATATTTCTTTCTGGTCTGGTGAGTTTCTGTGATTACTTAGTAGCCATTAAAGGGGGATATTCGGGCAGCCCCAGTGGCGCAGCAGTTTAGCGCCGCCTTCAGCTCGGGGTATGATCCTGAAGACCCAGGATCGAGTCCCACGTTGGGCCCCCTGTGTGGAGCCCGCTTCTCCCTCTGCCTGTGTCTCTGCCTCTCTCTCTCTCTCTCTGTGTCTCTATGAATAAAATAAAATTTAAAAATAAATAAATAAATAAAGGGGGATATTCCCTAACATTTTGGAGCTAGGGAGCCAGGTTTATTTTTCTCTGTTTTTACTGTCTTATCTCTGTTTTCTTGGGATGGGTAGGAGCTTGACTCTGGGGCCTTTCCTTTATCTTTCCCTGCCTAGCCTGTCTGCCCCTAACTCATTCCCACATCATCACTGTATATCAACTCAGGTGCACACAGCTCAACCCATCTACAACTCAAATACACATCTCCACCACTTCTTTCCTTTCTCACTTTCATCCATTTTCATTTTCAAGGAGAGAATTCTTGTTCAGTCAACCTGCTCTTATTGTTCCCATTGTTCAATACACACACACACACACACACACACACACCTTCCCTAAACCCCCACATGCCCCTTAAGCCACTGCTTAATTTCTCTCCTCCACTTTATATTTTTTAATTTAATTTTTAACTAATCTTTACACCCAGCATGGGACTCAAATTTACAATCCCAAGATCAGGAGGTCACATGGTCTACTAACTGAGCCAGCCAGGTGCCCCTCTCTCCTCCACTTTAAATCTCTTTGAAATAGTTATCAACACTTCCTCTCTACTTCTGCTGCTCCCGTTCTTCCTTGAACTTCTTCTATTCAGGCATTTGTTACCATCACTCCATTGAAACAGTGCCTGTCAAGGTCACTAGTGGGTACCACAATACTAAATTAAATGGTTCATTCTCAGTTTTCATTTTATGTGACACAATTATCCTTTCCTCCCCGAATCACTTTGTTCACTCGGCTTCATGGGTACATCCTTCTACCTTGTTCACTTCTTCTTTGCTCATTTCTCATCATTTATCTTACTAATAACCACTGGAGAGCCTCTCTACTCAATCATTGGTCCTCCTCCCTTCACCATTTACCCTCACTCCCTTGATGGTCTCAACCCTAAGGTTTTATATCTTGTCTATAAGTTCCCATTTTTTTCTATACCGTAGAAATTACTCCTAAAATTATACCTCTAGCCTGATCTTTCTGCAGAACTCCAAACTCCTTTCTAATAATTTACTTGACTTTTCTACTAGGATTTATATTTTTAACCATAACAAAAACTCAAGTTTAATTTTTCTAAGATAATGAACAATATTAGGATGACCATATATCCTGGTTTATAACTTTTGATTATTTTTAGTGTATAACTTCTCAGCCTTTTGGCTAGGATCAAGTGATTATTTTTATTGCTCCTTTTCACTATGAAAAATGTTCCTAGGGCAGCCCAGGTGGCTCTGCGGTTTAGCACCACCTTCAGCCCAGGGCATGATCCTGGAGACCTGGGATTGAGTCCCATGTCAGACTCCCTACATGGAGCCTGCTTCTCCCTCTGCCTGTGTCTCTGCCTCTCTCTCTCTCTCTCTCTCTCTCTCTCTCTCATGAATAAATAAATAAAATCTTTTTAAAAAAAGAAAAATGTTCCTAAAAAAAGATATTTCTGTTTGGATGAAAAGTATATGGTTACCTAAAGGAACATAGCTCTGTGTTGAGAGTACTAAATTGATGTCCTACTCTCAAGGTAATTCAATTTACCACAACATTCCTTTTTTCTTTCTCATATGAAGAGAAAGAACCTTTAGTTTGCTTAATGACATTTAAGACCATTTTTATAATCCTGTTGTATTTTAATGATTGTAATTACTAGATGAGTTTTATTATTATAAAGTTATAATTTACTTTTTGATAGGTTATTATTTCTTCTGACTCTTCAAG
The DNA here is from genome assembly GCF_048164855.1 of Canis lupus baileyi. Lineage (NCBI taxonomy): Eukaryota > Metazoa > Chordata > Mammalia > Carnivora > Canidae > Canis > Canis lupus. The sequence continues at coordinate 9,877,556 of NC_132876.1, forward strand.
GATTTATAGTTTTCCTATGCTGTAAAAATAGGAACTAGCAAATTGTTGTTCAATTGATTTTGAGAAATTAGATTTTTAAAGAACTTATATAGGAAAATCATATTTAAGATTCCCAACATTACCTGTCACTGAGTCTACAGCTGTTTTCAAAGCAGTGGCTCCTAACTCTTGAGAAACAAAAGGTTGTGGAAGGGGAGGTGAGTGGGGGGATGGGGCAACTGGGTGATGGGCACTGAGAAGGGCACTTGATGAGATGAGCACTGAGTATTATACTATATGTTGGTTAATTGAATTTAAACTTAAAAATGTAAAAACAAAATCAGTGTTTCTTAATTTTTGCAGTTTTATTGAAATTTAATTGACACATAACACTGTAAGTTTAACATGCACAATGTGATGATTTCGTATATGTATATTTTACAAAATAATTATCATAATAAGGTTAGTTAACACACGCATCCCTTCACATAATTACAACTCTTCGTTGTGGTGGTGGTGGTGGTGAAAACATTTAAAATCTACTTTCTGGGCAGCCTGAATGGCTCAGCGGTTTAGCGCAGCCTTCAGCCCAGGGCCTGATCCTGGAGACCCGGGATCAAGTCCCATGTCAGGCTCCCTGCCTGGAGCCTGCTTCTCCCTCTGCCTGTCTCTCTCACTCTCTCTCTCTCTCTCTCCCTCTGTCTTGAATAAATAAAATCTTAAAAAAGAATAAATAAAATCTACTTTCTTAGCAACTTTCAAATATACAACACAGTTTTGTTAACTATAGTTGACTCTTCAACAAAACAGGGGTTAGGGGTGCTGATTCCCTGCACAGTTGAAAAGTCCATATTTAACTTCTGATTTCCACAAAACTTAACTACTAATAGCCTACTGTTGACCAGAGCCTTACTGATAACATAATTAACACATTTTGTATGTTATATGTATTATATACTGTATTATTAAAATGAAGTAAGCTAAAGAAAAGAAAATGTTATTAAGAAAATTAAGGAAGGGTATCTGGGTGGCTTAGTTGGTTAAGCAGCTGACTCTTGATTCTGGCTCAGGTCATGATCTCAGAATCCTGGGATTGAGCCCCACATTGGGCTCAATTCTCAGCGGGAGTCTCCTTGAGGATTCTCTCTCCCTCCCTCTCTTTCTGCCCCAAAATAAAAATAAATCTTAAAAAAAGAAATTTATAAGGAAAGGAAAATGCATTTATAGTGCTGTACTATATTTATCTTAAAAACCACATATAAACGGACCCATGCAGTTTCACCTGTGTTGTTCAGGGGTCAACAATCACCGTACTGTTCACTAGATCCCCAGAATTTATTCATCTTAAAACTGGAAGTTTTACAAACTTTGACAAACATCCTAATTTTCCCCTCCTCCAGCCACTGGTAATCACAAATCTGTTTCTATGAGTTTGGCTTGTTTGGACTCCACATATAAATAAGATCATACAGTATTTGTATTTTTCTGTCTGACTTATTTCACACGGCATAATGCCCTCAAAGTTCATCTAAAAACCCTGAAAACAGCCAAATAGGAAAATGAGTAAAGATAGGAACAGGAAATACAGATTTTTTTCAAGGGCAAACAATATTATAAGAGTATGTTCCACATATCTTGTAAAGGCCTACTAATGGTGGGCAAGTTAAAAATTTAAATAATCATCCATGAACTCACATACTGTGAATCCACTTAATCAATAATGAGATCTCTGTATACTTAGATGGAAATATGTTCGTGATATATTGATAGTTAAGAAAACTGGTGGCAGAACAATATGTGAATTCTGAATTTAACTTAATAAATGTTAAATGCATATTTCCTTTGTACATCATATTATGTTGCTCTGGGGTGTCTTCTAAGATGATGTGAAATTTCAGATGGAAGCACTTTGGGATTAGATTGGATTTGGTGCCCTTGGTGATCAGTCCTGGGCCTACCATTTTTTAGGAAGAGAATTTATCAATTTTGATGTATTTGAAATTAATACCCCACATACTTCATAAAGAACATGTGGAGGCTTATAATCAAGACATTTAAAGCAACTAAATATTTTAAAAATAAATAGTAAGGAAGATAGGTCAGAATAATATAGAAGTAAGAGATACAAAGTCACACTTATTTTTACCCTTGATCATTCAATTTATCTCTAGGCGTTCTGAAGACCAAGACAGAAGAGGAAATAAATTTTTAAAATAAGAACAAAATTTCCTGGAGAGCTTGTCGGCCCTAGTGGAATTGAGAGCCTCAATTGTAATAATGGAAAGAAAAATGCTTTATACAATGTAAAGTGCCATATAAATTTAAGGGATTGATTTGACTGAGTCCAGAAATTCTTAACTCATCTTTCTTTGGGAAACTACTAAATGGGTCTTCCTTTGGCTATGAATTACCTTTTATGAACTTAATACAGTAGAGAAAATCTTTCTAGAGTCTCTTGGGCTCATTCTTTTAGCTATTCACCATATTGCCTTGGCAGAAGTGCTCTTTCAATCAGTAGATGTATGTCCAAATTTTATCAGGGGCTAATTTGCACATTAAATAAAAAGTTCTTAAGGAAGACATCAGTTATTTGCATAGTCAATTAAATGAATCTAATTTATGGGTGAAGTTTGTCAAGTTTAAAATTTAGTGATTACCCTTAAATCGTCGTTCTTGACACTTAAAATTCTTATACCATATAGCTATTATCGTGGTGCTTGTGACTTCATTTGTGGTTGGTATGCTTAGATATGTTAGAATCACTTGAGACTATCGATTATGAAATTCAATCAGTAGAAGAGGCAAGCCAGTTAGATCTTGACTTGATTATTAGTCATTTTCTTCTTTCAATATGAGACTCCCAAGAGGTGTTCTACAGTATTGGAAGAGTCATATTAAATGATGATTAAAGCAGTTAAGAGCTCTTCTTTAAACTGTGTATAAACTTCTTAGAAAAGTTTGCTGAATAGCCTAGTTTCTAGAGAAAGCCTGGCAGTTTACACTCCCTTTTATCTCAACAAGCTGTGTAGGACCTTGGGCAAGAACATTAATAATTCTGTGACTCAGTTTCCTTCTATATAAAATTATGACAAGAATGGTACCTACTTCAAAGGGTTGTTGGGAATTAAATGAGGCAACACCTATAGTAGGCTTAGGTTGGTGACTGGCCACTAGTATCCAATAAATGGTAGCTAGTGGTAAGAGTAGCATTACATAGGTCAGAACACCATAGGTCATACTCCAGAAACATTTTCTCTCTTTGGCCATGTGGTGAGGAAATACTGTTTTATCAGCTTTGTGTCACAACAGTTTCTTCAAAAGGTCACTAAAGAAACTGGTACCTGGAGTTGCTTTACAGAATCTTAGTGCAGAAAAAAGAAGAGTCACAGGTTACTTAGATATAGCCAAGATGAAATAAAAATCATTCAGTCTACAGGGGAGACATAGGACTTAACATGGGAAACAAAGGCATAAGTTAAAATCCAGGCAGAAGTAGGGTGGAATAGGGGCAAAAATGAGAATTATGGAATTACCTTTACTATTACTTAAGAAGTGTTCAGCTTTCTTCTATGATTACTTGGTACACCCAGGGCCTGAATGGGTTAGGTTGACTTAAAAGTATACGGACAGGTCTATTTGTTCTGATAGATGTCTTCCAAACTTCTGTTTAATGGAAAAACAAAATGATAACTCAGATTGTTAGGAAATTTAAGGCAAAGTTTATTCAAGGATCAGGAAATCTTAGCATGTTTTTAGGAGGAAGAAAAGCAGCCAATGGCCAGAGACTGAAAATGCCAGAATAAAGAGGGAAAACTGATAAAATTTCTAGAAGAGGCAGGAGTAAAGATATTCCATGTTACCAAGGGGGAGATTGGTCTCGGAATGGAAGAGGAACTGCTCTTGCTTTGAGGTAGTGAAGAAAAATAACAAAGCTGAGGTAACATATAGGGAGATTATTAACTAAAGTAAGAAAATGAAGGAGCTTGCCCTGGATAGCTTCCTTCTAAGTAAAGTAAGCAGCAATGTCAGATCCTTTTAGTAGCCTGGCAGGAGAGGTTTAGAACAACAGCTGTGGAGAATGTGATACAAAGTCAACATGAGATAAGAAAAAGGATGAGGGATTGCTGAGCATCAGGAAAGACCTAGTTGAAATTAAATCACAAGTCTAGTGTGGATGCATTCAAGCTTCCAATGGAATTAATGTTTTTTTCCAACTCAATATTTTTGTGGTGATTTGCACTTGGTTGCAGTTTTTCATCTGGCTCCTATAGAAATAAAAGTTGAGTAAATCACTGTAGGAGTTTAAACTCCCAAGGAGAGGATAAAGAAAAATTGAGAGTAAAAATAGAGAGTCCATAGGGGGAAAAGTTTAAGAATTAAAGTTAAGAAAGGAATTAAAATCCTTAATGACCTTTTTTTTGGCTTTCACTGATTATTTTATATTGCACTACTTCGGAAACTTAATTAGAATACTTAAAAAGAAGAATTGCAGAAGGAATTACCTTTTCAGATAGTTTATGGGCTGAGGTATAACTTTTCCTTTAAAAAGGCAAATGATGGAGACAGGCCATCTGGTTAAACTAATTTTTTCATCAATTAAAGTAAGACTCAGTAAGTAGAATAACTGAGCCAGCCTTAGCAACAAATATTTATACATGAATAAATACCTGTGACCAGATTTTGGAGAGTGAAATTATTTAAACTAAAATAGATACTTTGGAAATATATCGAACAAATCTTGCTGAATTCTTTCAATATTACATGTAAGACAACAATCTTTCTAAAAGGTTTTGTTGATTCCGTTCCCAGCTCTATTCTAATGGCTGCTAGTGACATAAAGGTATTGTAAGACCTATACTTTTCTATTACGAGTTCACAGTGTATTTGGGGAGACAAAGCCGATATGTAGGAAACTTCATGACCAACTGATATGTGACCTGTGTTGTTAACAATAAATGCACAGTAGATATTAAAGAATGACTTAAATACTATACTTAAAAGTTAATAAACCTTGTGTTCTAGTTCAAAGTAGCAACAAAAGAACACTGTTAACTCATCTCCTCCACAGAACACACCAAATTATGCTTATTATTAGGACAATTCTTCCTTAAGAAGAATTGAGGGCTGACTGAACAGCTACTAAACAATCAAAGACAGAGAGAATGGCAAGAGAACAACAAGAGAGATGGAGACACACCATGGTTTAAAACTTTTTTTGGCAATACACACCTTTATTATAGCAATATATAAAGCAAATAACTTTAAATGTTCATAACCACAACTGTACATTAAGAATTCTGGTGTTACTCAGCTTGCTCAAATTTGGGGTGAACGGCTGATGTGTAATTCTTGAAATTCGCAGACCTTCATAAAAATGGATTGAAATGCATGTACATGTTTTAAGAGTATTTCAGTGTTCGCTCTCCTGACTTTATTCCCAAACTCGGCACTTTCACACCTTAGTGAGTTAACCAAACTCAAAGCTTTTTGTTAGAGAAGCCACAAGGTTATGTTTGCCAGTGGCAACATCTTTACAAGTTAATGAACAATAGCTGCTGGTCACAAAGAGATTTTTGACCTAGTTCCTCCTCCTCTCTCTAGGGCAAACAGAGAGAAAGCCTGGGCACTCAGTCCAACCCCTACAGATTGAATATCCTTCAAATACCTCCTTTAAAAGCACTTTACACAGCCATTTCCATTTTAATAGTTGGGTGAGGATTGTACCCCTCGATCTGGAAGTCTTCAGCCTTGAAGTCATCAATTGTCTCAACTCTTTGAAGGATTCTGAGCTTCGGGCGGGGGCGGGGGAAAGCCTTGATTCTCGCTGCAGCTGTATTTTCAGCGGCTCAATGTGATTCAGGTAAATATGCGCATCTCCCAAAGTATATATGAAGTCACTTGGCTTCAGGCCTGTCTTGTGTGCAATCATGTAGGTGAGCAGGCGTAGCTAGCTGGCGATGTTGAAGGGCACGCCCAGCCCCATGTCTCCTGACCTCTGGTATATACAGGCACAGTTCTAGCCAACCAGTAAAGGTCAACAACACACATAGTCTACATCGGGGACACCATACACAAGACCACTCCTTCAACTTTAAGAGAAATAGCCATTTTTCCATAGAAACAAAAACAGAAAGTCAATTAAAGTGGGAAGACAGAGCGATATGCTCAAAAGGAAAGAATAAGAAAAAAATCTCAGTAAAAGAATTAAATCAGAGATAAGCAATATGCCTGATAAATAGATTAATGATTATATTTTTTAATAATAAATTTATTTTTTATTGGTGTTCAATTTGCCAACATACAGAATAACACCCAGTGCTCATCCCGTCAAGTGCCCCCCTCAGTGCCCGTCATCCATTCACCCCCACCCCCCGCCCTCCTCCCCTTCCACCACCCCTAGTTCGTTTCCCAGAGTTAGGAGTCTTTATGTTCTGTCTCCCTTTCTGATATTTCCCACACATTTCTTCTCCCTTCCCTTATATTCCCTTTCACTATTATTTATATTCCCCAAATGAATGAGAACATATAATGTTTGTCCTTCTCCGATTGACTTACTTCACTCAGCATAATACCCTCCAGTTCCATCCACGTCGAAGCAAATGATGGGTATTTGTCATTTCTAATGGCTGAGGAATATTCCATTGTATACATAGACCACAGCTTCTTCATCCATTCATCTTTCGATGGACACCGAGGCTCCTTCCACAGTTTGGCTATTGTGGACATTGCTGCTAGAAACATCGGGGTGCAGGTGTCCCAGCGTTTCATTGCATCTGTATCTATGGGGTAAATCCCCAACAGTGCAATTGCTGGTCGTAGGGCAGGTCTATTCTTAACTCTTTGAGGAACCTCCACACAGTTTTCCAGAGTGGCTGCACCAGGTCACATTCCCACCAACAGTGTAAGAGGGTTCCCTTTTCTCCGCATCCTCTCCAACATTTGTGGTTTCCTGCCTTGTTAATTTTCCCCATTCTCACTGGTGTGAGGTGGTATCATTGTAAACATACTCACCAGGCTGGAGAAAAGAATGGAAGAACTCAGTGAGACCTTCAACAAAGAGATAAAAAATATTAAAAAGAACCAATCAGAGCTGAAGAATACAATAACTGAAATTTAAAAAAACCACACACACTAAAGAGAATTAACAAATTAGAGGATACAGAAGGACGTATCAGCAATCTGGAAGACAGGGTAATGGAAAGCACACAAGCTAAACAGAAAAAGAGGAAACAATTTTTTAAACTAAGATAGGGTCATCTGGCTGGCTCAGTCATTGGAGCATGCAGCTCTTGACCTTGGGGTCATGAGTTCAAGCCCCACATTGGGTAAAGATTGCTTAAATAAGTAAACTTTAAAAAAAATTGGGGCTAGATTACAGGATCTCTTGGACAATACAAAGCAAACAAAGCTTTGCATTTTAGGGGCCTAGAAGAAGAAAAAGAGATAGAAAGGTAGAAAACTTGTTTGGAGAAATAATAACTAAAAACTAACCTAAGGAGGAAAATAGAGACCCAAGTCCAAGAAATACAGAGTTCCAAACAAAATGAATTCAAGGGGGTCCACTCCTGGGAGTGAATGGGTGACGGGCACTGGGGGTTATTCTGTATGTTAGTAAATTGAACACCAATAAAAAATAAATTAAAAAAAATAATTAAAATGTCAAAGGTTAAAGATAAATAAATAATCTTGAAAGCAGCAAGAGAGAAACAAAAGTTATCTACAAAAGAAAACCTATAAAGCTATCCCCTGATTTTTCAGCAGAAACTTTGCTAGCCTTGGGTATGACATGATACATTCAAAGTGCTACAAGTAAAAAAACGTACAACAAAGAATACTCTACCAGGCAAGATTATCATTCAGATTTTAAGGAGAAATAAAAAGTTTCCCAGACAAATAAAAGATAAGAGTTTATCACTACTAAACCAGCCTAACAAGAAATTTTAAGGGGACTTCTTTAAGTGAAAAAGAATGGCCATAATTAAACATAATAAAAAGATGTAAAATATGGGCAACCCAGAGGGCTCAGGGGTTTGGCGCCGCCCTCAGCCCAGGGTGTGATCCTGGAGACCCAGGATCGAGTCCCACATCGGGCTCTCTGCATGGAGCCTGCTTCTCCTTCTGCCTGTGTCTCTGCCTCTCTCTCTTTCTCTGTCTCTCATTAGTGGATAAATAAAATCTTAAAAAAAAAAAGAGAGGGAGATACAGGCCTCCAGATATGGAATGACTAAGTCACAGGAATAAAAAGCAGAGCATAAGGAAAACAGTCAGTGATAGTGACATAATGGAACACATATTAGCTATACTTGTGGTGAACGTAGTATAATGAATAAGCTTGTCAGATCACTAACTTGTACACCCGAAACTAATGTAACATTGTATATCAACTATACTCAAGTATAAATGAATAAATATACAAATAAATGAATAAATAAATAAGCATCAGTGCTGTGTTAATTCTTGCAATGCCATTGGTTATTCAATTGGGAAAGGTGTCAGTTTCAAAGTGGCCCAAATTCTTTTCTTTAAAAAAAAGATTTTATTCATTTATTCATGAAAGACACAGAGAGAGGCAGAGACACAGGCAGAGGGAGAAGCAGGCTCCATACTGCTTCTCCCGATGTGAGAGCCCGATGTGGGACTCGATCCTGGAACTCCAGGATCACGCCCTGAGATCATCAACCGCTGAGCCACCCAGGCGTCCCCCAAATTCTTTAATGCTATTTTAGACTTATATATTATTGCTAATATAAGAGAGCATGTAGAACTCATGATAAAGGTCATTTTTTTGAAATTAATTGAAAAAGTTAACAAATCTCTTTTGTGTAACTATCTCATTTCTCACAATAATCCTTACAGGTAACAATCCAGTTACTATTGCTGAGTAATTAACTATCTCATATCTTAGTTGCATCAAACAACCATTTTATAATGCTCAAGGATTCTGTGGGTCAGAATTTGGACAGGGCTGGGATGCACATTCCTCATGTCTCATGGGGTTTCTTTTTCTTTTTTTTTAATTTTTCAGGCATCTGAAAATATAGAAACTATCCTTAGCTTGCTGGACATAGAAAACCAGGTGGTGGACCAGATTCAGCCGTGGGCCATGGTTTGCTAACCCCTAGTCTAGGTGAAAGATATTATAGGACCACTAGAATAGAGATAGAGAGTCGAGGACATATTTTAGAGATATTAAGAAGTTGAAATCAGTAAGACTTGATGTTGACATGATGTGGGAAATAATGAGAGAAAAGAGGAAAGAACTTCTAGTCTCTGCCTTGAGCAACTAAATACAGTGGAAAGAGTAAGTTTACAAGGAATGTGATAACTTATAGTAGGTGTTTTCTGGTTGAATAGTCATACTCCCACTGTCTTCTCTTCCTTAAAGTCCTCACATTCTTTCTTCTAGCTACTCAGATAGGCCTCATCTATTAAGGTCACTCTCAGAGCACCATTTTCTTCAGAAAGCCTTTCTTACCACTATTGCCAACATTTACTTCTTAGACTAAAAAGTAATATGATGGCAAGAGTGCTGGATTTAGTACCAAAATGTCTGGCTTCAAGTCTGGGATCTGACATTTTCTGCTGTAAGATACTTAACAAGGCCAGTTATTTAACGTTTTTGAGCATCATTTTCCTCTATGTGGGTAGAAGTAATAATAACTACCTGTGGCTATTGTTTTAAATGGCCACACATTTTTTGACACTCTCCTCAAGAGATAGGGTCTGTGGCCTTCCCCTAAATCTAGGCAGGCTTGTGAGTACTTCAACAAAGAGTACAGCCAAAGGAATACTGTGAAGAAGGACAAGCCACGCGTAGAATCCATGTGTAGTCTAATTGACAGACATCCCCTCCCCCAGATAAGATCCCAAACAATAGCCACCATCAGCCTACAAGGCATACAAGTGAGCCATCCTGGACATCCAACACGATAGAGCTTTGATAAGACTAAGTCCCAGGCAACTGCATGAGAAACCCCATGAGGGGTCACATGGGTGGCTCAGCAGTTTAGTACCTGCCTTGGGCCAAGGGCGGTGATCCTGGGGTTCCAGGATCGAGTCCCATGTTGGGCTCCCTGCATGGAGCCTGCTTCTCCCTCTGCCAGTGTCTCCGCCTCTCTCTCTGTATCTCATGAATAAATAAATAAAATCTTAAACAAAAAAGAAACCCCATGAGACGGACATCTGGGTGGCTCAGCGGTTGAGCATCTGTCTTCAGCCCAGGGCTGATCCCGGGGTCCTGGGATCGAGTCCCACATCAGGCTCCCCACAGGGACCCTGCTTCTCTCTCTGCCTATGTCTCTGTCTCTCGTGAATAAATAAATAAAATCTTAAAATAATAATAATACTTTTCTAGTATCATCTACTCAATTTGTCTTCAAATTTACCAATTTTTGCAAAAAAAAGAAAGTTCTTTATAGCCAAGTTCCTATTCAAGATTGCATATTTTGCCTGCGTGCTATGTTTTATAATCTTTTTAAATACAAGAGCACCCCCTTTTAAACATGTTTTTATTTGGGGGGGTAGGGGCAGAGGGAGAGGGAAAGAGATTCCTAAGCAGACTTTGTGCTGAGTACAGAGCCAGATGTGGGGCTCAATCTCATGACCCTGAGATCATGACCTGAGCCAAAACCAAGAGTTGGATGCTTAACTGACTGCACTTTATTTGTTGAAAATAAATAAAGAACAAGCCCTTTTTAATGACGTCAAATACTTGAAGGAATCAGGCTCCCACTGTACATGCCAACTCCTAAATTTGATTGTTTCCTTGAGGTGTTTTTTCTCTTTTCTGTTTAACATCTTAGTGTTAAAATTGATACACATTTAAGGGAACATATTTAAAGTGCACAATTTGATGAGTTTCAGCGTTAAGTATGCATCCACAAACCATCAACACAATCAAGATAATGAACATATTCATTATCCCTCAATTATCCCTCATGCCCCTCTGTTATCCTCTCTTTTACACATCTCTGACCCTGCCTGGTTCGATCAATTTGCTTTCTGTCACCATTTCAGCCTACATTTTCTAGAATTCTATATAAATTGAATCACGTATTACATACTATTTTTTGGTATAGTTTCCATGATCCAGCAGAATTATTCGGAGGTCCATCCATATTGTGTACAACAGTAGTTCATTGCTTTTCCCTGATGAGTATAACAATGGATAGATACATCACGATATGTTTCTCCATTGACCTGTTGATACACAGTAGGTTTTTTCCCATTTTTTACTATTAAGGATAAAGCTGCTGTGAACATTCTTGTATGGTCTGTAAACATCTGTTTTTATCTTTCTTGGGAAGATCAAGAAAAAATAATGGGTCATATGCTTGTTGTGTGCTTGACTTTTTAGAAGACCACTAAACCATTCTGCAAAGAGGCCGTACCATGTTACATTGTCATCAGTAGTGTAGGAGAGCTACATTTGCTCTCCATCCTTACCAACACCTAAGGTTGATATGATCAGTCTTTTTCAACTTTACCCATTCTAGTGGAAGTGTAGGAGTATCTCAATGTGTGTATTTTTTCAATGTGTTTTTGTTTTACATGTCCCTAAGGACAAATGATGTTGAATACCTTTTCCCATACTTATTTAATAGCTGAATATTTTCTTTATGAAGTATCTGCTCAGATGTTTTGCCCATTTTAATTGGGTTGTTCATATCCTAATCATTATTTGTATAGTGAGATATAAGTATTTTGTTGGTAAAGTTTTTTAACAAATATTTTCTCCTATTGGGAGGCTTGCCTTTTAATTTTCATCAGTGTCTTTTGAAGATAAAAAGAATTTTTATGTCATAAATCCCTAAAGTATTGATTTTTTCCTTTATAAAAGTTTATGTTTTGTATTGTATTTAAGAAATCTTTGGCAAATACAACTTGACTCTAATTTTCTCTCATGTTTGCTAGTGGATATTTTATCGTGTTATCTTTTACTTACAGATCTATGAATCATTTTGAATTTGTTTTAGTATGTGATATGACGTAAGGATTGAGGTTCACGTATTTTTCATATGGTAATCATATTGTCCCAGCATCAAAAAATATTTTTGAAATTATTAACCTTTCCCAAATGAGTTATCTTGGCACCTTTTTTGAAAATAAATTGACTATGTATGTGTGGGTCTACTTCTATACTCTATTTGTTTTTTTTTTTTTTTTAAAGTAGGCTCTATACCCAACATGGAGCTTGAACTCATGAACCTGAGTTCAAGAGTCACACGCTCCACTGATTGAGCCAGCCAGATGCCCCTATACTCTCTATTCTGTTTTATTGATCTATATGCCAATCTTTATGCCACTATTTCATCACTTTATTACTGTAGCTTTATAATAAATATTACAATCAGGTAACGTGAGTTCTTCAAATTTTTTCTTCCTTTTCAAAATTAGTTTGGCATTCTAGGTCCAGTGACTTCCCATAAAAATCTCAAAATTAGTTACTCAATTCAAAAAATGCTTGAATTTTACATTTTGATTTGGATTGTGTTAAATCTATGGGTTGATTTGGGGAAAATTGACATCCTAACATCACTGAGTCAATTCACAAACACAGTCTGTCTCTGTATTTATTTAAGTCATATTTATTTCATCATTGTTTGTAGTTTTCAAACAGGTCCTGCATATCTTTTGTCAAATTCATCCCCAAGTGTTTAATATTTTGTGTCATTGTTCATGGTCTTATTTTTTCAATTTAAATTTCTTATTGTTTGTTCTTAGTACTTGGAAATGCAATTGATTTTTGTATATTGGCCATTCATTCTGCAGCCTTGTTAAACTTATTTTTCTAGTGGCTTTGTTTTGCATATTTGTTAGGACTTCTATAAACATGATCATTTATCTAAAAATAAGGATAGTTTTACTTCTTCCTTTCTAGTCAATATGCCTTTTATTTCTTTTTTTAGCCTGATTTCTCAGCCAGAACTCCAGTACAACTGAATAGAACTAGTAATAATTGACATTCATGATTTGTTTTTTTTTCCGATCTTACAGTTAAGTGTATTAGTCAGGCATCACTAAAGAAATAGAACCAATAGGGTGTGTGTGTGTGTGTGTGTGTGTGTGTGTGTAGAGAGAGAGAGAGAGAGAGAAATAGAGATATCCTGGGTAGATAGATAGACAGATAGATATACACGTATGGACATGTACATCTATAAAATATATTTATTTTGGGACACCTGGGTGCCTCAGTGGCTGTCTGCTTTTGGCTCAGGCATGATCCCGGGGTCCTGGGATTGAGTCCCACATTGGGTTCCCTGTGGGGAGCCTGCTTCTCCCTCTGCCTATGTCTCTGCCTCTCTCTCAGTGTCTGATGAATAAATAAATAAAATCTTTTAAAAATATATTTATTTTAAGAAACTGTCTCATGTAATTTTAGACATAGACAAGTCCAAAATCTGCAAGGCAGGTCAGCAGGCTAAATTCCAGCAGGAGTTGTTTCACCTTGAGCCTGAAGGCTCAAGGGAGACAAGGCTGAAGGGAGACGGAATTCCTCTTCCTTGGGGGACTTTAGTCTTTTTTTATCTTGAGCCTTTCTACAGGTTAGATGAGGCCCACCCACATTTAGTTTTTGTTTTGTTTTGTTTTTTATTTTTTTAATTTTTATTTTATTTTATTTTTTTAGTCTGCCCTTCTCAAAGTCTACTGATTTAAATGCTAATCACATCTAAAGAAAGATCTTTACAGTAACATATAGACTGGTGTTTGACTAAACAACTGGGCACCACACACTAGCCAAGTAGACACATAACATTAAGCATTCAGCATTTTGCCTTTAAATACAATATTAACTAGGTTTTTCCACAGACACTGTTTATCTAATTGAGGTAGATCTAGTTCCTTCAAATTAGCTCAGAGTTTGTTCCAGGAATGTTTGATTTTTATATGGTTTTTATAAATCTTTTTGTATAACCATATGGTTTTGTTCTTTAGTCTGTAAATATGGTGATTTACATAAACTGATTTTTAAATATTAAGCAAACCTCATAATCCTGGGATAAACCCTATTTGTTTATAATGCATTATCCCTTTTATGTATTGGTGGATTCTACTTGCTAAAACTTTGTCAAGTATTTTTCTATGTTCCTAAGTGACATTTGACTATAGTTTTTTTCTTTTAATATCCTTTTTTTCTGGTTTTGGTGACAGGTTAATGTTGGCATCAGAAAACATGTTGGGATTTAATAGGCATTTTTAATAGGCATTTTTTTTTAGAATTGATATTATTTCCTCATTAAATATTTGATAGAATTTCCCAGTGAAGCCATTAGTGCCTGATGTTTTCTTTATTTCTATCTTTTTAAAAATACTTTATTCTTAAAATTGGTTTTAGATTTATAACAAAATGATTGGGAAGGTACAGAGATTTCCCTGCCCACACAAATGCATAGTCTCCTCCATTGTAAACATCATTCACCAGAATGATGTGTGTGTGTGTGTGTTTATTTATTTATTTATTTATCTATTTATTTATTTTACCAAGGATAAGCCTACATTGGCAGTGCACTATTCTGTGAGATATTATAATTGTTAATACACAGAATTAAATTGCCAATTACATAGTCAAAACTCATAAAAACTTTACAGATCTAAGTGTAGACTTTAATGTATATAATTTTTTAAAGATTTTATTTATTTGAGGGAATGAGAGAGAAAGAGCATGAGTGGGGAGTACAGGGGCACAGGGAGAGGGTTAAGCAGACTCCCCACTGAGCTGGGAGTCCAACATGGGGCTTGATCCCTGGACCCCAGGATCACAACCTGAGCTGAAGGCAGACACTTAACCAACTTAGCCACCCAGGCACTCCTAATGTCTATAAATTTTGAAAGTCATTTAGGAGGTTGGAGGATCCCAAGACTGAATATATAATGTGACAAAATAATCTAACTATATTGCAAATATATGAAGCAACATCACTGAAGGGGTGTGGTTGGAAGAATTAGCTGAGTAACTCTGGAAATGAGTGGATTCTGTAAGACTAAAGGCAAAAAGAACCGAAAATAAAAATTATACTTAATTTGATAAAGTTGGTCCCCATGCTGGTATGTGTAGCAGTTCAGAAACCCCTTTACATGTATACTGGAATTAAACCATTAAGTAAATGGTTGCTTGATGATGGGAGCCAGATTTCTCAGTGTTTGTGTAAAGAGCTTACAGATAAGCAAGGGAAGAAGGCTAGAATGATCCATGCGATTAAAGATTAGAATTGGAGACCTCAGTATGAATCATGTTTAGCTTAGTATAGATATGGATAGTTGCATATAGAAATATTTATTGATATATGTATATACATGGGTTAGTGTACACAGTTATATCTTCTTGTTTTGTCAGCTGAAGATCCTAGGAGCAACAGCACCTCAGTAGCAATGAGCACATTTAGTGCCTAGATCTTGGTTTCTAAGACTATTCTCCCCAAAAAGGAAACAGGGTTTCTGAGAGAAATAACTAATTCTAGGACTACTGTAGGGAATATACAAGACGAACCTGGGGGATTTTATAGTGACAGTAATAAAGAACATGCTAAACAAACAAACAAAATACAAAAAAAGCACAGTAAATTATGGGGATATGTCAAAGGGACTCAGGAGCCAACTGAAATGGCCAAAGTTGGAACAATTTGAGAAACTAAATAAATTAGTGTTGAATTATAGCCCAAAGTTTAAAATAAATATCCATGAGTCTATAGTCACATAAATAAATGGTTGAATAAATAAATTTGAAGGAGTATAAACAAATCTCTCACGCAGAAAATTTCTAAATAATTTATGTAGATGATCTACCCTTAAGGATTTGGCTATAACTCTATACTCTTTAAGTGTGAGTTGTGCATCGTGACTTTCTTTTAAAGATTACATTATGTAAAGGAAGAAAACAAGGGGGTAATTTTATAATGGGAAAAATTCACAAACACTACCTCATTAGGTTATCAAAGGTAACATAAATATTAATGAGTCATGTTGTTAGTAGGTAACAATGACATAATGTGATGAGAATGGCATTTTACATCTGTGATTGAACTCCCAAAAAACTTAGTTTAATCGTGAAGAAAAAGTCTGACAAATGTCAATTGAAGAACATTATACAAAGTGCCTAACTAGTACTCCTCAAAACTGTAAAGATCATCAAAAGCAAAGAAACTCTGAGAAACTGTCACAACCAAGAGAAGCCTAAGTAGGCATGACCAGTAAATGAAATGTGGAATCCTGAATGGGATTCTAGAGGAGAAAAAGGACATTAGGGAAAACTGAGGAAATCTGAGTAAAGTATAAACTTTAGTCATTAATAATGTATCAATATTGGTTCATTAATTTTGACAAATATATGATACTAATGCAAATTCAGCAATCCCACTTCTGGGTATTATGCTCAGTGAAATAAGTTAGTAACAAAAAGACAAATACTGCATGATTCCACTTTTATGAGGTATCTAAAGTAGTCAAACTAATAGAAACAGAAAGAAGAATAGTGGTTGCCAGGGACAGGAGGGAAGGGGAAATGGGGAATTGTTGTTCAATGAGTATAGAGTTTCAGTCATGCAAGATGAAAAAGTTCCAGAGGTCTGTTGTACAATAATGCACATATAGCTAACAATACTGAAATGTATACGTAAAATCGTTAAGAGGGTAACTTGTGTTTTTATCACAATAAAGCAAATACGGTTTAATTCACTTTAACTTAAAAAATTAATACATGTGCTATTATTTTATGGGAGAAAGGAAGGATGTGTTTTCAAAGTAAATAAAGACTAGGTAATCAGAAATCAATCATTCAATATTTACTATTTCATATGGGTCATATGCCAGATTAGGTTCTATGTGCAAATGATAAAAGACCTAATACCTACCCTGAAAGAGTATAGTTTAATGGGAAGATGGATAAGAAAATAGTAATAGTACCAAGTGGCAAGTGCTTCAAAAAAGGGATGCAGGATTCAGTGGAAGTGAAAAGGAGGGCATTCCAACCCAGACTTGGGGAAAACTTTCTAGAGGAGGTGATACTTGTGTTGAGTCTTAAGTGATGAGTATTTTCTTTCTTTCTTTTTTTTTTTAAATTAATTAATTAATTAATTAAAAGCATGAGCGAGAAGGGGGAACAGAGGGAGAGGGACAAACAGCCTCTATACTGAGCAGGGAGCCCAATGTGGGGCTCAATTCCAGGACCCTGGAATCATGACCTGAGCTGAAAGCAGACGCTTAACTGACTGAGCCACCACGGTGCCCCAAGTGATGAGTATTTTCAGGTGGAAAATGATAGAGTGAAATGCCAGGCAGTGGGGACAGCATGTGTGAAGGCACAGAGGTATGAAATACTATACAGATCACATGACAACTGAAATAATATGTGTCAAGGAGAGTGTAGAGAACAAGTCTAGAGATATTCAGGAAAAGGAGATGAATATGGGAAACTCTGAAAAAGATTGGTAGTTTTTTTTATAGGGTTGACTTTTGAGCATAATAGCTAGAAATTAAGATGACCTAGTTTAAGAAACACTGATGTAAAGATATCTACATGTATGACACATCTAAGAAATCATAGTTATATATCTCAGTAACCATGTAAATAGAATTAATGTGCTACCAAGCATAGAGTCATTAAGGATGTTTAATTTTACCTCTGTGCTTGTGGATGGAGCTTAAAATGTTCATTGAATATGAATGGGACTAAGAAATGAGCACAGAGGCACAAGAGAAATGTTTTATAAGAAAAATGGAAGTGTGTTGGATGGCAAAAAGCCAATGGTGATTTGTATTAGTTATGAGTGAGTATTTTGGAAAGGAAAAGCAGAAAAAAAGATGATAAAGTGAAATAGAAGTAGAAAAATGTCGTGACAATCAAAGATGAAGACAGAACAATTACAATCGAAATTAAAATAAACAATGATTTTAAAATACTCCCAGGGAAGGTCAAGAGAGGAGACAACAGAGACTCCAAGAGCTGAAAAAAATATTAATAGAATGTAAAGATGGGCGTCATGGATGGATACATTAATTCTTTGTGCAGAAATATGTAATTCAGAGAGCAAGAGAACTGCCAGATGTCATAAAAAGATAAATTTGCTAAGCTGAGAAGAAATAGATAAGGGAATCGATATTATACCAGAATAGATAACCAGAAGGTAAAACAATCATGTTTGAAAAATTGTTTTGTGATATGTGTTTAAGAGCAGAATTACTTCCTTAATTAAGGTGTTGAGTTGAAACAGTGTTAGTATAATGAGGTATACTCTATTATAACACTTATTTTGAACTTGATCGATACAGTCTGTCATGGAGGGCAGAGAATATATATAGGTCAGTGTGTTTGAGTCAAGCATATCAACAGATCGTTTTGAACGTCATTGATCAAGATCTTCAGTCTGAAGTCAAAAAATAATCTCCCTTTAAGCAAAGAGGATTTCAAGTGTTTGGTGTTGAGTAGAAAGCAAATACATAAGGTAACCGTGGAAATGTATTTAAACTGGCCGAATGCTATACTTAATATATTTAGCTACATTGCAAAAAAGCGCTTGGTTTTATTTACTTTGCTCTAAAAATCAGCTTTTGCCTTAAATGCAAGATTAAACTCAGAGTGAAATGTTACTTGTAATTCATTATACAGTAACTTTGGCACTGTGTCTAACATTTAAAGGGCGTATGATTGATGTGCAAGCGGATTTCTTACTGCTTAACAGTGCTAGAAAAGTGCAATTATTGAACTTAGGTTAATGATAAAATATAACAAAAGAGTTAAGTGTTTTTATGCTATCAACAATTTTGGTCCTTAATATCTCAAAGGACAATCAATGAAAAGTTTATTTCGGGAGGTAAATTTACCTGCATATGCCCTAGACCATTGTTCCTCTTTTAAGCGAATGACATTCGAAGAATATAATTATATGTTACATTTTGTGTGTCCATGAGTTTTGACAAGTGCTTTTCAATGAAATATTTTGAACATCACTTTGTAGGAGTGCTGAATTGGTCCGATTCAGCATGCATTAATCATATTGGTAAAGTCTGTGCTGCAGAAACAGACAAGCCCCCTTTGGCTCACCCAATCTCGGTGACTTAACGCAGGAGTTTCTCTCACACCACAATCTAATCATAGTTAGGTGGCTCTCCTCCATCACTGCACAATGTGCCCTCTAAGGTTGCGTTGACGTGGAAAGCAAAGTCTGGTTTTTAACTGCCTCAGCCTGGAAATGTCACATTCACTTTTGCTCACAGTCCATTAGGCTAGGATTATTTCTGTGGCACCAAACGAAATATCAAGAGGCTGGAAATTATAGCGGAGCTCATGGAGTATTTGGTAAGCACCAACTCTCTCCAACTTTCAAGGTGTTATATTCAATTTGTGGAAACTTCGACAGACTCTCCTCAAAACGCAGTTTGGATGTCAAGACTAATGTCACACAGCCGCCACAAGCATGTGAAGACATTCATTATTCATATATTGAGGCCCTTGGAGAGAGTAGGACACGGTCCCAAGCAGATCTGAAAATGGCTTGGGTAGCCTGAGAGAGAGTGGGTGCAAATCGCCCTGATTTTTGTTGTGGTGACGGAGGGGACCGGTGTGCTTTCTTACCAGCTTTGCCTAGCTATGGGGCAGAAAGAGAAGCAGGGGGTGGGGTTTGAAAGCTGTCAGCAGTCAAACCACGTAAATGGAGCAAGGCTCCTTATTACACAAAGGGATGAATTATTTCATAATTTCTCCTCATTGTTAATTTTAATCCAGTTCTAAAAGCATCCTTAAGTGCATTCGATGTACTATGCTCAGGTGCTCTCAGCATATGTTTATCATTTGGACAAATCCTTCACACTCAAGTAAGTCGCATTTCTTTTCTTTTTCTTTTTCTTTTTCTTTTTTTCTTTCCTTTTTTCCTTTCCTTTCCTTCTTTCCTTTCCTTTCCTTTCCTTTCCTTTCCTTTCCTTTCCTTTCCTTTCCTTTTCTTTTTTTTTTTTTTTTTTTTTTTTTACTTTCTGTATTCTCCTATCCTTCTCAGCAAGAGCCCTCAGTGGTCTTTATGTGCAAGATAAACCAATCCTGACCAGGACATAGAGTGCATACCAGAAACTTCACTATTTTGAGGAATCACAATTAGTCATAGATTCAACTTTTGGTTTGACAGGAGAACACTCAATACCCACCTGATCATTGAATCACCGAATTTTTCCACTTCCTACTTGAATCCTATTTCCTAGATATTTGGTAGTTGGGGTCACATTTTTCAGTCTCTGGTGTTGCTATCCTTTCATCTTTTGTGTGGACTAAAGCAACAACCTTATTATGTCTCATCTTGCTGAATTCACTCTGAGTCCTCATCCAGTACATTCTTTATAGGCTAACCTCTCTAACCTCATTTCATTTTACTATCTTCCCCAAGCCATGCTGACCTTTTTCTAGTTCTCAAAGACTCAGTATTCTCTCCCACCTCAGGGCATTTGTACATGTTTTCTCTCTCACTGGAGTATTTTTCCCCCTGCACATCACTTGACAAACTCTTCCTTATCTTTTGGTCTCAGCTTAAACATCATTTCTTTAAGGGAGTCCTCCTTGAACTCTTTATTACCCTGATCAGTACTCCTTATACTCTCTTAATTACTTCCCCTAATTTTTCTTCATAGTACTTGCATGGTATTGTAGTTGACTCTTTACTTGTCTGCTTCTCTTCTATACCTTGAGCTACATGATGCAGGTAGCTTAGGGCTTTAGTTATTTTATCTTGTATCCTTAGCACCCAGCCAGCATTATAGGATATACAATAATAGTACTTCAATCCCCTTCAGACACTAGCTCCTTGCTGTAAATATTGGCATGCCCTATATTTGAATTACTAACAGCCATTTCAGAATCTTGGACAGAGTAAGTACACCATGAAAGTTTGCGCAGAAGCCTCGCATATCATGTCTAGAAATTTGGTCTTCATCCTAGAGATTTATTAAAGCAGTAATATATTGTAATAGAAGAGCAGTGTGGGCTACTACTCTGGTAGTAGCAGTTGGGAGAGGGGGTGACCAGTCAAATTAGCACAGAATTGCTGAGAGGCTGAATTGGAGGACGACCCTGAGAATGAGAGAAGAGAGGAAATTATTGGATTTTAGAAGCAAGATTGGTTCCAGATTAACTTGGGAGATCACATAGACAGCTATAAAATAACTTCAGAGTTTTAAATGTGGGTAACAGGATGATGATATTCCCAAACATTAGGAGGGGAGAAATTATGTCACTAGACAAATTCTCATTATACTTCTTCTTTGACTATCTTGCTAGGTATATATATAAACACTAATTCATCTTCTTTTATAATTGGTATGGCCAATGTTTCTTTCTAGCACTTTAATGTAGCTGGAGAATATTTTGTTGCAGCACAAAACCCTATGATCTAAAATATAGTTCAGAGATGTACCATGCCAGGAAGAGGCAAGTTGTATTTCTAAGAAGGTCCAAATGGACAAAATGGTGGTTCTTTTAAAGGTTTTTTAGGCCACTATTAATTTATGTGTATCATTAGAATGAGAACAGTGCAATTGTTAGTATATTTAAGAGGCTTAAGTTTTCTTTCACGGTAATTGTTAAAGAGGTTCTAATATTAAGAAAAAGTGTGATTTTTAAAAATTGCTTATGGAAATTATCATAAACCAATTTAAAGGAAACAAGTCAGTTATATGAGATGTACTTACTTATTCAGTATCATGGTTCATATCAGACTTAGAATTTTGTCCAGATAATCAGCCTTCAATGAAAATAATGGGTTAAAAATACTCAGTGTGGACTTTCAGTTGAAGATGTTAGGTTGGCCACATTAAAATTATGGTAAAGAAATTTTTAAAATATAAATGCAAATGCTCAAGAACAAGGATACCCATAGAGGGAATATCAGCAGGAAGGCATTTTCAACACATTATGGAGAGACAGCAGATGGAGGAGAGGTAATGTATAGAGGAGGCATCAAGGAGGAGGAGCCAGTTTACTCCGTGGAGGCCAAGAGAGACTTAGTGGCACCAAGTAAGGCAAAGGGAGAGGAAGAATTGCAAGAGAAAACACAAGGTAAGAGACTGAAAATCTACATGCCTGTTAGTTGACTTCCATCCCTACCCTTATACATAGAAGGCTCCTCACTGACGGAGCTAGTTTTCAAAACTGGACCATGTATTTCCAGAGATTATATGCTTCTCACCACACATAGTGTCTTTCAGTATTTTTGCATTGTTTTATTCACTGAGGATATTTATTTGGACCACTTCTTCTAGTCTCTGTCCCATATCTCTTTGAGATAATCTTTCTTATAGCACTTTTGTGAAGAATAAATGAGATAATATGTGTGTCTGGCATATAGGAGATGGTATATTATGAGCCTTTGAGGGGATCTTAAAAGATTAATTTTTCTTAATTTTTAAAGTAACCTCTATGCCCAATATGGGGCTCAAACTCACAACCCCAAAATCAAGAGTTGTATGCCCTATTGACTGAGCCATCTAGGTGCCCCCATTTCTTAAAAAAATATTATTGAAGTAATGTTGACATACATTATATTATTTTCAGGTGTACAACATAGTGATTTCAAAATTCTATACATTACACAGTGCTCACCTTGACAAGTGTTGTCACCATCCATCACCAACGTTATTGTGATACTGTTGACTGTGTTCCCTATACTATACTTTCATCTCCATGGCTTTTTTATTTTATAACTGGAAGTCTGCAACTCTCCATCCTCTTGATCTTTTTCATTCATCCCCAATCTCCCTTCCCTCATTATTTACAGTAGCCAAGGTATAGAAGCAACTTAAGTATCCATCAATAGATGAGTGGATAAAGAAGAGATGGTATATAGATACAATGGAATATTACTCAGCCATAAAAATAATATGATCTTGTCATTTGTGACAACATGGATGGACCCAGAAGGTATTATACTAAGTAAAATAAGTCAAAGACAAATACCATATGCCTTTACTTATATGTGGAATCTGAAAAACAAAACAAATGAACAAAGAAATAAAAAAAGAAGCAGACTCATAAATACAGAGCTATTTTTTATTGTATGCTTTTAGAAAACAAGAAGTTGCTATTAAAAAGGAACAACACAGGGGATCCCTGGGTGGCTCAGGGGTTTAGCGCCTGCCTTTGGCCCAGGGCGTGATCCTGGAGTCCCGGGATCGAGTCCTGCATCGGGCTCCCTGCATGAAGCCTGCTTCTCCCTCTGCCTGTGTCTCTGCGTCTCTCTCTCTCTCTCTCTCTCTCTCTCTCTCTGTGTCTCTCATGAATAAATAAATAAAATCTGGGATCCCTGGGTGGCGCAGCGGTTTGGCGCCTGCCTTTGGCCCAGGGCGCGATCCTGGAGACCCGGGATCGAATCCCACATCAGGCTCCCGGTGCATGGAGCCTGCTTCTCCCTCTGCCTGTTGTGTCTCTGCCTCTCTCTCTCTCTGTATGACTATCATAAAAAAAAAAAAAAGTTTAAAAAAAAATAAATAAATAAAATCTTTGTAAAAAAAAGGAACAACACAAAGGAAAGATCTTGAAAATGTGGTAACAAAATATAAAAATCAAATTCAACAGAAGAATTGGAGAGAGTGTTAAGGATTCTCCCAGAAGTTAATACAAATAGACAAAGACCAGGGAAATAGAAAAGAAATTATAAGAATCAGTCCAGTCAGTCCAATATGTAAGTAATAGGAGTTCCTTGAAGAGACAACATAAAAAATGGAAAGAAGGAAATTATCCAAAATATTTTTTTTTAACTACTCGGGCTTAAGTCTCCAGATTGAAAGGGCCCATTTGAACATCCAACAAATGAAACAAAGACCCATAAGAAGCCTCATGGTGAAACTTGAGTACAAGGGAGATGAATTAAGAGAAGACAGAAAAGGTTGCATCATAAAGGAGAGGTGTCAAATGTCATTTGGTTTCTCCCAAGTAGCACCAAATGCTAGCAAAGATGTGAATGCCCTCAAAGTCGTGAGGGAAAATGAAATTCAACTTAGATTTCTGTAGTCATCCAAACTAACATCCAAGTATGAGAACCAATAAAAAAAAGTTTCAGAAATTTGAGGACTCGTGCATTCATCTCTCCTGCACCCTTTCTTAGAAAGGAGCCAAAAAAAAAGATATGCTCCAGTATGCCAAGAGAGTCTAGCAAAAAGAAGACATGGAATTCAAGCCACAGTGGACACAGAATGAAGTATCAGTGAAGAGAGGCCCAGAATGACCACCGTGCAGCAGACCTAGAGCACAACAGGGGCAGACTCAAGCAAATTGCTAACAGATTCCAGGAACCTGGCCAAATGCAGATAACAGATGCACTGATGGTACAATAGAAAAGCTCAGAAGTTTCCAGCAGCTGTACATATGGCACATTAAAATGCTAGACCTACCCTGGAGAAGGTGGTGCCACTGGAAAGGATCTGCATTTTTCAGGAGCATCTAAAATGCGAACCTTGGAAGTAAAACAGAGATGCCCATAACGTTTCACAGTTAGGGACTCTCCTATTGTGCATCTTAGCAGAAAGGACCCAAACCTTACACAATTGTAAGTACAGTGGTTTGGGAAATAAACTGCTTTTGTGTTCTTCAGCTCTGGCTTTAAATGATAAAACGTAAAACAGACAAAGAAGGAAATACAAACTGGTTTGGGGTGGATAAGAAAACTAATTTCAAGTATATTATTTGAAGTTACACAAGTGACTTAAGAGCGGGAATTAGAAGGTATTGATAAGTATTGGAAGGGAAGATAGAAGATATAAACATGCTGTTTTATTTATCAAAAGAGGAAGGTGATCAATGATGTTTAAAGTTGATACACTGGGCTTCCCGGGTGGCTCAGCGGTTTAGCACCACCTTGGGCCCAGGGCATGATCCTGGAGACCCGGGATCGAGTCCCATGTCGGGCTCCCTGCATGGAGCCTGCTTCTCCCTCTGCCTCTCTCTCTCTCTCTCTCTCTCTGCCTCATGAATAAATAATAAAATCTTAAAAAAATAAAGTTGATACATCAATAGCTGTTTAAGTTATATTTTGAGATTTGGAGGTAACTACCAAAAAAAAACTTTTTTTTAGAAAGTTTGAAATAGGGGTGCTTGGGTGGCTCAGTCGGTGGAGCCTCTGACTCTTGATTTCTGCTCAGGTCATGATCTCAAGGTCCTGTGATTAAGCCCCATGTCATGCTCCCTGCTTCGGGGGGAGTGTGCTTCTCCCTCTCCCTCTGCTATCCTCCCCCCTTGTGCTCTCTCTCTCTCTCTCTCTCTCAAACAATAAAATCATTTAAAAAGTTTTAAATTAATTGAGAGTAGAGCTGTGGTGGCAAAACCTTGGGAAGGAGATTCTTGCTCTTTATTCATTGAAAGCTTTTTTGTACAATTTGATTATTTTTTTTTACCCTGGCATGCATTACTTTAATGAAAATAAAAAATATTTATGATGCCCTCTGATTACAAATGTATAGGCATAATCATTGTTGAAAATTTGAAATGGCAGAAAAACAAAAAAGAAAACCATTAACACGAACATGTGTTAAGGATTGAATTCAGTCCCCTCAAAATACATATATTGAATTCTTAGCCTCCAGGACCTCAGAATGGGACCTTATTTACAGATAGGACCTTTACAGAAGTAATTTGGTTAAATCATATTTGATTAGGACCCATCATCATGGGTCCTAACGACAGGTCCTGATCAAATATGATTTATGTACTTTTAAAAAGGCAAAATTTGGACACAGAGATACACATGAAGGAAAGATATGTGAAGACACAGGGAGAAGATGACCCTCTATAAGAAAGAGGTCTGAAACAGATTCTCCCTCAGTCTTCAGAAGGAACCATCCCTGGCAACACCTAGATCTTGGATTTTAGCCTCCATAATTGAGAAAATACATTTCTGTTTTTTAAGCCACCCAGTCTATGCTATTTTGTTATGGCAGCTTGTGCTAAGACAAAAGCTGTGGTGAGAATTTTTCTGTTTTCTAACATACTGGATTATCTTTTATTCTGAATTCTTAGGACTGTAATTGATATGTGTATTAATGTTTTTAGGGCTTTTTTTAAAGGGCTTTTAGACAAAGGAAATTGCCAGTTTTCCTTCTAAATAGTACCTATTTATACTTCTACCAGAAACATACGCCTTCAAGCCTCTACTGCTGATTTAAATTTGTCATTCTATGTAGATTTGAGAGGAAGTTGGTGAGTTAAGTATCTTTCTATCTTGACTAGAGTCTCCAGGAAATAAGTGTATTTTAACGTTTTATTACATAATCAATTAATCACTGTCTACAATCAATACATGCCCTAAAATGTGTTTATTTAAAAGATCTTCAGAAAATGCTAGGAAAATCTGAACTAATGAGGAAGACACCCATGACAAGTTGATCATATTAGATGACCACACAAATTTATATGTAAGCCAGATTAGTTATAATTGTGACTAGCATTCATCACATCCTTTGGTCTCATTCTAGGGAAATTAGAGAGATCACATAGTATAGATCTAGAAGAAACATTGATGGATTTTCCTGGCTTTTAAAATTGGTGCCTCATTCAACTTGAACATACTTATATCAATTATCTTCCCAACTATCCCAAGAGGTTTAGTTTCTATATAACAAGTAGATGTGGGAGGTATCTGGGTGGCTCATTCAGTTAAGCATCCAACCCTGGATTTTGGCTAAAGTCATGATCTCAGGGTCATGGGATCAAGCCTGAGTGCAGGGCTCAGTGCAGAGTCTGCTTGGGATTCTCTCTCCCTGTGCTCTCTCTCTCTCTCAAAATTAAAAAAAAAATCTTTTTTTAAAAAAGGAAGTAGATGTGGCAAGTCATTTCACTGCTCTAGGCATCAGTTTCCTCATCATTCATTAGTTCACTATTTTCAAGCTCCTCCTAACCCTTTATAAGATATCTAGTAAGCAGTAAAACAGTTGACAATTTCAACTTTTTCTTCCACAAAAATAAGACTATTAAAAATAATAGTGGAAGGCAGTACTGATATCTCAAAGAACAGATAAAAAAAAATATCCGGGTGTGCCTGAGTGGCACAGTCGTATAAGTGCCTGACTCTTGGTTTTGGCTCAGGTCATGATTTCATGGTCATGAAATCTAGGCCCATATTGGGCTCCCCACTCAGCATGAGTCTGCTAAAATTTCTGTCCCTCTCTGCTGCATGCATGTGCAAGTACACTCTCTCGAATAAATAAATAAATCCTAAAAAATTAATTTGAATTTGGCTACTAATAGAATTTAAGTATCACTATTGTTTGTTCTTTCTACAGAAATTAATACTGGATATAGGATTACATTACGTTTTAATTCAATACGTTTCATTATTCTCTCCTTTCTGTAGCGATCCCAGTTGGGGATTGGAAATATCTTGGTAAAACTGTGTTTCTTGGGATGTTAATATGTGTTCTTGGGAATGGAGGAAAGGTTCTGGGCTCAAATAAGTTTTGGAATGCTGAGGAAATAAAACTAATAGAATATTTTATCACAAGCTAGAAAAATGCTTCCTTAAAGCATTTTATCTGGCCATCAAACACTATTAATAAGTGATGGTTTCATCCCTTTGCAGGTTATAGCAGATTTGAATTTGAATTCCTGATTTGTAAAATGTAGATCTACAAATCTAGCTAATTTGTAATTAGCTAGAAATTTGAGATCTAGTTTCCTAGTCTACATCTGTACCTTGAGTACATTTTTATGTATTTCATATATGTAGAGCGTAAGTAGTTAAGATATTAGGTTCTGAGGTTTTCAGATTTGGGTTAAGAACCCAGGTCTGTCAGTTACTAGCCTTATGACCTTGAACAAGTTTCATAAACACTATTTGGTTCAGTTTCTCATTTTTAAAATAAGAATAATAACAGTAACTACTTTCTAGGGTTGTGGATTAATATATGTATTAATATATATAAAGTTCTTAGAATAGTGCTTGGAACATTATATAATTTGAGCTATTATTATTATTATTATTATTATTATTATCATTATCAATACTAGCATTTTTTAAAAGGTAAAAAAGCAAAGACTCAATCCTTTTGACCTTGCAAGCCAACTTTGAAAGTGTATAATTCTTCAATGTAGAGATAATTGTACCACTTACAACATTTCTCTCATTCTAAATGCAAACATCTGGGGTTTCATTATTCTCTCCTTTCTGCAGCGATCCCAGTTGGGGATTGGAAATATCTTGGTAAAACTGTGTTTCTTGGGATGTTAATATGTGTTCTTGGGAATGGAGGAAAGGTTCTGTGCTCAAATAAGTTTTGGAATGCTGAGGAAATAAAACAATAGAATATTTTATCACAGAGTTTAAAAAGGGATGTTATATGCAGTATTTCCAAATGTATTTGGAACCAAACTAGGAAATGCTACAGTGGGTAGCAAATGGATCCCAACTATTTAGAGTCTCAGGATATGTTTTTAATGTTAATATTCATATTGCTCAATAATTTTACTTGTATTTCAGTATCAGTTGATTAAGAAAATACTTGACAGATAGATATCATCATTCAAATAACATGGTTAAATTTATTTATATTTTCCTCAAAATATCTATGTTCATTTTAAATATAGTAGTATCAGTTTTTTTTTATGTGTGTGATCATGTGATTCATTCATTTTACAGACCCATATCTTAGAACCTCAAAGGTTTTAGGATTTTTGCCAACTGCCAATTACTAGCTTTATGGTCCAAGGCCCGAGAATCAATATTTCTCAATCCTCACTCTACACTTGGAAGCTTTAAAAAATGCAGTTTAGATGCCTAGATATTGCCTGTAGATATTTGTATCTGTGCGGTCTCAGGAGGCCTTGGCATTACTTTCTCTACCAGGTCTGCAAATCATTTCAATATGCAGGCACAGCACAACATTGCTGGTTCTAGATGCTAGTGAAGCAAATAAGATCAGGGAGTTGTTTAATACTGTGGTCAACATACAGGATGCTGAAGATATAATAAAGTTTAAAAGTTACTATAATTCATGGTCTTAAACTGAATAGCTTCTATTGCAGGAGAAGGAAGGAGGCTCAGGGGTAAAATTGCATCACTGATCATCAAAATATGTACCTTGAGAATTCAAAGATCTGCTATATCCTAAAATATATTGGCCTGTTAGCCACAAGAATGCTATGTAATCCACAACATGGATAGTTCTATAGGTTTCTCTTTTGTATCGAGTTGTCTTATAGATTTATTAGAAAAAGTATTTTGCTCTTCATTCTATGTTGTCTGGCTCTGCTTACTCCAGGTGTTTGTCATCACTGCCTTTATACAATGAATATACTTTAATTTTCATTTGGACATTTTTGTGTTATTTGTTCTTAGTCAACTCTTTTTTAACTGTTTTATTAAGATATAATTAACATACAATTAACTGCACATATTTAAAATGTATATGTCTACACCTGTGAAGCCAACTCTTTGCTTCCTTGCATTCTCTCTTTCTTTCTTTCTTTCTTTCTTTCTTTCTTTCTTTCTTTCTTTCTTTTGTTCTTTTTTTCTTTCTTTCTTTCTTTTGTTCTTCTTTCTTTCTTTCTTTCTTTCTTTCTTTCTTTCTTTCTTTCTTTCTTTCAAGAAACAGAGCACAGGAGAAGAGCAGAGGAAATGAATCTCAAGCATATACTCCATGTTGAACATGGAACTGGATGTGGGGCTTGATCTCAGGACCCTGAGATCATGACCTGAGCCAAAATCAAGAGTCGCTTAACCAACTGAGCCACACATGTGTCCCTCCTTCTTTGCTTTCTTGAGATAGCTCTCTTCATTTTCTTCCTGCATCTTGACCACTTCTTTTTCATTCTCCATCACAGTATTGTTTTTTCCCTTGTACCTTAAATATCGGTGTTCTCTAGGGACGATGCATTATACATTTGAGCATATATGTTTAAAGTACTGTATTAGTGAAAATAAAAAAAATATTTACAAAGTAGTTTATTAGTATGCAAGCAGTGCCATAAGAAAGTAGCACAGACAAGAGACATGTATTTTTTTTTCACAGTTCTAGAGCCTAGAAGTCCAGGTCAAGATATTGGCAGGGTTGTTACCTTTCTCTTTTTTTCCCTCTTAGGATTGCTTTTGCTGTATCCCAAAGATTTTGAATGCTTGTATCTCCATTTTCATTAGTTTCCATGAATCTTTTTAATTCTTGTCTAATTTCCTGATTGGCCCTTTCGTCTTTTAATAGGATGCTCTTAAACTTCCATGTGTTTGAGTTTCTTCCAAATTTCTTCTTGTGATTAAGTTCTAGTTTCAAAGCATTGTGGTCTGAAAATATGCAGGAGACAATCCCAATCTTTTCCTATTAGTTGAGACCTGATTTGTGACCCAGTATGTGGTCTATCCTGGAGAAAGTTCCATGTGCACTTGAGAAGAATGTGTATTCAGTTGCATTCGGATGGAAAATTCTGTATATATATCTGTGAAATCCATCTGGTCTGTGTATCATTTAAAGCCCTTGTTTCTTGGGTGATGTTGTGCTTAGAAAATCTGTCATTTGCAGAAAGTGCCATGTTGAAGTCTCCTACTATTAGTGTATAGTGTATTATTATCTAAGTATGTCTTTACTTTGGTTTTTAATTGATTGATATACTTGGCAGCTCCCACATTAGGGGCATAAATATTCATGATTGTTAGGTCTTCTTGTTGGATAGCCCCCTTTAAGTGTGATATAATGTCCCTCTTCATCTCTTACTACAGTCTTTGGGATAAACTTTAATTTATCTGATATGAGGATGGCTACCCCTGCTTTCTTTTGAGGACCATTGGAATGGTAAATGGTTCTCCAACCTTTCATTTTCAGGCATAGGTGTCCTTAGGTCTAAAATGAGTCTCTTGTAGGCAGCAAATAGATGTGTCTTGCTTTTTTATCCAGTCTGAAACCCTGCGTCTTTTGATGGGATCATGAAGCCCATTCATATTCAGAGTTACCATTAAAAGATATGAATTTAGTGTCATCATAATACCTATTCAGTCCCTGTTTTTGTGGATTATTTCTTTGGGCTTCCTCTTTCTTTTACAGAGTCCTCCTTAATATTTCTTGCAGACCTGGTTTGGTGGTCACATATTCTTTCAGTTTCTGCCTATCTTGGAAGCTCTTTATCTCTCCTTCTATTCTGAATGAGAGCCTTGCTGGATAGAGTATTCTTGGCTGCAGATTCTTCTCATTTAGGACCCTGAATATATCCTGCCAGCCCTTTCTGGCCTGCCAGGTCTCTGTGGAGAGGTCTGCTATTAATCTAATACTTCTCCCCATATAAGTTAGGGATCTCTTGTCTCTTGTTTCTTTAAGGATTTTTCTTTATCTTTGGGATTTGCAAGTTTCACTATGAAATGTCGAGGTGTTGAATGGTGTTTATTGATTTGGGGGGCAGACCTCTCTATCTCCTGGATCTGAATGCCTGTTTCCCTCCCCAAATTAGGGAAGTTCTCAGCTATGATTTATTCAAATATGCTTTCTGGCCCTCTGTCTCTCCCAGTGCCCTCGGGAACCCCAATTAAACATAGATTTTTCCTTCTGAGGCTGTCATTTATTTCCCTTAAGCTTTCCTCATGGTCTTTTCATTGTTTTTTTCTCTTTTTTCCTCAGCTTCCTTCCTTGCCATCAACTTGTCTTCTATGTCATTCACTCTTTCTTCCACCTCATTAACCCTCGTTGTTAGGACTTCCAGTTTGGATTGCATCTCATTTAATTGATTTTTAATTTTGGCCTGATTAGATCTAAATTCTGCAGTCATGAAGTCTCTTGAATCCTTTATGCTTTTTCCAGAGCCACCAGTAGCTTTATAATTATGCATCTGAATTGGCTTTCTGACATCGAATTGTAATCCAAATTCTGTAAATCTGTGGCAGAGAGTACTGTTTCTGATTCTTTCTTTTATGGTCATTTTTGTGGTATTCTAGTCATTTTGCTCAGTGCAGAGTGGCTGTATGAGCAGGCTGAGTCATGAATATCAACCACAACCTATGTAAATTTCACCCTAGATGATCTGAGGGGTCCTAGAGAATGATCCTTTTGGTTCTGAGTGTATTAAGTTCTGTATGTTAGAAGATGCTCAGTCCCACATTTATATAAACCAGCAATACTTGTAGAAAGCACCAACATTGACCACCAAAACATAAAAAAAAAAAAGAGGAGGACAGAATGGAAATGAGGAATCCCACAGAATGAACCAGCATGGTATATCACTTCGTTCTGGGTGCATGCTGGTCATGTTTTAGAAGGTATTAACTTCCACCATTGTAGAACAGAATGAGGCAGAGAAAACAAAAAACACAAAACAAAAAAAAATGTATCTCGTATGTCTCCCAAAATTCAGTATTTTGAAGGGAATCTAGAAGTGAAAAATATATCTTGCTAGATAGAAGAGAAAACTCTTTTCTCTGTAGCATTCTGGCTGTTATCTCTTTAAATCTCAGGTTGAATTAATAGTGTTCAGGATGATGTGAAAGTTATCTAGGTAAGTTGGTGGACCAGGTGAGTGGAGGACCCCTACTTTTCCACCATATTCGCCATCTCCTCGATATCTTCACCTTGCTGTGCCCACTGATGCTGAATTATTATAGTTGACTTTTGAGCAATACTGGTTTGAACTGTGTGGGTCCACTTATATGCAGATTTTTTTCAATAAATATATTGAAAAAACTTTTCAGATATTTGCTGTAATATGAAAAACTTGCAGACAAACCATGTATCCTTACTGCAGTATCTGCTTTATTGCAGTGGTCTGAAACCAAACCCACAATATCTCCATTGCACAACTTACTCCGCACAGGCCTGGGTGAGCTCCTGAGAGCCTGGCATTCCCCGCTGAGTTGGAGCTGTGTGGGCGCTGCCTGTGCTCTGCTCTCCACGTGTTGTCTGTCGGGCCGAACCCTCCCCAGGTCCTCTTTTTTTTTTTTTCAAAGTCAGCTCCATGGCATAGAGCCCAATGAAGGACTTGAACCATGGCCCCATGGCATAGAGCCCAATGAAGGACTTGAACCATGGCCCTGAGATTAAGACCCAAGGTGAGATCAAGCTGAGATCCAGAGTTGGACTCAGCTGACTGAGCCACCCAGTTGCTTCAGGGTTGTCACCTTCTAAAGCCTCTCTCTTTGGCTTGTAGGTGGCCACCTTCTTGCTGAGTCCCTCCGTGGTCACCCCTTGGTCTCTGTGTTGTCCATGACCTATCCTGGATCAGTTTCCACCCATATGACTTCATTTTAACTGAATTGCCTCTTCGAACGCCCTATATCCAAATATAGTCACATTCTGTGGTACTGGGGATTGGAATTTCAACATATGAAATGTGTAGGGACACAATTCAGCCCACAACAGGCGCTATGATAGGAATGTGCATGTACATTGTAAGAAAACTTCCATATTGAGTCAATCTTAAATGGAGTCCTGGAAAATGAAAAAGGAACTAACTAAAGAATAACAGGAGGGAGTAGCAGGGGAAATAGAAAGAATTAGGTAGAAGGAATTAGGTAGAAGGAATAGCTTATACACTGGCACTTTTGGAATACTATGAATAATGTATTATAGTTAGAATATAAAGGTCAAGGGGCTATGTGGCTATTAAGTAAGCAGTTAGATATACATGTCTGGAGATTTTTTTTCTTAGTCCTCTTCCCCTCTCTTATTCTTCCAGATTGATCATCTACCCCAGTTGCTTCCACTATACTAATAATACCTACTTTTCTAAATCTATCTCAAACTTGTCTATTGAACGCTAGACCCTACAGTCAACCGCATTTGAAGGATCACTTTTTAGATGTCCTACAGGCACCTCAAACTGAAAACTAAAATGTTAAGAAGGTCTTTCTCTCTCTTCAAATCTGTTCCTTCTTGAAAATTCCTTTTCTTAATAAATGATACCCCCTTTTTTTTAGATATTATGGTTTTTATTTTAATTCTAGTATAGTTAACATCCAGTCAGGTATATAATATAGTAATTCAATAATTCCATACATTACTAATTGCTCATCACAATAGGTGTACTCCTTAATCCCCATCACCTATTTGACCCATCCTCCCACCCCCCTACCCTCTCTGGTAACCATCAGTTTGTTCTTTTTTTTTAAGATTTTATTTATTCACGAGAGACACACACACACAGAATGAGAGAGAGAGAGAGAGAGAGAGAGAGGCAGAGACACAGGCAGAGGGAGAAGCAGGCTCCATTAAGGGAGCCTGATGTGGGACTCGATCCCAGGACTCCACGATCACACCCTGGGACGAAGGCAGGTGCTAAACCACTGAGCCACCCAGGGATCCCCCCCATCAGTTTGTTCTTTATAGTTAAGAGTCTGTTTCTTGCTTTGCTTTTCTCTCTCTTTTTTTTCCCTTTGCTCATCTATTTTGTTTCTTAAATTCCACATATGAAAAAATAAATAAATTCCACATATGAGTGAAATCATATGATATGTATCTTTCTCTGACTTATTTCATGTAGCATTATACTCTCTAGCTCCATCCATGCCACTGCAAATGGCAAGATTTCATTCTTTTTGATGGCTGAGTGATATTTCATTATATATATGTATATATAATATATATGTACATATATATGCTATGTTCATACACACATATATATACATACATATATATCTCACATCTTCTTTATCCATTCACCTATTGATGGGACACTTGAGCTGCTTCCATATATTGACTATTGTAATAATGCTGCCATAAACATAGGGGTGCAGGTATCCCTTAGAATTAGTGTGTTTGTATTCTCTAGGTAAATACCCAATAGTGCGATTGTTAAATCATAGGGTAGTTCTATTTTTAACTTTTTGAGGAACCTCCATACTGTTTTTCCATAGTGGCTGCACCAGTTTGCATTCCCACCAGCAGTGCAGAAGTTTTCTTTTTCTCCACATCCTCTCCAACATCTGTTGTTTCTTGTGTTGTTGATTTTAGCCATTCTGATAGCTGTGAGGTGATATCTCATTGTAGTTTGATTTGTATTTCCCTGATGGTGAGTGATGTTGGATATCTTTTGATGTATCTGTTGGCCATCTGGATGTCTTCTTTGGAAAAATGTCTGTTCATGGTTTATGCACATTTTTCATTAGATTATTTGGTTTTTGGGTGTTGAGTTATGTAAGTTCTTTATATATTTTGGGTACTGTTTATTGGATATATCATTTGCAAATATCTTCTTCCATTCAGTAGATTGCCTTTTAGTTTTGTTGATCATTTCCCTTAATGTGCAGAAACTTTTTATTTTGATATAGTTCCCATAGTTTATTTTTGCTTTTATTTTCTTTGCTTCTGGAGACATATCTAGAAAAATGGTGCTACAGCAGATGTCAGAGAAATTATTGCCTATGCTCTTTTAGGATTTTTATGATTTCAGGTGTCACAGTTAGGTCTTTAATCCATTTTTAGTGTATTTTTGTGTATGGTGTAAGAAAGTGGTCCAGTTAACTGATCTTATATATTGAGTAACTAAAGCCAGAAACTCAGATGTAATCCTAACTACTTATTCTTATTCATTCATTTCTAGTAAATTGTAACATCATATGGATTCTACTTATGCTTTTAAATTCATCTCCATGTCACCATCCCCCCTTACATCTGGCCCTCATGTATCTTTGCCTTTAGGGAAATTAGTTGACTACCAGGGCCAGTGGGGATCTGATTAGCATTGATTGAGATTATACATTCCACCAAGGCACATAGATAAATATTTTGAGACCCTAAATGAGTATATGATGATATGATAATGATATTAAAGTTCAATTATTGATGACTACCTTTTATGAAATACTCATGATGTGCCAGATATTGCACTAGGTACTTTACAAACACAAACAATTCTTTAAATTGAATAGTATACCTTCTTTGAAGAAGAATGAACTCAAGCCTATAAATGTTAAACAATTTGCCAAAAGTCACACAGCTAGCACAGCACAGCCAGGATTTAATTCCGGGTCATCTTGATTTTTGAATCCCATTCTCTATTCACCACACAAAACACCTATCATACTTAATCAGTTATCACTACGTATAAAAGGTTTCTAATGGGAAAGACTTCCATACCAATGGAAAAACTGCAACCAAAGTTTATCTCATTTTAATACTATGATATATTATTATAATTCTAGAAAAGCAGTAATTTCTTTCTGACCTGAGCCATGATTTTCTTTCTACACTGTAGAAAATTGCAATCTTAAGTGTAGCCAATGAGGCACTATGAAGAAGATAATTTATAAGATGGAAAATTTCATAATAAATATATCAGCTTAAGTGACTTAAAATTGGAAATTAGTTTTTCCATGATGCAGGAATCTAAATGGAGTATAATATACATAGATGAGGAATAGCAGTTCACAGCCAGGCATCCCCAACTTTACTGAGAATAGTTTCCCCTTAAATTACTCTTGCAAAAGTCAATAATAGAAGCTATTTGGTGCCAGAAATATATTTAGAGAAACTGCCATTTATTATAATTAAAGTGATTTATTTGCTCGCTAGTTTATTTGGCTGAGGATTTTCTTGAAATTGAGGACAAACTGGAAATGTAATTTACCGATATATACAGTATTACAGCATATTTCATATTTGGAGGCTTTTTAAAGTGTTTTTCAAATATCAGTGGTAAAAATACCCTGTTTATGCTAGATATTGAAAATGTGGGTTATTTAAAGGATAGCTGGGTGTCAGAATTCATTCTAAAGCCAGTTATGACTGGCTCAGGGATGATCTTAGCAATTTAATAATCACTACTCTTGAAAGAATCAATGAGAAACTAAATTCCATGGGACATCAAGGATTTTTCTATATTGGTCACTTATCAACCTGAAGAAGGAAATTCAGAGATAGTTGTTGCACTATGTATGCTTCATAAGCATAGAAATCAATTTTGGGTTTTTTTTTCTGATTAATACATGAAATTTCTATGAACACTGAGTTTGAAACTGGGTGATGCCACTTGTTAGCTACATGAACTTAGGGAAATGATTTATCTCTCTCAGACTAAGGTTTGGCCTCCTCAACTATAGAATGGGGGTCATCATAAACTTCCTTGCAAATTTGCTATGAGGAAAAAAATGACTTACTGTATATAGATAGATTGCTTATCAGATCATTTGATTATTTTGGTTGCTCAATAGTTGGTCCTTTCTACTGTAGTCACTTGTATTTATCTATTTATCAGTCATCTTCTTCCTTGCTAACAGAACCCTAGGTTTAGTCAGGTGCCATGTGGCCAGCCCCAGAGGATTTATTGTGATCGGCCTAAGCCAATGTTTCTCAATGGAGACATCACTGGCACTTTGAAGGGGTCTTTCTTGTGTTACTCCCTTTTAAACATTTGTATCACAAGGGTCCCACAAGTATATGAAAATGGTACCATTGAATTTTGTAAGGAAAGGAATTGAATATGTGAGAATGTAACATAAAGTTGGAATTCTGAAAGGATTACAAGCTCAGTGAAATTGTGAAAAATAACAAAAACTATTTAATAGTCCAAGGGAGATGGGAAGGACACTTGTATATCTCAGCTTGGACTAACTGTAGAACAAGCTTCCCCCATAATTTTGTAATCATGGGCCTGCCCACCTATTAACTTTGAATTTGAATGTTTAATATCCATTTTACCTGGGAAATACCAAACTGATAAATGAACATTAAAAACTCATACAAGTCCAGTAATACTTCCAAGCAAAAGCAAAAGCAAAATTTCTCTGGAGGAATACACATTCATACTAGGACTTGTAGGATTTACCTTCTAAAAGAAAACAGATTGCAACCTGGATTTCAAGGCGTGTGAGGGAATAATCCACCACTCTGAGGCAGAGTCAGCAGTCACAACAAAAAGAAAAATTAAACTCACAATTACTTCAAATAAAACATTTATCAGATAGAAGTAAGCATGTTTAAAATGACAGATGTAAAAGAAGTTATCAATACATTTCAAAACAATGCATATGAGAAAGAGAAACCCTTTTTCATTTTGACATGAAAAAATATCAATAACACTTTTAAAAATAATTTTTACTATAATATGTATAGAAATTTTACAATTCAATAGACTTTTTAAAGCAGCATACTAAAAAAATAAAGCAGCATACTAACAGATGAAGAGATTTTTTTAAAATGAAAGTTCTGAAGAAATTATCTAGAATAAAGTACAGTTTAAATAGATTATGGTTATGGAGAAGAGATGTAAAGATTCAATAGAAGAATTCTGACATTAGTAAGGTTTCAAATATTGTGAATATTTGAGGTTATCATATTTGAAAACTTTTCACAATTCAAAAAACATTGATTCCCAGATTCAAGAAATATATCAAGTTCCACACAGTATTAAATAAAAATAAATCCACACCTAGACACACTGAAATGAAATTAGAGGATATGAAAACATACTTTTGGAAGCAAGAGAGACAGAAGCAAAAATGAACTATTGGGCCTTCATCAGGGTAAAATACTTCATCAGGATAAAAAGCAGTTAAGTAAATAAATAACAAACCCAAAAGACAACCTATGGAATGAGCAAAGATATCTGCAAATGACATAACTGATAAAGGGATAGTATCCATAATATATAAAGAACTTATTAAACTCAACACTTAAAAAACAAAGAATCCAGTTAAGAAATGGGCAAAAGACACAAATAGACA
This sequence comes from Canis lupus baileyi, assembly GCF_048164855.1. Taxonomy (NCBI): domain Eukaryota; kingdom Metazoa; phylum Chordata; class Mammalia; order Carnivora; family Canidae; genus Canis; species Canis lupus. The sequence goes on from NC_132876.1 coordinate 9,916,120, forward strand.
TTTTTCCAAACAAGACATACAGATGGACAACAGACACATGAAAACATGTTCAATATCACCTACCATCAGGGAAATACAAATAAAACTACAATGAGATATCACCTCACATCTGTCAGAATGGCTAAAACTAACAGCACAGATAAAACAGGTGTTGGTGAGGATGCGGAGAATAGGGAACCCGTTTACACTATTGGTGAGAATGTAAACTGGTGCAGCCACTGCGGAAAACAGTATGGGGGGTTCTTCAAAAAGTCAAAAATAGAACTACCTTATGACCCAACAATTGCATTACTAGATATTTAGCCAAAGGATACAAAAATACTCATTCAAAGGGACACATGCACCCCAATGTTTATAGCAGCATTATCAACAATAGCCAAATTATCGAGAGTCCAAATGTCCATCAACTAATGAATGGACAAAGAAGATGTGGTATATATAAAGAATGGAATATTACTCAGGCATCAAAAACAGTGAAATCTTGCCATTTGCAAAGATGTGGATTGAGCTAGAGTGTATTATGCTAAGCAACATAAGTCAGAGAAAGGCAAATACCATATGATTTCACTCATATGTGGAATTTAAATAACAAAACAGATGAACATAGGGGAAGAGGAAAAAAGGGAGGCAAACAATTAGAGACTTAACTATAGAGAACAAACTGAGGGCTGATGGATGTGGCTAAATGGGTGATGGGTATTAAGGAAGGCACTTGCTGATGAGCACTAGCTATTATATGTAAGTGATGAATCACTAAATTCTATCATTAAATGAATGTTACACTATATGTTTACTAACTAGAATTTAAATAAAACTTGAAACAAAAAAGAAATTAGAGGATATTGAAGTCTAAAAGATAATCTTAAAACAGACAGACTCTTATTAAGGAATGATGGCTAGACTAATAATTGACTCTCAATAACAACAATTCTTGTCAGATGACAATGCAATAGTATCTTAAAATGTTAGGAGAAAATAGCTGTTGATCTAGAATTTTATACATATATAAATTATCATTTAAGAGTGGGCCAAAATGAATACTTTTGCTGGTAAGGACTGAGAATTTTTCACTAACAGACTATCACTGAAATAGTAAAAAATGAACTTCAAGAAGGACAAAACTAAAGCCTGAAAGCAATGAAACATAAGAAGACATGGTCAGCAAAGAAACTGTTTATTGTTAATCTAAATAAGCATTGACTAAAAAAAGCATTAATGCTAAAAATTACTAAAATGTTGTATAAAAACAAGACACCAGATGTAAGGGTGACTTAAAGATTCAAACAAATTAAGTTGGTTTTGGTTGGAAATATCCAATTACTTTACTTAAAAAAAGCCATAAACAATTGGAAATAATTGTTGTTTTGCATATCATGAAATCCAGAGTTTTATAGTCCATGGGTTGGTGCAGCAGCTCAATTATGCAATTAAGGACATAATGTCTTTTCCTCTTTCTGCTGTTTCTTCTATAGTACATCTCTGCTGTTTTTCCTCATAGCCAGAATTACTCAAATACAGTATTCTCACACAAGCACATTCACAGATAGAAATAAAGAAGGCAGTGAAAAATATCTTCTCTTATATCTCCATTTTCTTATCAGGTCAAGACATCTTTTCTAGTAGCTTCAGAACAGACTTTTCCTGATAGCCCATTGGCCATAACTGGCACACATCTGCCATTGGCCATAATCAATCATTGGCAAAGACAATGTTATTTTCCTGTTTCACTTAGACTAATCATTATTTATCACCTGGTGATAGACTTACCATCCTTGAACTTATTTTTTCTTAGTATTTGAATAAAACCGTGGTATTTTTGGCAAGAAAGAAGAGGACAGAATGCCTGTTGTTTTGGCGAACAAAATTGCCTGCCTAAGTTTTCTAAAGTCCTTATAGTGTTTCAGAGGAGAGAAGTGTTGGCTAACTTTAGATGTTAGATTAATTAGGCATGTGAAAATTTTAAGGGTACATGCTATGGATATAAATAGAATATATAACTTCCAACCCATGGGAAGATAAAAAGAAATAAAGAGAAAACCGTTTAATCCAATAGTAGGCAGTTAAAGAGGTACATAGAGCACTAGGCACAATTTTATAGACAAGAAAATTTCGTGCACTAGCTCTATCACCGACTGGCTGCTTACTGGAAAGTTACTTCTCTATGGTACTTGGTCTTCCTAAATATAAAGTTAAGTGGTTCATCTGAATGGCTTGTAAGGTCCCTTGCAGTTCTAACAGTCTATGAAACAAATATGTGGTTTTTGGAAATATTCATTAGTTTGTATACACTAGAGAATGTTATCTCACTTCTTTCAGCTATGCATGTGATGACATCGTATCTTCATTAGCACATGTGCACGTGAAAATCTCAGGAGCATCCAGGAACAGTAAACATTGTTTTAAAGTTGCTTAATTTAAATTCCATAAATGTAGTGCCTTAAGTAAATAAAATTGCTATCTTTTCCCCTTTCTCATCGTCCAAATTATTTTCTATTGCAAAACAGAGTCACATTGCTAATTCCTCCATTATTGCATATCTTAGAATTTAAACTAATTGTAATGACTCCATAGGAAGTCCTGAAATCCTGAAAGGTTGTCTAGTTTCCCAAAATTGACCTCTGTGCATTTTGTCTTTGTTCCATGTTGGTATAAGCTCTTCATTTTAGCTTCACCTTAAGCTCACCTGCACCTTCTTAATCCTTTCTTTGGGTAGAGACTTAAGTGTTTTCCCTTTGAAGCACTTCTCCATTACATGTAATCAAAGAATAAATCGTATGAGTTGTCAATACAGGCAATTAAAGTAAGACCTGTTAACCATCAAGAGAAGATTTTGCAAAGCAAAAAATAAAGCAGAAAATGCAGGTGCTAGCTCTCAAAATGAAATGATTTACCAGTCTTTACTTGAGAATTGACTATACCTAAATATGTACAAAAAAGGTGCTACACAATGATAAAAAGGTATTGGAATCTTACTAAAATAACCCAAGAAAAATCTATTTATGCAGTACTGGAGGTAAAAACTACAATGGTTTGAAAGACAAAAGTTCAGGGATGATAAATTGTACAATTTACATTCTTCTTGAGGAAAGTGTGGTTTAGCATAGAGTGTCCTAACACGTACAAATACTTGCAAAAGTTAGAATTAGCAGGACCTTAACATAGGATGACAGAAAAAGGGCCAAAGGATAATTTTGAAGTCAATATTTTTATAATCATATAATTTTTTACTTTACTAAAGGGATAACTAAAAAATATAGTAGATATCAGCCAAAAGAATTTGGGGTTATTTTTGACATTTCGCCTTATTCACATAGGAGTTATTGAGTTTCTAATACATGCATGGTACTGTAATAGGTTCAATGGAAGATAAAAGACAAATAGGACAAACAATCATCTTACAGAGAATTTATAGGCTCATTAGGGAATTAGATATCCACACATGTAGCCATAATATGTAGTAGAGAATACTGTATGTGCCATAATAAATGTAAAGATGATGTGCCATGAGAATTCAAGGAAGAAGTAACCTCCAGCTTTCAGTTAGGAAGAAGGGAAGAAAATTTGAACTTGACCTTGAAGGTTGGAAATGATGTGAGTATACATAAGGAAGTTACGTGTATTCCTGGCAGAGTAAGCCCTGGAAAAATCATGGAGTCCACAAAGCATGAGATATAGAGGGGAAATGTGCGCAGGAATATGGCTGGATGGTAATCAAAAAGGCTCACTTTTACTGAGCACTTATGTACCTGGCACTCTGTCTGGTCTTTTATCTACTTTAACATTTAATCCTTATAAATCATGGTAAGACAGAGGAATTATTATTTCTTCTTAAAGGTCAAGAAATTAAAACTAAGTATCAAAATTTAAACAACATGCTTCTTTAACACGATTGTTTTGAATTCCTTGTCAGGCAATTCATATGTCCATTTCTTTAGGTTCAGTTACTGGAGCTCTATTAGTTTGCTTTGGCATTGTTATGTTTGCCCATTGCTTCCTGATATATGTAAGCTTCCATTGGTATCTATGCATTTGAAGGAGTAAAGGCTTCTTCAAGTTTTTACAGATTGCTTTTGACAGGTAAAGACCTTCTCTTGTCAGTTCCCTGGACACTTGGTATTATTGACTGCAGTATCACAGTGGAGCAGAGTTGGAACCGGGTCATGTGGCACCTATTGGATCTACAATGAGGTTTGTGGGCTTGTTATCAGATGTATGACCTTGTGTGGTTTCCACCAGGTCCCTGGGCTGGGTCCCACCAAGTCACTGGTAGCTCATTGGATAGGCATGAATGCCCTCAAACTGTGGTTGAAAGAGGTTAGAGTCAAAGAACAGGGCTACTTCAAGGTCCACAGCTGGGACCAAGGTCTGCAGGCCTTCCTCCATGGTCTTGGATGAGCATACCACCTGTTGGGTTCCCAGTGAAACAGGATTACCCCTGGCCCTGGGTGAGTGGGACTGAAGCCAATCACAGGGCTACTTTAGGTTCTGCAATTCAGTTGAATTTGACTGACCTGCCTTCAGGGGCATGGAGGAGCTTATCTTCCAGATGGGTCTCTAGATGGGCAAGACCACTCTCTTACGGTGGCTATCAGAGTCTAAAGAATGATCTCAAGCAAGCTAACTTCACACCTCAAAAACTAGAAAAAGAAGAACAAACTAAATTCAAAGTTAGCAGAAGGAAGGAAACAATAAAGATCAAAGCACAAACAAATGAAATTGAGACTAGAGAGACAACAGAAAAAAATTAATGAAACTAAGATTTCGTTTTTTAAAAGAATGAACAGAATTGACAAAACTTTAGCTAGACTAACAAAAAAAGAGAAGACTCAAATAAAAAAATATAAATGAAAGGGGGAGACATTATAACTGATATCCCAGAAATATAAAAGATCATGAGATTATAATGAACAATTATACATCAGCAGATTGGATAACCAATAAGAAGAAGTAAATAAATTCCTAGAAACGTGCAACCTACCAGGACTGAATCATGAATAGAAATTTTGATTACACCAATAACAAATAATGTGATTGGATCAGTAATAAAAAAACATCTCAACAAAAAAAAAAAATCCCATAAGTAGGTGTCTTCATGATTAATTTTACCAAATATTTAAAGAAAAATTAATGCCAATCCTTCTCAAACTCTTCCAGATATTTGAAGGAAGGGAACACTTCCAAACTCATTTTACAAGGCCAGCATTATCCTGATAACAAAGCCAGATAGGGACATTACAAGAAAAGAAAACTATGGGCCAGTATCCCTGATGAATATAGATGCAAAATACTCAAGAAAATACTAGCAAATTGAATTTATCAATACATTAAAATGATCTTACAACATGATCAAGTGGGATTTATCCCTGGGATGCAAAGATGGTTCAACATAAGCAAATCAGTAAATGTAGCATATCACATTAATAGAATGAAAGATAAAAATCACATGATCATCTCATTGGATGCAGAAGTATTTGACAAAATTCAATATCCTTTCATGATAAAAATCCTCAACAAAATAGGTACAGTACAGAAGAAATGAATGTACCTTGGGGTACCTGGGTGACTCAGTTAACATCTGACTCTTGGTTTTGGCTCAGGTCATGATATCAAAGCTGTGAGATCGAGCCCCACATTGGGTTCCACACTTATCATGGAGTCTGCTTGAGATTCTCTCCCTTTCCATCCCCCTCTGCCCCTGCCCCCATGTGCTCTCTCTCAAATAATTAAATAAATAAATAAATAAATAATAAAATATTTTTAAAAAAGAAGGAATGTATCTCAACATAATGAAAGCCACATGTGCACATCTCACCGCTAACATCATCCTCAAGAAGGAGAGATTGAAAGCCTATTCTCTAAGATCTGGAAAAACAGTGCCCACTTTCACCAGTTCTATTCAATATGGTCCTGGAAAACCTAACGAGAGCAACTGGTCAAGAAAAAGAAATAAAGGGTATCCGAATAGGAAAGAAAGAGGTAAAATTATCTATTTACAGATGGTATGGTTTTATATAGAGAAAACACTAAATATTCCATGAAAACCTGTTGGAACTAAAGATAACTTCAGTACATTTGCAGGGTACAGAACAACACACCCAAATCAGTTGTGTTTCTAGACATTGACAATGAACTATCTGACAAAGAAATTTACAAACCACCTGACTTAGAATATCATCAAAAAGAATAAAATACTTAGGAATAAATTTAAGAAAGTGAAAGATCTATACACTGAGAACTAGAAAACACTAATGAAAGAAACTAAAGAAAACAAAAATATGGAAAGATATTCTGTGTTCACGGATTAGAAGAATTCATATTGCTAAAATATTTATACTATCTTACCAATCTATAGATTTAATGCATTTCCTATCAAAATTCCAATGGCATTCTTCGTGGAAGTAGAAAAAAATAGTCCTAAAATTTACATGGAACCACAAAAGACCCTAAATAGCCAAAGCAATCTTGAGGAAAAAAGAACAAAATTAGAGCCATCACACTTCCTGATTTAGAACTATTTTATAAAACTGTAGTAATCAAAGCAGTATGGTACTGCCATAAAGAGAGACATCTATGACAGTGGAATACAGGGCTCGGCAATAAGCCTACACATAATAGGGTCAACTAATCTTTGACAAGGATGCCCAGAATACAAATTTTGGAAAGGAGAGTCTCTTCGGTCAATGGCTTTGGGAAAACTGGGTATCCACCTGCAAAAGAATGAAATTGGATCCTTGTCTTACAAAATTCACAAAAATCAACTTAAAGGATTAAGGACTTAAATGTGATACCTGAAATTGTGAAACACCTAGAAAAAAACATAGGGGAAAATCTCTTTGACATTGGTGGTGACAATGACTTTTTGGAAACAATACCAAAGGCACAAGCAATAAAGTAAAATTTAAAAAGTGGGATACATCAAGTCGAAAAGCTTCTGTACAGAAAAGGAAACAATCAACAAAATGAAAAAAGCCAGCCCATGGAATGTGAGAAAATATTTTTAAACCACATATGCAATAAGGTGTTACTATCCAAAATGTATAAGGATCTCCTAAAACTTAATAGCAAAAATATAAGTAATCCAATTTAAATAGCATTTAAAAAATGGGCAAAGGAGTGAATAGATATTTCTTCACAGAAGACATCCAAATAGCCAACAGGCATATGAAAAGGTGCTCAACAACACTAATCACCAAGGAAATGCAGATCAAAAATCCAATGCAATGTCACCTCACACCTGTTAAAATGGCTATTATCTAAATGATGAGAGATAACAAGTATTAGTGAAGATGTGGATAAAGGAAAGCTTTGTGCTCTGTTAGTGGGAATGTGAATTATTCCAGCCATTAAAATAAAAAGCAGTAGGGAGGTCCCATAAAATAAAAGCATTAAATAAATTATAATATTAAATAAAAATATTAAATAAAAATAAAAAGCATTAAATAAAATAAAATAAAAAGCATTAAATAAAAATAAAAAAATAAAATAAAAAGCGGAGGTCCCATAAAAAATTTGAAGTAGAACTTCCATATGTTCTAGTAATCCCACTATCAGGTATCATCAGTAATCTCAATTTTGTATATGCAACGGAAATTAAATTAATATTTCAAAGACATATCTGCACTGCGCTGTTCATTACGGCATTATTCACAATAGCCAAGATATGGCAACAATGTGTCTGTCAATGGATAAAAAAAGAAAAAGCAAAATAAATAAATAAATAAAAAATAAATTTTAAAAAAGCAGTCTATGTATTTACAGTGGAATATTATTCAGCTCAAAGAAAAAAAAAAAAAAAGAAAAAGAAAAAAGGAGATGAACCTGGAGGATGAACCTGGAGGATGAACCTGGAGGATGTTATGCTAAGTGAAATAAACCAGGCAGAAAAGATAATTAATGATCTCACTTATATTTGAAATCTTAAAAAGTCAAACTCATAGAACCAGAGAACCACCCATTAGATGGGTGATTACCAAGGGCCAAGGGGGTAGCAGAAATGGAGAGATGTTAGCCAAAGGGTACAAACTTTGAGTTATAATGTCAATAATTTCTGGGGCGCCTGAGTAGCTCAGTCAGTTGAGCACCCAACTCTTGATTTCAGCTTGGGTCATGATCTCAGGGTCGTGAGATCCAGCCCCGTGTTAGGTTCCACACTCAGTGGAGTTCCAGTCTCAGGTAGAGTGCTTGAGACTCTCTCCCTCTGCCTCTCTCTAAAATAAATAAATCCTTAAAAAAAAAAAGAGAGAGACCAGTAATTTCTGAGGATCTAATGTTTTGCATGGTAACTATAGTTAATAATATTGTACTATATACAAGAAATTTGCCAAGAGAGTAGATCTTCAATGATTTCACTACACACAAAAACATGGTAACTCTGTGAGGTTTTGGATGTGTTAATTAACTTCATTGTGGTAATTACTTCACATATGTATATTAAATCATCACGTTGTACACCTTAACTATATACAATTTCTTTTAAAGATTTATTTAATCTCACATCCCTGAGATCATTACCTGAACCAAAGTCAAGAGTTGGACGCCCAACCAACTGAGCCACCCAAGCACCCCACTATATACAATTTTTACTTTTCAGTTATACCTCAATAAAGCTGAGAAAACTTAAATAACATGCTTATGATACAAAGCTAATTTATAATGAAACCAGATTTTTTTTCTAGTTTAAATGCTTCATATTGTTTCTAAGTGTTTATATTACATAAGTATCACATACATCTATATTCTGTTTAATCACCTTACTTCACTGACTGAAATAATTTATAACTCCTTAAATTCCATTTTTAGCAAGTCATACAAATAGAATTTTTAAAAGATTTTATTTATTCATGACAGACAGAAAGAGAGAGATGCAGAGACGCAGGCAGAGGGAGAAGCAGGCTCCATGCAGGGAGCCCGACGTGGGACTCGATCCCGGGTCTCCAGGATCACACCCCAGGCCAAAGGTGGCGCTAAACCGCTGAGCCACCAGGGCTGCCCACAAATAGAATTTGAACATGAGATTAAAATATTTGAAAACCACCTCATTGTATTTTATTTAATGTTATTTTTCAGGGAATGGGATAGATTCATTTTATTCATTTTTAATCATTTTTATAAATTTCTTTTTTATTCAAGCATAAACAGTGTTATATTTGTTTCAGGTGTACAATATAGTGATTCAACAATTCAAAACATTTTTCAGTGTTCAAGATAAGTGTACTCTTAAATCCTTTTATCTATTTCACCCATTCCCCGCCCCCCCTGCCCCCACCACATCTACTCTGGTTACCTTCAGCTCCTTTTCTTTATTAAGAGTCTGTTTTTTTGTTAGTTTTTTTTTCTTTGTTCATTTGTTTCTTCAATTTCATGTGTGAGTGAAATCATATGGTATTTGTCTTTCTCTGTCTTTTTTTTTTTTAGCATTATACCCTCCAGATCCATCCCTGTTGTTACACATGGCAATATATATGTATATATACATATATATTATATATATTTTCCTATGGATAGACACTTGGATTACTTCTATATCTTGGTTTTTGTAAATAATGCTGCCATAAACATAGGGGTCCATATATCTTTTTGAATTAGTGTTTTTGTTTTCTTTGGGTAAATACCCAGTGGTGAAATTACTGTATCATACGGTAATTCAATTATTAATTTTTTGAGGAACCTTACTGTTTTCCACAGTGGCTATATCAATTGATTTTCTATCTAGATAATCTATCCATTGATAGAAGTGGGGTGTTAAAATCCTCTAATATTATTGTATTACTAACAATTTCCCCCTTTATGTTCTTTGTGTCCTCCTTCATAGTTGCTTTCTGTCTTTAGGTGCTCCCATGTTGGGTGCATAAATATTTATTATTGTTATATCCTCTTTTTGAATTGTTCCCTTTATCATTATGTAGTATCCTTCTTTGTCTCTTGTTACAGTCTTTGTTTTAAGGTCCATTTTGTCCAATATAAGTATTGTTATACCCCAGCTTTTTTTTTTCACTTCCATTTGCATGGTAAATGTTTTTCCATCCCTTTCACTTTCAATCTGCATGTGTCTTTTGAAGTGAGTCTTTTGTAGGCAGCATATCGACAGATCTTATTTTTTTACCCATTTAATCACCTTATGTCTTTTGATTGGAGCATTTATTCCGCTTACATTCAAAATAGTTATTGATAGATACATATTTATTGCCATTTTGTTACTTGTTTTACAGTTGTTTTTGTAGTTCTTTGTTCCTTTCTTCTCTTGCTTTCTTCCCTTGCGGTTTGATGATATGCTTGGATTACATTCTCTTCATTTTTTTGTGTATCTATTACAGGTTTTTGATTTGTGGTTACCACTAGGCTCATATATAACATCTTATGCATATAGCAGTCTATATTAGATTGATGGTCACATAAGTTTGAACTCATTCAAAAAAATGATGGTTAGATGCCATGAAGTAGATGGCAATGCCTTAACCATATGCATCGTGTCAGTCCTGAGGTGTGAGTCCTCTTTCACTCTTGTCAGGGGGAATGCTAACCTTCTCTCTGTTCATAACACTGAAACCAGATTTTTAACATAGGATTGTTTATTTGGAATCTGACCTCATTTCAGTATCTCACACTAATACTCAGTTACATTGCATGACGGATATAATAGGAAATAAGGTAAAAAAATATAGCAAGCACTTGTGAAATGACTTAATTTATAAATAATGGTTATAATAATATCAATAATAATAATACCAATCACATTTTAAGAGAAATTGGACATTATCCCTCTTCTAATGATGGAAAACTCTTAAAAAAGATGACATTGAGATTTGTACTTGTAGCCAGGCAACAAAACGTCCCCTAGTGATCTCTGCCTCTTGGTATCCAAACCCTTGTGTATTTCCCAGGATTGGCATGTGTGTCCAATAAAATGTGGCAGAAGTAGTGGCATGTCACTTCTGAGATTATGTTATAAAAGACACTATAACTTTGTCTCTCTCTCTCATTACTCACTCTGGGGGAAGTCATATCATATAGTAAAAAACTATATGATAATGTCTGTCTCTTGAGGAACCAAATAATTTTGCCAATATCCATGTCTGTAGGCTTAGCAGTGAATTCTTCAAGCTCAATCAAGTTTTCAGATGACTGTAGCCCCGGTGGGCTTCTTGACTGCCACCTCATGAGAGACCTGAGTCAGAACCTCCCAGCTAAGCTTCTCCCAGATTATTGACATTCAGAAACTGTATGACATGATCAGGTGATACTTTTGGGGTAATTTGTTATACAGCAATAGATAACTAATACAGATTTGGTGACTGGAAGCAAGGTAATGCTGTAAAACACACCTAAAATATATGGTCGGCTTTGGAAAAATATTAGTGTTTTCCAAGGTTCTGATTTTAGGTCAAATTTCTTACTCTAGACACTCTTCTCTGCATGATATCATCTACTCTTCTGGATTTAGCTCTAATCTGGGTATGAATGACTCCAAAACATGTATTTCCAGTGTAGGTATTTCTTCTGAGTTCCATGCTCATATTGCCAACTTCCTACTTAACATTTCTTTTTTAAAAAATTAAATTAAATTTTTAAATTTTATTTCCTACCTAACATGTCTATCCACATTTCCAATAAGCACCTATAGCTTAACATGGCATTTATGGAATTTATCATTTCTACTTCCCAAATCAGCTCCTTTTCTTATACACTTTGTTTCAGATTGGGACACCCCATTCTCCTCAGTCACCTGTTCTAGAAACCTAGTTATTTTTTCCATTTTCCACATTTAAATTCTTTTCCTGCTGATTTAAACTCTTAATTGTTTCCTGGATTTGCACCACTTCTGTATCCTTTCTAAGTAACTCTTCTCTATTTGCTTCTTTCATCTGAATTGTTACAACTGTCACCTAACTAGACTCACTAGCTCCAAGCTTGCCCCTATAAAATCCATTTTCCACACAGTAGCCATTATTATGTTTCTAAATTGCATATATGATCTCTTTATCCTGTATTTAAAATCTTTCAGTGGATATTTATGTACCTCTGGATAAAGTCCAAATTCCTCACTATATTTAAAACAGTTCCTGTGCTCTTGCCCTTAACTATATTCCCAGATTAATTTATTGCTTACCTATCTCTTAGTACACACTTGAATAAAAGTGGTTGTTATATTTCTTCAAGCACAAGATTTTTTCCCCCATTATGCTCTTGTATATATTTCCTCTACTTAAAATGCCATTGGCTTACATTTTAGTCTAGTTTACTCCTCTTCTTTTAGCCATAATGTATAATAACCTCCTCTGGGTAACCACTATACATTTCTTTTCCAGAATGGCTTAGGTAGCCCTTCTTGACCCTCCCATAATCTCTGGAGCTATCATGATAAAAATTTTATTTTATTAAAATTGTCTGTTTTCATAAATAGCTCCATAACAAGGCTGTACTCCTTAAGGATAGGGCTTATGTCTTAATTATCTTTTATTCCAAATGCCTAATACTGTGACTGGCTCAATATGATTTTATTTCTTGAATACCATCAGGAGTTGACAACTGATTAGAGGTTATAAGCTGAGGGAAATGCTAGGCAAGGGTAAAAGATGATTCAAGAAGAAATGAGAGCCAGTGATTCTTAAACTCTACTGTTGATAAGAATCAACTGGTAAACTTGTTAAAATGCAGATTCCGTAACCTCACCCCTACATATTTCTAATTCTTTAAATCTAAGCTAGGTCTCAGGAATCTGCATTTTTTTAAAGATTTTATTTATTTATTCATGAGAGACACACAGAGAGAGAGAGAGAGGCAGAGACACAGGCAGAGGGAGAAGCAGGCTCCATGCAGGGAGCCCGAGGTGAGACTTGATCCCGGGTCTCCAGGATCACGCCCTGGGCTGAAGGCAGGCGCTAAACCGCTGAGCCACCCGGGGATCCCAGGAATCTGCATTTTTAGCAAACACCCAAGTCCCTCTGCTGCTGAGGTTTTCTGCCCAATAGTTTGGGAAACATTGGCTTAGAAAATTAAGTTATAAAGTAATTTAATGTTTTTGTAGTTTATCATATATGTCCATTTTTCTTATCTATTGTTTCAGGTTTTATGGTATATAAATAAACTTTGTTGCATTTAAACACCATTTTATCATTTTAAATGTAAAATTAAACCCCACCCTCCACTAAGATTTTCAAAAGCAAGTAAGTTTCAACTCTTCTGTATGTAATATGGGTCTGCAGTTCACAAATAAGTCGTAAAGAAAGGGCTGTCATAAACATTCATGTTTGAATATTAGTCTCTTTGTTGTGCTACCAGCATTAGTTAAAATAGTGAAACTAAATTCCCTTCAAAGAAGGTCAAAACACGCATGGATTTTTTTCAAGCTTAAGTAATCTGTTTCTTGCTGAGATTTTAGGAAATTTAAAAATCATAAAGTACACAGAGACAAGGTCTGCAACAACTATTTTAGAATAATAATTTAGTTGAGAATAAACTAAATTAGTGAGTACTCAAGTGCCTATGTAGTCAAACTAATGTCAATTTTATTTGTATATGGATAAAGTTAATTTCAAAGATGTGCATGTGTGGATTTTATTACTTCTGTACCTTTTGAAAATAACATGGCCTTAATGTTATTGGATGGAAATGGAATAAAATATGTATTCCAAATTATGCTCAATAAATATTTAGACGAAACCCTGTCTGCTGAGAAGGAGCAATAATATCCACAAGCAAGGAAATTAATAAGTTGCACACTTGCAGTCAAAATGCTTTTAAAATCTTTTTAAAACAGTAACACTAAGGAAAACAGCTAGCTATTTTCAACATTGGCAAGCATGTTGATAGCAACTTTTATTTTAATCCCCAGAATTGGACATTGAACAAACAAAATTGTGGTTATATGCTTTTGGATACTTGGTCTGAAATTAGGATACATTGCTATGACACACTTGTGATTTAGTTATGACTTCAAGTATTGAAAAATCAGGTTTCTTTTTTTACTGATCTTATTAACAACAAAAAATGGATTAGAATATTATTCCACGAAAAAATCAGAATCTTAAATATAATCAAAATTGCTCTTATTGCAAAGGTAAAAATTGTGATACATAGACTAATGGACTGATGACCATAAAAATAAAGGTAAATTAATCTATCATAAATAAATCCAATAACCAAATGCAAAAAGAAAAAGAAAAAACTAGATGTCTCAAAAAAAACTGAGAAATAAAAATTGTAGGTGAATGAAAAGCTTAGAAAGTATCCACAAAACTGATGTTTTTCAAGGAAAATATGTTACCAAATTGACGTAAAGATAGAAAATCTGAAAAGACCAAAAACATAAAAGAAATGTTTTAAGTGTAAAAATTCCTAGAAGACTCTGGGCTAAGAAAGATTTAACTATGAGTCATTTCATTTCTTCAGAGAATACTTTCTTATGTTGTTAATGTGTTTCAGAGCATAAAGAAAGGAAATTAACCCAATAAATCCTATGGAGCTAGTATAACACTGAAAAAGATTTTAAGAAAAAGATAGTTTAAATTATAGCTGGATCTTATTTATGGTCATGCAAAATAGAGATGCATGAATGAAATATAAATTCTGGCAAGTGGATTTAGCAATATACTGAAATCATGTATTGACCTTGGGAGTATTTATTCAGATTGTAGGAATTGTTCAGTATTTGGAAAATCATCAGTAACACGTGAAAAATAACATCAATATAATTAATACTGAAAAGATATCAGGTTGAAGAAATCTTCTAGTTTGTTGAGTATTTTTATCATGAATCCCAGAGCTAACATCAAACTTAATGGTGAAAGACCAAAAGTTTTCCCTCTAAGTTCAGGAATAAGACAGGGATATCAATTATTCTTCAACCCTACATTGTACTGGAAGTTTCTCCAGGAAAATTTGGCCATAAAATGAAAGAAAAGTTATCTTATTTGCAAAGGAAGACATGAAATTATCTCTGTTTGAAGATAAGATGATCTGATACTTAAAAAACACTAAGTAACACACACACACACACACACACACACACAGAGTCTTGGCGTTAATAAGCAAGTTCAACAAAGCTGCAGGGTATAACATCAAAATACAAAACTCAGTGTTATTTCTACACACATTCCTAGAAGAAGAATTGCTAATGTAAATATTATACACATTTTTGCCTTCGGTAGATACTGACAAATCACTTTCGATAGTGGTTATCTCACTTTTCATGGCCATACATGTTATGTGAAAATGCTGAATTCCATGCACCATACCCAGTGGTGAGGATTTTGTTCTATTACTATTTTAAATTTCCCTCTTCTGACAAATACCCACCATTTGCTTCGAGGTGGATGGAACTGGAGGGTATTATGCTGAGTGAAAGAAGTCAATCAGAGAAGGACAAACATTATATGGTCTCATTCATTTGGGGAATATAAAAAATAGTGAAAGGGAATAAAGGCGAAAGGAGAAAAAATGAGTGGAAAATATCAGAAAGGGAGACAGAACATGAGAGACTCCTAACTCTGGGAAACGAACTGGGGGGGGGGAGGGGAGGTGGGCGGGGGGCAGGGAGCGGTGACTGGGTGACGGACGGGCACTGAGGTGGGCACTTGACAGGATGAGCACTGGGTGCTATTCTATATGTTGGCAAATTGAACACCAATAAAAAATAAATTTATAAAAAAGAGAAGTTGCTACAGCCAATGTCAAAGAGGTTCCTGCCCATTTTCTCTAGGATTTTAATGATTTCATGTCTACATTTAGGTTTTGAATTTATTTTTGTGTATGGTGTAAGAAAGTGGTCCAGTTTCATTCCTTTGCATGTAGCTGTCTAATTTTCCCATCATCATTTATTGAAGAGACTGTCTTAAGAAAAAAATAAATAAAAAAAAAAAGAGACTGTCTTTTCCCCCTTGTATATTCTTTCCTGCTTTGTTGAAGATTAATTGACCATAGAGTTGTGGGTTCATTTCTGGGTTTCCTATTCTGTTCCATCGAACTATGTGTCCATTTTTGTGCCAGTACCATACTGTTTTGATCACTAAAGCTTTGTAATATAACTTGAAGTCCAGAATTGTGATGCCTCCAGCTTTATTTTTCTTTTTCAAGGTTGTTTTGGCAATTCAGGGTCTTTTGTGGTTCTATACAAATTTTAGGATTGTTTGTTCTAGCTCTCTGAAAAATGCTGTTGGCATTTTGATAAGGATTGTGTTAAATGTGTAGATTGTTCTGGGTGGTATAGACACTTTAACAATATTTGTTCATCTGATCCATGAGCATGGGATGTCTTTCCATTTCTTTGTGTCATCTTAATTTCTTTCATCAGTATTTTATAATTTTCAGAGTACAGTTCTTTCACCTCTTTGATTAGATTTATTCCTAGGTATCTTGTTGGTTTTGGTACAATTGTAATTGGGTTTGATTCTTTAAAGTTCTCTTTCTGCTGCTTCATTATTGGTTTATAGAATTGCAACAGATCTGTGTACATTGATTTTGTATCCTGCAAACTTTACTGAACTTGTGTATCAGTTCTAGCTGTTTTGGGGTGGTCTTTCATGTTTTCTGTATAAAAGTATCATGTCATCTGCAAATGGTAAAAGTTTTACTTCTTCCTTGCCAATTGGATGCCTTCTATTTCTTTGTGTTCTCTGATTCCTGAGGCCAGGATTTCCAATACTGTGTCAAATAACAATGGTAAGAGTGGACATCCCTGTCTTGTTCCTGACCATAGATGAGGAATGTTCAGTTTTGCCCCATTGAAGATATTAGCTGTGGGTTTTTCATAGATGGGCCTTTATTATATTGAGGTATGTTCCCTCTAAACCTACTCTGTGGAAGGTTTTTATCATGAATGGATGTTGTACTTTGCCACATGCTTTTTCTGCATCAATTGAAATGATCATATGATTCTTATCCTTTCTTTAATTAATGTGATGTATCACTTTGATTGATTTGATAATATTGAACCACCTTGCAATCCAGGAATAAATCCCATTTGATCACGGTGAATGGTTCTATTAATGTATTGGTGGATTCAGTTTTCTAGTATTTTTTGAGACTTTTGCATCCATGTTCATCAGGGATATTGGCCTATAGTTCTATTTTTTAGTGGAGTTTTTATAGGGTGACAGACCTTTAATTGGTAGAACAAGGGTCCAAACTCAGGTATATTTAGTTCCAAAGCATGTACATTTTCTAGTATAGTACATTTGGTTTTCAGTTCAAAAATCATTTATTGACAACCTCCTATGCATGAGGTATGCTAGTGACAACACATATAGTGATATATAAATGATATGGTCACTACTCCAGGGGAAGATACAGTCTTATGGGAATACATAGTCAACAAGAAAAATGCATGATAAATTTAGATAGTGATACGAAGAAAACAGGACAAGTTAATAATAGAGAGTAACTGGAGAAGAACATTAGATAAAGTGTCCCAATGTACCTCTTTGAGGACAGTTGAGCTGACACTTGAATAATGAGAACAAGTTAACTATCTGAAGAACATGAGGAGGGATGTTCCAGGAAGAGGAAATAATTGCAAGTACAAAGGCCTTGACACAGGAACAAACAACATAATCTAGAAAGAGAACTAAGGGGATTTAGACATTTGCAATCTATTTTGGTGACACGGTATTTTGAACACCCCTTTTTTAAATAAGTCTTTTCTTTATGAGTTTTAGTGGAACACAAAATGTGCCTCTTTCTTCAAGAGATTAAATACTAAGGATTTGCCTTTCTGGCCTTTCTTGCTAAGTAGTCTCCACCAATCAGACACAATTGTTTGAATTTTTAAAAAATATTTACTCATTTGTTTTAGAAAGAGAGAGAGCATGTAGAGGGGAGTGGCAGAGGGAGATGGAGAGAGAGAATCTCGAGCCATCTCCCCACTGAGTGTGAAGCCTGGCATAAGGCTCAATCCCAAGACCCTGAGATCATAATATGAGCTGAAATCAAGAGTCGGATGCTCAACCTACTGAGCCACCCAGACACCCCCAATTGTTTGACACTTTGACTCAGGAGGTAGTGTCACAAGAGGGAGAGGAAGGAGATCTTTTTTCCTTGGGAGTCATAATGGTATTGAAAAGTTGTGTTCCTGGTCCAGACATGATGGAAATTTCTTCATGAGATCATTTCTGAAGATGATTTTGTTTTGAAGATTTTATTTATTTATTTGTTTAGAGTAAGTGTGGGGAGAGGCAGGGGAGAGAGAGAAGCCCAAGCAGACTTGTGCTGAGCACAGAGCACAATGTGGGGCTTGATCTCACGATCCTGAGATCATGACCTATGCCAAAACCAAGAGTCAGACGCTCAACTGCTCAACCAACAGAGCCACCCAGGCATCCCTGAAGATGATTTTGATTGTTGTTTCTGGAAGCATAGCCTGGAGCCTGGTTCTCTATCCCCCACACGCTAGTATTTTAAAAATTCATTTTAGTAAGCTTCTTTTCTCATTAATTATTCAGCATAAGTCTCTGTTGCTTCTAATTTAGAGCCCCAAATTATATAGCTAGTATGACTAAACCATAATGGAATGGGGATTAGTTTCAGGAGATTGTGGTTGGCAAAATAATGGTTTCAGAAAGATGTACACACCCTAATCCTTGGAACCTGCAAATATGTTACCTTACCTGGCAAAAGGGACTTTGTGGATATGATTAAATTAAGAATCTTGTGATAAGAAGATTATCATGGATTATCCAGCTGGTGCAAAGAAATCACACTAGTCCTTATAAGAGGGAAGTAAGAGGGTCAGTGTAGGAAGAAGGAGATGTGACAATAGAAAGAGAGGTCAGAGTGACATGGGGCCATGAGCCAAGGAGTGCAGATGGACACTTGAGGAATTAGAAAAAGGCAAGGAACAGATTCTCTCCTCAAGTGACCAGAGGAAATGCAGGCTGATAACCTATTTTAGGCTTCTGACATCCAGAATTGCAGGAAAATAAATGTGTATTATTTTAAGTCATCCAAATTTATGTAATTTGTTGCAGCAGCTACAGGAAACTAATGCAAAAAAGTCAGAGAGGAAAGCAAAAGCTGTATCAAGTATGGTCTTGTAGGTCACAATCAAGAGTTTAGATTTTAAGTGTGATGTAAAACAATTGGAGAATTTTCAGCACAAAAGTCACATTATTGGGTATATTAGTTAAAAACATAACTTTTGCTGTATGGAGAAATTTACTATAATGGGGCAAGATCAAAGTTGATGAGGATGTACTAGTTAGGAGGCTATAGTCTGAGTTAGAGATGGTGGTAAGCTTGGACTTGTACATTGGTGACAGAGATGGAAATACAGAGTTGAGAGAAAAAGATAAATATGTAAAATGTAAAAAGGAAATTGATGCAAAGCTCTCAGGAAAGACAGATTGCATCCAAGTACTGGCAGAGAGATTAGCTTTAGTTGAGAGAAACAGCTACATTATTTTAACAGTAAGAGAGAAGTAAGAGAGGATGTGTGTGCATATGTATGCTTGATATTGAGAATATCCCATCTGATGGTATTTTAGTTTCTGAATATGAGGATGCCATCTTCTCAAAGTGAATACAATTAGCATAAAATATTTTCTTCTCGCTATAGACAAAGATATAAAATATTATACTTAGATTAAGTAATATCCATCTTGGGTTTAATCTGTCATTAAATGTTAAAAGTTGACTGTATAGTTGAAATTCTGGGCTGAGATTATAGAAACCAATTAGATCTGGGACAGGATGAATGATTACGTCCTGATTTTCAACACAAAGAGACAAATAAAAAAGTCATTTGTGCCTAGTGTGGACCACTAGGAATATAATATACGAACTGAAAATAAGTCTAATCCTATTGAACTATGTGCTGTTCCAACTATTTAGACTACTAAGGTTATTTCTAAGAACTACAACATTAGAAGTATCAACAAACTAGTACATGCAGAGGGTCCCCTGGCTGGCTCAGCTGGTAGAGCATGTAACTCGTAAATCTGAGCCCTATATTGGGCATGTCTCCACTTAAAATAAATGGGACAAGCAAGTCGATGAAGTACCTGGAAACTATTTCATGAGAAACAGTTGGAGGAAGTGGGGCTGATTAGCTAATACTAATTTTCATATATTTAAAAGGCTGTTATGTGGAAGAGTTAAAAATCACAGTCATTGTTTGGGAATGATAACAACATTGCCTAATAACAAAGAGTTCCTTTGATTATTAAATGTATACATTGGGGCAGCCCGGGTAGCTCACCAGTTTAGCACCGCCTTCGACCCAGAGCGTGATCCTGGAGACCCAGGATCGAGTCCCACTTCGAGCTCCCTGTATGGAGCCTGCTTCTCTCTCTCTCTCTCTCTCTCTCTCTCTCTCTCTCTCTCTCTGTGTGTGTCTCATGAATAAATAAATAAAATCTTTTTTAAAAATAAATACATACATTTATATATGCATATCATTATTTCTACTATTATTAATATATTCTTATTTTTC
This sequence comes from Canis lupus baileyi, assembly GCF_048164855.1. Classification (NCBI taxonomy): domain Eukaryota; kingdom Metazoa; phylum Chordata; class Mammalia; order Carnivora; family Canidae; genus Canis; species Canis lupus. The sequence goes on from NC_132876.1 coordinate 9,936,542, forward strand.
TAGAGGGTAGAACCTGGACCAATAATGTCAGAACAAATCAAATTTCATCCAAATATGAGTATGAACATTCTTCAGTATCAATGATAGGTGTGTAAATATTGGCTATCCTGATTGTTTAGGTAGTGAGATCACTGCCATTGAAAGAGACCAGTCAGAGGGCAGACGTACTACCAGGATAATTCAGGGGCTATTACCATTTTCAATGGGCAAGTTAGGTGAAGATGATAGTCAGCATCACATGTGTAGCTCGAAAAATCTAAGATGGTTGTGCTTTAATATTTTCCCGAGTTATTAGATACAGAACAAAAGAAACCTTTTTTTGCCATTGAGATGGCCATTAATTCTGTTTGCCAAATACATCGGGTTTTTCTAACAAGCACATAGCAGAATTGTGGTCGGGTGGGCTGTGGGACTAGTTCCTTCCGATGAATATGAACAGAGGTGACTATGCCACTTCTCTTTCCTCTGGTACAGTGACAAACAATGTTACAAGATGATGGCTACTCTTGACAACTTGGGAGACAGAGTAACTGGAATAACAGCGCCCCCCTATGGAACAGTGATGGATACATCATCTGAGTATAAAAGAAACTTGTTTTAAATCCCTGGATTTTGAGGGGTTTTGTTCCTGCAGCATAACCTACTCTACCTTGATGGACATAGCCATATTAGATTCCAACTATTTTTAGTGACTTGCCTAAGCTCTGGTCTAACAGATGAGTTAGCAGACTAAGAGGAATTGAAATAATTAGAATTTTTTAACACATCTGGCACAAATCACATTTCACTCTCATTTTTCCATCTCTGTAGTTCCCCATCCCCTGCTACCCCCTGCTTAAGCCCCAGATGAAAGATGGAAGTACAAGAATTGGTATAGCACTGGACACCTGGGTGACCAGTTGGTTAAGCATCTGCCTTTGGCTCAGGTCATGATCCCAGGGTTCTGGAACAGAGTCCCCGCATTGGGCTCCCTGCCCTGAGGGGAGCCTGCTTCTCCATCTCCCTTTTCCTGCCACTCCCCCTGCTTGTGCGCGCTCTCTCTCTCTCTCTGTGTCAAATAAATAAGTAAAATCTTAAAAAAAAGATACCAGTACAGATTATTTAAAGAAAAAGAACTGGTACAGCACTGTAGAAAACAGTATGGAAGCTCCTAAAAAAATAAAGCTAGCATATGCTCCAGCAATCCCACTTCTGGGTACATACCCAAAGGAATTAAAATCAGGATCTCATAGAGGTATCTTCATTCCCCAAGAAAAGATTAGTAAGGATGTTTTTACTGGTTTTACAAATGCCCATCATCATCTATTACTGCCCTCTTGTCTCTTTTAGCTCTCACCTTGCCAGTTAACTCTTCTTTTGTGTTCAAAATTGTGTTTCTCTTGTCTACCTGGGGAGCTCTAAGAGGGTAAACCAGTCTACTACCTATCTGCCATTAAATAGCTTTATTACCTTGAAAATCTCATATTTTTCTTGCTTGGTCTGGATTTCCTAATCTGTGAAAAAAGGGAGTGGTGGTAGAGGGAGTAGATTAGGTGATATTCTCAACCTCTTCTTAAACATTGATTCAATTACAATTTTCCCCAGGAGTTAGGTTGGTGATGTTATTTTTGAGGAACAAATTTTAAAGGATGCAATTATTATTTTGTAAAATAAATGTACTGAAAAGAAAACCAAAGGAAGTAGTTAAGAGCTAAGTGTCCCTGAGGATCTGGAGGTGAGGCCTGATGATAGACTTGGAAGAAAATTAGGTGCTATAGGTTTATATTTACTTCTCAGGAAACAGCAGGAACCATTAAGCATATACCAAATGCCAGCTAACAACTGTTATAAATAAGGCTCTAGTTGTAAGTTCATATTTCTTTATAAAGGAAAGGTTAAGGCTTAATAAGATATTATGCCTATGGAATTATCTGCTAGAAGATACCAGCTCTAATACTCTCAAAGTATATAGAAATGTTTTGCTATATTATGATATCAGAAGAGCAAGAGCTACTTCCAGGGGTTTTAACTTTTCTTTTTTAGATTTTATTTATTTATTCATGAGAGACACATAGAGAGAGGCAGAGACATAGGCAGAGGGAGAAGCAGGGTCCCTGCGGGGAGCCCAATGTGGGACTCGATCCCACAACCCCAAGATCACGACCTGAGCCAAAGGCAGATGCTTAACCACTGAGCCACCCAGGCGCCCCAGGTTTTAACTTTTTTATATCAATGCCTCTTGCTTCTTCTATATTATTTCCACGGAGAGAACTTGCAGAGTGATATGTAGAGTAAGCAACTATCAGGTTGCCCAGAGGTCTTCTTTTTCTAAAGTAATGTTGCTCAGGCATTGGGAAATTATAATTATTGGAAATTATACACCAATTACCATCTGTATAAACTTGAACAAGAAAATTTACCTCACTGAGTTTTAATAATATCCTTATTCATAAAATGAATGTAACATTAACCTACCATACTTGTGAGAATTATATATATATAATTATAATCCACACACTCACTTCAGATGAATAGAATTTAACATCCCAAAATATGTCTCTTTGGCCTAAGGATTATTTTATGCTGATTATTTTTAAGAAACAGCAGACACAGTAGAAACTCCGAAAACTGAATTGAAGTTACCCTTTTGTGAGAGATATTTCCACTTATATGGGAAATCTCTATTTGTAAGGGTGTCTCTCTTTCTATATCTGGAAGAGAAGGATGATTCTATCTCTAGAAACTCTTATCAGTGGAGGGGGCAAGGACCTAAATCTGCAACTTACCTGTGTTTACTGTGCTTTTCCTGACAGCCTCCTATAATGGACTCCCCTCTACCCCTCAACATCTTCTTTTGTCTTTAATGAAAGATGGATTTAAGGTGGTGACTTGGGCCATTTCGGGGGTTGTGGTTGGTACTCAGTTTTCCTGGGTCTCTCTCATGTGTATATGAGGTATACATGTTATTAAACTTTTGTTTGCTTTTCTCCTATGAATCTGTCTTTCACAGCGGGTATCTCAGCCCAGAACCTTAGAAAGGTGGAAGGAAAATTATTGTTAGTCTCTCACAATAGACACACACACACACACACACACACACACACATTGTACCTAACTAACATGATAGATGTAGCAAATAAGCCTGTAGATTTTGGTGTCCTGTTCCATATTTTCATATTGCCTCACCTAGGAATTCTTTGCACCTACTGGCTCTCTTACTTTCATGCCACAATGATAGCTAATGATAAGGGGAATCTAGAATAAATAGTAGAGAAAAGGAGAAGATGAGTACCTATTGCAACCCCAAGATCAACTACAGTGATGGTAATTGTAGTTTGTTCACTAAATTTTCACTTCTCAGTTTCCCCAAAGTAAGACAGGACCATTAGAATCATGGGGAATGTTCCCAAAACATGCTTGGAGAAACGGATCTGTTTGATGCAAGAGGTGGACTGTGGGGGGTGGGGTCATGAAAATGACCTCGGTTCTTATACCTTATAGAGCATGAGAGACTGATGGCTATAGCCATTGTCCTTCTGGATCAACCACTGCATGCCTACCAAGTTCTCACTCTTCATGGGCTTCACCCAGCCAATGATGGAGCATGTTGAAGTACCAAGGCAGGCCCATTGTGGAGGGACATGGCATTCCTACACTGGAAAACTTTGACTAGCTATTTCTCCACTTACCTGACCAAATCACCCTTGGACTTGCTCTGTAATCCAAGCCTCTTCCTACCCTTTCTACCTTCTTTCAAGCTGCCTTCCCTCTCTCTCTCATTCCAGAGGTGTCAGACTTGACTCATAGTTTGAAGGCTCTCCTCACCTTCTGCTCCCTAGGTAAACCTTTTGTGTACCTAATCTTGCCTTGGGATTTGGTTCTCAGCACTCCCAAACTAATGCCAAAGAGATGACTATAAATATAGGAACATGAACAACTTTAGGGACAACTTTTGAACAATGAGGGTAGAAGTAAGAGGACAAAGAGTATCTTCTCATATTTTAGAAGGACAATTTAGAAATATATAGCAGTGGTACAATTGTGTCCTACTGACACTAGGGTTTCTCATGAAACTTTCAGGGGGTCTGTGAGGTTAAAACTATTTTTTTCACTGTGTTGCAATTTGTATTGTTGATATAAAATCAATGGTGGATAAACTGCTGGTGCCTTAGCACAAATCAAGGAAGAAATGGCATCAACTTATAGAAGTAGTTATTGTATATTTCCATCCATGCACTATCAGTTCTTTTAAAATCCAGTTTCATTTAAGAAAGTTCTTGATTGAATAGTAAAGCTTAATTTAATTAATTCTCTACCCTTGAGCACATGTGTTTTTATTTACCATGCTGTTTGACAAAATGAGAAGTATACATGAAGCATTTCTGAAAACATGTACTGAAGTCTGATTGTGATCTTGAGGAAAATCATTTGTGAAATATTTTGAGTTCTGAACTGAACTTTCTACTATGTTTCAAGGAACACCATTTTAGCCTGAAAGAATGAATGAGAGAAAAAAACTGTGGTCATTCAGAGTTGGTTATTTTGCAGATATTTCCCCCAAGGTAAATATGAGCCTGACACTTCAAGGAAAGCAAATGACAGTAATTGCTACCAATGATAATATTTGACAGTTCAAATCAGAATTAGACTTTTGGAAATTTTGTATCCACCACCATGAGTTTACTAGCTTCCCAGTACTTAAAGCCTTTTCTTAAAAAAAAAAAAAAAAAAAAAAGATTTATTTATTTGAGGGGAGGGATGGGGGAAGGGTCAGAGGCAAAGACAGAGAGAATCCCTCCCAGATTCCACACTGAACATGCAGCTCAAAGCAGCTCAAAGCCTTTTCTGTTGAGATGGTGGTGATATTAATACATGTGGAGTAGTATTTTTCAAGTGGCCATGCAGACATTACAAAATCACACAAGTGAAAATTCATTCATATGGATTCAGAATTAACTTTGCAATTATTTTTAAGAAATTCTTGTTGAGTTTTGTTGAAATATCAAATAATGTTCGTAATTATTTAGAAAGTCAATTAAGCCTACTCCCTTTTCTGACTAGGTATTTGTTTGAGGCTGAATTTTCTTCATATGATCCAAGCAAAACAGTGTATCATTACAGATTAAATGCAAAAGCAGATATGAAAATCCTGCTATCTTCTATTATACCTACCTTGGGAATATCACTGCTTCTGGCACAGAGATCTTGTTGGACTACTTGAGGCTAGAGGGTGGGACCCCCATGAGCGACAAGGATTCATTATGTAACTGGCTTTCCGTGTCTTTGTTCTTTAACTTAGATTTGACACAAACTGATCTAACTTGTTTTGTTTTAACATGGCAACCTCCTACTTTTAACAAATATGAGGTAAAGAAAGCATAGCCCTTACCTATGTCTAATTGTGGAAAGCTATTTTCCAAAAGAATATAAGAATTGGTGACTAGCCAAATTGTCATAGGTTGGTAGGTAGCAGTGTATCTTTGAATCAAAAGATTCAATAGGTTAAAACGTGAACGTTAATCTTCTTTTGATGGCTTAAACACAAAGCATCAGCCTTTATCTGCAGAAGAAAATATTGGTAGTTGGTTGAAGACTACAGAGTAACACATCAGAATTTCTCATTTATTTTCAGTGATGAAGTAATATTAAGTCTGCAAAATATCTCTCTTCTTATTTTTAAAAAACAGATATATTGACATAATACTTCACATATGCAATTCACCCACTCAAAGTGGACAATTCAGTGGGTTTTGCTATATTACATTATTTGCTTTCCTTATTCACAGTAAAAAATATATAACGTAAAATTTGACATTTTTACCATTTTAAAGTATATAATTCAGTGGCAGTATTTGCATGTATATTGTGCAACTGTCTCTGTAGCTTTTATCCTTTTTTAAAGTGCATTTTTTATTTTAAAGGTTTTTATTTTAAAATGTGGTAGAGATCTTTTATTATTATCTTTTATTATTATTAATAATTAATATTATCAGGTTGTATATAGTTAACTTTTTATTTAAAACTAAATTGGCTTCCATACAAACAAAATATTTTGAAAAAATACTCTCAATAAATATTTCAAAATCTATCTTATAAAATTTAAAATAGCATCTTAAACAGCCTCAAATTATCAACCAAAGAATTCTAACCTGAAGTTCTTTTTTGCATGTTGCCATTAACTGGCTGGACTTTTCTAGACAACACCTTAGCCTGTTCTATGTTCTAATTTCCTCCTCTAGAAAATGAGGAGACAAGATTAGATGGACCCTAAAATCTCTTTCAGCCCTTTCTTCTCTAAAACAACCACCTGAACAAACATCTATTACCTGAGAGACAGTGTGAGATGCTAGGAATACAAAGAAACTTAAGATTCTTTCTGTTTTGAGAAGCAATTTAATTGGAAGGTTAATACAAATCAAATGCTAATATACAGAGCACAGAGTCCAAAGAAAAGTGAGGGGTGCTGACAGAGAGTATTACAGAATTTCACATCAGGAGTGATTTCTGGGGTGAGGTTTTGAGGAAAGTCTAATTGACGGCTCATGTTAGGTCTTGAATATTTAAAATCGCTTTGTATATGAGAAGAATTGAAGAGACTTAGCAGTTTGTTGGAGCCAGTGATATTTGTAAGGGAACGGTTAGAGGTGGACTTAGAAGGGATCATAGCATGAGTGGTTCAGAAGGCCAAGTTCAGGAGTTTAGATTATATTCTTTGGGGAAAAAAATAACAGGGAATTTAATACTAAGAGGAATAAACAATTATACTGATATTCGAATTGCTATGCAACAATGAACTTGGGAGGTGACATTTGAACTGGGATAAGAAAGAAGAATATAATTTGAAAAGGTGAAGAATGGTATTTCAACCAAAAGAAATGCTGTGTATAAAAGAATTAAATGCCAAAACTGCACTACATATTTGGGAAGTGGAGAGCAGTCCATTATAGCTGGATAAAGAAGAGCATCACACATTGTAGTGACCAAAAAAAAAAAAAAAAGAAAAAAAAAAAGAAAAGATAGGTGGAGATTGATTTAGGAGCGCTCAAACCAGCATTGCAAGAGATTGAGATGTTATTTTGTGAGCAGAGGAAAGTTTCAAGATTCTTAAAGAAGAGAGCCAAGTGATCTGAACTGTCTTTCAGGAAACTCAAAGTCTGAACCACTCTAGCTACAATTTAAAGGATGGTTTGGAAGACAACAATAAGAAAAGTGAGAATTCTTTTGTAATTGCCCAAGTGAGAAATGATGAGAGACTGGATAGAGAGAGTGGAATAGGAAAGGAGGAGTGGATAGCAAGGTTAAAGCAAGGTTGAAAGCAGCAAAATTTAGCAATGCAAAAGGAAAAGTTGATGCCAGGGTAAAACAACAATAGTAAAAATAATGAAACAACAGCACTCATGGTAATAGATACAAGTGGCTGTGCAATACTGTGCACCAGAAACTGTGCTGGGAACTTCACGTATATTATTTCCCGTCATCTTTACCAATTAATCTCTGACATAGGTCATTCCTATGTTTACCGATGGGGAAATTGGGATTCAGAGAGATTAAAAAAATGTGCTTATGGTCAGACAGCTAGTATAGAACAACACCTCAAATATTATAGTATTTCTTGGTTATTCTTCAGCCTTAATTGCAAAGACTCAATAACCACCTCACATAGATTTAGGTGCTCTATCCCCTGTGAATTTTCCCCATGCATACACAAGTGTCATTGTTTCTTTGCCTGTCTACTCGCTAAACCTTTTGAGGAAAGGAATCATATCTTTTTTAATTTTTTTAAGATTTTATTTATTTATTCATGAGAGACAGAGAAAGAGAGGCAGACACATAGGCAGAGGGAGAAGCAGGCTCCTTGCAGGGAGCCCGATGTGGGACTCGATCCTGGGAGTCCAGGGTCACGCCCTGAGCCGAAGGTAGACACTTAACCTCTGAGCCACCCAGGTGTCCCCATATCTTTTTTTTTAATTCCAGTATAGTTCACATACAATGTAGTATTAGTGACAGGCATAAGTATAGTGATTCAACACTTCCCATACATCACCTGGTACTCATCACAAGTGCCCTCCTTCATTCCCATCACACACACCCCAGACCTCCCCTCTGGTAATTATCAATGTGTTCTTTATAGCTAAGAGTTTCTTGGTTTATTTCTTTTTGTGTCTTTTTTTTCTTTGCTTGTTTTTGTTTGTTTGTTTCTTTCTTTCTTTCTTAAATTCCACATGCGAATGAAATCCTATGATATTGTCTTTCTCTGACTGACTTATTTAACTTAGCACCAAGTTCTCTAGATCCATGGTGTTGCAAATGGCAAGACTTTATTCATGGCTGAATAATATTTCATTGTGTATATATACCACCTCGCCTTTATCCACTTATCTATCCGTGGACACTCGGGCTGCTTCCCTACTTTGGCTATTGTAAATAATGCTGCAATAAACATAGGGGTGCACGTATCCCTTTGAAGTAAGGTTTTTGTATTTTGGGGGTAAATACCCAGTACTGAAAATGCTGGATCATGTCTTTTTTATCTTATCCTCAACATAGAATGTGGTTTTCAGCCCATAGTGGACATTCACCAATAATTGTTTTTATTAAAAGATTTTTTATTTATTTATTTATTATTTATTTATTTATTTATTTATTTATTTATTTATTTATTTATTTCCAAAATAGAGAAAGACAGAGTGTAAGCAGTGGGAGGAGCAGAAGGAGAGGGACAAGCAGACTCCATGCTGAGCACAGAGCCCAATGCGGAGCTTGATCTCACAACCCTGAGATCATGACCTGAGCCAATACCAAGAGTTGGACGCTTCACCAAATGAGCCATCCAGGCACCCTTCAACAATAATTTTTAAAGTTATCTTTAACTTTTTACTGTGGCAAAATGCACATAACATAATATTTAACATTTTAACTATTTTAAGTGTACCGTTCAGTAGTGTTAAATATATTCACATTATTGTGCGGTGGATTTCCAAAACTCTTTTCATCTTGCAAAACTGAAACTCTATGCTCATTAAATGATGCCCCGTTTGCTCTTCCCTCACCCCTTGACAACTACCACTCTATTTTGTGTCTCTATGAATTTGACCACTCTAGGTACCTTATATAAGTGGAATCATATGGTATTCCTTTTTATGACTAGCTTATTTCACTTAGCATAAAGTCCTCAAGTTTCATCCATGTTATAACCTGTGTCAAGGTTTCCTTCTTATTTTTGAAGAATATTTAACACTATATATACCCTCTTTACAAACTTTTAAGTATACAACACAACACTGTTAACTTTAGGCATGATTTGTACAGTAGATTTCTAGAACTTACACATCTACGTAACTGAAAATTAGTGGCAATACCCCATTTCCCCCCAACCCTTCCCCAGCACCTGACAACCACTATCCTACTTTCCGCTTTCTGGACTATTTTAGATACCTTCCTTTTAAAGGCTATATGATATCCCATTGTCCATGTATACCAACCATATTTTATCTGTTTATCCATGGATAGAGACTTGGGTTGCTTCCATGCTTTAGCTATTGTGAATATAATGCTGCTATGAACATGGGTGTACAAATATCTTTTTAAGACCCTGTTTTCGATTCTTTTGGAATTGCTGGATTATTTGGTACTTATATTTTCTGTTTTTTGAGGTACCACAAAACATTGGTTTTCACAGAGGCTACACTATTTTACATCCCCACCAGAAGTGCACAAGAGTTCCCATTTCTCCACATCCTCACTAACACTAGCTCTTTTCTTCTTCTTCTTTCTCTTCTTCTTCAAGTAGCCATCCTAATGTTTGTGGGGTGAGCATTAATTTTTAAATGAATTGATGAATGCTTGAAAAACAAAATGAAATGTTTCTAGCCTAATTTATTCTATTTCCAATTTTAATTGAGCCCATTCTTTTCTGAATAACTATGGACTCTCTCTAGTAGCTCCATTATGTCTTTTGATCTATGCTTTGTTTAAGCCATATGAAAATACTGCTGAAACTTCCCACTTCAAAGTCCTTTTAGATTTCAGAATTATTCTTTTCTTTTCAGTAAGCATCCTACAAAAATTACATAGGATTATCTCACCGACCTTTTTCACAGTCAACCATGGCATAACTGGGTGGTATAGAAGTCTTAGATTGGCTCTGGACCTTGTTTTTCATGTGTTGGTGGTTCCACATCACTGGGCAATTAGATACTTAATGAAACCTGTGGATAAGATTCATTTTATGGCTTTGTTAAACCAGTCAGATTTTGTTTGTTGTGTGTGCATTATAAAATGTAGATGTAGAAAAACATTACCTGCCTATGTTTTCTTTAGAAGGAATGCAAATATTTCTTAAAATAAGCCATATAACATGTAAAATTTGGAGATACGGATTTTAAATTTTGAACAGAAAATTAGCTATTAAGGTGCTGTGTGTATTGTTTGCTTTCCTAAAGAGCAATATAAGTAAAAATTTTAATCTAAAATGCATTTGCAAATGCAAACAAAAGAGCCTCCCATAAATACATGTTCTTTTAGTATTCTTATTTTGAGTTTTCTAGTACCAAAAAGAGAGTGCCCCAGCTATCTGTTATACCTATATCCTTTTAGTTTTCCTGTTTAGAAGGACAGTTTTGACTTTACAGTGGGACATTTTCTTTTTGTTTCCATTTCTAAAAAATAAATGTGTATCCCCCTCCCCCACCCTGCTGCCAAAAAGTGCACATGAGCACCTGGCTGGCTCTGTCAAGGGAGTGTGCAACTCTTAATCTTGGGGTCATAAGTTTGAGCCCCTCATTGGATGTAGAGATTACAAAAAAACACTTTAAAACTAATGTATTTATAGGATCATGTGATAAAATACACCACATACTGGGCATAGTTTAACAAATACCTTGTACTTAAACATGTTCTAAACATTCAAAAAGAAATAACACGGGATTTGTGAAGCTAATAAAAAATGTAGGAGGAGATTAGTTTTAAAACAGTTGAGGGACACCTGAGTGGCTCAGGGGGCTGAGCGTCTGCCTTTGGCTCAGGGCATCATCCCAGGATCCGGGATCAAGTCCCACATTGGGCTCCCTGCAAGGAGCCTGCTTCCTCCCTCTGCCTATGTGTCTGCCTCTCTCTGTGTGTGTCTCTCATGAATAAATAAATAAATCTTTAAAAAAATAAAAATAAAACAGTTGAAAATTATGAATTATGTACTACTTTGGAGTAAATTATCTCAGAAGGCTTTAAAATACACAATATACCAATTAAATCTTAAGTTACTTTTTCCTTGGGGCTCTTTTTTAATTATTTAGATGCAAATCGGTACTACTTAAAATTGAGTTTTTGTTTTTCATTAAGTGACAAAGATCTTAAAAAGAAAAGACTTTTTTAGGAGGAAGGTGATTATTTCTCTTGAATAGATTATACAGACAGCTTTCCATCATGGCTATGTGTTTGCTTTTCTTAGCTTCAAAGCATGGGGTCAAATTCAGTTTAGTTTTGGTAATAATCTCACAGGTTCAACTTGCTCAGTCTCCACTGAGTGCCTACTCTATGCAATACATGGGGCTAAGGTTAGAGGAACATAAAATTGAACAAATGAAACACTGTCCCTGCCCCCAAGGAGGCCGCAGTCTAGTGCAGATAAAGCATTTCTTTTTTTTTTTTTTTTTTTTTTTCAGATAAAGCATTTCAATTTCAAAAACCTGTAACATGGGATCCCTGGGTGGCGCAGTGGTTTGGTGCCTGCCTTTGGCCCAGGGCGCGATCCTGGAGACCCAGGATCAAATCCCACATCGGGCTCCCTGTGCATGGGGCCTGCTTCTCCCTCTGCCTGTGTCTCTGCCTCTCTCTCTCTCTCTCTGTGTGACTATCATAAATAAATTAATTTAAAAAAACCCTGTAACATAAAGTGGGAAATAAGTGCCATAAAAAGAACAGAAAATACAAGATTGTAAATAGACATGAACCGAATTGGTTTTTCACAACTAGTATGTTCTTTAGCCAACTGAGGGTTAGAGGTCTCTTCCCCTAGACCCTCACTACAGAGTGGTATGTTACTGCGCCAGTGAAACTGAGGCTGCATTTTACCAAATATACATATTTTAGTAGACAGTTCCCCAGTCAAACTGTTCAGTAGGCTGGATGGAATCCCAATTGTCTGTCTCTTTGGACAGTCACTCTAGAAGCATATTATAAGAGAGGTTCATTCAAGCCAGATAGAGCAGTAAGTTTCAAATCAGATGTGGCAAAATGTCATGTGGGATTTAACAAAACTTCTAGTGGTGTCAGGCAACAGAATTCCATGAAAATTGGATGGATTCTTTGACCAAGAGAGCCGCTGCAAAGAACATAAACTACAGGGACAACATTATTCTTTTACCCTTCATTTATGCGAAGGCAGTGAGACCTGCACAATATTTTCAGGCACTTCGTGTATCTGGAATGTTATTTACTTTGCTGATGAAAACTCACGTTTAGAATTTGTTGTGCTGATTTAGCACACTCTCTCTTACAGATCAGACATGAAAAAGGTTGAAGCCTTGTACATGAGCGCTGAAATGGGGACACCTGATCTCAGTGTTTTCAATATAAGAGACCATCCTGCATTGGTTTCATAGCTAATTAGACTAAAACTAGTTAGTCTGAATTAGACTAAAACTAACCAGTTAGCTGTATGAATGAGATAATTAATTGATTCACTAATTACACACACACAAGCATGTATATCAATCTCTCTCTTCTCTCTCTCGATATATGCATATACATTTATGTGTATGTCCACACTTTCTTCTGTTCTGAATATTTAGAATAATTATAAGCAATGTAATTAATAGTTTCTAAGTGAGCAGAGTCTTCTTCAAAACTATTTTACTACCACTGGTATGTTCCATTTGATGCCCTGTAACAGTAAGGATACTTCATTTCTTTAAACATATTTGAAGTGACATTTCTGGAGGTTCTTCAGAGCCAGGTTTCAAGCAATGATAATAAAATTACTCACCTGACTTTATAACCTCGTAACAAGTTGACCCGAAAACAATATCACCACCCCTTTTCACCATATGTGGCTCAAGTACCTCGTTTTGTCTTAGGAAGCCAAATGTGCGGTTGAATGACAGATTTATCACTATAAACTTCTGATTCAATGTGTTGGCTTGAACACATGTGTTGAAATCTATACTACCATATAGAAACCATGCAAATTCAATTTAATAAATATTTATAGTTCTTATATAAGCCAGGTTCTAGGAAGTAAACAAAGCAGAGTTAAACAAACAGGCAAAAATACTTCCATCATAATGCCTCCATTATGGTGGAGTTTTCTTTGTGTTTTTTCTTTTTTTAAACCCATGCAATCCCTGTCCCCTGAGCTTCTGACTTATATCTAAACTGCCTGCTTAGGAACAAAACAAATGAACATAGGGGTTAAAAAGAGAAGCAAACCAAGAAACAAACTCTTAACTATAGAGAACAAGCTGATGGTTACCAGAGGGGATGGCAGTGGGGGGATGGGTTAAACAGGTGATATGGATTAGGGAGGACACTTGTGATGAGCACTAGGTGTGGTATGTAAGTGGTAGGTCACTAAATTCTACACGAAAAACCAATATTACACTGACATTAACTAGAATTTAAATAAAAATTTATAGAAAAGAAAAACCTGCCTACTTTACGTTTCTTACTGATTGCATTATAGGCAACTATAAATTAACATCTCCCAAACAAGGTCTTGATTTTTCCCCTCCTCATGCAATCTATTCCATATGAATCCCCCCCCCCCTTCAATTAGAAACAATTCCGTCCATCAGTTGTTCAGGCCAAAATCCTTGGGTCATCATTGTCAGATCTTGACAATCTTGTTTCCAACCCACCAGCACACCCTGTATATTCTGTCTTCAAAATATATCTGGACTGTCATTTCCCACACATTCTCAGTGCTACCATGTTGGTCTAAATCACTACCATCTCCTGGGGCACCTGGGTGGCTCAGTCGGTTAAGCGACTGCCTTTGGCTCAGGTCATGATCCCGGGGTCCTGGGATTGAGCCCTGTGTCAGGCTCAGTAGGGAGTCTGCTTCTCCCTCTCCCTCTGCTCCCCTGCCACCCCACTCATGCTCACTGGCTCACTCTCTCAAATAAATAAGTAAAATCTGAAAAAAAATTTAAAAATCACCACCATCTCACATTTGAATTCTTATGTATCCTCCTAACTGACCTAACTGCTTCTTCCCTTCCTTAAATATTTTCAATACGGAATCCAGAAAAATCCTCACAGCAGCCAGATACCAGAATAGGAAACCCCAGACTCCCTTTCTTACGTCAGAGACATCAATTTAAAAACACATAGACCAATTCTCTTTGTGAAAAATTCAGAACCATTTAAAAGCCCCCTGTGGGCACCTGGGTGGCTCAGTTGGTTAAGTGTCTGCCTTTGGCTCGGGTTGTGATATTAGGGTCCTGGAATCCAGCCACAGGTCTTCGGGCTCCCTGCTCAGCAGGGAGTCTGCTTCTTCCTCTCCCTCTGCCCCTCACCTGCTCATGATTTCTCTTTCTCTCATAAATAAATGCAATCTTTTAAAAAAATAAAATAAAAATCCTTTGAACTTAAGGCAAGTGCAAAACCAGCCACACCAAAGGCAGTAGGAAAATTCCTGGCACTCTCTCTCCGTAGTCTATCCCAATAGTGTCACACAACTGGGCAGAAAATCCCAGCTCCCAGATGCTCCCTGTGGAGAAAAAGAGAATATTGGACAATAGTTCAATGTTCTGACTTCTCAGGGGGGCTCCTGATAGACTGTCTTCTGTCTCACCTGTCTTGGAGTGCTGATAGGACGTGGCGTGCTCTAGATGCCTGGAGGCTACTGAGAACAAGAAAGAGCTGCGCAGTGTGCTGCTGCCCCAGAGGACCTGTGATACAACTGACAGAAGCTGACACAGCTTGGCAGCCTCTCCTTCAGGGAGAAAGGGAAGAGTAGAGCATGCAACCAATATTTCAGATTTTCTGGGGGCTTCCTGAGGGACTGGTTTCTGTCTCGCCTGTCTCAGAATGCTGATGGGACCTGGCTACTCTAGATGCCTGGGAGCCTCTGAGAACAAAATAGAACTGGATGACTTGCTGCTGTTCCATAGAATTGGCAGTACAGCAGACAGAGGTTTCAACCAAGTATCTTGGAACCAAAAAAAAAAAAAAAATGACCTTTCAAAACTGAGGGGGGAGATATTTCCAATAAATAAAAACTAAGCTAATTTCTTGCTAGGATATCTGCTTACAAAAAATACTAAAGGAAGTTCTTCAGCATGAAAGCACATGATACCAGACAGAAAGTCAAATCCACATAAAATATTGAAGAGCCCTGGTGAAGGTAGTTGCTTAATTATAAAAGACAATATGAATGTATATTCCTCCTTCTGTTAAGTGATTTTTTGAATGCCGCAAAATAATATGTATATCAGTACATTGTTGGGCCTATAACATGTACAAAAAGTAATATATTTGATGGTAACAGCACAAAAGAGGTGGCAAATGCAAAGTTGTACTTGAGTAAGGAAATGAGACCAGGTGAGAACTCAAATCCACGGGAAAAAATTGAAAACCAGAAATGGTAAATAATATACTCCATAAGTATATACTTTTTCTCTTCTCTCAGCTTCTTTGTTACCTAAAATTATATAAAGTAACAACTAAAAATATTCTTAGGTTTCTAGCACATGAAAATCTGTTAAAAGCTATATTAATTGTATCAAAGTAGGGGTAGAAAAGGGAGCTATATAATTATATAGATAACAGAGCTACACAGTTGTAACATTTTTCTTTAAGGGGGTAAAGAAAAAAGTTAACCCAAAATTCTGTAGTAGATAATGATAGCCTTAATTTACACATTCAATGCAATCCCTATCAAAATACCATGGACTGTCTTCAGAGAGTTGGGACGAATCATCTTAAGATTTGTGTGGAATCAGAAAAGACCCCGAATAGCCAGAGGAATATTGAAAAAGAAAACCATAGCTGGGGGCATCACAATGCCGGATTTTAGGTTGTACTACAAAGCTGTGGTCATCAAGACAGTGTGGTACTGGCACAAAAACAGGCACATAGATCAATGGAACAGAATAGAGAACCAGAAATGGGCCCTCAACACTATGGTCAACTAATATTCGACAAAGCTGGAAAGACTATCCACTGGAAAAAAGGACAGTCTCTTCAATAAATGGTGCTGGGAAAATTGGGCAGCCACGTGCAGAAGAATGAAACTAGACCATTCTCTTACACCAGACACAAAGAGAAACTCAAAATGGATGAAAGATCTAAATGTGAGGCAAGAATCCATCAAAATCCTAGAGGAGAACACAGGCAACACCCTTTTTGAACTCGGCCACAGTAACTTCTTGCAAGATACACCTATGAAGGCAAGGGAAACAAAGGCAAAAATGAACTACTGGGACTTCATCAAGATCAAAACCTTCTGCACAGCAAAGGATACAGTCAACACAACTAAAAGACAACCTACAGGATGGGAAAAGATATTTGCAAATGACCAGATAAAGGGCTAATCCAAGATCTATAAATAACTTCTTAAACTCCACAGCAAAGAAACAAACAATCCAATCGTGAAATGGGCAAAAGACATGAAGAGAAATCTCCCAGAGGAGGACATAGACATGGCCAACAAGCACATGAGAAAATGCTCCGCATCTCTTGCCATCAGGGAAATACAAATCAAAACCACAAGGAGATACCACCTCACACCAGTGAGAATGGGGAAAATTAACAAGTCAGGAAACAACAAATGTTGGAGAGGATGCGGAGAAAAGGGAACCCTCTTACACTGCTGGTGGGAATGTGAACTGGTGCAGCCACTCTGGAAAACTGTGTGGAGGTTCCTCAAAGAGTTAAAAATAGACCTGCCCTACGACCTAGCAACTGCACTGCTGGGGATTTACCCCAAAGATACAGATGCAGTGAAATGGCAGGACACCTGCGCCCCGATGTTGATAGCAGCAATGTCCACAATAGCCAAACTGTGGAAGGAGCCTCAGTGTCCATCGAAAGATGAATGGATAAAGAAGATGTGGTCTATGTATACAGTGGAATATTCCTCAGCCATTAGAAATGACAAATACCCACCATTTGCTTCGACGTGGATGGAACTGGAGGGTATTATGCTGAGTGAAGTAAGTCAATCGGAGAAGGACAAACATTATATGGTTTCACCCATACGGGGAATGTAAAAAAATAGTGAAAAGGATTTTAGGGGAAAGGAGAGAAAATGAGTGGGATAAATCAGAGAGGAAGACAAAACATGAGAGACCCCTAACTCTGGGAAACGAACAAGGGGTAGTGGAAGGGGAGGTGGGCGGGGGGGTGGGGGGCGGGGACGGGGTGACTGGGTGGCGGGCACTGAGGGGGGCACTTGATGGGATGAGAACTGGGTGTTATACTATATCTTGGCAAATCAAACTCCAGTAAAAATATATTTAAAAATAAAAAAATTTTAAAAAGATGATAGTCCTTCACAAAAGAGTGAAAGACCTTTTTATATAAACAGAAACTGAGAGACTCATTAGCAGACCTGCACTCAAAGAAATGCTAAATAATTTCTGTAAACAATGGAAATGATGCAGGATGGAAGCTCAGGTCAATAGTAATGAACATAGAACACCAGAAATAGTAAATTAGCAGGTAAATACAAAGGCTCTTTGAAACAGAAATATTGAGGGTAAAACCTTAAGCCACCTACAAAAAAAAAGAAAGAAGCATTAGCACTATGATCAAAATTTGTGAAGGGAGATAATTTCCTACATAATATTATATCTTTAGCCAAACCATGAATTGATTATAGGGGTCAAATAATCTCATGTTCAGATTTTTAAAATTCTCTTCATGCACCTTTTCTCAGGAAGCTGCCAGATAATGGTTTCCACTAAAACATGGGTGTAGGGACACCAGGGTGGTTCAGTGATTGAGCATCTGCCTTTGGCCCAGGGCGTGATCCCAGGGTCCCGGAATCGAGTCCCGCATGGGGCTCCCTGCAAGGAGCCTGCTTCTCCCTTTGCCTATGTCTCTGCCTCTCTCTGTGTCTCTCATGAATAAATAAATAAAATCTTTAAAAAAAACATGGGTGTAAAAAAGAAAATAAGGAACAGGATATCCAGAAAACAGGAGTTCTAACATAGAAGAGAGGTAAAAGGAATACCAAGACCCATTCTCAAGAATTCTGATCCAGTGGGTTGGGAGTGGAACCCATTTAGTTGTATGTTTAATAAGTGCTAGGTGATTCTGATGCAAAACCTGATTTAGGAACCAGTGATACATATTTTCTTGTCTGATTTTGTAATAACCCTGTGATTTAGGCATATCAAATCTTATCCTCATTTTACAAATTGAATCAAGGTTGTACATGTAATAAATAGAAAATCTAGGACTAGAATTCATTCGTGTTTTGAGAGAGTTGAGATATTTTCTCACGGATAAAATACAATCATAAA
The DNA here is from genome assembly GCF_048164855.1 of Canis lupus baileyi. Taxonomy (NCBI): domain Eukaryota; kingdom Metazoa; phylum Chordata; class Mammalia; order Carnivora; family Canidae; genus Canis; species Canis lupus. Next base: position 9,954,988 of record NC_132876.1, read on the forward strand.
TGTTTCTCTCTGGTCAATTAATTTTTGACAAAGCAAGAAAGAACATTCAATGGGGAAAAAGTCTCTTCAGAAAATGGTGTTGGGAAAACTGGTCAGTTACATGCAGAAGAATGAAACTGGACCACTTTCTTACACTATATACAAAAATAAATTCAAAATGGATGAAAGACCTGAAACCATAAAAATCCTAGAAGAGAACACAAGCAGTAAGGTCTCTGACATTGATGGTAGCAACCTTTTTCTAAATATGTCTCCTGAGGCAAGGGAAATAAAAGCAAAAATAAACTATTGGGACTACATCAAAATAAAAAGTTCTGCACAGCAAAGGAAACAATCAGCAAAGCTAAGAGGCAACGTACTGAATGGGCGAAGATATTTGCTAATGACATATCTGATAAAGGGTTAGTATCCATAATATGTAAAGAACTTATACAACTCAACACCCCAAAAAACAAATAATCCTATTAAAAAATAGGCAGAAGACTTGAACACATATTTCTCCAAAGATATTCGGAGAGCCAACCCACACATGAAAAAGTGCTCAGAGAAGCACCGAGTGAACCAAGATGGCGGCTCCCATGGATCTGGAGTTGAAGAAGGCCTTCACAGAACTTCAAGCCAAAGTTATTGACACTCAACAGAAGGTGAAGCTTGCGGACATACAGATTGAACAGCAAAACAGAACAAAAAAGCATGTGCATCTTACAGATACAGAGATTATGACTTTGGTAGATGAGACTAATATGTATGAAGGTGTAGGAAGAATGTTTATTCTTTGGTCCAAGGAGGTAATTCACAATCAACTGTTAGAGAAACAGAAAATAGCAGAAGAAAAAACTGAAGAACTAGAACAGAAAAAAATCCTACCTGGAGCGGAGTGTGAAGGAAGCTGAGGACAACATCCGGGAGATGCTGATGGCACGAAGGGCACAGTAGGAAATCTCCAGCAGAAGCTTCCTGCCCCCTCCCATTCCTGGCAAGGGCAGGTGGGGGGCCCATGTGGAGAAACTTCTCTTCTGCCCTGGTGGACTTTTTATTTGGATGATCTCATAACCCTGTGTTTTCTACTTCACCATGATACCCTTTCAGACCCCAGTTCTGTATTTTTTATTGTGGCTCTGTCTGCCACCCCTGTCCAGAATACTCTTCTCCCTGAGGGTGAGTCACAAACTCCCAGGAGAGGGAAATGGGAGCCATACAGATAGGGGAGCTCTGCCCAAGCCTATTAACTAGTTATACTCCTTAGATCAATAAAAGGCATGTGTTCCCCCCCCCAAAAAAAAAGCGCTCAATGTCACTCATCAGGGAAATGCAAGTCAAAACTACAATGAAATATTACCTCACACCTGTCAGAATGGCTAAAATCAGAAATGACAGGTGTGTAGGCAAGGATGCTGAGAAAGGGGAACCCTCCTACACTGTTGGTAAGAATGCAAACTGGTACAGCCACTGTGGAAAACAATATGGAGGTTCCTCAAAAAGTCAAAAACAGAACTATTACCCTACAATCCAGTAATCAGGCTACTGGTATGTACCCCCCCAAAAGAGAAAAAAAACACTAATTCAAAGGGACACATGGACCCCTGGGTTTATTGCAGGATTATTTACAATAGCCAAATTATGGAAGCAACCCAAGTATCCACTGACTGATAAATGGATAAAGAAGTGGTATATGTGTGTGTGTGTGTGTATATACACACAATAGAATATTATTCAGCAATAAAACTAATGAAATCTTGCCATTTGCAATGACATGGATGGAGCTAGAGTATTATGCTAAGTGAAATAAGTCAGTCAGAGAAAAACAAATACCATATGATTGCACTCATATGTGGAATTTAAGAAACAAAACAAAGGAGCAACAGGGGATAAAGAAAGTGAGAGAGAGGGAGGCAAACCTAGAAACAAACTCTTAACTCTAGAGAACAGACTGCTCATTACCAGAGGGGAAGAGGCTGAGCATGGGTGAAATAGGTGATGGGGTGCACTTGTGATGAGCACTGGGTGATGTATGCAACTGTTGAGTCACTCTATTATGTACCTGAAACTAATATAACACGTTAACTATACTGGATTTTAAATTAAATTTTTAAAAAACAGTGTTTCTCAGCCTATTGTTCATGGACTACCAGCCTCAGAACCTGCTGAGATATTGTTTACGTTGCAAATTCTGGTCCCCATTCTACTGAGATGTCAGGTTAAGAGGTTGGTGACTAGGCCCAGGAATCAGAATTAGTAGCAACCGCCCCAGAGCTCTCTATGCTCACTGACGTTTGAGAAGCCTGGTCTAAAATGACTCCAATAAAAAATAAAATAAAAAAAAATAAAATGACTCCAAGAGGTGACTACTTACAAAGGGAATGGAGGGAGGAGCCGTTGTGAGCACATTACATACTTTAGTGTGACGTACCAAAAGACCTCTCTACCTGACATAATTATAAACAGATGCCCCCTCTCCTATCACCAGAGTTGTGACTTGGAAAGAAGTGGATGAAAAATGGGATTTCAGCCATCACTTATCCCCTGGGCCAGGTGTCTATGCATAGCAAAATCAATGAGTTTATTTCGGAGAAGTAGTCATTTGTACATATAAATGTGACATTCATGTTAACAATGATATTGATGAATCAATGGCCGTTTTTATTTATATTTCATCGCAACCTGACTAAATACACAATTTGAACCCAGTCACATAAAATATGGTCAAACCTCATAAAGGGACAAATTGAGAAATTTGGTTAGCAGAAGCTTTCCAGTGTTCTGAAACCTCGTTGATTCATCGTTTCTCAACTTCCCTGTTTAAATTTTGGAGTTATTGATATTCCCTTAAATCCTCCAGTATTTGCAAAACTGTATTTAAATGATGCCCACCTCTCAATTGAGTGAAAGGGTACCGGACATAAATCTCTTCACTTTGTACTCTCGTATTTTCACATGCCGTGTACACCTGCGACTTTTTGGCGATGCGCCTGATATTTGCTGGAAAAGCACATCCACATACTGATGTTGCTGCATATGTTTTCTCATTTGCATTATGTTCTTGCAATCCTCATGTTTAAGCCCCTTGTCATTGTTTTCCCTTCAGTTATCTTGTGTGGTCCCAAGGCACATATTTCAATATCTGGTCAGTGAAAATACCAATTTGAACTAACAGTATAAAAGGAAAAAAAAATAAATACTGAGAGTATAGCTCAGAAACTATTGAGGTACAATAAGATATTTGTAGAGTAGATGTTTCCTCAAATTCCTTTTCTAAGATTTAAGAGTGAGTGAGTGAACTCCTTTGGATAAAAGTCAGGCTATCAGGTTTGCAGTTCCCACCCCTCAAAAATATAAAGTGCCACTCTAAAGTTTGCAATTCCTTTAGCCTGAGCATGAGAGATGCTTGTCTGCCTGAAATATGGTCCTGTTTGGATTTGTTCGGTCCCCAAAATATAGCCATAATCTGACCACTTCTCATTAACCATCACAGCAACTACCCTACCAGCCTGGTTGGAGTTACCATCACTTCTCACCTGGATGACCTCAACAGCCTGCTAACTGATCTTTCTATTTCCATCTTTGTTCCTCTTCAGTTTGTTCTCAGCAGAACAGCCACATTGATCCTATTAAAGCATATATCAAATTATATTCTTCTCTGCTCAACAAACTCAGGTGGCTTCTCGTCTCATTCTGAGTAAAAACATTTATTTGGAAGCCCATGTGCTCCCTCCAAATCTCCCCCAATCCCATCCCCTACTGTTCTTCACCTGCCTCGCTCCAGTCATCTGGCTTCCTTGAACACCCCATGCATGCCCCTGCCTCGGAGCCTTTGCAACTGTTGAGCCCTCTGCCCAGATATTCTTCCCTTAAATATCTTCATGGATGACTCCTTTATCTCTGCAGGTCTCTGCAGAAATTGCAATTCTTATCCCTGCCACCTGTCTTCCTTATCTCCTTTCCTTCATTATTTTCCATAGGCTTTTACCAATTAATATACCATATACTTTTCTTATTTATCTGTCTATTGTCTGGCTTCCTACCCTCCCCCGCCCCCACCCCCACCACACACAAAAGTAAATTCCATGAGGGCAGGGATTTTTATCTGTTCACTACTTTTTCCCCAAAACCTAGATTGACGCCTGGTGTGTACTCAAAATTACTTGTTGAAAGGCAGGGCAGCTGGGTGAGCGGATGAAAGGTTAATATTAGGTATATCAAGATTATGCCTTTCAGGTTATAGCAGATAAAACATTCTACACATATCTCTTAATTGTCTTTCTAAAATCTATTAAAAATCTTCATCAAGGATCTTACAATTTTGAGTTTCCCCTCAATCTAACCCTCAAAATCACGCTCACCCCTTTTTTAACATTGGAAAATAGACACAACACATATCTACTGGAAAAGCATCTCCTCTTACTCTCCTCTCTCCATATTTCCCCACACCAACAAAATCTTGCACCTGGGTAGGTAACAATTGCAGTTAGGTGAATCCCTATTTTTATTGTGTATTCTAACCCTCACAAGTAGAGTATTTAGCCAACTATCATTTAGAGAACAAAGGAATCATTTTTGTAATTGAATTTCCTGAGAAATAATAGCATTTAAAATAGAACCTAGTATTTTTTCAACCAAAATTAGAAGTATGAAAAAATGGCACAAAACCAGGAGTGAAAGGAGCACTCCTTTTTGATTATAGCGAAGGCTTTGTTTGTGATCATTCAGCAGAACTTTTTTTGAGTGTGTTCACTTAATTATATTCTTTAATGGAATGTGTAATATGGCAGTGCCCTTGGGATAGAGATGCCAGTTTTGTTTCTATCTGACCCCAAACACTTTGTTCACTGTTGCTAAAATAAGCTGAATCAAGAAGAGACAAATTGTTCAGTTCAGGGACGGGAAATACGGAGTAGACAAAACCCATAGAGACAAGTATTGTAACTGAGGTATCAACTAGTGCAGCATCCTTATTTGAAAGTAGTTGAACTTGAGACCCAGAGACGAGAAGTGTTGGGCCCAAGGTCTTTCATGTAGATTCTCATTTGATGATCATAATAACCTTAATGGATATGCCAAGCTGGTATCTTTAGCCTTGATTTACCAATAAGGATTTTGAGGCTCAAAGAAAGAATACGATTTATAGAGAGAGCATCAGCTTTTAAGTAATGAACCTTGCTTTCTATTTCTGACTCTGTCTTCTAGCCTTTCTACTTAACCTTGGCCAAGTCCCTAACCCATTGTTGGTTTCAATTTCATCATCTGTAAACTAGAAAAGTGAAAATGAATGGATTTCTAATTCTTTCATGTTATGATTCTACAGCTTTTTCACTGTAACATAGTCAGGTCTTGACTCTGTCCACCCTGCCCTTTGCTTCTTCATGCCTGGAGCAGGATGATCCTTATTCTACTTGGGGAATAGGTCAAAAGGAGGGGGTGCTGATGCTTGCACACAGAGGCTCTTAAGTCAAGTTTGGCACCATATGGTTTCAGAATTAGGAACCAATAAACTGGTTTTTTTTTCAATGAAATCAAACAATCATCTTCAGAGCTACTGCCCTTGACCCAGATGTGATGAGCAGATGGAACAAATCCCTCTTTGCAATGGAGTAAGGAAGGATCTGCAAAAACATTTTCACTTTCAAAGGAAGAAGTCCCATGATCTCAGCTTTGAGAAATTTCACCCAAAGCATTTTGTTTGCAGAAAGGAAAGTATGTGGCTCTGCTTGGTCTTACTGGGGGGAAAAAAAAGCACTGAGACACAGATAGGACCATTAGTGAAGAGTAATTTCTACTGCTCTGATAGCGCTGGAATTGCATTGACACCACAGGATTGAAGACAATTGGAGGAACATTGTTTACTAATATGATAAGGACATTGTGCCTCTCGAGTCAGGCAGACCTGGATTCAAATTTTGACTTGATCATTTATAATTTGTGTTTCTTTGCAGTTATTTCTATTTGTGCTTCCTAATATATAAGGAGTCTAGCACAGAATAGGCACTGCATACCTATCAGAGAAATAAAATACTACCTTTTCTTTGTGACTCATCATTTGTATCTATAAAATATATATAATGATTTCAGTCTGACAGTGCTGTTGTGAAGATTAAATAAGCGAATGTATGTTAGGATCCTGTATTAGTTTCCCAGGGCTGCTGTAATGAATTACCACAAACGTGGTAGCTTAAAATAACAGAATTTTATTTTCTCATAGTTCAAGAGGCCAAAAGTCTGAAATCACGGTGTCAGCAGGATTAGTTCCTTCTGGAGGCTCTGAGGGAGAAAACATATCATGCCTGTCTCCTAGCTACTGGTGGTTGCTGACAATCCTTAGCATTTTTTGGTTTGTGACAGTATAACTCCAATTTCTGTCTTCATGTGGCCTTCTCTGTGTCTCTTTCTCTGTTTCTGTAGGTCTTTCTGTATCCAAATCTCCTTCTTGTAAAGAAACCAGTCGTTGGACCTAGGGCTCACCCCAAATCCAGGATGATTTCATCTGGAGATCCTCAAATAGTATTATCTGCAGAGACCTTACTTCTAAATAAGGCCACATTCTGAGGTTTGGGAGAACAGGAATTTTTGAAGGACACTATTAAATCATTTATAGCTCCTAACCCATAGTAGAGACTGCATTACATTTAGTTCCCTCTTAATGCTGGAGAGGGCATTATTGGATGATGTAGAAGTACACAATACTACTATAAATAAAAAATGGTACCATCTTTAACGTTTTGGATTACGCATATTTGTTCCAAAACGGATTGAAAGCTTCATGAACAAATATATTTTATTTGTTCTCTTTAGTCATGTAATGAGAGCAACTTGTCATTATAGGCATCTGCTAGCTCTCTGAAATAGGAGTCCTGATTATGTGTATTTTATTTGCCTCTGTGGGGGAGAATAATTTTTCCTCTACCTTTCTTGGCTGAGACCCCCCGTAATAAAAGATTAACAGAAGAAAAAGAGAAGTTTAATAACATGTATACCTCCTGTATACATGGGAGAGACCCAGGAAAACTGAGTGACTCCCTGGAATGGCCCAAGATACCACCTTAGATACCATTTCCAGCCAATGAAAAAAGAAAATGTTTGGTGGGGTAGAACCAGGTTTTCAGGCAAAGCACAGGTAACAAGGATTAAGTTGTTATTCAGATTTAAGTCCATGCCTTCTCCATTGATAACTTTCTCTATATTTTTCTCCTCCTGGTACAGAGGGAGATACCCTTACAAATGGAAATTTCCCTTGTGAGGGCCAAAGGCAGGCAGTTCCCAAATGTGATACTTCAGCATATTGGTTATTTTGAATTAAAGTTACTTAAAAGAACAGTCAGTGCAATTAGAACACTCTGAGCCTCCCCTCCATATCCTTGTTGTCTCCAGAAAGCAGGAAATTAATCTCCCATGTGAAAGATACCTTCCCTGTAACAGGAGCTAAAGAGACATCTTTCTCTCCAGAGATAGGGAATTCAGAAATGAGAAGGCTGCATAAATAAACCTTGTTACTTTTGCTCATTTACTACCCTAATCAAAATTCTCTTTAGAATTCCTTACTGATTAAAGCTCCTCTAAACATAGATTTTCTTTGTCCTGCCAATTCCGCACATATTTATGCCTCTTTGCCTAAAGAGTATAAAAACTGCCTGCCTTGGTCATTTCTTTAGGTCTCAATTTTACTATTGGGCCTCTGTGTGCATGCAAGTAAACTTTGTTGTTGTTGTTGTTTTTTTCTCCTGTTAATCTGTATTATGCCAATTGATTCTAGACCAGCTAGAAGAATCTTGAACGTAGAGGAAAATTTTTTGTCCCCAACACCTTTATAAATCGAAATTACTCTTACCAAAGGGTAATTAACTTTTACTTGCTTTTTAGAACTTCTCTCATGTCTGCTATTTTTTAAAAAATAATCAGCATAAAATAATCTTTATGCCAAAGAGACATTTTCTTAAAGATTTTATTTATTTATTCATGAAAGACACACACACACACACACACACACACAGAGAGAGAGAGAGAGAGAGAGAGAGAGAGAGAGACACAGGCAGAGGGGGAAGCAGGCTCCATGCAGGGAGCCCGACTTGGGACTCATCCCAAGTATCCAGGATCATGCCCTGGGCTGAAGGCGGCGCTAAGCCACTGAGCCACCGGGGCTGCCCAAGAGACATTTTTGGATAACAAATTCTCCCATTTACTTCTTTAATACCTTGTATCTGCTTTTCCCTATTTCCTTCACTGTTTTAACTTTGGGGGAATTCTTTTTGTGTTTTATATCAATTAGAATTTGATTCAGCTGCCTAACACAAAAAGTCCAAAATGCCACTGATTTAAGCAATAGGAAAGTTAATTTTTCTCTTGTCTAAAATATTTCCAGGACTAGACATCCAGGGCTAGTAGTATAATTTTAAAGTCTCCAGGGATTGAAATTCCTTCCATTTTTCTGTCCCACTCTCCTAATATGGTCTAAGATGGATGCTGAAACTCTAGACATTGTATCTGTGTTCCATGCATTAGAAGAAGAGAGATTAGGCAATGGAGTGAGTTATCTTTAAGGAACCTTCCTGAATGTTGCACATAACAGTTTCATTTACATTACACTGGCCAAATCTTAGTCTTCTCCTTTGTTCTCACAGCAAGGGAGGTTCAGAAATACAGTTGTTTGGTTAAGCATATTGACAAACCAAACAAGTTCGAGGTTCTGCTATTAAGGAAAAGGAAAAGTAATATTGCGTAGCAATCTTTACTACATTATTACTAAGGGAACTTAAGGAAGGCAACAAGAAAATTCAAGGAGAAAATGTCCAAAGGATAGGAAGAGCAATGCTATGGTCATGCCTTCCTCTATTTTTCCCACATCAGGCTTATTTCAGACCACTTGGGTTTGTACATCTACTTCCGAAATTTAAAAAAAAAAAATCTCACTCTTATAGTAAAATATAATGATTTCCACATTCATGAGCACTTGACACTGTGGTAAGAACCTGGCATTTCTCTGCCCTTGAATTAACTGATGACCTTAATACATTTAAACATGAGTGCAAAAGAAATGGAGAGTAGATCGCTGAGTCTGTAGTTTGTGAGTTCCTTTGTTGAGTCATGGCTTTATAATCCAGTCTCTCCTTTTTTTGCCTGTGCTTATTCTTATGATGTATAAATGAGAGGTGACTACTTACAAATGAAGAAATCTAGTTTAAGCATAACTTACCCCAAAACACTTGAGCACTGACTTGGAGTACCTAAGTTCTTTTTTTTTTTTTTTTAATTTTTTTTGATTTTTATTTATTTATGATAGTCACACACACACAGAGAGAGAGAAAGAGAGAGAGAGAGAGGCAGAGACACAGGCAGAGGGAGAAGCAGGCTCCATGCACTGGGAGCCCGACGTGGGATTCGATCCCGGGCCTCCAGGATCGCGCCCTGGGCCAAAGGCAGGCGCCAAACCGCTGCGCCACCCAGGGATCCCCCCTAAGTTCTTCCTTTTCCTTGGAAAAAGATTATTTTACTTACTTTACTATTTATGACTAAGACATTGTGCCACTTTTTTGGAGATTTTAATAATGTGCTGATGCATAGATTGGTACCAAACTGCTAAGATATTAATGATGAATCCATGTTGGAATCTCACTTATACATGTAAGGTAGAGAATAGTGAAGCCAGTTTCCAAGCCTACTCATGTGTAGCCATATACATTTTTGTTAGCCAAGAAAGGATGCCCAGACCATTTTTGCATCATGCCCCTGTAAGAAGCAGAGTACCTAGTGAGCTCTGAATAAATGACATTATTTGTATGCAGATCTTCTTTATTCTTTTTTTAAGATTTTATTTATTCATGAGAGACACAGAGAGAGAGAGAGAGGCAGAGACACAGGCAGAGAGAGAAGCAGGTTCCACGCAGGGAGCCAACGCAAGACTCGATCCCAGGACTCCCGGATTATGCCCTGGGCCGAAGGCAGGCGCCCAACCACTGACCCACTCAGGTGTCTCTGTATGCAGATCTTCTATTTGGAAAAAAAAAAATAAGATCTTCTATTTGAAACTCTCTTCCTCTCTTCTTCATTGTCTTTATATTAGCATGTGTGTTAAAATCATTGTTCTTTCTAAGAATGAGAATGATCATATATTTTATTGACACTCTCTACTCTGGTTCTACTTAATGCATCTTAAACTCCAAAGAGATCTTGAATTCATATTGCCCCATCATCCATTATATTTTAAACCAAATAGTTTGTTCTTTGAATCAGAAATAGTCTAAGCTTGTTTAGTGATTCTAGCAATTCAAAGAACTTTCCTAAAATGCTTCTCCATTAAGGAAAATAACTATTGTTTGGATTCATTAAAAGTAAAACCTATACATAAAAGCAAAACTGAGCAAACTAGAGCAGTGTGCCCCTCAAATAGCATTATTTTCAAAAAACTATGTTGAATCTTTTGCATTCTGTGATCTCCTTAGTCATGAAAGCTATTCTAAAGGCTGCGCTAGCTCTCTTCCTTTCAACAAAACAGAATTTTCACAACTTGCCTTGCCAAGCTGTAAATTCTTCTTTCAAAATACCAATATTTTGGTTGCATTTTTTCCCTTACACAACCCATTCACTTTACTTTTACAAGACTTTAACTGGGTGGCCTACTACAGATTCTCAGATCTAGAGTATTTACTGTGCAGAGTCTGGACTGGGACTAGATACTGAACTACCAGTGTTTATTCATTCACTGAGCTGGTCATGCATGTGGTATCCCATCTACTATTCTCTGTTTGTTGTTGCAGGTATTGGCTCCTGGGATCTAATTAGTGCAATGATTTGTTCCGTAAGAGGTGTTAATCCCATGCATCGTATCTGGTATCAGTAGGACTCCACAGCCATATCTGAATTCAAATGTTTCTATTTCATATTTAGATACAGCTAGAGGTCAAGATTTAATTGTATGGAGGGCAGGTGAAAACACAACTCCTCATTACTTTCCTTGCTCTGTGGTCTGTCTTTTAACCCAAAATCACTAATGCTACTTCTAGTTCTCAGGCTGATATGCAGTCTTTAATGGCTGGTGTCAAGATCCAGGAGATCAGAGTGATTTCCTCCTCTGCGGTTCATCAAGAAGTCCTCAGAGCCTCCGTTGACAGTCACTGACACCTCCAAAACAGAGGGAGTTGAGTGACAATATCTGCAGATAATGTGGTATTTCTGGGTAGGTACAATAATGTGAGATTAAAATTTTCAAAAGGACTTCTTACTTGAGTAGGAATGTTTCTCCAGTTGTTTATTGCCCATTCATTCATTAATTTATTCATTCAACAAACATTTACTGAGTGACTACTACATGCCAAGCTCTGTTGTAGGTGCTAGGGACTTGGCTGTGAACAAGACAACAAGGTCTCAGCATTCATAGAACTCATATTTTTGTGCAGGAGACACAAGAAACAAGGACAAACAAACTTCAGATGCTAAGAAGTGCTCTAAAGACAAAAATAGATGAGAAATTCATAAGTGGAAAAAGTATGACTTCTGACACTGTTTAAATGTACTCATCAGGGCCTTACCGCACATCAAAGAGATGTTCTGGGGTTTCTCATGTAAGTTTTTGAAATTCACTTGGAAAATGAGAGAGCAGATACAAACACAATCAATCATATTTCCAGTCTGAATGTCTGCCCACAGTCCCTATTGAAAAACAGCAGCCATCATTTCAACAATGAGATGGAAACCAGTAGTGTCAGGCAGACACAATCTATTAACTTGCTATCTGTTGCTAGAGTGTCACGGAAATGCCTTTGCTAAACAAGTGAGTCTGATCCTATGCTGCTGACCCAGAAAGGTGGTCACCACATGCAGGTTTCTAGGCCAGGTTGACTAGTGATGACTCTCTCCAAGGGAGGAGAAATAAACAAATTGAGATGAGGAAAGCAATCCTGGGCTGTGTCAGTATGGGTGCCCTCTCTCGTTGTTGGGTTCATGCGTATGATTTGCCCCCAGCCTTGCTTCATTTTCTGTTTCTGGGGATGTCCTGTATGATGACTCTGTGTCTGTAAACAATTTCTTACATTTGATTTCTATGTGCTTTTCTACATTTCTACCTCACTGCTGTCCTGACTTGTATTTTATTTGCAGTCTGATTTCCTACTTCCAGTTTTTCTCCTAGTCACCTTGCCTTCTGGATACCCATTGCACAGCACATACCCTGGTGCAGTCACTAAGATACATGTACAGGCCTGTCTGCAAATGACCTTATGGGCTATGATCAATTGTGTTTTGAAGTCTTCACAGATATTTTTAAATCTGCTTAGTTCTGAAAAGTTCCTGTTTTAGTTTACTATTTTTAGATCAAGTTAGGAAAAAAAAATACACTCATCATTCCTTCTCAGTTTCCACCCTAATTTTTGGTGGTCTAAGCTTTAATCTGTATAAAGTTTGAAACTTGATTTTCCTTCCCCACTAGTTAAAGACGTAGAAGGGTCTTATCTCAAATATGGACTTCTCAACTAGGGACAGTTTTGTCCCCTAGGGGACAATTGGCAATGTCTGGGGACGTTTCTGGTTATCACAACCCGGAGAAAGTTGCTACTGTCATCTACTGAGTAGGTGCTAGATAGATATCACAGATTCTGCTAAACACCCAACAGGGCAAGCCCTCACAAGAAATCATCTGGACCTGTGAGGGAGGAAATAAATTCCCTCTACCCTTAGGTTCTTGGCGGAGAGCCTCCCCCCCACACACACACTCCCACCCCTATAATAAAAGACAAATTAAAAAGAGAACAACAAACTGAAGTTTAATTACATGCATACCTCTTGTATACAGAGGAGAGACCCAGAAAAACTGAGTACCTCCCTGAAATGGCCCAAGCCACCACCTTAAAAACTATCTCCAGCTAAAGAAAAAGAAGATGTTGGGAGCACTCCACTGTATAACTGAAACTGATGTAGCATTGTATATCAATTATATTCAGATAAAAAAAAGAAAAAAGAAGATGGTAGGCGTGGGTGAGCCAGTTATGGGAAACTCTCAGAAAAAGCACAGTGAATAGAGGTCAGGTTGTTATGCAGATTTAGGTGTTACCTTCTTCCTTGGTAAGAGTTTCTAGAGATTTGGTCATCCTCTTCCTGGTATAAAAAGGGAGATACTCTTATAAATAGAGATTTGTTTATAAATGTAAATGTTCCTTACAAAAGAGTAACTTCTCAGTTTTCAGAGCTTTTCCTATGTCTACTCATTCTTAAAAAATATTTTAATAATCCTTATGCAAAAGATAAATATTTGGGGGTGGCAAATTCTGTTCCCTTTATTTCAAATATCAGTAGTGCTGAGAAATCCTGATAGAGACTGAATTAGGTTGATACAGGACTTTATCCCTCTGCAGTTTCCACTCAAAGCTTGCTCTCATCTTACATATATGTGCTTATAGGTGTCCTGAGGAATGGAACATGGAAAAGTGTATTTTTAATGATGGCCTGGTATGAAGAGAAAAATTTAAGGAAAATATTTGAAATATATGCAAACGTCATAGTGTGTCATTACTACATTAGCAAATTTTCGATGTATTATATTTAACTTAAATTTTGTAAATTAAGATTTTATAGCCACTTGAAATATATGGTTTTACTCACATGATTATAAAATTAATAATTACATTCGGGCAGCCTGGGTGGCTCAGTGGTTTGGCGCCTGCCTTCGGCCCAGGGCCTGATCCTGGAGTCCCAGAATCGATTCCCACATCGGCTCTCTGTGTGGAGCCTGCTTCTCCCTCTGCCTGTGTCTCTGCCTCTCTCTCTCTCTCTCTCTCTCTGTGTGTGTCTCTCTCATGAATAAATAAAGAAAATCTTTAAAAAAAATAATTACATTCACTTTGAGGTGTTTTTTTTGCTCTATACAGTTTTAGCTGCTGCATTACAGAAATTGTACTTTTTGAGTTTTGTTTGTTTGCATTGTTTATCAGCTTGTAAGATGATCAGTGTTCTTTATTCAATCATTTAAACAGCATTATCATTTGCTTTTTCACTAATGAGAAGTGGGGAATCATTTGGTGAAGGGTGCTAGATACAGTTGAAAACATACACACACAAAGGTATATATATATTTGACAGAGAGAGAGAGAACACAAGCAGGGGGAGTGGCAGAGGGAGAGGGAGAAGCAGGCTCCCCATGGAGCAGGGAGCCCAACACAGGGATCCATCCCAGGACCCTAGGATCATGACCTGAGCCAAAATCAAGAGTTGAATGTTTAACCAATTGAGCCACCCAGACACCTCCAGGTGAAATAATATCCTAAAAATAAAAGTGCTAAGTATTCTCAGAATTACATATTATATAAGGGAAAAAAAAAAACAGAAAAGTGACCCTTTACCTTTCTAGTAACATTTTAAAAGTAGTTAAATCCTGGAAACAGCATCTGGGCTTTAGTTCCAATTTTTGCTTTCTGAATTAAAAACAATGAAATCAATATTCTGAATGACTGTTCAACTTTTATTTATTTCAAAACTCAAGTTAGTGGTTTTATTTGCTAAACCAAAGGCAAATATTTCCAATAGGGAAATACTTACCTGAACAATTTCAGCCTTCAGAAATGAGATAATTTACCAATTTATAGTCATGAACAAGGAAAGTATATGGAAAGAAAAATAATTTTTTCCAGGTTGTATTTTCAACAATTTTTAAAAGACTCAAGACAATAGCTCTCACGTCCAAATCTTTCATGAAACTATTAGAACTTGCTTGTATAAACTCCATTTTATAGGATTTCTTCTTGCCTGGAGTACTTATTTAGGTAGAGAAGTAACAAAATCCATATTATAAGGCTTAGTGGCACAGAGATATGAATAATTATTTATAGAATTACATTTTCAAGAACTAAAAGGAAATGATTACTGCCTCCATGTTTTTACACAATTCTGTTGTTTCATGGCATTTAAAGTGGCCCCCAGCGCAAAACACAGGATCTGCAACTAAAAGTTTGGGGATGAAAGTCAGAGTAACATAGTTAAGAGATTCAATGTTGGGTGACGGGCACTGAGGGGGGCACTTGATGGGATGAGCCCCCATCTATTGGTGGTATTCTGTATGTTGGTAAATTGAACACCAATAAAAAATAAATTTATTTTAAAAAATAAAAAACATAA
Source organism: Canis lupus baileyi (assembly GCF_048164855.1). Classification (NCBI taxonomy): domain Eukaryota; kingdom Metazoa; phylum Chordata; class Mammalia; order Carnivora; family Canidae; genus Canis; species Canis lupus. Next base: position 9,970,075 of record NC_132876.1, read on the forward strand.
GAGATTCAACGTCAAACAAACCTAGTTTCAGATTCATGTCCCACTCTACTAACCATGGGCCCTTGGACAAGTTGCAGAGCTTGTCAACTAGTCTGGCCAGTGCACACAGGTGTTACTGGAAGGCCAAGATATTGCTCTCCTCGATCTTAGGGCAGCTAGAGCCTCAGAGCCTATAGCCTTTGGCCATTCTTTCTGTAAAAAAAAAAATGGGATTGCTGTGAGAATTAAGTTACATTAATATTCTTCCCAGTATACAGTGAGAGCTCAATATATGTTATAGATGAGTAGTAGCACTAAAGGGTTGAAATATGTAAGACATGTTAAAGAACCAATTATTTAATAATCTGAACCTCCATATAAAATGCAAGGCATGTGAGAGGGAGAATCATATATTCATCTTAAATATATTTTTAAAGATTTATGTGTTTATTTTAGAGAGAGAGGGAAAGAGCATGGGGGGAGGAGCAGAGAGATAATCCTCAAGCTGACTCCTTGCTGAGCATGGAGCCTGACACAAGGCTTGATCCCAGGACCCTGGGATCACGACCTGAACAAAAACCGAGAGTTCACAAATTAACCAACTAACCAACCCAGAGGTCCCGCTATGATTTATTATAACCATGTGCATGTGCATATATTACTTTTTCAAAAACTAGTGGCTTTTTCAAAGGATCATAACCTTCAGTGTTATCTCCTGATGGAATCTCCGTATGGATATATTATTTTCTTTCTTTATTTTCATTTTCACCTTTTGTGGTGCTTCACCCAGGTTTTGACATTAACCAGAGTATTTCTTTTTTTTTTTTTAACCAGAGTATTTCCATTGTTGAATGAGCAGCTGTCAGAGGAAGATGCTTTGTTTTGTTCAGTGGTGGTTGTTTATTCTTTCTGACCAGAAACCATATATGCCATGCTTCTTCACCAGCCTATCAAGTTTTCTATTATCTCTGGCTGTGAATTTGACAACTTCCTGGGCTTTATTTTGTTGTCAGTCAGAAGAACATACTTACTTTGATGTGAGCCTGCCACTAGCCTTCACTTTCTAACTTTTTTCTTTATAATGACTTGAAAGAGCTTGCAACAGGATCTGTGTCTCCATGCTTGCTAGACAGATACCCTGCCTACATTTGAGTCCATCTGGTGCTTGCTATGAAGTTTTCAATTGTACAAGTAGAAACTAGACTTGAGTGGCCGTACCTGATTTTAACCAAAAGCTAGGACACCATTGGAGAGCAAAGGAAAGAAACAATTTCATCCCCATGCCAGACATCTGACATTTGAAGAGACTTTCCTATTTAGGATATTCTATTGAAGTAAATTCACCCATTTAAAAAAAAATTCACTTCCCAATGTGTGCCAGGCGGTCCATCACAGACAGAGGAGACTAAGAATAGAATTCCACATGTCCTAGACTTGAAAGAGCTTGCAATTTAGCCTGTACCAGAATCACCTGGAAAGCTCATAAACATGCATATTCTAAGTCTCCAACTACAATAGGTCTGAGCTATAGGCTCAGGAATCTGCATGATTTGCAGGCGTCTCAGATGATTCTGATCCAGTTGACCTTTGGATGACACTTTAAAGAACACTGGCTGGCAGGGGACACAACCAGATAAAGCATAAAGAAAAGCTTGTAGTTAGGAATGATTATGGTGTTGGTGGGCAGTGAAGAGGTACCTTGTTGGGAGATCTAGGTCCCTGTTATGGAATAGTGGGATGAGAGTACAGAGGCAAGGTCAGGCCAGCACAGGCAAAACCTTGGATGTCAGTCTGAGGAGGTTGAACAAATTCCACATGTCATAGCATTTTAGCTCTATCAAAGAGGTCATTAAAGAACCACTGGATGGAGATATATATATATATATATATATATATATATATATATATATATATATAAAATGGAATATTACTCAGCCATCAGAAAGGATGAATACCTACCATTTACATCAATGTGCATGGTACTGCAGGATATTATGCTGAGAGAAACAAGACAATTATCATATGGTTTCACTCATATGAGGAATATAAGAAACAGCACAGAAGATTATAGGGGGAAGATTGGAAAACTGAATGGGAAGGCATCAGAGAGGGCGACAAACCATGAGAGGCACTCAACTCTAGGAAACAAACTGAGGGTTGCTGGAGGGGAGGTGAGTGGGTGATGGGCATTAAGGAAGGCATGTGATGTGATGAGCACTGGATGTTATATGCAACTGATAAATTGTTGAACACTCCATCCAAGACTAATGGTGTACTATATGTTGGCTAATTGAATTTAAATTAAAAAAAAGAGACACTGGATGTTTTGAATAGAAAGGTGCTTCTATGAGATTTATGTCTCAAGGAAATTATTCTGGCAGCAATGTCTAAGATGAATTGGGGCAAAAGGAACTTGAGAGCTTCTAAAGCCAGGAAGCATCAGTTGTATTTGTCCAAGTGTGAGATGACAAGGACTCGGACTAGGGTGGTAGCAGTGAACAGATATAAAAGGCATACACTGGAAGGACTGACAAGGCACCCGAAGGTTGCAGAGGATGAGGGCAAGAAAGGATACAGAGAAGGCTCTAAGGTTTGGTACTAGAACTAATGAAAGGTTGAAGATGGCAGTGACAAACATAGGAAGGTGGTAAAGGTGAACAGATTTCCTGGGAAGACGAAGAGTAGACATTTGGACACACTTGATCTGGATTGAAAGGAGAAAATATTCAAGTAGATGTCTCCTGCTGGCAATTAGAGATATTGACTACAGACTAAGAAAAATGCACACCCTAGGTCATAATAATGGTGACATGACCCCAAACTGTATTATTTCTGTTGGGTTTTGTAAGAAAAAAATCTTATTACTATACCAAGAATAATCTTTATGTATGTATTTACTTTTAAATTGCAGTGTTTATCATTTATGATAGAGGAGAAACTACATGATTTTCTTAGTTTTCTCTTAAATTATACATTAAAATATCAGTGAACATTAAAGTGTTCCTTTAAGGGATACCTGGGTGGCTCAGTGGTTGAGCATCTGCCTTCAGCTCAGGTCGTGATCCCAGGGTGCTGGGATCGAGTCCCACATCAGGCTCCCTGCAGGGAGCCTGCCTCTCCCTCTGCCTATGTCTCTGCCTCTCTTTCTGTGTCTCTCATGATTAAATACATTAAAAAATAAACAAATAAAATAGTCCTTTAAGAACCAGGGTAATGCTTTTGGAGGAGGTATTTGGGCTGACATTGCACGGATTAGATTTTAGCGCAGAAAGTAGCACAGGTACTCTCCTAAAGGCGGGCCAAATAAAAACGTCTACTGCATCAAGGACTTGCAAGTGTTCAGAATTTCCAAGGGCAGAAGACCCTGAGGAAATAGATAATAGTGAAAAATGGAGAGGCTGAAGTTGGTTCATTTATAAATAGCTAAGATTGTTCATACTGTGTTTTAGAACTTTGTAGGAGGAAAAGGCCCAACTCCGGTTCATTGTGACAAAAAGAGTCCAGCAGTTCCAGCAGAGGAAACAAACATAGACTGCTTTAAGTAACATACAGATATGTCAACCAAAGTGTTTCTTTTTACCACAGTTTACAAGTCACACAAAGCTTTTTAATCTTTCAGGAGGTCTGTGATATCTGTTCTCAGATGATCAATATATCTGAAAAGAAGCTATGTGCTAATTGGTCTCTAAGTCTCCAGGGACCAATGAGCATGTAGCATTTAAAGGAACCATACACAATGTAATAACCATTATTCATTGACTATAAAGAGATCCAGAGTTTTACAGAACAGCCTGCACTGGCCATTTAGGCCAAAAATAACAGACATCACTTCCTCTGTCAAACAGGTGTCATTTGATTGATATTTGTACTTATTTTTCAAAAACAAAAAATAAGTAACTGACAAGTTTAAGGACTAAAATTCAGAGCCTTGTCTTTTAAGTGATGAGAATTCTGCTAATACATAATATTTTCAGTGATTATCTGTGTAGGTTAGGAAAAGTCCATATGGACAGGTGAATATTCAACTTCAAATGGCAAAAGTCAAGTGGAATTTGACCTGGCTATTGATAAACTGATTATTTTCTGCCATACTGGGAAGGTATCCAAGGGGATACTGGAAAATCCTCTAATGTCTGTTTGGTTCCTGACTGGAAACTTTGTAATGTTTTCTGGGTGATAGTTTGGTGGATTTTTAATAGTCTCGGTAGGCTTAACTACAAAATTTTATTATTTTTATATTTTATATATTTTTTAATTGGAGTTTGATTTGCCAACATATAGCATAACACTCAATGCTCATCCCGACAAGTGCCCCCCTCAGAGCCCGTCACCCAGTCGCCCCATCCCCCCAGCCACCTCCGCTTCCACCGCCCCTTTTTCGTTTCCCAGAGTTAGGAGTCTCTCATGTGTCGTCACCCTCTCTGATTTTTCCCACTCATTTTCTCTCCTTTCCCTTATAATCCTTTTCAGTATTTTTTATATTCCTTGCATGAGTGAAACCATATGATGTTTGTCCTTCTCCGATTGACTTACTTCACTCAGCATAATACCCTCCAGTTCCATTCACGTCGAAGCAAATGGTGGGTATTCATTGTTTCTGATGGCTGAGGAATATTCCATTGTAGACATAGACCACAGCTTCTTTGACTAGGTAGGTGTCCCCTTCCTCCTTCGCCACTCCATGTGTGTCCCTCTCCAAGCTGCGTGTTTGGTCAAAGAGGACGACCATCCCCAATAGAGGAGGACCGTTCTTCGGTCAAGGGTATACGAGTAGCTGTGCTCCCCTGCTAGAACCTCCAAACAAGCTCTCAAGGACTCCGATATTTTAAACAATTATTTAGTTGTGTATCGACAGAAATTAAACATTCAAAGGTAATGAGCTTAATCATTACAAAGTGTCTCTTTAAAGATGATGCAATAATGGCTAGTGTTGCATTTACTCTTTGAAGCATGGGCAGAGGAGAGTATCTCAACTTAATATTTTAACTTAATATTTAAGCTGATTGCATTGGCTGTAAAAAAGGGCACTTCAGCTATGTAGAAAGTGGTTGTCTTCCTTTGCAGCCCATATGCAAAGTGTAGGGGAGGAAAACTTTTTCCTTCTTCCCCTCTAGGTTCTTTGGCTGCTCTAATAATTAAATTGATATAAAACAGATTAACTGGAGAAAAACAAATTTAATTTCTCACGTACAGGAGCCCCAAACATACGAGGCTCAAGTAAGTGACGAAAGCAGGCAGCTTTTATGCCTTTTTATTTTTATTTTTTTAATTTTTATTTATTTATGATAGTCACAGAGAGAGAGAGAGAGGCAGAGACACAGGCAGAAGGAGAAGCAGGCTCCATGCACCGGGAGCCCGATGTGGGATTCGATCCCGGGTCTCCAGGATCGCACCCTGGGCCAAAGGCAGGCGCTAAACCACTGCGCCACCCAGGGATCCCCTTTTATGCCTTTTTAATAAGGAAACAATACATTTGTAAAGAATTGACAAGACAAAGGGGTGTAGGCTTGCGGTAGTAAATTAGTGGAAAAAATAGCAAGGTTGTTTATATAGCCTTCTCCAGCCTTAATTCCCGGTCTCTGGTGATAAAGAAGACTTGTACCCTCCTGATACAGAGAGAATAAAAACCTACACATGGGAGATTTATTTCCTGCTTTCAGGGGAGCAAAGGAAGGTCAGAGTGTCCTTCTTGCACTGGCTGTTTCTCAAGTAACTTTAATTCAAAATAATCAAAATGCCAAAGTGAGCACACGGTGCCCCCTCTCAAAAGCATTCATTGTTTTAAAAGACCCTCAAAGTGAGGCCATCTGTCTCTGCCAAGGTGGATTAACTCACTTCATGCCCCTCATTTAGGCTGGCTACATGTTTCAGCCTCTGAAGAGAGTTTTCCCAATGATGCCAACTCAGCCAGTTGGAGGTCAATTATACATGTCTGCACTCCCAGGATTATCCAAGTTTGTCTTTGGAGAGGAAGCCTGATGCAAGATACAGTTGGTGTTGGGACGCCAGGGTGGCTCAGCGGTTGAGCGTCTGCCCTCGGCTCAGGGCGTGATCCCAGGGTCCTGGGTTCGAGTCCCACATCAGGCTGCCTGCATGGAGACTGCTTCTCCCTCTGCCTCTCTCTCTCTCTGTCTCTCATGAATGAATAAATAAAATCTTAAGAAAAAAGATACAGTTGGTGTAGCCCTGCATTCATTTTCCATTCTTCCTCCGAGCGACGTGGCCAGGCATAGTTTGGGAATCCAGGGGATATGGAAATAAACCAGATTACCTATTGCCCAATGTCTTTCTCTGTTTGGCCACCAGTGCTACAGTTATGAGGGTCCACAGACTGAAGAGGACCTAGTGGCAAAGGAAGGCATATAAAACCTTTTTCTTCTGGTTGAGCCCACCCCAAACAGAAGGTGAATTGCATAACAGACCTCTCTCAGACACCTTAAAAAACAAAATTGGTGTCAATTCTAACACTTTTCTGAGCATGCATTCTTTCTTTCTTATCTCATATTCATTGAAATATACCGCTGTTTGTTATATTGTTCCATGTAATTCTAGAATAAGTCCCTGCAACCTCACTTGACAGTTATACCATGATGTTGTTTTTCCTGTGTCACCAATAATAATGGGCCCTTTTGATGCTTTGTATTAGGAAAAAAAAATATGTACCATAAAAAGATACCTATTAGAGGTCAGCTGCATAGAGCATGGATTTTATATTTATCCTGGTCACTGATATAATCACAGACTTGGGCACGTAATACTTTGAATGAACAAATGAGAGAATAAATGAAGGGATGAATGAAAGGTTCTATGCTTAAAATACGAATGGAAATATAGAAATGAAGTTACGTTAACAACCAGTTGGTTTCGTAAGCAAAGCTTAATGTTGTTCACCAAGCTTATCATGCCACTTGGTGTAAGTTCTTTACAAATCAGCAGTAACTCCTCATATCCTAAAGATTCTCCTCTCAGGAAATTGATCATTACTATCCCTTCTATAGCTCATAGCAGAAATTCCAGTTTGCCACTTTTCTTCTCAGTGCTATATGATGGGATCTTCAGCCAGTGCATTTTAAAGTTTGAATACATCAGTATTCTCTTTTATTAAGCAAAGGTGGCTGCATCAGGAATTCTCTGGTGGATTCACTCATTGTAGTCACGGAGAGCTACTCTACTGGAAGACAGTCTTGCATGTAAAAGCAGCCAACCATCTTTCTCATTAGCGTGGATTTTTACTTCTCTCACATTATTGAACAGGCAATATACCTTTTAATCTTTGGTATATATTGGTCATATTTCTTACTTCGAAGTCTAGTTCCATTTGATTGGGAATTCCTTAGGTAAACAATGTCCAGCTACATAATGAAGGGAAATTAAAACTAGAAAAGGCTTCAATGTATTGCAGTGTTTCTCCCACTCCGTGGAACCTTTAACCCGTGGCTCCCTTCTTTTGTTAAGTATTTTACTGCCAGTTTTAAGAAAATGTCTTTCCTCCTTGTACATTTGAATTAAAATGACAAAGCAGCATGAAGAATTTATTAGAAATGGCCTTCCTTCCATCATCTGATAAAGCCAAATCTACTTCTTGCCTTACACCCCATTACTGACACTAAGATATATATACTTTGGAAATTCTAACATGTCTCTATTACCATTCAAATTTTGTAGCTTGTAACAACATCTGTAGAACTTAATGCCCTATTCTTTAAAAACTAATGCCTACAAGAGGAGTAATAATTGTTAAATTAAATATGTAACATGTAATGTAACAGAAGCCACACATATGAGCTGTGTATAATTAGCTCCATCTTAATGCCCTCTTTAAATTCACTGTTTCTTTTATCCTTCCACAATTCTTCAATAAATATATATATGATGGGGCTCAGGGCAGGCTGTCACTTTGGCATGTGGATTATTTGAAGCTGAAAACAATCAAGGCCCAAAAGATTCAGGAAAAGCTTTTACCTCCCCCTTAAATGCCTTTAGGAATTATTTATTTATTTATTTATTTATTTATTTATTTATTTATTTTTATTGGTGTTCAATTTGCCAACATATAGAATAACACCCAGTGCTCATCCCATCAAGTGCCCCCCTCAGTGCCCGTCACCCAGTCACCCCGTCCCCCTGCCCACCCCACTTTCTACCACCCCTAGTTCGTTTCCCAGAGTTAGGGGTCTCTCACGTTCTGTCTCTCTTTCTGATATTTCCCACTCACGTTTTCTCCTTTCCCCTTTATTCCCTTTCACTATTTTTTATATTCCCCAAATGAATGAGACCATATAATGTTTGTCCTTCTCCAATGGACTTCTTTCACTCCCTGTGTCCCACTGTCTGCATGGCAGGACAAACATTTGTTTACCAAACATTTGCTCTTCACGTCTTCCTGTGAACTGTCTTCCTTCCCTTTGAAGCCCCAGATCCGCTACCCCTGTCTGCTCAGCTCAGGATAGCATCCAAGCCTCAACTGCCTGCCATTGAACCTCTCAACGTTTATACGAAGTTCCTATAAGTATGAAATTAATTTTTTTCTCCTGTTAATCTGTCTTATGTCAATTTAATTATTAGACTAGCCAAAGGTCTAGAAGGGAAAAGTTTTCCTCCCCTACGTATATAATCTTTTCTACATTATCAACAATAATCTGTGTATAATTTAACCTTTGTATGCATTTGGCATATTCTTCATTCTTATCTCTGTCCTCAGGAAAATGATTTCAGGCATGGTATGAGTGTAAAATAAAGATATTTTTAGCACTTTTAAAAAATAATTTCCCTTTTTCTAGTGGGACTTTCTCTAAGTATAAATATGGAACAAAGCTTCCTCTCATGATCAGTTTTAAAATTCCGTATTACCACGGTTACACTTTTCAAAAACTATCCTAAGAAAATAATGTCCCCACTCCCTAAGAAAAACATACCTAAAAATGTTCACTACAGCAGTGTTTATAAATGATTAAAAAATGGGACCAAAAATTTTTTAAAAATGGGACCAACATAAGTGTCCAGTAACAGGATCCTAAAGATAATGTTACATCTGTGGTGTGGAATACACTAGCCATTAAAATGAAAATTATGACTATTACATAGTTACCTGAAAAAAATAAATATATTAAGTAAAGCATAAAAAGCCAAAGGCAAATTTTTATCTATATTATGATTACAGGTATGTCAAAACAAGAGCTAGCAAAGAACAAGGAACATTGACAACAGAGAAGCTGTTTGAGATATGGAATAGGAATTTTTATTTTAAAAATGTTTTACTGTTACTGTCATGAAAGTGTTTTAATTTTTGATGTTTTTTGAGGTTTCCATATAACTATGTTTCCCCTAACCAACTGCTGATGGTAAGAGACTGTAATTAATGCATTGTTCTATCCTATTTAGCCTTTGGCGTTGAACTCGGGCAGCATTCATGGGCTGTTAGGTTTTATGACTCAGTAATGACAGAACAGTTTCTTAAAGTCTAAGTGACCTCCAAATAGCTAAAAGATATGTTTAGATTCTCTGCTATTAAGGAATAAATAATGCGGCCTATTCTTTCAGCAGGGGAATTTATTTGACTAACTAAAACATGCAAAAAAGAATTATCTACATGTTATTCATTGTTCTATATCCATAGGTGGAATGGAAGCTAAACAGCTTACATGAGCTTGACAAAATTAGTATAGGATTAATTACTTTTGTTACTTTTGTAACAAGATTCTAACTGGATTCAGCTTATTCAGGTTTAGGTCAATGTGACTTAATGTTTTTGACTTTCTCTCCTCTGACATTGCCGTTATTCTAAATCTAGCTCACAGACAAGTAATATCAATTGTTCCAAAACTGGAGCTCCATGAACAAGGACATAGAACTTCATTAAATACTTTATTAGTATGCTTTTTAAAAATGACATAGAAAATAACATGGCACTGTGTGTCCTGAGTGGAATAATGGCCTTGGAAAGACATCCACATCCTAGTCCAAGAAGCCTGCACCTATGTTACCTTACATGGCACAAGGGACTTTGGAGATGTGATTAAGGATCCTGATGTGGGGAGACTATTCTGGATTATTTGAGTAGGAAAGATACACACAAAAGTCCTTATAAAAGGCAGGCAAGAAGGTGTTAGAAAGAGATGTAAGGATATAGACATAGGTCAGAGGAGAGAGCTTTGAAGATGGAAGAAGGGGCCATGAGAAAAGGAATCTATATGAATTCTAGAAGGTGAATAAGGTAAGGAACTGGATTCTTCCCTAGAGGCTCCAGAAGGAACGCAGCCCTGTCCACAAGTTGATTTTAGCCCAGGGAGACCCATTTCAGCCTTCTGACCTCCAGAACTGTGAGAGAATACATTTGTGTGTTTGAAGCCACTAAGTGTGTGTTAATTTGTTAGGGCAGCAATAGAAATCTAATACAATGTGTTTCATAGTGTGTTCCTGAAAAGCTCATGCAAATCTAAGGGGTTTTTTTTTTAATTTTAATTTGAGTATAGTTGACACACAATATTACATTAGTTTCAGGTATAGGACATAGTGATTCAACTTCTCTATACATTGCGCTGTGCTCGCTGCAAGTGTAGCTACCATCTGTGGCCATACAATGTGATTACAATATCATCGACCATAGTCCCTATGTGGTGCCTTTCACCCCTGTGACTTCTTTATCCCATAACTGGAAGCCTATGTCTCCCAGTCCCTTTCGCCCATTTTGCTTATCCTGCCTCCCCCTGGCAACTATCAGCTTGTTCTCCGTGTTTATGGGTCTGCAAATCTAAGTGTTGAAGCTCACGAGATACCTACTTTTTTAAACATGGTAAGGAAATTCACTATTTCAAGGAAGCTCAAGGAATGAATCCAATTTTATTTTTTTTTTATTTTTATTTTTTTTTAAATTTTTTTTTAATTTTTATTTATTTATGATAGTCACACACAGAGAGAGAGAGAGAGGCAGAGACACAGGCAGAGGGAGAAGCAGGCTCCATGCACCGAGAGCCTGATGTGGGATTCGATCCCGGGTCTCCAGGATCGCGCCCTGGGCCAAAGGCAGGTGCCAAACCGCTGCGCCACCCAGGGATCCCCTGAATCCAATTTTAAAGCAAAGACTCCTTTTCCAGTGTGAAAATCCATCTAATACTAACATGATTTCTATGCTTACGTTGTTCTTTGCCATGTTCTTCTAACACAGAAAATGTTAGAAAATACCCTAGATAAAGGAACAAATGTTGCCTTGTTATAATAGAAAAATGTAAGATTCTGGACTTTTAAGCCTAGAATGTGGGTCAACTGTGACCTCAGGGGTCACTGGAATATTGGTAGTGGTGGCTGTTGCGTGCGTGTTTCTTATGTTTCTCCTTCATAAGGAAATCTTATCCCCTGTGTCCTACAAGACTTGCCTAGGTTTGCCTCGAGATCTTGAAGCTTGCCTCTGGCAGTGAGATTCCTGAGAGTCAGGCAAATCACAGAGTGGGATGGGGGCTCACACATGAATCAGTGCCATTTAGGAACTTACTTACTGAACAAAAGCCCTGGACCCCGGTGGGTGCAGAAGTGCTAGTTAGGAAGCAACAGGTGGCTGTTTCTAGGAGTTAGAATTGGACTCCTTTTTTTTAGTACAGCCCTGGGACATTTTCAACTGGGACCTCCCCCACTACTCTCTAAAGAAACAAAATAAAATATTTTCCAGAGCTCTAGGCTGCTACCCCACAGGGTAGCCGAGGTCAGAGTTTGCTACCCACTCTAATTTTCCTGAAAATCATCTTTGTTCATCCTATAGGAAGCAGCCTACAATTTGCACCAGTGCTGCACCGAGAAAGAAAATGCAGTGAGAAGACTCCTGGAGCATTCCGCAAGGACTTTTTGTAGATTCTGGTTTACACAACAAGTACCCAGCATGTGGAGTCAAGGTAGGAACTAGTAAAAGTGTGAAACAAAGCAAACCAAAGTGCAAAACCTTGAGCTGTGTAGCTATTTCAGGACTTCTGTTTTCTCCTACTGCAGTTTACTAATTGGTTTGTGAAAAGCATATCTGTGACTCCTCCTGAACTCAAATTGCTCATTTACCTGACGCTTTATTTTCCAGTATCTCAAAGGATACACAGCATGTCTCCTGATTCTTCAGAACTTCCTTCGACTTAATTGGCAAGTGAGGAATCCTGAGCTGTTTGATGAGTGTGTTCTGGGGGCCCGGGCTGGAGATCTAGAGTAGGGACAAGGATTGATGGACACTGATCTCATGTCGATTTGAGTCTGAAGAGCTTGTTAGGCAACTTGGGAGCATGACTTAGAGGTACAGATGGAGGTGGCGGTATAAACAAAGATTTGTCTGCTGCTCTACCACAGATTCAGCCTCTGTAATAGAGTCCACTTGTTCATTCCTTTCCACAGATGAAGATTTGTTGACCCATTGCTTGGTGCTAGTAGAAAATATCTCAAACTAACTATAGTTATAGTTTTACATTCTTTATTTTTAGGTTAACATTTTCTTTAATTTTTATGTCAAGTTTATTGCATTATAATCTATATAGAATAAAATGTACCCATTTCTTTTTTTAAAAAAGATTTTATATATTTACTCATGAGAGAGAGAGAGAGAGAGAGAGGCAGAGACACAGGCAGAGGGAGAAGCAGGCTCCATGCAGGGAGCCCGAAGTGGGACTCGATCCCCGGACTCCAGGATCACACCCTGGGCTGAAGGCGGCGCTAAACCATTGAGTCACCCGGGCTACTCAATTTTAGCAATTTTAGTGTAATTGTACTGGTGTCTCTTATGGCTTTAATTGGCATTTCCTTTTGATAATGCTGTTGAACATTGTTTCGTGTTCTTTTTTTTGTTTTGTTTTGTTTTGTTTTTCTTTTTGGCCATTTGTCTATCTTCTTTGTGAAGAGTGTACAGATTTTTGTATGGCTTTAAATTGAGTAGTTTACCTTTTTATTATTTAGTTGTAGTTTATGTATTCTGGATAATAATCTTTATTAGATATATGTATTATAAGTACTTTTTCCCAGTCTTTTTCATTTCCTTGATGATGAAGAATCACTGATTTATTTAGGTATTTGTCAGCTATAAACATGTCTAAGTGAAGTGATCAATGTTGCTTTTCAACCTGCCTACGCGACAAAATGCTCAAAAAGTTTAAGACTTTTGAATTTTAGAACAATTAATTATAATTGAGTGACATTTTCAAGGACTCATGAAAATACTCAGGAACACAAAGGTAGTGTTAATATTCTTGACCTGACATAATGAACAAAATCTTCCTTGTTAAAATTCTCCTTGCAAGACAATAGAATCAAAGATCTATACTTTGAGTGCTCTCCTCATGCGATGATTTATTATACTGTTGGTTTAGATTTTTTGAATTAAAAAATTATTTTGATTTCATAGTTTTTAAGAGGATTATTTTTTTTTGTGCTCGGAGAATCAGAATTCTACACGTTAACGCAATTCACAATTATAGATTATCAAAGAGCTGTTTCAGTTACATTTGAAATATTACATTATGCTAATACTGGGTTTTTAACACATGATTTATGGGTACATATTTAAAGAAGGATGTATTGCACACTTCAATATATTTCTACCAAGAAATCTGTGCAGATCTAAGAAAAAATAACTAACAACAGCAGCAACTACAAGACCTATGGGACTTATGGAAAGGATCAGTCAGACAAAATAATAAAAAAATAGCCTCATTAAGACACATCATGTTAAAAATTTAGTTATAATGGTAAATTTTTAAGAAACTGTATATACATCTATTAAAACTACCAGTCATTTCCTGCAAATGTCAAGATGCCCCAGACTTGTCCTCTGCAATACTAAGTATAGGAAAGCAACTCTTTGATAGCTACATATTTTTTTAAAGATTTATTTTAGAGAGAGAGACAGTGCAAGCAGGGAAAGGGACAGAGAGACAGGGAGAGAGGGAATCTCAAGTGGACTCCTCCCTGAGCACAGAGCCCCACCCTTGATCCCAAACTACCTTGGGCTAGAACAGTTATCCAGGCAAGCTTCAACAGAGAAAAGGAGAGAAAAGACATGTGAAACCATACAAAGTACAGGGCATCACCTATGATTTTTTCCTTGCCAAAAATTTTTACCTGATTCTAATTGGATAAAAAGATTTACCTTCCAGTTTAGCATAAAGGATCAATTTATGATACCAAGAAGAAGCAATCAGGTAAATTGAGAATGTGGGAGATTTTACAAAATAAATGGCCTGATTTCTTTGAATATCAATGTCATGAGAAAGTCAATATTGTAGATGATATGAGACTAACAACCAAATGCAATGAGGAGAGCTTGACCGGATGGATTCTGGTTTGGAAAAATATATAAAAGATATTTAGAGTATAGTAGTGAAAATTCTAAAAGGAATTGCATGTTAAGAGAGATTAAGAAATCGTTAATTTTCTTAGGATGGTTCTGGTTTTGTGTTATGTTGGAAAGTGTTTTCAATTTTAGGAGAGGCATGCTGAAGTTTTAGGGATGAAGAGTCATGATGTTTGGGACTTAATTCCAAATGGTTGAAGACAAAAATGCATGTACACACAAGCATGCACTCATATTTATACGTATCTAGACAAATCAAATGTGGCTAAAAATGTTACCAATTGTTGAGCCTGTATGTTGAGTTATGGGACTCATTATTCCAGCAGTGGCTGCCTGGTTAAAAATGTAGGCTTTGCTGTGAAATCCACTGCTTGTTTTGTAATACTCCAGCATCATGACATTCTGAAATTATAAATCAAAAAAATTTCAGTGTTATTTTGAAGAAAAAAAGCAACTAAGTTGTATAGCACTTGATTGAAAGGTAGGGTGAACAGCACTGGATAAGGAAAGGAAAGGGCTAGAAAGTTAAAACCAGGGTCTAGAATATCAGAAACATGGTTTCCATCACACAGACCCCTTTGGCTTATAAGGGTGAGCCAAGTTTATGTTTTTATTTTTATTTCATCTTGGTTTTGTTTTTGCTGACATTCATTTGCTTTCCTTATTCATTTTTAATTCCAGGAAACGGACACCTGAATATCTCACATCCATTATACTTATATTCTAAAGGATATGGGCCTGTTCCCAAACTGGCAATGGCTAGTACAACTCTCCTTGGTCTGCTAGACAGTGAACACAGTTAATAAAGCCTGTTTTTTTTTTTTGTTTATTGCACAGAAGGGCTATCGATCACCCAAAGCACATCCAAACATACAATTGGAACTTGAAAAAAGAGATGTTTGGCTAAATGCATCTTATACCTAGAATTTCTGTGCAAGTGAAATGCCCTGTTTCCTGGATGGGTTTGCATCTATTTTACTACTACTAAAGTGATTGATATATGGATGACTTTTAAGGAGTAAATTTTTTTTTTAAGGAGTAAATTTTAATGCCTGTCCATAAAATAGATATTCTGAAAATACAAATTTATTATCACAGGCCCTGATCTCCATTCTGTTATAGCTAAAAGTAGAATCTGCAATTCTCCAATTTTGATATTCCTTTTATTATTTTTTAAATAAATTTATTTTTATTGGTGTTCAATTTGCCAACATACAGAATAACACCCAGTGCTCATCCCGTCAAGTGCCCCCCTCAGTGCCTGTCACCCAGTCACCCCCACCCCCTGCCCACCTCCCCTTCCACCACCCCTAGTTCGTTTCCCAGAGTTAGGAGTCTTTCATGTTCTGTCTCCCTTTCTGATATTTCCCACTGATATTCCTTTTAAAGTATATTCCATCTCAATCAAGTTTCAGTTTCCAGTTGGAAAATTTCTGTACAATCTTCTTTTTTTCTTGAGTTCTTTATAATTAAAAGCCACTCATGTATGCGCATTTGACTATTTGAGCGAGTTGGGGGGTAAAGAGAAAAGGAAAAAACAAAGGAGGAGTGCACAGATAATTTTTATGTTTTATTGCCATTCATTGAGGCAGTTTATCAAAGATGTTGGGAGACCCAGGTCAGTTTGTCTGTTCATTCATTTATTCACTCTTTTGTTTATTAAGTACTTACTGCATTCATTAAATATTTCTTGAATATCCATTCTGTGGCAGGCCCCCATTGTGGGCATAGAAATGAATAAGACAATCCTCTTCATTTTGAGAAATTCCTAATTTAGTAAAGAAGACAAGCAAAGTCCAGAGATTTCCATGCAGTGCTGAGGTATAAGAGAGAAATGATACCTTGGAGAGAAATTCATCCTTGGAGGCCAGAGGGGTGAGTTCTATATCTCCATTTTCTGAGTCTCGGGCTTTCAGCAAGTCACTTCCATTCTGGGGGGTCTTAGTTCCTATATATCTACAATGGCCGAAATGTTTTAATATGAGGGGATTGTGGTGAGAATTTAGAGAAAATAAGTGAAATTAATCTAGAAATTTTTATTCATTTATTTATTCATTCATTCATTTATTCATTTATTTATTTTAATCTAGAAATCTTTAAAGGCCCAGGCACGTGGAGAATTTTTTGCTATCATCATGGTTTCATCCTTGTGAACAGAGATGTTAGGGGGAACATTCCAATTATTAACAACCATTCCCCTAACTTAACTTGAAACCAAAGAATTAGGATCAAAAGTAGAATATTTGGATGAATAAGGTACAAAAATTATGCTTCCTAAAGGATGCATTTGAATCCAGGTAGTCCCTTGGGCATTCCAAATGCTGGGTTTCAGAGCAGCTTGCCCCAAAACTTGCCTCTTAGGCATGTAGGTTATTTTGAGTTGAAGACAATAAAGGTCCCAGTGACTCAAGAAGACCTTTCTACCTCCCCTTTAACTGCCTAAAAGAATTTAGATGTACCAAGAAGAGAGCCATTGCCAAAGATAACCTCATTTTACATCAGAAAGACTTCTCCAGTTAGCATGGCAAACATTTGTTTACCAAACATTTGCCCTTACCTCCCTGGGAATTGAGTTCCTCCCCTTTGAAGTCCCACACCTATACCTTCTTTTCAGTTCAGTCCTGCATATAAGCTTCAAAATGCCTGACTGTCGATGGGTCTCATATATTTGCTGCATATGAAAATTGATTAAATATGTTTTTCCCATTAATTTCTCTTTCATTACAGGGAATGTCCAATCTAGCCAAGAGCTTAGAAGTTAGAGGTAAATTTATTTTTTCTCCCTACAGTTTTGTGAGCTAGCCAGCAGATACTGAGACATCACACTCACTCTGGAGCCTGAAGACAAGATCCCAGAGAACTGACAAAAGCCAGCAGAAGGCGGATCCCTGGGTGGCTCCCGGTTTGGCACCTGCCTTTGGCTCGGGGCGTGATCCTAGGGTTCCAGGATCGAGTCTGGCCTCGGGCTCCTGGCGTGGGGTCTGCTTCTACCTCTGCCTCTCTTTCTATGTCTACCATGAATAAATAAATAAAATCTTAAAAAAAAAAAGCCAGCAGAAGGTAAGAATTCTTACCAAAGTCAGCTTCCCCGGATTTCTTTGTATATGCCCAGTAAAGAGAGAGAGATAGGAAGGTAAAAAATTGTTGTCCCTTCCTTTTCTGAATTTAGATTAGCAGGACAAAGTATTTGTGGAATTAGTTCATTGAGTATAGTGACTTTAGTAAAGATTCGTTAAAGAGTACTCTCGTTTTCTATTGATCCTCTTACTCCCAGAGATGGTCATTGTTTTCTTTTGTCTGTCTTTTGTGTTTGTCATGAGATTTTCCTTTTGTCTTGGTATATGTTCTGAGAGCTTGACTTTGTGAACCGTAAGAATATTCTCTCTAGACCCTGCTATCCAGTGCATATACTTGAGTGCACCTGGTGGCCAGTAGAATAGACTGGGATTTTGATACACGATGTCACAAACAATGTTCTTTTTGTCCAGTTGTGCCAGCTGTCAGGGCAGTTTGTCATAAGGGGACCCAGTGCATAAGAGAATTTTGTCATCTCAACCTTTGTGCTCTTATTATTGCTGGAAAAGTCCCATTCTAGTAGTGCCTGTCCGGTGTCATGGATTGGCAGGTCCATGGCTGGAAGTGTCTCATGTCCCTGTAAGAAATGTGAGATAGAATTTTCACAACACAATTCTTACCACCTGTGACAATGAGGGCCTTGGCTTTCTGAAGCTAATTGTGGAGTAAACTTTCTGGATCTTGTGAAGGATCTTTCTGGATCTTGTGGAGATCCTTTCTGGATCTTGTGAACCCAAAACTCTTGAGAAAGAACTTGCATTCTTTTTCTGTCTCTTGAATTTGTAAATCACCATATCTTTGAAATGAAAAGGCAGCCCACATTCTGAGACCGAAGGGAAAAAAGGTAAAGAGACCTTTGAAAAAAAAAATACAGGGGCAGTTGGGTGGTTCAGTCAGTTAAGCAACTGACTTTTGATCTCAGCTTAGGCTATGATCCCAGGGTCATAAGATTGAGCTCCCTCTCAGGCTCAGTGCTCAGCAGGAAGTCTGCTCCAGCTTCTCTCCCTCTCCCTCTGTGCTACCCCCTCCTATGCATGCATGAGAGCTCTCTCTCAAATAAATAAATCTTTTAAAAAATACTGCTTTTATTGCACTCTCTTGTGGGATGCTTCTTGTGTAATTGGTAAGCCATAAAAAGGTGAATTGATTTGAGTGGCTATTGAGATTTTTTTTAATTTTAATTTTAATTTTAATTTAATTTAATTTAATTTAATTTAATTTAATTTAATTTATTTCTTTATTTTGGCTATTGAGATTAATAGCTCCTACTCATCATTGGCCAGGAAATGAATCGTTTGAATTGGAAAAACTTCTATATTTAAAAAAAAAAGAAAGTTAGAGAGCTCTCATCCTAAACAATTGTCTTATTGATACCTATGGAAAGACTAAATTAAAAGATGGATCATGAGAGACTCCTAACTCTAGGAAATGAACGAGGGGTAGTGGAAAGGGAGGTGGGTGGGGGGATGGGGTGACTGGGTGACAGACACTGAGGGGGGCACTTGATGGGATGAACACTGGGTGTTGTGCTGTATGTTGGCAAATCAAACGCCAATAAAAAATATACAAAAATAAATAAATAAAAGATGGATTAAAAAAAGATGGATACAAAGAAGTATAATGGCTAGCATTAAGGACTCTCTTAATAAAATGAAAGAACAGAAATTAAACTTTGAACAAAAGTAAAGTTTACATCCAACATAAATTCCCTTTCTTAAAATCTGGCTCCTATTCCTCAGCAAATTCCCTTAACTCCCCAAACTCTTCCACCTTCCCCAGAAAATCCCTTAAACACCCTGATGCCTATTTTAACTTCCCTTTTCCTACAAGATTTACAGAGAGCACTCACGTCTAATCTCCAGGCCTGGGATATACAGATTACTTGTGTAAATGCGAAAAGCCAGGAAATAAATTTAGCAGAAGCACCTGGGATGGACAGTAAGTCTCATTTTGCTGGGCTCTCTAATAAAACTTTGCCAGCTTCAGGTCTTCCTATGCAATGTCCTTTGCAGATATATCCTATACATCTGCATAAAGAATTCATGTCCCCTGGACAGCAGAACATAGAAACAAATCTTTTGATTTCCATCTTAGTTGGAGTTTTTCACCCTGATATAGAAAGACAAATTCCAAATAGTGTGGTTGAATGGGCAAATTGAACTCTAAACATGATAATGGAACAGGCTACCTAAATCTTTGGAGATAGGATACAGGAATGCAGATGAAAAAGACTTAAAATCAACAATTTTGTTTTTGTTTTAATTCCAGTATAGTTAACATAGATATATTAGTTTCATGTGTACAATTAATTCTTAATTTACAACTTGACTCTTTAGAGAAACAAAAGCATAACTCTGAAAGCAACTCAAAACCCACTTCGACCCTTTTCTGTTTGCTTTCAGATATTTGCAGATAATGTAATTCTGGAAACAAAATTGTCTTATACTTAAGAAAAAGAAGGAAAACTCTAAATAGCAATTACCCTAAACTTTTGATAATAGATAGAACCCAAAACTCTTCAGGAAAAACTTGCATTATTTTTCTGTCTCTTGAATTTGTAAATCATCATATCTTTGAAATGAAAAGGCAGCCCACATTCTGAGACTGAAGGGAAAAAAGGTAAAGAGACCTTTGAAAAAAAATATAGGGGCAGTTGGGTAGCTCAGTCAGTTAAGCATCTGACTTTTCATTTCAGCTTAGGCTATGATCCCAGGGTCATTATATTGAGCTCCCTCTCAGGCTCAGTGCTCAGCAGGAAGTCTGCTTCAGCTTCTCTCCCTCTCCCTCTGCCCTACCCCCACTCCCATGCATGCATGAGAGCTCTCTCTCAAATAAATAAATCTTTTAAAAAATACGAACTGCTAAAAGGGATCTTTTGCCCAAATTCTAGATCACAAACTTTAAGATTACTTTCAGGGACAAATACAAATCTTAGGTCTTCTGCACAAATACTAAAATGCTTTAGCTATCTGAACAGATAAACTTAATTTATTCCTTCTAGCTGTCATTTATTAACTAGTGAGTTTTATGTCATTTTACAACAGAAGCTATAAAATGGGTTTATATGTATATCTATGTATGTATGTTACAGATATGGTATTACCAAAATTAAGTTGTAAAAGAGCTCCATTTAATTGGCTTAACAAAAAGCTCTCACAAATCATTTCTAGATCTCAGATATCGAAACTAAACCAAATGTTTTTCAAGTTCATATGATCAAGAATAATTCTTGGTAAATAAAAATTTAAGATTGTTAGTTTCATTAGAACAAGCTTGTCTTTTGGGTTATCAGCATTAACTATAAAACTTTTATCCTACATGAGGTTACTAATCAAATAAGCTTATGAAATCTCTGTTACAAAATTTGTTAACCAAAAAAATAACTTAGGGTGGTGACTCACATTGTCAATGTCTAATGAAGCTTTTTGTAGGTTCTCTAAACATGATTGTTAAGAAAAAATGAATTAAATAGACATAAATGAGATTAGAGTTTTTAGGTGAAATTTTTAGCAATGTATCTAGATCATTTCCAAATAAGATTCATTTCCAAATAAGATAAAATACTGAAAAATTAATTGCTAAAGAATTCTAAGCTTACCTACTCTTGACCTCTTTTTTTTTATAAAGGAACTAAAGATATTTGAGTTTATTAGTAAACATGTCCTATGCCACCTTTTTAAAATATGGACTATGAGAAAATGAATGTTTCTAGAAATTATGAAATGTATTCATAAAAGTTGCCAATCTAAAGTTCACAATTCCTTACTTCTTAGTTTTCACTAGAAACTAAATTTTCTAAGGGTTAAAAATTCTTTTTTTTAAAGATTTTACTTTGGGGCACCTGGGTGGCTCAGTGGTTGAGCATCTGTCTTTGGCTCAGATCATGATCCCAGCGTTCTGGGATTGAGTTCTTCATTGGGCTCTGTGCAGGTAGCCTGCTTCTCCCTCTGCCAATCTCTCTGTATCTCTTATGAATAAATAAAATCTTTTAAAAATAAAATAAAGATTTTATTTTTAAGGATTCTCTATACCCAATGTGGAGTTTGAACTCACAACCCCAAGATCAAGAACCACATGCTCCACTGACTGAGCCAGCTAGGCACCCTCCAAGGGTTAAAAATTCTAATTAATATCTTTAATTAAAGCTACTAGAAATAATAAAAAATAACCTTTATACATATAGCAGGTAGGATATATGTTTTTGGTAAGAAAAATTGTGAGGAATGGACATGCATTTTTGTTGAGGGAAAAGAAAGTAATTTTGTTCTAAAGTAAAGCTGATTATTTCTGAGTAGGAAAGAAAACAAGGGACAAAGTAGAATAGGCATAGGAAGTTATAGAAAGTTTTTGAAAAATGGAATCTTGGGAATGAAATTTTATGTGTGATTAAGCTGGATGAAATGGAATGAAGTTGTTGTAAGGGTTTTAAAAATAAGCTTTTAATATCAATAGTGTGCTTATGTAAAACCACTACTTAATTTTCTTTCATCTGCTAAAAGGACAAAGTTGTTTGGACTATTGGTCTGCTCATGATAAGAGATTATGAAAGGTTTTCCTTTACCTTTTATATTAATCTGCCTAGAAAACAAGGATTCTGTATTTTGTCAAAATAATTTCCTGTGTTTATCAGATCTTTGATTACTAAAGTACACCTAGTCCTCTCAATATTAAAAAAGGCTAAGTTTTGCTTAGAATTATGTAATTTTCTATATTTGCCTGTGATGTCTTTGTCACTTTGGTTAAATAGATAACTAAGTATTGTTTTTAGAGTGACCTATGATACTATTTAACCAAGTGTTTTAAAAACTTTTTGATATTATTGACAGACTTCCCCAAAATCAAATTCTAGAATCTTTTTGACCCCAAACTGCCTTTGAGAATTATCAGAGGGCCCCTGGGATGTCTCAAAGGATTCATCTCTGTCCTTATAAAAAGAAAGATGTTGCAGTAGTTAGTCCTACTTGCTATATTAAATTACATAGGAAGCATCGTCAAATAAGTGGTGATAACCATTCCTAGATTATATAGTATGGGTGAATGTTATCAATAGTGTTTTAAAAATTGTATAAAATTCCTAAAATTCTGATATGTCTTGGTATATTGCTATTAGTCATAATTCTAGTTATTATTTTAAAATGTGTGTCACGGAAATAAGCAAATTTCCTTGTCAATTGTATTGTAGTGAACTCTCATCAGATCTTTAATCATGGCCATTTTAAGTCTTTCTCATTTATAGATAGTTATTGTTTAACTCAGATGCTTTTACAAAAGATTCCTGCAAATGTGTTTTGTTTTCAGAGACATTCATGGAAAAGAATCTGACAAGTAATTTAGAATACGGGTTTATGATAACTTTTAGATCATACCATTGAACTGAGTAAGAATGTATAAAACCTAAAGGAGAAACTGAGGCCTCCATAAAACTTCTACAAAAGATCAAGACCAACCAGGCTTAATTACATGGAACCAAGGAGGATAAATTTAATTTTTGTGACTTTTTGTTTTAAACATTGCTGAGCTTTTTGACTTTTTGCTTTCCAGATTTAAAGAAAACTTTTTCTCTTTTCTCTTAAGTGACCTATGACTTAGAACAAAGATAAAACATTTAGTTTTTTCCCTACCTGATCTCTCCAAAATTTGGAAACTCTCCATGAGTATTTTTATATTTTCATGACAATGTAGTTAGTTGCAAAAGTTTGATAAAAATCTCTTCTCCTTGTAACAGAACACAACTGGAAAAATTGGGTGTATTATAAAGACTTTGATTGGAATGTCATATTTGAGAGAGGTATTCATAGACTCCGATGTGCCAGACAGTTTTAAGGAACTAAAGTTGACTTTATGGAGCCAATAAAGCCCCTTAGAAATATTGGCCCAGTACCTTGCTTACAGGGTTCCCAGCAGCCTTACCAAGTGATTAAGGAAGGCCACTTTATGGCAGGCTCAGGAACCTCAGGATATTTTGGCGATCTCGAGGAGAGAGGAATTTACCCAATCCTAGAGACACTACAGGCAGTCTGATGGCAAGTCCTTGGCTTGGCTTCTTAGCCTTGAGAGACTGTTAAAAGTTTAATTTAAAATTCCTTTTGAAAAGTTCCAGCAAAGCAGGTTTAAAGAAACCTATATGGCCAATCACTGTTCTTGCTAAAATTTATTTTTTATTTTATTTATTTATTCCTGAGAGAGAGAGAGAGAGAGAGAGGCAGAGACACAGGCAGAAGGAGAAGCAAGCTCCATGCAGGGAGCCTGATGCAGGACTCGATCCTGGGACTCCAGGATCACGTCCTGGCTGAAGGCAGATGCCAAACTGCTGAGCCACCCAGGGATCCCCTCTTGCTAAAAAATTTTAAAACTGGCGGTTGTGCCTGGATGGGTCAGTCAGTTGAGCATCTCTTTGGCTCAGGTCATGGTCCCAGAGTCCTGGGATCAAACCCTGAGTTGGGCTCCCTGCTTCACAGGGAGCCTGCTTCTCCGTCTCTCTTTGCCTGCTATTCCCCGTGCTTGTGCTCTCTTTCTCCCCCCCCCCGTCTAATAGATAAATAAAATCTTAAAAAAAAAAAAAACTTGTAAAACTGGAGCCAAAACCAAAAGTTAGACGCTTAACTGACTTAGCTACCCAAACGTCTCATTAATTGCTATTCTTGCTATAATTATGTCAATAATCAAGCCAAGTTTATAAAACTAGACTTAAGTTACAAATAAATTAGTCTTACTATGGTTATCACTGATAAGAAATGTGGATGATTGTAGAGAGAAAAATTATATTTCAGTAGAAAGTATAATACGTACTTGTGGATATTAGATTGTGGTTCTGTTAATTGTCTTTGAGGTTTTGTTTTCTACCTGCAAGCTCGATCCTGAATTCTTTTAGTTTGCTCCAATATCTGGCTACAACTCTCCAAACTAACGTATCCAAATTTTCTCCCACCTTTCTGACTTGAAATCATTGAGAACTACAACTATACTTTTCCCAAAGCCATGCAAGCTAAAGTTAGACCACTTAATATAAACATCCGGAAATCACCATGACAGGTCACGTATAGACAATCTTCATGCTTGTTGCTGTGTGGGCCACTCAGATCACCAGAGACATTCAAACTACAAAATAGGAAAATCTGTCAGATTTCCTACTGCCTGGCCTCACTCCATATGAAAATACTTTGAGCTGGACATCTACAACTCTTCTCAACTGGCTGTCTTCCAAACTCAGAAACTGGAATTATAGTCTGGTCCAATCATTAAACATTGTTTTTGTTGCCATAGAAATGCCTCTCACTAAATACCTGATTGCTTGTGCAGTATACACCTAACTTTGGGAGCTCAACTGCATTATTGCCTCCTAAAATGAATCACAACTGTTCTCAGGACTAATAGACTAGCTCCATGAGATACAGAGCAATCTAATGCTTAGCTACTAAACCCAATTCTGCTCTCCACAGCCATTGGCTCAGCGTTTCATATGTGAAACTTTCAGAGAAATTTCAGAGGAGGGAACTGATGGGGTTCAGGCCAGTTTACCCCCAAATCCGCCACTTTGGCATGTGGATTATTTAGAGCTGAAGACAATAAAGGCCCCACAGACTCAAGAAGAGCTTCTTATCTCCCCCTTAGCTGCCTCAAAGAATGTAGATAGGGAGCCTGTACCAGAAAAAGAGCTATTACCAAAGATAGCAGAGTTTTGGGTTTGTGTTTTTTTTTTTTTTTTTTTTTTTTTTTTTTGCGTAAGAAAGACATTTTCTCTTCTTCTCTTCCTGTGAATTGTTTTTCTCCTCTTTGATATTCCAACCCCCTACCCTCATTTCCTTAGTTCAAGACTGCATATAAACCTAAATTGCATGACTGACTGGGTCTCATGTTTAGGGCCCCTGTATGTATATAAAATTAAATTAAATTTGTTATTCTCCTATTAATCTCTCTTTTTGTGGGGGGGTGTCTAGAAGAGTAGAAGGAAATTTGTTTTTCTTCCTCTACACAAGCCTGAGGAATCTTTCACTTTGCCCAATAAATCCCTAGTCTAGATGAATCCTTTTATTTGTCCCTAGTGCTCCATCCTCATGTCATTCTGCTGATATTTACAAGGTCAGCTGTCTGCCTAGATTATCACATTGTACCATCTATTTTGGTTAGTCCTCAATCACTTTGCAGTTTTTACCATCTATAAGCACTTGGTACGAAATATATAATATGGTTGGCTTTTATTTGCAACATAAGCCTTTCTATCTTTCAAACTAGATGTCACTCCTCAAAAGTACCCTCTGAGTCCTCTCAACATTATCTAGTTCTCACACATGCATTCATTTATTCATTCAATTAGCATTTACTAAGCATTCATTGTAAGCTAAGACATTAAGCTAAATGATTAATTTTCTCATTGAATACATATAACAACAATTGAAGCAGGTACTATCATTATCCCCCATTTTACACTTTTTAAAGTTTTTATTACTTTTTTTAGAGAGGGAGAGGGGAGGGGTAGAGGGAGAAGGAAGAGGGAGTTTTAAGCAGGTTTTAAGCAGGCTCCATGCCCAATCCAGAGCTTGATGCGGTGCTCGATCTCACAATCCTGAGATGATGACTTGGGCCAAAATAAAGAGTTGGTCACTAAACCAACTGAGCCACCCAGACACCCCTCATTTTCTGCTTTTAAAAGTGAGGCTGTGTAGGGGTACCTGGCTGACTCAGTCAGTAGAGTATGTGACTCTTGATGTTGGGGTTGTGAGCTCAAGCCCCATGTTGGGCATATACCTTACATTAAAAAAAAAAGTGATGTGCTTAATTTGGGGATGCCTGAGTCACTCAGTGGTTGGGCCTCTGCCTTTGGCTCGGGGCATGATCCCAGGATCCAGGATTAAGTGGCTCCTTGCATGGAGCCTGCTTCTCCCTCTGCCTGTGCCTCTGCCTCTCTCTGTGTGTATGTCTCTCATGAATAAATAAATAAGATATTTTTTTAAAAAGTGAGGCTATGTAATGGAGGAAAATCATCTCCCCTCTATCCTTCTAGGTTCTTGACTGAGACCCCCTTGTAATAAAAAGATTAACAGGAGAAATAAATAAGTAAATAAACAAGTTCAATAAATGTATACTTCCTGTATACATGGAAGATACCCAGGATAACTCAGCAACTCTCTGAAATGGCCCAAGCCACTGACCTTAAATACCATTTTTAGCTGAAGACAAAAGAAAAATGGTCAGGGGAGCCAGTCATGGGAAATAACCAGAAAAAGCCTGGTAAACAATGGTAAGATTGTTAGGCAGATTTAAGTTGGGGGCCTTCTCCATTGATAAGAGAGTCTACAGATTTAGATTCATCCTTCTCTTTCTGATTCCTTCTCTTTCTGATACAAAGAGGGGGAGGCACACTTACGAATGAGTATTTCCCTTATGAATTTAAATGTTCTGTACAAAAAAGGTAACTTACTACTTGTTTTCAGAGCTTTTCCGAGGTCTGCTACTTCTTAAAAAATAACCAACTCAAAATAATTGCCTGGGAGCAATAATGCCCTGTTCCCTTCAGGGTCCTTCTAGCCAGGTGAAGAATCAAATTGGCATGAGACAGACTAATAGTAGAAAATGAAATTTAATTTCATATGTACGGAGAATCCACACAGACTTGGAAATTCCAAGGATAGTCAGGCAAGATGAGGCGTATGTCATCCTGAACTAAGGAGAAATTGATAGGGGTCTGGGACTTCAAAGGGAAGGATTGCAATTCACAGGAAGACTATAAAAAGGAAATACCAGTACACAAATATTTGCTGCATCATTCAGGAACAATGGGACATAGAAGATTTTGATCAAGCAAGATTTGCTAGGTGTCTCCCTGTTTGCTCTACCTACTTCATATCATAATGTAGTTGTCCATGGTGATAGCTCTTTTCCTGGAGCAGGTCCTCTAAATCCTTTTAGGCAGTGTGGGGAAGGTAAAAAGGTTTTCTTTGGGGGCTAGCAGCACAGGAGGTAAAAGAATTCATCCAAGGCAGAACAAAAGGAATAAAGGTTTATTGAATACACCATAAGAGAGCAGTGGGCAAAGGGGCAAAGGAGAGACTGTCTGCCATGAGGACGTGGTGAGGGGCTACATTTATAGGGCAGAGCAAGGGAGGATGGGGACGGATGGCATTTTCCTTTATGGTTTTTTGTTTTTTGTAATTTTAGGAACTGTGCCTGGTTATATGTCCTCAGTTAGGGGCTACGGCTGTTTCAAGGTGGGTTGCTTAAGGAGCTTGTTTGCATTCTCTCAGTGGTTGCTATGGGCCCTTGTGCCTTGTGGAAGTTTCCATTGCTCAAGCCTGTTGCCTAAAAGTGCCCTCTCCGTTCTCCATTTGAATCAGCTGGGTTTTGATTGCTTTTAACTCAATCTTTATGATAAAGTGGCATATTGGGTGAGGAGCTGCCCTTGGCCCCTGCATAATATGTCAAAGAGGCACATTTTGGGGTGACAAATTCTACTCCCCTTTAACCCTCTTCATCCAGCACAGTTCTGTTAGATTTTGGAAAAGCAAAACAAATAGAGTTTTAACATTCAGTAACTTTAAGTAACATTTTTGTCATTTAACACATCATTTTATGAGTTGTCCATTACATGTTACATACATTTTTCTCTTTCCATAGAAATTAATAACCACGTTGTAACTATTTTTTGAGGTATATACAAATTAATAGTATAAAGTTTTAAGTGTGAGATCAATGTTTCAGTTAGGACATTGGATGTTACATTTTTGAAGGAGATGATCTATGCACTATAAAAATCCAAAGGCGGGATCCCTGGGTGGCGCAGCGGTTTGGCGCCTGCCTTTGGCCCAGGGTGCAATCCTGGAGACCCGGGATCGAATCCCACGTCGGGCTCCCAGTGCATGGAGCCTGCTTCTCCCTCTGCCTGTGTCTCTGCTTCTCTCTCTCTCTCTCTGTGTGACTATCATAAATAAATAAAAATTAAAAAAAAAATCCAAAGGCTCTGGATGGGCAGATATGTTTCCATTTCTTCTGTTACTGCCTTATCTTTCATTTCCTAGCCAAAGGGAAAGAGAATTGAAAAAGGAGAAATGACCAACAAGTATAACTATATATCCCTTGTAATTTATTTTCATGGCTGATGTTGGAGAAAAAGTTAGATGAAAATTAAGAATCTTCATTCTTTAAAAAATACTAATAAAGCCGTACTCCAATGTCATAAGGTAAAAAAAGAAAAATTTAATATCAACTTGTTTTCTGCATGTATTTGTGAGTAAAGATGAAATATTGCTTGGAGAGTTGAAATTCTCAACATTGCAGTATTCATAGATCTGATCATTAATTTCTGAAGCAGAGCATGCATACTTTGTGATACATTTTGCCTAAAGAAGTTTCCCCCAAACCCCATAGAGAAAACCCAAAATATAGCCAGATTCATCAAAAAGGACTACTGTTTTCCATTCAGACCTTTCCATGTTTTATTTCTGTGATTCCTGAAGCAGTCTCTCAAATTCCAAAGCAGGATTAATGAATTATTTGAACAAATTAATATTATAGTAACAACTTCACTTGTGTTTCACCAGTGGATGACTTCATTTCAGTTATTCAAGATGCCCAGTACCATTCTGAGGGTAAGAGAAATACATAAAGCATATACTATATACCAGGCATTGTGGATTAAAAGATATGACAGGCAGCCTTTGCTGTTCTGGAGCTCACAGCTTCACGAGGATGACAGACATGAATAGTCAATGACACAAGTGCAAGGAGCATTGTGAAAGGCAGGCATAGGGGGCTGGGCAAGTGCAGAGAAGGAGCTAGCATGGTCTTACACAGGGATAGGATGGTAAGAAAAGGCTCCCTGGAGCCAGAGACTTGAAAGATGTGTTATTTCTCCTTGTGAAAAACAAGGAAGTGGATGGTCTACCCCAGGCATTGGAACAGCATGAGCAAAGGTGAGAGGTAAGAGAGAAGAGGGCTTCTGTGGGAAAATGCAGGTATGACTGGAAACTTAATGTAAGGGCCATTGTACAGGCAAAGACTTACATGTACCTGATGGTGAAGGGAAGGGTTTGATGCACTAAGAAACTGGGGCTTCATCTTGAGGTCAGTGGGGGGTTGTTAGAGTGTTTAGAGCAGAGGAATTAAGTGGTCAGGTTCGTTTAGCAAGTATAAAGCTGTTCCACAGCTCTTGTTGCAAGAAACGGCACAAAATTTAGTTTCAACTAAAATCAAATTAAGTTTGGCTTTGAGGGACACCTGGGTGGCTCAGTGGTTTAACAGCTGCCTTTGGCTCAGGGAGTGATCCCGGAGTCCCAGGATCGAGTCCCACATTGGGCTCCCTGCATGGGGCCTGCTTCTCCCTCTGCCTGCGTCTCTGCCTCTTTCTCTCTGTGTCTCTCATGAATAAATAAATAAAATCTTCAAAAAAAAAGTCTTTGAGCATCCCCTCTCCCTTGCCAGGATGGCAAGAATTTAATATTGCTCATGTTTTAGAAATTCATACTTTTTCCTTATTTTATATATATAGATTCTCGGTTCTTTATTTCAGTTATTGTTTCAGGATGAATTCAGGGCGATTTTTTACCCTTGGTTTTTATTATGCTTACAATATTTAATTGTATTTCACTAATTAATACTGAAGTAAGTTTTGTAGGAAACCATAGATGAGCATAGTTCAAAAGCTACTTGAGGGGATCCCTGGGTGGCGCAGTGGTTTGGCGCCTGCCTTTGGTCCAGGGCGCTATCCTGGAGACCCGGGATCGAATCCCACGTCGGGCTCCCGGTGCATGGAGCCTGCTTCTCCCTCTGCCTCTCTCTCTCTCTCTCTCTCTGTGACAATCATAAATAAATAAATAAAAATTTAAAAAAGCTACTTGAAAAACAACTCTAAAGTCTCTGAAAAAATAATTGCACCAGGGGCGCCTGGGTGGCTCAGTTGGTTAAGCAGCTTGATTCTTGATTTTGGCTCAGGGTTGTGAGATGGAGCCCCTTAGGGATTCTCTCTTTCTATCTATCCCTGCCACTCCTGCCCCCCTTTAAAAATAAATAAAGAAGGAAAGAATTTCACCTTTAGTTGATTTTTAGCTCTCCATGTGTATGGACTGTGCCTTATTTAATATCCCCTCTAATATACGTGGAGTATGCTATACAAGAGGGAGTGGAAAAGCTAATGTGATTTATCTCCTTCTTTCTGAAAAGCCCAACCTTTCTCTTCCAGGTCAGAGGGCTTTGGTCTTAACCCTAGTCTCTCACAGTAGACACAAACTCCAAAAGGAAAGCTTGTGGTATGTATCTTCCAGATTTTCTAAAAGTTTGGATTTTGAATCTGCTGGAAATAGGTAAGAACAAGGTTGTCACCACCTTAGACAAAGAAGCTGTAGGTGAGGGAAACTAATTTTCTTTTTACCTTTCGTTCTTGGCTATAATAAAAAGGCAGATTAACAGGAGAAAAACAAACAGAAGTTTAATAACAGAGATCCCTCCTGTATCCATGGGAGAGACCCAGGAAAACTGAGCAACTCCCCCCAAACGGTCCAATCCACCACTTTAAATACCATCTCCAGCTAAAGACAAAGGACATATGTTTGGGGTTGGGGAGTCCGTCTACGGGAGGTGGCCAGGCAAAACACAGGAAAGAAGGATATGGTTGCTATGCAGTTTTAGGTTATTGCCTTCCCCATTGATATGTTTCTAGAGATTTAGAATCATCTTCCTCTTCCTATTACACACAGGAAGACAGCCTTACAAAGGAGCATATTTTAGGGTGCCAAATTCTGCTTCCCTTCAAAAAGAACACCCCAAACAGAGATTGTGACTGTTTTCTTGAGTTGAGAGAGCAAAGTATGTATTTGCCTCTGAGGAGGAGCAAAATACGTCATCCCAAAATGTGCCACTTTGGCATGTAGATTGCTTTGAGCTGAAAACAGTTAAGATGCAGCAGACTCAGGAAAAGCTTTTTTTTTTTTTCTTTTTTAATGATTTTTTTTGAAAGAGAGAGCGAGCGTGCACATGACCTAGAGGTGCAGAGGGAGAAGGAAAGGGAATCTCAAGCAGTCTCAACACTGAGCACTGAGCCCAACACCGGGCTCGATATCATGATCTTGAGATCATGACCTGAGCCAACGCCAAGAGTCGGATGCTTAATCAGTAGAGCCACCTGGGTGCCCCTGCATGATCTCACTGATACGTGGAATCTCAAATAGTCAAACTCACAGAAGCTTTTCTTTGGGGGCTGGAAGCATAGGCAGTAAAAGAGTTCACCCAAGGTAGAACAAAAGAGAAGTTACTTGAACCCACCTAAAGGAGCAGTGTGAGAGACTGTCAGCCATGAGGACGTGGTGAGGGGCCACCAGGTGACTCAGGAAAAGCTTTTTACCTCCCCTTTAACTGCCTAAAAGAATTGAGTTAGATAGGGGGCCTGCACCAGGAAGAGAGCTGTTATCAGAGCTAACTTTTTGTATCAGAAAGACTTGTGTGCATAGTATGGCAAGCATTTGTTCAGCATTTTCTCTTCCCATCTTCCTGTGAATTGTCCTCTTCCCTTTGAAGCCCAGACCCCTACCCCCTTCTCCTTGGTTCAGGATAGCATATAAGCCTCGGTTGCCTGACTGCCTTTGAGCTTTCACATCTTTATGGAGCTCCCCTATGTGCATAATAAAATTTGTTTTTATCCTGTTAATCTGTCTTATGTCAATTTGATTATTAGACCAGCCAAAGATCCCAGAAGGGAACAGGGGAAAGCTTTTTGTCCCTACAACCCACTCTTCCAAAAGTACTGCAGCAATAATCACAAAACACTAAAGCAATATCCTAATAAGTCATCTAGGCACAGTTGCTTTCAAGAAAGTTCAGTATGGTACTCAAGAGCAGGTTGGGTGGTAGGGGGAGTGTGGTTTGAGACAGACAGGACGCTTTATAAATTAGTCATTAAATTCACCCTATCATTCATCCATTACCTCAATAAATATTTGCTACAGTGTACCAAGTACTATTCTAGGCACTGAAAACACAGCAGGGAATAAGAGAGATACAGGTCCTTGCTTTCATGGAGTTCACATCAGTTTTGAAGATGAAAGCAAATAAACAAAACAAATTAGTAAAACACAGAGTATAGCAGACTGTGATAAATGATGTGGACAAAATGAAGCAGAGAAGGAAAAAGACACATAATGGAGAAAGGTGAGTTTTATATAGTGATATGTGAGTAAAGACCCGATGATGATGAGATAATAAGAAATCAAAGTGAAGAGAGAGTCTCCCAGACAGAGAGAAAGCACAAAAGTCATGAGATAAGGTGGGAGCTGGGTCTCCTGGGCCTTCACTTTGTGTTCCATGAGTCAGTCTTTCTCTTTTCATCTCTTTCTCCTGACAACATGCTGCTTTAATAGCTATAGCTTAATAGTAAAGTGTGTATGCCTACCTTATTTCGCTTCTTCACTAGGGTCTTGAATCTTCTTTGTCCTTTGTTCTTTTTTTTTTTAAATTTTTATTTATTTATGATAGTCACAGAGAGAGAGAGAGGCAGAGACATAGGCAGAGGGAGAAGCAGGCTCCATGCACCGGGAGCCCGATGTGGGATTCGATCCTGGGTCTCCAGGATCGCGCCCTGGGCCAAAGGCAGGCGCCAAACCACTGCGCCACCCAGGGATCCCTGTCCTTTGTTCTTTCATACAAATGTTGGAACCAGATTGCCAATTTTCCTGAAAAGTCTTGTTGGAATTGTAATTGGTATTTAATAGACTCTATAGATCAATTGGCACAGAATATCTTAATGATATTGAATCATTTTGTCCATGAACATGGTACATGTCTCTAATTATTTAGCTCTTCTTATTAATGTATCTCAATGCCATATTACAGTTTTCTCAATAAAAATCTTGGCCATATTTTTAAAAAGTTTTTTTTAAAGATTTTATTTATTTATTCATGGGAGACACACAGAGAGAGAGGGAGAGAGAGGCAGAGACACAGGTAGAGGGAGAAGCAAGCTCCATGCAGGGAGCCCAATGTGGGACTCGATCCAGGTCTCCAGGATCACACCCTGGGCTGAAGGCGGCACTAAACTGCTGAGCCACCCGGGTTGCCCCATGAGCACTTTAATTATCTTAACTAACTTCAATAATCACAACAACCAAACAATATATTATTCCTATTTTACACTTTAAGAAACTTAGGCACAGAAAATTTTAGTAATTTAAAGAAATTTACACAATAATAGTTACAGAACCAGGATTCAAACCCAGGTAGGCTATATCCAATGACCAAGCTCATAGCCACAGTGGTATATTCAGTTAACTCTGCTATATCCTTGAAGCAGAATTTAAAAATATATTTTTAGAAGATGTGTTCTATAATATCAACAAAATAGAAACTTCCTCATAGTAAATCTAATAGCATATGATTTCACTCATATGTGGAATTTAAGAAACCAAACCAACGAGCAAAGGAAAAAAAAGAGAGAAGGAGGTAAACCAAGAAACAGGCACTTAGCTATAGAAAACAAATTGATGGGTCCCAGAGGATAGGTGGGTGAAGGGATGGGTGAAATAGGTGATGAGAATTAAAGAGTACACTTATCATGATGAGCACTGAGTGATTTATGGAAGTGTTGAATCACTATATTGTACATCCAAAACTCATATAACACTGTATGTTAAGCTATACTAAGGAATTTAAATAAAAAATTTTTAGGGCAGCCCGGGTGGCTCAGCGGTTTAGCGCTGCCTTCAGCCCAGGGCGTGATCCTGGAGTCCCCGGGATGGAGTCCCTCATTGGGCTCCCCGCAGGGAGTCTGCTTCTCCCTCTGCCTGTGTCTCTGCCTCTCTCTGTATACTCATAAATAAATAAATAAAATCTTTAAAGAAAAAAAAAAAGAATCCCCATACTAAATTTTCATTATTTCTCATAATTTGAGGTAAATTTGGCTTTTCTTTGTAGACTGTAGATCAAAGCATCTGTAAATAATGACAGGTTTGTTTCTTTCTTTCCAATTCTTGCACCTTTGATTATTTTTTCTATTGTCTAACTGTACTTGCTAGAACCTACAGTATAGATTAAAGTGGTGATGGCAAATCTCTTGGTCTCCTTCCAGATTTTAAGGAGAATATTTCACATGTTAGATCATTAATAATGTTGTTTAGTATGGATTTTTAATAGCCTTTTTTTCAGATTAGGTCAGTTCTTTTCTATCTGAATGGATACTATAGAATACCTCCCTTCTCTTGGTGGAAAATTGGAATAGTCCAACTTTAAGAGTTTGCTATTCAGAGTTTTTTATGCACTGTGGTGAACTGCTTAGATAATTTCTGAATTACTAATCTAGCTACTGTAATAGCTACTTAAACCCCAGAGCTCCAAAATAACAAAATCAGGGTAAGAAAATTCTTAGACCTGCAGAAGGAGGTTCAGTTACTGGAGGCAGCAGAAGATTTTCATTATATCCCATGTTTTAGCAAGGCTCCTGTGTGGTGTTTAAATGTGAGAATCCACTTGGAGCTGCTCAGTGAGGCTGCATTATGAATTAATAATGTTCTCTGGTGACCAGGCTTTTCACTACATTTCTGTGTAAACTAACAACTCATAATAGTGTCTCTGCCTAGAACTAAATGCCATGAACAGTAAAAATGAGATTGGGGAGCATCATTTTAAAGACAGTTTATACAAAAAGGAAATTGTTGTCATGCTTTCTTCAAATTTTAATTATCCAATTAGGTTCTGAATTTTAACAACTGTTTACCTTTAAGAAAATCATGCAATTATGTTCAGAGCAGTTATTTTACCAGACGATAAAACTATAGGAGACTAGAAAATTCTCTCTTGTGGCTCACAGAAAATAAGGCTAAGAACATATACTAAAGGGGAAATGAAAGAAGATAGAAGTTAATGTGTTATAGACTGCCAAGGGAGTCAAAACACCATTAAATATCAGTGGGGAATGGACTTGACTTGTTTTCTTTCTAAATTACTTTTCAATTCCCATCCCAAATGTTGCATGTCAATATTTTAGCTGCTGCCATTTTAAAATTCATCAAAGTACATACATATGGCACAGACCCAGTTCATCTGGAATTCACAAAGTTCAAAGGCTTGGTACTATTATCTTCAAAACGCTGGAGTGAAGAGAGCAAAAATATTTGTCTTTTGAAACTGTAGTCTTTTATATCAAGCACCCTGGGCTCACTCAACAATATTAGGGGAGTTGTTTCGACTTGTTTGCATATAAATCTGCAAAACTTCTTTTCATATGGATTGCAATGGAGGACTAGGTTTTTCCATAGACCCTCCTTTGATGAACAAGTGTTTACTGAGTAGCCATGTGTCAGGCTCTGTGGTGAATCGGTCAAAGTTGCTCTTCAGTAGAACTCACAGTAGGCTAGGAATGACAAACAGAAGACTACAATGTTGTATAATAAGTACTCATAAAAGTAGGCATTGAGGGTTGCAAAAATATTGAGGAAGTCTTGACAACTTCAGCCTGCAGCGTTCGAGATGGGGGCAAAAAAGGCTTCAGAGAAGCACTGGCTCGTGAATAGGAAATTGAAGGTGAGAGCTCATTTGCTTACCAGAGTAGCAGGGCGGGCTTTCTGGACATGTGACCTGTAAAGGCACCTGTGGCCTGTATACTGAAGGAATCCATGCTTGATTTAAGTTCTACTGTTTCCATCTTGAATTTCTTGAGGTGAAACAGAAATATTTACATTTTCATTTTACATGGAGGCTTGCAAATTGTGTAGCCAGTCCTACTGAGGAAATGGGAGAGTATAAAAAAATCTACATTTTCTCTGTCCCCTCGAGGCACTACCAGACTGGGATGGTAGTAAGTAGCTTAGATTGAGAGAGAGAAAAAAAATAGTACAATGCAATGGCTTGAGTGTGGTAAAGACATGGATGAAATAGCAAGGGAAGTCAAAGAAAAGAACAATTAATTTTTTCTGAGATGGATTGGGATAGAGAAGGTGTTACTAATGTACCTTATATAGAAGAAGAAACAATTGAGTTAGATTTTGGGAAATGCTTTGCTGATTCCACAAAAGGTAAACAAAGGCATTTTAGCCTGAGAAAACAATATATGCAAAGAGAGGAAAGCATTCATTCACTGGAAAAAAAATATTGATTGCCTGCTTTGTTCTGGACACTATTTCAGGTGCTTGGGGATAGAGCAGTGAGCAGAGCAAAGTCCCTTCCCTGGTAGAGTTTGCATTTTAGTGCGAGATCTGGACAATGAATAAACAAGTGAGTAAACTTGCAATGTCAGATGATAGTAAGTACTATGAAGAAAAATAGAGCAATATAAGAGGTTAGAGAATGGAGAGAAGGCTTTTAAAACGCAGTTTCTGTGGTAATGACATTTGAGTAGAGATTTGAATGAATAGAGCATGCAATGTAGAAGGAACGGCCAGCAAATAAAACTGTAGATGCCAGGGTGAATGGAGTTCAGTTCGGAAGGGAAAGAGTGGCAGGCAGTGATGGTGGAGACCTAGATAGGAATCAGGCCATGGAGAGCCTTGTAGACCATGGTAAAGACTTGGATTTTATTCAAAGTGAGATGGTTGCTGTGGACAGTTAAGAGCAAGAGAAGAGCTTATCCCACTTGTGTTCAGAAAGGTTACGTCGGCTGCTGTGTGGATAACACTGTAGAAGGGCAAGAGGAGTGGAAGCAGATAAGAGGTGATGGCAGGGGCAGCATCTAGAATGGCCGTGGTGGAGGCATTGAGATGTACTTATATTTGGGTCTGTATTGAAGGCAGAAGCAACATGATTTGCTGGTGGATTGGGTGTGGGGTGTGCAAAAGGATGCTGCCAAGGCTTATGGAGAGCCTAAGAAAATGGAAGAATGGAATTGCCTTTAGTTTGGGAAAGTCCTGTACACAATAGCTTAAGGAGGCTAGCTTAGGCCATGAGAAACGGAGTTTAAAATTTGTGTAAGGGAGGGAAGGAAAATGTAGCTGATGAGAGAGGTAGAAAGTATCTCAAGTTGGATCTTAAAGATTAGGAGAAGTTTGGACATTACCCCAAAAAATCGTAAGTCCTGAAATATCATAATAAATCCTTCATTTCAGAAGGATTGTTTTGAATGTCATGTAGGAGCTCCTGTGGAGAGATGGGAGAAGGATCAATGGGGAATCCATCATAATAGTCCGTATGAAAGTTGGAGAAAGTTCTGGTAGCTGTCTCAGAGAAGAGGGGATGAATCTGAGAGAAAGCCCTGGATTGTTTTGTGCACCGAGTATTTTTTTTTTTTAGCACCTATTTTCTAGGCATTGTTTTGGGGGCTTGATGATATGCCAGTGAATAAAATCAATAACAACTTAGGTCATCATGAGACTTACATTTTAATGAGAGGAGAAAGAGAAAAAAAAAAGAGGAGAAAGAGAATAAAATAAATAAGTAATGTATGCATGAGTTAAGGTAGTGATCAATTCTATGAAGAAAAATATAACTGGGAAGGAGGACAGTATAGGAGAGGGATTGCAATTCTAGGCATGGAAATCACACCAGGCATCACTGAGAAAGTGGCATTTGAATAAAGAGAGCAAAGATTTTGATTTTGAATTTCTATAAATCCATTTGTTCATTCCACAAGTATTTATTGAATGTATACTGTGTCCCTGGACACGTTTTTAGGTACTGTCATTCAGTAGAGCTTAATTTTATTTTTTTCCCTAACATCTGGAAGCATAAACAATGCAAATTATGTTCTTAAAAGGCCTTGGTAATGTTTGCACTACAACTGCCACGGCCCTTTGGGATCCCAGATATCCTTTATTGAGTGCCCCAACAGACCAAATGCCACTACTGAAATAGCAATTATAGGGACTCAAGGGAAGAATTAAAATATTTGGCTGCTGCAGTGGAGGACTCTAGTGAACTAAATGGGGATATAAACTGAGACTTAATCTGATAATAGTGCTCTTTGAAAATCCCTGTATAGTTGAAATAATATGGGAAACTATTTTGTAAATTATAAAGCCACATCTCATCAGAGAGACCTTCCCTGACGACTCCATCTAAAATAGCAGTGTTGGCTCAAACACCACTCTCTCCTCTACGGTCCCTCTCATTCCCTCCTCATTTTTCTCCATATCACTTACCACCAGCTGATGTATTCTCTAGTTCATGAAGTTATGTGGGTTTTTTTGCCTGTCTCTTTGAACAAAATGTAAGCCCCATGAGGTCAGGGATTTTCTGTTTTGTTCACTGCTGAATTCTCTGCATTTAATATAATACCTGACGCATACTATGAATGCTTACCCCTTTAAAAAATTAAAATTGTTACATATATAGATTTGAGGCAGGAGGAAGAAGAGGCAGAAGGGGAGGAAGACTAGGAGGAGGATGTTTTGAGCTCCTGACCCAGTAGAAGTTGGCACCAATAATAAATGTTGTCAGGTATATCTGTAGAGTCTGAGCCAAACCTCTCTGGTCTTCTGGCATGTAAATTTGGTAGAGCTGGTCAGGTTGGGTGGCCAACCATTGTGGTTGGCATGGGACCGAGGCTTTTTCTCAAGACTGGGTATTTTCGATGGTAAGATTGAGACAGTGTCAGGCAGATCAGGATGGTTGGTCACCCTCTGTTGAGGGTCATGGGTGGCATTTGGGAATGCAAAATGCAACCAAGTTAGCACAGTGTGGTGTTCCTTTCTACCTCTTCTACTCACTCATCCTGTGAATTTGGCAATCCCCTTCCCACCATGAGGTCTCTATTATCAATGTCTAGAGAATTAGAGCTAGCTGTGGTTTCCAGTGATCCTTCTAGCTCTAACAGTCTGCAGTTCTCACCGTCATACATAGGAATGGAACCCATTATACTGATCTACCACAATGACCTTCTCAGCAACAACTGAGCTAGCTAGCCAACTGAATCCAAACACTTAAATTAATAATTGAAGTCACATCACTTGTCATTGGGAACTGACACTTCGATCTGTTTTAAAATTTTATTCCACATGACCTTGCACTCAATATTATTATTGGGTGTTATTTTCCAAATTCAAGTGATTTAGTTTGGAGCTGGCTCCAATAAGATTTCCCCAGTGCTTTTGATGTGGTCCTTTTTACCCTTAGGCTGATTAGGGAAGTGGAGAGAAGGCTGTTTTTTAGGGACCTTGAGGAAAGACTTCTGTCCACCCCAAATTTCTCACACATTCACTCCTAAGACCTTAAAACCTATTCATAATGGTATAAAATGTATGAGGGAAACACGTGTATTTATCACGTATGTCATAACACAGTCATATTCCCTCATTCAAAATGGAGTATAAGGGCTTGATATTCCAATTTTTCTCTTGACATAGATCATCAAGGAAGAACAGGGAAACCCAGGGGACTAAACTGCCAAGATTGGGAAGAGGGCAAAGAGCTTCCAATTCAAATTGGAAAAGGCTGTGGGATCGGACATCATCACCCTTTTGCCCAAGGCATCACTATGGATCATGTGTCCCTAAATCCTTGTAATTCCCTGAGGGCTGGGTCCCTGGATTAGTCAAGTAGTATTTTTTTTTTCTAGTCAAGTAGTATTTTTATAGTGACAACCTTCTATCTCATGCTCCTTATTATTTTCTTTTCTTTTTCCCCCCTCAGACTGATTTACTACTTCAGCACTTATGACACAGACATTTATCTGACCTACAATCCTCATGAGTTCTCCTGACTCTAATCAATTCCCAGATCGTTGACATCAAATTTGGGCTCATACATAACTGCAGTTCATATTATGTGTCAGAACAGAGATAAAATATTTGCTGTGGATGGTAAATTTCCATGGAATGAGTAAATTTTTACCTGTCTTGCTTTCTTGCCTGCATTTAGTCCAACTTCTAGATGGACTGTGTCCTATTCATTTGTACCTTTCCCTTTCCCTTCTTGTCTTGTAGTCTGTCTGGGTTTTGCCTCAGTACTTCTTATAGAATCCATTTCCTCCCTTTAGTTTCAAATTGCATTGAGTATAGACTTTAAAAAAAATAGGGCAGCCCCTGTGGCCCAACAGGGCTTTAGCCCAGGGTGTGATCCTGGAGACCTGGGATCGAGTCCCATGTCAGGCTCCCTGCATGGAGCCTGCTTCTCCCTCTGCCTGTGTCTCTGCCTCTCCCTCTCTCTCTCTCTGTGTCTGTCATGAATAAATAAATAAAATCTTTATAAAAAATAACTCCAGTCTCATATTTTCAATCATGATTTTGAGATAGCATGTTTTGGATACCATCTTTTAGTTTTGTCCTTATTTTTCTAAACGCAGTCCTTTCATATTGGCCGGACTATATAACTAAAGGCAACTATATTTACATACTCATAGAATTTCTCAGTCTTGAAGATGCCTCGGAGGCCATTTATTTCCAATTCCGTATATGGTACTCGAATACCTTTTGGTCTGTGTTGAAGTATCTCAACTGATAGGAGCTCAGCATTTTGGAAAGCAGCTTGGTGTGACACAAGGCAGCCCCACCTGCTAGAAAGGTCTGTCT
The DNA here is from genome assembly GCF_048164855.1 of Canis lupus baileyi. Taxonomy (NCBI): domain Eukaryota; kingdom Metazoa; phylum Chordata; class Mammalia; order Carnivora; family Canidae; genus Canis; species Canis lupus. The sequence continues at coordinate 10,010,851 of NC_132876.1, forward strand.
TACTTCAGATTGAAGTCTGTCTGTCTCCTTAGATGTCTGGCTGTGGATTCTAGCTCCACTCCTTGACACTACCTAGAATAAATACCCTTTGTCCAAGTAATAGCCCTTTAGGGATTTGCAGAGAACAATGTGCTTGTGTCCTACCTAAGTCTTACCCTCTCCAAATCACATGGTCCTGTTCCTTCACAAGTTCCTTGTATGACATGGTCACAAGTCCCTTCATTCTCGTCTCTGGTCATATTCCTGAGTATGGCACTCATTCCATTGAAGCCCATTAGAACTAATGGAGAATACATATATTATTACCTATTTCATTGCACAGATTTTACTTCTGCTGCCTAAATTGTATCAGCAACTTTTTTTTTAACACTCACACTACACTGGTGGTTCTCAAACAGTTGACCCTGGACCAGCAGCATCAGGATCAGCTTCACTTGGAAATCTGTTAGAAATGCAAATTCTCAGATTGGACCCCAGACCTGTTGAATTAGAAACTCTTGTGGGTGGAGTCCAGCAAACTGTTTTCACAAGCCCTCCTGGTGACTGTAATGCCTGCTGGAGTTTGAAAACTGTTGTACTCTTGATGGATATCCAACCCCCTAAATATCTCTTCTACATGCTGCTTCTATGCCGAACCTCCTGTCCCAAAGTAATGAAATATTTGGGTTATGTTTAGTGAATTCAATACTGCATTTCATCAGATTCATTCCATTGCCTCATTTTGTCAAATGCTTCTTGGATTTTATTTCTCAGAGTTAGGTCACCAACATGGTGACATGGGTAGTTTCTGACTTCACTCCCCCTCACAAGAACAACTAACAATTCTTCATGGACAAGACACCACTGAGAGAATCCTAGAACGTGGGAGTGAGGCTGATGTACCCTCTGCACCATAGAGGTCAAGACAGACTGGATTAGAAAAAGGTAAGAGGGGCGGCTATATGCTGACCTGATGGCATTTCCCCTCCGCACGGGTCAGCACAGCACCTTGCAGAGGGTTCTGATTCTGTTCACAATGCACTTGCTAACTCTCACAAATTTGGCTTTGTGTCAACTGCAGTTTTGATAAACTTGAATCAAATATTTGCTTTAAAAATATTTCGCTTTTAGGGGTGCCTGGGTGGCTCAGTGGGTTAAGTGGCTGCCCTCAGCTCAGGTCATGATCCTGAGGTCCTGGGATGGAGCCCCATGTTGGGCTCCCTGTTCAGTGGGAAGTCTGCTTGTCCCTCGGCTTCTCCCCGCTCCCACCCCCCACCCCCGACTCGTGCTGTCTCTGTCAAATAAATAAAATCTTATTTAAAGAACGATTTTATTTTTCTACAGATAAAGCTATGTTGATAATTTTGCTCAGAGGAAAACTTATGTTTCTAAACCACTGAAACTGACAGCTTCTGAGGGGGCCTGTGTTCAAAGTAAGCTCTTGTGTATTGATTTATTTGTCAGAAGAAGCTAGAGCTTGAGGCAAGTACTGGAGAAAGATGTTAATGGTTGAGAAAGAGGCAACCCTTAGTCCAGAATGGACCTCTAGTCCACAAATCGAAGAGGAGGCATTTAATCAACTCTTCTTACCTCTTTAGCTCAGATTAGCTCTTATGGTTCTCAATCAACCCTGACATCGCTTTGGAATATCCTGGGGAAGTTTAAAAACTGGCACCCCTGAGGACTTAATTCACTAGGTCTGGAGTGAGGGCTTAGGCATGGATTTTTAAAAAGTAGTTTCTGACAGGAATCTAACGTGTAGCTGGGGTTCATTGAGAAACACTGAAATAGGGATTATTAGGGACGTTGGCATTTACCTGAGCGAGATTGCAGTCACCACAGAGTTTTGAGCAACGGAGTGGCATGATCCGACTTATGGGTTAATAGGATAACTGGTTTCCCTGGTGAGAAGAGGCTAAGGTATGTGACACAAAAGAGATACAGACAAAGTGCTATGGGCATTCAAAGAAACGAGAGCTCACTGCTCAGCAATGATTAGGGAGTCTTCACAGAGGTGTAGGCTGCACGGGAAGCAGGTTTTGAAGCTGGGCAAAGTAGGCACATGAGAGGAATTCCAAGTGTGTGAAATGACATGAACAGTGGCAGGGAATATTTGTGGAATGGCAAGGACTCGTGGCTAGTAACACTGTTAAGTCAGAGACAAGAGAAGACAAGCAGGTTGAGGCTCTAACCTTGCAGGTCTCGTGCACCCCAATCGGCATTTCGAAACTTGTCACTGCAAACTGGGAAGAGCAGCTTCTTCTCCACCATCTCCCCCACATTCAGTTGCTCATTAAAAATCACCCTTCTGTCTCTGGTGTTTCTCCCAAATTTATCCTCTCTCCTTCGTGACTTCTACCATTTACTCTTAGTTGAAGTCCCCATTAGAGAATGGGGGTGCACGGTGCCAACAGTCTTCTCACCGGCATCCCCACACATGTGCTATTCTGGAAGGTGTAGCAGACTTGTGCTTCAGCTTCAAACGTACCACTATACTGTTTTCCTTTTGCATCCTACTGCATTCAAGACCCTTTCTAATTGTTCCTACGATACCTCACCAGCTTTTCTCCTGCTCCCAACACACACACACACACACACACACACACACACACTCTTTTTTTAAAATTTTTTATTGGAGTTCAATTTGCCAACATACAGCATAACACCCATTGCTCATCCCACCAAGTGCCCCCCTCAGTGCCTGTCACCCAGTCACACCAACCCCCTGCCCACCTTCCCTCCACTACCCCTTGTTCATTTCCCAGAGTTAGGTGTCTCTCATGTTTTATCTCCCTCACTGATACTTTCATTCATTTTCTCTCCTTTCCCTTTATTCCCTTTCACTAATTTTTTTTTATTTTATAAACTTATTTTTTATTGGTGTTCAATTTGCCAACATATAGAATAACACCCAGTGCTCATCCCATCAAGTGCCCATCTCAGTGCCCCTCACCCAGTCACCCCCACCCCCCGCCCACCTCCTCTTCCACCACCCCTAGTTCGTTTCCCAGAGTTAGGAGTCTCTCATGGTCTGTCTCCCTTTCTGATATTTCCCACTTATTTTTTCTCTCCTTTCCTCTTTATTCCCTTTCACTAATTTTTATATCCCCAAATGAATGAGACCATATAATGTTTATCCTTTTCCGATTGACTTATTTCACTCAGCATAATACCCTCCAGGTCCCTCCACATCGAAGCAAATGGTGGGTATTTGTCGTTTCTAATGGCTGAGGAATATTCCATTGTATACATAGACCACAGCTTCTTTATCCATCATCTTTCGTTGGACACCGAGGCTCCTTCCACAGTTTGGCTATTGTGGACATTGCTGCTAGAAACATCGGGGTGCAGGTGTCCTGGCGTTTCACTGCACCTGTATCTTTGGGGTAAATCCCCAACAGTGCAATTGCTGGGTCGTAGGGCAGGTCTATTTTTAACTCTTTGAGGAACCTCCGCACAGTTTTCCAGAGTGGCTGCACCAGTTCACATTCCCACCAACAGTGCAAGAGGGTTCCCTTTTCTCCGCATCCTCTCCAACATTTGTGGTTTCCTGACTTGTTAATTTTCCCCATTCTCACTGGGGTGAGGTGGGATCTCATTGTGGTTTTGATTTGTATTTCCCTGATGGCAAGTGATGCGGAGTATTTTCTCATGTGCTTGTTGGCCATGTCTATGTCTTCCTCTGGGAGATTTCTGTTCCTTTTGCCCATTTCATGATTGGATTGTTTGTTTCTTTGCTGTTGAGTTTAATAAGTTCTTTATAGATCTTGGAAACTAGCCCTTGACCTGATATGTCATTTGCAAATATCTTCTCCCATTCTGTAGGTTGTCTTTGAGTTTTGTTGACTGTATCCTTTGCTGTGCAGAAGCTTCTTATCTTGATGAAGTCCCAATAATTCATTTTTGCTTTTGTTTCTCTTGCCTTCATGGATGTATCTTGCCAGAAGTTGCTGTGGCCGAGTTCAAAAAGGGTGTTGCCTGTGTTCTCCTCTAGAATTTTGATGGAATCTTGTCTCACATTTAGATCTTTCATCCATTTTGAGTTTACCTTTGTGTCTGGTGTAAGACAATGGTCTAGTTTCATTCTTCTGCATGTGGATGTCCAATTTTCCCAGCACTATTTATTGAAGAGATTGTCCTTTTTCCAGTGGATAGTCTTTCCAGCTTTGTCGAATATTAGTTGACCATAGAGTTGAGGGCCCATTTCTGGATTCTCTATTCTGTCCCATTGATCTGTGTGTCTGTTTTTGTGCCAGTACCACACTGTCTTGTTGACCACAGTTTTGTAGTACAACCTGAAATCTGGCACTGTGATTGCCCCAGCTATGGTTTTCTTTTTTAAATTTCCCCTGGCTATTTGGGGTCTTTTCTGATTCCACACAAATCTTAAGATGGTTTGTTCTAACTCTGAAGAAAGTCCATGGTATTTTGTTAGGGATTGCATTAAATGTATAAATTGCCCTGGGTAACATTTACATTTTCACAATATTAATTCTTCCAATCCATGAGCATGGAATATTTTTCCATCTCTTTGACACACACACGTTCTTAGTTGTGTTGTAGCACAAGAATTCCCTCATGTTGCTGTACTTTTCAAAACCATAATTTTCAGTGGTTACATAATATTTCATTGGCCATCCTCTGTTGCTGAACATTTAGATCCTTATAATTTTGAGAGGTTGCAAATTATCTTCATGTGCATATTTTTTTATTTCCCCAAGATACATTTCCAGAAATGGGATGAGGCAATGTAGATTCTTCATACATAATTCCAAATTGCTTTCCAAGTAGTAGTAAAGAGTACTGGCTTCTCTGCCCTTTACCCTTCTCAAAGTCCTTACCAGTACTGGGGTAATCTCAGTATTTAAATTAATGGGTCATAACTTGTATCTCATCTTTGTTTTAATGCATTTTGCTTATTCTTTGGGTCATGATATATGTTTGGTGTTTCTCATTTGTTTTTGTGAGATTGTTTAATATCCTTTGTCCACTTATCTACTTGTGTCTTTACTGATTTTGATAATCTCTAAATATACTTAGGATGTTAATCCTTTGATCCTTGATTTTATAGACTTGTGTATTTGGCCAAAAGAAGTAGCACAGCTCAAGAGTGTATTTAGAAATACCAAACATTATAGTTTCCTAGGAAAAGAACTTCTGGGAGAATGGTACTGGTGGGCAATGTGCAGTATATTTGTATAGCTGGTATATTTTCAGAAACCATAATGTAATTTCACACACAAAAAAGATATTTCTCACAGGTGAGTAATATCAAAATCTGAGGTTGTGATACCAAAATCTGAGCTTACCTTATGTTTATCATTATTCCTCTACTTTTTCCTGTGCAGTTCAAATTTACTCATAATATTGTTCTAGTGACTTTGCTTTTAGTTTGGCTGCTTTTGCTAAATAAATAACTGTACCTCATCCAAAGTTTTCAGGTATTTGTGAACATAGGCCATATGAAATAGAATTACTCATGTTTTCCTTCCGTTCATTAGAATGATGATTATGAGGGAAGTTTTTCCCTAAAGTAGGGTTTTATAAAAATTCTCAGAAAGTCATCTTCCATAATTATTTCATAGTTCAATTTAGCTAAAAGGTATAATTATAATACCTTTGATCATAAAGTCACAAAAATATTTCCTTTGGAACAAACATCAGAGCATTACATGATATGTCAATGACCTTTCTAGAGTCTATATGAAGATCTTGTCTCTAGGAAAAGGGGGATGGTAGTGGGAGATATTCACATTTTTTTCTGTAGTTGAGCATGTTCTTTTGCTTTGTAGTTTTCTGATGCATGGTTGTATCTGAAGTCTCCCCTCCACCCCCCCATCCCAACCTAGACAGAGTTGGAAATAATGGCGGCTATGGTTGCAGTGGTAATAGCTAGACATAAAAGGGGCTCGTCCTCTCAGAGAGAATCATAATGATGGATGCTGGCATTTTCATAGACTCTGTATTAATTTATTTTATTTTTAGATTTATTTGTTTGTTTGTTTGTTTATTTATTTATGAGACAGAGAGGGCGACCAAGCAGGAGGGAGAGGCATGAGGAGAGGAAGAGAAAGCTCCAAGCGGACTCCCCACTAAGCATGGAGCCTGATATGGAGCTCCGTCCCACGACCCTGAGATCATGACCCCAGCTGAAACCAAGAGTCAGATGCTCAACAGCCACTCAGGCACCCCATAGACTCTATCATTTTAGAAGAGAATCTGCGGGCTTTACTCTTGATAGACCTTAAATTCACTAAGGCTGTACTTTGCACAGTGTAGGTGCTTAATAAAGGTCTGTAGGTGCTCGATAAAGGTCTGTAGGATGGAAGCATGAAGCTGATGAATGATTGTAAACCATTATGGAATGTAAATATTATGTATTTGCAGGTGAACCTGAAACTCTTCAGTAAAACATATTTGTGGAAAAAAGCTGAAAAATAGTCCTAAACACTGTGGCAAATTTAATTTTTGATCAGGTAAGTTTGTCAATGGTTTGTGCCTCCCCCATAGACTGGGAGAACTGGTCAAAAATCAGCTTCCAGCATGAAGGCATTTGATAGTGATGTTGGTGGGGAGGGAATATAGAGCCTTTGGGAAGTATATTGATTTTACATTAAATGGGTAGGGGAAGGGAGGGAAGTAATTGGTGGTGGGGAGGGAGGTAGGGAAAGGGAAAGAGAGAGAGAGAGAGAGAGTAATATTACAAATTTTCTAGTCCCCAACATAAGTGTGTGGATAGACATTATATACAAAGCATTCATTTTCAGTGTGCCTTTCCCTTGTAGCTTAAGATTCCTCATTCACTTTGACTTTTAGAAAGAAGGATGACAGTAGGGCACCTGGCTGGCTTGGTCGTTGGAGCATGTGACTCTTGATCTCAGTCTGAGTTCAAGCCCCACAGTGACCATAGAGCTTACTCACAAAAAATTTTAAAAAGGAGGGATAATGATTTCTACTGTAAAAGCCTCACCACCTTTCCCATACTTTGCTAAGAGTTCTAGCTCGGTATTGATATTTCTTCTCTGGAATCAGGATTAAGTGGGTGCCGTCCCAGAGTAATTTCAGGAAAACCAGGTTGTTATGTCCTGTCACTCTGTTTCAGATCAATTATTAAGAAGCAAAATAATGTAGAGGTGGTACTCTCTCCCTCAGATGGGGCTTGCTATGCCATCTAAATTATAATCATTTTGTTTCAGTTAAGTGATGACTGTACCATCTGTCCATTTTGCCTCTCCTATTCAGAATCTCAGATGATTTTTAATGTTAAAAATCACTACGCCAAGAGAATATTTTGTGTCATGTTAAAAATTGCTTTTTTATGCTGTCGGAAGTGCTCCGAGTCACTGCAAATCAAAGCTTTTTGTCAAGATGAGATTGAAGGGTGAGCTCAGACTGGAACTGAGGTTAAAGTGAAAAGAAGGAAAAAGTTTGGAAAGTGCAGAGAAAGGCCCCTAATCCATAAAATAAAGACCCTTCCAATGACTGTGCTCTATACTCCCCAGTAATCTGAGTGAGGGTCCTTCCAATAGGTCAGGAGTAACCAAAGGATAGAGTGGAGTGCTTGGGCCAGTTTCCAAGTCGTTGACGAGGCTCTTGTAATAAAATAATATATAGAAATAGGCTACTCTATTAGCTGGTATGCAATAAGCATCATAAATAGCAGCTCTTATATAGTATAGCATATTATAATAGAAAAACAGATTTGGGATCAATTACAGGTTTCACCATTTCTTAATTGTATGGCCTTCGGCGAGTAAGCTAAGCTATCTGAGCCTCACCTGTCTTGTTGGTAAAATGGAGCCAATGAAAATAATTCCATTCATAGAGTTGTGTGAATTAGATCGATCAAAGTATATGCAGCCCCTAGAACAAGATTTAACCCACATTAGCTTTCAGTGTGGCAGCTCTAACTAAAATGACCACTGTTTGCAATGTCACAGGATTTCTCCTGAGTGTCTCTGCTGCACTATCTTCCTCTAGCTACTCCCAGCCTGTTTTCTCTATTCCATTGGTTTATATTATTATTCAAAGAACGGATTGCTATGCCTATTTTATGATGGTGGTTGCACTTAATCTGTTTTGAATTCACCATTGTAAAAAATAAATAGTTCGGAGCACCTGGGTGGCTCAGTCGGTGAAATGTCTGACTCTTGATTTCAGCTTAGGCCACACACGATCTCAAGGTCATAAGGTGGAGTCCTGCATCGGGCTCCACGGTCAGTGGGAAGTCTGCTTGGGATTCTCTTTCTCCCTCTCCCTCTTCCCCCATCTCCCTTTGTCTCTAATAAATAAATAAATAAATAGATAGATAGATAGATAAATAAATAAATAAATAAATCTATCTTTAGACAAAACAAATATCTTAACCCCGCTCTTGCATGAGAGGAAACAGACTCCAAAGGGGAAAGAGATTTCCCAGTTCATATAGTTTTGCTCCTGGCAAGACTGAGCTGGAACCCAGCTCTATTGACTCTTTGTCTGGGATTCTTTCCTCAATGTCATCATGGTCCCTACTAAGGGCCTGCCTTGGGGATGCCTGGGTGGCTCAACGGTTTAGCGCCTGCCTTTGGCCCAGGGTGTGATCCTGGAGTCCCGGGATTGAGTCCCACATCGGGCTCCCTGCATGGAGCCTGCTTCTCCCTCTGCCTGTGTCTCTGCCTCTCTCTCTCTCTCTCTGTCTCTCTCTGTCTCTCTTTCTCTCTCCCTCTGTGTGTCTCTCATAAATAAAATATTGAAAAATAAATAAATAAATAAATAAATAAATAAATAAATAAATAAAATCTTAAAAAAAGGGGGGGGGGCTGCCTTTTTTAAGCACCCAGATCATTCCCAGAGCACATCCAGCCTTATGAGAAGAAGCCTCCCTACTCATTGCAAGTGAAGAGGTTATTTTCCTAGTTTTGCTATTGTTTTGTATTCACGACACCAGCTTGGATTAAAAGTAAAAAATTCACTTCCTCAGTCACACTAGACACATTTCAGGTGGTCAATAGCAACATGTAACTAAGGGCAACCTGTAACTGTGTAGCATGGATGCAGAAAATTTCTTGCATTGCAGAGAGTTCTTGAAGTCCCCAAGAGTCTCTAGGCTCTAGGGAGAGACTTCAGAAAACCAGGCCCCCACCTGGACCAGGTCTTACCTCGGCGGCCTGCTCACTAGAATCACTGAACCCAGTTTGCCCTCCTCTCTTTACAGAGGCCAGAAGGGAAAGACATTTTATTTTTATGACTGTTTATATATATATCTATGTATTATATATTTACGTATATATGACAATTTATATTGTATTAACCTCCTGATTTTTTTAGGTGAGAAAGCTTAATGTCCCTGTGCACTGTTAGAGGCCCAGTCTCATAGCGTGTTGTCTATGCTCATGGTGGTTTCCACTGCTTATACATGAGTCCTTGACTCTCAGGAAGAAGGACCCATCAGCCTGTGGCACTGACTTACAGGGAAACTGTGCTGCTTTGATGGAGATGGGTGTAAAGGATTGTAAGACGAATCCGACCTGAGATTTAAAGACAGAACAGCGGAAACACGACAGAGAGAAGGGTTTGGGCTTTCAACAAGGTAGAAAGGCGGAAAAAGAGAATTAAAAAGAATCCAGTGGGGAAGGGACCCCCGCGAGGAGCCGGGCTAAGGGGGTTGGCGGGAGCCTTAGGACAGGGGAGCTCCGCCCGAGGCAGCGGGAACTTTAACTCCACACTGGATTCTTCCCAGAGGGAGAGGTGCTGGCAGAGAAACCGGGAAGATCCGCAGGAGGGGCAGTGGAACCCTCAGGTTCCTGGGGTCACTAACAGGAGGGGCGCCCCAGGGAGAACCCACCACCCCACAGGACAAGTGTGGTAAAGGGCCGGAGTGCACCGGCGGGGCCCCAGGAACAGCTCAGGCAGCAGTTCCACACGGAGGGGGCTGCCCCGGCGGGAGCATGATTCCAGCATTGCAGGCCATGGATCCCAGGGGGCCGGGGTCACAGCCCAGGATCCGGTGCTCCCCCCAGAACAGGCAGAGGCCGGGAGGGCACAGGACAGCGAGGACGCTCCTGCTGCTGGGCGGCCCTGAGCTGTGCAGATCAGCACCCACTGCCCCCGGAGCCTCTAGGTCCCTGTGGACTGGGAGCTGCGGTAGTTACTGTTGGAGCTGACTCTAGGCTGGGGAGCTGGCCACCGCCACTGTTCTTGTTCCTCCTGGTGTCACCTTGTACCTGGGACTGAGCAGGGGCCTCACAGGATAAACAGCTCCCCCTGAGCCGTGCACCTGGCAGGGGGCGGGGCAGCTCCCCCAGGAGCTCACACCTGAGAATCAGCACAGCAGGCCCCTCCCCCAGAGACCAGCTGAAAGGACAGGGGAAAAGCAAGTTATTGACCGAGCAGCACTGGAAAGCTCCAGGGAAAGTCAAAGGATTTACACTATATAGAACCAGAGGAAACCCTTCCTTTTTTTTTCTTTTTCTTCTTCTTCCTTTTGCCAGTACAACTCGTTTTTATATCAGACTTTAACTTTCCAATTTTTTTTCTCTTTTCCCACCTTAACTACAATATTTTACCACCTCTTCATTTTTAAGATTCTTCCTTTTTGACTTTCATATTGCTACAATTACAGGTCCTATATATATTTTCCACTTCTAGAATCCCTTCAACATACTCAATTTTGGCAGATATACAAGATTTTTTTTGTTTTGTGTTTTCTCTGCCACATGTTGTTCTACAAAGGTGAAAGTTAATACCTTCTAAAACATGACCAGCATGCACCCAGAACCAAGTGGTATACCGTGCTGGTTCATTCTGTGGGATTGCTCATTCCCATTCTGCCCCTCTCTTTTATCTCGTTTATGTTTTGGTGGTCAATGGTGGGGCCCTCTACAAGTATTGCTGATTTATATAAATGTGGGACTGAGCATCTTCTAACATACAGAACTTAACATACTCAGAACCAAGAGGATCACCTTCTAGGATCCCTCAGGAGGACTACATTCTCCCTCCACTACAACTTCATCACCACCACCATCTCCAAGACCCCCCCTTCATTCTTCTCCTTTTTTCTCTTTTTCTTTTTTTTCCTCTTTACTTTTGCTTTTTTCTCTTCTTTTTTTTCTCTTTTCTTCCTTTTTCTTTCTTCATCTTTGGGATTCTTGCCTTTTATTTTTTACTACTTTGTTTTAAAATTTGTTTTTCACTTTAGTGGCCCTTTTGTTTTATTTCATTCTGATCTTTGTTTTCAATTTCTGGTCTCTGACCTCATCAGAATCATCTAGGGTGAAATTTACTTAGGTTGTTGTTGATATTCTTGACTCAGCCCACTCATACAGCCACTCTGCACTGAGCAAAATGACTAGAAAGAACTCACCACAAAAGAAAGAAGCAGAAACAGTACTCTCTCCCACAGAGTTACAGAAGTTGGATTACAATTTGATATCACAAAGCCAATTCAGAAGCACAATTATAAAGCTACTGGTGGCACTGGAAAAAAAACATAAAGGATAAAAGAGATTTCATGACTGCAGAATTTAGATCTAATCAGACCAACATTAAAATCAATTAAATGAGATACAATCCAGACTGGAAGCCCTAATGACGAGGGTTAATGAGATACAAGAGTACGTGACATAGAAGATAAGTTGATGGCAAGGAAGGAAGCTGGGGAAAAAAGAGAAAAACAATGAAAAGACCATGAGGAAAGGTTAAGGGAAATAAATGACAGCCTCAGAAGGAAGAATGTATGTTTAATTGGGGTTCCCAAAGGCATAGGGAGGGCCAGAGGGCCAGAAAGCATATTTGAACAAATCATAGCTGAGAACTTCCCTAATTTGGGAAGGGAAATGGGCATTCAGATCCAGGAGATAGAGAGGTCTGCCCCCCCCCCCCAATCAATAAACACCATTCAACACCTCGACATTTCATAGTGAAACTTGCAAATCCCAAAGATAAAGAGAAAATCCTTAAAGTAGCAAGAGACATGAGATCCCTAAATTGAATGGGGAGAAGTATTAGATTAACAACAGACCTCTCCACAGAGACCTGGCAGGCCAGAAAGGGCTGGCAGGATATATTCAGGGTCCTAAATGAGAAGAATCTGCAGCCAAGAATACGTTATCCAGCAAAGCTCTCATTCAGAATAGAAGGAGAGATAAAGAGCTTCCAAGATAGGCAGAAACTGAAAGAATATGTGACCACCAAACCAGCTTTGCATGAAATATTAAGGGGGACTTTGTAAAAGAAAGAGGAAGCCCAAAGAAATAATCCACAAAAACAGGGACTGAATAAGTATTATGATGACACTAAATTCATATCTTTCAATAGTAACTCTGAACGTGAATGGGCTTCATGATCGCATCAAAAGGCACAGGGTTTCAGACTGGATAAAAAAGCAAGACCCATCTATTTGCTGCCTACAAGAGACTCATTTTAGACCTAAGGACATCTACAGCCTGAAAATGAAAGGTTGGAGAACCATTTACCATTCCAATGGTCCTCAAAAAAAAGCAGGGGTAGCCATCCTCATATCAGATAAATTAAAGTTTATCCCAAAGACTGTAGTAAGAGATGAAGAGGGTCACTATATCATACTTAAAGGGACTATGCAACAAGAGGACCTAACAATCATGACTATTTAGGTCCCTAATGTGGGAGCTCCCAAGTATATCAATCAATTAAAAACCAAAGTAAAGACATACTTAGATAGTAATACACTAATACTGGGAGACTTCAACACGGCACTGTGTGCAAATGACAGATATTCTAAGCACAATATCACTGAAGAAACAAGAGCTTTAAATGATACACTGGACCACATGGATTTCACAGATATTTACAGAACTTTACATCTAAATGCAACTGAATACACATTCTTCTCAAGTGCACATGGAACTTTCTCCAGAATAGGCCACATACTGGGTCACAAATCAGGTCTCAATTGATACCAAAAGATTGGGATTGTCCCCTGCATATTTTCAGACCATAATGCTTTGAAACTTGAACTGAATCACAAGAAGAAATTTGGAAGAAACTCAGACATGTGGAGGGTAAAGAACATCCTGCTAAAAGTTGAGTGGGTCAACCAGGAAATTAGAGAAGAATTAAAAAGATTCATGGAAACTAACGAAAATGAAGATACAACTGTTCAAATTCTTTGGGATGCAGCAAAAGCAGTCCTGAGAGGGAAATACATTGCAATACAAGCAACCCTCAAAAAAATGGAAAAACCTCAAATACACAAGCTAACCTCGCACCTAAAGGAACTGGAGAAAGAACACCAAATAAAACATACACCAAGCAGAAGAGAGTTAATAAAGATTTGAGCAGAAATCAATGAAATAGAGACCAGAAGAACTGTAGAACAGATCAGCAACACCAGGAGTTGGTTCTTTGAAAGAATTAATAAGATAGATAAACCATTAGCCAGTCTTATTAGAAAGAAAAGAGAAAAGACTCAAATTAATAAATCACAAATGAAAATGGAGAGATCACCCCCAATACCAAGGAAATACAAACTATTTCAAAAACGTATAATGAGCAGCTATAAGCCAATAAATTAGACAATCTAGAACAAATGGAGGCATTTCTGGAAAACCACATACTACCAAAACTGGAATGGAAGAAATAGAAAACCTGGAGGAAATTGAAGCAGTCATCAAAAACCTCCCAAGACACAAGAGTCCAGGGCCAGATGGCTTCCCAGGGGAATTCTATCAAACGTTTAAAGAAGAAACCTACCTATTCTACTAAAGCTGTTCGGAAAGATAGAGAGGGATGGAGTACTTCCAAACTCGTTCTATGAGGCCAGCATCACCTTAATTCCAAAGCCAGACAAAGACCCCAGCAAAGAGGAGAATTATAGGCCAATATCCCTGATGAACACGGATGCAAAAATTCTCACCAAGATACTAGCCAATAGGATCCAACAATACATTAAGAAAATTATTCACCATGACCAAGTGGGACTTATCCCCGGGATGCAAGGCTGGTTCAACACTCATAAAGCAATCAATGTGATTCATCATATCAGCAAGAGAAAAAACAAGAACCTCATGATCCTTTCAATAGATGCAGAGAAAGCATTTGACAAAATACAACATCCATTCCTGATCAAAACTCTTCAGAGTGTAGGGATAGAGGGAACATTCCTCAGCATCTTAAAAGCCATCTACAAAAAGCCACAGCCAATATCATTCTCAATGGGAAGCACTGGGAGCCTTTCCCCTAAGATCAGGAACAAGACAGGGATGTCCACTCTCACCACTGCTATTCAACACAGTACTGGAAGTCCTAGCCTCAGAAATCAGGCAACAAAAAGAAATAAAAGACATTAAAATTGGCAAAGAAGTCAAATTGTCCCTCTTTGCAGATGACATGGTACTGTATGTAGAAAACCCAAAAGACGCCACCCCAAGATTGCTAGAACTCATACAGCAATTTGGCAGTGTGGCAGGATACAAAATCAATGCCCAGAAATCAGTGGCGTTTCTATACACTAACAATGAGACTGAAGAAAGAGAAATTAAGGAGTCAATCCCATTTACAGTTGCACCCAAAAGCATAAGATACCTAGGAATAATCCTAACCAAAGAGGTAAAAGATCTACACCCTAACAACTACAGAGCACTTCTGAAAGAAATTGAGGAAGACACAAAGAGATGAAAAAATGTTCCATGCTCATGGATTGGAAGAATTAATATTGTGAGAATGTCAATGCTACCCAGGGCAATTTACACGTTTAATGCAATCCCTATCAAAATACCATGGACTTTCTTCAGAGAGTTGGGACAAATCATCTTAAGATTTGTGTGGAATCAGAAAAGACCCCGAATAGCCAGGGGAACTTTGAAAAAGAAAACCGTAGCTGGGGGCATCACAATGCCAGAGTTCAGGTTGTACTTCAAAGCTGTGATCATCAAGACAGTGTGGTACTGGCACAAAAACAGACACATAGATCAATGGAACAGAATAGAGAACCAGAAATGGGCCCTCAACTCTATGGTCAACTAATATTCGACAAAGCTGGAAAGACTATCCACTGGAAAAAGGACAGTCCCTACAATAAATGGTGCTGGGAAAATTGGACAGCCACGTGCAGAAGAATGAAACTAGGCCATTGTCTTATACCATACACAAAGAGAAACTCAAAATGGATGAAAGATCTAAATGTGAGACAAGAATTCATCAAAATCCTAGAGGAGAACACAGGCAACACCCTTTTTGAGCTTGGCCACAGCAACTTCTTGCAAAATACATCCATGAAGGCAAGGGAAACAAAAGCAAAAATGAACTATTGGGACTTCATCAAGATAAGAAGCTTCTGCACACCAAAGGATACAGTCCACAAAACTCAAAGACAACCTACAGAATGGGAGAAGATATTTGCAAATGACATATCAGATAAAGGGCTAGTTTCCAAGATCTATAAAGAACTTATTCAACTCAACAGTAAAGAAACAAACAATCCAATCATGAAATGGGCAAAAGACATGAAGAGAAATCTCACAGAGGAAGACATAGACATGGCCAACAAGCACATGAGAAAATGCTCCGCATCACTGGCCATCAGGGAAATACAAATCAAAACCACAATGAGATACCACCTCACCTCAGTGAGAATGGGGAAAATTAACAAGGCAGGAAACCACAAATGTTGGAGAGGATGCGGAGAAAAGAGAACCCTCCTGCACTGTTGGTGGGAATGTGACCTGGTGCAGCCACTCTGGAAAACTGTGTGGAGGTTCCTCAAAGAGTTAAGAGTAGACCTGCCCCCTATGACCCATCAATTGCACTGCTGGGGATTTACCCCAAAGATACAGATGCAGTGAAACAGCAGGACACCTGCACCCCAATGTTTATAGTAGCAATGTCCACAATAGCCAAACTGTGGAAGGAGCCTCGGTGTCCATCGAAAGATGAATGGATAAAGAAGCTGTGGTCTATGTATACAATGGAATATTCCTCAGCCATCAGAAATGATGAATACCCACCATTTGCTTCGATGTGGATGGAACTGGAGGGTATTATGCTGAGTGAAGTAAGTCAACTGGAGAAGGACAAACATTATATGGTTTCACCCATATGGGGAATGTAAAAATAGTGAAAGGGATCATAGGGCAAAGGAGAGAAAATGAGTGGGAAAAACCAGAGAGGGTGACAACACATGAGAGACTCCTAACTCTGGGAAACGAACAAGGAGTAGTGGAAGGGGAGGTGGGCGGGGGGTAGGGGTTTTTGGGTGACAGGCACTGAGGGGGGCACTTGACGGGATGAGCACTGGGTGTTATGCTGTATGTTGGCAAATCGAACTCCAATAAAAAAATATACAAAAAAAAAAGAAATAGGAGTGAGACAAATAAAAAAAAAAAGATTGTAAAAGCATGTATTCAATCAATATCTCAAGGTGATATCTGTTCATCGCAGCATTAGTCACAGTAGCCAAGATACAGAAACAACCAAAATGTCCATCAAAGCAGGAATGAATAAAGAGGATAGAATATTAATGTGCCATGAGAAAGAAGGAAATCCTGCCATTTGTGGCAACATGGATAGACCTTATGGGAATTATGCTAAGTGAGATGTGCCAGAACAGGAAAATACATAGATATCTTTTGCATGTGGAATCTAATATATCTCAAAACGAACTCAGAGAAACTGAGAATAAAATGGTGGTCACCGGGGTTGGGGAGTGGGAGGAGTTGGGGAGATGTTGTTTTAAGGTCCCAACTTACAACTAGTAGGTAAATAAGTTCTGGAGAATCTAACGCATAGCATAGTGATTAGAGTCAACAATATTGTATTATAGATCTGAAAGTGGTTAAGAGACTAGATCTTAATTATTTTCACCAAAAAAACAGAATTGTGTGATGTGATGGAGATGCTAGCTAAAGCTGTGGTGTAATCATGTTGCAATATATAAATATATCAAAGCAACACAATGTACACCTTGAACCTACACTACATTAAAAGTAGTTTGGAAACTTCTTCTGTGCTAGGAACTACATGCTCAGTGCTGGGCTAAAAGGATGGGGAGTGGAGAGAAAATGAGTGGGAAATATCAGAGAGGGAGACAGAACATGAGAGACCCCTAACTCCAGGAAACGAACAAGGGGTGGTGGAAGGGGAGGTGGGCGGGGGGTGGTGGTGACTGGGTGACGGGCACTGAGGGGGGCATTTGATGGGATGAGCACTGGGTGTTATGCTATATGTTGGCAAATTGAACACCAATAAAAAAAATAAAAAAATAAAAAAGTAAAAAAAAATTAAAAGGATGGGGAGTGAGAGGGAGGGACTGGACTTGAGGGCTGGAGCTGGGAGTGCGACAATCCCCCAAATTTGGAAAACTGGGGAAAGGACAGAGCAGTTTCCAGCTCCAATATAAATTCCCCCACCCTGTTTTTATATGCTTTAGGCCATTTTACTGAAAGCCCAGTAGGGAGTAGAAGGTATTAAATTACCCTCACAAATCCTCATAGAATTTTCTTTTTTTTTTTTTTTTTTTTTTTTTTAGAATTTTCATTTTAGAAAGATTTTTAATTTCCATGACACTTAGGTAGGCAGAAACTGCCACAAGCCAGTAGGTTCTACTTCTGAGGACAATTTCCACTGGATGTTTTCTTTTTCTTTTTTTTTTTTTTTTTTCCATTGGATGTTTTCTAGTCGAGAACATTTTAATGTTGTCACTTTTTAAATTATGGAAGTATTTTGAGGGGATGAGCACTGGGTGTTATTCTGTATGTTGGCAAATTGAACACCAATAAAAAATAAATTTATTATAAAAAATAAAAATAAAAAAATAAATTATGGAAGTGTTAAATGTGTATTGGAATTTTAGAAAATACTAACAGGTATAAAAAGCTTATAAGATCGTCCATAATCTTGTGCTCCAAAAGAACATTATTAACATCTTGGTAAATTTGATTCGTGCCACAAATATTCAGAGGAGCATCTGCCATGTGCCAGGGGCTGATGGGGGTATATCGAGGAATAAAACAGAACCCATACCTTCATGAAGCTTACTTTTTAGAAGGAGGGGAACCCAATAAATCATAAAATAAAATAAAATAAAATAAAATAAAATAAAATAAAATAAAATAAATCAATAAAAAAAGGTCAAATACTAAATACTGTAAAGAAAAATGTAGCCATGTAAGGCTGATAGAGTGATAGAGATACAATTGTAAATAAACACAAAGTCTAAGGACATGCGATTTGGTACTGGAGGTGGATGGAAAAAAAGGATCTAGTTATGCAAAGATTAGAGGGAAAAGCATTGTAGGTAAGTGGAGATAGATCGCAAAAGGAAACCATTTGATATATTCAAAGAACTAATAAAAGGTCAACGTGGCTGTGGCATTGACAGAAAGGAGGGTAAAAATCAAGCTGACGGTGGAGAAACAGGCCAAAAAAAATTTTTTTTTTGTCTTGTTGTAATTGTGATAGGAAGGCATTACTGTCTGTCACCAGGGGAGAAGAGTGACCCAATTTGTGTGTAAGGAAGTTGTCTTGACCAACCGAAGGGGCGCGATCATGATGGAATTATGTTGGATCTCTTGTTGGCTGGATTCCTTCTTTTTTTCTGGGTTTCCTTCCTTATTTTGGTGTTGCAAATTTTCCATAACTTTCCTTTTAAAAGTGCAAGGGAGATTAATTTGTAGGCACTGCTTATCTGAAAATTTATTTTCTTCATACTGTTGATTGATGTTTTTTCTTGATATAGAATTCCAAGCTGAATGTCATTTTCTCTCATTTTGAAAGCATTGCTTCATTATCAAATTAGCTTCCAGTAATGCTGTCGAGAAGTTTGATGGCACTGTAATTCCAGATTCTTTGTATGTGACCTATTGTTCTAACCTCTCTGTAAATTTTTAGACTTTTCTCTTTATCTCCTGAGTTCTGAAATTTCATAATAGGCCTTGGTTTGGTGCCTTCATAATGCAGTGTGCTGGGGAAAAAGCAGAACTTTACAAATTATAACCCCTTGTCTTTTAAATATACATTTGCTCTGTTCTTTCTTTCTCCCCCCCATCCCTCCCTCCCTCCGTCGCTCCCTGTCTCCCTCTCCCTGTCACTGGTTCTCTCTATATATATCTTATTATAATTTGGAGATCTTAAATTGATTCTCTAATTTGCTTATCTTTTTTTGTCTACTGTGTTTCTGATCCTTGTTTTAAGTTCCACTTTTTGCATGGTATACTAGTGTTTATTGCCCAATTTCTACTGAGATTTTTAGAAATATGGAACCATATTTTTATTTTTATTTTCTAAGACCATTTTCTTGTTTGGGGGGTGTTTCTTTTTCAATATCATCTTTTCCTATTTTATGGATTTAATATATATCTTCTTTATCTGAGATAGGTAATGATTATTAATAAGATTCTTATTTTTTAAAAGGTTTTATTTATTTATTCATGAGAGACACAAAGAGAGAGAGAGAGAGGCAGAGACACAGGCAGAGGGAGAAGCAGGCTCCATGCAGGGAGCCTGATGTGGGACTCCATCCTGGATCTCCAGGATCACGCCCTGGGCTGAAGGCGGTGCTATACCTCTAAGCCACCGGGGCTGCCTTATTAATAAGATTATTAATAATATATTTTGCTCCTTATATTATTTCTGCTGCTTAGTTTTTTTTTTTCTTGTTTGTTTAGAAAGGGCTCTATCCTCCCTTTGGAGAGTTTTCTCAAATGTCTGTTGTCCCTTAGACATTTGCATATTTAAGAGTGAGACAGTAAAAATGCATTTGGAAATTCTGAGCAAATACCTTGTGCCGTTGATTAGTGGACTTCAATGTGGTAGATGCCCACATGTCAGTACTTAGAAGTCATTTATCCAGAAATGGATATTCTAATCTTCCCCCTTGGGATCTAGCCTAGATTCTGAGAACTGTGCTGGTGAAGGTGAGATCAGAAATCTATATTTACCTGTGTTTTCTTATGTTCTTTAATGGCCTGATGCTTTACATGTAACTCCTTAATTCAGTTAGGATGCGTAATAATATATTATAGCCTGACATAGATTTCATAAAATAGCATAATGTAGCATAAGGTAACATAATCTGTTCTTATACAGATAGTCCAGGGGTTTCAGAGAGAGACTGAGTTTGAATCTTGACTCCACCCGTCACTAAATTGCATGTCCTTTGGCAAGTTACTCATTCTGTGCATCAGTTTCCTCTCTGTAAAATGAAGATAAACAGAATCTACTACATAGGCTTGTTGAATTACAATGTGTTAATATATGTAAAGCTGTTAGAATAGTTACTGGCAAATTGAACTCCAATAAAAAAAAAAAAAAGAATAGTTACTGGCATACAGTGAATGCTATCTAATGATTAGTTATCATTATTAATTACTCTGTATCAGTACCAGAGTGTTGTAATATTACAATTACAGTGTTTTAAGACCTGTGGAAGAAGAATTCAACTTTTTTTCCTGTGGCCTCAACTGATAAAACTAGGACTAATTAAAGGAAGCCTTAGGGAGATGAATTTGGTCAAAATAAGGAAAAGAAGGGCTTTTCCAGCAATTCTTAAAATGCCAAAGATGGAATAGACCACCTCAGGACTTTTTTTTAAAGACTTTTATTTATTTATTCATGACAGACACAGAGAGAGAGAGAGAGAGAGAGAGGCAGAGACACAGGCAGAGGGAGAAGCAGGCTCCATGCAGGGAGCCCGAAGTGGGACTCGATCCCGGGGCTCAAGGATCACACCCTGGACTGAAGGTGGCGCTAAACCACTGAGCCACCCGGGCTGCCCTTACCTCAGGATTTAATGAGATTTCTGTTGATGGAAATGTTCAAGAGAATATTCATGAACCATTTTGTGGTATAGTTAGAAGGTGTTCCTAGTACTAAAAGATTATTTGCATTAAATTGAACATTGAAGCATTTTAAAAAATCTGGTGTTTTGGGGATCCTGGGTGGCTCAGCGGTTTAGCGCCTGCCTTCTGCCCAGGGAGTGATCCTGGAGTTCTGGAATCGAGTCCCTTGTTGGGCTCCCCACATGGAGCCTGCTTGTGTCTCTGCCTCTCTGTCATGAATGAATAAATAAAATCTTAAAAAAAAAGTGATATTTTACAATCCCAATACTATAACCAGAGAACATGAATGGGTCAGAAAGGCAGAAAAAGCATTGTCAACTTGGCCCTAGTTTGTAATGGTTCTGCAATTTTGACCAAGCAAAAATAAAAGAAGGTCTTTGTTAAACTACAATGGGCTATAGATGCAACAAAACTGGAATCACATCATATAAAGTATGAATTATGGGAAAACAAGTTCAAGTATAGAGAAAATATAAAAATTTAGCTAAGCTTTGGCATGTCTAGGCAAAACTGCCTCATGACCAAAGGAAATTAATTCAGATTCCTCCTCCTCAGTGGCATTTATAATTCAATAAAATGAACAATCAATGTCATTATAGTTGGTATTAAATATAATGTTATGAGTGGGTGGCCAGTGGTTATGAAGAAGATAGAAATCATTTAAGCTGTAAAGCAAAACATCTTTCTTGACTTAATGTGAGCAAATGTGTTTGTGAATGTGCTGAAATTCAGAATTTCTTTTCAAGCCTTCAAGTTATATTATATAAAGACACCTTTATCTCCCATTTTATTGATCTTAAATTTCACTTTCCTTTCAAATAATTACCAAGTTCTGCTTGCAATAACACCCACTGTGACAGTTCTGTGTGTTTAAAGATCCTCAGTAAGTACCAAGGAGATTGAAAGCAAATGACCCCTGAGTGCCCATGATAAAACTTACTCACTGGGAGTGAGTCATAAGCTTTGGGTTGCTTTTCCAATGGGGAGATCATGTGTGGATTTTGCTCCAGCTCGTTCTGTGTACACAAAGACACACATTTATGACATGTTTGGTTTAGGTACCAGCTGGAATCACGGAACCGGAATATCTTGAGATGAGACCTGTGACCTGGGTTGGGAATGAAGGTATTGGATAAAAGTTAAAAGCACAGCTTTTGGAATCAGCACATTTTGACTGTATGATCTTGAGTGTGTGCTTAACTTTACTGAGCATCAGTTATCTTTACTATAATGTGGGGATAAAACTATGTCATAGGGTTGATGTGAGGATGACAAGAGATGATGTTTATAAAATTATTTGCATGCAGCCTAGCACTAGTAGGCTCTTAAATACTGAATCATAAAAAAAGTGATGGCCAGTTACTTTAACACTTGGGAAAGGGCACAGGGTATAGGAAGTCAATATAGATAAAAGAGAGCACAAACTATCTCTCCCTGCCTGACATGACTACTCCGACCCTTAAAGTATAACAATCTTAATCCCAATCATTCTTTCTGTATTTCCTTCAACTGTCAAAATGCCTGCATTTTCCCAGACCTACTGGAGGTAACTAAGCCACTAAGTGGCAGCCTCCTCATGTAACTTTACTTGCCACCTGGGTGTCCCACACCTGTCTGGCTCTCATCAGGAACTGGATTAATCTTTATTGCTCTGTTAAGCATGGGTATATAAAAGCATACGTTTCCTAGTCTTTGAAAATAGGTTCATCAAATTCTACCGATATTGAATTGACCCTAAAAGGTGCCTTTCATTGTTCTAAGTCAGTGTGGTAAAAAGTCATTTACAAATGGCCCAATTGCATAACATCAAGGGAATGGTAAAGTAAATTATGGTACATCCATGTGATGGGCCATTATGTAGTTATTAAAGTGATGTTTACAAAGAGTTTTTAATGACACAGGAAAATGCTAATGATATAATGCCTAGTGAATAAAGACAGGCTACAGAAATGTTGCATTCAATAGGATTTAAACCATCTAAGAAAGTACTAGATATATATGCATATATATATGTATATATGTATATATATGTATGTATGTATATATGTATATGTGTATATATATATACATATATATAATAGTATAATCTATAGTATTTGGAGCACATAGACCAACTGTTAAATGTATTTAAATGTGTGTGTGTGTGTGTGTGTGTGTGTGTGTGTGTAGTACTAGAAATAAACATGACGCCAACAGGGATTATCTATAGGTGAAAGAATTATGGGTGATTTTTATATTTTGGTTTATATTTTTCTATTCTTTCTCCCTTTATTCTGAAATATGCCAGCAATACTTTTCTAATCAGTAGAAAAGAAGAATTTTTTTTATTCCAAACAATTATTATAACCAAATTTAATTTGTATTTGAGCTGTGAAATCAGTTCATCACCTAGGTAGCTGAGATCTGAGTCTTTCACTGCTTCTTATCCTGAGTACAAATGGTTTCCCTAGACTGACAAGGCCAAATGGAGAAGCTTGGCCTTGTAAACTGTGGTCTAAAAATATGCTAAGTGTTGGTGGGAATGTGAACTGGTGCATCCACTCTGGACAACTGTGTGGAGGTTCCTCAAAGAGTTAAAAATAGAGCTACCCTATGACCCAGCAATTGCACTGCTGGGGATTTACCCCAAAGATACAGATGCAGTGAAACGCTGGGACACCTGCACCCCGATGTTGATAGCAGCAATGTCCACAATAGCCAAACTGTGGAAGGAGCCTCGGTGTCCATCAAAAGATGAATGGATAAAGAAGCTGTGGTCTATGTATACGATGGAATATTCCTCAGCCATTAGAAACGACAAATACCCACCATTTGCTTCAACGTGGATGGACCTGGAGGGTATTATGCTGAGTGAAATAAGTCAATCGGAAAAGGACAAACATTATATGGTCTCATCCATTTGGGGAATATAAAAATAGTGAAAGAGAATAAAGGGGAAAGGAGAGAAAGTGAGTGGGAAATACCAGAGAGGGTGACAAGACATGAGAGACTCCTAACTTTGGGAAACGAACTAGGGGTGGTGGAAGGGGAGGTGGGCGGGGATTGGGGTGACTGGGTGACGGGCACTGAGGGGGGCACTTGATGGGATGAGCACTGGTTGATATGCTATATGTTGGCAAATTGAACTCCAATAAAAATATACATAAAAAATAAAAAAAAAAATAAAAACATGCTAAGTAGTCAAAGAACTATCTGAATACAGACTCTGTGCTATAAGCTAGATCCTGTTCTATGAAGTGGGGGTTACAGGAAGCTGAAAAATGACAACTCCCCCAAAGAAATTTCCCATATCTTAATCCCTGGAACCTGTGATTGTCACTTTATATGGAAAGAAAAAAGACTTTATAGACGTGATTAAGTTGAGTGTGTTGAGATGGGGTCTCACATGTATCCCTGTAGGCAAGGGGTGGAGGAAAACTAGACACAAATGCAAGAGGAGAATTCAGTGTGACCACAAAGGCAGAGATTGAAGAAATGGGAACACAAGCCAAGTGATGCCAGCGGCCAAAAGGAGCTGGAAGTGGCAAGGAACAAATTCTCTGCTAGAGCCTTTGCAGAAGTAGGGCCTGGCCAACACCTTATTTGTGGCCCCGTTAAAATGAGTCCAGACTTTAGGCCTCCAGTGTGTGAGAGAATAAAATTCTGTTGTTTTAAGCCACTGGGTTGGTGGTAGTATAGTACGGCAACCAGAGGAATCTAATACATGGTTATTGTGACACGCATGAAACAAGGTGTCGGACTATGAATATTCAAAGACTAGTGGGTAGAGTAAGGCATAAAGAGAAAAAAAATGATAATATGTTGTTAAACGGGACTAAATCTCCCTGTGAGTTCAGAGGAAGTCATTTTCGAGGAGAGATGATGGGAGAGCTAGGTCTTAGAGAATTCATACAAGCAACAGGATTTGTCAACCAATCTTACGGGATGGGGGTACTAGCCCTTTGAGAGAAATAATTGTAGTTTTAGGCCCATTTGGGTAGCACGGTGCTTAATTGGTAGCAGTAGTGAGTAGGGCACAATGGAGAGGCTACTGGACTGAGTCAGGAGGTACATGTTTTGTCATCGCTATGCCATTAACTGTGTGATGTTGGGCAAGTCATTTCTTGGATCTGCGCCTCAATTTCCATACACAGGTGTCTCCTGCTATCTGAAGGTAGAGCGTCCCTATGAAACCTTTCCTATGCCAAAGTGGCATGAAGCAAAGAAGCAATTACCACTAATTCATATGGAAAAATGTGTAAGCGTTCCCAGTCCCAAAAAGTAACCTCTCGGGGACTATTCTGATACCTGAGGATATATCTTACTTACAGATGCACAAAATAAATTGAGACAAAGCATAGATACTCACAGACACAGTTCAAAGCTCTGGTGGCTTGATGCTGAGATGCTGAGTGTGGTGAATGCTCTTTTCACTTTTTGTCTTTTTTCCTAACAGTGAAAATCCTCTTTGGGTTTCTTCAGGTTGCTGAGAATGGATACTAACATAGGCCTTTCATAAAAGCAAAGTGGCATAAAACAAACCTTCGGAAAGCAATGGATAGCTGTGTATACGATGCAACGTTGGGACTAGGTGTCTTAAGGTCTCTTGCCATTCTGAGTTTCCTTAAGTCTATGTTTTGACAACACTAGGGAAGTGAAAATTCAAAACCAGTACATATGGACTGGTACATTGCAAGTACTTATAAGACTAAAGTAAGTATTCATAGAAATTCAAATTACAGATTTAAAATAAAGTGCATAGCATTTTGCTATGAGAATGGATTTATATGAATGTAATTCCACGTAAATATTCACACATTTATGCAACAGTCAGAAGACATACAAGCATTCATTGCATAGCATTGTGTTTACCAGATTTTCTATGATTAAAATGTTTATATTGAATTAAAATAGACTCCTAGGGACGCCTGGGTGGCTCAGTGGTTGAGCGTCTGCCTTTGGCCTAGGGCATGATCCTAGAGTCCTGGGATTGAGTCCCGCATCGGGCTCTGTGCAGGGAGCCTGCTTCTCCTCTCTCTGCCTGTGTCTCTGCCTCTCTCTGTGTGTGTCTCATGAATAAATAAAATCTTTAAAAAATAAAATAAAATAAAATAAAATAAAATAAAATAAAATAAAATAAAATAGACTCCTAGCCAATATTTAAATAATAAGATTATAGATGCTGAATTGGAATCCAAGGGAGCAAAGATAAATGGGAGCAAAAAAGGTTAGCACTGGGTGAAAAATGCTTTTTAGTCTTCATGTTATGTCACGGTGATGGAGTGTAGGGTGCAGAGGCTGGAACGGTTTAATCAACCCAGGTTCCAAAAAAAAAAAAAAAAAAAAAAAAAACCTCTGGTCCTTTGCTGAAGTCTTAATAAGGTTAAGACTGTCCCCTAGGGTGGTAGGTGAGATGAGGCAACCTTTGCTCATGACAGCACTACAGATCATCGGCAGGATTGACTCCGTGACTCAAAGCAACAGGCCAGCAGAAAGAAATCCAGAGGCTATTAACCAATTTCTCTTTCCTGCTAAGCCAAGGAGGAGCCAAGTTCATAGTCTGTTTTCTTCCTGGGATTAGGACCAGTCTTCTTCTATCAGCCCATAGATAACATTGCATCTGTGGTGCATAGCCATAGGAATCTGAAATCCTCTGTGGAGAAGACTTCCTTGAGGAAGTGCCCAAGGAGAGCCACAGCGAGTCAGGTGAAGGAAGCACTGGGCGTTGCACAGTGTGAGCCATCAGGCAAAAACAACAAGAAGGACAATGGGCCAGGTGAGAAACAGCTGTGGGCAGAGAACCACACCTGCTCTGGCATTGCTGGAACACAAACTGTGGGGCAGAGCCTGGTGGGAGTTGAGCCTAGAGAGTGCACCAAGGGCCAGGTCGTGGAGCCTTTTGCATTTGTAGCCAAGAAGTTTGGATCTGAAGCCATAAAGCCAACGGAGAGCCTTTGAAAGTAATACTGACAGTAGAGTCAGGTGGACCGGTAGCCGGAGGAGCATGCACAGTAGGAACCCATTTTGAAACCCATACGTAAATAATGCCCAGCATTTTACAAAGCTTACTCAAGAATCAGTATAACTGAGAAGGGAAATTATAAAAGTACACATCAAGCTATCGGACAAACTCAGAACCATGGCTCGGATTGAAGGCAGTGGGTTGAAGTTAGATCCAAGGACCAGGATTTCTTTTGGGTAAGTTCTTGCCAGCAGTTCCAGCAACTTCAGAGTTGCCTGAAGACATATTCTATTTGTCTTAAAGGATCATGTCCTGAATTAAGGTGAAGTTCCCTAGCAGGACTTTTTAAAGTCTCTTTACTTATCTCTTTGCCTTTGGTGTTTCTTCCCTTTATTCCATTTTACACGCTGTGATCTGATTTATCTATCAAAGCACGACTGTGATCATGCCCTTGTTACAAAACCACCATTGACTCACATCCCCATTTAACCACTGTCTAAAAATACAAATCTAGATTTTTCTGTCCCCAGCTCTCTGGTTCCAAGCTAAGGTTTTTACATTGTCTCTTATTATTCCTTTTCATATACCAAATATTGTGTCCAAACTAAATAACTGTTTATTTCTCTTAGCATCCAGTGTGCTTCTGACCATGGTTGTCCTTCCTGTCCTTGTCATCTATGCCCATTTGCCTTTGATCTCTCCTAGGGCTCAGCTTGGGCGTTTTGCTCTCTTATTAATGCTTTTTCTGATCTACCTTGCAAAATTCAAGCTGGCTGTCTTCTCTCTTTCCCCCGCCCTCTTCCTGGTGTTTTGTCTGTGTCTGTCTTCTAGTTCCTTGAATTTTTTACCTTGTGTTGTGTATCAATGTCCCTCAACTAAGCTCATTGAGAGGAGAAAGGATCAAATATTATTCATCATTGTAAACTCTATTTTTTTATGTGGTTGTCTTTGCCTGGAATCCTCTTTCATCTGGGGAAGGCCTGTATACCTTTTAAGGCCTATTTCATTTATTATGCCTCCAGTGTCTTCTCTGACTTCTTTTTCCTCCATGTAGAAGAAATTTTCACCCACCTTTGGTGCCCCCATAGCATTTTGTTCATTCCATTATGACCCCTAAAGTGTAAGTATTATTTGAGCACAGGAGTTCAGTTCATGCAAATGTCCTCTTTTTTTTTTTCTTCAAGTCAAATTCTGACAAGAAACAACAATGGTATGAAATTTGAAAGCATGGGATCTTCCCAGACATGCAAAAATGGCACAAGTGATGTCTTTCATGAAAATGTAATCAAATCCGTGAGTGATGCCAACATGTAGGTGCATTGAGCCTTGTCCAGACGTGTTATCCCACATCTCTTTCTTCTAATTGGCCATATAGAAGTTACCATACCTAGGATCAAGCACTGCTGGAATTTATCTTCCTTCTAGCCTCATCATTGCTCCTCAATCTCACAATTATCCTCCAAAACACAAAGACTTCAAGTACATATAGAGTATTTCCAATTTGTTTTCACTTGACTG
The DNA here is from genome assembly GCF_048164855.1 of Canis lupus baileyi. Taxonomy (NCBI): domain Eukaryota; kingdom Metazoa; phylum Chordata; class Mammalia; order Carnivora; family Canidae; genus Canis; species Canis lupus. Next base: position 10,039,084 of record NC_132876.1, read on the forward strand.
ATCAAAATATTGTTCTTTAAGAGTAATTTATTTCTCAGAATCTCTGCAAGTGTTGTTTATTTGGAACAAAAAACGTTGTTGCAAACTGACTCTATAGCAATTTGAATGAAATCAGGATTAAACTAATTCTGGTAGAGTCTGTAGACTCATTTATCAAAAGGGATTTTTAATGAGTATATTATGCAGGTGCCATATCTACACAGGTTAACATCAGATGAGGAGAGGATTGAGCAATTGCCTCAAACCTCAGCCACATTAGAGACTGACTGACTTTTCAGGCCTGATTTCAGGGTTGGAACCTGGCTGAGGTGAGTGAGACACTCAACTGAGATGCAGAATTTAAGATGGTGCCGGATTGAGTGGTACCCATATTTAAAAGCTTGGGTTTTTTAAAAAAATATTTTTAAAATATTGCATTAAAATATTATCTTGCTTGGGCAGCCTGGGTGGCTCAGCGGTTAAGCGCCGCCTGCAGCCTGGGGCCTGATCCTGGAGACCTGGGATTGAGTCCTACATCGGGCTCCCTGCATGGAGCCTGCTTCTCCCTCTGCCTGTGTCTCTGCCTCTTTCTCTCTCTCTCTCTCTCATGAATAAATAAATAAATAAAATCTTTTAAAAATAAAATAAAATATTATCTTGCTTACTAAGTTTTGTGGTATCCTCCTTAATTTTGAATTTAAGGTGTGTGCACCACTCACCTCACACTAGTCCTGAAATTCCTTGGTTTATAGCATAGACGTACTAAGGCTCACCCTCTTTTTCTCTGCCTCACCCCTGGTCCTTCGAAAGTAGGTAGCTAACTCACACATTAGGCTTGATGGTATCCTTCCCTACTTTCAAGATCAATGAGCTCAATGTATACTTTTACTCATGAGTAACCTTTTTTTAAAAAAAAAATCTTATTTATTTGAGAGAGAGAGAGCATGAGTGTGGGGAGGGGCAGAGGGAGAAGGATAAGCAGACTCCCTGCTGAATGCGGAGCCAATGCAGGGCTCAATCCAGGACCCCAGCATCACAATCTGAGGTGAAAGCAGATGCTTAGCTGTCTGAGCCACCCAGGCGCCCCTTGTGAGTAACTCTTGATGGATGCTGTCTTTTCATGGGCCTTGGGTACCATATGAACTTTACTGAGAAACTCAAACAGTCCAAGTTGGTAGACTGCTTTGTTTGTGAAATCTAAAGTATATTTCAGCAGGTAGTGATTAACTAAGGGATCAGTATATTAATATGTGAGAATTTTGCAATTCTTCAAGATAAAGGGGGCTGATTATAAGAAAGTAAAATAATCTCTACTTTTGGCATAGCAGTCTATAAGACATTTGCTTTCTTGATTCACATGCATCCAATGGTATTAGGTAAGGAGTATTTTTAATCTCTAAAGACTGTGGCACATGGTGGTGGGCCTTTTCAATGACCTCTGCTATGTAGCACTGTACCTAGATACTTAGGAATAAAAATTAATATTAAACACATGAATTCAAGGGCATCTGTCCAAATTCTCAGGTGGATTTTCCCATTCCCTTTAAAAATCTAATAATAGTTCACACAGTACAAGCTCTCAGAGAGCTTTCCATTCCAGCTTATTAATCATCAGTGTCCTATGATTTTTCTTACAGAGCTTATAACCTAACTCTAATAATGCTGGGAAATGTCATAGCAGCTAGTGTTTAATCTTCAAGTACATTTTTTTATTTGAATCAGATAAAGATTGTAGTGTGCTTTTTTGGAACTTTGAATATAACCAGAAATTTATATTTTTACGTAGAGCATACAAGTCGGTGAAACAGTTGAGAATCAGAAATTGGTAGGATTATTGGCAATTATATTTTGCAGTGCCTTAATTTCACAAACAGGGAAACTGAGTCCACAAAAGTAATACTGTTTTTACAGTCTATGTTTCCTCTTGTAGATATACAGCTGAGCCTTGCACAAGAGTTTGAACTATGCAAGTTGACATATATGCAGATATTTTTCAATACAGTACAGTAAATGTTCTTTCTCTGATCATTTCCTTCATAGCATTTTCTTTTCTCTAGCTTAACTTCTCATAAGAATACAATATAAAATATATGTAGCATACAAAATATATGCTAATTGACTATGTTTTCAGTAGAGTTTCTGGTCAATAGTAGCTTAACAATAATGGTTAAGTTTCAGGGTAGTCAAAAGTTATACATGGGTTTCTTTTCTATGTGTCCACGTGGGGGGGGATTGGTACCCCTATCTCCACATTGTTCAAGGGTCAGCTGTATTTATGTGTAGCCTGTGGCTTTATTTAATGAAAAACTATATGAATATAAATATATATTTGCCCATACTCACCTACCTGATTTTGGGAGCCATATTTTATCTCTCTTTTTCTTTTTTTATAAGATTTTATTTATTTGTTCATGAGAGACATAGAGAGAGAGAGAGGCAGAGACATAGGTAGAGGGAGAAGCAGGCGCCATGCAGGAAGCCTGATATGGGACTCAATCCCAGGACTCCGGAATCACACCCTGGGCCAAAGACAGATGCTCAACCTCTGAGCCACCCAGGCGTCCCCCTCTTCTTCTTTACTGAAAAATAGTAAGTGCCCTCATGTGGTATTGGGCTAAGTACTATATACTATGAGTGAAATGGACAAGGCTTCTCTGAGCCTTTCCCCACCCCTGCACTTCTAAATCACTTTTCAAGTCTTCTTTAGTAATTTATTTGTCATTTCTTCTTTCACATCTAAATATTTCTTCTAACAATTGGCATTATTTCAGTTTTATGAGCAAAATGTAAGTATTGCACAGGGAGAAAGGAGTTTTAAATACAGAGAACAGACTTTTTTTTTCAGTTAGGCGTTGGGGGAACATATTAAGACATTTGAGTTAAAAACATCAGATTTTCTGAACCTTAATTTTCTTCCATTTCTATCTGGTATACTAGGGAGCACTAAAATCTGGGTGAAGGGTTTGGAATCAGATCAGACTATCATTCCAGAATCTGCTATCTTTTAGAATTTGCCTTGGTTGAGACTTCCTCGTGCAAAAGCCTTATGAGTTATGGAAGGGGGCTTTTAGGGTATTTCTACTTTTATGGAGGATTTTCCATTAGTCATCCTAAATGAAAAATAATTCATTCAATAACAATCGCTCAGGATTTGAGGCCCTGGTTATATGATAGTATACACAACTCTTAAGAAATTGCATCCTATGGAGTCAGGAAACACTCCCTAATAGTCAAATTCCACCCCTGACTCTTGGCTTATGGATAGTATATTAACTCCTATACTAACAAGGAGCTATAACTAAATCCTTCTCATATCAGACACCATGCAAAGGATTTCATGGTTTGAAAGTGTAGGAGAAGTGAGCTAACAGAAACACTTCTACCAGCATCCATATAAACTATGGAGCGTTTCCAAAATAGAATGCAAAATGAAAACTTTGCCTCCTCCAGACTGATAGGAAAATATCTTAGAGCTAAAACTTGATTTTCACTAAGGACATATCCTTCAAACACCTATTATATCAGTAATTGAAGCCAGAGTAAATGAAGGAAGTGGTTAAGGGTGGTTTGCATAAGTGTGGCCTAAAGGTACATGAAATCATTAATATAATCATGTGAAATTCTCCTTCATGGACACTTTAAAAAGGTTTCGCTTCATAAAAAGCATGATAGAGGGATGTAAACAAAGGCTATAAAGTGTTTTCAAGTAGTTCCCTTGTGAACATACTTGACATGCGAATTAGAGCACAATAGATGCATGCAGCAACCTTTTTCTTTTTTGGTGAGTATGCAGATATGTGTGACATGAGGCTCCATTTTTTTTTCTTTTAACATCCTTTCGTTTGGTTTGGTGAGACCTCCTTGGGCATATTATTAACAACTTAATGCTCAGTTCCCTAGGAACTTAGTTGTCAGGCAAGTAAAAACGTACGTATAAAATCCAAGAAACTTGATAAGATGAAGAACTGGCAAAGGCTTCTGGCTCACTCCTATAAAATGCACCTCAGAGAATTCATGGAGGGGAAATACGTATTTCAACCATGGCTGATGAACTTATTTTCTCTCATACCCACTAACAGAATTTTGAAATATGATACACCCTCTCATGTATTTTAAGTTGATGGTTTAAATTTGTCTTTATGAGTTTACACAGGAGTAAATGTTTAATTCTTAATATATTGTGAATATTTATAATAAAGCTATTATGCTTTTAAGTGGAATTCAGTGGAATCTAAATACCATTTATATAGGCGCTCAATATGCAATAAAGGGAAGACGATGAATTATAGGTAAAGGAAGATTGTTTACTAAATGATATTAGGAAAATAAGCTCATTACATAGAGGGGGAAAAAGAGCTGATTTGCTCTCCACCGCCATACATATTGTGGGACTGTGGATGAATTAATGACCTAAATGCGAAAGGTAATACTATAAAGTGACTCGAAGAATTTATAGATTATTTTTATCTAGGTTTGGAGAAGGAATTTGCTATGGACTGAATATTGGCATCCCTTTAAAATTCAAACGTTGAAACATAATCCCCAAAGTGATGGTATCTGGTGGTGGGATCTTTGGGAGGTAGTTAGGTCATGACCATGGAGCCCTCAGGAAGGGACTTAGTACCCTTAATCAACGAGACCTTAGAGAGCTAGCTTGCTTTCTTTCCACCATGTCAGGATACAAAGAGAAGTCTGTGACCCTGATTTCAGACTTGCAGTCTCCAGAACTGTGAGAAACAAATTTCTGTTGTTTATATTTTGTTATAAGAGCCCAAATTGACTAAGACAGAGTTTTTAAACAAAGCTCCAAAAGTGCCAAATACAAGGCAAAAGTCTGATGAATTTAATTATACTTACTAAATGGAAAATTTCTCTTTAACAGAAGAGACCACGGACAATATTAATAGAAATGTGATTGAGTGAGAGAAGACACTTGCAACGTCTACAACGAAGATGAATATATAGATTATTCGAGGAACTCTTCCAAATCAATAAGAATGTAAAACAGTAATCTCGAATGAAGGATTGGCAAAGGATACGAACTGCCATTCTACAGAAGTAGAAACCCAGAAGGCTAACAAGACTATGAATCAGAGAAATGAAAATGAAGAAACAATAATATATTTTTAGTCCATTAGGCTGATGAAACGTATAGTGCATGATCATACTAAGTGGGATCATACATTGTGGGAATATGGAGAGAAGGGAACCCCCATGCCCTGTTGGTGGTGTCCACACTGGTGGGTCATTTTCTGGAAAGCGCACTGCTGGCATTTAGTCAAAGGACAATAGAGAGACGCATCCTTGTGGACCCCGTCGTTCTGCTGAGTGTTCCCCCCAAATTACACAAAGGTCCAGGCATGGATGTATACAAAGATATTTGTTGCAGTTTTTATTTTATTTTTTGCTGTGAGGGATTTGGACGTAATCTTATCCATTACTAGGGGCGTGGTTAGGCAAATGTACTGTGTGGCAGATAGACACAAGGGATTAAATCCACATATAGCAAAATGCTGAGCTAAAACAGCAAGAAAGAGGATGAAATCAAAACCCAAAACAACTTACATGAATTTAAAAATACATATACACAAAAAGATAGACAGTTTACAAGACATATGAATAAAGGGATGCATGTTAAATCAATTACAATGATTATCTTTGGTGGGAGAGGAATGGGAGGACAAATTGGGGCGAAAGGGGAATAAATAAGTATACGTAAAATAAAAGAGGGCTTTACAAAGACTAATTATTACAATGTGCCACAAATTGAAAAATAGGATTAATGTCACACTTTCCACTAGAGATTCCACTAACAGGAATGGAGGAAAAGATCCTGAGGAATCTTAGGCTTAAGTCTTGCCAATATGTTCTTTTTCAATTGTGTTGGCCCGGTTGCCTGTGCTACTACTGGTCAATGTCTCGCCGAAGACAGTTGTCTATTGGATCTTTTAAAGTGAGCATAAAAGGTTAGACTTACCAACTAATTTGAATAAAACTGTAATTCTGATACTGCCATCAGTAGTAATATCTTTTAGCTTCAGCTCTTTTGGGTAGAATATATGGGAGAGTTGGAAGAGAATGGGCTTCGAAACCAGATACCCCCTGGGTTTGAGCACCACTCTGCCATTTATACCAGTGTGGCCATGGGAAAGGCAATTAATCTGTCTGCATTCATTTTTTCATCTATAATATAAGGCTAATGATGCCTATCTTGTTGAATGGTGAAGATCAGTGCTAATGTTTATAGAATATTTGGCCATCAGTGAATGGGGGACAATATTATGGCCGTCGGCTGCTGTTGTCGTTAGCGTAGATTATTCTACGAGACACAGAAATGTATCAGCAGTACACTGGCCTGCTTTGTTACATTTATTATGTTTTTTAGAAGTCATTAAAATATGAGAAAATAAAATATTTGAACTCAGTAAAAGGGAAGTTCCTCTTCATTCAATACGACATGCTTTTATGGTGTATCTACTATGGCCTAAGGACATGTTAGGGAGTGGAGTGGGGCTAGGGAGGTGAGGAGGGAAGTAACAGGAAATAACCATAGTCTATGGTATTTATCTTTGCCTCAGCCTCGGGGCAGTGACAGACACACAACATAATGAATGTGATGCAAGATGGACTCAATTATAAGTATTTCTAGCTCTTCTTTCTTTTGCTGTTTCTGTGATTTTCCCCAAATTGCTTTGCTCTGAGCGGTGGTAAGGCCACTGTAGGCAACTCATTCCTTCTCTAAACAAATATTCTTTTAGTGCCTATTCTGTGCCAGTTACTGAGGTGGATTTAGTAGTGAACAACCATACAGTCGACCAGAAACAAATATGAAATACCTTGTTCAAAACTCACACTTCGGTGATATTGGCACCATACCCTGAACTTGCATATATCTTGAGTATTGAGAGCTGAATGAAATGTGTTCCTCTATGGCCTCACTGCCTCTTGGGAGGAATCCTATCTAGTATTTTGTATGTGACTTTAGAGAGGAAGTGTCCATTTCTCTGATAATTTATGACCGCTGGAATCCTGTCTGCTTGGCATTAGAGTTGGTACTCTTGGCTGGTTTTCTGAGGCTCCACCTCTTTTTGTCTCATTCTATAATCTCTATCTTTTAATGTTTCTTTCCTTATCTTTATATGGCCTCCTCTTGCTTAAAGGCACTTAAGAAGTTTTAAAAAGCTTCAGAAAAAAGTGTGGTAAATAAAAACAACTCATATTTACCATTGTAATTTACAAAGCATAAACGTGTTTAGTGTCTCATTTGGACCTCAAAACAGTCTTTTAGGTAGGTGGCATCAGGTTGTAGGAGTCAAGCCATGCATCAAAATTTAGACTCGGACTCCAAATCCACTCTTGTGGCTATTTCTACTTTTCTATAATGACTCTTAAGGTGGGGAGTGTCTCCTTTATATTTTTACTTATAAATATTCATGGATTTATTAAAGTAAAAAATATGTTTAGTAAACTATTGAAAACTCCAGCTTTTTTTAAGATTTATTTATTTATTTATTTATTTATTTATTTATTTATTTATGAGAGACATAAAAAGAGAGAGAGGCAGAGACACAGGCAGAGGGAGAAGCAGGCTCCATGCAGGGAGCCTGACGTGGGACTCGATCCTAGGTCTCCAGGATCATGCCCTGGGCTGAAGGCAGGCACTAAACCGCTGAGCCACCCAGGGATCCCTTCCAGCAATTATTAAAGTGGATATTTCCTTTTGCCTTTTCATTTCTCCTTTCTTTCTATTCTATGGTATCTTGGTTCCTGGGCTAACCCCATGACAATGTGCATTCCGCCTACCATCTTCTGCCTTCTTGGGGCCTTACTCCATTAAGAATGTCTTCTTTCTCTTTTGTACACTGTCTTCTCCACTAGTTACCTCTTCCTTGTCATCGAGCACAGTCAAATGTTTCCTTTCCTAAACAGGAAAGATATTTTTGCCCTATATGCATCCTCTTCTATGGCATTTATTCGTCGAATAATTTAAGCTTCTTTGAACAAATTGCTCAAGCTTCTCAAAATCATCTAGTCCTGTTTTCTGAGCTCTTGTCCTTCTTTTCTCTTCAAATCTTTGCAAACTGATTTCTTTTCTCACCAGTCTACTGAAACCACTCTCTGTAAGGGTTAACCTGTTAACCTGGCTGTCCAAGTTTACCTACCTTAGGCATGGTCTGTTGCATCAGGTGTTGGTGATCATTACTGCTCTTATGACTTGCCTATGTAGATGATATGGTGCATAGGTTGACAGGGTCTAAACATTGCATTTTTTTAGTGTCTCTCACATTGGTACCCTAATTCAGCAGGAAGTTTTCCAAATAAAATGAGCCTTGTTAGGCTCTCTAACAAGGGTGAATCAACAAAATAATGAGTCTTGCAGAGGAAAGATCCTACTTGCCTAATGTTATCAAGCTGTTTCGGTGACTTTGATCAAACAACATTTCCTCTCCGAAGTTTAGTCTCTTTCATAGCAAAACATAGTCTACTTTGCAGGATTGTTGTGAGGACAGAATGTTGTGAAAATATTTTGTAACCTCTAACGTATGGAATACACTCCCAGCCTGTGTAGCCTAAAGCGATTGCCCATCAATGGTTTGAGTAGTTCTCTAAACCTGTATGATGAACTGTGAAAGCTGTTTCTCAGGATTTCCCTGATCCAGTTCCCTTTGGGTAGATGTCAGAGTCCTGAGTAGAGAGATTACTATCGATATACATGCAGAGGGCTGTTGCACTACTCAGATGTGTGTCCTCTCTAACAGAATATGATACGGAGAAGTGGAACATTCTCTCCCATTTACCATAGACAATTTTGATCATTTAAAGGGTTCTAGTGCAGCAGTGGCAGTGCCCAGCAGGAGATGGTGGGAGTGTTTGTGAGAGACCAGTGCCTGGCACAAGACTGCCACGTCCAGCAGGATAGAGTGGCAGGGCCTGTCAGAGGCAGCAGTGCTCAGTGAACATGGCAAATATTAAGAGCAAATGCAGGTGGTGTACATAGATGCCTGCACTTGTTCATGAGAAAGAAACGAGATTCCCTTTGGGAATTTCCAGAAATACTTGAAAATGCAGGGATCTGAACCAGAGGCTGAAGTCCTTCTAGAGTTGGAACGGTAGAAGGATAAGAAATCTGGGTCAGTATTGTTAATCCCACTCAGCTGGTCCTGACAATCTGTTGATGCCTGGAGAAAATTGAGTTAACACATGCAAGCTACCATTTTATTATCAATTGGTCCATTTATATTTCTGCACATATATTTTTATTTACTGCACAAACACAGGGAATATCGTTCATATCATTATCTATGGTAATGGCATCCCTTTGAGTTGTGCAGCCCTGGAGGTAGCCTATTCTCATTAGGTAATTGGATTTTTCTTGACTCCCTTGTTGCTGCTAAACCTCACCTTCTTTCGGACTTGCACTATAATAATGAATATTTTGTGTAAAATTCGTCTCCAAAGAGGAATATCTGGGGAGAACTGTACTTAAAATTATGTAATAAACATTCCAACTGACATAGTCACATTTATGGCTCAAATGAAATCCAAAACTCCCGAGGTTTAGAATGTCAATAAATGACAATTAGGCTCCCTGGCCCCTTATTCTTCGGTGCTTTATCACCAGGCAAAATGAAGTAGGCAGTTCATGGTGATATTTTAGGGCCTGTGCGGAGTCCTCACCCTCTGCCCAAGTAAATCAAGTGAACAGGATGCAATCACTTCTTTTTTAGTATCTTGATTTAGCCATATTAAAGACACCACTGTCAACTACAGTCAGAAAGTCTCATTGAATGCAATTCCCTAGCTGTGAACACTATGCAGTCTTCCTTCTGATTCATACTATAACTAAGTAATTGGTATGACAAAGCACTTGGGATTGCAAGTTAATAAAATTCAAATGAATCTAGGATATATTTCAAGAAGCAAGTCAATCTTACACAGAAATTAAGCAGCCTACATGTAGTGGTACAGAAATTGATCTTATAAATGACTATCATAGCAATGTTGTGAAGTCATAAGGGAGACCACTCTCTGCCACCTAAAATGAAAAAAAAATAACTGTCTGTGGCACAGTGATTCCTATTGAATTCCTCAGTTTATGTATTGATTGTAATACAACTTGGAGTTGTGCTCCATTTGAAAAGAAACCTCTTTTGTTGTGACGGCCTCTGAGAAAAATGTGTATCTACCTAGACGTGTGTGTAGCCAGACTTGACAAAAAAAAAAAAATTGTTAAACATGAAGTTGCATGTAAATTTAGAACTTTGAATAAATATTTCAAAAAGCCATCTGGGTTTATTTGTGAGAGAAAATTTGAAAACGAGGACATTTGAATTACATGTTGGAATGGTTCTGATAAATATATAACCCCTTTCAATAGCTAATTATCCTAGAATTACTGAAGGAAATGTAAGTGCTATCTTTTCATCTGTGGGAAATAGTCACTTACTGAGTATGTGCAGCATTCCGTTCTCAAGTCTTTCTAGAATAATATTTTTAGAAATATGTGAGTGCCACAGTTAGCTAATTTTTATTAATAAAACATGAACCAAGTGGAAATTTTACCATACAAAATAGAACATTTTTTCGGTTTTGCATATCTTCTTGAAGAATATCATCATTCTTAATTTAATATTTCAGAACCTACTCAGGATATGTGATGGCAATATTAAAACAGCACATCATTTATTACCAATTACATTTACTGGTTGGTAACTTTACTGAGTGTCGAGGAACTGAAGTCAGTCCCTCAAATTCTCTAATATATTGTATTAAATTGAGAATTTGGCACGAAGGGGATTCTGTGCTCAGTGTAACACATGTGTTCAGTTCCTGCTACTTCCTTTGTCTTGAGAAAGCTTCATGCAAATTAACAAATACAGAATTTCTCCCTTGTCTAGGCAGAAGATAGATGTTTTTAGTACCTCTTCCGTCATTTACTAGCTAGATGACAACTTTTCTGAGACACAGTTTTTAATTCTGTAAACTGGGAATGATAATAGCTGCCTAACTTAGAGCTTTTTTTAGAGGTCTCACAAGAGGTCAATGTATAGTACTTATAAAACAAAGGATAACGGGGCTTTGCATTTATAACACAATTGTTATTATTAATATATTGGCCAATAAGTGAAGTTAACAGATCACTTACAGATAGAGCATTTAAAAACATCTTATTTATTTGTTCATGAGAAACGGAGAGAGAGAGAGAGAGAGGCAGAGACACAGGCAGAGGGAGAAGCAGGCTCCATGCAAGGGGCCCGATGTGGGACTGGATCCTGGAACTCCAGGATTAGGCCCTGGGCCAAAGGCAGGTGCCAAACTGAACCACCCAGGTGTCCCTGAGCATCCTATTTTTTAAAGCCTTACTAAATCTCAATAGGAGCCACGTAGATCTCTATCCCTGCCCCAGCCATCTCACAGGGTCACTGGGAGGGTTGCATGAGAAGGTACTATGCCGTAAACACAATGCATTATTGGTATCGTCCCGCTCCACAATATAGTTTATGAACTGTTTGTTTATGGCTACAAAGAAGATGTTTTACTCCTTTTTCTTTGAACAAAATTGTTACAAAATCTGCTTATGGAAAATGTCAGAAATGTTCTGTTCCTTCACTTTTCTGAGAACAGTGACCTTTGAACACAAACCTATATCAACCTCTTTCCTCCCTTCTTCCTTTGCCAGGTGTCAACTGTTGAGAGTAGTTTACACATTGTCCTCTATCGACTAAGCTACTGTCACGAATCAGTCCATTTTTTGTGAGGAGGTGGATTTCACAGAAAACTCATCCTTTGGCTCAAAACCAAAACACGTATGATTCTGAAACCAAAAGTTGCACGAACAAGTGTTGTTGAGAAAGAGAAAGAACATGCAAGGTTTCATTGTTTTATATTCTCAAGATCCTGTGTCTTTGTCGAGAATACAGTATTCTTGTATTTTTAAAAATTTATATAAATGGTGTTATGATAGGTATTGTGGCTTCTGATGTTTTCACTCCGTGCTGTTTCTAAGATCTACCCCAGTGGCTCTAAGGCAATCTAATTTATTGCTTCTACTGCTGCAGAGTAGTCCATAGTGCATATCCACATTTTTTTTTTATCCACTCCCTTGGTGATAGACACCTTGGTTGCCTCCAACTTTCAGCACCACAAACAACTCTGTGATGAATATCCTCGTACATACCCTTTAATGGTCCTGCAGTGTGAGTTTCTCTAGAGTACTATTCCAGGAGTGGGGGCTGCTGGTTCATACAGTATGGATATACTTAATTTCACTAAGTACTGCCAGACTGCTCCCCAGAATGGCTACACTAGAGTACACTTCGGTGTACATGAGAGGACATGGTACCTGCCGACATTGGTACCAGATTTTCACATTTTTTACAAGAGTATGGAGGTCAGATGTTAGTTCATTGTTTCATTTGCATTTCCTTGATTACTGGTGTTGTATATTCAGTTTTCCATTTCTGTGAATTGACTATTCATGATTTTGTCCATTTTTCCTATCAGTATCTCAGAGTTTGTTTTGCTGTTAATTTGAATATCTTGTATGGTTTAGATATTAATCCTTTATCAGATTTTGACAATGAACATTGCATCTCTCAATCTGTTACCCATTTGTTAATTTTGTGTATCTTTTGCTGAACAGAAATCCCCGTTTTGAAGCCATTTTATCGAACAAATGCATCACTAGATAATATTCAGAACACACAAAACAATTTGCTATGCTTCTGTAAATCATGAAATATGATGATAAAATTACCCCCAGGAATCCACCACCCAATTTAAGATCAGGAAATTGCCAATAGTGTTTAGTGTATCTTTGTCCTCTGCATAGCTATTCCACTGCATAGCAAACCCCTCCCAGAGGCAACTATTATTTAAAAAAATTGTGTTCTCATGCATGCCCAATTTTAACCAGTTTTTTTTGTTTTATTTTTTATTTTTATTTTTTTAATAATAGATTTATTTTTTATTGGTGTTCAATTTGCCATCATACAGAATAACACCCAGTGCTCATCCAGTCAAGTGCCCCCCTCAGTGCCATCACCCATTCACCCCCACCCCCCGCCCTCCTCCCCTTCCACCACCCCTAGTTCGTTTCCCAGAGTTAGGAGTCTTCATGTTCTGTCTCCCTTTCTGATATTTCCTACCCCCTTCTTCTCCCTTCCCTTCTATTCCCTTTCACTAATTTTTATATTCCCCAAATGAATGAGACCATATAATGTTTGTCCTTCTCCGACTGACTTACTTCACTCAGCATAATACCCCCCAGTTCCATCCACGTTGAAGCAAATGGTGGGTATTCGTCGCTTCTGATGGCTGAGGAATATTCCATTGTGTACATAGACCACATCTTCTTTATCCATTCATCTTTCGATGGACACCGAGGCTCCTTTCACAGTTTGGCTATTGTGGACATTGTTGCTATAAACATCGGGGTGCAGATGTCCCGGCGTTTCATTGCATCTGTATCTTTGGGGTATTAACCAGTTTGTATATACATCCCTAGACAACGTATTGTTAATTTTTTCCTGTTTTTTAAAATATTTTATTTATTTATTCGAGAGAGAGAGAGAGAGAGAGGCAGAGACACAGGCAGAGGGAGAAGCAGGCTCCCTGTGGGGAGCCTGATGTGGGACTTGATCCCACGACACCAGGATCACACCCTGAGCCAAAGGCAGATGCTCAACCAGAAAGCCACCTAGATGCCCCTCAACATCATGTTTCTAAGATTCATCCAGGTCAGTGTGTGAAGCTAGAACTCTTTTATTTTCACTGCAGTATGGTATTTCATGCTGAAAATTGACCAGAATTTGTGTATGTATTCTCCTGTTAATGGATATTAGGGTTGCTTCCAGTTTCCTGGTTTTGTGGTTGGGGAGGAAAGTTGGGAATAATGTACAACGCTCCTATGAACATATCTATTTTACATATGTATGACTTTCTTTAGGCTTCATCCTATGAGCTGAATGACTAGATTGTTGGATATGAGTCATATAATTTTATTTTTTTAAAGATTTATTTATTTATTTATTTATTTATTTATTTATTTATTTATTTATTTATGAGAGAGCGAGAGAGAGCAAGAATGAACAGGGTGGGGAGGGGCAGAGGAAGAAAGAAAGAATCCGCTCAGGTTGGAGCCCAACGCAGGGCTCCATCCCAGGACTCTGAGATCAGGACCTTAGCTGAAATCAAGAGTCAGACGCTTAACCCACTGAGCCACCCAGAGGCCCCTGAGCCATATAATTTTAAAGATAATTCCAGGTTGCTTTGTAACATGATTATACCAATGTCTTCTTGCATCAGCGGTGTATGAGAGTTGATTCACAATCCTCACTAGAACCTGGAACTGTCCACACTTTTTCTCAATCTGAGTATAAAATGATGTCTTGTTGTGGTTTTATATTTACATGTCCATAATTCCTAATTATGTTGAATATTACTGAGTATGTCACAAGCAATTCCAGTGTTCTCTTGTGTAAAGTGCCTATCTACATTGTCCTCATCTTTATTGATTGTCACGACTTTAAAGACTATTCTGGAAATTAACTTTTTGCTGGTCATATGTGAGGCAAATATATTATTCCAATTGTGATTGTTCTTTCCAGTTGTTTGATGATTTTTTTTGGAAAAATGTAAATTCTAAGTTTTAATGTAATTTAGCAAACTTTTCCTTTATGAATACTGTTTTTTGCCTGGTTTTAGAAAAATTTCCCTACCCGAGTTATAAAATGAATTATATATTTAATTAAAAGATAGAGTTTTACACTTCAGATTTAGATATTTCATAGCTCTTAAGTGGATTTTTTATGTGTGGTTTGAGGTAGAAATCTATTTACATTTTTTCCATATGGATAAACAGCTGTTCCAGCAAACTTCATTATGCTTATTTTTGTGGTTTTCCCACTGACCTGCAATGTCACCTTTGTCATCTATCAAATTTTTATATATCTTTGGCCTATGTTTGGACTTTTAATCTCCCTCACCCCCATCCTGTGCCACCGTGTCACCAGCAGGTAGCCCTAGTTATGTGCAGGCACATGCTGTGGCACTATGTAGTCTGGCCCTTGGCACTGGACTTTGTCTTTTGTATTTCAGTTAAATGTTACCATTGCACCAATATCATTTATTTACTCATCCCTTCAACAAATTCTTTTTTTTAAAGATTTTATTTATTTATTCATGAGAGACACAGAGAGAGAGGCAGAGACACAGGCAGAGGGAGAAGCAGGCTCCAGGCAGGGAGCCCGATGTGGGACTCGATCCCGGGACCCCAGGATCATGCCCTGGGCCAAAGGCAGGCGCTCAACCACTGAGCCACTCAGAGATCCCCACTTCAACAAATTCTAAGTATCTGTTATGTGTCAAGCATTTTTCTAGATCATTAGATTCTATCAGTGGACACAAGAGAAAAATACCTGCCTTCCTGGAGCTTCCAGTCTAGTAGAGGAGCACACCGATAAAGGTATAAATAATTAAAATATATAAAAGATCAGATGTTGACAAGTGCTGTGAAGAAACATTAAGCAGAGACAGAGGATAGGAAGTGTCAGATGGGTTAGGGATTGCTATTTAAATACGATAGTCAAGAAAGACCTCACTGATCTTGATGGAGACCTAAAAAAGTTAACAAGGTGAGTCACACAGATATCTGAGGATACAACCTAGAAGGTAGATGGAAGAGTAAGTTCAAACGTCTGAAGAGGATAGCAGTGCAAAGAGGCCAATGAATCTGGGACTGGAATGAACAAAGGGGAGAGAAATTCAGAGAGATTGCAGTGGGGCCAAGAACAATCATTATACCACTCTGTGGTAATTACTAAAATCATAAAAATCATGGTATCTTGTAGGTCAAATCTACCCTTCTTCTTCTACAGGAATATCCGGGTGACTTGGTCATCCTTATATCACTGTTTCTCTAGATAAAATTTAGAATCAACTTCTCAAATTGCTATAAAAGTCTGTAGAAATTTGATTGACATCACATCAAAAGTACATATCAATTTGGGAAACTGTGATATTGTTCTGTCCTTCTGATAGTGGGTTTCCTGTTGAAGAAACATGATATTCCTTTCATTTGCTTAAGTCTTCTTTTTTGTGTGTTTGGGAATGCTTTACTACTTTTTCCATGAAAATTTTGCACATACATCATGAGTGTAAAAACCTGCAGAGGAAGTCTGTTTGCCACTTCCCTCACTGCCCGCCACCCCCCCACACACACACAGTCTCCACTATTTTCACTATACAACTCTCCTTTCTGTCCCACAAGCACTTCAAACACTCTTGAGCCTCAGGATGTCTGCCCTTGCTGTCTCCTCTTTCTGGAATGCCCTTTGGATAACTGTGTAGACCACCCCCACATCACTTTCAGGTTTCTGATCAAATGTTACTGTATAAGTGGGGCTTTCCCTGACCACCCAATTGAAATAATGCCCTTCCGGCATCTGCTCTCTCCCTTTCTTCATTTAGATTTGTTTTCATGGTACTTTTTAATTCATCAATAACTATTCAAAGTGTAGGCTTTCCCCCTTAATTGTTAAGTTTGTGAAATAGATATAAAAATCCCTAGAAATTTTGTGAGATCAGCTGTGAGATGAAGCCAGAGGAGCGAATAAATATAGTCCCCAAACCAAGTGGCTTCTAAATCACTGCTCCCCAAGAGAGCAAATGTAACAAGTTCTTCCTTCTCTTAGTCCAGTTTAGAGGATCACGCAAGTGCTTAGAGAACAGGAGACCTGAAAATGCAAACTTCCACTACTGCACACTGGATGTTCTTTATGATTGGCCCAAGTTCACAGGATATCACTGATCTCTAGCCAGTGTTTTCACTAGGTTTGGAGAGCTGGGTGATTGAGTAAAAGGACAGGTTAACATTAGTTGAGGATGTTACTACATTGTTATTCAATTATCTATGTCATTTAGGAGCTGTTTGAAAACTTTACCCTTTAACAGTGTGTGTGTGTGTGTGTATAAAACTAGTGAATATATATAGTCACTGGTGTGACATCTATTTGTAATATCGATTGCTGAGATGTGAAAACATTCCTTATTTAAGTGGCAGTCTAAGAAGAGAGGATCTGAAACCAGAAAAATCCCCACTAGATGTAGGAAGTGTGATTTCGGCAGTATCCTCTGACACTGCAGACAGTCTTCTGAGCAGAGTCACCTTAGTTGCATTGAGCAGTATTCATCATGAAAACATTTCAGGCAAAAATGCCCAGGACTTGAATTTTGCCACTCAGAGCAGGAAACATAATTGCCAAATAAGGGTAACAGATATCAATATTGATAGCGTTACTACCTTTTGCTGAGTGCCTACTGTGTGCCAAGAGTGATGCTAGAAATCAAGAAGCATTGTGTCATGCAGTCGTCAAACAAGTCTGGCCAGTAGGCACTAAGGTTGTCATTGTGCTAATAAGTAACTTGAACCCAGAAGGCTGAAGTGACAAGCCTGTGGTCACAATCACGTGACAGAGGAGTAGCTGGGATTGCAACCCAGGGGGCTGGACCCAACACTACGCTTTTGTCTATGTCATGTTGTAGGCTCCATTGAAGGCTGAGGAAATGGAAACCAGCTATAACCATAAAAAAAAAAATACAGAAACACAGTTTTACATGTAGACCACCACATCTTCCTTGTAGGGCTTACCACCCAATCAGCTCACTGGGGGGAATGTGGAGAGGGTAGCTAGGGAAGTTAAGTAATTTTATTTTTTGTATTGATCCTGAGAGTTTATAGAGCATTTTTTCCACATTGTCTCATTGTACTCATTATACCAGCAGGTATAACTTCCATTTTCTAATTGGTGAGGTGCAGAGAGATTCTTATTTGCCTCGAGTCATTTAGAAGCCAGGACTCAAACCCAAATCTTCTGGCTCTAATAGAAGTATATGTCCCTGGGGCGCCCGGCTGGCTCCATCGGTGGAGCGTGCGACTCTTGGTTTCGGGGTTGTGGGTTTGAGCCCACACTGAGTGTAGAGATTACTTGAAAAAAATAATAAAATATGTATATGTTCCTACTATCTGCTGTTCACTTGTCCTTTGTCCTCTGATATGCATATGGTATGGGAAAAAAGATTTTAAACCTTATTCTGAATTATTTAACGGTTAGGTAATTTAAAAATATTAAATTGATTCGTGCATGTAAACTCAATTGCTACTTGCCTTTTCCATTAAAACCCTGTGTATGTCCTTGGGGGGGTTTAAATATATGTATGTATATATCTATTTACTAAAAGTTCTTAAATCAAAGGGAAAGTGTAGTTTTATGGTTTAACCTTTAAGTTATCGTAGCAGTGGTAGGAGGGGGCATCAGAAATCGAACATGCCATCTCTTTTGCTATTCTGAAACACATCTCCGTATTTTTAAAATGTAGTTATGAAAAGCATAGTTTTAAATCTGCAACATATGGCTCGCATTAGGGATAATACATGTTTGATGGTTAAAATGGTACATTTTATTATTCCATTGTGATTTCTATTTTATTATTTATTGTCTGCAGTTAGCAAAATGCTATTATCTTATCTCTAGGCAATTGTTCTTTGCTTTAAGGAGATGAGGTTGCTTTTTGCCAACTTCATACATCTTTGGAATAGCTATTTTATATTCGCTCAATCTTGACATCTAGATCACAGTATGTATAATGTAGTGTAATATCATTAGAAGCTAGAAATAAATGGTTTCTAAGAATGTGAAAATATAAAACAAACAGAACAGGCAAAAGAGCATACCAGTGGCAGATTTCAATGACATACTACTTTTATCATACCTTTTCCCACATTTCATGTTTTAAAAAGATGTGCTATAAAAATAATTTCTTGAATTCTTGTTTTCCACTGCAATAGGCATAGCAAACAATATGTTTAATCACTGCTAATGTTTCCTGTTAGATTTGATTACTTTGTACCTAATTCATCATCTTATCTTGCCTATTACTGCTTTCTGTTTACTTCAGTTTGCAGATGTAGAAAGTGTGAATTCTGCAGTGTGCTCTGATAAATATTAATAGCAAAACAGATTCTTCTGAGCAGATTCACCTTAGGTTATAGTGAGCAGTATTCATTATGAAAAACTATCTTGTTAAAATGATAGTAACAACAAATTATTCTCTGATTATGTTATAGTATGACTAATTAAAGCCGAAAAAGTAACTCTGACCTCAGCATAATTTAATGTTCTGCTATTTCCCTGGACTTATGACCACTTTCTCTAATGTAATTTTCTGTATTGGGGAAAAAAAAAGAGGAATATATATTTTTCCTCTTGTGGATATATGTGTTCCAAGAGAGACTGACTTGACAATTTCAAAGATAATTGAAATAAAATATATCAAGCTAAGACGCTTTTCTTATCCAAAGGATATCCATTCTCCGGGCACCTGGCTGGCTCAGTATGTGAAGCATGCGATTGATTTCAGCGTTGTGAGTTCAAGCTCTACATTAGGTGTAGGGATTAGTAAAGAAAAAAAAATCTTAAAAAAAAAGGATATTCAGTCTCAGTATCCATCATAGTTTTTCAACTGTGAGTGTGAGTCTGTGTATGTGTGTGTATGTGTGTTTAAAGATTAAGATCATTTAGAATTCAGTTCTGCTTCTGCTACTAGCTCGTTGTGTGGCTGTGGGTAAGTCACTTCACACTTCTAGCCTCCTTTTTGTCCACCTGCAATGTGAGGAACTTGGCTTTCCTAATCACTAATGCCATTTCTGTGTGTGCATTTTCTTTGGTAGCCCATGTCAATTTCCACAGGGGACTGGAACAGAAAAACAAATAAGACACAGCTTTGACATAGAATAGATTCCCAAAATATTTGTTGAATGAACTAGAAATAAATGCTGAAAATGGAGTGATCAGCCTAAAGTCTCTGTTCGCAACTGCTTTGCCATTGGAGGCTTCCAGGCAGAGAGAGTAGTGTTAACTGACTGGTGACCAAGTGCTCATGGTTGGCCATTGTCTACCCTTTGATTGGCTCCACTGACCTTTACTCAGTTCTCCCCGTAGGCCCCTGAAATTGGACTCACCTGGAACTTAAGCAAGCACCAAGGTACAGAATGTCCCCCGTTACCTGCTCGTCCTGAGAACTGAGAATGGGTTGGCTGCAGAACTATTTCCCAATCTTACCGACCTGCTCACTCCCACCACTTGCCCTTGTCCCCCACGAAGTTCCTGCTAGCGCTGCCTACCCCTCCTTAGAGGAGAGAGACCTTTCTCTGGCTTTGACAGTCTTGCAGATCCTCCGCTTGAGGCGTTCTCCCTACTGTAATAATTTCTTTAAATAAAGGGATCCCTGGGTGGTGCAGTGGTTTGGCGCCTGCCTTTGGCCCAGGGCGCGATCCTGGAGACCCGGGATCGAATCCCACGTAGGGCTCTCCCGGTGCATGGAGCCTGCTTCTCCCTCTGCCTATGTCTCTATCTCTCTCTGTGTGTGACTATCATAAATAAATAAAAATTAAAAAAAATAAATAAATAAAGGTCTCTCATTTAGATTCAGGCTTGTTTCTGTTTGACACTGAACAGGTTCACCGGTCTTCATAGTTACGTTTAGTCTGATTCGTACAATTAAGCATAAAGATGAAGCTATGCAGGGTCCGTGCCTCTATTTGTATCTCTCTTATTGTGGCCTCCATCCTCTGACCTCACTGAAACCCTGCTTTGAATATTTTGTGTTACTTCTCGTGAAATACAGAATTGAGTCTACACTGTATTTTCTCTTCAGTATCTACACAACTTTGACACTTTTGAAACATTCATCTCACATGATCCTTTAACTTATATTTTTGGGATCTGTTTGCCCATGCCTTCCATGTCATCTGGTTCTTAGAACCTAAATAGATGTATCTAAGGACTTTGTTTTAAAGTTTCCTTTTTGAACTATTATACTTATTTTTTTTGTTACTCCTGTCGCTTAAGAATGCTTGCAATGATGTTTCCCATCCGTAAGCAGTGTATTTATCTCAATCTTTGCATCTTCTGGATTTTTAATTGGACATACAGGAATAGGGTTGTTCCCCTTGGTGGCCTCCTTGGGGCCTGTAGAACAATGAGAAGCCTCAGTGACATTAATACATCTTGTGAAGAAACAATGTGCCAAATTGGGATTGGTTGAGAACTTGGAACTGAGAACTTCCCCGGCCCCTTGGTGTTTCCAGAAATTTCTATAACTGAGTAGTGTGATTGTTGACCGCTAATGAGAGGCTCTTGGTAGGCCACACCTCATTATAAAACAGTCATTGTCTCTCAGTGGGCTTGTCGTCCCCCTCATTTCACCTGGGCTTGCACAGCCTTGGCTTCACCATTCACCTGCATTGACCACTAACCAGTCAGTTCATTAACCAGCAGCATCTGAGCACTAGAATAAACCTTTTCCTCCTTAATTCTGTTAGACCTAATAATTGTTTTTTAAAATGCCAGGAGAAAATACTGCCGAGAAAGCATGAGAGAAAAGTGTGAGAGAGGGCAGCCCCGGTGGCTCAGCAGTTTAGCGCTGCCTTCGGCCCAGGGCCTGATCCTGGGGTGCTGGGATCAAGTCCCACATTGGGCCCTTTGCATGGAGCCTGCTTCTCCCTCTGTCTGTATCTCTGCCCCCCTCCCTCTCTCTGTGTGTGTGTCTCTCATTAATAAATGAATAAAATCTTAAAAAAAATAAAAGTGTGAGAGAGAAGGGATAGAAAATAATACTGGAAAGAATGTGAGTAAAGCGAGGGGAAAATGAAAGTCAGCAAAGGACCTTAATGCAAGCAATGAGAAAAATAGAGAATAAAATACAAAGATGACGTATAAACCATGATACTGCAGAAAGCAAGAGTAAACACGAGACACTGAGAAAATAGAAATTCATAAACATGACAAAGGGGACAGTATGTGAAAATGAAAGAATAGAAGTTTAATGTGGGAGAGACGAGCCACTGAAATGAAATTTGAGAATGAAAAAAAAAAATGTGAGAGAACAAGAGAGATGTGGAGAGTATGCCGAAAATGTGAGATGAAACCTGAGAACAATGTAAAATAAAGTACCAGACCCTTTACAGGGAGAAAATCCGGGAAATGAGAAGATGACCTAAGAGGCGTTGGTAAGGATCAAACAAGAGCGAGGTAAGCAAAGGATGGGAGCGAGGGTGAGAGACTAGAATGCGGAGGACTGGGGGAAACAGAAGGGGTGAGGAGCCCGAGGACAGGGGAGATGGGCCACAAGGCTGGGCAAACAGAGCCCCAAGACCGACGCCGGGGGGGCTCCGCGGTTGAGCGTCTGCCTGATCCCAGGCGCCGGGATCGAGTCCCGCATGGGGGGTTAGGGAAGAAAAAGAAAAAGGTTAACGTAGACAACCTCTAGCACCCACCACAAAGAACAGGTAGATTTTGAAATAACCCAGAGGAATGATTATGCCTCTATGTCGATGTGAAGGGGGAAGAGGCTGCAAGTGTATAAAAGAAAAGTCTCCCTGCAGGGAGCCTGCTTCTCCCTCTGCTTCTCTCTCTCTCTCTGGGTCTCTCATGAATAAATAAATAAAATTTTTTAAAGATTTATTTATTTATTTATTTATTTATTTATTTATTTATTTATTTTATTCATGAGAGACCCAGAGAGAGAGAGAGAAGCAGAGACACAGGCAGAGGGAGAAGCAGGCTCCACGCAGGGAGCCCGACGCGGGACTCGATCCTGGGACCCCAGGATCACGCCCGGAGCTGAAGGCAGGCGCTAAACTGCCGGGCCACCCAGGGGCCCCTTTACTCTGGAGTTTGAATTTGAATTTGTTTGTCACCCCAGTATCCTTTCTTTGCCCTTACCTTGGGGGTGCATTTGGTTTTCTAGCTCTTAGCCAATCGGCGCGAAGTGAGGCTTCTACTTGCTAAGCGTAGGCCCGGGCCCTGTCCGTCCCTTGTGGTCCTGAAACGGGAAGCACTGTTGAGACCCAGACGTGGTTATCTTGGGCACCGTGGGTCACTAGGGGAGGCCCCTTGCCTGTAGCGCATAAGGGCTCCAGAAACTCTCAGAATTCCTCGTCTTGTCCTCTCTGTGTTTTGCCCGATTTTACTGTTCGGCTAGGTCTTTATTTGTCAATGCTAAAAACAAAAAAAAAAACAACAACAAAAAAAAACCCACCTTTTTTGGGCTACTTTTATATAGATTTACGACAGGTTTATTGTTTACCAGACAGGTTTATCAAACTAGTGCCTCTGGTTATTTATTTAAGTTCTATTTGAATGACAAACTACTGCTTTTTAGGGAAGGGGAGAGAGCCGGTTTGTCTTTACTGTGCAAAATTAAACAGGTGACTTTGGATCTTTTTTTAAAATTTTTTTTTTTGGCTTTGGATCTTGAGCTAAGGATAAGTCTGTTCTAGGAAATGTCTGTGATCTTGTGATTTTTGAAATGTGAAACAGCTTATTAAAATTTCATATAAGCCACTTTTCAAAGAATATTCCGTATTCTCTTTTTAGAAGCTTTATGTGATGAATGAATGAAAGTGAATTAGTAGGTTCTAGGAATTAGGCCTATGTGTGAACAAGTGAACAAAAGAGAATTTTTTTTTCCTAAGCAGTTATGCATTCATGGTACCATCTAAGTTACAATGGATTTTTACAGATGGAAAAAATGCCTCAGGACAATTCAGTAAATCGTTGTACTATGCAGATTTTTCTTCATGAAAATTTCAGTTTTTTCGGATGGGAAAAAAGTTACTTTGATGGGCAATATATATATATATATATATATATATATATATCCTTGCAAAGAATAGAAAATTCAACACGTAGTAGTGAGATCGATCAGGAACTGACTACTGGCCAGTGGGCTGGTACTTGGCATTGCTGAGAGACCTGGATCTAAGAGTTTACTTAGTAAGTAAAATTCATTTTTTCTCACCAAGTGAAGTGCTTTCTTCTCCCACACAGCCCATTCCTTTTTTCTCTATTAAGCACTAAAAAAGTCATTATCGGTTTATGGTGTGTTTTAAAAACGACTCACTTGCCTCATACCCTGTCTTGGTTTCTAAGGTCTACTCTTGGAAATTTTCTGTTAAAAGATTTCAACATGTTTCACATGGAGATATTTCAAGATCTTTCACTACTATAAGAACTATACATACAATTCAAGAAAATGCCTATCCTCTGAATATCTTACGGAAAATTTTTTTTTTTTTACGAAAAATTATTTTAATGTCGCAATTCCCAAGTAGATAATGTGCTTCTAAATTATTATATTTATTAAACTATTTTTATTTCTATATTTGATCTCATTGTAATTTAACTTCTATATCTATATTTGTTTGTCTGTTGTTGGTTCCTGTTTGCTTCGATTTTACTCTCCAGACTTTTGGCCTAACGGAGAACATTCAAATTAATATTTCTGTAAATTAATGGTAAGGGCTTTACAAATTAGAGAATGCAAAAACAGCAAATGATCCTTCAAATTGGACAATCCAAGGATTATTTAAAAGTTGTTTCCCTTGTAAATGCAATGAAAGAATGTGGCAAATTAGAATTGAACCATATAAACGTGGCCTCCGATCGTGAACCTGAGAAAGGTGACAGTGTAATGAGATTTGACAGCATGTAGAAAGGTGGAAACTCATTAGCAAGCTAGGATCTGCATGAAAAAAATTGATTAGCATTTTTGTATTATGTAAGAAGATTGCTTAGCATTTCAGGAGGAGGGCAGCAGTTGTGTGGCATTTAAATCTACTCTGAATTAAAAATGATCGGTTTAAAAAAATTATGGAAAATTCTTATGCAAATGAAATGTAATCAAGCCATGCTTCAGACTCATTATGCATGATGGATATGCACTGTAACTTGCTTACTAATTCAAGGAGCAGAGGAATTCCAGTTATCATATTGTTTATGCAGCGCTGTGCCACACTGCTGGAAGTGATATTAAATTGATTACGATAAACGGTGTAAACCAACAAGATGGGTCCTTATCCAACTTGACATTTATTTTATATGAAATGATGAGAATTCCTTACTATCCTGAAAACCTCAGCTTCCTCGTAAATGTTGAAATCTTTCTGAGGTTCTTAAAGATCTCAAAATCAGAAGGATGAGGGAATATAGAGAAGGGAGAACAACACTTGGTAATGTGTTTAAGTAGAAGACCTTTGCTTGTTTACCTAAAAGTTTGTTTGTGTATTTGAGTCGTGTAATTAGAGGTTTCCTTAAAGTAGTTCTTTAGTGAGTTTGTGTCTAGTTGTGAGAATACTTGGTAATGTATTGTGAGAATACTTGGGCTAAGCTTGGGAAACGATGAGGTCGGCATGCTCAAATTTCTCAGTTTTCAAAGTTTTTTTTTTAAGATTTTATTTATTTATTCATGAGAGACACAGAGAGAGAGAGAGAGGCAGAGACACAGGCAGAGGAGAAGCAGCCATGCAGGGAGCCCGATGCGGGACTCGATTCTGGGACCCCAGGATCAGGACCTGGGGGAAGGCAGGTGCCAAACCTTTGACCACCCAGGGATCCCCAGTTTTCAAAGTTTTAAAGATTAACTTTTACTTAGTGTTTTTAGGCTTTTTTTTTTTTTTTTCAGTCAAAAGAAAGCACTGGTTGGTTCAGGACAAAAGCCTACATTGGTGTATGAAAAGTGTCTCTTCTGTAAGTTTTATGTGATGAATTTTAAGGTATCTTTTTCATGTTAATAACTTATGATTATAAAGGCTTTTGCTGTCGGTAGCATTTTTATTGGTGTTTTAAATGATATTTTATTTTTATGATTTTAATGGTAATGTGTTTTCATGGTAGAAAATTTGGAAAAGAAATATATGAGGCAAGCAAAATCATAAAAATCATATTGAAAAGGAGCAGAGTATGTCAGCCTACAAGATGCCTCTTTAGTATAAGGATTATTTTGAGCTGAGTATTTAAGAAACAGCAGACAAAAGAAAAGGTCTGACAATGAGTAGTAGAGGTCACGCTTTTGTAAGAGATATTTACATTTGTAAGGAAGTGTCCATTTCTAAAGATGTTTTCCTCTTTGTACCGGGAAAAGGAAAGTGACCCTAGATCCCTAGAAACTCTTTATCAGGGAGGAAGGTGAGGACTTCAATCTGTATCACACCCTTAACCTTGTTTACTATGCTTTTTTCTGGTCCCATCCCACAGTTGGCTCTGTCCCCTCACATCTTTTGTCTTTGGCTGTAAAGGATACCTAAGGTGGTGGCTTGGGCCATTTTGGGGGAGTTACTCAGCTTTCTTGGGTCTCTACCATGTATACAGAAGGTACACATGTTATTAAACTTTAATTTTTCTCCTGTTAATCTGTCTTTTCTTACAGGAGGTCTCAGCCAAGACCCTACAAGAGTTATTTTTCCTCCTTTATAATATGTACTATAATTAGAGGCTCACCGTGGTTAGCAAGCATTTGTTGTATTTCCTTCAGTAGCACTTGTTATATTTCCTTCCAGTCTTTCTACTATGAGGTTCTCCAATGTATATTAAAACCCCACGGGGATCCCTGGGTGGCGCAGCGGTTTGGCGCCTGCCTTTGGCCCGGGGCGCGATCCTGGAGACCCGGGATCGAGTCCCACGTCGGGCTCCCGGTGCATGGAGCCTGCTTCTCCCTCTGCCTGTGTCTCTGCGCCGGTCTCTCTCTCTCTGTGACTATCATAAATAAATAAAAATTAAAAAAAAATTTAAAACCCCACGTAAACATGTTAATGCCTAAATATTAGGAAACATAGCTGGGACCTCAGGGTTCAAACTGACAACATCTTATTTATTTTATTTTTATTTATTTTTATTTTTTCCACCTCCCCCCACCTAGGACATCTCATTTTGATGCGAAATGTTTTGTAATACTCATACTACAGCTGTTTAACTTCTGTATTTTGTTCTTTGTTAGTGAGTTCATCAAGGAGAGAAGGTTGTTCCCTTGTTTCTGCCGGAAAGATTGTTAGAAGTGTATGAAGTCAGAGAAGTTTAATGTGGGGTGGTGATCTCTAGAGCAGGGTTTCTCAAATTCAGCACTGTTGACATTTTGCTCCAGATTGTTCTTTATTGTGGGGGACTATCCCTCATGTGTCGTAGGATATTGTTGGGTGTTTAGTAGCATCCTTAGTCTTGGTGGAACAGGTGTCAGTAGCACTGCTCTGGCTACTTGTCACAACCAGAAATGTCTCTAGACATTGAAATTTCCCCCGAAGTGTGGGAGGCAAAGACAGGTAGGTTGAGAACCACTGGGTTCGGTGGGGAGTACTGCGAGGAAGAAGGAAGGGGGGTGCGGAATAGAGCAAGTACACAGGAGAGAGATTGCAGGAGAGAAGCAGGATGGGTGTAAGAGGGACAGAGAATACAGAAGGGAGGGGAGGAGAGTGCAGGAGAGAGAAGGGGGGGCTTGCTAGAAGCAAGGTGGGAGACTGCAAGGGAGAGCTTACAAGGATCCAGCAGCTAGGCTGAAGGAGCTAAGCAGGCCTGCTGTCAGCTTGATGGCGGGGAGTGAGTGTCAGGGCTTGGAGTGAGCTAGAGAACACATGTTCTACTCGACGGGCCACTTGTCTGCTCTTTCACCCGGTTGGTCCTGTGTGGAAAGGCCGGTTCAGGGTACTGGATCTCCTTTTCTGCCTAGGGAAGCCAAAGATCTCTTTCGATTGAAAAATCAAAATATTTTCAGTGAATCCTCTGATTTGTAATTTCAGGCATGTCAGCTGGACCTCAACAAAATTAAGCGAATTGCACAGGGTCAGTCCTCTCGGAGGTGATAGAGCCAAACCTAGAATTTCAGTTGTTCTGATCCCATTGCATCTTATGGGGTGATGGGTGTGGGCATTTGTGCATGCACGCGCGTAAACGTGCTTGTGTGAAAGCGTGCGTTGGTATTTTGTTCTGTAGCTGAATTGCAGTTAGATATTTTCCTTTTTGTTTTTTTTCTCTCTCACAAATTACCATACACACTCTTTAGAGCACTCTTTATCTTTTTTTAATTTTTAAAATTTTTTTTACTCTTTATCTTTAAAATGATATTATCTATTAGTTAAGAATACCCAACTGATGAAAGGAGCAATATATCATCACCCAGCTGAAGAAATTACTGGGTGAAAGTAATCACACATTATCCAGCTGAAGAAAGAAAACACCACTGTACAGATATAGCCTTTTATGGGCCCTCCTTGATCCCGTATTTTCCTCTGCCCTTCCAGGCTAAACTGCATTTTTAGAGCACACATATTTTTAAATGAGTACTCTTTTCAAATAGTAACAGTTTAGATCCTGTCTAATAGTTATTGCATATGTGTGTGTGTGTGTGTGTGTGTGTGTGTACATATGTGTGGATATATATATATATGTGTGTGTGTATATAAATTCATGTTTGATAATTCAGAAATTGTTTTACTATAATCTTAAGATGAATAATGATATATTGCATTTCCATAGCAATTTACATTTGCAGAGTACCTCAAAATATTTCATCACATTTTGCCTTTATTAATTGAGATGCATGCCTTAGTCCTCTGGACCTGCCAAGTCTCTGAAAGTTGAATAGATATGCATGTGTGAGCCTGGTTAATGCAGGGTAATCACTTTAGATATTCTATATCCTAACCACTGTACATCTGCTAGAGAATAATGCTTCAGAATTCTATTTTCTGAATAGGCATTAATGTGAAGCAATTGGGTATTATTCAGCTTTTGAGTTGTAATCAAATGCACCATCTATATGCATAAATACATTTTAATTCATGACACATTATTAGATATAAAAAATGACATATATTTGACTAAGAGCAACACCTGCAGGTTTCTTGGAGCTTCTTGACATTCTTTATTGACAGTTCTCATAAATCAGATTTTCTCCTATGGTCCCTTTCTTATTTCTGGTTAGATAGGGCTGGATGAATTGCCTCCCCCTCTTTCATTCCTTAGCTTTTCCAGAGCCACATTTTGCCCTGGAAAGGGGGAAGGAAAGTCAGCCGATTCTCTTTCTCAGACTCAGAGTGGCTGCAATAATTTTCTATAATATATTTAGGCCATTATTCTCATCTTCCAAGGCAATTTATCATCTTTAACCTGATTTTTTTTCCCTAAGGCTAAATCATCATTTTCATATTAGGGATAACACAGCTGCTGGGGGAATGCATAAAAGCCTGAGGAATAGTTGAATTGGAAGAAAAGCAAAGTTCACCCTTAGCCAGCCGGTATATGCTAAGGAATGGAAGGAAGTGAATGGAATAGAGTTGTTAACGCCAGAATCATCGCACAGGGTGGAAGGTGATCCATCCGTATCATTTATGAGCAGAATCTTATGGACCTCAATAGAGAATTCAGTCTTGAGAATGTGGGGAGGGATGACAGGTCCTGGATGAAGGCGTACTGATAATCTGTTTTTGGTGCCTAGATCTCTTACAGTACCAAATACAGTACTTATGGTAATTATTATTTTTTAAAGAACTGATTATATTCAGGAACCTCAAAGGTTGGTTCTATTAGTTAAGAAGTACCGAACTGGTAAAAGGAATAATATGGTGATTACCTGTGTACACAGGACCCAGCTGAAAAAATAAAACATCATTTACAGTTCAAGGCTTTAACTCATCATTTCTGCTCTTCGGAAATCTGAAAATCTTTCATTTGGATGAAATTAACTCTCTCAGGGAGTTCAGGCTATGCAAGAGATGGTTTGTTCCACACTTAGCATGCTGCTTGGAAAGGCGGTGTTTAGTATTCTATAGATAACGGAAGTTCCGAAGTCAGTAGAAGGCACTCTACGAGGAGGGGTGGGGAGCCGTAGCTCAAACCCAGGCTGCTGCAGCTCAGATTCTTCCAAACTTGCATGCATGTCATGAACTCGTCTAGAAGACTGCTTGTGAAATTTCCAATTGAGCTTTCCACTTTACGTTGAATATTGGGCGTAAAGCTAGCTGACGTACTAACTAGAAGATATTTCATTTATAGCTGCCAAAGAGGGTCATGAGTAACTTTACCACACAATATAGGATAAGGAAAGCATATTAAGGACAGATTATAGGTGAATTAGATGTCATATGCTGATTAAGAAAGTGTGGTTCCCCCCCCCCCCCCCCCGTGATAGAGCCTGCTAACAGGGAATCATTTTGGCATCGTAACACAACAAAATACTTGACAATATTCCCATGTAATCATTCTGCATGAAATTGAGCATGGCTAAGTCTAGACTGACAACACGGTGGCTGGTATAAATTGTAGTTCAGCTGACTACTTAGCATGAGAAGCAAGAATAAACATGTAATTCCTGAAAACAAGGGTTGGTTTATGAAATAAACATTTCCTGTGCTAGAAAAAAAAAAAGCTTTATGAAATTCAAGAAGGTTTTGTTTTTAAAACATTACTTACTAATTGCATTTAAGCATAAAAATAACTGTTAAGATTTTCTTTCAGTCTGCTCCATACTGTTGCGTATACAATATTTAATTAGATGATTCATTAAATTTATGAATGTTTTCAATTCGTGTTGAATATAACTTATTAAATTTTAATTTTAAAAGACAGTATAATAACCTCTTTGGAGTCACCCTGCTCAGGCGGGCTGTGACTACAGACATTTATATGCTTTCCTCTGCAGCTGAAGGTGTTCAGGTGCCACACACATGGGGCACCTGAACAGCTGTTCTTCCCTCTGCTCTTGACCTGCCTTCAGCCCAAGGATAACTTCTCAATGTTTCTTTGGTGCTCCACCCAGTGATCTGCACATTGAAGGTATCCAACAAATGGTAAGTGATGAAAATATTTCTGTTTGAGCACTCAATGTTATAAAAGGTAATAGTTGCAAGATTTTAAAAAGTCAGGTGCCCCAGCATGGTCTGTGAGTTTCTGTGTCATTTTAGGACCATCCCTTGAACTCTCTGGGCCTCAGTTTTCTCACCTGTCATCTGAATGGCTTAGACCCGATGATTTCGGAAGACCAGCCCAAGATTAACCTTGTGTGGTTGGTTAATTGGGTCCTGCCCCTGTAATTCTGCCTCTTGTCTTCAGTTCCATCTTTACATCCAGTGGAGACGATACCGTATAAGTTACCATACAGCTAAGTGTTTGGTTTGCTTTCAGTTTTACAGATTCACCAGTAACTTCTACATTGGCCTTTGGAGAAAAATGAAAGCAGCCTTTTCCCTATAAACCGAGAACATTGCAACACATTTAAAATCCGTATTGTTAACCTTAACACTCTTCTGATTGGGAACCATGGCCTTTACCGTCTTGCCCTTAAATTTCTTCCATGAACAGTTTCTGGCTGCTCTCATTTAGTGCTTCCATGGGGAGTCAAGAGGACTAGGTCCTAGATTGCCATCTGCTACCAAATACCTGTGTCATGGAGGGCCACTCATTTCCCAAATGACACATTTCCTCAACTGTCAAATTAGGGAGATTTATTTGATGATAGCAAGAATCTGTTATATTCTCAATCTTATGTGAATCTGTGTTTGGGGATGCCCGTTATTTAAAGACAAGGAAAATCAAAAAGTTTTAATGAGTACCTACTATGTGCCAAAACAAAATGGTAGGTACACTTTAAAGCTAAGGAAACTGAGGACCAAAGAGGTTAAAAAATATACCTAATCATTAATAAACTAACAAAGCACTAAGTGGCAGAGTCAGGACTTGAATCTGTGTCTATCTGGTTCTGTAAGCCATACTGGTTGGAAAGATTAGTTAGATCTATTTTATTTTGTTTATTGTATTTGGTAGGTAATGGAGAGCAAGGTTTTGAGCAAGGTTTAGTGGGATAAAGGGCATGATTTGAAAAGGTCAACATGATGGTATTCATAGAGGATGGTAGCCATATTTAATTGATACTTTTTATTTTCAACATCGAACACAGTATTTAGCAAATAGTAGATATATAGTGGATGTTTACCGAATGAATGGATGGATGGATGGATGGATGGATGATGGTGATGAATAAGTCAGGACATCAGAGAAAGGAGAAATGCTAGTGATAATGCTACCTACTGTGGTAGTCTGAACACAAAGTAATAAAACTTTGACCTAGAGTGCTGGCAGTGGGGAAGGACACATGTGAAGATGAAGGATGGGCTGGACTTGGAAAGAAATTAGATGTGGCCATGGGAGCAGCCAAAAATGGCCCCAAGGCTCTGAAGCCTTGTTGGTTGCCATGATGGTTCCTTTCTCAGAATTCTGGAGATCACCTTGTAGTTAGACATCTATTACCAAGTGCAGTGGAGGTCTGCAAACAACAGAAAACAAGTGGAACACATTACCATCTGAAGCGGTTGTGAAACTAGACCCATTTATATTAAGTTTGACCTATATAAGGATCAAAATACAGTGAAAGCGAAGTCGTGGAGAAAACAGAAAATATAGGTCTCCTGTAGAGGTAATTGCAAAAGGCTTTTGTTGATACCGATTTCTTTTAAACTATTTTCTGCCTCATTTCCCCCTTTTCTTTCTTTAATCAAGATCTGCCTATTGATATTGAACTGGGTCCCACTTTTCACATGTAGGAATCTTCCAGCATGGAAAAGCAGAGATCACTGCCAATTACCAAGGCACCTGTACCCAGTCCGTATTATATAGCTCTTGAAAAGTGATCACCTCATCGATGAGGTTGCTAGGAGAACCAAGAGGTGGTGAACTTCAGTACCATCTTTGATGCCAGCAGGCTGATTGGTCACAATTTGGTGATGCCACAGTTCAGCCAGAATGAAGCACTGTCCTTTCCAAATGATTTGTGAAAAGGGTGGTCTTCCAAAGTAATTGTAGAATAGACAGGAAATAGTATTTTTTTTCTCCAGAGGAGATCTCTTCTAAGCAAGATGAAAGAGTCTGCTGAAGCCTACTTGGGAGAAAATACAATAACTACTGTTCCAACCTACTTAAATGATTTACAGTGTCAGGTCACCAAGGAAGTACCAAGGGACCATCACCGATCTTAATATCCTGGATATTAAGATATTAAATCAGGATTCTAAGGATCAGGATATTACTGCAGCAGCCATGGTTTATGGCTGGATTTTAAAAAACAAAAACAAAACAAAACAAAAAAATGAAGATTTGAAAAAGAGAAACTTGTTGCTCTTTGACTCAGGTAGTGACACCTTTGATATATTTATCCTAAATATTCAGGATGACATCTTTGAAGTAAAATCCACAGCTGATAACAGCCACCTGGATGGGGAACAGTTTGATAGCTGTATGGTGGGTCACTTGATTGAAGAGTTCAAATGCAAGCACAAAATGGATTATAGCCTCCAACAAGCAGGCAGTATGCTACTTCCAGACTGCCTATGAGAAGGCCATTTGTATCTTGAGTTTCTTTGCTCGTGCCACGATTGAAATTGATTTATTCTGTACGCATGTGGATTTCTACACTTCTCTTTCCTGAGCTCACTTTGAGCAGCTGAATGCTTATCTCTTCCATAGTGCCCTAAAGCTAGTAGAGGAATCTCAGAAGGATGCCAGACTTGACAAGAGCCATATTAATGAAATTGTGATCATGTGTGGTCCCTCTTGCACCCCACAGTTTCAGAAACTGCTGAAAAATTTCTTGAATGGAAAGGAGCTCAACAAAACCATCAGCTCTCACGAGGAAGTAACACATAGTGGAGCTGCTCAAGCAGCTGTTCTCATGGGCGACAAATCATAGAATGTGCAAGATGTCCTGCTTTTTGATGTTACCCCCTTCTCTTTGCACGTTGAAGCAACCGGGATGTTATTATGACCTGTCTTATCAAGAGAAATATCACCATTCCTACAAAGCAACCCAGGTGGTTCACTATGTTACAACCAGACCACTGCTTATGACGGTGTATGGGGGAGAAAGGGCTTTAACAACAACAAAAAATAATAATAAATAAAATAAACAAAGTTTTACTTTCTGGGATCCTCTAGCTTACTGTAGTGTTCCTAAACCAAGGTGACCTTCGACATAGACACTGATATCACTCTCAATGTAACTGCTGCGGACCAAAGCAGTAGTAGGAAGAACAAAATCAACATTACTAATGACAAGAAAATCCTAGCTTTCAGTGGCATGCAGACAGTTGTCAAAATAATTCTCTGAGACTGGAGTTCAGTAGAGAAAATAAAAGGAAGGTTCTTGAAAAGTGTCAGGAAGTGTGAAGCTGCCTCAAGGATAAGCACATTGCTGGAAGAGATGAGTGTGAGTATAAACAGAGAGTCTGAGAGTCTTCAGGCTGAGTGTAAAGATCCTTCGCAGTAGGATCTGGCTGCTGTGGCTCCCACCGCTCCGAGGAACCCAGATCTAGTACTGGTCAAGTGGACTGAATGGTCCAGTCTTTGGGAAAACTTTCCTGTTCTCTACAACCACTTTTGCATTTTTTATTTCAATATTTCATGCTTAGTTTGCAGCCTTCAGTGTGAATGAAAAAGGGAAGATTCAAAACTCAGTTTAATGATAAAAATTTGTAAGTTTATTCAGCATTGTAATGTCAATGCTTCTACATCTCGCGGGTTTATGAACTTCAACACGTTTTTCAACACCTGCAGTTTATGTATGGTAACTTGCCTGGGACTTCTCACTTATAAAATGTTGAAACACTTCCCTCTGGAAATAAGAAACAAGTTGTATGACCATCCCACAGTCTCACCACTTTGATAACTATTACTACTTGTGAGCAAATATTGTGGCTACAAACTTGCAAAAATATCATATTCTACTCATCAATATACTCTATTAGAATTTACCACTTTTAGCACATTTCTGCATATTTCTTTAAAAAGTGCTCATAGGGATCCCTGGGTGGCGCAGCGGTTTGGCGCCTGCCTTTGGCCCAGGGCGCGATCCTGGAGACCCGGGATCGAATCCCACGTCGGGCTCCCGGTGCATAGAGCCTGCTTCTCCCTCTGCCTGTGTCTCTGCCTCTCTCTCTCTCTCTGTGACTATCATAAATAAATAAAAATTAAAAAAAAATCCTTATAAAAAGTGCTCATAAGGAGCGCTGGGGTGGCTTAGTCAGTTAAGTGGTTAAGTGTCTACCTTTGCCTCAGGTCATGATACCAGAGTCCTGGGATCGAGCCCCAGGTTAGGCTCCCTGCTCAGTGGGGAGTCTGCTTCTCCTTCTCCCTCTGTCCCTCCCCACTCATGCCTGCTCTCTCCCTCTCAAATAAACATATAAAATCTTTAAAATAAGTAAATAAAGAAAAAAGTCCTTATGACCCATTGATGTCTGTACCTCTCAATTTACTGAAAAATTGTGATCCTTCCCAGGTCCTAGTTATCATTAGAGATTTTAAGTCTTTCCATTGTAAGTTGCTTAACAAGGGCCAAATGTTTCACTGATTGTACATACATTGACTTCTGTGCTACATATGTAAAAACATCCATTGATTTACGGAGGAAAAGATCTGTCTCTTGATCTTCTTAAGCTCAACACAATTTCCATGAAATTATAGTTGTAATTACAACTTATCCTGAATCCTTAGGCATTTGTGAGTTATAGAAAAGGAACATTTCTTTATGCCTCACAACTATGATAGTATAGTTTTACCGTCATTCTTCATGGTAGGAGTAAACTTTGTCTCCTTAAAAAACAGAAAGCATATTAAAGGGGGGACACTGACATTAGGACAAGTTACAATAGAATTTAAAGGAAATAAAGGAAAATATTCATTTTGGTTAGGTGAGATATCTGATTTCCCAGTGACAGCACTAGTTTGCATTCCCACCAGTAATGCACAAGGTTTCCTGTTTTGTTACATCTTTGTCAACACTTGATGATTCTTGTGTTGTTGATTTTGGCCATTCTGACAGGTGGGAGGTGATATCTCCTTGTAGTTTTGACTTGCATTTCCCTGATGATGAGTGATGTTGAGCACCTTTTCATGTGTCTGTTGAGCCATCTGGATGTCTTCTTCGGAGAAACGTCTGTTCATGTCTTCTGACCATTCTTTAATTGGATTATTTGATTTTTTGAGTGTTAAGTTGTATCAATTCTTTATATATTTTGAATACTAACCCTTCATCAACTAGGTCATTTGCAGATATCTTCTCCCATCATGTAGGTTCCCTTGTAGTTTTGTTGTTTCCTTCTCTGTACAGAAACTTTTTTATTTTGATGTATTTCCAATTGTTTAATTTTGCTTTTATTTCTTTTGCTTCAGGAGACATATCTAGAAAAATGTAGCTATGGCTGATGTCAAAGAAATTACTGTCTGTGTTCTCTTCTAGGATTTTTATGCTTTCAGGTCTCACATTTAGGTCTTTAATCCACTTTGAATTTATTTCGGTATGTGGTATAGGAAAGTGATCCAGTTTCATTCTTTTGCATGTAGCTGTCCAGTTTCCCAGCACCGTTTGTTGAAGAGACTTTTTCCCATTTTATGTTCTTGCCTCCTTTGTCAGAGTGTAATTGACCATATAAATGTGGGTTTATTTCTGGGTTCTCTGTTCTGTTCTATTGATCTGTGTGGCTGCTTTTGTGCCAGTACCATACTTTCTTGATCACTACAGCTTTGTGATATAACTTGAAGTCCAGAATTGTGATGCCTGCAGCTTTGCTTTTCTTTTTCAAGGTTGCTGTCACTATTTGGGGTCTTTTGTGGTTCCATCCAGATTTTAGGGTTGTTTGTTCTAGCTCTGTGAAATATGCTGGTGGTGTTTTGACAGGGATTGCATTAAATCTGTAGATTGCTTTGGGTAGGATGGACATTTTAACAATATTTGTTCTTCTAATACATGAGCATGGAATATTTTTCCATTTCTTTGTGCCATCTTCAATTTCTTTCATCAATGTTTTATAGTTTTCAGAGTACAGGTCTTCAACCTCTTTGGTTGAGTTTATCCCTAGGTACTTCATTATTTTTGGTCCAGTTGTAAAAGGGATTGTATTCTTTCTTTTTTATTTTAAGATTTTATTTATTTTAGAGAGAAAGAGAGCATGAGTGAGGGAGGGGCAGAGGGAGAGGGAAAGGGACAAGCAGATACTCCACTGAGTGGAGAAGCTGATATAGGGCTCGATCCCAGAACCCTGAAACCATGACCTGAGCCCGAGTGAGATGCTTAACTGAATGAACCACCCAGGTGCCCCTAAATGGGATTGTTTTATTAATTTCTCTTTCTGCTGCTCCATTGTTAGTGTATAGAAATACAATTGAGTTCTCTACATTGACTTTGTATCCTACAGCTGTACTGAGTTCATTTATCAGTTCTAGCAGTTTTTTTTTTTTTTTTTGGTGGAGTCTTTAGGGTTATATGCCATCTGCAAATAGTGACAGTTTTGCTTCTTTACTGATTTGGATGCCTAAACTCGGTGTGTTTTTTGGTAAAAATTTATTTGAGAGAGAGAGAGAATGAGAGCATGACTGAGGGTAGAGACAGAGGGAAAGATAATTCTCAAGCTGACTCTGCACTGAGCATGGAGCCTGATGTGGGGCTCAGTCTCGCAACCCTGAGATCACGACCTAAGCCAAAACCAGGAGTTGAACGCTCAACAGACTGCACCACCCAGGTGCTGCTAAAGTTTTCTGATATCTTAATTTACATATTAATTTAGTATATTGAATTAACCAAATCAACCTCTGACAGAGATCATTTCCCATTGGCTCAGTTATCAAAACTTAATTGAACATTGTAGATTCAAATACCTGACTTAAAGCACCGTGTTGACCCACAGGACCCCACATTTCAGTGAAGCAGTAAGGGCAAAGGGAGAGCTGAACATGGGAAGATTTCAAGACAATCCAGAGCAGCTGAGGGTATCCTACTGGCTTTAGAGGAGTAGACGAGGGGAATGTGGTAGACTTGCAGAATAACTGCCAATAGGAGTTGTGCTTCACGAATAGCGATTACCTTTCTCCTTTCCAAGGATGGGAATGAGGTGGATGCTTAGGGCTTTAAAACTGGAAGAGAAAGTTGTGAGAAGTGGTGGATCAGGGGCCAAACGATTGTATCGGTGGTGGAATAGGAGTGGATAAATACCACAGGGTAAAATTAAGGTGGAATTTCTAAAGTTCGTACAAACAGCAATTAGGCAGTTTCCATGAGAGGAGAAGCCAGACAAGGCAAGGTTTGTGTTTGATGGCCAGGCCAAGTTTGAAGGAAGCCCACTGAAAATTAGGGAACAGGTAACAACACCACCAGCCATAGGAAGTGCTGTATGACTCTACTCGGACTGCCATAACGAAGTACCACAGATGGGATGGCTTAAACAGTGGAAATGTATTTTCTCACAACTCTGGAAGTTAGAAGTCTGAAATCAAAGTGTTGGCAGAGTTGTTTCTTTTTTTTTTTTCTGAGAGCCATGAGGGAAGGATCTGTTCTAGGTCTCTCTCCTTGGCTTATAGATAGATGATCATCTTCTCCCTATGTCTTCACATGGTCTCCCTTCTGAACATGTCTCTGTTCTAATCTCTTGTTTATAAGGACACCAGCCGTATTGGGTTAGCATCCACCCTAATGACTTCATTTTAACTTAATTCCATTAAGATCCTGTGTCCAGACATGGTCACATGCTGAGACAGTGGGGGGTTAGGATTTCATCATATGGATTTTGGGAGGAAGATGTAATTCAGCTTATAACAAGAGCCTTTTAATAAACATCATCTCTTTTCTAAGTGACTGCTGGGCTCTGAGTCAGATGAACAAGACAGCTCTTGCAGATAGAATGTTCACTATCTATTGGGATAAGTGTTTGGATATTTATTCTTCCCTGGCATCTGAGTAAAGGTTCACAGGACTCGGTGATTGGAATGAGCCTAGAAAAATACGTGAGAAGCATTTGGAGGGAGTGTGAAGAAGGATGGCATGGGTAAGAGAGGATGCAGAATTTTCTTCAAAGGTGCAGAATTTAGGCTCCATCAGTGGTAGAGTCATACAGGTCTAAGAAGTATTAATATGGAGATGTCTTAAATATCAATATAACCATGTATTTGCATCACTTTCAGTGAAAAGGAGCCTTTGTTTTACTGTTGTTTTTGCAAAACATTTAGACACACTGCCTTGATGACAGCTTCTTGTGGGGACATGGAATATAAACAAAACTGACAGGACACTAGTGTTTTTCCATCTGCCTGATGTGAATTTGGTGGTGTTTAGAACTAAACGATTTTCTAGAATCTCATAATAGAAATACAATCTTTCTAAATTTTGAGAGGCAGGAACGAATAACTCCTGTAGCGTTCCACAGAACAAGGCCTGAGACAGGATTGTGAAGGTAGTGGTGGTTGTTTTTGTATT
The DNA here is from genome assembly GCF_048164855.1 of Canis lupus baileyi. NCBI lineage: Eukaryota > Metazoa > Chordata > Mammalia > Carnivora > Canidae > Canis > Canis lupus. Next base: position 10,078,180 of record NC_132876.1, read on the forward strand.
GAGAGAAACGAGATACTATGTGGGACATGGTAGCCGCTCAATAAAATAGCTCATTAACTAATACATTATTGGATTTAATGGCCTTTAAAATCAAAATTGTGTACTACGGTTAGGTTTCCAGTAGTAAGACATTGCAAGTCTAAAGGCCAGTACTTATAAAAGATCATTAGATTTAATTAATCGAACGTAGTTTATATTTTCTAATATAAATTATATCTGCATACTTAATAGATGCTTTTATATAGCAATGTAATGATTTTTGTCACACACATGCATGAAATTGGTGTATCAAATAAGGGCCGCTTAACGTTGCTTTTACTGTTGTATCCCTCTGTTAATATCTTGTACCAAAAGAGTCGACAAACCCAACAGATATTAAGAAGTTTGCACCTGGTTCACTGATGTCTTCCGACCCCCACAGTAATGACCCCTGAGCTTCCTCTGTACTTTGTGACTTGCCTCCAATAAACCAAAGTGAGTAAGTCCTAAAGGAGAAGCATTGTTTGTAGCATTAAGGTAAATTCTTCAGGAGAGCCGCAGTGGATTTAGTGTGGGGTAGGTTCTTTTCATTGTGACTCACCTGTGGCCTATTTGTATTTTGCGGATGCTCCACCTCAGTGCTTAGTCATCGCCCCACACACTCTAGGGACCGGTTGTTGCTGAGGTGTAAATTTACCCTAACATTGGTTTCGGGAAGACCCAGAGGATCAGGACAACTGACTGTGTCAGTATCATCATTCGTTTTACATTATAAACATTCTGTTCATTGAGCTCCTGGCTAATAAAGAACATTGAGCCCTTTCTAGTTCTTGTGAGTTGAGAGCCAAGTTCCATCAGGAGGCACCAAAGAGGCTTTGTCAAGAGTGAAGAATATTTGAGGAGCACACCATGAAGGAAGACGCAATAAAGTACCGTGCAAACAAAAGCAAATCACTTGTAGACATTCAGCGTGTGAGCTTTCGGGAGTTGGGAGGACCCCCATGTATAGATTCTTAGTCTGTTTGCTCTGATATTGAGGAAACCACACATAACAGCAGTTCCTTATATAACACTGTGTGCCAAGCACTGCTTTTATAACCATACACACACACACGCACGCACGCACGCACCCCAATTTGATCCTTAGTAAAGCTCTATGAGAGAAATACTTTCATTCTGCATTTTGGAGATGAGGAAACAGGCAGAGAGAGCATATGTAACTTTCCTAAGGTTATACAACCAGTAAGTATTAGAGCTGGGATTTGAACCCAGGCAGTATGTGCTTAGTCCTTGCACACCCCGCCCCACTTCCTGCAACTGGATGGGGGTTCTCATACCCACTTCCTGCAGCTGGATGGGGTCTAGTGTGTATTTCTGAAGGTCGATTTTTATTTTTGTTTCCAAAAGACTGTGCTCCGCATGTCTCCCAGAAGACCCTCCTTACCTCTTCCTGGATGGCCCTGTTAAACTCCTGTTGTTAATTCTCCCCTCTGGAAGTTGTGCTTTCACTAAGTGGAGTTGTTTCACCACTTGCCAATATCTTCTGGATCAGATTAGTAATGTACTTTTTTTTAATAAATTTATTTTTTATTGGTGTTCAATTTGTCAACATACAGAATAACACCCAGTGCTCATCCCGTCAAGTGCCCCCCTCAGTGCCCGCCACCCAGTCACCCCCACCCCCCACCCACCTCCCCTTCCACCACCCTTAGTTCGTTTCCCAGAGTTAGGAGTCTTTCATGTTCTGTTTCCCTTTCTGATATTTCCCACTTATTTTTCTCCTTTCCCTTTTATTCCCTTTCACTATATTTTATATTCCCCAAATGAATGAGAACATATAATGTTTGTCCTTCTCCGATTGACTTATTTCACTCAGCATAATACCCTCCAGTTCCATCCATGTCGAAGCAAATAGTGGGTATTTGTCGTTTCTAATGGCTGAGGAATATTCCATAATGTACTTTGGACCTACAAAAACCCAGCTACTTTCTCAACCCTCCCAGTGGGTTCCATATCACAAGAGATATATCTGTTGTACTTGGGCTTTAATGACACATGAAAGGTCTGTGGTAATATGTTTTTCTGCGAAGTGTAGGTGACAGCATCCACAAGGACCAACAGAAGGCAAGACTGGCAATTGTAAAAGTGACTCATGTGGAAAATTATTGAATTTCAAGAGTTTACTTCCTATCTCATTTCTTAAGTATTGGTTCATTTTCATCTATTGAGTAAAATAATAAGATGTAACATTTCCACTTTACTATCCTTAGAAATGGCTTTAAAATTTTATGGTTGGTTATATATCAGTGCCTTCCCTTAACTTCTGGGAGTGCAACCTATCACAGTCCGTATTATAATGTTAAGTCCCACCTTACTTACAGATAGTGGGTAGAAAACTGGTCTTACTAAACTATTTGACCATGTTATGCTCCCATGTCTTCTTTTTTTAATTATTTTAATCCCATTATAGTTAACATACAGTGTTATATTAGTTTCAGACGTATAATATAGTGATTCAACAATTCTATACATTACTCAGTGCTCATCAAGATAAATATACTCTTGGGGTGCCTGGGTGGCACAGTCAAGTGTCTGACTCTTGATTTCAGATCAGGTCATGATCTCAGGGTTCTGGGATCGAGCCCTGTGTCAGGCTCTACACTCAGCATGGTGTCTGCTTGAGATTCTCTCTCCCTCTCCCTTTGTCCCTCCTACCCATGCCGCCCCTCTCTCTCTCAATAAATAAACAAATCTTTAAAAAAAAAAAAGATAAGTATACTCTTAATCCCTTTTATTTTTTTATTTTTTTTAAATTTTTATTTATTTATGATAGTCACAGAGAGAGAGGCAGAGACATAGGCAGAGGGAGAAGCAGGCTCCATGCACCGAGAGCCCGTTGTGGGATTCAATCCTGGGTCTCCAGGATCGCGCCCTGGGCCAAAGGCAGGCGCTAAACCGCTGCACTACCCAGGGATCCCCCTCTTAATCCCTTTTAATGTATTTCACCCATCCTCCCATCCTCCATCCTCTGGTAATCATCAGTTTGTTCTCTGTATTTAAGAGTCTATTTCTTGGGGACGCCTGGGTGGCTTAGCGGTTAAGTGCCTGCCTTCAGCCCAGGGCGTGATCCTGGAGACCCAGGATCGAGTCCCACATCAGGCTCCCTGCATGAAGCCTACTTCTCCCTCTGCCTGTGTCTCTGCCTCTCTCTCTCTCTCTCTGTGGGTCTCTCATGAATAAATGAATAAAATCTTTTTTAAAAAAAGACTCTATTTCTTGGTTTGTCTCTTTTTCCTGTGCTCATTTTGTTTCTTAAATTCCACTTGTGAGTGAAATCATACAGTATTTATCTTCCTCTGACTTATTTTATTTAGCACGATACTCTCTAGCTCCATCCATATTGTTGCAAATGGCAAGATTTCATTCTTTTTATGGCTGAATAATATTCCATTGTGTATATATACCACCTCTCCTCTATCAATGGACACTTGCACTGCTTCCATGGTTTGGCTACTATAAATTATGCTACAATAAATAAAGGTGCATGTTGTTTTTGAATTAGTGGTTTTGTATTCTTGTGTGTGTGTGTGTGTGTGTGTGTGTGTGTGTTTGTATTCTTTGAGTAAATACCCTGTAGTGAAATTACTGGATCATATGGTAATTCTATTTTTGATTTTTTGAGGAACCTCTGTATTGTTTTCCACAATGCCCACACCAGTTTGCATTCCTACCAACAAAGATTTCTCCACATCCTCACCAATGCCTATTGTTTCTTGTCTTTTTGATTTTAGCTATTCTGACGGTTGTGATGTGGTATCTCACATGGTTTTGATTTGCATTTCCCTGATGATGAGTGATATTGAACATCTTTTCATGTATCTTTTAGCCAATCTGTATGTCTTCTTTGGAGAAATGTCTGTACATGTCTTCTGTTCATTTTTTAATTGGATTATTTGTGGGTTTTTTGGTGTTTCAATTTGCAAGTGTCTACAGTCTGAAAAATCTGAAATAGGTCTCTCATAGGCACCATATAAAGGGTCTTGCCTTCTTATCCATTCTATCACTCTCTGTCTTTTGATTTGAATGTGTAGTCCATTTACATTCAAGGTAATTATTGATAATTATGTACTTATTGCCATTTTGTTAATTGTTTTATGGTTGTTTTTATAGTTCTTTGTTCCTTTCTTTTCTTGCTTTGTTCTCTTGTGGTTTTGTTGGCTTTCTTTAGTGATGTACTTGTATTCCTATCTCTTTGTTTTTGCATATCTATTACTGTTTTTTTTGTGGTACCATTAGCTTTGTATATAACATCTCATGTATATAGCAGTCTATATTAAGTTGATGGTCGCTTAAGTTTGAACGCACTCTGTATATGGTGTCATATTTTACCTACTTTTATCGTGTGAATCCCTGACTGATTTTTATAGATATACTTTTTTTTTTTACTACTTTTGTGCTTCCTACTTTTCTTACCCCTGCTTATGGTCTTTCCCTTCTTTTTTTAAAGATTTTATTTATTATTTTAAAGAGAGATAATGTATGTGAGCAAGGGGGAGGGAGAGTGATGGGGAGAGGATCCCAAGCAGACTCTGTGGTGAGCATGGAGTCTGACATGGGGCTCAATTTCATGACCCTGAGGTCACGACCTGAGCCGAAACCAAGAGTCAGACACTCAACCAACTGAGCTACGCTGGTGCCCCTGGTCTTTCCTTTTGATTTTAGTGTCTCTTTAACTTTCCTTGTAGGGCTGGTTTACTGTTCATAAATTCCTTTAACTTTTGTTTATTAGGAAAACTCGTTTCCTTTCTTTCTTTATAAATGATAGTTTTGCTGAATAGCATATTCTTGGCTGTAGCTTTTTTTTCTTTTTCTTTTATTTATGATAGTCAGAGAGAGAGAGAGAGAGAGAGAGGCAGAGACATAGGTAGAGGGAGAAGCAGGTTCCATGCACCGGGAGCCCGACATGGGATTCGATCCCGGGTCTCCAGGATCGAGCCCTGGGCCAAAGGCAGGCGCTAAACTGCTGCGCCACCCAGGGATCCCAGCTTTTTTTCTTTCAGCTGTTTTAATATGTCTTGCCTTCTGACCTGCAAAATTTTTACTGAAAAATCAGCTGACAGCCTTAGAGAGTTCCCATTGTATATAACTGCCTTCTTTTCTCTTGCTGATTTTAAAATTCTCTCCTTATTACTACTTTTGCCATTTTAATTATTATGTGTCTTGGTGTGGACTTCTTTGGGTTGTTTTTGCTGGGGGCTCTATGTGCCTCCTGGGTCTGGATTTCTGTTTCCTTCCAGGTTCTGGAAGTTTTCAGCTGTTATTTCTTCAAATACATTTCTGTCCTCTTTTTTGCCTTTTTTTTCTGGGATCTCTATAATGCGAATGTCATTACACTTAATGGTGTCACTGAGTATCCTAAGTCTCTTTTCATTTTTTATTATTATTTTTTCTCTCTCCTGTTGAGCTTGATTGCCTTCCGTTATTCTGTTCTTTAGGTCACTGATCCATTCTGCTTCGTCCATTCTACTATCAATTCCATCCAGTCTATTTTAAATTTCATTTATTGAGTACTCATCTCCATTTTTTCTTATGTTTTCTATCTCTTTAAGGTCTCACAGAGGTCCTCCATTCATTTCTCAAGTCCATTGAGTATCTTTATAACCATTACTTTTTTTAATAAAATAATTTTTGATTGGTGTTCAATTTACCAACATACAGAATAACACCCAGTGCTCATCCTGTCAACTGTCCCCCTCAGTGCCCGTCACCCACTCACTCCCAACCCCGCCCTCCTCCCCTTCCACCACCCCTAGTTTGTTTCCCAGAGTTAGGAGTCTTTATGTTCTGTCTCCCTTTATGGTATTTCCCACACATTTCTTCTCCCTTCCCTTCTATTCCCTTTCACTATTATTTATATTCCCCAAATGAATGAGAACATACACTGTTTGTCCTCCGATTGACTTACTTCACTCAGCATAATACCCTCCAGTTCCATCCACGTTGAAGCAAATGGTGGGTATTTGTCGTTTCTAATGGCTGAGGAATATTCCATTGTATACGTAGACCACATCTTCTTTATCCATTCATCTTTCGATGGACACCGAGGCTCCTTCCACAGTTTGGCTATCGTGGCCATTGCTGCTAGAAACATCGGGGTGCAGGTGTCCCGGCGTTTCATTGCATTTGTATCTTTGGGGTAAATCCCCAACAGTGCAATTGCTGGGTCGTAGGGCAGGTCTATTTTTAACTCTTTGAGGAACCTCCACACAGTTTTCCAGAGTGGCTGCACCAGTTCACATTCCCACCAACAGTGTAAGAGGGTTCCCTTTTCTCCGCATCCTCTCCAACATTTGTTGTTTCCTGCCTTGTTAATTTTCCCCATTCTCACTGGGGTGAGGTGGTATCTCATTGTGGTTTTGATTTGTATTTCCCTGATAGCAAGTGATGCAGAGCATTTTCTCATGTGCATGTTGGCCATGTCTATGTCTTCCTCTGTGAGATTTCTCTTCCTGTCTTTTGCCCATTTCATGATTGGATTGTTTGTTTCTTTGCTGTTGAGTTTAATAAGTTCTTTATAGATCTTGGAAACTAGCCCTTTATCTGATATGTCATTTGCAAATATCTTCTCCCATTCTGTAGGTTGTCTTTGAGTTTTGTTGACTGTATCCTTTGCTGTGCAAAAGCTTCTTATCTTGATGAAGTCCCAATAGTTCATTTTTGCTTTTGTTTCTTTTGCCTTCGTGGATGTATCTTGCAAGAAGTTACTGTGGCCAAGATCAAAAAGGGTGTTGCCTGTGTTCTCCTCTAGGATTTTGATGGAATCTTGTCTCACATTTAGATCTTTCATCCATTTTGAGTTTATCTTTGTGTATGGTGAAAGAGAGTGGTCTAGTTTCATTCTTCTGCATGTGGATGTCCAATTTTCCCAGCACCATTTATTGAAGAGACTGTCTTCCTTCCAATGGATAGTCTTTCCTCCTTTATCGAATATTAGTTGACCATAAAGTTCAGGGTCCACTTCTGGGTTCTCTATTCTGTTCCATTGATCTATGTGTCTGTTTTTGTGCCAGGACCACACTGTCTTGATGACCACAGCTTTGAAGTACAACCTGAAATCTGGCACTGTGATGCCCCCAGATATGGTTTTCTTTTTTAAAATTCCCCTGGCTATTCGGGGTCTTTTCTGATTCCACACAAATCTTAAAATAATTTGTTCTAACTCTCTGAAGAAAGTCCATGTTATTTTGATAGGGATTGCATTAAGCGTGTAAATTGCCCTGGGTAACATTGACATTTTTACAATATTAATTCTGCCAATCCATGAGCATGGAATATTTTTCCATCTCTTTGTGTCTTCCTCAATTTCTTTCAGAAGTGTTCTATAGTGTTTAGGGTATAGATCCTTTACCTCTTTGGTTAGGTTTATTCCTAGGTATCTTATGCTTTTGGGTGCAATTGTAAATGGGATTGACTCCTTAATTTCTCTTTCTTCAGTCTCATTGTTAGTGTATAGAAATGCCTAACCATTACTTTAAATTCTCTATCAGCTATATTACTTATCTCCATTTAGGTTAGATTTTTTGCTTTGACTTTGTCCTGGTCATTCATTTGGGACATAGCCCTCTGTCACTTCGTCTATTTTCTGTGTCTTTTTCTGTGTTAGGAAAGTCATCTGTATCTTTAAGTAGTGGGCTCATGAAGAATAGGTCCTGGAGTGCCCTGTAGCACAATGTCACCTATTCACCAGAACCTGGTGCTTCAGGAGTGTCTTCTATGTGTGCTGCATATGCCTTACTATTGTAGTTGAGCTGTGTTTGCTTTCAGTCCAGTTGTCTGAAATGCATCTCTTTGCCTGTTGTGGGCAGAATTTGGTCCCTTTGGTGTTAGCAGGTGAGTGTGGACCTGCCTTGGGTTTTCATTGAGTAAGAGCAGGAGTTTGGTAGAGATGCAGTAGCACAAAATTGCAGGGTGCTGTCCCTTTGTTCTGTTCTAGGTTTTAAGCCCTGCTGATTGTAAGAACTCACGAAATTAGTCCCCTCTGATGTTCAGAGCCAAATATTATGAAAATTCATCTTCACTTGCAGATTCCTCATGTCTGGGGTGCTTGGTAGGAGGGTCTGTTGCTTTCCTATCTCTGTGTCCACAGTATCCCTCCCTCCTGTGGACCGTCCCATGGGTCCCTTTAGTGCATCGCCACCCTTCCTACCTTGATGTGGCCTCTTCTCTATATTTAGCTTTTGAGAGTCTGTTCTGCCAGTCTTTGGGTCATTTTCTGGGTTATTTACACTGATGTGGCTGTTATCTTGTATTTGTGGGATGAGGTGAGTTTTTTTTTTTTTTTTTGAGGTGAGTTTAGTATCTTCCCACTCTGCCATCTTCCCTGGAAGTCCATGTCCCCATTGTCTTTTTATACATCTCAGGGTATGTGGTATTTCTAAATGAGTCACAGCAAATCAGAATGACTAATATGACACAGTTTTAAGACAAAGAAGGAAAAACAATCTGTAATGTGTTCCTCTGATGGTTCATTGAGAGCAGTGGCTCTTATGAGGAAGCATGTTGAATTGGAGGATGGTGTGCAAGGGCCCAGTGCATCTCCCAGCTCCAATCTTTTTTTTTTAAGATTTTATTTATTTATTCATGAGAGACACACACAGAGAGAGACACACATACAGACAGAGGGAAAAGCAGGCTCCATGGAAGGAGCCTGATGCGGGACTCCAGGGTTACGCCCTGGGCCGAAGGAAGGCGCCAAACCGCTGAGCCACCCAGGGATCCCCTCTCAGCTCCAATCTCCCATTATCTAGATATTTGACTTAATGCAAGTCACTCAGAATCTTACAGCCTTAGATCACTCACCGATAAAAGGTGGGTTTTAGAATAGTTCTGTCAAGTAAGTTGCATCTGTTAAACGAGTGAAGCTAAAAGCTGATATTGTCAAAATTGTGCAGAAATAGGTATATATTACTGTTGATATTAAAATTGACCCATTTAGAGCAGTTTGACAGAATATAAATATCAGCACCATTTGGCCTAGTCATTAGATTCCTCACACTAAAATTTATGTTAAGAAAACTAATCAAAACTGAGAAAAACTGTCACTAAAATACTATTAATAATAGTACATAATTTATTTTAATACCCAACCACAGAAAGGAAAAAAAAAACCTAAATGCTCAGCAACAGAGAAATACTGAAGGAAATTAGCGTCTCCATGATATAGGATGGTATGTGGCTATGGAGCCCATTGTACTACGGGAGTCAACAAACTATGGCCAAGTGGGACCAAATCCATCCCACTGCCTATTTTTGTTAATGTATGTCTTTTTAAATGTATTTTTCATTTTCTTTTTTTAAAATAAAGGTTTTATTTATTGATTGATGAGAGATACAGAGAGAGGCAGAGACACAGCCAGAGGGAGAAGCAGGTTCCCCAGAGGGAGACAGATATGGGACTTGATCCCACGAGGCTGGGATCATGCCCTGAGCTAAAGGCAGACACTCAACCACCGAGCCACCCAGGCATCCCTATTTTTTTAAAATTTTTATTGTATTTTTAAAAGATTTTTAAATTTCTTTGAAAGCAATTTCTACAGGGCCTTAACCTACAACCCTGAGATCAAAAATCACATGCTGTACCACCTGAGCCAGCCAGGCACCCCTGTAAATGAATGTTTATTGCAAGACAGTAATGCCATTCCTTTTTGTATCCTCTTTGGCTGCTTTTGTGATGCAGTGGCTGTGACGGAGGCTGTGTGGTTGCACAGTCTAAAAGATTTACTTTATTGGACGTCTACAGAAAGAGTTTGCAAACCCCAGGCTTTAGAAGATACTAATAATGAAAGGAAAGTGAAACCTTACATTCGCACATACAATGATGATAACTATAAGGTTTATTCTGTGTGCCCACTGAATACACGTGTACTGACAGCATGCAGATAAATAGAACCAACACTGAATATGGCTGAACTCTAGAGGTGAAATAAAAGGATTTATTTTTCTAAATCTCTTCTCTGTTCCTGTTCTAAATTAATAAAGCAACATTTTTGTCCTGGCCAGGGTGCTGTGGCAAAAGGCACCCTGATATGCTGGTCTGTGGCAAGTACATCGAGAATGGCTGTTACTGTCTGGGCACTGGCAGCCTAGCACTATTGACTAGTGCCAGTGGTACTAACATTACATATTGTCTAGGCAGGATACTCTCAGGTTGACAGTGTTGCTTATCTGCCTTCAATAGACAGGTCTTTCCCCTGCTGCATCCCTAGACTATAAGCAATTGAAGGATCAAGTAAAACACTGCTGACAGGAAGAGCGTGATGTTATTCTCCTGTTCGGACAGCCTAGCAGTAATGAAAGAAGTGAGGTCATTTATTTGACTTTATACTCCACTGGTGCTTAAAAAAGTGGTGTTTGCTTTTGGAACCTCTCAAGGCTTGAGCCAGTCTACAAAATGGAGAAACCAAATTCATAGACGGTGTGTTACTCTTTAAAGGGGATGGCTCAAAAGCAAATCAACATAGTAGCTATCACCAGTGACATGGACAAGGTTCATTTCTTTGAAGATTTTTTAAAAGATTTTATTTTATTATTTACTTGAGAGAGAGTGCACAGAGGGAAAGTGAGAGGGAGAAACAGACTCCTTGCTGAGCTGGGAGCCTGATGCAGGGCTCAGTACCAGAACCCCAAGATCATGACCTGACCGAAGGCAGACGTTTAACTGACTGAGCTACCCAGGTGCCCCAAGGCTCATTAAAAAAAAAGTATATTCTTTTAAAGACTTTATTTATTTGTTATTTGACAGAGGGAGAGAGAGAGCACACAAGCAGAGGGAGCTGCAGAGGGAAAGGGAAAAGCAGGCTCCCACTGAACAGGGAGCCAGGTTGAGGGCAGGATCCTGGGATCATGACCTGAGACAAAGGCATATGCCTAACCAACTGAGCCACCCAGGTGCACCAACAAAGCTAATTTTAATCGCAGAATAATATTGTACTCTGTATTACCATCAGGATTCTGGAGTCAAAAGGTTCCAAAGTGAAAGAAGACCTTCACCAAATCAGTCAATTCCTAGATCTCACTTTCCCATCTGGAGAAATGTGGCCTGCATCAGATGTGTGCTTCTCGGCTTTGGCCACATTAGAATCACTTGGGAGTCAGAATTGTAGGAGTTGGGGGGAGGAAGGAGGAACTGGGGCACCTTTTAACCATAGATTCTTTAAAGTCCATCTGGACGATTCTGATGTACATCCAGGGCTGAGGATGTTTGGGCTAAATGGTCTCAAAATTTCTTTGTTATTGTGTTTTAGAGTATACACATATGTGTATATACATTGTGGGGATATCAGTTTTATTTTGTCATTGAATAGCAATCACAAGCTCTGAAAACAAATGATTATTTTAATAGCATACATACCATTTAATAGTATATGCGCCATTTATTGAATTTCTTATATATACCAGGTACTTGCTAAACCTCCTTAGTTTTTAAAGTAAATTTGTCTGCAAATCAAAATCACAGTGACATATCACCTCACATCTCTTAGGAAATCTGTTATTAAAAAGTCAAGAGGGGTGCCAGGGTGGCTCAGTTGGTTGAGTGGCTGACTCAGCTCAGGTCATGATCTAGGCGTCCTGGGATTGAGCCCTGCATTGGGCTCCATGCCCAAAGGGGAGTCTCCTTGGGTAGGCTCTCTCTCTCTCTCTGCTCTCCCTTTCCTGCTCCTCTCCCCACTCGTGCACTCTCTCTGGAATGGCTAAATGAATCTTTTTTAAAAATAAAGAAAAATATGAGATACAAAATGCTGTTGAAGATGCGGAGAAAAGGGACCCCTCATGTACTGTTGGTGAGAACGTAAGCTGGTACAGCCATTATGGAACACAGTATGGAGGTTCTTCAAGAAATTTAAAATAGAACTACCATATGATCCATCAATCCCACCTCTGAGTATATCTCATAAGAAAACAAAATCACTATCTCAAAGAGATATCTGTACTCATGTGTTCAATGCAGCAGTATTCATAGTTGCCAAGGTATGGAAACAGCATAAGGTCTATCAATAGATCAGATTAATTGATAAAGAAAATGTGAGATGCACACATACACACACACACACACACACACAGTGGAATATCATTCAGTCTTTGAAAATGAAATCTTGTTGTTTGCAACAACATGGATGAATATGACGGGCATTATGTTAAGTGAAATAAGTCAAAGAAAGACAAATACTGCATGGTATCATTTATATGTGGAATTTTAAAGAAGTTAAACTCATGGAAATTGTAGCCTTGTGGTTGCCAGGGGCTGGAGGGTGGGGGAAATAGGTAGAGTCTGTAAGGTAAAAAAAAAAAAAAAGTAAAAATTGTCAAGTTTAACCTTCCTGATAGACCTCTGAATTTGATGTCATTATTCTCATTCCAATGGGAGCTGAAGAAACAGTTTATCAGGGATTAACTATTTTGCTCAATGTCATAGAGCTAACAGCCAAAAGTGGAATTTAACAGAGGTTTGTTTTTAAGTCTAAAGCTGGATATATTCTCTGCTGCACTGTATTCTTTTCAAAGGTAATTTTCTACAAGCCACCAAGTTATTTTGTATATTCATTGTTAGTTTATAATACCGGGCACATTACTCAAAGATTCTTGGGTCAGAGCTTTCAGGCATTTGCCTAAAGGTTATTTAGACAAAATACTGGCATACATCTAGTGTTTGGCTGTTAGCGTTTTTCATTTGCATCAACCAGGATTTTGCAGAGAAACAGAATCAGTATGATCGACACAGAGACATATACATGTGCGTTTACCTGTTCATTTTAAGAAATTGATTTATGCAGTTGTAGGGGCTGGCAAATCAGAAATCTGAAACTCAGGTAGGAGTCTTGAGGCATAATTTCTTCTTGTTCAGGGAAACCACAGTTTTGCTCTCTTAAGACCTTTCATCTTACTGGACGAGGCCCACGTACATTATCAAATATAGTGTAAAGGCTACTAGTTATAGATGTCAACCCCAGCAACATCTATATTAGTGTTAGACTGGCTAACTGCATACATATACAATTAACCACTAGAACATTGTTATGTGGGCCTAAATGCACGCTCTAGCTGGAAAATTAGAATACCCCCACTGTGAACTCACTGGCGTTTTGTTTTCACTTTTCTTACATTTTTTTCCTTTTTTTTTTCTTACATTTTTAAAGTTAATGCCTTCTAACTTGTCAGAGTGAAGTACCAAGCACTGTGTTAGATGTTGAACATTCAGAAAGGAAATGGTAAAAGTTTTTGCTGTTAAAAAAATAAATAAAATCTGCTTAATAGTTCTTAATATCATGCCCTGTATGTAACAAGTACTCCAGTGTTGGAATTAATAGAGAACACTGCTGCTCAAAAGTGTCAGTGCTATTCATGCCCAAATTATCAACATTTATATTAAAATCCCCTTTTACTTTTTTGGTAAATTTCATGAGAGATATATTATGAACAGAAGCCTACAGTCATTAGAGGACTATAGCCCAAGCATACTTTGATGCTGCTGGAATCAGCGCGATTTCTGAAAATCTATTCACTTTGTCCAAAAAAAATCATTGCGTTTGTAGCAATCATTGCAATATTGCCAAACCTGGGTATTTCACATAATAAATAGAGGCTGTGGTCACAACTTTCCAAAAATAAATAATTGAGTGAATTCAGTGGAGGGAAAAAGAGAAGCATACCTAATTCTTTAGCATCCTTAGGATTAATATCCAGTCAGTACCTCAGTGTTTCAAGTTACTATTCCTGGGTGTTTGTGCTGTTGTGAAATGAAACTAAACTTTATAATGTTATCATGGTCTCATCTCCCACCAGAAACACCTAGTGGTTGTAGATACCATGAGTTAGTATATTAAAACCAATTGGAAAAAATTTTAACCTTTGGTTGAACTCTGCAGATACACATCTGTGCAATATTTTGTGTTTTGGAAAATCAATAAAAATAAGTATTTATTGAATTCTTCCTATGCACTAGACTCTTCATAAATATAATCTCATTTATTCTCAACAACACTGTTTAGTAAATGCTGTCATTCATGCTATCGTTGGAGAAACTGAGGCTTGAGGCCACACAGGTGGTACGTAGCAGAATTGAAGTTTAAACCTAGATCTGACTCTTTTGCTGTGGGTTTTTTTTTCATTATGCCACATTGTATTTCAGTAACCTCATTCATTATTTTGTTGTGTAGAAAGAAAGTCTTCTGACTTAGTAGCCAGGCTAATATACTGATCACTTAAAATTATGTAACTATAGATTATTTCTAAGTTGTCAAATACTGTCACTTGTCACATATTTTGCTAATAGATTCTCCTATACCCCTTTTAGCTGATAAAAGAAATAATCATGCTCATGCCTGCTTTTAGAGATCTGTACAAAAAGCCCATGGTTGGTCCAGTGCCCTTCTAGATGCCAGGTTCTAGAAAAGTAAATCAAGGGTTTTCCCTTTTGCAAATAGCAAGCCTTTTATTCGCATATCTGCTGCAGTTGGCCAAGGGTTTGTGGCACATGGTTGCTTGGACTGATCTTTTCTTGTGAGACCCCGTCCTCATATGCTCTTATCTTTTCACATTAAGAAAACAGAAATGGTTTTAAAGGGGTAAAAATGAACTTTGCCATTTGTACATTTGAATCAGATGTGCATTAGCTAGTTGACTACACAGTGAGACCAGTGGGGTAAAATGAAACCCAGAGGCAGCATACTGGCAGATCTTGCTATAAATGAACCTTCAGGACTATACCAGGGTTAATGATCAAGTGACCATATAATTCATCCTTCTAGATGTGATCCTTTCAAATGTGAAAGTGGGGCCTCATAGTAATTATGCTGGGATAGCAGGTATTAAAGTGGAACACACTGTGTCATGGACATCACCATGTGTCAGAATTTTAATGCTAAATTAACATGTACCTAAGTTGTCATAGTTCTCTTAGTTCTGATTCAACCAATGCTATCGACTCTGTGGTAGGTTCTGTGACAGGTGTTGTCTATAGTATTGGAGGATGGGTACAGTGCTAGAAGATAGGCACACAGCTGTATGGACAGGGATGTGAATTACCACGCCTCCTGTAATTTGAATGGTAGTGAAGATATGAGAGTTCTCTGGGAGTATAGCACAGGGGATGAATTGTAGTCCAAGTGTTGAATAGAGGAGGAAAGGCTTATAAAAAACTTGAAATGTTTGAGCTAAATCTTGAAGGATAAAGTTATGATTGAAAGTAGGACATTTAAGACAGTGGACAAAGCATATGTAATAGTACTTGGGTGAACTTGGGTACATGGGAGTTAGGAGAAAGTAGATTGATGTGGCTGGACTATGAAGAGCATAGGAGAATAAAATAATAAATGAGGCCTGAAAAAGTTGGTTTATGGGCAAGACTGTGAGGGCTTTATCACCTTAAGATCCTCTCCATAAGAAGAAACAACAGAATACTCTTTATATAAATCACTCAAAAAGAGAATTGGATAATAACACGAGTAAAGTAAATTTCAGTGTTTTTCCCAAGCAACATATCTTCACGTACATTTTTTCATTCATTCAATGAGTATTGCTCATACTGTGGTCCTCAGACCAGCAGTGTAGGCTTCACTTGTGAGCTTATTAGAAATGCAAATTCATGCCCCCCAACCTGAACTACTGAAACCAAATCTCTTGTGATGGGATCCAAGAAACTGTTTTAACCAACTCTCTAAGGGGATTCTTATGCATATTAAAGCTTGAGAACCACTGCATTAAACATTTATTGAGTTCCTCTTTGCTGTCAGCTTCTGTGTTGGACACTGGAGATGGAGTTGATTTGAATTAGGTACCGTCTCAAGGCTTGATGGTTGAACAATAACACCTAAATGAAAACGCCTCTATGAGAAGCTGCAAACTGATGAAATTGTCAGCTAGATTATAATGCTGTACTGCTAAGTGTTCCATGACTTCAATACTAAGAATTTAAGATATATTCCAGAATTTTCCAGAGAAACATGGAAATCTTTGCACCTAAAGCAAATATTTGTTTCATTGTGTATATGTTTTTTTTTTTTTTAATGTAGCTGAATTTGTCTGCAGAGGTAGTTCAAATACTAGTGAGGATTTGGAAGAGAACTATACTTTTTAAGGTTTTATCTTTTTAATAGCTTTGTTTACATTTTCTGCTTTTGTGATATATTTATCCATTCAGAATCATTTAAGCACTTGGTAATTAATCCTTAGCCAAGGGCAATGATTATTTCTTATTATTAAATAGTCCAAATGTACTGAAACACCCATGCAGATGTAACCTGTTGTCATTTTGTTGTAAGAAATATGCTCATGTATGTCAAATCACAGACCAAGAAGTATAGAATAGAGAGAACAGAAAAGGAATAATTTTTGAGGCTATAATACCTGAATATTTTCCAGAATTGCTGAAAGTCACGAATCCTTGGATATGGGAGACACAGGAAGAGATAGTAGAAGACATAAAAGAGATACACACGTTGTTGTGAAAACCAAAGACAAAGATCTCAAAATCAATTGCCAAGAAAATGAGACGGAATGATATTTCTCAGAGATAAGAGAAAATAGTTATCAACACAGAACTATGCACACTTACTGAAACTATCTTATGAGAGTGTGGGAAAAATAAAGATGTGTAAGATAAACAAAACTGAGAGAGGATACAAATGGCCTCATTGAAGAGACTCCTAAAGAATGTATTCAGGCAGAAGAAAGACTCTGGAAGGAGCATCTGAGATGCAAGAAAGAATAGTCAAAGAAATAAATTATGAGACAAATAGGTAAAACTAAATAGAACGTTTCTGTATAAAATGCCACCAAAGATTTTATAACATGTTACTATGTAGTAATGCTATTACCGTTTAGTTAGAAGTTGCGTTGTGACTTACCTCAGGAGTTATTTAGGGGAGTGCACATGTAGGTGCACATGTTTACTTTTTATTGTTGACTTCTAACTGTATTGTCAGATATTTTTTCATCTATTTGATATCAATTCTTTAAAAATTGTTAATGTCCTTTATTTACCAGTTATGCTTCAGCAGCACTCAAAACCTAGGAAACACAAAGGCACACTCAACTGGATTTGGATGAAAATTTTCTTAAATAAGTCAAGAGAGGTCGGGGCACCTGGGGACTATCAACAGTGAGAAGGGACTGTTACTGTCTCCAAGCTTTGTGGGTGCCAGGCAGAGAGGGGACAGACGAAAATCACCCGGATCTCCGTTCATGTTCTCCAGCCTCTGCCAGTATTTCCCAGTAGCCATGCCTAACTGGAAGCCAGAAGAGTCCAGGTAATGCAGCTTATAGGAGTTACCGCATAGAGCAAAGGTGGGAAAAGCAGAGCATAATTGGTGGAGAGGAGCAAATGGAAAACCAGCCAATTCTGTGAGATGTGATGTGACATTTTTGCGTATATTTTTTATCAGAAAATAGTATGTATTCGTGTATCAGTCATGGCCTATCCAGGAAAACAGAAGTCACTCGAAGTGTTTTAGAAAGAGCAAGTTAAATGCAGAGAATGGGTTAGCAGGGGAACCAAAAGGGAAGGGGAAGCGACTGAGAGATTAGCAATAGCAGGAGCTGCATCGCATCAACGTCTGGAGAGTCAGAGTAGGTGATGTTATCAGAAACCCGCAACCAGACCGTCCTTAGGAACCTAGGTTATTCTATCAGGGCATAAAATTCATGATTTTAATAACTCCTTTTTTATTTTAATAATTCTTGATGAATTGTTCCTTTTATCATTATGTCATGTCTGTTTCTATGAATGCTCCTTATGTAAATTATTTGCATTTGGTATTTATGTTTTTTACAGTTTTTTTTTTTTGGTTAACATTTCTCTTTCATATTTTTGCTTTATTTTCAAACTTTGTGTTGTTTCACTTATAACATGTCTGTTTAGATCATTTTAATCTATTGTGATAATCTATCTTTCAGTGGGTAAATCCAATCCAATTACATTTGATTTGACTGCTGTTATTTTCAGGATTTTTTTCTTATCACAACCTTTTCTTGGTCAGATGCAGTGATCAGATGCTGTGCATTTTTGTGTCTGCCTAAGAGAGTATTTAGTGCTGATTTTACCATTCACATGAGAGGCTGTAATTTACCTTCTTCAAAAAGAGCTGTCTTCATTAGCATTGAAATAAAAAGAAGGACCTATAGACATCTCATCCTAAATCCCTGTTCTGCTTTTGTCTGTGGGGTCGAATGGTTCATGGTGAGTTTCGATTTTATTCTGTGTCGTGGGGATCCAATCAGAATAGTTGAGAATATGGAAATGACATGCTCTGGTTTGAGAGATGAAAGGATCAGTCTGGCTGAAGTGTTAGTAGACCATGGAGCTAGAGTGAAAAGGAAGGAAACTAGAGATGATGATGGTGGATTGGGTTTAGGAGGTAGTGGTGGAGGTGGGGAAATATGGTCCAACTCTGGCTGTATTTTGGAAGATGAACCCCATGTATTTGTTGATGGAAGAAAAGAGATGAACCAAGGCAGTTTTCTAGGTTTGAGCAGTTGGATTCACAGCAGCACTATTTACTAAGATACAGGTCTGGGAGAGGGATCCTGCAAGTTTTGTTTTGAATATGCTAAGTTTGATTAATGGATATATTTAGTCAATGAAAATTTATTTAGTAACTGCTGTGTGTCAAGTACTGTTTTAAATGTATGGCAAACAGCACGGGTGCAACTGACTCCCCCAAAATATCCTTCCTGTCATAGGTATTTCGTTATAATTGTAGGATACAGATAGTAAGCAGTAAATATAGTAAGTGCACTAGAAAAAAAATCAGGAATGTGGAGATTGGAATGCCAGTGAAGGGTTCTTAGTGGTGGAGGAACATATGTGGATGGTAGGCCCCATTGAAAAGATGACTTTGAAAAAAGACTTGATGGAGGTGATAGAATTAGCCATGCACTTAGCTGGGAGAAGAGGGTTCCATGGGGAAGGAACAGCAAATGCAAAGGCCCTTTGTACTTTTTTGACTATTGTGCCCCAGGGCTCAATCAGCTGCTCTCTTATCCATGCTATAATTGCTATGTGGATAGCAATCTTGAGGCCAAAAAAAAAAAAAAAAATCCCGTTATTGTGCTTCAAGCAGAGTGGTCAAGGGCAAAAGTGTTAGCAAATGAGATCATAGAGTTAACTGGGCTCTATCATGTATGGCTGTGTAGGAATTTGGCTTTCACTTTGAGCCCTGAATGGAAAGGAGCTTTTTAACAGAAGGATAGCATCTGATTTATGTTGTAACAGGGTAATTTTGGCCACTGTTTTGAGATTGGGCTATAGAGGAAGGGGTGGAAAGAGGGAGAACAGTTAAGAGGCTTTTGCAAGTGAACCAGACAAGAGATTATTGTGGCTTGGGCCAACAGTGTGAGGTGCTGAAGAATTCGATGTGAGCTATGAGAGA
Source organism: Canis lupus baileyi (assembly GCF_048164855.1). Classification (NCBI taxonomy): domain Eukaryota; kingdom Metazoa; phylum Chordata; class Mammalia; order Carnivora; family Canidae; genus Canis; species Canis lupus. Next base: position 10,097,583 of record NC_132876.1, read on the forward strand.
GAGAGAGAGAGAGATTGAGAAAGAAAGAATGAGAAAGAATCTAGGATGACTCCAGTTTGGGGCCCTAGAAGGTTGGAGTTTCTGTCTTGCTGTATGCGGAAGACAGGAGGGAGTAAGTTTTGGTAGAACGTCAGAAATTAGGTTGCAAACGTGTTCCTATTGAGATGTCAATTAGACAGCCAGTGGGGATGTTGGATAGGAAGTAAAATATCCTAGCATGGAGTTAAGGAGGGAAGTCAGGGCTGCGGAGAGACGCTTGGGAGTTATCAACATATAGATGGTATTTAAAGCCAAGGGAACAGTGGAGATAAGAGAGCAGCTGATTGAGCCCTGGAGCACAAGAGTCAAAAAAAAGTACAAGGAAAAGAAAGCAAACGGCAGGGGAAACTTTGAAGTCATATAGTAGAAAAAGCCCAGAGTGTCTGCTTCCTAGAGGCTAAGTGAAGGAGTGTAATAGGAAAAGGGAGCGGGTGTCTGTTATAATCCAGTCTGCCTATAGGTCAACTAAGATGAGGATTAAGATTGATCCTGGGATTTATAACATGAATGTCATTTTTTAACAGGACAAGATCAATTCTGGTAGAGGTAGGAGCCGAAGCCTGATTGTAGAGGGGAAATCAGGAGATGAATTAGAGGCAAGATGTGTAGAGAACTGTTTCCGAGGGTTTTGCTACGAATGGAAACAGAAATGAGGAGATAGATGGCAGGGGCAGTAAGGTCAAAAGAAGTTTGTGTTGTTTATTTTGTAAAATCAGAGAAATGACAGCATGTTTCATTACGTGCTGATGGGAATAGTCTGATAGGAAGGGGAAAAGACAGGGCGCCTGGGTGGCTCAGTCGGTTAAGGTCTGCCTTTGGCTCAGGTCATGATCCTGGGGTCCTGGGGGTCCTGGGATCAGCAGGGAACCTGCTTCTGTTGCTCCTCCCCATTGGTACTACCTCTGTCGCTATCTCTGTCTCTCTAATAGGTAAATAAATTCTTTTTTTAAAAAAGGGAAAAAATTAAGAGTAATAGGGAAGACTTGCTGGGAGTGACTTACTTTAATAGGGAAGAAGGGATGCGATCTGGGGCGTAAGTGGAAGTATCAGCCTTAGACAGGGGCAAGGGGATTTCATCCCTAGCGACAGGGCCCCATAGACAGGCTATGGAAATGTGGCTACACCCGTAAGTTAATGAGAACACTAAAAAGTACTCAAATGTTTCATCACATGGCCTGCTCTGAAACTCCCCGTGCCTGCAGTTGACTAGGGAGAGTCACGATTTTAGAGGTTGTAGCTGGTGGCCTAATTAGCTCCTAAGAACATACTGGGTACCTTGTGAGGCCCGAGTGCAGGAGTGACCCCCACAACACCTGCCTTGCAGTCTTTGAATTTCAGTTTGTCCAGAATCTTCTTCTACCCTAAACAGGGCCAGCAGTGCAGTTATTTTAGAGCACAAATCACTTCCATTAAGTGTATTTAATGTCATATTCAAGAAAATCCTTTTAAACCTAAAGCTTGCATTTTCAGACTAAAGCCAGTGAAGTATTTTGTGCTTTTTATAGCAAAATGATATTCCTTATTCCTAGTGAATGAATGAAATTGCAGGCACATTTTATGTTCATCTGTTTTTATATTTTCTGTCACAGTATTAGCTCATTTAATTATTCACAAATATAACAATACAGCTATTTTAGACCTTGTAAATCAAACATATAAATGGCCTAAGAGTTATGATCTGACATAGCAATGCTTCTTAGTATAATTTATAATTTGACAGTAATGAAATTCATAAATAGGAATAGCATTGATAAAATAGGCAGGAAAAAATCTAACTTATAATGACCAGTTGTGATAAGAAAATAGCTTTTTCAATTGTTAAAAGTTGATAATAGCTTAATTGCAGGCTATTAAATCTGAGAAATAATCTTTCAATCTTCTTAACCTTTAAATTAAATATTTCTAGTACCAATTCTTGCCTGCCTATAATAGTTTAATAAGAAGAATTCCAATTATTTTATCATAATAATCCATCTCTACAATAATTGTTTCAAATTACCATTGTTAAAAGTTTTGGAGGAAAACTAGCAGTTTGACTCTTGGGTACATAGCTAAGAGAAATGGAATGAGATGTCTACATAGAAAATTGTATATGAATGTTCACAGAAATATTACTCATAGTTGCCAAAAAGGAGAAACAACCCAAATTTCCATTGGCAGATGAGTGGATAAACAAATATGGTCTGTCCACAGTGGAATATGATGACAATAAAAGGGAATGAAGTACTGCTCCATGCTACAGTGTGGATGAGCCTTGAAATGTTATGCCAAGTGAAAGAAGCCAGAACCAAAAGGCCACATGTTCTATGATTTTTATTTGTGTGAAATGTCCAAAATAGGCATTCTATATAAGTGGAAAGTGGATTGCACCTGTAGTGGAGAGAGGACAGGGACCGGAAATGGGCAGTGACTGCTTTTGGGTATGAAGGTTTTGAGGGGGAGTGGATTATTAATGTTTCAATATGAGATACTGGTGATAGTTGCACAACTCTGTAAATATATTAAAAACCACTAAGTGGTATACTTGAAAGGAGTGAATTTTATGGTATACAAATTATATCTTAATAAAGTTTAAAAAGAATAGTAGCTTAAGGGGTGGCTAGCGGGTTCAGTCGGTAGAGTATGTGACTCTTGATCCCGGAGTTGTGACTTGGAGCCCCATGTTGGGTATAGAGGTTACTTAAAAAAATATATTATCTTAACATAGACATCATGGAAGTTACTTTGCTTTTTAAATATTTTATGTATGTATGTATTTATTTATTTATTTATTTATTTAGAGAGAGAGAGAGAGAGAGAGAGAAAATGAGAGTGGGGGAAGGGGCAGAGGGAGAGAGAGAGAATCTCAAGCAGACTCTGTGCTGAGCACAGAGCCTGACCTGGAGCTCAGTCCCATGACCCTGAGATCACCGCCTGAGGTGACATCAAGAGTCAGATGATCAATCAACTGAGCCACCCAGATGCCCCGGAAGTTCCTTTAGATAGTCACTTAAAAATTCCTTTCAAGTAAATTCAGAAGTTTTATTTCCATTCTACTCTTTAAAAAAATACAGCCAGTGTGTGACTCACTGTGAAAAAAAAAAAAAAAAGGTAAAAGAATAGGCATTCTCCATCATTTTTTTGTTATATCAAGTGACTATTGAAAGGTTGATTAAAGGTCACAGTGGCATTATATTTCTAGAAATATTTTCTAAACTGCTTGAAATCCCAGACAATAAGTGTTGATTATACAAGCAGACCAGCGCAGATGGATATGAAAAGTGCCATTGCGATGCCAACTCAATATTTAGAAATTTCTCTGTAGAATAGAGTGATTTCTTTCTCTTGTGTTTAGTCTTTTCCCCAGCTAGCAACAACTATGACCGCCATGCAATAGGTTCTGTTGGGGGTATGCCCATGAGAGCCACCATGGGATGGGAAACCCTGATGTAATGACACACAGGTCCACCAAGCTGCTGGTGATCCAGACTAGTGTCTGACCAGAGGATTCAACTAAGCCATTCCAAAATGTCATATCTCCGTTTCTCCCCTGAAGAACTCACATATTTCATCCGAAGAATTCAAGATATTGAAAAGATAAAGAAGTTGACCGAGTACATCTCAAAAACCCTGCTTTTACCTGGGCAGTAAGTGCTACTTTCTAGTTTACATAGTGCACTCATGGGCTTTACCATTACGGGAGCCTCTTGACAAACCTTGATTTTGGTAGAATGTGTTCCCTTTTCTCTATTGTGCAGATGAGGAAATAATCTCAGTGGTTGGAACTCACTTAGGGTCACATCTCTAAACGGTGTCTTAGCAGCAAATTGGATCTTCATTACTGACTCCTGGTCAAGGTTCCGTTCATTGTACAGTGCTGCCGCCATCAACCAGGGCCTCACAAATGAGTCCCCAGAACCACTTTGGTGAAGAAGTTGCTTCTAATCTTCTGTCATCACAGATCCTGATAGAGCACTCATGCCATCAGGCTTAGGTGATCCCAATTCCAACCTTGATCTCTTTGCATAGTATTTAATTTCTTTTTTTTTTTTTAAGATTTTATTTTATTCATGAGAAACACAGAGAGGCAGAGACATAGGCAGAGGGAGACCACGCCCTGGGATCACGCCCTGAGCCAAAGGCAGGTGCTCAATCACTGAGCCACCCAGATGTCCCAATTTCTTTAAATATTTATTGTGTTTTGCATCATCACTCTATTATGATCTCATATCTACTTAGTACCTCTCTCTTCATCCTTCCGCTCCCTATGGGAAACATCAAAGCAGCGTAGTCAAAAAAATCGACTTTGAAGTTAGGACACAAATTTTATAACCCGATTTTGTCACTTACTAACTTTGTGAACTTGAACAAATGACGTAATGTAGTTGGGGTTCAGTTTTCCTATATTTAAGATAGGAACCAAGTCCCCTTCAGATGTTGTAATATTTCAATGCAGGGTGGCGATCTAATTCATCATGCAAATAACCACAGAGGGCCACAGGTGCAGATGGGATTGCCGTGGGCAGCCAGGACATATGGCACCCTACCTAAATGAAACAGTGCATGGATTGGGACTAGCACACTACCTGGCTCATAGCAAGGCTGTCACACATGTTATTCTGACTCAGACACTCTACCCCCCACTCTTCCATGGCTGACTCCTCCTTACTCTTCAGGTCACAGTTTAAGTACAACTTCAGCAAAGCTGCCCCTGACCACCCTCCCTACCTAGATCATTCTTTTCTTTTACAGAACTTACTGCAGTTTGAGCCTATGCATGTATTTGTGTACTTGTTGACTGCCTCTTTTCCCTTTTCTGTTGGAAGCTCCATTAGGGTAGAGACCATGTCTTTTTCATTCACCAGTTTATTCTCAGAGGCTAGCTTAATGCTTGGTAGGCATTCAAATAATTTGTAAAATGAATGAATGAATGCATGAATATCAATTCCTTCTCTCTGTACTAGTGGTGCTGTTAGGATGATTTTGCCTCCCAGGGAACATTTGGCAATGTCTGGAAACATTTGGGGATATAACAGTTGAGATGGGGTTGTTCCTGGCATCTAGTGGGTAGAGGCCAGGATACTGCTGAACATCCTACACCGTGCACAGGACAGCTTCCCACCACAAAGATTTACCCAACCCGAAGTGTCAGTAGTGATATGGTTGAGGAACCCTGCCCTATACCTAGTGATGTAAGGGCTTTTTTTTTTATGTAAGGGCTTTTATTACCCTGAGTGGATGCCAAAATAATGACTATACTGGAAAAATTATTTGCATTTTAATCTTAAAGATGCATACCATTAAAAAGGTGAAAGCAATCAATTAGACTCATGTCAAGAATTAAGCAGTAGATGGCACTAGAAGACACTGTAATTTACTCTTAAATTTCTTTGTTAGGTGAGTCGTCTTTTTGATTTATAATTTATCATAGTTAATTTCACCCCTTTTCTACACACACATATTTTTGTACTAAACCAGATACATTACAATTATATAGCAATATTTCTGCCATTCAGTTCCACAAACATTCAGCTAGTGCCTAATGTGTGCATGGCCGTCTGCTGTGTTGGAGATACAGAAGTCACTCACAGGCTTTGTCCTCAATAGGCTTACACTCCTCGACTGATCTCATATGATCAACATATCATTCTGGCAGTTTCAGACCATTACTTGGAGTAATTTAGCATTATTCAGGATTTCTAGGTCCTAGGTAGGTCTGCAACTATAGTAGTGTGATTCACAGCTTCCATACATGTAAATTAAGAGAGAATCCTGTCTGGCCTTCTAGCACATTCCCAAGACTTATCAGACATCTATAGTTTTTATTTTTATAGAAAAGGAAGCCCGCATTCTTTTCATGTGGATGAAATGGATCCATGCTTCAGTTCAGTTAAAGCACAGGAATCCCAGAAAACATCTCAACTGTTATGGGTGATTTTTGTTATAGGAAATCTAGCAGACCAACTTCTTTTTTTTTTAATTTTATTTATTTATTCATGAGAGACACACAAAGAGAGACACAGAGGCATAGGCAGAGGGAGAAGCAGGCTCCCTGTGGGGAGCCCAATGTGGGACTTGATCTCAGGACCCCGGGATCACCACCTGAGCCAAAGACAGACTCTGATTCACTGAGCCACCCAGGCGTCCCGACCAACTTCTTCTTGAACTTAGATTTGTTGAGTACTACTTGTGTGTCAGATACCCTATACTAAGCATTGAGGAAAAGAAGATGAATAAAACAATTTCTACACAGGAGGAAGAGGTGCTCAAGATGTTCCCTGTCTCAGCAGATGGGGTCATCATCCATCCAGTTGCACAGGCCGCAAACCTGGGAATAATTTTTTTTTTTTAACGTAGGCTTTCCACCTTGTGTGGGGCTCTGTCGAACACATGATCCTAAGATCAAGAGTTTCATGTTCCACTGACTGAGCCAGTGAGGTGCCCTAAGAATCATTCTTTTTCTTTTTTAAAAGAGATTTTATTTATTTATTTATTTATTTATTTATTTATTTATTTATTTATGAGAGACACAGAGAGAGAGGCAGAGGCACAGGCAGAAGGAGAAGCAGGCTCCTCACAGGGAGCCCAATGTGGGACTCGATCCTGGGACTCCAGGATAATGCCCTGAGCCAACGACAGATACTCAACCGCTGAGCCACCCAGGTGCCCCAGCCCAAGAATCATTCTTGACTCCTTTCCTTCACTCCTGTATACAGTCTATCAGCAAACAGTGTGACTCTATCTCAGATACATCCATTTCTTTTTTTTTTTTTAAGATTTTATTTATTTACCCATGAGGGACAGACAGAGAGAGAGAGAGAGAGAGAGGCAGAAACACAGGCAAAGGGAGAAGCAGGCTCCATGCAGGGAGCCTGATGTGGGACTTGATCCTGGACCCCAGGACCACGCCCTGGGCCGAAGGGAGGCGCCAAACCGCTGAGCCACCCAGAGATCCCCCAGATGCATCCATTTCTTTTTTTCTTTTTTTTTTTGATGCATCCATTTTTTTTATACAACCACCTGCACCACCCTCATCCAAACCATTATTATTTCTCTCATGGGCTATTGGAATAGCCTTGTAACTGGCCTCCTTCCTTCCACTCTCTTGATATTGATTTCTCCACTTAGCAAGAGTTGCTTTTGTAAAATGGAAGTCAGATTTGCCATCCCTCTACTGTCTTCCCATTGCAGTTAGAATAAAATCTAAATTTACATGGTCAGGCATATGCCAGTCTCTCTGACTACCTCTCCTACTACTTCTCCTGTCCCCTTTACTACAGTTCTGATACACCTGCTTCATACCAACTGGCATCTTCAACTGATACTAACTTAACATGTTTGGGGAATAATTCAGTTAGATGCTGGCTCCACCCTCAAAAAGTTGAACATTTATTGGGGGGGGGGTAGTAGATCAGATTAATGTAGCAGTGGGATGAACTAGGTCAATGTGCTTTCTCATGATGCGCGGAAGACTTTCTAGAGGAAAAAACTGACCTCTCTCTCAGAAAATAAAAGGAGCTACAACAAAGTGGATTTGAGAAGAGAAGGATAAAGTAACATGAATATGAACACAAGTAAAAGGAAGGATGACGAATGAAGACTTCATGGTGTTCCCTAGGGCTGTGGCCTAGAGATGTATTTTACAGGCAGATGGAAGAATGCAGGGAGATAGGGGCGTTTGTAAACATCTGCATGGCTGTTTCTTTCCAGCAAAATACTGGAAAAATTACCTGGAATCTGTCTGCTGTGTGCCTCATATCAGGCATTATCCTAGTTGCTAGACAGTATCTCATTTGATTCCTACACCACAGATAGGGCATTGGTGATATAATGCTTGCAGAAAACACTGAAGCACAAGAGAGGTTACATTACATGCCAAACATTGCACGGCAAATAAGTGGCATTCAGGTCTAGGTCCATCTGCTCCCAAAGTGCATTTTTTTCCTACGAAGATATACTACCTCCTTATTATGTAGTTAAACTGTTAAGTACTATAATTTCCCCCCAGCGGTATCACTAGTCACACGGTGAAAAACCTCACAAGTGACTAGGTCAATGGAAATGACTCCTTGAATCCTTTGGATATGTGTTTGAACCACATCAGGTTTACTCAAAGAGGGTGTTTGTTTTGCCTCGGTGACTCTTCGGAAAATCATTTTCTACCAATACAAATGTATTTAATCAGTTAAGACTGTTCCAAATGAATTGCTCATTTGCCTAAACATAAATTTTGTTGGGAAAACACTTGCAAGTGTATAGACAGCTTCAATATGAATTATGGCGCTTGGAGTGTTCAAGTAAGATTGATAGTGGCTGGACTCAGGATTAATGTCATATTTTTTCTGCGGAAGGGCTTTAGTAAGTTTAGTTATGGCAGCATTTGAAGTCAGCTTTGTCTGTTGGGAATTTTAATTAAGTTCTGGGCAGCAACTAAGTATACCGTATTCTGAGGCCGTTTTCTCCAAGTAGCCGTAGAAAATTGGGCATGTGTACATGAACACCATTCATGGATATAAATCATAGCCAGCAGGAAGGTTCACAGGGTAGAAAGTTGGCTCCGAGCAATATTCGCAGAAACTTCAAGCCGACCTAACCATCAGATTTGCATATTGGTTTCTACTTATTTTAAAATAATATTTGAGTTTTTTCTTTAGGTTTTTGAAGGCCACTTTATCACTTACAATCACAAATAGCACATGAATTAATTTTTCAGAGCAGCAGTGAGTGTTCCTGATGCCCAAAGCTCACAAGAATTGCCTACATTTCCTCTTGGGGTACAATTATGTTCTTTGATTGTGGTTTTCTTTATGTGTATTTCTCCCTACATTAAATCTTTCCCCTTTACCAATATTTGCCGGTCTCTGCACGTGGTAGACTGAGAGGTAATGGGTGATGAGGCCATCCTAAGAGCGGCTGGGTTCAGGCTGCTGCCTCGAGTTCAGTGTTTGTTATTTGTACACATATGACACCATTGATGAGACTGCTTATTTGGAAAATTGCTATTCTCAAGTGAAAACTTCAAAAGACGAACACCCACCATTTGCTTCGACGTGGATGGAGCTGGAGGGTATTATGCTGAGGGAAGTAAGTCAATCAGAGAAGGACAATCATCATATGGTTTCACTCATACGGAGAATGTAAGAAATAGTGAAAGGGATTATAGGAGAAAGGAGGGAAAATGAGTGGGAAAAACCAGAGAGGGTGACAACACATGAGAGACTCCTAACTGTGGGAAACGAACAAGGGGTGGTGGAAGGGTAGGTGGGTGGGGGGAAGGGGTGACTGGGTGACGGGCACTGAGGGGGGCGCTTGACGGGATGAACACTGGGTGTTACAGTCTATGTTGGCAAATCGAACTTCAGTGAAAAAAAATAACAAAAAAAGAGAAAACTTCAAAATTATCTGTTTCGAACAAGACTTAGAACTGTACTTTCTGTGTACTGCAGGAAAAACACTTTCAGTTTGAGGAGAAGGTCATGAAAATCAAGAATGAATATCTGTTTTTAAAATTATTTTCCTCTGTCCTTCTCCTGGAAGCGCTATTTTGGTAATGACAATCCATCCTTTCAGTCAGGCTTAAAAGTTCAGTCATCATTTGATTTCTTTCTTGTCCTTAAAACCTATTGCTTTTGCTATTTTTTTTTCTACTCAAACATCTCTCTGACCCTCATTATTTCTTGCCTAAACAATTAGAAAAGTTGCAAAAAAAAAGAAAAACCTCTCAGTTCGTCTGCTTGACTCTACTCTACTCATGACTGCCTTCATTGCAGTGATGTCTTTCCATATCAGTCTCCCTTTTCTAGGTCATCAGCTGCTTGACAGCGATACTATCTCATTAGTGCTATCTCTTTAGTACCTGTTACAGTACCGGCCACACAGTTGTAAATCAACATCTATTCAACACGTGTTTATTGAACACCTACTCTGTTCTAAGCACTGGGGCTGTGGAAGTGAATAAAACAGATATGGCTCTGCCTTCTTGCCACCTAAGATCTAGTGGGGAGAGACATACCAAGAATAAGAAGGAAACAAATAAAAATTATGTCGTATTAAATGAGCTTTCAAAAACACAAGAGAATGAAGAGAATAATAAGGGGGGGTTTCTGCCTTAGGTCGGGTTCACAGGAGCCTGATGGAAGAAGAAAAGTGGCAAGCCACACAATGAAAGGGCAAAGAGCATGGCAGACAAAAGAAAGAGCATGTGCAAAGGTCCTGAGGTAGGACCTTTGGTCTTTGAAGAACCGGAGCAAGAGACCAGTGTGGCTGAAGCCGAGTGTCACAAAGTGTGATGGGATACTGATTCCAAGGCCAGGCATATCAGGGTCATGTCGCGAATTTTCATGGAAGGGTAAAGGCTTTTCGGATGAGGATAAGAACCTCAGATAAGCATCTGCAAAGGCTGGCTCTTGCTGCTTCATGGTGTGTGTGTGTGTGGGGGGAGCAGAAAGGGGACAATAAGGCCAGTAGGTACTGTTGTAGGGATCCAGGTAAGAGTTGTTCTCACATGAATAAATGGTCTCTTTTCTAGATTTTTGTAATTGCCTTCCGTCTCTGTCATCCTGATTCACTTTCCACTGTAGATTTATTTATCTAGTGAAGCTTTCATCACATTTCCATATTCACCATATTCCAATACATAAAAATTCCAGTATAGACTCCTGGGTATGGAATTTAACACTTCCCGTGACAGGCTTCTGCGCAGGGTTATCTCCCACTTCCTTCCAATGCTTAGGCCAAACTGTTACTCATCACGCCCCAAAGGCACCACCCCTCGCCTTGCTTCCCGCCTCTCAGTATTGAATCAGGTGATTCTGCTTGGAATGCCTTCTTCCTCATTTCTTTCTATTAATAAGTGTTTGGGCTTCCTTTTGGGACTGCTTCAGGTCCTCACACTCACCTGAAACTTTTTCTCATACCAAGAACCAGAAGTAGTGCCTCCCTCATTTGAATCTCTCCTGACATCACGTTTTTCTCTTTTTTCTACCTTGCTCTTTGTTATGCTACCTTCCTCTGTGTCATTCCTATTTGAATCTACTAACACCTTGACCATAGGATGAGTTCGATTTTTATCGAAATCAGCACATTTTTGTGTATTGTCGTATCTAACAAAATAGTGTGCATGTGCATTTAGTGCCCCGTAGCTTTGCAGTTACTGCATAAATTTGAGATTATTATTATTTTTTTTAACAAAACAGGTTTCCTTTAGAACTCCATATTCTTGGATCTGTCCTCAGTTTGAATCTTTGAACATCTGGTTCTCAGATATAACGATTTCATGTGCACGTGTTTGCTCCAGAAAAATCCCCCTACTTCATAAGAGTAGTAAGAGCTTGGCATTTACCTCTAAATCATACTGTTTAATTAATCCTGAGATTTCAGAAGTTAACGGGTATGAAGAGAGACCAAGAAGAAAGTAGCTGTAATAAAAAGACAGCTCAAGGGAGGAAATTACGTTGGGGTTGGCATTAGCTCAACCAGATATGCCAGGAAAAAGCTGGGACATGATTAGAATCTCAAATGTCAAAAAGAAATGAAAGCCATCGAGAGCAGGAGGTGGGTAATTGTATAAAAGAAGCAGATGTGTGTTTGTCAGAGGGTTAAATGATTCCGGAGAAACATTCTAATGTGTTGCATTTTGGAATTCTCCAGTGTGACTGGTGGTGTAGATGAAGCATAGGGCCTGGTCTTGGACAGACTTAGGTTCTACTTTGTGTCTTTCTGATAGGAATAAGTTTCTAGAACTGTAGTATTGCTTTCAGTGCGATTACAGTGTGGTCTGCTATATAGCCTCTAGATCCAGGGAGAACTGGGTTCAAATCATGGTATTTCCGCTTTTTAGGTTGATGGCTATGGATAAATTAGTTTATCTCTGTAAGCCTCAGCTTTCTCATTTGGAAGCTAGCAGTAACAATGCTCTTTACCACCCAGGGTTGAAGATTAAATGAGAATTTGATGCAAAAAGCACTTAGTATAGAGTCCGGTACACAGCAAAGTGCTGTCAGTTTCTCTCTCCTCTTTGCCTTTCCAAGGAGACAAATGGGGATTTTCATCTGTATATATAGCCAGTTGGGTGACACTGAGAAGTTACAATCCTTTTGAACACGCCCACATCAAAACCTCAATGGTGACCAATAATCATTGTATTAAAATCTATACTAGATTATGGGGAAAGAAAATATGATCTCTGCGACAGGATTTCCACATCCATCCTGTAAATAAGCAGGAGAGGAAGGCGACTTATTTGCAACCCCAGAATGTCCATTCTGAGGTTAAGAACGGATGGAACTTGGGCAATTGTCAAGTTAGAAAGACTGCTTAATAGACTGTTGCTTTTCACAGGTTATATGGGAGGATGAAATTACAAGAGACAAACAGGAGGCTTTTATCTTGTTTAAAAACCTATATATTGCTTTACCTGTTGCAAAGAACAAGTTTTTTTTTTTTTATAATTAAACACAATGGCTCTTTAGCTTTAATTTAGGCAAGAGGTGAAGGTATCCTATTCTAAGCTAGTGGCAATGGGGAAGGATTATACAAGTATCCCCCACTTTTCGAAAGTTCTGGTTATTCCACTTGCCATTTATGAAAACCTGCCTTAGTGCCTGTCTTTTGCTAACTGAAGGAAATCCCAAGAAGGTTTTTGCTTTTACGAAAAAAAGAAGAGTGTTCAGCATTGGTTTTGCAGGGGGCCCTTTTGCACCCCAAGCAGTGAGAGTGGCACTGCCCAGCTCCTCCCCCAGAAACTACACTCAGCATCTCAGCATCAAGCCACCAGAGCTTTGAACTGTCTCTGTGAGCATCTGTGCTTTATCTCCACTTATTTTGTGCATCTGTTAGTAAGATGTGTCCTAAGGGATCAGAAAAGCCTAAGAGAGGTGATTTTTCGGGGAGTCTGGGAACATTCAAAAATTTTCTGTGTAAATTAATGGTAATTGCCTCTTTGCACCATTTTGGCATTGAAAAGGTTTCGTAGGAAAGCTCTACTTTCAGGTAGCAGCAGGGGGGGAAACCTGTAATCTCAAAATTGCTTAAGTAGAATTGGCAGGATGTAATTATTGAAAATTGGGGAGGATGGGCAGGAGAGGGCAGAGATCGGGATGATGTCCAGGCTTCTCACTGAGATAAGGAGATACTGGAAAAACAATAAGTAGTGGGGAGGGAGGACAGATTTTCCAGTTAGTTTTCAACACAGTGAGTTTGAGGTGCCTGTGGGTAGTTTCGGTGGTAATGTCTAGCAGGAGGATAGCTATCAAACTCCAGAAATCAGGAGAGAAGAGAGGACTGAAGATACACAATTGATATTTGTCAACACAGAGAAGGTATCAGGGCCCAGAAATCACTGGTGCCACAGACTGAATGTTTGTATCCCCCTCCCCCCACCAATTCTTATATTGAAACCTGTCTTAGCCCTTAAGGGCTTCTGTAACAAAATGCCAGAGACAGGGTGGCTTATCAACAACAGAAATATATTTCTCACAGTTCTGGAGGTGGGAAGTCTAAGATCGAAGCACCAGCATGATCATGTTCTGGTCAGGGCCCTCTTCCGGGTTCATAGCCACCACCTCTTTGCTGTGTCCTCACATGGTGGAAGGGGCTAGGGGTCTCTCTGGAGGCTCTTTATTTAAGGCACTGATCCTATTCATAAGGGCTCTGCTGGCATGCCCTAAGCACCTCCCCCAAACCATCTCTTTTTGAGATTATGATTTCAACATATGAATTTTGGGGAGAGACAAACATTCAGATCAGGGCCAAATCTAATTCTCAGTGTGCTCATATTTGGAGGTGAAGCCTCTGCTTAGTAATTAAGTCACGAAGGTAGAGCTCTTATGAATGAGGTTAGTGCCCTTATAAGAGAAATGCCTTTGGAAAGGAGAAGTCCTTTGCTCCTTCCACCATGTGAGGACGTAGTGAGAAGGTAGCTATTTATGAACTAGTAAGCAGACACTGAATCTGCTGGTGCCTTGAGCTTGGGCTTCCCAGCTTCTAGAACTACGAGAAAGAAATGTTTGTTGTATAAGTTACACAGTCTCTGATAATTTGTTACAGCAGCACAGAGTATGACATTCAAGAAAATGATATAGACTGTGAAGATCTGCAATAGAGCCCCGTGGTTGGTTCAAGTGATGGGGGGGGTGGGGGATGCACAAAGAGATGACAAAGTCTGAGCAGGACCAATCATCTTGCTCACCTCTATGTCCCTAGAGTCTGGACTAATGCAAGCATGTCATATAAATAATGGGCACTTAGTGAATAAATGACTGGATGAATGGAAGTGTTCACATGTGAAAATGAGAGATATAAGGCTAAGGAGCCAGGTGGGTCTGATTGGCTAAGCAAATTTGCTTAGACTTTATCCAATAGCCCACTGGGTCTCAAAACTTATTGTGCGTTCGAATCACCTCGGGAGCTTGAAAAATACTGATTCTTGTTCCCATCTTCTTTTTCAGCAGGTCTGAAGTGAGGTCCAGATCAGCATATAGTTGATGAGCACACTAGGCAATTCTATTGCAGGCAGTACAGTCACATTTTGAGAATCACTGGCCTAATCTAGAGAATGTGGGGGTTAAGAGAGAAGTTGTTTAAATTGGAAGTTCATGGAGGGTATTCTGCTGAGTGAAATAAGTCAGTCGGAGAAGGACAAACATTATATGGTCTCGTTCATTTGGGGAATATAAAAAATAGTGAAAGGGAATAAAGGGGAAAGGAGAGAAAATGAGTGGGAAATATCAGAAAGGGAGACAGAACATGAGAGACTCCTAACTCTGGGAAACAAACTAGGGGTGGTGGAAAGGGAGGTGGGCGGGGGGTGGGGTGAATGGGTGACGGGCACTGAGGGGGGCACTTGATGGGATGAGCACTGGGTGTTATGCTATATGTTGGCAAATTGGACTCCAATAAAAAAAATACATTGGAAGTTCAGCTATATCAATTTTTTTAGTTTAGTGATACTGTCCCTGGGCTCTTGGGTTGCCTTATAGGGTGGAGTAGCTACAGGCACAAAATACAGGCATCTTCCCCAGTGTATAGAAGAGGAGAGAGGACCAGGAGGTGGTCATGTCATTCCTAATATGTAACATTGGTATTTCTTATGGGCAGCCACTAGTTTATAATCATTATGCTTTTTTGTACTTAAATGTTTTGGCCGTTACATCATTTTATATACATACAATTTTGGTCTTCTGCATAGAATTTTGGTTCAAAAAAGCTATACATTCCTAGAAAATAGAAAACTTGAAAGAGAAGGGAGTATTTTAAGTCAGATCTAGGACCCAAAGGAAACAAACAAACGAAATATTTTGGCTCCAAAACAAACAGCACGTAACGGAAGGGTTTTTAATAAAAGTGTTCTGGGAGCAAGGAAGCAAATAGGAAGGGAACTGCTGCCAGTACTTCAAAAAGTAAAGAAGTGTGATTCAGAGACCTGTTTCCCAGCTCAAGAAACAAGACTTAAAATGCCATGCTTTCCTGAGGGGCTGGGTGTTCTAATGGCTGCAGGTTTCACTGGTGATTGGTACAAGCTTTTCGAGATGAACTGAATGAATCTTTTTCTCTTGCATTTTCAATGGTCCAGGCTGGAAATGACCTTTTCAGAGAAACTGGAGAAGGCGTTACCAAGACAGTGTATGTCATAAGTGCAGGTCAACAAGGGCAGTGCAGGGCATCGTGGGAGTGAAGCATAGGCCAGAGAGAAAACTTGGCATGCCCTTTGGGGAAAGGAAGACAAAGAGCTGGGGAATGACAAGAGTATTAGAAAATAGAGCGGAAAAATGTCTTCTGGCAGAGGCTAAGACTTACCTAACAGTTCCTGGTGCCAGTCTCCATATTTAGCAACTTTATTTTTTTAAATTTATTTTTAAAGATTTTATTTAATTTATTCATGAGAGAGAGAGAGGCAGAGACACAAGCAGAGGGAGAAGCAGGCTCCCTGCAGGGAGCCCAATGTGGGACTCCATCCTGGGACCCCAGGATCACGCCCTGGGCCAAAGGGAGATGCTCAACTGCTGAGCCACCCAGGCATCCCTCCAATATTTAGCCACTTTGGAGCACATTCCCATCTTTGTGGCCTGAAAACAGTTTTGCTGCAGAGGCTGGAGTGTAGAACAGGATCAATGTTAGTTGACAGGGATTCTTGTCTTAAACATATCCTTCACCACGTTCTACCCCACTCAGCCTGCTTTATTGATCACCCCCTGATGCATCGTGTTTGTTTATCTTATATATCCCCTCACTAGAATGAGCTCCATTAAATCAGGAAGGTGTTCTGATTTAGTACTGTATCCTCAGCATCAAGACCAGGACCTGGCATGTAGTAGCCACTCAGTAAGGATGTTTGGAGGAAATGAATGAATAAGTTCTCTTCGGCATTAAAGATGACAGAAGTTAGCAACTGATGGTAGGAGGTGGCTAGGGGATGGCAGCTCCCAATCTCACCTGCCCATGGGAAAACTTACTGGGACAAGAGGGAGCTTTTCAAGAAGAAATAGGAAAAGGTAAGTCAAGATACCAAGTCTAACGAAGGTGGCAACATACGGGAAGTTGATTGAGAACCTAAAAGAGGAAAACTTGGAAAATGGTTTAACCCAAATATTCCAAGCTTTACCCAACTTTGACTACAAAATAAGGTCTGTTAGAAATATAGTGATGGGATTTGAGAGTAACTGAGGGGTATGAGATCGAGAATCTAGGAATGTGCTAATTCAGCTTAGCCCAGAACTCCTCTTCCTGAGAAGCAGTCGCGCAAAGGGAAACGGAAAATAAAAAATCAAGAGCCACTTTGTGATTATGTGAATAGTGATGGATACATTCTCTAATTGGGGACCTCTCAGGTTAACTGCGCTATGGCATATGGCTTATGCTTATGATCCAAGGAGCAACCTCTGAGAGAGACCAGTTAGAATTGGTTCTGGTTCCTTAGGAGTGGCCAGCAGGAGAGGTAATCACAGAGGTTGTATAAGGCAGCTCATGTCCTATCGCCTCATTGAGTTACTTACGAAGCATAAATAAAGTGTTTAACTCTTATAAAGGGATAGCATTACTGTTTTTTTTTTTAAGAATCTTATTTGTTGTCTCATCCATTAGAATGCAAGCTCCATGAGGATAGAAGTCTCTTGTTGCCTTTTTTACAGCTCTTACCTCATTGCCCAGAATAGTGTCTAGTACATAGCTGGAGTTCAGTGAGTGAGTAGATGCCAAATGAATGAGCAAATTGGCATTTTCCATCTTTTAAGGAGAGATAAGAGCTGTTGGAGTCCCTTGAGAAAATAACTGAAGTGCCAAAGAGCTATTCCCTCTGCCCCAACTACCACCAGGTGCTGTGTGTGTGTGTGTTAGAG
This sequence comes from Canis lupus baileyi, assembly GCF_048164855.1. Taxonomy (NCBI): domain Eukaryota; kingdom Metazoa; phylum Chordata; class Mammalia; order Carnivora; family Canidae; genus Canis; species Canis lupus. The sequence goes on from NC_132876.1 coordinate 10,114,934, forward strand.
GTCACAACGTATCAGGAGCTAGTTGTGAAGAGCCCTACAAGGGAGGAGGGGAAAGGCAACTGGGACAAAGAAATGGCACCAGCATTTAAATGGCAATTGCTATGAAAAAAGTACCTGGACTTGGACTCCATCAGATGTTTGAGAGAGGCATGGGCAAAAATGGACATTCCTGTTCAGGATGTATGTCTTTTTTTTTTTTTTTTTTTTAAGGATGTATGTCTATTAACTGAAACGTTGCTCCGGACAAAAGCTACAAAAGTCACAGCTTTTGCAGGTACATGTCAAGGCTGGGATTACATAAGAAACTAAAGGGCACCGGTATTATCTAAACCACCGAAATTGAGTTGCTGTGCCAATTGGCTAAGCTGCCGAAATGAGAAGGCCAAGCTCACCCAGAGAGAAACTGAAAAGAGGCTATCAAATCCACTGTGGAAAACCAAGAACTTTGCAGCTAGGAAAGTGTGTATGTCATGCCCAGCAGTCAGAGCACTGGGGTTTTTGTTTTGTTTTGACAAGCATCTTACATATCTCAAACGGATAGCTTGAGATTTAAGCAAACGGATCTTTGGGGAAGCCTTGCTTCAGAGAGGAGCTGCACAGCTTGGGGTGACAGTGTTTTCCTGATGGTAGAGTTGGAACACTTTTCCACTGCCAATAATCTAGCTACACATCCTTGAAATAAATTGTAAACTTTGTAATTAAGAATGACTAGCTCAAATCTGTGCTACTGTGGACTGAGGTCGCTTCTTCCAGCCGTTATCACTAGTGGCCTGCAGGTGGTCATGCAGTAGAGTCCTTCTAGCTCATACGTGGGGGGGGGGGGGCAAATGACATCAAGGTCTCTAGGCCTATTTCACTGGCACCTCGCTCAGCTTACTATTGATGGTATGACGTGGAAGAGAAGAAAGAGGTTAAGGCGGCCATTCATCCCCTAGGATACAGGCCCAGCTCAGTTTACCAGTCAGTAAGTATGGATGGAGGAGGGTGAAGAAAGAAAACCACATCCACGTGACCTGAGCCATTATTAAAGATGGCCTCATCAGTGTCCCAATCCTTGACCTACCCTGATTGGCAACTCATTTTTTCTGTGTGTGTGTGTAGAGAAGCTAGGAGAAAGGAGAGAAATTTTCTCTCACCTTGCTCCAGGTTAAGATTCACCTAACACTCTTCGGTGACAGGGTCCAAGAGTGTTGGAGTCATATTTTTTAAAATCCACATTTCGATAGCATGACTCTCCACAAAAATGATTGCATGAACTCACTCTCCGAAAATATAATAAATCCTGTTGTTTGCAGGAGTCCCCATAGTTAGGCTTCACATGTATCTGCGGACCAGTCTGGCAGCTGCAAATCTTGGCCTGTTTTATTGTTTTTCCTCTGCTTTGGCGCCTGCTTGTCCCTGTCAGGACCACTTTTGTCCGTGTCAGAGCCACAGGCTTCACCTTCATCACTTGTTTGTCATGAGAATATGAATGCACACATCAAACGTACTGTTTCCGGTTGCTCCAAAGCTTCCCAAGTTTTTAGGGTGCCAGGGCATTGCTATGGAAAGACCTCTGAGGGCTCCAATTTTGGGCCTCCTTTTGGCATTTGGATGGTAAAATGGCTCAGCTCCTGAGCCTGTATCACTGAATCTCCCTGAAGAGTACTGTCAGCTTCTGTCCAGAATCTCAATCCTTTCCCAGAACCCAACAAAGTAGCTCATGAAAATCACTATCAGTATGACCTTAGCACAACCAACCACAGAAACACAGAATAAAGGCAGAGCTGACTGGGGAAGAATTTGATGTGACTTTGTTCTCCAAGGCAAGACATGAGGGTTTTAGGAGCGTTACTGTTCCAGGATGTGCAGGCCTGCACAGATTTTGGTTATGTGATACTTTCAGTAATCCAAGCAGGTGATGGTTTTTAGGCTCTGCACCAGAGGCAGGGGAAATGGAGAAGGGATAGATTCAAGAACAAAATGTAGGCAAGACATTAGAAACGACAAGTACCCACCATTTGCTTCCACGTGGATGGACCTGGAGGGTGTTATGCTGAGTGAAGTAAGTCAGTCGGAGAAGGACAAACATTATATGGTCTCATTCATTTGGGGAATATAAATAATAGTGAAAGGGAATAGAAGGGAAGGGAGAAGAAATGAGTGGGAAATATCAGAAAGAGAGACAGAACATGAAAGACTCCTAACTCTGGGAAACGAAGGTGGAAGGGGAGGTGGGTGGGGGGTGGGGGTGACTGGGTGGCGGGCACTGAGGTGGGCACTTGACGGGATGAGCACTGGGTGTTATTCTGTATGTTGGCAAATTGAACACCAATAAAAAATAAATTTATTAAAAAAATGTAGGCAAGAGCTCAAGGGACTTGAAGCAGATGACATGTGGTGAGCCGGGATGTAGGGAGCCCAAGAAGGCTCAGTTTTGTTCAAGAATGATGGGAAATGATGGTCCCAAGACCATCCAGTCTTTATATGCCATCTCTTTCTCAATCGCGTCTCACACATTACAGTTTTCCACATATGCATCCCATATTCCAGTGAAATTAAACTCATTTCTGCCTCTTATGTGCCCTCATGCTTTCCCTTTCATATGCCTTTGCTAATATTAAAACTCCACTTGGAATTGCTTTCTGCCAGCCTATGCTCCCAATCTAACCATTAAGACCAAGCTCATGTATTTATTATGTTTACAGAAGCAGTATAGTAGAGCTATTCAGAACTCAGACTTGGAAAAAAAGACTGCCTGAGCTCAACTCTTGGCTCTGACATGGAGGAGCATGTGACCTTGAGGCATTGCTCAACCCATCTGTGGTTTAGTTCCTCATCTCTACAATGGAGATAAGCTGGGTACTGACCTCACTGTGTTGCAGAGAAGATTAAACACGAATATCTGCACGGGGCACCTGGGTGGCTGAGTGGTTGAGCGTCTGCCTTCGGCTCAGGTTGTGATCCCAGGGTCCTGGGATCGAGTCCCGCTTCGGGCTCCCCATAGGGAGCCTGCTTCTCCCTCTGCCTGTGTGTCTGCCTCTCTCTCTGTGTCTCTCATTAATAAATACATAAAATCTTTAAAAAAAATAAAAAAAGAATATCTATGTAAGGCATCTGGGACAATCCTCTTATTAGTCGTTCATTATTACTGAGCAATTATCATGCACCCGACATTAAATCAAAGGATTTTTTCCTTCTCCTGAGCAATTCAAGCACAATAAGGAGCCTTTACATGTTTACCTTGTATTAGAATGATTTATCTAACGTCTTACCTCCCCAACTAGGCTGTAAAGAGTCTAGTCGAGAGTACGCACTGTGTTTTATTGTATTTTAGGTTTCCTAAGCAATGAGCTGGAGACCTTGCCCAGAGTAAGTGTGCTCATAATAAGGAAAGGGGAGGAAGTAGTGAGTGGGGGGTGGGCTGGGCATGTGCCACTAGGACATGGACATAGTAGACCACAGTTTGCCTTGAGGCATGAGGTCACTAAGCAGAGGATCTACTGTGAGGGCTCTTGGGAACTCTGCTGCAGAAGAACGGGCTACCTTGTGGCTGCTCTTGTAGTCAACCCTGCAGCAAGGGAGTGACTTGATTCTAAAGTCTCCAGACTGAGAAGATGGTGGTGGATTTTATAGAAACAAATTTCTTCTCCATAGTTCAGAAATCCTCTTGGGACTTAGGCAGTACTGAGCCTCGTTGCGTGCACAGGTTCCTGTTGTGAAGGCTCAGAGAGCAAAGGATCCTGGCAAGCTTTGCACAGTTCTCTGCTCAGAAATCTTTCAAACCCACCAAATAAATAGTGGCTGGTCTCTTTAAGGATTTCTCTCACAGGGGCGCCGCCAGGGCACTTATTTAAAATCAACAAAGAGAAGTTACTTGTGGTGGAAAATGTAGAAAAACTTGGGAAGGGGTTTGGGGTAGCATCTAGAAGACAGGGCTTCTATATGTAGGTACAGGAAACAGAGTGGTTATAGTTAGAACATTTCTGCTGGTGCGTATCTGGTACACACTGGTTATAGATGCATAGACCTAGCAATTACATGCTTGGGGGTTTTGGTCCTCAAAGGGATTTCTTATTCATACCAGGCTAATTTTTTTTTTAAGAGAAACACATTCTTTGTACGAAGGATTGAATGGGAGTCATGCATTAAATAGGCATAGGTTATGCATTCTTTGACATATGAATTTTTTTATCCCCAAAGTATTTTTTCTTTTTTTTTTCTTAATAAAGAATATGGTGCCGAGTTTTACTAATTCTTTCTTTTTCTTATTCTGTGTATTAAGGGATTCTGGGGGGAAAATTAAGCTTCCAGTAAAAACTGATTTAAAATGTCATTTACAGATGGGAAAGCCCCGCTTACTGCATTATTAAATCTTTTCCTGCCTAATACTGGGAACCGACAGAAACAATATTCTGTTTGTTCAGATTTAGAGAAGAAAGAGGTGGAAATTCAAGCGCTCACAGTTTCGTATTTTCTGAAGCTTCAAATTTTCTGTATATTATGTTTTCATTGTGAGTCACATATGCTTAAAAATGAGGGGAGATGCAATAATAGAAGACAGTCTGTACTCAGATGGTATCGCTTATCTTTTCTTCATTGCTGATTTGTGGTTTTGAAACTTTCAAGTTGATTTTTTTTTCTCGCATTAATTTTATCCCATGGTTTATAACGGAGGGAGTAGAATTTGCCACCCCAAAATGTGTCTCTTTGGCATAAAAGTTATTTTAGGGTGATTATTTTTTTTCAAATAGCAGACATTGGAAAAGCTCTGAAAACCAAGTAGAAGTCACCCCTTTGTAGGGGACATTTACATTTAAAAAGGAAATCTCCATTTCTAAGGGTGTCTCCCTCTCAGTACCAGGAAGAGGAGGATGATTGTAAATCTCTGGAAACCCTTCTCAAAGAAGAAGGCAGCAACTTAGTGTGCTTAGCAGTTGTACCCTTGTTTATTGTGCTTTGCCTGCTCACCTCCCCAGACTGGCCTTTCCCCCCCTCCCACTCCAAAATCTTTCTTTTTTCTTTACCGAAGATGGTATCTAAGATGGTCGGTTGGGTCATTTCACGGAGTTTACTCAGTTTTCCTGCATCTCTCGCATGGATACTGGAGGTATGCATGTTATTAAACTTCTGTCTGCTTTTGTCCTGTTAATCTGTCTTTTATTACAAGGGGTGTCTCAGCCAAGAGTCTGGAGAGGTAGAGGGAAACTTGTCTCTCTTCCCCCACAATTATTTGGAACATATGAAAAACAGGTCGTAGAAAATTGTGATGTCTTGCTGTTTCGTTGGTCCAGTTTTTCCAAGTTTAAAGGAATCTGTATGTTATCAGTGCTATGGAAAGATGGTGTTATTTATAACTTTCTCCTTCAATATATGGCCACCAAGGAACCCCCAAATCCTGTTTTTGTTTTCCCTCTCCCTTTGTCGGATTGCTTGGTGGATTTTGCAGCATCCTGCCCTCCCGCCTAGGCTACACCTGAAGATCACTCCCAGGGCTGTTAAGCTACTTGCACCTGTGAGGTGATGGTCCTGGGGGGCTTGAAGGGATTTGCTCAGGACTGACTATATTTTGCAGAACTGAAATTTTAAAAATGTATGAATGGGTTAGGACAAGTTTTTGTATCCCGTTGGACCTCTTTTTTCCCGTGTCCAGTAGAAAAGATTTTTGGTTTAAGCATAATAACGCCTTAGATTACAAGGGGGCAGTGACTATTTGCATGGAATAGGTTGGTGTTGTGATGGCCCAGTCTGAGTCTTGAGAGGCAGGGCAGTGGTGACAAGCCTGGGCCCTGGAAGCAGACTGCTGGGGTTTAGATCTTGGCACCGCAGCATACAAGCTGAGGACCCATGGCCGAGCTGTGGACTTTCTCTGCCTCAGTTATCGTTTAATCTGTAAAACGAGGGAGATAATTACACTTGACTCAGAGGATTGTTATGAGGGGCACGTGTATATCTAAAGTAATTGGGCCACACCCAGCCGGTAGTGAGTGTGTGTTAGTTGTAACTCGTTCTTCTGAACGTCCTACGCTGACCCTGGAGTGGGCTCTAACATGGTAAGGAGCCACATCTCCTCTGAGGAGGTTGGGAATGAAGGTCCCCCAGCTTTGACCTTGCTGGGGGTAGGATCCAAGGAAGAAGGGGGTGGGTAAAAAAAAAAGAAAAGATGGGGGGAACTCAGGGAAGAAGGAGGACTTCTTAACGCCTGCTGAAGATGTCTTCGTTTTGAGTGCAAGGCTACCAGGTGGGAAAGGGAAAGCAAACTTTTGCTTCATCCTTTAGACAGTGAGTTTTGTTCTGTCCTACCGACAGTAAGAGTGTTCTATCTCAAGCAATAGCCCACATGTGAATATACTTCCAGATGTGGTGGGTTCTAACAGTGTGGTGACGTAACAGACCTATGTTTTCCTTTCTAGAGTAAGACGCTTGCTGATGCTGATGTAGGGAGAAGGTTGGACTTCAGAGCACATGGTCAAGAAAGAATTCTTGAGATGTCTTTGGTGCAACATGGGGATTTTATTAAAGCCCAGGGACAGGACCCGTGGGCAGAAAAAGCTGCAGTGGGGTTTTGAGGGGTGGCAATTATATACTTCCACTTGGGAGGAGGTTAGGGGTAGCATAAGACTATAAGGAATAATAGAAGCAAGGTTTCCAGGACCTTGGAGGGGCTAGCTATTGTTAGGAAAAGATCATTTATTATTATTTAGTAAAAACTCAGTCATGAGAGCCTGGGAGGCTCAGTTGGTTGGATGTCTGACTCTTAATTTAGGCTCAGATCATGATCTCAGGTTCTTGGGATCAAGTCCTACATCAAGCTCCTTGCTCAGTGGGGAGTCTGCTTGAGACTCTCTCCATCTCTCTCTGCCACTAACCCTCTCTAAAATAAAAACATCTTAAAAAATTAAATAAAAAATCTTAAAAAATCCTCAGTCATGAGACCTTTCAGATGTATATCAGTGGGGTCATATGCTTGGGGGATGATTGCTAACCTATTATCTTGGGGGGTTTGGAGATAAAGGAAATTTCCGAAGGAACTTTTTTTAGATTATTTATTTGTTTGTTTGTTTGTTTGTTTGTTTATTTATTTATTTATTTATTTATTTATTTATTTATTTATGAGAGACACAAAGAGAGAGAGAGACAGAGACACAGGCAGAGGGAGAAGCAGGCTCCATGCAGGGAGCCCAACGTGGGACCTGATCCCGGGACTCCAGGATCAGACCCGGGGCTGAAGTCTGCACTAAACCGCTGAGCCACCCAGGCCGCCCCAAAGGAATTTTTTATATGTTCAAGCTGACTTACAGGATCCTGGGCGTCAGGCTAAGATTGCCTGTTGCCCTTAGCAAAGTATCAGCATCGAGGCAGCTGAGCTCCCTGAGGAATGTCACTCTGCCTGCTTCAAGGACTTGTCAGTGGGCTGTAGGCAGTAAGGAAACTTAATTTTTTTTTTATTTTGCCTTTATTTCTCACATCAATAGAAGCAGCTTGAATACTGGCACATTGGAATATTCAGGATATTTTGATAATTTATGGAAACCATGAGAAAAGGTATTCGAGATAGAGCCTATACCACAAAAATCTGGGCTGTGATTTTGTCATAACCCTGTAAGGAGCGTTCAGCAGACACCTGGCTTACATTCCTTGCCCCACTGTTACAGCAAGCTCCCTGTGGAGATATATAAAAATGCCTCTAGTTTTTGCTAAGCTACCTGAGATGTAGGCAGGAAAAAAAATGTCACTCTTTATTCACTTGGCTCCATCATGAGATTATGTCAAGCTTTATCACTCAGTATATACCTATGTGGAAGGTTTACTTAAGTTATGTAAATTATTCTCTTTTAGCCAAGATGGAATGCTTTGGTGATTTAGTGAATTGTGAGAAAGTTGTCTTGTATGAAGAAAGATGGCTGGTTTTTAATAGGATGAAATCTGAGAGAACAGTCTGAAAAACAGATTAATTGAAGACTCTCCAGACTCCTTGATATGTTGCTCATTAATGCATGCTTGTAGCTTTCATTTCCCACATGACCACGAGCTTTGGAATGCTTTATAGAATAGTCAAACACCAAATAAATGAGTTTTAAAATTATGTCCATCTTTGTAAATGTCAAAATAGGACATTGAACATTTTGATTAATTAAAAAGTCTATATCTTCTAGATGAATATTAAAGGCTGTTTATAAATGAAAGAGTTCTTGAGAACTACCGAGGAAGGTGTGTATGACGCATGGAGAAGAACAGGAAAAAAAAAAATGTGCTTGACCATCGTAGAATATTAGAGCCAGAGAGAACATGGAAGACTATCCAGTCTGGCCTTCTCAGTTTATAGATGAAGAAGCTAAGGCCCCCATCCTTAGAGTGTCTTGTTCACATTCAATACAGCTAATTACTCTTACTAATCAGGACTGGAACCCACGTCATCCAGTGTTCAGGTGACACATTCCTTCTAATTCAGTAGAGCAGTAAGAGCCTTAGCTGAGTATGTTTGTGCCTCAAGAAATCCCATGCATGCATTTAGGTTTGATTTGATGGTTTTCGGCAGGTTGCTCTATGTTTGAGTTTCACGCGTGGAGACTGATTTTGCTCGGGGCACTCTGAATGTGCCAGCAGTCATGAGAGTGAGGGTAGGGGTTCATGGTGACTCACTTTCTGGCCAGCCTCAAGGGAGTTAGGGGGCTGGCAATGTTTGGCAATCCTGGAAGCAAAAGCTGCTGCTCTAAAACAGACTTTAGGATTGTAGTCACTTGAGAGCTCCCAATATTTTTCCCACCGAGGAGTTTATTTGGGGAGTTCGTCCGTCCCATAGGAATTAGAGTCTGTATCACATTCTACCTTATTGGTAGGGTGCCACAGGATTCATCTGGGATTGTTAAAAACGTCCAGGAGAGTGGGACACACAGTGAATGGCTCAGTAAATGTTGGCTCCTAGGTGTCCATGATTCTGCTGTGGTGATAGAACACTTCTGTGCTGTGATTTCTTCCCAGGGCGTTAAAAACCTTGTTTCCAAAATGACAGGGTAGCCTAAGTTTATAACCTGAAGTTGAGAGCACCTAATGGCTCCCCTCAAATTCTGCAGCCCAACACCCTCCTCTACAGAAGTGCAAATGGAGGCCAGGGATGGAGATTGACTGAATCTGGGTCACTCCCGGATTTGGTTGTGTTGTGTGGGGACTCATCAGTAATTGTGGTTGTATTTTTCAATGTGCCCAAATGGCCACAGTTGGAGTCCATACTTCATCTTAAAAGAGGCAAAATACATTTGGCAAAAGGTAATGTTGAATATTGAATATTCTTACACTATGAATATTGAATATTCTTATACTATGCCTGGTGGATCCTGGGAGCAGTAGCAATGTTAGCAGGCCTTAAGATGTGCTGCACAGATTAGCAAATGCAAAAATGAGGTAAGTTTCCAACGTAGACTTTCCCCACGATCCGTCATGTGGGCCTGTGGGACTCTTGCAGGAAAATTTTGGGTGGTTACATTAATGAAAAATGTGGGGCTTTTTTAAGGTGCTAGAAATCCAGCAAAACTTCCAACCTCAAGATGGGCTAACTAGTGAAATATCTGTCCCCCTTCTTCCTGAATTAAAAAAATGCTGAACCAGCAGAACAGTTTTTTCTGCCGGACTACGATTATTTCAGAAAATGTATTATTGGACGATTTGAGAACTCTGATTAGAGAATGTGGGCTGAATTAATGGTTGCTGGTAGGCAGCTGTCTCATCAGTTTCTTCCCTGGGAATTAAAGTCTTTCTGAAAGAGATTTACTCAGGGATAACCAAATAATCTGAAGGATGATCACACTCACTTCCTGAGGCATTACAAGTATAGATGAGATGATATGTCATTTTTCCATTCCATTCCGTATTTAATGCCCTTCTGTTAGTCCCATTTTCATTCAAGCTGAAGTTCAAAATCCTTTGATCCTGATTTTCAAGGTCCTCCTCAATCTGACTGGAGACTGCCTCTCATGGCCTCTCTTCACTCTATCCCCAAACCTCTGTAATACCGAGCAGTCATGCAGACCCCTTTTTCCTTCCCTTCTAACAAACATGCCTTTTTCTTCTTCCATGCCATGCCCCTGCTCTTTTCTGTAACTGAATACTGTCTCCCTTGTCCTTTCATATTCCTTCTTCAGGGACTACCTCACCTGTTTTCTTCTACCTGAAGGTTTACCCGAAATGAATAGTAGCTACCATTTATTTCATACCCACTGCATGCCAGGCATTGGCAAGTGCTTTGTCTCATCCACATCTCGTTACTGTCCCCATTCTGCTGATGAGAGACTTGAGACCCAAAAAAGTTCAGGGTTTTTTTTTTTTTTTCCCAACATTGCACAGCTTGTAAGTGTGTAAGTCAGAATTCCGACTAAGTTCTTTCTGCCTCCAAAGCTCAGGGTCTTGATCACATGCAGATTGCTTTGTCCTCCCTCAGCGGAGTGAATGACTTTTTCCCTTTAGTCATTTCATTTTTATGCCACTTATCTGTGTGGGTTGTTTACATATCTGTCTCCCCTGCTAATCTGTGAATGCCTCAAAAGCAAAGACTGCATCGTATTCATCATGTAGCCCCCGGACCTGAAACCGTGCCTGGCACTGACTAGATGCTCAGCAAACATTTGATTCTCTGAGGGTTACAAATGATGCAGTCTATAATATCTCTGCCCAAAGGAACTCCTTATCTATTCAGGGAGACTAAACATACTGATGTGGAAAAAATTTAAAAAGAGAAAGCTGTGCTCTGTCACTAAATGTATGCAAAACTCTAGAGAGGATGTCAGTGTTTATATGTGTTTGTGCACATTCTCCTGTCTTGGGATGAGACAAGCCAAAGGCTCATTGAAGGGGCCCGAAGTCCAAGAGGTGGGTAGGTGATGAGAAGCAATTATGAAAGCCATGGGTCTGCTCCTCCTAAGGGCAAGTATCACTACAGCTCATGTGACTGCTTGAGGAAAGAGAACATCACCATTGAGCTCCTGACAAGCCATCCGTGAGTACCTTAAAGGAACCCATGAACGCTGGCCTGGTCAGAGGTAACAGGATGTGGTAAATAGGAACATGGACTCTGGGATCAGCCTGCCTCAGTTTGAATAATAGCTCTGACTCCTACCAGTTTTATGACCTTGTAATGTCACTATGCCCCTCAGTTTCCTTAACACTAAAGTGGGATAGTACTAAAACCTAGTTCACAGTCTTATTGAGAATGTTAAATAGGTAAATAAATGGAAAGCACATAAAATAGTGCCTGGAGCAGGGTAATCAAGCAGCACACATTTGCTTTTTATCACTGAGCCTCATTTTTTTCTTCTACCTCTGTGCTCATGAACAGTTGCATACATCAAAAGTGTATAATGAAGTCAGGTATGCCAAGGGTCAGTAAAACTGCCTTCTGGCTTTTTTTTTTTTCTTAATCTTAGTTCCCTTAAATTGATATTGACTAAATCATGAGCAAGTGGCACCCACCACAGTGAAATCTCAATTTGAATAATTGACATGGCTCTCAGTAAACTTTAGAGCCTAGAAAGGGCTTAAGAGCTCATTTAATAAAATCTCTTCTTTTTACCAATGAGGAAAGCAAGGTCCAGAGAAGTTAAGTGGCTTGCCCAAGGTCGCACAGGAAATTAATGGTGGAAGTAGGACCAAATATAGTCCATCATTTATTGAAAGAGAGAGAAAATATATGCCAGAAAAATCCCATCCACAAAGTGACACCAATTTCATCGTATTTACAGTAGTCAGAGCAGAGATCTCTGGTCTTGATAAAGCAGGGCGTGTTATTCTGCTAGAAGTACCCACTCTTAGAACTGTTCAAGTTTCATGTCGGTTAGACAACTTTCCTGAGAGAATTTAAAATCCAACTATTATGTCTCAACAGGGGAAGAATTTGTATCAAACGATGAAATTATTGTGAGTATGCTGATTTTGTTATTGTTGCTATTACGGTAGGTCTCAGGATTATTTATACAAACTAGATTGGGGTAAGTGATACACTTAAATAGTATAATCTAAAAAGAGACATTTTAGAAACTCCTAGATGCAAGAGTAAGAACACCTGCATGTTATTTGAAAGGTCATTTGCATATGTAACCGTCAAGGGCTACCAAAAGTAGGGGCTTGGATTTCAAATTACTCACCCCTGAAGATACTACTCAGAAGCTTATCCTAATAATGCTAAATTCAATATTAAGATAATAGTGCAGCCTTTGTTGCCATGGAGATCATGGGACTCCAACAGAGGGTAAAGTAGACTGCTCTGTTGCTATCAATATGGCAAATGCAGCCTTTTTTTTAAAGATTATATTTATTTATTCATGAGAGACACACAGAGAGAGGCAGAGACATAGGCAGAGGGAGAAGCAGATGTGGAATTCGATCCCGGAACTCCAAGATCATGCCCTAAGCCAAAGGCAAGACGCTTAACTGCTGAGCCACCCAGGCATCCCCTGGAAATGCAGACTTATAGGCATGTCATTTTATGATGTAAGTTGTTTTTTGTAATTAGAAAATATATGCTTATGGGTTAAAACCCAGACAGCACGTATGAATTGTAAAGGAAATAAAATTTGTCTATAATCTCACCACCCAGACAGCCATCAGTGATATTTTGGTGTGCTTTTCCATGGATACTTTTTAGTACCTCCTGTGTGTCAGGTGGGTACTGATCTAGGCATTGGGGATACAGCCATAAACAAAGCAAAGATTCATGCATCATGGAACTTACATTCCAGTGATAGGATACATAAAAAAAAGATAGTTAAGACAAATTCAGGTTATTACAAGTGTTCTGAATAAAATAAAGCAGGACAACACAATAGAGCACTGGTTCTCAAAATGGAGGGCACATCAGAATCACTTGAAGGATTTGTTAAAACCCAGATTGCCGGGGCCCACCTCAGAGTAGGTTTGGGGGTGATGTTCATGCTGGTGGTGAATGAACACATTTTGAGCATCACTGGGATAGGGAAGCGTGGTGGTGGTATGGTGGCTGTCTTAGGCAGAATGGCCAAAAAGAGATTCTGAAGAGATGAGCTGAGACATGAAAAGATGAGTAAGAAGCCAGACAAAGAGTAGAGAGGAAGAAGTTTTGTTGTTGTTGTTGTTTTTTTTTTTTTTTTTTTTTTTTTTGGAGTGGAAGAAGTTTTGATTGGAGGGATAGGAAAGTAAAAAGATGTGAAGATTGGAGGGAGCTTACATGTTCTTGAAGAATGGAAAGAACGAAAGAAGGCCAGTATGACTGAAGCATAGCACATGAATGAATGATGGAATTAATGAGTAGTTTGGTCCATTTCAGGGTCATCCATTCTGTTATCTTTAATCACTCTTTCAATTTCAGATTAAGAACTACAATGTTGTATCTCTTTGGGTAAGTCTCTACTTGTGCTTAAAAAATATATGACTGAGAAACATGCGGCGCCCGTCGTAACTAGTGTTCATTTTAATAGTTTTCCAGTTTATTTCCTAATTATGATAATAAAATTCACAAATAAAATAATTTCTTATCTTCTGCCCTAGTACTTATACTTATTTTAACCATTTCATGTGGTTGTGCCTTGATTATATTTTCAAAGCAATACTTGTTCCTGATTTGCTTTTTCACCATTGAGTGCAATGTTCAAATCCACTGAGAAAATATTCTTCTATATCTTGTTCTCTAATAACCATGGAAAACAAACATGTAAAAGATGTTTAACCTCATGAATAAATAAAATAATGCAAATTAAAACAATAACAAATATAGTTTTTCACCTATCATTTAGCGAAGGTAAAAAAGATTGATATATCCAATTGCTGGCATAGTTATGGGGAAATATTCTCATATTCTGAATATTCTGGAAGTTTAATTTTGGTTTTCTCCTAAAGTCAGTATTTATTCATTAGGGAGTTTTGTTTTTCCCAAACATGTAGGTAGGTTCTGTTTTAAATGTGTTTTCTTTTATTTTCACTGTATTATGGTTAAAGAATTTGGCCTTTCCTTTTTACAGATTTGCTGAGTTTTTTTTTTGTGTGTGTGTGTGTGTGTGGGGCTCAGTAAGTGATTTTTCATCTAATTGTGTCATAGTTGCTTTTATAAAAAGCATATTTGTATTCCTATAAATATAGTATTGATATCATATTTATATTCTATAAAACTGGTCAACAGTGGGGGCACCTGGTGGCTCAGTGGTTGAGCATCTGCCTTTGGCTCCTGGGATTGAGTCCCGCATCAGGCTCCCTACAGGGAGCCTGCTTCTCCCTTTGCCTATGTCTCTGCCTCTCTCTCTGTGTGTCTCATGAATAAATAAGTAAAATAAAAAAAAAATTGGTCAACAGTGTTTGCAGTGTATTTGTTCATACCTATGAATTATCTTTTTTAGATATTCTGTATCAGGAGTCAGCAAATTATGGCCCATGAGGTAAATCTGGATGGCCACGTGTGTGGTAAATGACGTTTTATGTGAACTCAGGCATGCCCATTCATTTATGCATGATCTTATGACTGCTTTTGTACTACAGTGGCAGAGTTGCATAGTGCCTGCGAAGCCAAAAATATTTAGTATTGGCCCTTTTACAGAAAAATATTGGTGACTGCTCTTCTATATAATTTCCCCCCTTTGGTCTGATTATTTGTCAGAGTAGGGCTGTTAAAAAAAAAAAAAACACTCTAGTGAGGTGCCTGGGTGGCTCAGTGGGTTAAGTGGCTGCCTTCGGCTCAGGTCATGATCTCAGGGTCTTGGGATCAAGCTCCATGTTGGGCTCCTCACTCAATGAGGAGTCTGTTTGTCCCTCTCCTTCTGCCCCTACCTGCCCCACCTCATGCTCTCTCTCTCTCTCTCAAATACATTTTTAAATATCTTTTTAAAAACCTTTTAGTAAGTGCATTTTTTGTCATTTTCTTCCATTTCTAGGCAGATGCCAGTTTCACACATTTGCTATGTAAAAAGCCATGGCTATCCTGTAAAATGACACTCTTTCACATTTAATACTTTTTGTCTTGCAAATAATTTTGTTATTCCTATATGTGGTTTATGTTTGCTTGGTTAATGTTTTCCAGCTTTCTTTTTTTTAATAATTTATTTTTTATTGGTGTTCAATTTGCCAACATACAGAATAGCACCCAGTGCTCATCCTGTCAAGTGCCCCCCTCAGTGTCCGCCAACCAGTCACCCCCTTGTTTTAATCCATCTCCGCTGCATTGGGAGCAGAAGTGGGATGAAAAGGAAACATTCTTGAGTGGCTCAGAAAGCAGGTCCCAATTACAAGGAAAGTGAGATTCCATGTTCATGGTGCTCAGTTCAGTCTTGCAACTCCCTGATAGTGGGATATGAGGTGTGGGTAGGTGGAGGCTTCTGCTCTTCCTCCCTCTGTGCTCGTGTTTCAGAAGGTTAGGTATCAATTGGCTTCTAAGTATTTTATTTCAGTTAGGACCATCTGTTCTAAGGGTAATTCTTTTTGTAGATTGACATTTATTGATATCCTTGGTTTACAGAGCCATTTCAACTTTGTAGCTTTTCGTGCATTATTTTGAATTTAATATTTTCAGTGGTAGGTAGGGATAAGAAGGTGAATTAGGCGCAGTAGATGGTTATATCACAACTCACAATCCCATGTGAATTTTCAGAAATAGCTGAATGTTTAATAATTTTGATTAAATCACTTCAACACTTTAAAACTGGTATTACATTTGTATAGCACTGAAATGGGGCATTCATGCCTTCTTTAAGTATGTGTTGAGCTCCTATTATGTACCAGACACTGCTCGGTACTAGGGATATCATGATGAATAAGACTGGATCACATCTAAAAAAGAAAAAAAAAAAAAACTGGATCACTACTTAGAGAAGCTTGGAGCTCAGTGTGGGAGACAGATAAGAAATGCACTGTTCTAGTGGTGTGAATCTAGAGGTAAGAACATGGTTGTAATACTCATTTAATTTGGACATAAAATAACATTTTTAATTGAAATAATAAATATGTATAACTACTACCTATAGAAAGGGTAACCTCTTCAACAAATGGTGCTGTAATAACTGAACAACTACATGGAAAAATTGATCTTTTCACAAAAATCAACTCAAAACAGATCACAAACCTAAATGTAAAATGCAAAACCATAAAACTTCTAGAAGATAACATAGCAGAAAATTAGGTGACCTTGGGCTTGGTAATGACTTCTTAGATACTACACTAAAGGCATCATCAATAAAAGAAAAATTGTTAAGTTGGACTTTATTAAAATTAAGATCCCCCAAAATGTCTCTATTCTCAGGTAAGATGGTTATATTTCAGCCAATTAACATTTCAGATCATGGCATGGTGGTGTCTCCATCTAGCCAACTGGTCACCTTCTTTATTGTCATCATCTTTATTTGCTCTACAGTGTTAGTTTTTTTTTTTTTTAAGTTAAAAATACTTTTAATGGTTCTTAAAGAATACAGAATAAATACACACAAAAAGAAAGGCAGCCCCAGTGGCCCCGTGGTTTAGCGCTGCCTTCATCCTGGGGTGTGATCCTGGAGACCCGGGATCGAGTTCCACATCAGGCTCCCTGCATGGAGCCCGCCTCTCCTCTGCCTGTGTTTCTGCCTCTCTCTCTTCTCTCTGTGTTTCTCATGAACAAATCTAATAGTTTCATGAGAAGTTCAGAGGCTGCTTTGACAGACATATCCCGCCTTAGCACATTCCCCTTCCCTTCCTGGGGCTTAAGGGTGTCTTCAGAGATGCTGGGGGCTGGCACTTCCGATTCCGGGCTGAACACATAGCTGGACCGAGGCAAAGTGGCACTTAAGGCCTCCTCTTCATTTTTTTTTTTTTTGCATCTGTAAAAGGCATTTATTCTGAGAATCTAAAAATCTGGACAAAGAATATTGAACTTTTTAGAAAAAGCCTACACGGGATTTCATGGTTTCTTCCTAATACATTAACAAACCTAATAAGAAGGAGAAAAGAAAAACTTTAAAACGGTATCTCTCCAGTTTGTCTGCAGTTATGTGATTTAAAATATTTCTGTTCTATTGAGGTAAAAGCTGCAAACTTTGGTAAAGTTAGAAAAATTAACAAATCATTCCAAAAAATACAAAACCGAAGGAGAAAAAAGCAAACAAACCATGAAACAAAAACACAACCAAACCGTAAGTTATAGCTTTCTTGTACATATACAATAACTACAAAAAAAATTCATTTAAAAAAAGTACTTAAAAACACCCCCAAAAATTCCCTCTTATAATTCTCAGTTGGTGAGCTGACCATTCAATTGAAAGGATCCACAGAAATGAAATCACCCCCAAACACTCACCCGGTGTCGGGAAGAACTGGCTAACCCTAGTTTCAGAACCTGGCTGGCGTTTTCAACAATTCAGTGCTAAAAGAGAGCCCCGTGTTTACAACAGAAGAAAGACCCTGTGTTGGAAAAATTTTTAGTGCAATAATTTAAAAATAATTTTGCTTATTTTAATTTAGTTAAAAAATAGAAATGAGGGGCACCTGGCTGGCGCAGGGGGAGGAGTATGGAGCTCTTGATCTTGGGGTTGGGAGTTCAAGCCCTAGGTTGAATGTAGAGATTACTTAAAAATAGAATCTTAAAAAATTAATTAAAAAAAATTAAAAAAATAGAATCTTAAAAAATAGAAATGCAAAACAGAAGTCCTGAAAAGTAATAAGCATACATCTCATTATTTAATAAAATTGATAAAAGAAAATAATCAGGATTTCTAAAAGCTGTGATTATTGAGTGTGAATTTAGAAAAAACAAATACATAACATGCAAAAATACACAAAAATTAATACCAAGTAAGTCACAGACTTACATATAAAATGCAAAACTATACAACTTCTGGAATATAACATGAGAGAAAAATCTAAGTGACATCCAAGGCTGGATGATGAGGTTTTAGGTACAACAACAAAAGTATTATTCATGAAAGAAAAATTAAATAAATGGGATTTTATTAAAATTATTAAATTTATTAACATTTTATTAAAATTTAAGAACCTTCTCTTGGGCTCCTGGCCGGTTCATTTGGTAAAGCAAGCAACTCTTGATCTCAGGGTCATGAGTTCAAGCCCCCCACTGCATGTGGAGTTTACTAAAAACAACAGCAAAAAGCCCGACCTCCTTTGTATGAACACTGCTAAGAGGATGAAAAAAAATTTGCAGACTGAGAGAATATATTTGCAAAACACATTATCTGATAATGGACTTGTGTTGAAATTTTACAAATAGTTAAAACTCTTTAATAAGAAAACAACCCAATTTTAAAAAGGCAAAGATCTGAATAGACACTTCATTAAAGAACATATACAGATGGCAAATAAGCATATGAAAAATTGCTCATTCATCATTAGAGAAATACAAATTAAAACAACAAGATACAACTACACACCTATTAGAATGGCTAAACTTCAAAAAAATTGACAGCACCAATTGCTGTGGAGTCTATGAAGCAACTGGAACTCCCATTCATTGCTCATAGGAATGCAATATGGCACAGCTGCTGTGGAAGACAGTTTGGCAGATTCTTAAAAAGCTAAATATAATCTTACCATATAATCCAGCAATTGCACTCCTAGATATTTATCCAAATGTGTTGAAAACTTATGTCCACATAAAAAACATGCCCATAAATGTTTTTTAGCAGCTTTACTCATAATTGCCAAAAATTGGAAGCAGTGTAGGGGTGCCTGGCTGGCTCAGTCTGTAGAACACATGCCTCTTGATCTTGGGGTTGTGAATTCAAGCCCCATGTTGGGGGTAGGGTTTACTTGGAAACAAAACAAAACAAAACAAAACAAAATCAATATTGCTTCATCAGTTGTAACAAATGTACCCTACCAATGCAAGATGCTAATAAATGGGAAATTGTGAGAGGATGGAATAGTTGGAGAGCAAGTATATGGGAACACTGTACTTTCTGTTCAATTTTTCTGTAAAGGTAAAACTACTCTAAAAAGTTAGTTCTTTTGGGGCAACTGGGTGGCTCAGTTAGTTAAGTGTCCAACTCTTGATTTTGGCTCGGGTTGTGATCTCAGGGTCTTGAGATCAAGCCCTTTGTCAGGCTCTGCGCTGAGTGGCTGAGTGTGGAGCCTGCTTGGGATTGTCTGTCCCTCCACCTTCTGTACTCTATCTGAAAAAAAAAAAAAAAAGCATCTTTTAATAAAAAATTACTAGGGATCCCTGGGTGGCGCAGCAGTTTGGCACCCACCTTTGGCCCCCGCCTTTGGCCCAGGGGCGATCCTGGAGACCCCGGATCGAGTCCTACGTCGGGCTCCCGGTGCATGGAGCCTGCTTCTCCCTCTGCCTCTCTCTCTCTCTCTCTGTGTGACTATCATAAAAAAAAAAATTACTATCAATCAACTATCAGCCTACAACTTTTACTTAGAAAAAAATTAAATATCGTGGTCAGATATTACAGAGAAGATATTGCCTTATATTCATTAATTACTTCCAGTAGGCCTAACTTTCATACCTGACTGATGTCATGTTACGGAGTTGCATAAACTGGACTGAAAAGCAGAAAACTTGGGTTCAGATTTTGGTTCTGTCATTTGGGGGATCTCTTGCTTGGGATAGGCCAAGACATTGAGTTGCAGAGGATAGGTACCAATATCATTATGTAAGAAAGTCCCTGGGATCCCTGGGTGGCGCAGCGGTTTGGCGCCTGCCTTTGGCCCAGGGCGCGGTCCTGGAGACCCGGGATCGAATCCCACGTCGGGCTCCCGGTGCATGGAGCCTGCTTCTCCCTCTGCCTGTGTCTCTGCCTCTCTCTCTCTCTGTGTGACTATCATAAAAAAAATGCTTAAAAAAAAAAAGATAGTCCCCAAATATTATATATCCCTCAAACTATTGTTTTATTTATTTATATTGTTTTAAAGATTTTCTTTTTATATATTTGAGAGAGAGAGAGAGATAACACAAGCAGCGGGGAGGGACAGAGGGAGAGGGAGAAGCAGACTCCCCACTGGGATCATGACATGAACTGAAGGCAGATACTCAGCCGACTGAGCCACCCAGGTACCCCTCTCTCAAACTATTTTTAAATTACTTTTTCTTACAGAAATAATTCATGTTGATTCCAAAAATTTCACGAAGAGAAAATTCCAAAGATCAAAGTAAAATTTACCTTTTCTTATATACCTTGGAGATGAATACAATTTTTGGTTTAACCTTTTATTTTGTTTATCCTTAAATATACATGTATATAATTTAAGGACAAACTTGGGGTCATATCATACAAACTTTTTTGTACTTTTTGATGAACATTTCAAATATAAATATTTTTACAGTAACATTTTTAATTGAAAGTCGTTTAGTGCATGGATATAGTTGATTTCCTTTTTATTGTTATGTATTCACATTGGTTCCAGTTTTTTGGCTATTGTAAATAATGCTGTCATAAATATCCTTGTATCTGCATATTGTTCAGAATTTAGAATTGGTTTTCAGATTAATTCCTAGAAATAGAAATATGGATAGATTGGCAAAAATTAAATAAACAGGGACAAACTACCTTTTTAAAAAGTTGACTCATAAGATTTATACATGGAAAAACATAATTGTTAGCAACACAAGGCCTTCTCTTTGAAGATCCTTGGTTGTATTTTCTCCTGCAAAACTAGTTTTTATTTGGTGGATACTGAGAACATTGTGTTTAATCATATCTCTTCTTTTTTTTTTGAGATTTTATTTATTTGAGAGAGAGAGCACACACACAAGCCGGGGCAGGGTGGGTGGGTGGGAGGAGAGGGAAAGGTAGAGGGAAAAGGAGAAGCAGACTCCCCACTGAGCAGGGAACCCAAAGCCAGGCTTGATCACAGGACTCAGGAGGGGATCATGACCCAAGTTGAAGGCAGATACTTAATGGACTAAGCCACCCAGGTGCTCCAAATTATATCTCTTCTTGATATTGACTGCTGTGAATCCTAGACACACCTAGTTTATGGATTTCATAATATTTTGTGTGTTACCCCCCCTTCAGGCTTGGCTTCAGCTTGCTTTACTATATAGTTAAATATGCCTCAATTTATTTTTACCCATATTTGATATTGCTATACTAGGTGCATATTCTTAAATATTCTTAAATGTCTTTAATACTCTTGGGAACATAGTGAGGAATAAATACATTAAAAATAAATGAGTGACAGTTTTTATAAGTGTAAATCAGTGCAGATTTCATCAGAAGGAATGATGAATGAGGATTCAATTAGTAATATGATTTTCTTTACAATACTCAGACTGTCTTTTATTTAGTATGACTTTTTGTTGGCTAATTCTCAGCATTGTTTCCAGTTTGTTTTATCATCTTTACATTCTTCAAGTTTTTAGGCAGGCCAAGTGTTATTAATATCTTGTCCTATTAGGATTTATGGGAATAAATGGCATACAGTTGAGAATATGCTCCAGAAGCGTAAATAGCGAAACATGTTCATTTTTCTTTCTTTTGGCTGACTGTAGGTAATAAAATATTGAAAAATGTACAAATTTAAGCTGAGAAAAATGTTAACTGCCCAAATGTTAGTAGTCACTGATGAAATTGCATGTGTAATGGTGTCTGTCAAGAGGGTGATTCTGTAAAGGACAATTAGTCTCACCAGAAAACACTTATTGAAATTTATTTGTAGTGAAATGAACCTGAAAAGTATCACATGAATTGTATTTGACAATTCAATTTGATTGGAAGCTGCTGATCTGAAGAACAGGCGGATTATGGATGTGGATTTAGCAGTTCTGATCAAATGTTCACTGGTGCTTTCTGGTTAACAAAATTCCCCCAGGATAAGAAGCAACATATTTATCAAATTTAGTAAATGTATAGAGCAAATGAATTGAACATCTTATGTACTATATACACGTCAACTGCTAGACTCCTGAGCAAATATGTTTTCTATGTTGAAAGCCACACTTTTCACTGACTTAACTCATCAGAGGACTCAGGATTAAGACGTCTGCCTCATTCCTCCAACCCTGGGCGTCAGCGTCCTTGACAACAAAATAGGAATGTGTTAGAACAACTTTGTCAACTTTGCCCGTTTCTCCGGATAGTTATGAAGGGAAAAGTTTGACAATGAATTCAGTTCATAAATGTGAGAAGACAGCCTATAATTAGGTGCTTAGAAAACCATAACCTCAAAACTGAATATAACATGAATAGGCAAGTGAATAATACCAAGCTTTCTTTGTGCTGGAGAAAGTAGTTTAACGGATAAGTGCTTGGACGCAGGGTTAATTCCCAGGTTCTGCCACTATTATTCTTTGAGAGACGTTGGGGCAAGTACTTAAAACATTAAAAATAAATGAGTGACAGTGACAGCAAGTACTTAAAACACCTGGTGGTGTTTCTCTTTCTTTTTTATTTTTTTACGCTTTTAAAAAATTTAAATTCAATTTGCCAACATATAGTGTAACACCCAGTGCTCATCCCACCAACTGCCTCCCTCAGTGCCCGTCACCCAGTCACCCCCACCCCCACCCACCTCCCCTTCCACCACCCCTAGTTCGTTTCCCAGAGTCAGGAGTCTCTCATGTGCTGTCTCCCTCTCTGATATTTCCCCACTCATTTTCTCTCCTTTCCCCTTCTATTCCCTTTCACTATTATTTATATTCCCCAAATGAATGAGACCATATAATGTTTGTCCTTCTCTGATCGACTTACTTCACTCAGCGTAATACCCTCCAGTTCCATCCACCTTGAAGCAAATGGTGGGTATTTGTCGTTTCTAATGGCTGAGGAATATTCCATTGTATACATAGACCACAGCTTCTTGATCCATTCGTCTTTTGATGGACACCGAGGCTCCTTCCACAGTTGGGCTATTGTGGACATTGCTGCTAGAAACATCGGGGTGCAGGTGTCCCGGCATTTCACTGCATCTGTATCTCTGGGGTAAATCCCCAACAGTGCAATTGCTGGGTCGTAGGGCAGGTCTATTTTTACCTCTTTGAGGAACCTCCACACAGTTTTCCAGAGTGGCTGCACCAGTTCACATTCCCACCAACAGTGCAGGAGGGTTCCCCTTTCTCCACATCCTCTCCAACATATGTGGTTTCCTGCCTTGTTAGTTTTCCCCATTCTCACTGGTGTGAGGTGGTATCTCATTGTGGTTTTGATTTGTATTTCCCTGATGGCCAGTGATGCAGAGCATTTTCTCATGTGCTTGTTGGCCATGTCTATGTCTTCCTCTGGGAGATTTCTGTTCCTTTTGCCCATTTCATGATTGGATTGTTTGTTTCTTGAGTGTTGAGTTTAATAAGTTCTTTATAGATCTTGGAAAGCCCTTGATCTGGTAGGTCATTCGCAAATATCTTCTCCCATTCTGAAGGTTGTCTTTTAGTTTTGTTGACTGTTTCTGTTGCTGTGCAGAAGCTCATTTTCTTGATTAAGTTCATTTTTGCTTTTGTTTCTCTTGCCTTCATAGATGTATCTTGCCAGAAGTTGCTGTGGCCAAGTTCAAAAAGGGTATTGCCTGTGTTCTCCTCTAGGATTTTGATGGATTCTTGTCTCACATTTAGATCTTTCAACCATTTTTTAAATTATAGATATTTATTTATTCATGAGAGACACAGAGGGAGAGGCAGACACACAGGCAGAGGGAGAAGCAGGCTCCACTCAGGGACTCAATCCTGGGACTCTAGGATCATGCCCTGGGCCAAAGGCAGACGCTCAACCGCTGAGCCACCCAGGCGTCCCTTTTCAACCATTTTGAAAATATCCCTGTGTCTGGTGTAAGAGAATGGTCCAGTTTCATTCTTCTGCACGTGGCTGCCCAATTTTCCCAGCACCATTTATTGAAGAGACTGTCCTTTTTCCAGTGGATAGTCTTTCCTGTTTTGTTGAATATTAATTGACTATAGAGTTTCAAGTTTCTTTTTATTAAAAAGAGTATGGGGGGTGCCTGGCTGGCTCAGTTGGAGGAGCATGTGACTCTTGATCTTGTGGTCATGAGTTCAATCTCCACATGGGGTGTAGAGGTTACTTAAACAATGGTTTTAAAAAAAGATGATAGTAGTATAGGAATAATCACTTATAGGAGTAGTGTATTAAATGATGTGGTACCAGGCTTCTGCTTTTAGACCTAAAGCATAACTGAAAACTTTGAATGTGTAAGATAAATAACAGCAGTTGTTATGCGTGGGGATGGATGGGTGGGTATTCTCAGAACGTTCTCTCTTTCTCATATATATCTCTATCTCTATCTCTATCATCTATCTGCCAACTATACCTTTCTTGAGGTGCAGAAATTGGATCCAATCCCAGTGCTACTTCCCATGTACAGGATCATGCAAAGCTCTCCTCTTTATTTTTTCCTCCTTTGTCTCTAATCCCTCCCCTATTCTCTTCCTCCACAGAAGAACTCGTTTTTAATTATTTGGTATATGTCTTTGTTTATATTTGTAAAAATCCTATATAAATAATGTGATGCTTTATTTTATGTGTTAACTTGACTGGGCTAAGGGATGCCCAGATAGTTCATAAAAACTTCATTAAAATCATTTCTGGGTATATGTATGAGCATGTCTCCTGAAGAGAGGAACATTTGAATCCAAAAGATGAGCATTTGAATCCACATTTGAATCCAAAAGATGAGCATTTAAATCCACCGACTGAGTAAAGACGATTTCTCCTGACCAGTGCCTAGCATCATCTTATCCGCTGAGGGCTTCGATGGACTACAAAGGCCAAAAAAGGGTAAATTCATTCTTTCCTTGAGCCGAGACATCCATCTTTTCCTTCTCTCTGACATAGGTGCTCTTGGTTTTCAAGCCTTCACACTCAGACTGAATTAAACCACCAGCTTACTTGGTTCTCCAGTTTGCAGATGGCAGATCATGGGACTTCTTAGCCCCCATAATCATGTGAGTCATTTCTTAGAATAAAATCTCTTCTTATGGGCAGCCTGGGTGGCTCAGTGGTTTAGCACCACCTTCAGTCCAGGGCTTGATCCTGGAGACCCGGGTTCGAGTCCCACATCAGGCTCCCTGCATGGAGCCTGCTTCTCCCTCTGCCTGTGTCTCTGCCTCTCTCTATCTGTCCCTCATGAATAAATAAATAAAATCTTTAAAAAACCTCTTCTTATATATATTTCTATGTATTCTGTTCTGTTTCTCTGGAAAATTCGAATACAACTGGTGTGTGCTATGTAACTTGTTTTGCTTCTGTTTTTTTTATTCAGCACTTTAGTTTTGAGATCCCTTCATACTATGCGTACATCTAAAGTTCCTTGCTCCAGAGAGCTGAACAGCAATCCATTGCACGCATCCTCACGTTGCCTTCATCTGTTCCCAGGTGATGGACGCTTTGGTTCATCAATACCCCAGATTCACAGCCAACACACTAATAAGCATGTTCACACAGGTACTTTAATGAACAGGTGTGAAAGGCGTGAACATTTCTCTAGGACATATAACCAGGAGTGAGATTGCTGAGGCATTTGGCATATGCACATTTAATTTCATCAAACCCTTGCCTGCCTGCTCTCCAGCGTGGCTGTTCAGACTTACCTTCTCTCAACAAGGCATGATAGTGTGCATTTTTCCACGCTCTCCAAGACATGATATTATCCCACTTTTCATTTTTTGCCAATCTGATAGGCGTCAGTCAAGTGGCGTAGTATCATTTGAGGGTTTTCCCTGAGGTTGTGTCTCTCCATATATCTGTTATCATCTGTGCATTTGTCCCTTTTATTTCTTGCCCTTTTTTCTATTAGATGTGACATCTTTTTCTTGTCAACTGGCACAAGTTCCCTGTGTACTTCAGATATTCCTGTCAGTTTCATATGCTACAAACATTTCAGTCTGTCACTGGTGAATTTGTCTTTGGTTCCCTTCATTGACCAGAAATCCTCCATTTTGATGTAGCTAAAGGTTTTATTTTTGAACATTATGGTTAGTGGGTTTTTTTTGTGTGTGTGTGTCTTATTTAAGAAGAATTTCACTAATATTAAGGTTAAAAAAAATCTTCATTTGCTTACCTCTATTAAGTTCCCTTTTACATTTATGTCATGAATCCATATTATGGGTCAGTTTTCTCAGTACCATGTACTAAGTGACTTTTCCCCTTTGATTTGAGATATTATGTTTATCATAAATCTGCTTCTGATATCTCTTTTCATCTATTATTTTGTGGGTATGTGCCAGGACTACACCATATCTGTTACTGTGCCACAGTAATAGTAATAGATAAGCTAATAATAGTTACTACTTAATATGTACCATTTTAAGTACTTTACCCATATAAATTCATTTAATTCTCACAACAGTGTATGAGGTGGCTACTGTTATTATTTCCAGAGAAGTGGATGGGAAACTGAGATACAGAGAGGTTAAGTAATTTGCACAAGGTCGTATAGCTAAGAAATGGTAGCATATAGATTTGAACCCAAGTAGTCTGATTCAAGAGCCAGTGCTCTTAATGGCAACTTGCTTCTCCACTACATTCTAATACCTAGTGGGTATTAGTGTAGCATAATATTAATATTGTAGAGTAGATAAGTATGATATTGTGGTTTATGAAAAAATATGTATATTTTGTCTTCCTCTACAGTTCCTGGTTCATAACTTCCAAAACCCTTGAAATTTCCTGAGTGACATGGGCAATAGGAGCATCTTTTGTCAAAATATTGGGTCTCTTGTTCTCAGTTCCTGAAAATGCTTTAGAGCCATAAAAGTGAAATGGGCGTCTTGTTATTCATAATGCCCCTTTCCACCACGACTAGGTTTTTGTTAATAAGATAAATTTTGGGGTAGCCTGGGTGGTTCAGCGGTTTAGCGCTGTCTTCGGCCCAGGGTGTGATCCTGGAGACCCAGGATCAAGTCCCACGTCAGGCTCCCTGCATGGAGCCAGCTGCAACCTCTGCCTCTGTCTCTCTCTCTCTGTGTCTCTCATGAATAAATAAATAAATACAAATCTTAAAAAAAAGATAAATTTTGGAAAGTACCCATGGATGGTAGCTGGTTGCCAGGGGCACCAAACCATGACTGAGGGCTAGAACTTTCAATCCCATTCCCTGGTTTTTTAAAAAGATTGTATTTATTTATTCATGAGAGGCAGAGAGAGAGAGATTGGCAGAGACACAGGCAGAGGGAGAAGCAGGCTCCATACAGGGAGCCTGATGCGGGACCTGATGCCGGGTCTCTGGGATCAGGCCCTGGGCCAAAGGCAGCGCTAAACCGCTGAGCCACCCGGGCTTCCCCCATTCCCTGATTTCTTGGAGGGCAAGGGAGATGCAGGTTTAATCCATCATCAGTGGTCAATGATTTAATCAATCGTGCCTATGTAATGAAGCTTCCATAAAAACCCAAAAGGAAAGGAGTGGCAGTTTCCAGGTTGGGGGACCAGAACACTTTAATGGGCCACCATGCCAGGCCTCAAACTCCATGAGGAGAGAAGTTCCTTTGTTTAGGACCTCACTCTATGTTTCTTTATCCAGTTGGTTCATATCCTTTAATCTCCTTTGCAATAAATCAGTAATCTAGTGAGTAAATGAGTTTCCTGAGTTCTGTGAACTGCCCTAGCTAATTAATTGAACCCAAGGAGGTGGTCATGGGAACCTTTGATTTATAGCCAGTCGGTCAGTAGCTCAGGAATGACTTGGTCTAGGGAGTTGCATCCTCAGTTGGAGGGGTCTTTGCAACCTTTGGTTTGTAGCTGGTCACTCGAAAGCACAGTTATCAAACTGGGCTTGTGATTGACCTCTGAGGTGGAGGGTGGTCTTGGGGGACTGAGTCCTTTACCTGTGGTATCTGATGCTATCTCCTAGTAGATAATGTTAGAATTGAGTTGAATTTTCAGATGCTAGCAGGGTATTCAACAATTGCTTATTGATAGTGGGGAGGCCTCCACAGACACACTGGACTTGAGTCCAGGAACCCATTTAAGAAGGGCTCCTGGCTGGCTCTGTTGGTAGAGCCTGTGACTCTTGATCTCGGAGTCGTAAATTTGAGCCCCACATTGGATGTGGAGATTACTTAAAAATGAGATCTTAAAAAAAAAAAGATTAAATAAGTAATAGGATTAGTAAAGAGAAAGAAATGAATCTGTTGATCCCTGCATACATTTTGCTAGAATTATTGCTAGAATTATATTGAATTCATAGATTATTGTATATTAAGTCATAAAATCCATGAACATTATATTTTTCTCCATTTGCTCATATCTTTTTAAAAGTAATCTTGGGGCACCTGGCTGGCTCAGTCAGGACAACTCTTGATCTTGGGGTTGTGAGTTTGAACCCCATGTTGGGTATAGAAATTACTTAAAAAATAAAAAAAAGTGATCTCTACACCCAACATGGGGCTTGAGCCTCTAACCCCCAAATCAAGAATTGTACACTCTACTGACTGAGCCAGCCAGGCAGCCCTACTCATATCATTTTAAAGTTATTTTTGGAGTTTTGCAACTTTCCGAACAGGAGTCTTAGAAGTTATTGGGTTAATTCTTATATATAATAACTATCGTTACTATTATGAATGGTGCCTTAATTTCTTACTACAATTTGTTCATTATTGCTTCTGTAAAGGAAAGTGATTCATTTATTATCAATTATTGTATCTGGTAACTTTGCTGAAATCTCTTACTAATTTTGATAAATTGTGAACTTATTGAGTGGTGTTTCTATATAGATCGTCCTATTATGACAGATTATGACAGTTGAGTCCCTTCACTTAAAATCCATAAACATCTCATTTCCTTTCCTGTGATGGCGAGGAGCTACAGTGCTATGTTTAAAAGGAGCGTTGACAGTGAGCAGCTTTTCTTATTTTAGATCTTAACGTTAATGGTTAGTAAATAAAATGTTTAGTGGAGGATTTGGGGGGGGGGTTTCATC
Source organism: Canis lupus baileyi (assembly GCF_048164855.1). NCBI lineage: Eukaryota > Metazoa > Chordata > Mammalia > Carnivora > Canidae > Canis > Canis lupus. The sequence goes on from NC_132876.1 coordinate 10,143,710, forward strand.
ACGAAAGTTCCTTTTTATTTTAACTTTCTGAGTTTTTGCTTTCATTTTGAAGTGCTGAATTTTATCAGACATTACTTTAGAACATATTGAAATAATCATGTAGTTTTTTTCTTCTCTCCTTTGGTTCTTTAGGATTTTAAATATATTACTACATTGTCTTCTGGCTTCCTTTCGTTTTGGATGGTAATCATTCTTCATTTCTACCCCCATTTCTTTGCATATTTCTTTATTCTGGTTGCTTTTAAGATTTGTTTTTTGTCTTTGCTTTTTAGCAGTTTGACTATGATGTATTTTTCCTCCTTGGAGGAGTTGACTGAGCTTCTTGAATCTGTAAGTGATATAGATTAATTTATTTTTTTCTCTCCTTCCATTTCAGATATTATTAGACTTTGCGATTCTTGTTTTGACATCTGGTGATAACCATTCAATCTAAGTATTTTGTAATTACCCTTTGTTTTCTTCTTACCTGGAGTCCACACCTGGCCCATGTGGAATGCGGGGCAACCTCTGCCTCCTCCTACTAGGGCAGGCTGATTTCAGTTTGACAACATTCCCTTGATTCAGCCACCAAAACAGTTAGCTCATCTCTAGCCCTCTAGATTTCTAAGAATAGCAGTTGGATCCCTGCTCTTGGTAGTCCTAAACTGCAGGACACACAGGGCAAGCTCTCCAACTCTCTTTAGGCTTGAGATGAAGAACATGGCATACTCCTACAAAGATGAGAGTAGAGAAGCTCAGGAAGGCTAGACCTTTCTCTAAAGAAATGTCTTCATTTTCCGAAGCCCAAGCTATATGCAGTTACGTTGTCTGATTTGATAGCTCATTCCTTTTCATGCTGAATAATATTCTGTTGTATGGTTGTACTACAGTTTGTTTATTCATTTATCTGTTGAAGGACATTTTGGTGGCTACCAGTTACTAGTAATTATGAATTAAGCTGATATCAACCTTTTACAGGTTTTTGTGTGGACATAGTTTTCAACTCATTTGGGCAAATACCTAGGAGCGCAAATGCTTGATTGTATGATAAAACTATGTGTAGTTCTTTAAAAATCTGCCAAACTGTCTTCCAAAGTGGCTGTGCCATTTTGCATTCCCACGAGCAATGAATGGGAGTTCCAGTTGCTCCGCACACTTTACAGCAATTGGTGATTTTTTTTTTTGAGTTTAGCCATTCTAATAGGTGTGTAGTCATAACTCATTGCTGTTTTAATTTGTATTTCTCTAATGACAAATGATATTGAGAAAATTTTTGTATGCCTACTTGCAATCTGTGTATCTTCTTTGGTGAGGTGTCTGTTCATATATTTGCCCTTTTTATTTTTTATTTTTATTTTTATTTTTTTAAAGATTTTATTTATTCATGAGAGACAGAGAGAGAGAGAGAGAGAGAGAGAGAGGCAGAGACACAGGCAGAGGGAGAAGCAGGCTCCATGCAGGGAGCCTGATGTGGGACTCAATCCCGGATCCCCAGGATCAGGCCCTGGGCTGAAGTCGGCCCTAAACTGCTGTGCCACTGGGGCTGCCCTATTTGCCCTTTTTAAAATTGATTTCTTAAAATTTTGTTTTCTTGTTTTAGAGTTTTAAGACTTCTTTGTATATTTTTGTGAAAAGTCCACTATCAAGATATGTGTTTTGCCAGTGCTTTCTATCAGGATGACTTGTCTTTTCATTCTTTTAATGTTAACTTTCATAGAGAAGGGTTTTTTATTGTAATTAAGTCCAAATTACATGATTTTTCTTTCATGAATCATGCCTTATGTATTGCATCTAGAAACTCATAATCCAACCCAAGGACATGTAGATTTTCTCCTATCTTTTTCTAGAAGTTTTGTAGTTTCACATTTTAAAATTAATGCCTCTGATTGATTCTGTATTAATTTTTGTGTAGGGTATTCCTTTTATCATATTCTATATTCCTTTTTTTCAAATTAATACAATGTCTAAAACTGGAGAAACACCGCTTTTGGCAGGCATGGCGATTTTCTTTTATCATTTTAAATAATGAGCTCTAGGCTTCTCATTTACTAATCAGTACTTGTATCTTTTATCTCTACTTTTTAAAAAAACAAAATGACAATACATTAACGTTAAAAATAGTTGCATAAACATTTCAGAACAAAGATGTTGATACTGAGCAAGAATTGTTGACTGGATGTTAACATCATTATGCCATGGTTTGAAATTTTAACTCATTAGCTGAAATATGAAAATCAGAACTGAATGTGGAGACTTTTTTTTTTTGGTGGTTTCATCACATAATATCAGAAGTAGGGCTTTTCTTAGGCATGGTAGTCATTCTCCTGGACCCAATGGTGAAATAGAAGAAACCCCACTGATGAAGCTGATCACATCTCTAGCAAACAGAAAGTGTATAAAGTTGTATAAGACCTAGAATTCATGACTTGAATAAGGAGTAGTTTTAACAAATTATTGGAAGAGTGGTTTGAATATAATGTGTTTTCATTGTTCAAAAATGAATCTCAAATTGCTAACTAGGTTTTAAAAGCTATCTCCAGAAATACTATGATCCCTTTCTTTTCTCATTTTTGGTTGGTAATTCAGATATACTGTAAAGTAGGGATCTGATTGTGGTACGCTTGAGAATTGTGTTACTGTATCTGAATTGATTGAAATCCGTGCTATTCTTTTAATTTAATGATTGTTACTGTGGCCTAGTTTTGATACTGTTTTGATGTTTTATATTTGGTAAGTTATCTTTATTTCCCATTCTGATCTATGAAATTATGCTTTCTGAGTCTTACTATATCTAAACTGCTGTGATTCCAGTGCAATGATTTGTTGTTTCAAATGTTAAAGTTTGTGCATTTATTCTAGCAGTTTCTATCCCATCATAAGTTTGTGCTACCAATATTGTTTCTTTAAGCATTCACTTGAACCTGAGGTTAAATCTTATTTTTATAACTATTCAGACTAATTGCCTTTTACCTTGGAAAACCTTTGTGATTCAATAAATGAGCTCAAATTAGAATGAGTACAGAGAAGTTAGGCTTCTCCCACCAGTTATTATGTAATTTGGTTATTCATCACAGTTAAATTGTCTTATTCTTTCCACATTTTAGTTATGTATTTTTTCTTATCATTCTCCATGAAAGTCACTGCAAAAGTGAAGAAATAATGATATTATTTTTTTTTTTTTAGATTTCATATGAGGATCATATTACCTAAATTATAGGAGCCTTTTTTTTTTTTTACTGATAAAAGGATTATCATTTCACAATGTATTATTACAACGAATAAAGTCTGGTAATGAAACAGCTGTCAAACTTAATTGAAATTCTATAAAAAAAATTTCAGCTCTAAATTTCCTCTTTTATCCAAGTACTTTTGAACATTTGAAGTTATTATGGGATTTTACTTATTTTGTTTTATTGGAGTCTACTGTCATTCATTAAAAATTCTATTAAATACATCCCTGTGGTATACTGTTTCCTCAGATTAAATTAAGAACACATTTAGACTAAGAGAAAGTGAGAAAATAGGACATTCAGGTTGTAATAAACTTTTTTGCTTTGAGTACTAATTTTCACAATTTATAAAAATCCCTCCATTTTCCTAAATGTTCCACTTGCTCTTGCCAACTTAATATTACCAGTATTGAGTGAGCATCGATAATAAGCCCACAAGTCAGGTGACAAGACAATTGTCTTGTTTTGTTGCTTTTGAAATCTGAGGTGTTGGGCAACTCAGTTCCCTTCTCTGGGCTATAGTTTTCTAATGAGAGAAATGAAGAGGATTTTAACTTGGTGATTTCTAATGTTCTATTCAGGGTTTAAATTCTATTTAAATTTAGTCATAAGAGAAAGTTTTATTTTTCACAGAATTATTTTATATTTTTATAATAAAATACCCTAAAACATTTTTTCATAAAGATTTTATTTATTTATTGAGACAGAGTGCAAGCTTGAGTGGGGGGCAGAGGTAGAGGAAGAGAGAGAATTTCAAGCAGCCTCCTGAGCTGAGCATGGAGCCCAATGTGGGGCTAATTCCCATAACCCCGAGATCGTGGCCTGACCCAAAATCAAGAAGAGTCAGACTCAACCGACTGAGCCACCCAGGTGCCCCTCCCTAAAGCATTCTTAAACCAGTTAAATAATTTGGTTTACTCTATTATCCAAAAGTTCCTCAGAGTATTTCAATAAATAGTGTTGGTTGGGGGCCATTCCTAGACTTAATACCTTAGACAGGGGCACCCGAGCTGCATGCATGCATATCACCAACAGTGGTTCAGCCTTCTGGGAAACATTTCTTCATATGTCTTGTTCTTAAAACAGAAGGTAACTATGTTTCATTGCCAAGAAAATTTCTTGTTATGTCACCAGCAACACTGGAGACAAACCCTACTTCATAATGCAGGGAGGATTTGAGCTGTAAATATGCTTAGGTGAGAAAAAAGGCAAATTAATTAACTTATTAAATCCTTTCTCTCAAAAGGTATAATTGCAATAATTCTTTCATGAAGAAGTGTCATTTTTTACTGGTGGCAAGCACTAATTCTCTTGCTTTTCCTTATATCCCAAGTGTTATATAATAGTATGATATTAGCAAAGTTCGCAAATGGCAGTGAGGAACATTTTTTCAATATGAAAAAATCCATATTTCTTAAGTTTGCATTTATATGTGCTATATATAAGGTGTGTAAAACAGCATACTGATTTTTTACACTGGAAACGAGATGGATGTGGACTCACCACTAAAATGAAAGGTTTTATTTTTATAAGAATATTTAATGAGACATATATCTTTATAAAAAACATGTCATCAGCATTATATAAATAATTATTTATTTATATAAATAAACTAAGGTACTGTTGAGGGTAGGCCTGTGTGACTGGTTCTAAAAATCTGGCAAAGGAAAGAGTGTGCAAACTAGAATTTTGATCAAAATCTAGAAACATTATTTGTGCCACATGAGACACTTATTTTAATATTATCCTTTGGACAGATGGCCTTAACTGTATTGATGGTGATGACATCCTTTGGAAAAACTTAAAAACTAAATATTATATTGTAGGGGCCCAGGGCAGGCTGGCCCAAGCTGGGCCACGTTGGCATAAAGATTATTTCGAGTTAAAAGTAATCAAAGCCCAGCAGATGCCAGAAAAGCTCTCTGCCTCCCTGACAACTGCCAACATTTACAGGGGAATGGAGAGGGGGTAACAGGAAGAGACCTATTAACAGAGACTCCCCTTTATCCCAGGAACTCATCTATGTAATAACTTTGTTTTTCCAAATATCTCCTCTCACCTTCCTGCTAATGGCTTTCCTCCCCTTTGTGTCCTCAGACTCCTCCCCTTCTCCTTGGCTCCTATAAGCTTCATTGGCCTCATTGTATTTGGAATCTCATGTCTGTGTGGATTCCCTGTACACGCACCTATTAAATTGATTTTTCCTGTTAATCTGTCTCATGCCAATTTGGTTCTAAGTCCAGCTAGAAAGACTATAGGGCAGAAGAAGGTCTTCCCAACAATATTTATGGATTAGTTCCCAAATGGATTTTCTTGATGAAGTACATATCCGATTTTCCCTTAAAACTTCCAAATACAAAATGGGAATGATGCCATCAAAGCAATTAAATTTAATTTTAGGTATGGTACAAGATTACATTAGAGCATAGATCCTTAAATAAGGAACAAATTGTATCTTTGGTAGAAAGTGATTATTTTGAATTTTCGTTATTCAGTTATTTGGTATCAGTAATGTTAACAAAAGTTTATAAACATTTTTGAGGGATTGAAAATATAAAAAAAATTTACATAAAAATTTAATTGAAAGAAGCTGCATGGGAAATGTATAACAAAAGTTGACATTCTGTTATAGCACAAGGATATTAGAACAAGGAAATGAAAATGTTTGCAATTCTATGAAGAAGCTTCAGGTAAAAATAATAAGTTCTCTGTTTATAAGGGTTTATATGATTAAATTGGGTCCACTTGGATAATCTGGGATAATCCTCTTATTTTATGGTTCATGACCTTAATGATATTTGCAAACCATTTTGCCCTAGAAGGCAGTGTTTTCACAAATTACAGGGATTAGGGTATGGCCATCTTTGGGAAGCCATCCTGTCTACTACTGGAGAGATGGCCAGAAATGGAGTTGCGTAGCTAAAGGGCATGAATAGTTTTAGGCTTCTTGATATCTGTTAGGAAAAGTTATACTAATGCATATTCCTCCCTACTAACATATGAGAGAACATGTTTCACCACGTACTTACCAGCATCCCCAAAGACTGTTGTTTTTTTTTAATATTTTATTTATTCATTTTGAGAGAGACAGAGAGGGATCCTGATGTGGGGCTGGATCCTAGGACCCCAAGCTCATGACTTGGGCAGAAGGCGGCTGTGTAACCAACTGAGCCACACAGGTGCCCTGGTGCAATCATTATTTTTTAATCACTACTGATTTGATGGTAGAAAAATCCTGAGTCTTTGCTTTAATATGTTTATTCAACCACTGGGGTAAGTTGGGTACTTTTCCATGTTTTTGATAGATAACTACATATTTTCATTCATGAATTGTCCATTCATTTCCTTTGTCCATTTATTGATTGGGTTTTTGAGTATTTTTAATAGATGTTTATAAACTTATGGATATACATTCACCTTTAATGTGTATGGTTTTTGAAAAGAACTTAGAAGTTTGACATACAGAGAAATACTCAAAAATTAAAATTTACTTATGATCCCATTGTCTATGGATATTTCGTATACATACCTGCAGTCTTCATATCTGTACATTTTCCAAACAGTTGATATCACACTATTTATGTAAATTAACATTCTGCAAATGAAATTAGAATAATAATTTCCTATGGGAAAATTTGTTAGGGAAAATTTAGTCGTAAACATGCCAGTTGCATAATACTGTATCATGTGGATGTTATTGATGTGGGAAACAAAGGCAGAAGAAAAAATATTAAATTTCCTTACTCCCTACAGCCCATTGACAAGTCCTTGAAACAGGCAGAGTGACATTCCTCTAGGGACTCAACTGCCTGACTGTTGACACTTTGTTAAGGGCAAAAGGCAATCTTAGCCCAACCCCCAGGATCCTGTAAGTCTACCTTAACATATAAAAATTCCTTTGAAAACTTCCTTTATCTCTACTTTGCCCCCCACTGGAGGTACATGTTGGCAATCATCCCCCAAGTATATGACCCACCCATATGCATCTGAAGGGTCTCATTGAGTAAGGGACAGGCAGGGCTGGGTATGGAGAGAATAGGTAGGGGGTTATGGAATCAGGCTCACAGAAATTCCAGAAATGCTGATGCAAAATGATACCAGACCAGCCTGCTCTGGGCGTCAGAGGTGGGGTCTTTTTATGGCAGGCACATCATGACCAACAAAGAATAACCAGACCCCAAAGAAAAAGTAAGCCATTAAAGATACTGTCACCAGTCCTTACTCAAACCAAGACATCACAAGACTGATAAAGCCAGGAGCTCCCTGGTCAGTTCTAAATAAAAGACTGTCCATGGAGGCCCTCATAGGCAACCCTGTAGGGACCCCTCTCACTCCTGAGAACTTTCTCTGTATTCTTGCTTAATAAAACTCTTATCGATTTATTCAATCTCCTTGTCCACGAGATTCATTCTTTGTGAGAAAAGAACCTTGCTCTCCCACTTCATTATAAATTGAAATAGTAACCATTTGCCATATACAAGGCAAAATTTTCAGTTTTGCCTTTGGATTTTGTTTGGTCTTTCTTTTTTACATTTAGATGTTTTAGGTTCATGCATTTTTAAAGTTCCTGTTTTACCACTTTGCAGTTTCTTGCATTGCATCTAAGCATTGAAAGTTCCCCCAAATGCAAGATAAATCTTCACCACTTTTCCTAAAAATATATGATTTAAAAGTATTTCACACTTAAATTCCTCTGGAAGTTATATTTGCACATATTGTGAGGTGGAGTTTTTAATTTATTCCTGTTCTCTCAACTCCATTCCAATAACTGGAGTCTCATTACCATTTGAAAATGTTTTTTATGTTAACTTATGATATTTCTTTTATCATGTGGTAAACTGACATATATATATATATACATATTAGTGTGTATTTTCCATAAAAGTATTGATTTTTATGCCATTTTGAAATGCCCTGTTGATCTTTATGACATGCTTTGATATCTGCAAATATATGAAATTAAAAATATTAGCAATTTCTGTTAGAGTATCTTTCCAGTTTATCTTCAGAATTATTTTAAAATTTTTCTCAGTAAATTATGTAGATATTTTGTTTGAGATCGTATCAAATACATAATGTCTATTTGGGAGGTATTGATTTATAACATTTATGTTCTTGTCCAAAATCATGGGATGACTTCATTTATGCAGATTTTCAAAAATTTACTCCTTAAAGTTTATATTTTGTCATGTAGATACCATACTTGTTAAGATCATTCTAAGGTGCTTTATTTATTTTTTATTTTTTTAAAAGATTTTATTTATTTATGAGAGACACAGAGAGAGAGAGGCAGAGGCACAGGCAGAGGGAGAAGGAGGCTCCATGCCTAGAGCAGGATGTGGGACTCGATCCCAGGTCTCCAAGATCAGGCCCTGGGCTGAAGGTGACGCTAAACTGCTAAGCCACCCGGGCTGCCCAAAGGTGCTTTATTTTTTTAATTAATACTATGAATCAGGTATTTCCCCCTATTATTTATTAGTTATCTATTTCTATACATAGGCGCACTATTAATTTTTGAGCTTTTAATTTAATGTCCTATTGAAAACTTTTCTTATTTATGGTAGCTTTTCAATTTTTTAAATAATTCTGGCTCTACAACCACATAATTTGCAATAATGATACAGTTTTCTTCCTGTCCCCTGATACTTTTTATTTCTGTTTTAATAGATTGGCTAGAACTCCCAAAGTAATGTTCAGGTTAAGTGGTAATGGTGATAATATTTTTGCCTTCTACTTGATTTTAGTGGGTAGAACCCTACTATTTCACTATTAAGAATATTGTTAGGGATCCCTGGATGGCACAGCGGTTTGGCGCCTGCCTTTGGCCCAGGGCGCGATCCTGGAGACCCGGGATCGAATCCCACGTCGGGCTCCCGGTGCATGGAGCCTGCTTCTCCCTCTGCCTGTGTCTCTGCCTCTCTCTCTCTCTCTGTGTGACTATCATAAATAAATAAAAATTAAAAAAAAAGAATATTGTTAGTCTTTTACCCAACACAACTCCTTTAATTGTCACTTTGTTTTTGAGAATTGGAATTTTTTAAAAAAATATTTTATTTATTTGAGAGAGAATGAGTGTTGGGAGAAGGGGGGAGGGGAAGAAGGATAAGCAGGTTCCATGCCAAGCGCAAAGTTCAATGCAGGGCCAATCGCACCACCCCGAGATCACTATCTGAGCTGAAACCAAGAGTCAGTCCCTCAACCAACTGAGCCATCCAGGCACCCCAGAATTGGAATTTCTTGCATTTGTTTTCCTCCTCTTTCTAAGTCTTTGAAAATACACCCTGGGATTATGGAATCCATTTTTGCATTTTAACTTTTATTTTTGTTTGGTTTTCACAATATCATTTTCTTATTTTAAATCACATACAAAATTAATTACATAATTACACCAAAAGCAATTACTTAAAGTATATATTTGCAGTTACTTAGAGAGTATTTATACAGCAGCCTGTTCTTTCAAAGTTTTCCAAAATTGCCTTGAATTTTAATTGTTTCTCTCTTGATATTTTTTTTCTCACATATATTTGCAAGTACTTTTATTTGGGAAGACCTTTCAATATTTTATTCATGAAGAGTACCCAGTTGGCATAATTCCTGAGTGATAGCTTGCTTACAGATATACTTACACATGAACAACACTTTTTCTGAGTAAAACTGTCTCAGATTTTGCTTCCATATCCTTCAGGGGTTTGGTGTTGCAGAGACAGGGCCCGGGGTCATCTCAGATCAGTCATTTGTAGGCTTTTTTTCCTCTTCCTTTGTATTACTTTAATGGATATTCATGAGATTTTTTTCTTTGGGAGTGAAGTCTAGAAATGCTACTAAGAAAAAAATAATACACTAAGATACGTATAGAATTAATTTTATTTATTTTCCTTAATACATTTTGAATACTCTGCATTGTCAGGAAAAAGGTCTTTGCCTATAGATGGAGAACTTTGTATTGTATCTTTGCTTATTAGCTGTTTTATTCTATTTTTATTCTATTTTTTTCTATTTTATTTTATTTTTTCTATTTTTTTCAAGAGCACCAATTATCTGTAGGTTGCATCTTTGGAATATGTCTTCTACATTGATCATGTATTTATTGTAGAATTGTTCATCATTTTATCCCTTTCCTTCATGAATCTGAAAGAACCTGTTCAAGTTTCTCATAATTTTTGTCATTTTTCAGGGTAAGAAGCTCTCATTTATTATATATTGACTAGATGTTACATATTCTATATGCAGTATCTTGTTTAATTCTCCCAATTCTCTATGAGTAAAGTTCAATTATCATCTTTATCTTGACAAATGAGATGACTGATGCTGAGAGAATTTAAGTAATTTGCACATATTCATAGAGATGGTACATTTCAACCCCAGAGTCCATATTCCTAAGGAATTCATCATCTAGTTTCCTCAGGGTGAGTCAGGTATTCATTTTCATTGTAGTTTTTCATTTGGCAATTGTGGTTTCTACCTTTTTTCCTTATTTCAGATTATGCCTCATTTCTGATGTTTGATCTACTTCACTAGAAGCATTCTCCTCCAGAGTCTTGCAAAGAATATGAATTAGATTATTTTTAGCAACAATAGCTTTGTTATGTCCTCTCCTTTTAGCAAGGAACAGTTTTTAAAAAAGTTTTATAAAGTCATTACTGATTTAAATAAATGTCAAAGAAATTAGCTTTTATGTTACAAAGGAACCGCTATAGGATGCCTTATATGAGTACTTTATTTTAAAATATGGATAGGGAGCACCTTGATGCCCCAGTTGGTTAAGCATCCTTTCTCTTGATCTCAGCTCAGGTCTTGACCTCAGGGTTGTGAGTTCAAGCCCCACATTGGGCTCCATGCTGGGTGGGGAGCCTACTTTAAAAATATATATAATATATATATATTATATATATACCTTTCTGATAATGAGATCTTGATGATTCCATCTATTTACTCAAAAATACATTTGTACACCTACCAGCCATATTCCTGGCAGTGGGGAAAAAAGACATTTTAGCTAGAATGTAACAGGATAATTTTTTTTTCAGTTTTCTAGGAATTTTGGCTAAAATCTTAAAGCTTAGGACAATAGTGCTAGATACATTCATGTAGGACATACTAAAAGCTAGTGAAATTGGCCCAGTGACCTCTTCTCCATCTTTGCTATATAAGAGAAATAGAAAACATTTTATTATTTTTTTTTATTTTTTTTTTAATATTTTTTTTCAATTTTTATTTATTTATGATAGTCACAGAGAGAAAGAGAGAGAGGCAGAGACACAGGCAGAGGGAGAAGCAGGCTCCATGCACCGGGAGCCCGACGTGGGATTCGATCCCGGGTCTCCAGGATCGCGCCCTGGGCCAAAGGCAGGCACCAAACCGCTGCGCCACCCAGGGATCCCTAGAAAACATTTTAAATGGAATTGTCGAAAGGAATTTTTAGGGATAGCAACTAGAATGACTTTTTAAAAATTTCCTTCTAAACTTGAGTTGCTAGAGAGTTTCTTAAGAAACCACTTGTACAGATTCAGTATGCCTATAAAAGGAGAGTAGCATTACATTCTCTGGATGGAAATTCCTGAACTGCAGAAATTTATATGTCCAAGTCATGTTCCCACTCAGATGGAGTACAGTGGAACAGTTCTTGGAGGAATTGGACATTATCTTCTAGAGTTTGTGGGGCATAAATGAACATAGGAATCAGGAGTGGGGGATCCCTGGGTGGCGCAGTGGTTTGGTGCCTGCCTTTGGCCCAGGGCGCGATCCTGGAGACCCAGGATCGAATCCCACATCGGGCTCCCGGTGCATGGAGCCTGCTTCTCCCCTCTGCCTGTGTCTCTGCCTCTCTCTCTCTCTCTCTCTGTGACTATCATAAATAAATAAAAATTTAAAAAAAATTAGAAAAAAAAAAGGAATCAGGAGTGGATTTAGTAGCTCCAAATGGCAATGCAAGGAGCAAAAGAGATCAGCAGCTGGCCAGACTGCAGTTTTACCTTTTGGTGTGTCAAAATGAGTGGTTTTTCCTTTGGGCCAAGTAGACTGCTCAGAAGGTAGTCAGCTTGAGTCATCTTGAGGTCTGGATGGGACCATGCCCAAGAAGACTGCTTAATGGAGTGAAAGGACCAAAACAGGGAAAAGCTATGGGTGTACTGCCCTCCCAGGAGTTTAGAGGGTGTTGCAAGAAGTCATCCAGAGGATGAAAGAATTCATTATGGAGGTCAATGGCTGGTGCTCTGAAGAATGACTAATGAGCTCCACAAAGAAGAAAGCACGTCGCCACATATTATGAAATAGAGTCCTAGAGCCTAGATTTATAAATACATCAGCCAATATAAGATTCGTTTTCCTCCTCCTCTAATTCCCCTATTCTTTTCCAACCCTGGAGGAGTCTGTTATTGATTGCTATGTAACAACTAATCCTCAAATGTGATATCTTAGATACAATAAAAGTTAATTTTTTCACAGTTTTTATGGATCAACAATTCAGAAGCGGCTTGGAGGTAGTTCTAGCTAAAGATCTTTCATGAAGTTGCATTCCAGATGTTGGCGGGGATGCAGCCATCTGAAAGCTTGACTGAGGCTGGAGGATTCACTTCTAAGATGGCATACTCACTTGGCTGTTGGTAGGAAGCTTCAGATTTTTGTTGGCTTTTGGAAGGAGGGCTCATTTCCTTTCCATGTGACCCTCTTGATAAGGCTCCTCAAGGGTCTTCACAGCTGGTTTTCTAATAGAACATTATCTAACAGGACAGGGAGGATTGCCACAGTGCCTTCTATGACTAACTCAGAAATAGCACTCTGTCATTTCTGGAAATTGCTGTCACACAGGTCAGCCCTGTTCAGTGTGGGAGGGGACTACAAGAACTGGGTGACTACCAGGGAGTACAAATTATTTGAGGTAATTTTAAGGCTGGCCACACCTGGCTAGCAAGAGTGGTAGAGTTGAGGGAAGAGGGAAAGATGAGGCCAAACATTTGATCCTCACCCCCTCTTCTCCATGGGACCTCTCAGAGCCTAATTCAGGAAAGTGGGAGGTGCTTTGAATCAGACTTAAGGCTGAAAATGAGTCATAGTTACTAAATGTAGAACACTTGTAAGTCCCAGTTTGCATGGGAGAGTCCTTGTTTACTGCTGTACTTCTATCCAGACTGACTTTATATTTTTCCCGGATATTTAACTTTTAATGAAGTATTAATATTAATAGTTACATTAAAATATATGAGGGTAGCTTTGGCAGGTCTGCAATTTATGTTTCCATTTTCTGACTTGGTCTTATCTAGTAGTGTGTGAGATGCTTGTGGAGTGAACAGTGCTAGCCCATTTCTCATCCTCTGCCCTTTCTTTTTAAAGACAGCAGCAGAATGTGTGCAAGATAAAAGGAAGTGTGTGACGCATGGTGCTGGGGATGACTACTTTCTAGTCTCAGATGGGAATGGGAGAAGTAGTTGACTCAGTTGTCACATTGTGCCACGAATCGCAAAATTCATGAAGCTACTGAATCCTCACTTGTTTGGGTCAGTGGGAAACATGGGAAATTATAGGCTGTGTCCAAGAAATATAGGAAGGAAATTGGGTCTAGACAGCCATGCCATAGTCTGTGTAGACAGTAATCCAAATGTGTTTCCTCTTTTGGCTTCTCAGTTTTGTTTTGTTGTTTTTCAGAAGGGGGGAGGGGCAGAGGGAGGAGGAAAGCAAGAACCCTAAGCAGCAGGAAAAAAAAAAAAAAAAAAAAAAAAGAACCCTAAGCAGGCTCCACACTCCTATCGGAGCTGGCCATGGGGCATGGGGCTCCATATCAGGACCGTGAGGTCATGACCTGAGCTGAAATCAGGAGTCAAATGCTTAACTAACTGCACCACGCAGGCACCCCACGTGGCTTTTCAGTTTTATAAGGTGCAATTTGACAATTAGTTATTTTACTGGTTTTATGTGAATTTTTTTTTGCAATATACCTTTTCTGTATCTATGAGCTCCAAAAAGTGAAAGTGCATATTTAATGAAAAAATTAGGTGCTCAATTTTTACCTCTCAAGAAAATTGATGTTAAAAACAAAATATTCATCAGTGTTTTCCACTCCCTCAGTTGGGGTCATAGTGGTATGATTGATCATATGAAAACCAGAAGTCACAAATCTGCTGAAGTATCGACGACCACTTCAAATGTTAGTTGTCATTTAAGAAGACTGTTCAGAGGGTGATGATTTCCTATTAACACGTGCAGCTGCAAAAGGTGTGTTTACAGGTTACTCATTGAAACATGACTTGTCTTTCAGAATGAGATCACTGTTCTAAATTAATTTTTTTAAACTTCAAAATATGCATACAGGTAAAATAAAAGCATAGCTCATAATGTGTTGGCTCCACTGGCAGAAGAGGATCTTTGCACAGTTCAAAGATTTGAATTTCATATCAGTATCATCAGATATTTCAGATTAAAAATGGGTTTATTTTAGTAATGGTACCATTTTAAGAAACCAAATTTATGGAATCAAGGCAAGGCTTTGGGAAGGTCATTGTGTCAAAGATGAAATAGCTAACATTTTTCTTTTTTTTCTTTTTTTTTTTTTTAGCTAACATTTTTCTGAATGCTTCTATAAAAGTTCACTTTTAAACGTTCAAGACTGTAGCGATGCCTGGTTGGCTGAGTTGGTAGAGCGTGTGACTCTTAATCTCAGAGTCTTCAGTTCAAGCACCATATTGGGAGGAGAGTTTATTTTAAAAAAAGAGAAATAATTTTAAAAAGGATCAAAACTAAAAACTAAAAAAAATTAAAAAGAAGGATCAAAACTGAAGAAATAACCATTTTGTAATTTATTTTATTTTTTTTCCATTTTGTAATTTATACTTACATACAAATGTATTATTTACATTTAAATATATTTAAAATATGAATGGATTTGTTTTGTGGTAAAATACAAATGTGATAATAAAATTTTTGGTCGAGTCCACCCGGTATAATGGGAAAAACAATGTTCTACTAAAATAAAAAAAAGATACAGAGCAGTGCTTGGAATTGGTGGTAATGTATAAATAAGTCATAATTACACCCGTAAAAGCAATATTCTATCAATTCAAATAGAAGCTGTTGTTCTCAGACTTCAAAAAAATCACATTACATATATACAAAGAGTTTCCATTGTGCTTTTGTGAAAACACTTATATTTTGTAATAGTAACAAAAAAATCAGCATGATTGTTTAGACGTGTGATGTCCATGATCAATCTGATTTTAGAAATGATTAAATTATTAAGGTGTCTGAGTGGCATAGTTGGTTAAGGGTCGGACTCTTGGTTTTGGCTCAGGTTGTGATCTCAGGGTCATGAGATAGCCCGGCGTTGGGCTCTGTGCTCAGCTCAGTCTCTCTGTCCTTCTCCCTCTGGCCCTCTCTCCTGCTCTCTCTCTCAAATTAAAAATATATATATATATATTGAATTTTTGAAGAACTACTGATAAATCAGCCTAAGAGTTCTATGTTATTTAATTTTTTTCTCCATGGAGGTCTTCTAAATTTTGGCTGCATTTTATTCAAAATCTATAGATAAATTTATATTCTATACCAGAATCTCATCAGATGAGAAGATATGGTGACTCTGTAATGTGTCAACGTGGCTAAGCTGAATTACTTTTCACAGAGTTCCTTCCCCGGTACAGTTTTGCTTAGTTTGGTCCATCAGAGACATTTTGCTTGGGTTTGGTGGGTGGAAAAAAAGCAGCAGGAACTGAGGTGGTTCATCTTGAGTGGTCAAGGTGGGTGTCTTTATAACTCTTTTCACTCACCTGCTGATTCGCGTCCTGGACGCCCACTGTTCCATCTTCCTTTTCCTCCTGCTTCAGCTCCTTTCACTTCTAGATCAGGTGAGTGTTAAGCGTCCTGACAAAGGGCACCAGCTTTTCCTGAAGAACACCCACTTTATGAAGGTAGGAGGTGGAGAGAACTAATGCAGTTCCTGTCCCATGTTCGTAGTTTCCTGCCCCAACTCCTGGGCAGCAGCTCATGTCTGTAGATTTCAGATTGTTCTTGTTCTCTCCAGCTTTATGTCCATCTCTCCTGCCTGCCTACCTTTCCTGGAAATATCATGTTCCAAAATAAACACGAAGACCGCAGCATTACAAAGACTTACCTTTCCCTAATGTGAAGTCCCTGTAGGGAGTCCTTCATAATGCAGGTCCTCTTACAGTTAGCACAGCTATATTCCAAAGTATGACCTAGATGCCTGTTGGAGTCTCCCTAGCCTTTAAGGGACACACTGAGAATTCAGTGGCTTCTCAAAGTCTTTCTGTCCTTCCTCAGAGGCCTTAGGTTCTCATGGTCACCTCTGGCGCTGAGATCCTTTTTCTACTGAATTGTCCTATTCGTTGATCATCTCCTCACCCCTTACATGCTGGCCCACCTCTGCGATCTTTCCATTCCTGGGTGCAGCTCAAACCCTTCCCTCTCCACGGTGTCCAAACAACCTCCCCCAACGTGTAAAGTACAACTGTATACATAATGTATTTGAGTGTATAGCTGTACAGAAAGCTTGAGAGAAGGGAGGTGCCATTGCAGCAGTATGCCTGAGGCATTGACAGGTTTTCTTTCACGTTTATAAGCATATTTTATTTTATTTTATTTTATTTTATTTTTTAAGCTTTCAATTTTATTTTATTATTTTTTATAAATTTATTTTTGATTGGAGTTCAATTTGTCAACATATAGAATAACACCCAGTGCTCATCCCGTCAAGTGCCCACCTCAGTGCCCGCCACCCAGTCACCCCCACCCCCCGCCCACCTCCCCTTCCACCACCCCTAGTTTGTTTCCCAGAGTTAGGAGCCTCTCATGTTCTGTCTCCTTTTCTGATATTTCCCACTTATTTTTTTCTCCTTTCCCCTTTATTCCCTTTCACTATTTTTTATATTCCCCAAATGAATGAGACCATATAATGTTTGTCATTGACAGGTTTTTAAAGTGCCTCAGTGATTGCAATATACAGTCAAGATTGAGAATCACAGCCTAAAAGTAATTCTGGTATTGTCTCTTGAGTTTTTTTTTTCCACCTTTGTCCATACACTGTACATGGCTTGAATCACATTTCAGTGTATGAACTTCACGAGAGCTGGATCTCTGTTTTGTTCACTGCTTCCCAGGGTCTAAAACAGGTCCTGGAACATAGTAGGTGCTAAATAGTATTTGTTGAACAAATGAATGGAAATCAT
Source organism: Canis lupus baileyi (assembly GCF_048164855.1). NCBI lineage: Eukaryota > Metazoa > Chordata > Mammalia > Carnivora > Canidae > Canis > Canis lupus. The sequence continues at coordinate 10,161,093 of NC_132876.1, forward strand.
TCAGTCGGTTGGTATAGCCGAAGTAACAGATTCAAAGGTATTTTCAACCTGATAGCAGATAAAATATGTTCTTTTTGATTTACATTTACTGCCTCAAGCTTTAATACATCTCACAAGTGATTAGAGTAGAAATTCTAAAATAAAAATGTGAGACTTTGGGATGGGATCTTTGAGCTTCTAAAACTGCCTGCAAGGTTTTGCTCATGTGTGTGCGTGTGTTTGTTTCCAGAAGTTCCAAAACTTTATTTTTTTTCAAATACCAGTATGACTATGGGACTGGTTATAGAAGTTATAGAGTTAGGTGTTTTTCTTTCTTGCTTCTTTGTTTTTTAAAGATTTTATTTATTTATGAGAGACACACACACACAGAGGGAGGTAGAGACACAGGCAGAGGTAGAAACAGGCTCCATGCAGGGAGCCCGATGTGGGACTCGATCCCGAGTCTCCAGGATCACGCCTTGAAGACGGCGCTAAACTGCTGAGCCACCCAGGCTGCCCCCAAAACTTTATGTATATGACCCAGAAGGGTTAAGAATCACAATCAGGGGATGTGTGGTGCTTTAAAGAGGCCTTTCCTTCATAAAGGATTCCCTAGGGTTCCTTTAAAAAGTCAAATTGCCTTACACATTGAAAATGAGATTTAGCAGGTGAAAATCTATACATTTCATACACTTTCTCAGTAATCCATTCATTGACTAATATGAATATCATATTAGTGCTTACAAAGCGGGGAGGTGAAAATTGCAAATGTAAGTAAGTGAAGGAACCCTTGAAGGAGCCTGGATTTTTGGTAGTTTCATACTTGACTCCCCCAACCTCAGACAGATTTGGCCAATTACAGGAGCAAGGGTTTAAAAGGCTTCTGACTCACTATAGATGTGATTGATTCTGCAAATGTGCCAATTCCCCTGCTCTCTCTAATTATCTGATTGAAAGCACCAGTTGCTCAGAAGTGCTAAGCAAATAAATTGCCTCTTATTTGTTAGGAGCTGCAGCAAGTACGGAAGATTTTGGAAGATTTCGAGCTGGTAAAGGTCGTATGATGCCCTGTGATTGTTCCTTACAGCTTTGGGGAGTAGTCTAAGGTTAACTTTTCTTTTGTGAGTTGGTAAAGTCCTATTTTCAGATTGGTTTTCTCCCTTCGTTAAGATAAACAATGTTTAGCTTTTGTGTGATGATCATTCAGTACATCAAAATGCCCCATCTAGCAAATATTTGTTGTTTTTACAGTTTGCAAATTACTGCAAACCATCTGTATTTAATAATCAGCTCTGTAAGGATAATATGCGGTTAAAAATCTCTATAGAAACTGGAAAAACAATAAACATACTTGTATATTAACATTCTTGGTTAAATTTTGGATCATGCTGATTTTTTTTTAAACCGTGTTAGTCACAATACCTTTTTAACATAAGCTGAGGTTATATAAGAGTGATTTTGAGCTGTTTATATTCAATTTCAGGTGGAATTTGAGATCTATAAGAATAAGAGCTTGTAAGTTTTTTTCATATAAATTTTTCTCCTCCCAGACCTATATATGCGACTATTGTAGATTTTAGACTATGACTGGCAGGTTCTCCTCACTGTGAATTTAAATCTGATGAGCACACTCCAACTTTTAAATAGGACCCTAAAGTATTTTATTTTAATAGCAGTTTTGCATCTGTCGCAATTTATACTAATCTTCCATGACTTGTGGCATTCTTTAGATTTACTGACCCAGAGGTCTTGAATATAATCTCACATCAAACAGAATCCTTTTTATCACTCACTGCCACTGGCTTTGTGTGGAAAAATAAATGCTTTTCTATTTGAGCGGTAATGATATATTTAATTCTGGCAAAAGCTGGTAGTCTTGTTTCAAGCTTTCGGAGTGCAATTCTGAGCTGAAAAATCTGCATTTCCAATATTTTAACAGTAAATGTTAATTGGGTATAAGATTGACTTAGAAGTATAAATGAGATATTTGACATGTCCTATAAAACAGATTATTTTTTGTTATGCTTTAGACTTGATTTTTAAGTACTCTTTACACCCAGTGTGTGGTTCAAACTCACAACCCCGAGATCAGGAGTCCCACACTCAACTGACTGAGCCAGCCAGGAGCCCCTTGAAATTCTCTTAACAGCAGTATTTTCTTCCATTTAAATTCTCCCCTCTACAAACAAAAGGAGACATAATGTGGAATCAAGCCTTTTCAACCGGTTAAAGGCACATTAGTGATCACTCTAACTGACATGAGAACACAAATCTTTCACAGCTGACAGGCTACCAGGTGCTGTGGGGACCCACCGTAGAAAGGGACAAGAATTTGAAGGCAGCCAGAAGATGTAATTGCCCTTTGTCTCTTTCACTTGACAGCTGTAGCCTTGGACAATTGACTTAACCTATTTGGACCTCAATTTCCCCATGTGGAGGTTAAAAACAGTCAAGCAGCTTCCAAGGTCACACTGAGGTTTGTCTATCTCAAAAGCCTTTTCAGGATCAGCTGCTCCAAGGTGTGATTTACACACCTGCATTTCTTTTAAAGCTCTTCAGGTGATCCTTCTGTGTAGCCAGGGTTGAGAAACCTAACGGAGCAGGTATCTGCACATTATTATCCAAGGGTCAAAGCTGGTCAGCCACCTATTTTTGTAAATAAAGTTCTATTGTAATACAGCCATGCCCATTCATTTATGTATTGTCTGTGGCCACTTCTGTGCCACAACAGTGGCGTTGAGTGGTTGTGACAGGCCATCTAACTGATAAAAGCACAAGTGCTATCCAGCTCTTTGTGAAAAAGATTTGATAACCACCATCGTGGAGGAATATGGAATCTGAAATCGGATAGGATTGGATTTATTTATTTATCTTTAATTTAAAAAATATTTTATTTATTCATGAGAGACACAGAGGCAGAGACAAAGGCAGAGGGAGAAGCAGGCTCCATGCAGGGAGCCCGATGTGGAACTCGATCCTGGGACTCCAGGATCACGACCTGAGCTGAAGGCACATGATGCTCAACCGCTGAGCCACCCAGGTGTCCCTAGGATTGGATTTAAATTTTGATTTGATTTTTTGCCTCTTGTTTATGGTATGGAGTAAGTCCTGACAAGTATCTGAGCCTTCAGATTTCCTCATGTGCAATAGGTATGGCAAAGGTGCCTCCTTTGTAGGGTAGTTGTAAGAATTGGAGGAGATAATGGATTGAAAGTGCTTCAGTTGAGTCAGGCATGCAATAAATGTTCATTGAATATTTGTTCGTCATCTCCTCCCTCTCCCCCTGGTGTTTCCATGCATGCAGCACATGCACATTTAGTATCTAGAAAAGGAGACTAGCTGCCAGAAGACCAGTGGTCTTATGTCCTGAATCTTGTAGCACTCTAGGTTTAGCAGTCTCAGGTGTAGTCCTCACCTCCTCTTCAGCAAGCTGGGCCCACAGCTATGGCGAGCACAGTTGCTACAAATTACCAGTGAGGAGTGGGGAGGAGAAAAGCCCTTTCTGAAATCTGAAATATTTCCTTGCTGTGGACTTAAATGAGTAAAATTCCAGGCCAGGAATAGATTTTCATTTGCTAAGTGTATATTGAACTACTATCATGTATCTGGTACTAGACTAAGGTACTGAGAATATGGTTATGAACATGGTCATTCCCTGAAGTGCCTTAGACTATAATGGGGAAGACCCATAAGTAGATTATCAATTGCAAAATAATATGATCAGTGCCAAGACAGGTAGTGGTAAACATCAAGTGCTATTGGGCAAAGGGGTGGACAGCTAAGTCTTGGGGTGGGGGTTGTCTGGCAAGACTTCCTGTGGGCAATAATATCTGGGCTGGGTGTTAGAGGATGAAGAGTGAATCAGGCCAAGAACAGTCATGTTCCAGGGAGGATAAAATGCTTGTGTAAGCAAAGGCCCAGAGGTAAAAGAGTGATTTGATTAGGATCTGTAAGAATTTGGGAATAGGCAGGCCAGGGAGTTTTGAGTGGTGGTGGTGGTGGTGGTGGTGGTGGTGGTGGTGGTAAGAGATGACACAGGTATCTGCAGTTTCCTAATGGTTATGAAGGTTCAAGTTCTTGTTAATAATTAGTAGCTAAATATTCACTATTATTTGGAAGCCCTCCCCTCCTAATTCTGGACCAAATTGTCTAATCCATGCAATTTACTCTAAGGTCAGGAGAAAAGTACATAATCAGATAAAATGCAGCTCATGATTTTCTCATTCGTAAGTATTTTTCTCCAGTTTCTACTTTTTCTCCATTTTCTAGCTCTGTGAAAGTCTCTCCTCATATCCACTTGCTCATATCAGAAACTCAGGACCTCTCTTGTTTCTCTCCCTGGCATCTATTAGTCATCCATAACCAAGTCCTAGGGTTTGTACCTACTTACTATCTCCAGTTTTCCTAGTCTCAACCTCCCAGTTGGGAGAGGTAATCAGAAGGACTGGTGGTTGGCCTGCGAGCTGGGCCTGGCCCCAGCAATTGGAGCCTCTTTACCCCTTCCTTTGTTCTTGGAATGTGCACTATGATTGCCTTACCTACTCCCAGAAGGTGTCCCGAGGACATACCCTTGTGATAGTGATATGGTATTGAGACCATCTGGACAGCAGACATGACCAAACCCAATGAAGGCTCGATCCCACAACCCTGGGATCACGACCCAGGCCAAAGGCAGACACTTAACTAACTGAGCCACCTAGGTACCCTCAGTGTTTTTCTTTAAACTTGTTAAAAATAATTTCAGCTACTTTTTGTTTTTCTACCACATTTTACCTAGAGAAATTCAACCTACAGTGACCACCATTCATAAAAAGTCACATTGTTGGGATGAGATATCTGGAGAAGAGGATGTTTACTCAAAAATGAGTTTTAGTAAAGGCAGATCATCTTACAGCATGCTTTGAACCAAAAGAGAAGAAAGGTAACAAATGCTGAGTATTTCCTATGTACCAGGGTTGAAAACCATCATCTAATGTAATTGTTACCTTAAAGCGGTAATGTAGAGGCTGATTATTGTCAGTGATTTGTTGAACTTAATGCAAGTAGCAAAGTAAGCACTGAAAGCCAGAGGTTTCTCATTACCAGGTTTGTACTGTAGACCATGGAAATGCTGGCATAGAAGAGGTTATAATGGGGGGGGGCAGCACAGGAATCATGAAAATGTCTTGTTTATTATAAGGCACTTCATACTTGTTCTACTGCTTTTGCACTAGCTCTTCATTAAGCACCCTTTTTATGGAATTCAGATTTGTGAGTCATCATGATAACCTTTAAAAGGGAATAACTTAAAGACGAACAATACATACTCTATATCCTTAAAGAATTTATAGTCAAGTGGAAAACTGGGCATGTAAAATACTCTGCGTGAAATGGCATGGGGCCAGGGGTGCCTTGCTGCTTAGTCAGTAGAACGTGACTCTTGATCTCATGAGTTTGAGCCCCACTTTGGGGGTAGAGATTATTAAAAAAAAAAAAAAAAAAGAAACAATGGCACCTGGAATAAGTAACAAAAGCAAAATCTGAACCCAGGACTGTCTCCCTTCAAAATGTTATAACTGGTGTAAAAGAAAAGTATCATTGGAATGAATGAATGAATGAGTCCCTCATGGCACCCTGAGGGGATTTGCTTATTCAGTAAACCTTTTCCAATTGCCTACCTGTACTGGATGTTATGCTAGGTGTGGAGGACTTCAATAAACCCATATTTTAAAGGAAGTTACAATTATGGTATTAGATAAATATAAAGAAACCCTTCGATGGTCCATGAAAGGAAAAGGAGCTAGTAAGTGGCTTAAATTCACATCTGACTGGGGAAAAAAAAAAACTCATCAGCTGGTGAAACTACTAAGGGCAAAGGAGAGAGCAGTTAAGGAAAAAAGACTTAGGGAGCATGGAATTTAAGATTAAAGGACAAACGTAGAAGCATCCCTGTAGTGCTTAACACTTACATGCCATAATGGAGGATGAAGGCAACCTGCAGATAAAAGTGAAAGGCATTAGGTATTGGGATTCCAATGAGATGTGCATATTTATTAGATTTACAGTATATCCTTTTTTAAGCAAATTCTTAGGGGAGCACAGCAGCTCCCCCTATTCCTAATGTACAAACTGGAGGAGACGAAAGGAAATGTCAGGTCTCTGCTTCTGAAGGATTTTTGAGGGATAAAAGAAAACCACCCACATAAGATCATTGCTGTGGGAAAGTCAGTTGGCTTGAGTTAGAAAGATGTTTAAGTGTTCCAGTGGAAGAAGAAAAGAAGTCTGATCCAGGTAGAGAAATACTGACCCCAAGGCCAGAAGCTTGGAAAGTTTAGGACTTGTTGGGGGTTAATAGCCCATAATCCCATCCTCTTGTCCTAGCTTTATCCTCCATGATATGCACCCAGGTAAGATATTTACAATTGTGCCAAAATCCCTTAAAGTTAATTTTGTAGAGGTCAAATGAGTAGATGAACAGAATTAAATTAGGCAGGAGATTAAGAGTTGAGACTATAGTGTACTAATGAAGATTGGAGTTTAAAATTAGATCATGTCCTGTGGGGCATTGGAATAGGCCAGGTTCCCTAATTGAAAGTGCTATGTATAGCGGCCTATAGGTAGCAAACAAGATTCCACAATGGAGGTGTTCGAATAGCTTTGCTCATGCTAGGCAGTGATTGCCCAAACCTGTCTGGGGATGTAGTTCAAAGGTTCTAGGTCTTTAAAAAAAAAAAAAAAGTCAACTAAAACATCGAATGCAAGCATTATAACAGCTATTTAAGTAAGTTCAGACCAAGCTTTTTATTTTTCTTCTAAGCTAACTTTTTTTTTTTAACAGCATGTAGTCTTCTGATAAATTGTATTATGTAACTTGATGTTCTGTGTAGATTAGACTTAGGTTTGTTTTTTGATCTCTGAAGGTCAGTAAAATAGAAGTAGTATATTTTTAATCTGAAGTTAAGTAGTTGGAGATGGCTGAACTGTTGGCTGGATGGGATAGAGTATCATAATGAGAAATGCATTCTAGTCAGCCAAGAGAGGTTTGTGATGGGAAATGGTTAGTGGAAAAGGCTGGTTTTGCTGATTGAATGCTTTTAAAATAAGTGAAGTCTTACAAACTGTTAGTAATAATGCATGTGTGGCCTTCACCAGGCTGTTGCTCTGGAATTGTCATGAGAATGAATAATGCTGTGTTGCAATCACTATACTATTTAGGACTCTATTACCACACAACTTTGGTGAAGACTACTTTTAAACCCAGTGGAGAATCCTCACAATGTCTTGTTTTGAAATGTAATTTGATTCTTGTTGATTCCTTTAACTTAGTCTCCTAAAGAATGAAACCTGCTGTGTGTGTGTGTGTGTGTGTGTGTGTTTCAGATGTAGAGTTTAGTGATTCATCACTTGCATACAACACTCAGTGCTCACTGTAACAAGTGCCCTCCTTCTAAACATGTTTAAGTTACAAAGAAGTCATGATGAATGGAATTAATGAAATAGATTCACTTCTTCAGATACAGCTATCTGTTCTCATGTGCTGTGAATCAGGAGATCTCAGATTTTCACCTATGTGGTGACGTGTAATAACCTTATGAGAAGGGTTTAATTATCCTGTTTGACAGATGATGAAACTGGTTGAGGAAGTAAAGTGATTTGTTCAGGTTCACACAGTGGTTAAGCTAAAGGTGAACCTTGCTCTGTTCCATTTACTCTACGTTCCTTAAAATCTTCAGTACTGCCTTGCCTTGACACACGCTAAATGTTAAGAAATGAAGGCCATATTTTACACATAGGACCTATCAATCCAACAGAAGAATGAAAAATTATTAAGTTTAGAAAGTAGAAAGAAAATCTATATCCTTTCTTCTAGTACCTCATGTTTTATTGATTGAGTTGCTTAATAATACTAAAGGTTCAAATATGGTGACCAAAAGTCGGGGCAATTATGAGGTAAGGATTGTAGGATGCCACGTATTTAATTTGGTGTCCAGACTGTCAGCATTTACCAAATATGTGCCTATCTCAGAGTTGGTTATTCAGTTCATGGGCACATGTTACCTCATTTAAGAGTTCAAGAACAGAAAGTCATAAAATATATACATTTTAAAATCTATTTAATTTGCAGTTGCAGTTCTAATTTTCTGTTAGGTTTTAGGCCTAACTCTGGATCTCATGTCTTCAAATTGATTTTCCATAACAATCATGACACAGATACATCATTATAGGTAGGTTGAATGAGAACCCTATTGAAGTCCATGTATAAAGAAATTGAATAACAACCTATAAACTGCTTTTCTATTATCTGAATACTTTTTGATAAGATGTAATATATCTTACATAAATCCTGTAAAGCTAAAAGACTAAATAAAACAGTTTAAAAGAATACTTTGCTTTTCAAGTAGGATTTATTATTTTATGTACATAAAAAAGAAAATCTTAAAAAAAACCCTCTACACCCAATGTGGGGCTTGAACTCACAACCCCACAATCAAGAGTCCTATGCTCAACTGACTGGGCCAGCCAGGCACCCCGGATTATTCATTTTAACTTGCCTATTTTAAAGCCTATAGGTTATTAACTGATTTTTCACCCAAATCTATTTCTGTAATCAAATAAGTGTAGGATATGGTCATTTACTCTATATGATGGCACATGGGTCATATCCAGCCCTCTGCTTATCTTTATTAAGTTTTATTGAAACACAACCATAGCCATATCTATTCTATTATTTTGAATGCTCCTTTGAACTACAAATGCAAAGTTAAGTGGGTACAACAGACACTCTGTGGCCTGCACAATCTAAAATATCTGACCATTATAGAAAAAGTGGCTAACCCATTGTCTGAACCCAGAAATCATCTTTTTTTTTTTTTTTAAGATTTTATTTATTTATGAGAGAAAGAGAGAGAAAGAGAATAAGCCTCCATGCCGGGAGCCCAACGTGGGACTCGATCCTGGGTCTCCAGGATCAGGCCCTGGGCTGAAGGTGGCGCTAAACCACTGAGCCACCTGGGCTGCCCTGAACCCAGAAGTCGTCTTACTTGCTAGAGTTCACAGAGCCGTCAATTATCTAATGTGCCTTGTAAATTTCTCAGAAGAGGATGTCTTTACATACATATTTTCTAAACTTGTTCATAACATTGTGTTGACTTCAGTCCTTGGCGTTAGTGTCTCGTTGGGTGATTTCAGAAGTACAGTTGATTGATTGGAAAAGACCAACACATACATTCATAGTCTGCTATAACTTGCAGATTAATTTAGCCAAGGGCACAGAATCTTAACAGATATAACACGGTCTCCTGATGAACAGCACCCAGTTGATGACACTGCAAAAGGTAGAGACTTCTACAGAGGAGAAGCTTAATTTTAAGTTATTCCACAGTTATCTTTCATTTTCAGGCTCACATCAGTATTGAAGAAAAATATCCGTATCTCTTTGCTTAGTCTTTCCATTTAAGGGGATCGTTGCAAACATTAGGCTTTCCTAGATATTGGCCCAGACTCCGTATCTGTGAGATCACATCTTCACTCTTAATACTAGAGTCTATGCCCTTGAGTCGCTAAGAAGTACCTCTTCCTAGTTCCCATCATCGTGGAAAGCCCATTTCCCTGAAACTGTGGAATAAACCTCTTTTGAAACAATCCTTTGAAGTTCTCAATTCCTACATCACAAGTATATTATTGTCTCCTATTTTAAGATATACCTTTTAATTGTATTTAGGGGTATTTTATTGTATTTATTCTTTACTATTTCCTTAAAAGTAAGACATCTGGCTTGGATGACAGAGGATATAAATTACCTTTTCAGTTTCTATCAAGATAATCACATTATTTTATCTCTGTTTGACTTATGAAAGAGCTGAGTTTCTTTGACTTGCTTCCTAATCATTGAATCACTCTTTCTTCTGTATATTTACATACCCAGTATTGAGTTCATAATCAAAACTCATAAAGGTAACACAAAACAAACTGTAACTCTTGAGTATCAAGAGAAACAACAAACTTCTGAACTTAAAACCAACCTATATAGACTGTAAACACTAGAGTTATCAGAGGAAGTATATTTAACATGTTTGAAGAAATAAGAGGGTCTTGAAGTAGGGCTAAGAAATAAGCTACTTGACTAGTGAAATTTGATAAAGGGTTAATGTTCTAGACCTAAAAAAAAATAATTTCAAACTTAGTATATGGGTTAAAAAGAATGTTAAGTGTAGGTGAAGAGAATCGATAAACTTGATTGTATATCTGAAATTACTCTGAATTCTGCACAGAGAAATTAAGAGATGGAAAATAGAACGTGTATGCCAAGAGTAATGGATGACAGACCTAGGACTAAGAAGCATCTAGTTAAGGTACTAGAGGTATAGAATAGAAAGAATGGAAAAGAGGAAATTTTTAATTTAAGTTAATACCTAAGTATTCTCCAAAATTGGTGAGAGTCTAATCTCTAGACTGAGGATCCCCAACACATTTCAAATAGGATAAATAAGATTAAATCCATGCTGAAGTACACTTAAGATAAACTAAGGAGTGCTAAAACAAATTATAAAAGCAGCCAGAGAAAACCTAGGTCACATACAAAAGACTGACCATTAGAGCTGAGCTAGCAACTGTAAAGATGGAAGCCAGGAGACAGCCAAGAGCATTAGATTTAAATTAGCTCTTAAAAATAAGGACAGACATTGTTTTCCTATAAATAGATTTAAGAGAATTCATTTTCCAAAATAATTCTTCCAAACAATGAAGAGATACTTTTCTCAGAAAGTATGTTAAGGTTAAAAGAGTACTCCTCGACTGACTTAATTAGGCTCATGTACTTGGAAAACCAGACAAGGGCAGTAGAACAAAGGAAACTTCTATGCTGGTCTTGGTCATGAAAATTAATACTTAATAGAAATTAGAAGTTGGTTTTGCAGTTTCTTAAGTCTACATATAAATACCACATATTACGTATGACCTACATCGTAAGATTGTTTATTCCAAGAATGTAAGTCTGTCTCAACATTAGAAAAATGATTAATGATTAAATGATTAACACGGTTCCTATTAAAAGATTAAGGGTGAAAATCTATATGATAACTTCAGTATATGCAGAAAAAGACTTTGATTAAAACTTTAACTCTGTGATTTCATAATTTATGATGCACAATTTTAGCAAACAGGGTATAGAAAGAAACTCCTTGATCAGGTATATTGACATGACTGAAGCAAATATACTAACGTAAATCCTTTAAAAGATGGAATAGGGCAAAAAAGAACACTACCACTACCACTCTAAAAATGCAGTGATTAGAGTCCTGAGCCAAGGCAATAAGATCATAAAAAGTTCAATAAATTAAATGCATATAGTGTAGAATGGAAGATGCAAAGCCATTATTTGCTGAGTCCTTTAGGGTAATGATTTAAGAGCGGAGCTTTGGGGCCCAACTGCCTGGGTCCAAGTCCTGGTTTTGGCCCCTATTATCTATATATCCTTGGATCTATGTGCCACAGTTCCCCAGGTGGAAAACACATACTAATTACTTAAAATTGGTACCAATAGTACTAATATGAGGATTAAATTAGTTAATATTTGTAAAGTGCTTGGAAGTAAGCCTAGTGCACAAGTGTCATGAAAAAGATGAATTAAAAAAAATCACAGGTGAAGAGCGCCTGACTGGCCCATTCAGTAGAGCATGTGACTCTTGATCTTGGGTTTATGAGTTTAAGCCCCATATTGGATGCAGCATTTACTTAAAAAAAAATCACAGAAATCATTTTCTGAAGTTGCCTCTGGCCCAAGCAGTTGCATATACCTACTCCAGCCTGCTTCTCTCTCTCTCTCTCTCTCTCTCTCTCTCTCTCTCTCTCTCTTTCTCATTCTCTCTCTGCACCATTTTAGGAAAGTGCTTTATGAAACATTTTGTATTCCAATGAGAAAATGACATTTGATCTCTGATGTGTATGAAAGTCTGTTCTAGTTGGATTAAAGATAGTTTTGAAAGGCAAAATGTTAAAACTTGTAGATAAAAATATAGGACTACTTGTTCAGTAGCCAAGAGACCCATCTAGTGATTTAAATTTAAATAAAACTCAGTTTCTCAATCCATTAAGCATATCTCAAGTACCCAATAGCTACATAGAACCAGTGGCTATCCTATTGGAGCCTAGATTATAGAGCATTTCTATCACAGAAACTTCTACTGGACAGTGCTGATGTAAAAGATGGTCTTCATGGCCCTAGAGCAGGGGTCAGCAAACTTATGTAAAGGACTAAAGAATAAACACTTTAGGCTTTGTACCTCACATACTATCTCTGAGTCCTTGTTTGTTTTTACAACTTTTTAAAAATGTAAAAAACATTCTTAGGCCATAAAAATGCACAATCCCAAATTTTGGCCATCGGGTTATATTTTGTTTACTCTTGCTCTTGGTTCACGGAAAGATTTTTAAGGCAAGAAGCTCCAATGTCTGGTAAATCTGGTTACATTTAAATAAAGAACTTCTATCTATCATGATGACCACAGTTTTGTAGTACAACCTGAAATCTGGCATTGTGATGCCCCCAGATATGGTTTTCTTTTTTAAATTCCCCTGGCTATTCGGGGTCTTTTCTGATTCCACACAAATCTTAAAATAATTTGTTCTAACTCTCTGAAGAAAGTCCATGGTATTTTGATAGGGATTGCATTAAACGTGTATATTGCCCTGGGTAACATTGACATTTTCACAATATGAATTCTGCCAATCCATGAGCATGGAATATTTTTCCATCTCTTTGTGTCTTCCTCAATTTCTTTCAGAAGTGTTCTATAGTTATCTATATCTATCAGAAGCCACCATAAAGGAAATGGAAAGCTGAACCACAAATTTGGAGATCTGTGCAACACAAAATTGGCAATGGAGAAGTATCTAGAACATATGAAAACTCCCACTGTATCTATAACAAAAACCAAATGCTGTGGAGCATCATAAAACTCAAATGGCTGGTGAGGATATAAACTAGTACAACTTTGGAAAATTCTTTGATGTTACCTATTAAAGGTGAAGATGAGCAAATTCTTTTTTTTTTTTTTAAGCAAATTCTGTATGCTATGGATTCCTTATATGTATCTATAAAATTTCCCAATAGACCCTTAGGCATGTGCATCTAGAGTTGTGTAAAGAATGTTCAAAACAAGTTTGTAAAAGCTTGAAATGTGAAACAAGGCAATGTCTACTAATAACTAGAATGGATAAATATGTTATATTCATATGCAATACTACATAACAATAAAAACTATTAATGCATTAGAATGAATGTATTTGAAAATACTGAGGAAAATTAAATGCAAGGATATATTTGCTATGACATAATTTCTGTAAAAGTAAAAACCCTGAGAGATAGTTTAGCAATACAAACACATTTAGAGCGATTGACACAAAATTTAGGACAATGAAGGAAGGAAAGTTATGTGATGTCGTTGGGCACTTCAAAGGCCCTAGTAATACTCTCTTTGTGGATTGACTTTATTTTTGAATCTAAGGTATGCAGAATTGAGTAAATCATTAATCGGTTCCTGAAAAGTTCTTTTCATTGACCCATGCATGTGGGCATAATAGCTCGATCTATGAATCACATAATGAATACTTGTCAAGTCATCATTCAGCACATGAGTTAGAAAAATTTTGATAATACCTACATATGTGTGCCCCATCCCATCCTCATGCCTACGTGAGATAACCATCCTGAATCTTGTGTTGCTTTTTAGCTCAACCTGTTTACAATATTTGCATACACATGTGCATACACAGGCCCTCATGTATATATAATACATCTGTTCAAAAGTATATTCTTTTTTTTTTTAAGATTTTATTTATGTATTCATGACAGTCCCAGAGAAAGGCAGAGACACAGGCAGAAGGGGAAGTAGGCTCCCTGCAGGGAGCCTGATGTGGGACTTGATCCCAGGACCCCAGGATCACGCCATGAGCCAAAGGCAGACGCTCAACCACTGAGCCACCCAGGTGCCGCCAAAAGTATATCCTATAAAAACTTAAATAAAATTACTTAAAAACTTAAATAGAAAAAAAAAACTTAAATAGAATTACTTTCTAAATTGGGACTTCTTATTGTGGGATGCACATTTTTTCCCTTCAGGACCATGTTGCTAATATTCTCTATCATTTTGCTAAGGTTTTTCATGTTGTTAGAGGAAGTTACACTTCATTCACTTTTGATTGCACTTTAATATTCCACTTGGGATTAAATTGCAGTTTATTTTCTTGTGGAGCATATGTTTTCCCACTTGTTCTTTCCTTACTACTCTTTAAACTCTACATGTGTTACATTTGCTTCTATATGCTTTTAGTAAATTTTAAAACCATGCCATATGATATATAAGGACACAAAGGTGTTTTGTGTATTAGGTGAAAAGTTTCAGGGTATTTAATAAAGTGTATACACTGATTCACATATGGAGAAATAATAAATGGAGGGAGAAAGCTGTACATACAGTATAATACACTAAGGGCTAGTGGAAGTAAAATAGTAATACTATGTTTGAAACCTATGGGATGTGCATATAAAGGTGCCTAAGGAGTACTTGGATCAATTTAGGACTTACCAACATATATATTATCACTGCAACCTTGGGAACGGATGAGATCATACTTGGAAAGTCTAGTGTGAGAAAAGGGCCTCGGTGAGAAACTCTAGATAAACTAGCATTTAAGGCGAAGATTGTAGGAGTGAATTTGGCAACAAAGATTAAGAAATTCCATTGAAGTTGGAAGAAAGTCAGGAGTGTGTGTTATTGTGGATGAGAAGAAAGTGTTTCTAGAAGCAAGGTACAGCACATCAGACTGAATGCAGCTGAATGGTCCAGTAAGACAAAGCTGAGAAAGGTTTCAAGCCAGTGGTGGGATGGGAAAGAAAGTCAATTTTAAGTGGGGGAAATGGAGGCTGCCATTGAAGACAGCGATTTCAAGAAATTTGGAAGAAAAGGAGTAAAATGGCTAAGGGAAAAGGAAGTAGGCTTGGGATAGGCTTGTTGACTTACCTGTTTGTTTTTGGTATGTTTTTTAGAATGAAGGAGAACTTACATCTACAAGTGATAGGCAAGAGCTGCTAGAGAATAAATAGTAAACGGCTGTGGAGAGGCAGCAGGATATGTAACTTAATGGTCAAGTACTCACTAAATTATTTTTTTAAATATTTTATTTATTTGACAAAGAGTGTGATCCACAAGCAGGGGGTGCAGCAGAGGGAGAGGGGTGAAGCAGGGAGCCCAATGCAGCGCTTGATCCCAGGATGCTGAGATCCTTAGGTCATGACCTAAGCTGAGATCAAGAGTTGGACACCTGACCGACGAGCCACCCAGACATCCCACCTACTCACTAAATTCCACTTTTGAACCTAATATTACCCTATAGGTTAGCTAACTGGAATCTAAATAAAAACTTGAACCACTAAAGTTCAAGTACTCATGTAAGATAAGAGAAAGGAATAGCATTTGCATTGTGTCTGGAAGGATCAAGAAGATTATGGTTAAGGGAAAGAGGGTAAAATGGCAGAGTGTAATAAGTTGAGGGACTTGCTATCTCTGAGGGGAAAAGAGTTGAAGTGGTTGCTTTGGCTCCTGCAATAACTGAATGATTGTTATACGTTTAATGTTTGGATTCAAGTTGCTGACATTTTATTGAGGATTTTAAGATTATATATTTAATGCATTTCTTTGTGGTTGTGGTGGTAGGGGAGTTGTTAATATGATACACATGTATGCATACATGATCAGACTCTTAAGCCTGAAGCCAGCTGTGTGTCTCTTTATAAGTAATTTTTTTTCTAGATGAGTGGAAAACTCGTCACACTTAAAAATAAGTTATTTAGGGGCACCTGGGGGGCTCAGTGGTTGAGCGTCTGCCTTTGGCTCAGGGCGTGATCCTGGGGTCCTGGGATTGAGTCCCACATCGGGCTCCCTGCAAGGAGCCTGCTTCTCTCTCTCTGTGTCTCTCATGACTACATAAATAAAATCTCCAAAAAAATAAATAAACTCAGCCACAGTATGTGTAGGTGTTCATCTATTTTCTTTAATTTCACTCTTTCAATTTGGAAAGCTAACCTCTTCATTCAAGAAAGCTACCTTCTAATGTTTGCATACGACTTTTGTTATGATTGTTCTAATGTCTTCTACAGAAATCTCAGTTGAGAAGCCTCTTGCAGATTGCTGCACGGTAGATTCAGTTTCTGCAATAATTGTCTTGTTCTTTATTGGTTCTAATACTAAGATTATGTGCTGATGTTTTGTTTTCCTGTACAGTTTGTTTGCTTTTATTTGACGAAAGGTGTGGGTGGTTTTTTTTTTTTTTAGATTTATTTATTTTGGTAAAGAGAACAGGGGGAAGGGAAGAGGGAGATAATCTTCAAGCAGACTCCCTGCTGTGCAAGGAACCCCCCCCACCACCCCTCACCCCTGCTGAGATTGTGACCTGAGCCAAACCCAAGGGTCAAAGTGCTCAACTGACCCAGCCACCCAGGCATCCTGCTGAAAGGCGTTAATGATGAAAATGTGATTTTTTTTGTTTTGTTTTCTGGAATAAATATTTTTCACGAGTACACTCAGTCCTCTTCTTCAGTGCTACAGCAATCTGCTTATTTTATGCAGCAGCATTTTTCTAATTCTTTAATGGTGAATTTCCTCTGGGTTTCTTCCCAGGTCCCTCTCTCTGCTCTCTTCATTCTCTTCTCAAGCAATCCCAATCATGCTTGATTTCTCCAGGTATACCACCTATGCGTTTTCCTTTAGGCTTTGTGCTTCTGTATTCTATGATGATTTGAATTTTGTCAGTCTTACATTTTAAGTGATCCTATATGAATTTCACTTAGTGGAAACTGCTCAGTTCATGGCAGGCCCATGGTGCCTTTTCCTGCCCACCCCCCTCCAGTGCTGGGTCATGCTTCCCTGACTCTTCCATTGCCCAGTCCACCAGCTACTATAATCGGGGTGGAGGCAGCCTTGCACGCATTAGCTCAAGTCACCTTATTCCCTCGGAGACCTTATACCATATTTTTCTCACATGCTTCTGATTCTCTTTCCAAATACATTAACATTATAAAGCATAAATGAGCTTTCAGAATCGCCACTATTTTGGTTCAGTTGAGGCTTTTATTTGCTCTGCGTTTCATTTTTGTATAGAGGATATATTTAGCCCTCACACAATCACTCGAGTCTCCTATCCCATGGCCTGTGAAAGTGTTCATTAGTTTGACAGGCTTCATAGGAAAGAGAATGTTGGAGCAGGTGAGCATCCTAGTTTGAAGATTGAGCTCTGAACTATGAAAGGCGAGAGGCATCTTCTCAACAGATGAAATGAACTGAGTAAGGAGGGAAATAAGTTCAGCTGGACACTAATACGCTCTGATAGAGTTGTCTTGGGGAGAATACAGTTAAAATGGTGTTATTGAAGATATTTAAAAGTAATGAAATATTTTTAATGTCTTTCGCTCCCTGTGACCCATGACTTGAAGGAAATCTTGGTTCATTAAACCATTACACCATTCATCTTTGATGACTTTGGATGTGAGGCCTGGAAGAACAAGGTTCATATAAATGAGTGTGTCTAAATGGGCTCTTTCTTAACTATCTGACATTTAGGAGAAAAATAGTTTCACCAACGCTCCTTGAGCACACCTTATTTCATTTCTAGAGCTCCTAAATCAAAATAGGATCAACATATCCTATTTCATTATACTGTATTAATATTAACTGCATGTAACAGGCAAACGATTTTATGCTGCATACTCCTTACCCGACTGACAGGCACAAATGGAGATATCATGAACTACTGCGGACTTCGTGATTTGCAAACTGTTAGGTAATGGGATCATGGGATCATAAAGCAGAAAGGACCATAGAGAGCACATCTGCCCTAGCTATGTCTTTTTAGGCAGGTTAAAGGGGACTGTCCAAATTTTGCTTGAAATTCTCTAGGAATAGGTACTACACATGGTTCCTTTCTCCAGGACTTCTTTGCTTAGTATGTTTTTATAAAGTATTTAATTTTTTCCCTTGTATCTTAAAATAAGGTCCTCTATTTTATAGACAGGCATGTAAAATAAGGGAATATAGAACTAGTGGGACTATATAGAAGTGTACATTAGTCTATGTTAACGTCTCATAATCCAGAATGTTATCAGAATCTTTAAGAACTCCTCATGAAGCCCATTATCCATCTCTTCAATTATTTTTATTGCAGTCTTTGGGACATGTTCCCATTTTTCTGTAGACTACATTGGTTAAAGGGACAAGAGCTTTGGAACTGAACACAGATGATAGTGAAAGTTATGAGCTTCACATTAGCTGTGTAATATTAGGGAAGGTTCTTTTTTTTTTTTTTTAATTAGGGAAGGTTCTTAAACAACCTGAAGCTCAGTTTTGATATCTTTAAAATAGGTATTATTTTGGAGCACCTGGCTGTTCCAGTCAGTTAAGTGTCTGACTCTTGCTTTTGGCTCAGGTCGTGATTTCAGGGTCGTGAGATCAAGTCCAGTGTAGGGCTCCGTGCTCAGTGGGGAGTCTGCTTAAGACTCACTCTCCCCCTCTGCCCTTCCCTACTGTGTGCACACAGACTTTCGTGCATGCCATCTCCCTCTATCTCAAATAAATCTTTAAAAAACATAGGTATCTTATTGAACTTTGAATCCTAAACATTTTTCAACCCACTTAAAGCCACTTAACTTGCCCCAGAGTGAAACTCCTTATAGCTGCCATGAGTAAGGAAAATACATGGTGGAGGACCCAGTGTTCTAATTTCCAGTCTTTTGTTTACTTCGCTGCTATTTTAGCAATGTCTTTCTCATAACATATTGATAAGCTACAAAGAAAGATAGTGGGCATCCTGACAACTCAGTGCTTTAATACAGAAGACCCATCAAGGTATAAAGGAATCGTTCTTCATGAAAAGACATGATGAATCATTTTTAAAAAAACATTTTAACAAAGTACTTTGTCCATCTATACCTCATTATAGCTTGTGAATTTAGAAAAGCAGCACCAGTGTACATTCACCTCTGGAATTTTCCCTGTTGCTAAGCTTGAGATTCCTGAATATTTTTACTGTGTGTTGAGGTAGCCCTGCTTCTCTTTCATTGCTACTGCTGGGAATCCTCAGGGGCCTTGAGTAGTAGCAAGAGGCTCTGCCCTGCTAGACTTACTCTTCAAGTCCTTCGCTTGACTGGTTGAATTTCTGCTCTTTGTTGTGCTGCCGTATAAACATTATTTTGTAGTTTCTCAACTCCCACTCTCCCCTTTCCTTTCCGGTTTTCTGTGGCTGCCCATTTTAATGAATATGAACAGCACCCAAAGCAATCTCTTTTAACTAGAACTAATTATTATCAAGAATCAGAGAATCAAAAAAAAAAAATTAAAAAAAAAGAAAAAAAAATCAGAGAAGCAGAAAGACCCCGATAAAGGAGAGTAGAGAAAATTTTCTCTGATGTAATGGCAGGACAAGGTGAAAAAGGATAGGATTTTTTTTAAAAGTAAATAGATCCTCTGAAAAACAAATTAAAGGTGCCCAGGAGAAATAAGATCTTCCATTTAGCAAGTATTACAGTTGGTTAATGCTTCTGCATGTTGAGAACTTTAAATTTCTGTAAATGCTTTTATTTTATTTTTAATATTTTACTTATTCATGAGAGACACAGAGAGGGAGGCAGAGACATAGGCAGAGGGAGAAGCAGGCTCCCTGTGGGGAACCTGATATGGGACTCAGTCCCAGGACTCGGGATCACGACCTGAGCCGAAGGCAGATGCTCAACCCCTGAGCCACCCAGGTGCCCCTGTAAATGCTTTTATAGTCGAAATCTGACTTGAGTAATCTTCCTATGAGTAGAACATAGAACTACATTGATTTTTTTTTTTTATAGGCTGAGGTGCAGAGTTACGTGATACTTCTCATGTTTCAAAACAAGTTACTTGTATAGTTTGAGTAATTTGCTAAGCAGAAAATGTATGTTAGTTACATTTATTTTATTTTTTAAAGATTTTATTTATTTATTAGACACACACACACAGAGAGAGAGAGAGAGAGAGAGAGAGAGGGAGAGAGGCAGAGGGAGAAGCAGGCTCCATGCCAGGAGCCGGACGTGGGACTCGATCCCAGGTCTCCAGGATCATACCCTGGGCTGCAGGTGGCGCTAAACCGCTGAGCCACACGGGCTGCCCTGTTACTCACATTTAAAAAGCACTGATAAAACATTTCTTTGTATAATTTGACTCTTGGTACCCAAAAGGCTAGGGGTGGAGGGTAGAGAGGAGTATCATGTCAAAATTCACCAGTAAGGGAAAAGATTGATATGGAGTGAAATTTTTTCACCCGACAGAAGGCAAATATTTTCATGTACAAAATGAAGTTTATCATAGTACTTAGACTCATATAGTTGTAGGGATTAAATGAATTAATAGACGTGCCTAGAAGAGGAAAATGAATTAATAGATGTGCCTAGCTATAGGAAAAATTCACTAGAAACATTATTATTGGCCTTGTGTGGCATATAGGAGTAGCATGACAAGACTTAGAACCTAAATGGAGGCTTCATGTTGCCTGATTTTCAGGATAGTGTCCATTCTCTTGCATTTATACCTCTGCCCTGTCCAAAACATAGCTCCTTTCAAATCACAGGTTAAATGAATCAGGGGTGCTGTCGTTGTGTGTTAGTGTGGTACAAAGCTATGAGTTCTGTGGTCCAATTTTTGTGTCCATAATTCTAGATAAATCAACAAAAAGAATATATTTCCTCAGCATAAACTGTTCTAGTCATCATAGCAGTAAAATCTGGTTCTGGAGTTAGGCTTACAGCACATGATAGTGATAAAGATTCAATGCACAATGTGTGACGATACCTAGCGTAATGCTGGGAATGTACTAGGTGCTCAGTAAATAGTGTAATTTCCTGCTGTAAATCCTGGTCCCTGCTCGAAAGGGACCTTATTGAAAGTTGCAGTTTGCACACTTGATAGTTAATGATGCAGTGTAGTGTAGGGGAGGAAGTCTTTTCCTTTTTCCCTTCTAGGTTCTTTAGCTGGTCTACTAATTCAATTGACATAAGACAGATTACTAGGAAAAGGGAGTAAAACAAATGTAATTGCATATGTATGGAAGCCTACAGAAATATAAACTTGAAGAAGACCAAAGCAGGCAGGTTTTTATATCTTTTAAGCAAAGAAACAAATATTTGTGAAGAATTGATAAGGAGGAGTCTGGGCTTGTGGTGGCTGTGGTATAAAGCTTATATATATATATAAAATATTTTTATTTATTTATTTATTTATTTATTTATTTATTTATTTATTTATTTATTTATTTATTGTTGTTGACTTAAGCTTTGATGCCTACGTGTCCACTTCAAAGATTGCTGTCTCGAATAAATACATGGCCAGCCACAACACTAGATCAAGAGCCAGGCTGCCTCCTCCACCCACCCAGGCTCCTTCATTTTAGGGCTCTTGGTTGATTTTAGTAACGGACCATTTGGACTAGTGGTCGTTTTTCTTCCTGGGTTTTAAATTCACCAATAAAGGGGAGCCTGTGAAACCATAGGCCTCCACCTTCAGTAAAAGCAGAACCCCAAGACTATGTGCCCCCTCTCTTTGCCTGTGACCTCGCTATGGGCCCTAGGTGTACTGTGTAATTTTTAGGTCTTGTAAGCAATAAACCTCTATTTTTCAAATTCCCCTCATAGTTGTTGCTGAAGGGCATATTGTAATCATAAGAATCCCGAGGGTTGCTCCAGTTGTAGCAATAGTTTGGAAAGGGGAGATGTCTATGGGAAAGTCACTGGTTCCCAGGCAAGTGTGCCCAGACATTTCTAGCAGATAGCATTACTATCAATAGGCTGAGACTGGCACAAAACAATAGCAAATTAATGAAGGAATCCTGTTTTTTATATAGGCTTCTTGGCCCTGAACTCCTTACCTCTGGCTATAAGGATGCTTCTACATTCTGGGTGCAGTGAGAATATCCTTCACATGTGGAATTTCCTGCATGTAGGGGTTCAAAGGTGAGGTCAAAGTGTTCCTTCTTATATGGGCTGTTTCTAATAAGTAACTTTGATAGAAAATAACCAAAGTGCCATATTTTGGGGGATGCCTGCCCTGAATCCCATTGGTACTATGTCTTCATGTGATAAATGATAGTAGATATTCTGGGAGTTTGTAAATGTCTGGGGAGACATCTTGTATATGAGTTAAGTCTTGAGGGATAGATTAGTAGTAAGTGAGAGACTGAAGGCTTGAAGGCATTCCATTGTTTCCTTCCTCATCAGGAAGGTAAGCTTAGCATCGAATTTCATGTTCTTACTGAAATAGAGTCTTCATTATGACAAACTGTCATTTTGTTCACTGAATAAATACAAGAAAGATAGCTAAATGAGTAGATATTCACGCGTTAATGCAGTCCATCGAGGCCACCCATATTGTAGTGTCAACATTCCTATCCAGCCTCACCTTGTTCCTTCCTGAATGCCTGATTCTCTATCAGAGTTATATTTAATTTATTGGCAGAGAGCAACCTTGGCTTTTTCTGCCTTTGAGCCAACTGCTCCATTCACTTGTAATTTCCTACTCCTACTTTTCTCTAGAACCAAATCCTACCCATTCTTCAAAACAGATTTGTGGCTTGCCACTTCCAGAAGTTCCCGGGTGCTGTGGACTTAGCCAAAGCATGTGCCACTTAATGATGTTGCCTAATGAAATACCTGTGATTCGGATTTCGCTGTTTTCCTATGAATGTCTTATTCTCTCAATAATCTTCTTAAAGTTAAACATTATATTTTCTTTGTGTCACCCAGAGTACTGAGAGGAACACAGCACTGCATGTATCCCAATAATAACTAATGTCTAATGAGTGTTTATTATGTGCCAGGCACTGTTCTATGGCCTTGACTTAAATTAACTCGTTTAATTTTCAGTATACCCTAGGATAATTTAGGATATCTATTTCATAAGGTTACTGTGAGAACTAAATGAGTTAATTCATGTTAAACTGCTTAGAAAGTTTGCAGAATGTACCAAGTGCTCAGTATAAGCATAATTAACACAGTCCAAATTTTACAGATATAAGCACTGAGCCTCGGAGGCTAAGTAGTTGGCCAGAAAGTTTCATAGCTTGTAAAGTCAATATTCAAACTCAGGCATTTTTGCTCCAGAGAGCATTCTTCTAAACATCATGAAATACTACTTCTCTTGATATTATTTTGATGTCTGGTCATTTAAATTCAGTACAGAAAGAGCTCTAGGCAATTTATGGTTAATTTTTGCTAGAGCTGTGAGCATTCTATGTTATTTCTTTGTGAGCAGCACTTAGTGTTGACCACATTTCCCACTAAAAATAATTTTAATTATCAAGGCAAAATGAATGCAAACTAAATCACAAGTGAAAACAATGATTAATTTATGTGAAATTTGTAAAAAGTAAAACAAATGATAATATTTAGGGGGTGGCCAGACTTTAAGGTGGACTCTCAGGACTCCTACCTCCCAGTATCCACATCATTGTAGAAAACCTTCCACTGGAGTTTGAGTGGAACTTGTGACTTGCATCTAACCAACAGAATGTGGTAAAGCCGATGGGGTATTTTTCCTGTGATTGCATGATGTTATATAAGACTCTTACAAAAAAAAAAAAAGACTCTTACAAACTGGCTCTATTTTATACTATGGTAAGGTGCCATGTGGCGAACAGCTTGTATAGAGGGCTAGATGACAAGGAACTATCAGGAAACGTTCAGGAGCTGAGGGAGGCTTCTAGAAGCTCTCAGTCATCTAGCCACGTAGAAATGAATTTGGACACCAATCTGAGAGCACTTCCAAATGAATTCTTCATTGTACCTCCAGATAAGGATGCAGCCCAGCTGAGATCTTGATTGTAGCTGGTGAGACTGAAGCAGAGAACATAGCTTAACCATGTGAAGACTCCTGACAAGCTCAAACTGGGAGGTAACAAATGTGTGTTGTTTTTAGCCTTTATGTTTGTGGTAATTCATTATGTAGCAATACATAACGGGGGTATAGCTAGTGATGGTGAAGATTCCAGGAAGGTAACATTCTGTTACTCCTTTGACAGGAATATAAATCACTAAAACAGTTTAGCAGTATATCTAAGAATTTTGCAATTATTCACACTCTGACTCAGGAATTTTGCTTCTAAATATTTATTGTAAAGGATCAGGTGTGCCTGGTGTTCTCCGTTACAGGATCCAATTGCTTTAACAAATATGGAGCAAATAAAGTTTTTCCCACATAGGGATTCGGTAATGGTACAAGTAAGTGGAATTTTACACAGCTATTAAAAGTGATTTGGTAGAGGGGTGTCTGGGTGGCTCAGTTGGTTAAGTATCTGACTCTTGATCTTGGCTTAGGTCTCGATCTCAGGGTTATGAGTTCAAGCCCATGTTGGGGTCCATGTTGGGTGTGGAGCCTACTTAATAAAAACAAAATGATGTGATAGAAGTACTTATATCAGTTGATACATTCATAGTACATAGTAGAAAAAGTAGTTGACCAAACTGTATGTATAGTGGGGTTCCATTTTTAAAACATGTAGGTGGGAGGGCAGCTGTTCTCGCTTTGTCTATTTGGTCTTTCTCCGGTTGCTAGTGTCAACATCCTGTCCTCTACTGGATAGGGAAACTAGGGTCTACATTTGGTTATGATTACTTCTGGAGGCAGCAATACAGAGGGCATGCACCCATATTCCTGATCCACATTGGCCTGCTGGTGGTGGTATCTGTGAATACTATGGTCTTTACGCAGATTATGCCTTGGTTTTCTGGGACAGCATTCATTGTTGTTCCAGATCCTTGCATAGAGGATTGGTAGATGATGGTTGTCTCTCTGGAGACCTGATCCTCACTGCACACGTGTTGTCCCTTGTCCTTGGTGTGTGCACTGTGTACTTCATGCGCAGATGAAGAAATTTAAGGTTGGTTGAATCAAGTGATTCAAGATGACAGGGTTCGCATGTAATCCTAGATCTTCCCAAATCCAGGAGTCATATTCACAATCTAGAATTCACCTCAGCCACTCTGCCACATTGACCCACTGAATATACCTACACAAGAGTTCTCCATTCTGTTCTCTTCTTCCATTGCCGCTGCTTCAGTTGGCATTCTTCTCCTTTTCACAGACTGGGAGAAAATGTTAAAATAATTTTTCTGGCTCTGGTCTCCACTACTTTTTAAAAAGATTTTATTTATTTATTTATTTATTTATTTATTTATTTATTTATTTGAGGGGGGGGAGAATCAGAGAACACACAGAGGCAGAGGGACAAGCAGACTCCCCACTGAGCAGGGACCCTGGGATCATGACCTGAACTGAAGGCAGATGCTTAACTGACTGAGCCACCTAAGTGCCCTGGTCTCCACTACTGCTAACTGATTTTTCAATGGCACTGTCAGTGGAATATTCCTGAAACATTGCTATGCTAACATCTCTATCCTGTTTAGTAAATGGCTGCCCCTTTTTCCTCTCCCTTTTAAATTCCTAACTTGTGCCAGAGGCTCTGCTAGGTGCTTAACCTATGAAAATTAAGAGAAACAAGGACATGAGTTAACTTCAGTGGTGAATTGATGGGCAATGATGGCTTCCCTTTACCCATGCCCCTTTACAACAGGACTTTAAAGTTCCACGTGTGGGGGAGGAAACTAATTTCCCTTCAGGATCCTTGGCTGAGACCCCCTGTAGTAAAAGATAAAGAAGATAGAAACAGAAGTTGAATAACATACCTCCTGTATCACTCAGTGGGAGAGACCCAGGAAAACTGAGCAACTCTCTGAAATGACCTGAGCCACTGCCTTAAATACATCTCCAGCTAAAGACACAAGAAGGATCCAGAGTGGGGAGAGCCAGTTGGGGGAGGTTATCAGGACAAGTATGGTAAACAAGGGTAAGATTTTTATGCAGATTTAACCTGGGGGGCTTCTCCATTGATAAGAGCGTCTTGAGATTAGAATCATCCTTCTCTTCCTGGTACAGAAAAGGGAGACACCCTTAGAAACGGAGGTTTCCCTTGTAAATGTCTCTTATGGAAGGGTAACTTCTATTAGGCTTTCAGAGCTTTTCCTGTGTCTACTGTTTCTTAAAAATAACCAGCTCAAGATAATCCTTAGGCTAAAGAGGCTTACTTTGGAGTGGCAAATTCTGTTTCCCTTCACACCCATCAAAAGGTAATCCTCCCTACCCCTTAAAGGTGGGGTGGATTTGTGGCTTATTTTGACCAATAGAATGTGACAGACTTAGCGCTCTATCAGTTACAAGCCTAGGTCTCAAGTGTCCTTGAGTGCTTCCACTCTTTCTTTTGGAATCCAGCTCTTGTCACGTGAACAAGCCCGGGCCAGCCTCCTAGGAGATGAGAGACCACTCATCTTTTGGGGCAGAGCCGAGTCAGCCCAATTGCCCTAATTGAAGCACCAGAGACCAGAGAGCTAGCATAGATCAGCAAAACTGCTTGCATGACCCACATCTGGCCACAGATGCGTGAGGGAGCCTAGCCAAGGTCAGAAGAAACATCCAGCTAAGCCAGTCTGCAGAACTGAATTAAATAGCTGGTTGTCATTTTCAGCCACGGTGTTTTTCCTAACTTCCCATTGTCCACCAAACAAAGACAAAACTCCTTACCATGAAATACGAAATCTTCCACATTTCTGCCATGATCTAGATTTACAGCCTCAATTCAAGTCCCCCTTCCCTGCTATCACCAACACTTTAAGCCAGTGTCCCTGCAGTGTGGTCCAGGGACTAGTCTAGATCTACTGAATCAAAAATGTTGGACAACAAATTAAGATTCTAAAATTTCTTGGGCTGTATCCCACTCCTACTGAAACAGAATCTTTAGACGTGGGACCTAAGCATGTTAGTCTCATTAACTCCAGATTCTGATGGGGCAGGTTTTTGTACTCCAGTTCAAGAATCAATGTCCTGATCTGTCATGCTCTCTTAGCCAAGTGCACTGCATTCTCCTAGGTCTTTGATCATGCTGCCATACCCTTGGAATGTCCCTTCCATGCTTCCCTACCTGGCGAATTCATTGCCGAAGTCTGATCTCGGGTGTTTTCCTCTGTAGCTTCCCTTGACACCCTCAAACTATATTGAATTAATTCTTCATCTGTGCCCTCGTGGTTCTCTATGTGCACATGAGAGTATAGCAGTCATCACATTTTTAAAACTTGTTTACACATCTGGTTTCCCTTCATTACTGCCATTCTTACAGGCAGAAACCTTGATCTTACTTTTTTTTTTTTTAAATACCCCAGAGCCTTCTTAGCTCCTGGTAGGTATTCAATAAATATTTGTAAAATTGAATTAAATTGACATTATTCCTAAGAGCCTTCTTTAAATTGTAGTTCAGTGTTTTACTTGAAAAGTTATAAATTTCCAAAATATAAGTGTGAATTATTTTTGGATTAGCTGCTATTTTAAAGAACCATGCTTTAGCCAGTTCTTCCCCTCTCTGTAATATAGGTGATTGAGTCAAGAATGAGGTATTTTCATAGTATTGAAAAGGCTTTCTAGCTCTGTTTCTTTATACCTTAGCTCAGTCACCTGAGATTTCCATTGCATTATTGATATGTTTTAACTTCAGAACCGTGTTTTCCCCTTAATTCGAAATTTTTTAGAAAATGATTAAAAACAGGTTTATACTTTATGCTATCTTCAAGTTGCTACTATGTTAAACCCCAAATAGAGCCCATTTTTAAGAGTTGAAATGTTATTACATTTTAATTATATGGTCTATGTATAATTACTATAAACCAAATTTATCACTTTCAACTTAACAAGGAATTTATTTCCAAAGCGTCAAATGATATACAATTGAGCCAAATCCTTGTGGAATGTTTGCTGCAGCACTATTTCACCATTCCATCAGATTACACATCACTGAGAATTTAATTAATTTATGTAGCAGTGTAAGTCTGTATCCAAATAATTTATACTGTGTCTATTATGTTGGTCTATTTTTTGTATTAATGAAATGGTTTACTTCAAAAGAGATCAAATGAAAATACTAAGGAGTGGGGGAGGGAAGATGCATATTCCTTGTGTTGGATAGCTTATTGAAGCAGATATTCTTGAGTTTCGTGTGGCTTACACTAGACCTGTGAACATAGTTTGTAGGCTGCACCACAAATGTCAGTTTATTAGCATCAGGAGACCTGCTTACTTTTAAACTTTGCTACCAGCCACAGAAGATGAAGAGTAGAAGAGATGGGGATGTTATACATTCCGTCCTGTAATTTTGAGGAAGATCAATATATTCATCTCGACTTGGGCTTTTTTGGGAAACAACCATCGATTTTCCACATAGAGGGAAGTGCCTAGAACCTAGAAATAATCACCTTAAATGTTTCTATTAGAGCTTAACTACCAACCTTGAAATATGTTCATATAAGAGTCCTAATTGGTTTATTAGCAGCAGAAATATCCATATCACTACTTAATCCATATGATCTCTATACAGTAACCAAGGCCAAGGCCAGATTTCTCCTGGAAGGAATCTGTTTGGTGAGCTTGAGAGAAGATTCTGCTGCCTCAGTTATTTTTCTGGCTACAAGTAATTTAATCATTGTATGCCTACGGCTTGTTCATGTAATGTCTGCTTGAGCACTCAAATTCCGAGACAACTTTTCTTAGCAGTGTCAAGAAATGCTTACTGAACATCTGTTCATGCATGGCATTGGCATCATGGTGGGAAGCTCCTGAGTTGCTTACATTGAAGAAATCTTTGCAACTTATAATTTTGTGAGGAGACTCATTAAATAGGTCAAATATTTGCCAGTAAGAAGAAAATTCCTTGCAAAATCTAAATTGGCTGTGATCTCAGTCTATGAGGCTTAGGGTTCTGTGAGTCAAACATGACGATGTCGTAAAATATATAACCAGGTCCTTGCTCTCCAGGGCTGTAGAAACTAGGAGCTCTTGTATTCCTTGAGTGTACGGTTTCTACTACTTTAGGCCATTTGTTAACTTGCTCTTCCATTTTGGCTTGTTCTTCATTTGGGAACAAAATTAAGGTGCAAACTCAGATTTTTCTGTGTCTGTATTACCTCTTTGTTACTGCCTCTCTCGTGGTAATATCTTTTTAAAATAACATTTTAGCAAACATCTGCTTTGTGGACCACAATGTGCCACATGTGAGAGTTACTAAAACCAGGCATCTGCCCTTGTGTGGTGTACAAGTTGGTGCATGATTAAAATTAGAAATATGAGTAAGGTGGCATGGTAGGGGAAAATGTAGTTGATCAGAATGGGAGCACATATATTCAACTCTCAGGTCAACTACTAATGTACTGTGTGTTCTTGCGTAAGAAACTTCTCTGGGCTTGATTTTTCACTATTAAGTGAGTGGGTTGGACTAGAATGATCTGAATGGTTTTCAAACTCTGGCTATTAACGAGCCCACCGTTGATCCTAGAGCAAGCATCAAATGGGCCAGGGTTAATTAATTTCATTGTGCATAAAGTTCCACTTACCACATTGGCAGCAAAATAATAAATCCTTTGTCTAGGTCAAGGACTTCTGTAGAGCCTAGAACCAGGCAGTAGCTTATAATGTATGATGTTTTGTCTCTTCTCCAGTAAGTCCTACTTATTTTTCCTAGGGTGCAGTGAAAGGGAACTAATTACTAAAGAAGTTTTAGGATTAATCCCCTCAGTGGGGAAATAAAAACCTGCTCTGAAATAGAGATTATTTCCCAGTTTAATTGACATGTAACATCGTGTACGTTTAAGGTGAACAGTGTGACGATTCGATATAGATAACATGTTGCAAGATGATTATCATATTTGTTACCTGACATAGTTACCTTTCTGTTCTGATTGTTGTGGGTGAGAATTTTTAATAGATTCTTAGGAATTTTCAAGTATACAGTATAGAATTCTTAACTACAGTCAGCATGCTGGTATATTAGAGTCCCAGAACTTACTCATCTTTTAACTGGAAGTTTATACCTTTTGACCACCTTTGCCCATTTTCCCCATAGTCCCACAGCTGGAAACTACTAACTTACTGTTTTTTATTAGCTTGTCTTTCTTTAGATCCCACATAAAACTGTCATATAGTATTTGTCAATATTTTACTTAGCATTAATGCCCTCAAGTTTCCTCCATGTTGTTACAAATGGAAGGATTTCTTTTTTTTTTTAAGATTTTATTTATTCATGAGAGACACACAGGAGAGAGAGAGAGAGAGAGAGAGAGAGGCAGAGAGACAGGCAGAGGGAGAAGCAGGCTCCGTGCAGGGAGCCCAACGTGGGACTCGATTCCGGGTCTCCAGGATCACACCCTGGGCCAAAGGTGGCACTAAACCACTGAGCCACTGGGGCTGCCCAGATTTCCTTTTTTATAGCTGAATAATATTCCATTTTCGTATCACAATTTCTTTTTCTGTTTATCAAGGGACTAGTGCTTAGGTAGTTTTCCTGTCTTGGCTACTGTAAACAATGCTGCAGTGAATATGGGGGTACAGATATCTTTTAGAGATCATGATTTTTCTTTCAGATGTATACCCAGAAGCGGAATGCTGGATTAAAGAGTAATTCTATTTTTAATTTTTGAGGGAACTTCCATGTGATTTTCCATTCATGCCTGTCCCAAATCATATTGCCACCAAAGTGCACAGGGGTTTCCTTTTCTCTACATCCTGCCAGGACTTCTTTTTAAAATATTTTTCATTTTTTTTAAAAGTTTTTATTTTTAAATCCATTTAGTTAACATACAGTGTTATGTTAGGTGCCAAGACTTCTTATCTCTTGGCTCTTTGATAATAGCCCTTTGAACAGGTGTGAGGTATCTCATTGTGGTTCGATTTGCATTTCCCTGATGATTAGTGATGTTAAGCACCATTCATGGACCTGTTGTCCATTTGTCTGTCACGTTTGGAAGAAGATCCGTGCGCGTATGTTGCCTATTTTCTTAAGCCAATTGCGTTTGTTTTTCGTTTGGTTTTTTTGCTGTTGAGTTGTAGGAGTTCTGTATAAATTAATCCTTTATCAGATATGATTTGTAAATGTTTTCTGCTCTTCTGTAGGTTGCCTTTTTGTTATTTTTTTATTTTACTTTATTCTGTTGTGCTGAAGACTTTTAGTTTGGTGTAGTCTCAGTTATTTTTACTTTTCTTGCCTGTGCTTTTGATATGGCGTCTGAAAAATCATTGCTGAGATAATGTCAAGGAATTTCCCCCCCCCCATGTTTTCTTCTAGGAGTTTTACAGTTTCAGTTCTTACATTTAATTCTTTAACTCATTTAAGTCAATTTTAGTGAGTAATATAAAATAGGGGTGCGGTTTTATTCTGCATATAGATATCATCCAAATTTCCATACACTGTTATCGAAGAAATTGTCTTTTCCTCAACTGACTATTCTTGGTTCTCTTTGCAAATATTAGGTGACTAAATAAAACCATGTGTGGTTATATTTCTGGGATTTCCATTCTGTTCTATTCGTCTGTATCTAAGGTTATGCCGCTACCATATTTTTTGGATTACTGTAACTTTGTGTTTTTTGATAATTCAATCCATTTACATTTAAGTAATATTTATAGGTAAGGATGTACAATTACTTATTACTTTGTAATTATCTCGTATAGATCTTCTGTTCCTTCTTATTTTGCTGTCTTCTCTTGTGATTTGATGACTTTTGTGGTGGTATTCATTTATCCCTTTGCCATAATCTTCTGTGTTAAAATTCTTCATATTTTTAAGAGATTTTATTAGAGAGCATGCATGCGTGTGCATGAGCAGGGGAGGAGCCCAGGGAGATGGAGAGAATCTCAGGCAGACTGCCCACTGAGTGCAGAGCCTGACTCAGAACTCAATCTCATGACCTGAGCTGAAACCAAGAGTCAGATGCTTAACCAACTGAGCCACCCAGGTACCCCTTAAAATTCTTTAGATATAATACTGGAAGCTGAGTTTCAGGGTCAGAGTGTATGCAAATTCTAAATATTTTGAATCAAAACTTTTGCTCCAAAAAGTTTGAACCATTGTAACCCGCTACCAACATACTTTCTTGTGTTTGTGTGTTTCTTTAATTTTGCCATATTTTTTGTATGGCAGCCTAGATAATCCTTTTCCAAACCTCTTCCTGCTCTTCAATAGACCTAGCTCTGTTCTGAGGTGTGGGAACAATGTTTCACTATTCAAGACTTTTTTTGTGTATTCACTGTGAACAGTTTAGACACCTGATTCTAAGGACAGTATCTTATTGTACTTATTTATTCCTTATCTTGAACCTGAAATGAATATGATTTGCTTTAAAGGCAGAAATTGTCTGGATAAAAGATTTCAAGAAAATTCTATATTGTCATTATACGTGTTTTCAGAGGTTTAAATAATTATGTATATGTGATACTTCAATAAATGTAAGACATACCTGAAATCTGATCTTCACTAAAACTTTTATTACTTCTTGGCATTTCCTGTCGACTATATGATAGTTTTTAACATCCAACTATCTATATGACCTAATACTATAAATGCATAGTAATAAATACTATTAAGCACATGTCATGATGATTTTAAATTGAAATTTTACAAACAAAATGCTAATCTAAAGGCAAGATTTCTTATATTGCATATAAGCCAGGATTAAAAAGTAGAAAAAAATTCATGGCAAAGAGAATGCATTTATCAATATAATTCTGTGTCCGTGGGTGTGTTTCTTTGTTTGTTTTGTTCTTGTTTTTGCTTTAGCTTTCTAGTGATGACCTGTCGATCATTTTTCTTTTGGGGTGCTAGTATATTCTCTGGGTGACATTGCTCATTGTGAAAATCTGGATTGAACTTCAGCCCAGAGTCTAAAAGACAAGCTGAGGAAACATCTGTCCAAGTTGGAATTCTCAAGAATGAAGCATGCCAAAGCTGTTTGGCTAAAAGTCATGCTTGTACCGCTACTGGTGAGGGAGGAAAAGAACCAGATAGTTCTTGGAATAAAATCAAGACACGAACTGGCAGAGCGCAGGAGCCAGATGAGGAAACACAATTTTAAATCCATCCAACAGTTCTATAACTTAAGAATTGGAAGAAATGCCTTGCATTTAAGACATTATTTTCTTGTTAATGATTGTCCCAAACTTATTTCAGGGGAATTCCATCCCCAGTGGAGAGAAAGAATGATTGACATAATCATATGACCTGGGAATGTTTGTTTTATAACAAGAGATAGAAGTCATTTCAAACTAAAGAGATCTAAACTCTGATCAATACAGCCTCAAAGTTTTGGACTGTATCCGTTTCTTCTTTCTATCCTCAGCAGTTAGAAAAGTATCTGGTAACCTAGTGGGTATTTAGGAATTATTTGGATGAAGGGCAACCTTGTTTATTCCAATTAATAACTCAAGGTTATAGAATGGAAATGGCAGATATATGCTATGGCAGCCTCTAAAAATGCCCTCTATTTCTGACACACCACTTCTGTATTCCACCTTTCAAGAAATTATGTTGGCAATTAGAAATTCCTGAGACTATGTACTCCTATGAAATATTCATGAATGTCTTCAGTATCTTAAGCAGAACAGTCACGACAAGGACTTTCACGCGGCTTGTACTTGCTCGAGCATATATTTGGTTGAGTAGAATGGCACTCAAATATTGATACTCATTAAATAAGCATTTTTATCCAATATCTGAAGTTACATGTTTTGAGCAAGCTCTCATAGCACTGATCATTGAGGTAATGCCAGTTTGAGGGAACTGATCATTAAAGGGTATAACAATAGTTAAACTTGGGAATAAAAGTATAGGAAAGAAATACTCCTACATGAATCCTAAAACATATAAAGACACTTATGAATGCTCATGTATGTAAGAATACAAGCCATTGAAGACTAATTATTGGGTTTAAATGTGTTGGTTAGTTAAATTTCCATATGGGGAATTTAACCTTGCACCGGGTGAAACTCCAGTCTGGAGCCAGGGACAGAACCTCTAATCTGAGCCTGGTGTTTTTGCAAAAATATTTTTATAAAAGGTTTTATGCCATAACCCTTGGATTTGTTTGTGCAGACTCATCCCCAATGTTGAAAAACAACTCTGAGCTCATCTATAATGAAGAATGGATTATCAGTGAGAGTTCCCTATGCCAAGTTGATAATTACTAATATGGTTATAATAATATAATTTTTCTTTCTCAGTGTTCAAGGTTAAATTGTCTTTTATATACTATATGGATTTGGACATACATTCATATATGACCCTGCATAGGCACACTCTTGGGAGCAGTGTACAATTCCAATGCCCTCCAATACATGGTCTCATTCTAATGTCACTCTTGAAATATTCCTCTGAATAAGATTTTTAATGTTTACAATGACATGTATGATATTCAAATAATGAGGGACCACAGCTGCGTAAGAACAATTAAAATCCCCAATGGCAAATTTAAAATGAATAACATTAGAGGTCACTGCTAAGTAATGAGGGCTTGTTAATGATCTCATTCATTGACCTTGGGTTGTAGTCAAATTTAAAAAAATGCACATTTCAAAAATTTATAATTTCTAGTTAAGTTCTCATTATCACACTGGTGTTGCTAAAATATTTAGAGGATAGAAAGTTGGTTGCAAGTAGATTATTCTGATAGCCAATGTTATAAAAGGATTAGTAGTTTTCAGAAGAACACACTTTTTGGTTTGTACTTCTAAAATGATTCTTACATTATGTATCAACTGTACCAAAAAGAGAAGAAATCACTGCAAATATAAGGCTGAACATTTAGTTATTTTGAGTAATACATTCTGAATACTATGTTTTTGTCCAGTTTTTTAGAACTGGCAAACGAGGAGTTGTATCTATGAAAATGCAGCAGCGCAAATATGTATGCAGAAGCCACCAGTCTGTTAGATTTTGAATGTTTATCAACATTCTAAGCTTTGTGTCCTTTATAATTCTCTTTTATTTTAAAACCAATCAAGTAAGTATTGATGATATGTAGTAAATATATTAACAGTAATGGAATCTTTTTTTTTTTAAATTTTTTGAAGAGAGAACATATAAGGGTTGGGGAGGGGCAGAGGGAGAGAGAATCTTAAACTAGCTTCACACCCAGTATGGAGCCTACTGCAGGGCTCAATCTCATGACCCCGAGATCATGACCTGAGCCAAAATCAGGAGTTGGACACTTAACCAACTGCATGGGATCTGATATTTACTGTGTGCCTACTATCCAAGATTCTGTGGAAATTACTTGTACTGATGATTTTTAAACATGACATGACTTTAAGACTGTTAGTAGAATTACTACTGTTTTATAGTTGAAAAAACTGACGTTGTAAACTTGTGAAGTAACTCGACTAGGGACATACAGGTAATGGTTAAGTCAGTATTCAAACTTGGATTGGCCTGATTTGAAACCACGGAGAGAATATGAATAGCGACCTCTGTTCTAAAGTATCTGATGTTCTAATTAGTCTTCCTACATATATCTCTTGTTTAAAAAATGTTTTAAAATCTCAACGTGGCAAGTTCTATTAATAGCAATAATGGTGAAGAATCCCTAAGTGCTTACCATGTGCTGCCTATTCTTCTCATCACTTTATCATTTTTATTTGTTATTTTAAGTGACTCTACGCCCAACGTGGGGCTTGAACTCACCACCCTGAGACCAGGAGTGCTCTACTAACTGAGCAAGCCCAGGTGCCTCTCTTCTGATCACTTTGATTGCATTAATTTACTTAACCCTCTCAATAATTTGGTTTTCAGTGGGGAAACTGAGTCACACATAAAGTAAGGTTTCTCAAAGTCACTTTTCTACTATCTGGTATAGCTGTGATCCATACTCAGGTGTGTAAGATTCCATAGCCTGATCTCTTAAAACCTATCTTCTACCAAAAAGCCCCAATATGACATGGGAAGGTAAAGGTCACATCTCTCCTCTGTTAGAATAGGAAAAATAAATACATTTCCACTAAATTCAAATATTCAGGAGATGCCAGTGGGGGAACTTAAAAATGGTTGTGCATGAGAATACTGAATCTAAAAGAAGGAAAATATTTGAGGGTAGGTTACCCTATATGTGAGTATAGAACTATGAAACATTGAGGATTAGGTAAGGTGGTGCTAGGTCTGGGTTTGCCCACAGCAGTTCCAGGTTACATCTGTCATCCCATTGTAATTATTAATAGTGCATCTTTCCTATTCTCAAAATTAAACCAAGTTGGACAGTGAAGTGTGTAGTCAACCTCAGATGATGCGGAGACTTACTTTCCAGCGGTGGATGCACCCAGAGGACAGGTGACTTTGGACAAACCAGATCTCAAGATCCTCATGTGTAAAACGAAGTTTTATGAGACACCAGAAGGTTACCAAGTTATCCTTCAGTCATAAGGGCTAGTGCTTGATACAGTGCTTGATATATTATGAATTTGATGCTTTGCCCTGCATCAGAATCAGTTGAGAGCTCTTATCAGCATGTAGATATGTAGATTCTTAGAGCCCATCCCTAGAGCTTCTGATACTGTTGGTCTGGATGAGGTCTAGAATCATACATTTGAACAAGTGCTTGAATAACTATGATGTTAGCACTCCTTAAATCATATATACTGCCCTACACTATAAGCTCGGTGAGATCAGGGACTAGATCTTATTCAACATTGCAAATACAAAGTAGGTGCTTCATTATTTGTTGAGTGAATAATAAATGAGCGTTACTATGTAGTAACAACCAAAACAACACTGAGTTAAAGTAGATTTTGAAATATAAATATCATAAGCTATATGCCCTTGCACAGAATTATAAGTATTGATAAAACCAAGAAAATAAATATCTGTAAAACTTAATTTATCTCTCGATGAGGCATTCAATAACCAGGATTGGTGGGATCTATGGCATGATTCTAGAAACAACTAAATAGACTTGTAAGCTCTTAAAGCACTAAATACAGGATTATAAAGAAATAAAGGGAAGTACTACCAGTTCCCATCACTCTAGTGCCTGGGCTTTCCCAGGTTTGGAGGCAAGAAAATCTATACCGTGTTGATGACCAAGGGCTACCTTTACACAACAACTGTGGAAATGTTGGGCTTAGGAATTTTGGCCATAAATAATGTTTGTGTAGGATGACCCTACCTGTGTGGTAGTTGGAGGAATTATAAATCCTTATGCTTCAAGTAAAAGTATTGAACAATAGGACATCAATATATATATATTGATAATATGCCATGGAGACTAGCAAGAGGTGTGTACTCAGATGGATCTATATTCAAATTGCAGTTTTGCCAAATGTGAGCTGTGTAACTAAGTATTTCATTTCACTGCATTAATTTGAACTTATGTCATCTGTCAAGTGAGTGTACAAATTGCTCTCTTACAGAAATATTAGGGTAATTTGAGATTAAATGAGATAATATGTGCCAATATCTACTATGTAATAATAGTAAGAATATATCCAGCATTTACTATATCTTAGATATTTTTCTAAGTGTTTCATACATGCTATCTAAATTAAAATTCTAGAGACGCACGGGTGGCTTAGCGATTGAGTGTCTGCCTTTGACTCAGGGCGTGATCCCGGGGTCCTGGGATCGAGTCCCACATTGGGCTCCTGCATGGAGCCTGCTTCTCCCTCT
The DNA here is from genome assembly GCF_048164855.1 of Canis lupus baileyi. Classification (NCBI taxonomy): domain Eukaryota; kingdom Metazoa; phylum Chordata; class Mammalia; order Carnivora; family Canidae; genus Canis; species Canis lupus. The sequence goes on from NC_132876.1 coordinate 10,198,632, forward strand.
GCCTGTGTCTTTGCCCCCACCCCGTCTCTCTGTCTCTCATGAATAAATAAATAAAATCTTTATAAATAAATAAATGAATAAAAAATAAATGATAATTCAAAATGATCCTACATGGTAGGTATTATTTTTTAATCTCCACTATGCAAAATTAAGGATTGGATGTATAGAAAGGGTAAAATCAAATGCCTTACCTGTTAAATAACTGAGATATAATTAAATACTGAGATCTGATTAATAATTTATAATATATACTTTGAATTTTACATTTGCATCCATGAAATCCTCACCACAGTGAAGATAACGAGTATTTTCAGTCTCCTAAGTGTTTTCAAGTCGGTTTGTATTCCAACCTGCCTCCATTCTCATCCCTAGGCAATCACTGATCTGCTTGCTGTCACTACAGATTACATTTTCTAAGGATCTATACCAATTGAATCATACATTTTTGTCTTGTATTTTAGTTGTTTAAGGTGAGAGTTCAGCTGGTCCCTGTTACTACTCCATTATGGCTCAAGCAGAAGTTCCTATTTCTTAAATTTTATTTTTGTTCCGGTCTAACATTTTTTATTTAATCAAAATAACCTAGTAAATCAAATACCGCAACAATCTTTTGACCTAAAACATAGAAAACTCTTCATGATCCTTCAGTTATATTCCTAAAAATGACATTTTACCTCTTAACATGTAGTTTGAAATGATTGAAGAGATAAAAAAAGTAATGTTGTAAACCTGACCAATTCCCTTATTTGCCTTCTCTTTCTGATTTCTCATACTCCTGTGATGTATCTACGTGATCCAGGCTTGTATCGTATTATGTATTTATTGACTATTCAAGTATTATATTATTTATATGTTTATACATAAGTGTCCTATTAGTTTTGCTAAGACACTAATTATTACAACTAGGAAGAGATGATCATGTGATGTGATGGAGGTGCTAATTATTGCTATGATGGCAATCATTACAGTATACAAATGTATCAGACTAGCATGTACACTTTAGATTTGCACAATTTTGTCAAATATATGTCAACAAAAAATTAACACACCTATATAAATATTAAATATTTATATATATTTACATATAAGAGAAAGTGAGACTGATTAGATTTTAATTGTGTAATATATAACTTGAAGTGTACACCACAGTTCATCCAATATCTTACTGAAAGCCATTTATATTGTTGTAAGTCTTCTTTTTTAAAGTATAAAACTTACCAGCATTTCTTTTGGTTTTGTCATTTCTCTGCATTTTTAAAAACATGCCTTATGACCCAATTTGTTAAAGATCCATCATTTGAAACAAAATGAAGTATGTCTGAAATAGTATATTACTGTTGTTTAATTGTCACTTTTACGTCTAAGTTGTATGAATTGCATGGCCATATCCTTCACTCATCATTTACCTATTGGGTTGATTGTCTTTTTCTCTGTTTTGTAGAAAAATTCATAACCTTTCCTTATGTTTCCTAGGTTATATCAATGTCCTCTTGAAGGCTGTTCTTTAAACTTTATTTTGTTGCTGATTTTCATACAGAAATACAGTTATGTTGGACTGAAATTTTATCAATATTTTCTTTATGCTTTTTACATTTTATTGAAGAACTCCAGTCCCATCCAAAAGTTCTATATTCTGATTTAAAGCTTTGTTTTTAATGTTTACATTTCTAATCCATCTAATATGGGCAAAAGTAATTTTTGCTCCAGCATAATATAAGAAATTGATAACTAAGCTCTTAATATGCATTAGGCATGGTATTAAATGTTTGATATAGGTATTATCAATAATCCATGAGATACATATTACTATTATCTCCATTATGTAGTTGAGTAAACTAAGGCACAGGAGATCAAACCAAGTAGCACAAAATGACACAGTTTGTAAATGGCAGAGCTGAGATAGAAAACAAAGGGGTTTTCCACATCATCTCAAGAATTTATCTCATCTCTTTTCTGTTTTGGGAAATAGAATATTACCATTTTTATATTTTTGTATGTTTTTATTTAAATTCCAGTTAGTTAGCATACAGTGTAATATTAGTTTCAGGTGTAGAGTAGTGATTCAACACTTCCATACATCACCCTCTGCTTATCAGAATAAGTGCCCTCCTTCATCCCCATTACCTATTTAACCCAACCTCCCAACCACCTCCCCTCAGGTAACCATCAGTTCTCTAGAATTAAGGGTCTGTTCCTTCCGTTGCCTCTGTTTTTGCCTTTTCTCATTTGTTTTGTTTCTTCCACATGTGAGTGAAATCCTATGGTATATCTTTCTCTGACTTAGTTAGCATCATACTCTCTAGTTCCATCCATGTCATTGCAAATGGCAAGATTTCATTCTTTTGATGGCTGAGTAATATTCTGTGTGTGTGTGTGTGTGTGTGTGTGCATGTGTATATCACCCCTTCTTTATCCATTCATCAGTTGATGGACATTTGGGGTGTTTCCATAATTTGGCTATTGTAGATAATGCTGCTATAAACATTGGGGTGCATGTATCCCTTTGAATTATTCTTTTTGTATTCTTTGGGTAAATACCTAGTAATGCAATTGTTGGATTATAGGCTAGTTCTATTTATTACTTCTTGAGGAACCTCCATACCATTTTCTAGAGTGGCTATACCAGTTTGCATTCCCACCAACAGTGCCGGAGGGTTCCTCTTTCTTCACATCTTTACCAACAGCTGTTGTTTTTTTGTGTTGTTGGTTTTGGCCATCAACAGGTATGAGGGAGTATAATATTGTGGTTTTGATTTTGAGCATCTTTTCATGTGTCTGTTGGCTATCTGGATGTCATCTTTGAAAAAATGTCTGTTGAGGTCCTCTGTCCATTTTTTAATAAGTTTCTTTTTGTTTTGGTGTTGTAAGAGTTCTTTATGTTTTGGATATTAACTCCTTTTCAGATGTATACTTTGCAAATATTTTCTTCCATTCTCTTGGTTTCTCTTTCGTTTTGTTGATTCTTTTCCTTTCCTTTTTTTCTTTTTTTACATGTAGGACTTGAACTCACAAACCCGAGATCAAGACCTGAACCGAGATCAAGAGTTGGATGCTTAACCAATTGAGCCACCTAGGTACCCTGAAGTTTTTTAATATGATGTGGTCCCACTTGCATATTTTTGCTTTTGTTGCTTGCACTTGGAGTATCCTGTCTAAAAAGTCATTAGGAAGATCAATGTCAAGGAGCTTTTTCTCTTTATTCTTCTATGAGTTTTATGGTTTCAGGTTTTTCAGTTATGTTTTTAGTTCATTTTGAGTTAATTTTTATAAGTGGTATAATATAGGGATCCAGTTTCATTCTTTCACGTGTGGATATCCAATTGTGCAATTCCATTTTTTTATTGAAGTAAAATTGACATGTGATATTAGTTTCAGGTATATAACATAGTGATTTGCCATTTATATATGTAAGGAAATGATTACCATAAGTCTAGTTATCATCTATCAGCATATCCAAGTTTTTACAATATGATTTACTGTATTCCTTATGCAATGCATTATATCCCTGTGTCTTACTTATTTTATAACTGCAAAATTGCACCTCTTAATCCTCATCACCTATTTCATCCCCCCAAACTAGTAACCGTTAGTTTGTTCTCTTATATATTTTCTTATATTTGTTCCAAATATAAGTGAAGTCAAACAGTATTTGTCTTTCTCTAACTCATTTCACTTCGCATAATACCCTCTGGGTTTATATATGTAGTTATAAATGGCAAAATCTTATTCTTTTTTATGGCTGATAGTCCATCATAAAGAATAAGATTTTGCCATTTATATACATATATATATATATGTATATATATATATCATATCTTCTTTTTTAAAAAGATTTTATTTATTTATTCATGAGAGACACAGAGGAAAGGCAGAGACATAGGCAGAGGGAGAAGCAGGCTCCCTGCAGGGATCCTGATGTGGGACGCGATCCCAGAACTCTGGAATCACACCCTGAGCTGAAGGCAGACACTTAACCACTGAGCCACCTGGGTGTCCCTACATCTTCTTTATCCAGTCATCCATCAGTGGAGATTTAGGTTGTTTCTATATCTTCACTTTTGTAAATAACGCTGCAGTGTTGTTCTTGTGACAGTGTTATATGCTAGTTCTATCTCAGTAGGCTGGACAAAAAAATCTTAAAGAACATCAGTTTCATTGTGTACTTTCGTTTGGCCTCTGTACCATGATTTTCTATCAAGATCCCATATATAGTTAGGTGTATTTCTAGATTGTCTTTTCCATTCCTATAGGCATTTTCCTTTTTCTGTATGCTAGTACTGTTGTGTCTTGATACTATAAGATATGTATTTTTTTTTATTTAAAATTTTTATTTATTTATGATAGTCACACAGAGAGAGAGAGAGAGGCAGAGACATAGGCAGAGGGAGAAGCAGGCTCCATGCACCGGGAGCCCGACGTGGGATTCGATCCCGGGTCTCCAGGATCGCGCCCTGGGCCAAAGGCAGGCGCCAAACCGCTGCGCCACCCAGGGATCCCAAGATATGTATTATATAGCCCAGCACCTGATAGGAATAGTCTCTGTAGTTTGTTCTTTTTATAGTTGTCTCAGCTATTCTTGGAACATTTTTCTTCCATATGAACTTTGGAATCAGTTTGCAGTACCGGAGATTAGCTTTTGAATTGCTAATTGGAATTGTATTGAATTTATTGATTCATTTAGAAAGAATAGATATTTTTTATGATTCTCATGCTCTTCTATCCTGTTCTTGTATATTTTATGTATTTAGTTACATTGTTAAAACAACTTGCATTAACCTTAAATATAATCTGCATATAGATAGGTACAAAGAATATACATCCAAATTAATATTTAATTAAAAGGTGAAAATCTCTAATCCCTACTCTGGTCAAGAAAATGGAACATCATACTAGGGTATTAGAATACTCTATTTCCCTCTCTAATCATAATCCTTAGCTTTAGAAATAAAGCTGTGATCCTAAGTTTTGTGATAATCTTCTCTCTGCTTTGTCTTGACACTTTTACTGTTTTTTTTTTTTTTCGTACATCCCTAAAATATAATTTAGTTTTGGCTGGTTTTACTTTTATATAAATCATAATTTTAAGTAAGTCTCTTATGAAATGTTTTCTGAGGGATTAAAACAAGTTGATACTTATAGCTGTGTTTCACTCATTTTTGTATCTATATAATTGCAGTAAAAATACATCCGTTCATTTTTTCATGTTATAATTATTTGAATTGTTTCCATATTGGGGCTAATACAATGTGCTATAATGGTAATTGTATATTCTAGTGCACATGTGCATGGGTTTCTTGAGAGTTTTTTACTTAGACGCCTCACATTCTTTCTTAAGCACCTAGAATTAGATTTTCAAGTTGCAAACAATGAAATCCACTGCAATCTTAATAGGGATTGCATCAAATCTTTAGATTACTTGGGAGATCCTTTTTATAAAATCGAGTCTTTTAACCTAGGAATATAGTGTAACTCTTATTTAGTTCATCTTTAATATCTCTCAATAAAATTTATAATTTTCTCTAGACTTTTACACTTATTTTAATAATTTATCCCTTGTACTTCATATTTTTGATGCCTTTTAAAGATTATCTTTTAAAAAACATTTTTTTCTGGTGTGTCTGGGTAGCTCAGTTTGTTGAGCATTGGACTCTTGATTTCAGATCATGTCATGATCTGAGGGTTGTGAGATCAGGGCCCTTGTTGGGCTCCTCGCGCAGTGATGTGTCTGCTTGTGATTCTTTGCCTTTGCCTCTGCCCCTCTCCCAGCTTGTGCTCGCTCTCTCTCTCAAAATAAAAATTTTTAAAGATTTTATTTATTTATTTATGAGAGAGAGAGAGAGAGAGAGAGAGAGGCAGAGACACAGGCAGAGGGAGAAGAAGGCTCCATGCAGGGAGCCCGACGTGGGACTTGATCCCAGGACTCCAGGATCATGTCCAGGGCTGAAGGCAGATGCTAAACTGCTGAGCCACCCAGGGATCCCCTTAAAATAAATTTAAAAAAATTGTGTTTTCTAATTGTTTGTAGCTCGTATGCAAAGCTAAATTGATTTCCTTAATTGATTTATCATCCAGTAAACTTGCTTTGTTTACTTGTTAAATGTGGTAATGTAGATACTTTTGAGTTTCCTATGTACACAGTAATACCATTTATAAATAATTTAAAAGACTCTAATTCTTTTTTTTTCTGCTTTTCACTGTACTGGCTAAGAAATCTAAGGCAGTGGTGAATAGAAATAATTGTGGTGTGCATGCTTGCCTTGTTTCTGATCTCAAAGGGAAAACTTTCAACATTTTACCATTGAATATGATCTTCGCTTTAAGGTTTTTTTTAAAGATTTATTTAATATCAGAAAGGGAGACAGAACATAAAGACTGCTAACTCTGGGAAACGAACTAGGGGTGGTAGAAGGGGAGGAGGGCGGGGGGTGGGAGTGAATGGGTGACGGGCACTGGGTGTTATTCTGTATGTTAGTAAATTGAACACCAATAAAAAAATAAATTAAAAAAAAAAAAAAAAAAAAAAAAAAGATTTATTTATTTGAAAGCATGAGAGAGAGAGCGCGTGAGAGAAAGCACAATCAGAGGTAGGGGCACAGGGAGAGGGAGAATCTCAAACAGACTCTACACTGAGCAGGGAGCCTGACCTGGGGCTAGATCTCACAACCCTGAGATCATGAGATCATGATCTGAGCCAAAATCATGAGTCAGATGCTTAACTCACTGAGCCACCCAGGTACCCTGCTTCAAGGTTTTTATAGATACACTTTGTTATATTAAGGCAGACCGCTTTTATTCCTCAGTTAAAAGTTTTGTTTTAATTATAAATGAGCTAAAATTTAATTTTTCTATATTTGAGGTAACTATTATTTTTCAATTTAATCCATTAATATGATGAACAAAATTAATTACATAATGTTAAAACAATCTTGTATTCCATTCATGGTATTACGCCAACTTGGTCATGACATATTTTATATATTGCTGAAATTGCTTTGCTGGTTTTTAAAAATAATTTCTAGACTGACGTTCATGAGTGTGATTGGCCCGTACTTTTTCTTTTTAAAAAATGTCATTCATAGATTTTGGTTTCTAGATTTTCTTAGGCATGTAAGATGAGTTAAGGAAAGTAGGTATCATTTTGTGTTTCTCATTTGTCCTACCTGGTATTTTTTTTTCTCTCATTACTGGAACTGATGCATGGAAATAGGTAAAAACTTCACTCTAACATCTGGTCCAGCAGCATAACTGCATAATTCTATTTAATATGTGAAAGAAATAATACCATTTTTACACACATCTTTTCATAAAATAGAGAACGCTTTCTAAGTTACTGTAATGAGTGAGTATAGTCATAATACCAAAACTTGAAAAGGATAAGTAGAGAAAATTGGACTCTTCATCCTTCAGTAATAGATACAAAACTTTTCATTAAATACTAGTAAGTCTAGCAGTAAAAACAATGTATGAAACTCAATTTATTACATTAACAAGATAAACCCAAGAAATATGGTCCTGTCAATAGAGATTTTGAAAATGACACCCAAAACCCTTTCATGAAAAACCATTCAACACGATCTGAATAGAAGGACATTTTCTCAACTCGATAAAGTACATTCATAAAAATCCAACAGCAAACCGTACTTGAGGAACAAACACTCTTTCCATTTCTATTCGACTTTGTATTGGAGGTCTTAGCCTAAGCAATAAGGAAATAAAATAAAAGGCAGACGTATTGGGCAAGAGAAAGTAAACTTCTGTTCAGACTTAATTTGCCAATACCAAAGTGACCAATAGCTTAACTGCAATTATAATTCAAACCCTAACACTTAACCTTGGTAGAAATGGTCAAGCTTGTAATGATTTTTATGTGTGAATATAGAAAATACAGGAGAAAACAATCTTGGAAAATTACAAGTTTGGAGGATTTATACTCATTAAGACATACTTAAAATGTAGAACTGTTACAATATAAGTAAGTGGTAGTGATGGTGGTGGTGGTATTTTAGTGATAGTAGTAGTTACGTATTTACATAAGGGACAGACACATAGATTGGTGAAACAGAAAGAGTCTATGAATAGACCCTCACATGTATGGTCAAATATTTTTTTTGATAAAGGCTCCAATGTAGTTCAATAGAGATAGGACAGTATTTTTAAGGAATGGTTGTGGGCACAACTAGATACTGATAAGGAAAAAAACACCAATCCTAGATCGCATCGTACACAAACGTTAACTTGAAATGAATTGCAAACATAATAAAAATGAGAGTTACACATAAAGGGCCTAAAACAGAACTTTAGGAGGGGATATCTTTGTCACTTTGGACAGGAAAATATTTCTTGGAATACAGAAAGCAGTGATCATAAAAGAGTAATGGATGAAGAGCCGGACCTAATAAAATTCGTATTAATGAAAGGCATCATGAAGACACTGAAAAGGCAAGTCAAAGACCAGAGCAAAACTAACCTCAGAATGTATCTTGCAAAAAATAGCAAGAAGATATTTAAAAAACTACAAATACATTTCGAGAATATATAAATAGCAAATAATAAAGATAAGGGATGGGGGGAGAAGATCAAAGTCAGAGTAGATTAGAATCACAGTAAGAGATGTGAAGACGTGCGTCAAGGAAGGGCCCATGAACCAGAGTGCAGGTGGTCTTTAGGAGGTTGGGAAAAAGCAAGGACAGGGACTCTGTCCTCCTGGAATATCCGCAGAGATTTCATCCCTGCAGCCACCATGATTTTATTTTACCCTTCTTAAGACTCATTTCAAACTTACCCCCAAAACTGTAAGATAGTAATTCTTTGTTTAAGACACTGTAGTAGGTTTTGCCAGGATCTGATTTATCAAAACTAGTGTTTCTTTTCAGAGATTTCATAAAAATAATCTTGTTTCAGTGTTCAATTCTCTGAACATGAGTGAGGTTGATCATGGTTTTACATGTTCATAAGTGCTGAAGCTTCCTGGGATTGTCTCCTTTTTGGAATATGAATGTAACTAAACTGCTAATAAGCCTTGTGAGAACGATTTCTATGCAAAGAACTTAATGTGTTTTTTGGAAATATTGATTAATCGAGTCGAAATTTTTTGCTAATTGTCTAATCCTGGTCACTTGTATAAGCTATCAGCGCAGTAGAAATTTAGTATGTCATTTTATGTGGTCGGTTTCATTTTCAGGACACTTAGTAATACAATCGATGTTACTTTACTATTGCTGCTGTAACAAGTTACTACAAATTTAGTGGTTTAAAACAAAACAAATCTATTTTATAGCTTTAGAGGTTAGAAATCCAAAGTGGATCTGAGAGGGCTAAAATGAAGGTGTCACCGGGGAAGCTTTCTTTCTGGAGTTACCATTGGAGTATCTTGACTCTTTCTTTGCCTTTTCTAGCTTCTAGAAACTGCCTTCATTCCTTGGCTTGTAGCTCCCTTCCATCTTCAAAACTAGCAAAGACCAGTTGATGCTTCATCACTGGCATTTGTCTGGTTGTACCCCCCCTTTTTTTTTTGTCTTCCTGCTTTTTTTTAAAATAATAAATTTATTTTTTATTGGTGTTCAATTTGCCAACATACAGAATAACACCCAGTGCTCATCCCGTCAAGTGCCCCCTCAGTGCCTGTCACCCATTCACCCCCACCCCCCACCCTCCTCCCCTTCCACCACCCCTAGTTCGTTTCCCAGAGTTAGGAGTCTTTATGTTCTGTCTCCCTTTCTGATATTTCCCATACATTTCTTCTCCCTTCCCTTCTATTCCCTTTCACTATTATTTATATTCCCCAAATGAGTCTTCCTGCTTTTGATTACATTAGGACATCCCACTTAATCCAAGGTAATCTCCCCATCTCAAAGTCATTTGATTATTAGTAACCTTAATTCCTTTCTGCCCATATAAACAAATATACCCACAGATTCCGGGAGTTAATTAGGATGTGGACATCTTTTGGCGGGATGGGGGGGAGGATTATTTTGCCTACCACAGAGCCATTATTTTACCTTTCTTATGTTTTTCTTTGGATAAAGTGAGCCTTATTTGAGACTGTTGGAGAATTGGCACCAGATACCCCTGGAGTTTGCAATTTACTAGCTGCAATACTTGGTTACGTCATGTCACCTGAACCTCTACAGTTGACTTAAAAATAAGTCTGATAATTATACCTATATCTTTCCAATGTGATTGTAAGGACTGAATGAGATTGTAAAAATAATAGTGAAATGGTAATAACCATTCATTGAACCCTTGCTATCTGAGATGGAGTAGGCCCTAAACGAATGTTTGTTCTTTCCTTCTTTATGACTAGGGACATTATTAAAAGCCCTTACAAGAAGTGCCATGGTGGCTTCTGGCCACTCAGGGAATTAAGTTTCATTATTTTGTGGCTCTTTTAGAACTGTAGTTTATTTCTGTGTTCACTTGTAAGCTGTATTTCCAAAATGTTTATTGCCATTAAAGCACGTATATACGCTTTGCCTATATCCTGTTTTACCCCATCTTATTTTAGAAGTTAAGTTGCAATGGGATCCTGTTCTAAGCTTCCTGAGAAGTACCTTGTTCTTCATAGCTCCTACTACAGCATATTTAGTTTCCATACCGTTTAAGGTATCAGCCATGCTGACATGCTGAGTGGGCCTGAATTTATATTGTATGTTACTGACCGGAGATCTAAAGCACAGAACCCAAGATACAAATAACTTGGTCCAGTCAGAGATCGTACATCTCCTAAATAATTGACAGACTGCCTTGTGCTCTTTGGAAAGGTCCTGCTAGGCAAATTAGGCTATCTGAAGTAGAACACTTACTTTCCTGTAACTTCCAATAGCACTTGATTATGTAATTCAACGTGTCTTGCCATCAGATGTGTGACTTCATTTGGAGTTGGAGTGGAAAAGGTGTTGCTGGCCACATTGCTGCTAAACTGGTGAATACCCCTGATATTTCTCTACACTGTCAGGCGTGCAAGTGGCAGAAAAGCAGCAGTGGACCACATGTGGCTTCTCCCTCCCTCATGTCCCCCCTCGTATCTTGACTAGCATAATTAGATGATGCTTTCACTCTTACTGATCACCCTTACATTTGCCTTTAGTATTGTTTACTCTCCTTTTCCTTTGAACAAAATAATGAATTCCATTTCCTTTTGGTCCTATTCTGTTTGATCCGTTTAGCCCTTTGAAAACTGTCCGTGGAGCTATGTAGAAAAGTGGTCTGTGGGGATAAGTTTAGGTTTTTTGACATTAATCTCTTAGGCATATTCATCTTTAACAAATCCGACTTTCTAAAAAATATTTCTCACCTCTTCATGTATCTATTTAACACTGATCGGTCTTGAGTCCTTTGCTTTGTTTCTGTTGTATATGTTGACACATCTGTTAATGTTGCATTTTTAAGAGTTTTATTAATGTGTGTGTGTGTGTGTGTGTGTGTGTGTGTGTGCAAGCTGTAGGCGAATTTTTTTTAAAGATTTTATTTATTTATTCATGAGAGAGAGAGAGAGAGAGAGAGGAGAGAGGCCGAGACACAGGCAGAGGGAGAAGCAGGCCTATGCAGGGAGCCCGATGTGGGACTCGATCCCGGGACTCCAGGATCATGCCCTGGGCCGAAGGCAGGCGCTCAACCACTGAGCCATCCCGGGGTCCCTGTAGGTGAAGTTTTTTATGCTGATGTCTTAAGTATAAGATTAAATAAAAACATTCTAGATAAATAAATTGAAAACTTGGCCAACAATACCAAGATTTTTCTGTAGTAAAATAATTACTATATAAGATTAAAGGGATATTCACGGTAACTTGTATAGAAGCTTATACTGGTGAACATTTTACAGTTGATAAATGTTGTCTGTTGACAAGCGGGGTTCTAATTCTCTTTGGTTAGATATATGCCCATGTGCACCTGGAGGAAAACATTGGTCTGTACTTTTCTGGCTAATTATAACATCTTAATTAATCTTGATTAACTAGATTGAGTTTTCTTTAAAGTATCTAAAAATAAAACGAATCAATAACTCTGTTCATCCTTTGCTGCTCAGCCTTCCCGGCACGCAGCCCAGGCTCACGCTGGCCTCCTGCCCCACTGAGGCCAGCCTTTCTGCCAGCCCGCTTGTCCCCAGCTAATTGGCCAGAAGTCTGTATGGTGGCACATCCAGTGATTTCAGTGTCCTCTGGAGCACTGGGTTGACAATAGAGTAAGTCTGAGAGAGGTCTATAATTGGCTAACTTATGCTGCTGTAAGACTCTATTCAAATGGAACAAATTTGAACTGTTCAACCCTCCTTGGCATCCAGCCAGTTTCTGCATGGTGTAAAACAGGCACTTATTTAAGACAGTGGTGTTAGTTGTAGTGGCAGCAGCAATGCTGAAGCCGGTGGTGTTGACGCTCTGCCACTTTGCAGTTTGAAGACAGGTATGCTAACCCCTGTTTCTTTTTCAAATGTCTTCTCTGTAAAAGTCACCAGTATACACGGAAGGCCATTTGAGATCTGTTTCTCAAAGCCTTTTGTATCAGAGCTTCCTGAAATACCTGAAGTCCTATGACCTTTTGCTTATCATCTTGGCCAACTATCTGTCAACTGTTGCCATGCAGGTTGATGTCACGCAACAGTAGATTAATAGCAGAATGAATCTTCCATAATGAGGCTTGAGAGCATTTATGGGGTCCAACATGGCTGGGAAATACATATTTGTGCGTAACTGAATTTTGCACATAACTAAAACTTTGCCCTATTAAGTAAGTGTCAATTTATTTTAAATATTTTCTTGTGTATATGCTGATGAAAAGTCATGTAAAAAGGAATATAATTCCTTCTTCCTGTGGGTCATAGTCTACGTAGTAATAAGTTTCAGTCCAAGAGGGTATTAAGTTGGGAGTAAAGGGAAACCATGTATATGTGAAGAAGAGGAAAAGGCTAGAAATCATGAGCCTTGGGCTTATTATCATTTGTACCATGAATCTTCAGAGTCACATGGCAAAAGTCCTTTACTCTGTGTAAGTTTGGCCATCTCAGTAGTGAGGGGGTGATCGATCCTAATCTATTCCATAGGATATATACAAACCCTTTTGAAAATATGAATTTTGTACAATAGAACCTAGTATTTTTGAAGTACTTAGGATATGGAGATAACTTTTTTTTTTTTGTAGATAACTTTTAATGTAAGTTACATTACAGTCCTAGGAGGTGTAGGTACTGTTATTGTCTCTAGTTTACAGATGGAGACATTGAGGCAGAGAGAGGTTAAGAGGTTTGCTCCTTTGGGCAAGCTAGTAATATTTAAAGCCAGAATTTGAACCAGACATTCTAGTGCTAGAAGATTGCTTGTAAACACAATGCAGTCCTATTTGAACACAGAAAGGATGATTTCTTGCCTTTTCCATGAAGACCTTTCCCCAGTCTCTTCCCATAGTCAAAATGTGTATGACATTTCAGACTTAATCTTTGAATGGTCTTGTCAGTAGCAAGGACAGTTGGCATCCACCATGTAGGGTTCCTATAGCCAACCAACAAACATTTAAGGATCCATTTAATGAAAACTAGGAATTAGTCTGAATATAGGGGCACTGACTAGTGGAGTGCTTTGTAATTATACAGATTCCTAGGCCCTTCCACCAGACCTAAATTTACTAGGCCAAGGGCAGGATATGGGAATGTGTTTCTTAAAAGCTCCCCAAGTGACTTGGTGAGATATTTGTATTGATAGTGAAGCTAAGTGAGCTTTAGAAGGTCTGTACCCAGTATGCAGGCCTCACTTGTACCTTAATCTAGCTGCTGCTGAGCTAAGTGCCTTGGATGAAATTACTGTTCAATACAAGTTCAGCAAAAAATCTTCTGCTTCTCTAAAACTAGAAAGGGTTCTAACTCTGCCTATTGAGCGATTGCTGGGAAAATTCAGTCCATGCCCTTGGCATGGTCACAATATTTTCATATAGATTAGGAAATGTCATGCTACCAAATGTTGATCAATACATTTTGGGGAAAAATGTGAGCTCTGATGCTCTAAATGGAGACGTCAGTATCTGGAAAAAAAAATGTTTTTCTATGTAATTGTTTCAGTATCTTGAAATAAGCAGTGTTTCTTCTCCAGCAACTTGGTAATGATTAAAGATCAGAAATGCATCTTTGGAGACTGAGCTTAGGTCAAAGTGTCAAAACTGTGGCTGTCACTGACATGCAGAATGGCCTTGGGCAAGGAGCTAAGCCTATTTCTTTCTGTTTCTTCATTTGTTTTCTGAAACCACAGCATTTACCTTATTTCAAGGGAAAGTGCCATTAATTAATGTATGTGATATATCAAGTCTCCTTTTAAATAAAAATCTAGCTCTTATTATTATCTGCTGAAATGAGGAAATAATGTGACCTTATTATTACTTCAATGTCTCTTGGTGACTGAGGCAGTAGGAAAGAGACATTAACTCCAACATAACCTCTACTACAGGTCGGTTCTAGCAACATTACTGTAGAGTCCAGAAGCGTTAGCTAAGGGCTGATGAGGGGCTCTCAACAAGTCTCTACACCAAGCACTGATTGACACTTACTGAATATCAGGGAGATATGTTACATTCCCTGATGAAAGATGAAATTCTGAAAGGACCTTGGCTTACTTGGATATTGTTCTCTCTGGTCCTTAGCGTCTGCCCTCACTCTTCAGACAGGTCTCCTCCCAAGTTCAGTCATTAATACTTAACATGATTTGAGTGTGCTTTTGAACGTGGGCCATCGTGAAGATGACAAAGAACTTATAATGTGAAGGAGTGCAGCCCCAGTGTAGACTAGAATGAGAATTCCATTCAATTTAAAGTATATAGTTACATGTCACAAACTCTACACAAGGTAGATAAGTTCTCTTTATCATCTATAATTCCTTTTCTTGAAGAGATTGCCGATAACCCTTAAGAAGTGTGGCCCTGGAAAGAGTTGTGTTAGTCTGTTCCTTATTTGCGTGTCCTTGTACACTGCACTTATTTCCCTTGGTTTGGTCTTGCTCTTGTGCCTTTAAGGTAGAAAAGCTCATAGTGTTTGCATAGATATTTTAAATACAGCCTTTACATTCTAAGTCCTTAGTGATGCTTAAATTCTATAAACAGCATTACTTCCTTCAAATAGCCTGTTCATAGGGCTGGAAGTAGCTGTGTATTACTGCAGATTTGTTTCTTTAATCTCAACACTGTGATCTTCTGTCAAGATCCGTATCTGGTTTGTGCTGTGGCAACAGGTGGGTGTTCTATTTTTATTATATTTAAAGGTTTTATTTATTTTTATTAGAATGAGAGGGTACATGAGCAGGGGGAGGGACAGAGAGAGAGAGAGAGAGAGAGAGGAGAGAGAGAGAATCTCAAGCAGACTCCCTGCTGAGTGTGGAGCCCAAACTGTGGGCTTCATCTCATGACCCCGAGATTGTAACCTGAGCTGAAACCCGAGTCTGATGCTTAACCGAGTCAACCAGGCATTCCAATAAATAGGTACATTATACCATCATTTTGACATAGTCCCTTTTTGCATTGAGTCCAAACAGATGTTAGGTTTTCAGTATGTAAGGGGATCCTTGACATTAGAATGTAGTTACTCCAATCTCAAAACTGCATGTCATAGTAGCACTGCGCTATGCACTGTGGGAAGTATAAAAATGAAAGGTGAGACCTCAAAGAGGTTTGAGTACAGTTGAAAAAATTCTGGGAGGCAAGTGTCTCCCATCAGGGAGAAAAAAAAAAAGCTAGCACAGAAGGAAAAGTAACAAGAGGTGAACCCAGTTAAGGGACAGAATGACATATTTTAAATTCTGTTTCTCCCATTTATTAATAGTGGCCTTGGGCCCTCCACTTCATCTTTCCATGCCTCAATATTTTTATCTGCAAAATTGGAATACAGTTAATACCTTCCCACATGGTCTTTGTAAAAGCTGAATGAGTTACTCTAGCTAAAGCATTTGTAACAGCACCTACTAGAAGTGCTTTATGAACGTTACTTATTTCCATTAATTATTAGGAGTTTGAGGAAGAGAAAAGCCTGATGTTCCTCCTTTGGGCATAACTGTAGGACTCAACAGATGGGATATTTCCAAAGATTTCTCCTCAAATTGAGATTTAGCTTCCTTGGATATGAGGGGGTAATGTTCTCACATAGTTTTTCTTTTTAAAAAATGGTTTAAATAAAAATTGTATATTTAAGGTTTACAATATGATGATTTGATATACACATACATAGTGAATATGGTGAACACAGCAAGAAAAAAAACCTGTATGATCTCACTTATATATGGAGTTGAAAACAGCCAAATACATAGAAGCAGACAGTAGAGTGGTAGTTACTGGGAGGTGGAGGGGTGGGGGAAGTGGGGAGATGTTGGCCCTATGTAATCCCTTTGATTTTTTTTTAACCTTTCTTCTGCCTTATTGTGTTCAGTCCACTTGCTCTGAGAAGACTGAGAAAAGTAAAATTCGAGTTCTTTCTTTCCATTTCCAGTTGGAAACTTTTCTTCCTTAAACCTAGATCAAGTTCCCTTGGCCTATCTCCTGATACACTAAATAAGGAGATAAAGGAATGTCAAATATCTCCCTCTCTCAAGACAAAGCCTGACTTTCTAGCCTATTGCCTTGCTTAGGACTGTCAAAGTCTGTTTTACCCTTCCTTTCCTTTTGTAACCAGTCTATAAAAAATAAAATAAAATAAAATAAATAAATAAAATAAAATAAAATAAAATAAAATAAAATAAAATAAAATAAAAAAATCTTGGTATTGCACCCACATCTGTTTCAAAGCACACGGATGCCTTCAGTTGAACCCATCAGAGGCCCCAGTCTTACACAGTTGGATAACTATTCTTTCAGTTATTTAGGAATAGATGCCACAGACACCGGAAGCCCTTAGATTTATCTCAAAGTTCCTTCTAGGAGAATATAATTCACTGTTCTTTCAAATTGTTCCTTCTATGAATTATTGTTATGACGTTAATATGCTTAATCAACCCAAGACATCCATGTGTTCTGGAGCAGATGTGGGTACAGTGGAACAAGATTGATTTTATCTATGTGGAATATGAATATGTTTATATAGGTGGGGAGTAACTGTAAAGAGACACGTTTACTTATGTGGCTAGTGAAATGTGTCCCCTTGTTTTATGGTGATGAGTATGATGGAGAAATGGTTCAGAGTTCAATATTGCCTCCATTTATCGAGCACCGACTGTATGCCTGGCGAGGTGCTAAAGGTTTTGCATATTTCATACCCAAGGTGCCCCCAGTGTGATTAGAAACAGAAACACACGTGATTAAAGAATAAGCATCTTCTAGTTACCAAAAGTAGGGTAATTAGCAAATGCGGTGATCTCCCTTACCTAATTCGAAGTGTTTTAAATGTCTTAGCCAGACATGTTACTGTTTATTCTTAGTTGTGCTTGGTTACTTAGTGTGCACCAGAAGACTAGGATATCTCAAAAATCCTTTGGTAAATGGTAATGCTGTTTCTTGTGTTAATGGTTATGGATGGGGGTCGATGAGGTGAAAAGCTGCCCAATGGATAAAGAATGCTCTTTGTTCCTGGGCAAGGTATACCTTGCCTCATCTTCCTCCATTCTTCTCGCACTGTAGTCTGGTTGCCATTCATTGTCCTTACCCCACTTACCTTTGGAGTCCCGAGAGCAGAGACTGCGTCTGCATCCCCAGCATGTAGGATAGGATCTGAAGCCAACGTTGGGCAATGGTTGCCCAAAGCCTGTTCATGACCATCAGTTAACAGTGGGATGCAGAGCAGGGTCTAGAATTGATATATTAGGTAGCCTTATGTTAAAAACAGCTTTTGGAATGTCTGTGGCACTTTTTTACTTGCAATTTTCTCCCCCCCCCAATATTATGCTTTGTTTTAAATTCTGTGACATGCAGCACCTCAACTGCTCCTTATCTTATCATGTTCTTCAACTTTCTTAGAGGTATGCTTTTTTTTTTTTTTTTTTTGTTACGGGAGAATGAACCAGACAAAACCACAGAAATGTCACGTGAAATGCAAATGACAAGAAACACCACAAAAGAAGCCGTGCATGCTCCTCATGCTTCAACTATGTGGGTAGTAGGTGGTGTGGAAGTTGGTTTCCGGGGGATATGTTGTACCAAAGCTGATAGTCCTGACAGGATAGCACTTAGACAGTAATGTGAAGGAAATGGGATGTAAAAAAAAAGAAAAAGAATCTCCCTGGGAACCACGTAAGAGGTTTGTCAGGATGCTCTACAGCTGTGCATTTGCATCATTTTCAGCTTCCACGTTCAGCCATGTCATTGGGAATTGAATCAGGAAGCGGTCCAACAGGGGATGTGCCTTGCAGTCACAGATTTTTCCCACCCTCTGAAAACAGGTATTCTTAAGAGTAGAAAATAAATGGAAGCTTTTGATCTTCCATAGAGAGCACACTTGAACTCTGCTGTTTAACTGAGGAGGATTCCCTACAAAGTATACTTCAATATCCTATTCACGAAAGATGTAAAATCATTGCCCACAATATTGTGAATTGTTAAACATCAGTTCTTCTTAATCTTTTAATAAAGCAGCTCTGAGTAGGGTTGGGATATATGTTCTGGAGTTAAATAAAATGAAATTTACCTTCCAGAAATATTTTTCAATGTGTGCTAATTTTAACTCATTTAGGCTTATTTTTTTTTAAGTCAATGACAAAATAAGGAGCACTATGGAATTCTGAAATTTCTTAATTTTTTTTTTTTCCTGGAGCCAGTAAAACTGGCAGGCTTGTTTGTTTGTTTGGAGACTGTACTGAGGCATCTGTTCTCCTTTAGCTGTGGGACAAATGGTACACCAACTTACTCTCTCCTGTTGTCAATAATTAATGGTGAGTCTTAAGTAGATTCCCCCACTCTGTCTTGCAAAGAGATGTTATTTTGTATTTTAATACTCTTAACCCTGTGCTTTTGTACTCCCATCTGGTGATTTAGTGCCTCATTCCGGTGGTTTTGTATTCACAGGGCTTAGGTTTTTCAAACTCTAATATATGTGGGGGACCCGATCGTGGCTCAGTTTTAGACATTCTGGGATGTTGGCACAGCCTGTTATCAAAATCAAGTATTATAGTAGACATTTAACTAAGTGGGGATTGAATTCAGAAAAGAGGATTTACTGCCAGCAGGAGGTACCTGGAGGTCAACAGAGAAGGGGCACAGTTCTGGGGTGCCTGGATGGCTCGGTCAGTTAAGCATCTGCCTTTGGCTCAGGTCATGATCCCAGGGTCCTGGAATCAAGCCTCGCATCAGGCTCCCTGCTCAGTGGGGAGCCTGCTTCTCCCTCTCCCTCTGCTGCTCCCCCTGATTTTGCTCTTACCCCCCCCCCTGTCAAATAAATAAATAAAATCTTTAAAAAAATAAATAGAAACAGAAGGACACAGTTCAAGATAGAAAGTACTGCCAAAGATTGCAAAGGTACCTGTCACCCAAGACACCTGAATACCTTTTGCCAGATACAGAAATGCCTCCAGGAGATTCTGCGAGGATCTTAGTGTTTTTATCCACAAAACCATTCGGGTTGATTTCTCACTCTAACTCGATACAGCAGGATGAGTGATTTTCAGAGTCACGTTGGCGTTGAGCTCAACCTTTTGAGCATTAGGTGAATTAATCTCATCTAAATAGTCTTCCTGTCCTGAGTGTAGATCTACCTCCTTTTTCATTGAATTCCTTCTACAAGACTGTTTTTGAAAGTTTTTTTTTTTTTTTTTGGCTTTGTCACCTTCCTGCATAGAAGTCTTGAATGGCTTGCTATTTGGAGAACATTCAGAAGCCTATCAAGCCACACATGGCCCTTTATGATCTGGGGCTGCCAGCTTCCTCAGCTTTCCCTCTTGCTACTTGGTCCCCTTTTCTCTCTGCTTTAGTCAGAGGGGAGGGCCAGGTGTATCATGCACCATTAGCCCCATGCTAGCCCTTACCCCTAGGCCTGTGGGCAGCTCCATGCTCAGGAGGAAGCTTTCTTACCCTCCTTGCCTGCATAATTCCAGTTCAGCCTCCCAGTCTAGCTCTCCTCTGAGAAGCTTTCCATGACTTGGCCAGTGTGGATCAGATACTCCTTTTTTGGTTGCACTCCACAATACCCTGTATACTTCTCTTGTATTACCACTCTTCACATCTGATTTTCATTATTTACTTTTAAAATTGCTTATTAACTTGATAGTTCGCTCAGGAAATTCTGTATCTGCTCTATCTCTTTCTCTCCATCATGTAGCCCTGGAATTGGTACATAACAAGAAGCTTACATAATCACTGAATACGTGGATGACAAAATGAACAGATGAGAAAAATGACGAACCCTCCAGGAGTTTTTGATCCTTTGTTGAAGTGATATGTCAGATTAGCTAGACTGATCAGGATTCCACTAAATTGTACAGAATTTTCATTGCACTATTGCCTCTCAGGATTTTGTCTTCTAGGGCAGAAGTGAGAGGATCTCGATTCCTGTTGTCTCTGTACTCGTGGCCAGTCCTAGAACAGGACTCGATAATAAGACCATATGGGTTAAACCTAGCCTTTGTAATCTTCTGGGAGTTTTATAGTTCTGCCTTTTACATTTAGGTGTATGATCCATTTTGAATTGATTTTTGTGAAAGATGTTAAGGTCTGCATCCAGATTCATTATTTGCATGTGCATGTCCATTGTACCAGCACCGTTTGCTGAAAATACTGTCATTTCTCCATTAAGTTGCCTTTTCTCCTTTGTCAAAGACCATTTGACTGTATTAGACCCACTTTTGTATAATTAGGAAATTCATTACATAACACAAAACTGAAAACTTGGAATAAATTCCCAGTACCACAGAGGCAGTCTTGTATACTGGTACTTGGCCATAATCTCAATGTTCCTTTTTGTATGTCAACTTAAAAAATCCCTGTTTACCCTCAGTTTCAAAGTCCTGCAATATGATCCTCAGTTCTAGCTTCCAGCTTTATCCTGTACTGTTCCGCTGCTTATCCTTGTGCTCTCACCAAATGGGCTACTCCCTCTACTTCAAACACACCTTATACTTCCCTGCATACATGACATAGCATACACCATTCTGTTTGGTAGAGTTTTGTTCATCCCACATTCTGCTGAAGCATTCTATCCTTTCTTGAATCCCAATTCTTCTATGGAATTCTTCTAGGAAACCTTTACTGATTACATGGTATGTTTGCTTCTACCTTTGAACCCTTTGAAAGTGATATTTTTACCTTCTCTAACATACATTCAAGGCAAACATATATAATTACAAAGAGACCACTTCATCATCTGCATTTAATATTTCTCATATATTCTTTTACTGTCAAGTATAAAGTCCCTGAGTCGCTTATTCATAGCCAGAGATCTCCAAACCTACTGTTTCTGTAGCTTCTCCTGAGCTAATTATAGAAGTTGCCATACTCATTTTTATTTATCCTGTCATGTGCTCCCATTTAATTACAACTCAGGCTTATCACTCTCACTTTTTTTGTGACAGTGTACATACCACTAAATTAGGGGAAAATGTGACCATTTTCATAACCAGCCACTTAAGAGCCAGGGTACTGGGAGGCAAATAGGTTAAAGTAGCAATCCTAGTAGAGGTACCATCTATTTTTTTTATTGGAGTTCAATTTGCCAACATATAGCAGAACACTCAGTGCTCATCCCGTCAACTGCCCCCCTCAGTTCCCATCACCCAGTCACCCCAACCCCCCGCCCACCTCCCTTTCCACCACCCCTTGTTTGTTTCCCAGAGTTAGGAGTCTCTCATGTTCTGTCTCCGAGAGGCACCATCTAAAACATTATATAGTAAAATGAATAAACTTTCCTTTTCCTAAAGGTCCCAGGTGGGTTTATTTTTGTATTCTCTAATTTTAAAATATATGCTATATCTTCTGTACCATCTGGTCAACCCCAAGCTTCTTTTAGGTACTCAGAACATAATAAATGATACTACTTAAAATATTTGATTTTTATAGTAAAACAATGTTTCAGAATCCTGACTTTTTTAGTTCAATGATTTACCATCTGTAATATTGCCTTCATTAACAAAATAATCTTTGTCTATTCTGTTCACCGTTTGGATTTGAAAATATGCCTGCCACTTTAGTAGACATTAGATAAAAATTTATTGAATGAATGAATGACTTGACCTGAATGTATTTTTTTTTGAATGTTAGTAAAGATTTAAAAACTAAATTTTTGGGGACGCCTGGGTGGCTCAGCAGTTGGGTGCCTGCCTTTGGTTCAGGTCTGATCCCAGGTTGCGGGATCGAGTCCCACATCAGACTCCCTGCGAGGAGCCTGCTTATCCCTCTGCCTATGTTTCTGCCTCTCTCTCTCAGTCTGTGTCTACATGAATAAATAAATAAATCTTTTTTTAAAAAAATAAAAACTAAATTTCCAAAAGGAGTTAGACATTTGAAATTGTTGTTTTCTTGGCATCTGATATTTTTGATCATGCTCTTTCATTCTTCAGAAATGAAAAGGTGATATGACCCATAGAGAAGAAAAGTCCAGAAAGAATATTTCACTCCCTGACCACAAAGATAGATCAAATTTACATTCATTCAAAGAGGTGTTTTGTCAAATAAACACACAGAATAATTTTTTTATTTAGAATTCAGGTGATGTAGTGAGTTGGAACAGCCACATTGGTCTTAAGTGCAGGTCTGATGAGAGTGCCTCATCAAGATCAGAATTTGATGTCTGAGTCACAATAAGGGGAAAGAGCTAGGTACTGGGAACTTTGGCATATATGTATTTGGATTGAGTATGCAGTTTGCTGAATTGTCATCCCTTCAAAGGATACTGGTACTGTACCTTTCAGTGATTGAATGGTTCTTGGCAGATTGGGACCAGAGTGCCTGGCAACACCTTGGTGTCTTTAAAAGAATATTTCCTACACTGCAGGTAGGAATTGGTTTCAAAATGATGCTGGTGACCCCTCCAAAACCAACCTAAGCCCCTTGGGACAGGAGTGCTTCTATTAGAGGAACTACACAGAAGTACAGACAGGGAGAGAGCACGAGAGGAGTTTACCAGATTTGTATAGTAAGGCTTTCATTCTGGAGAATGACTTGTGATGAAGCTTATTTTGGCCCTGCTAACTATGATGGATGAAAATGATGCAATCTAGAGTCCCAACTAATAATAGAAATATGAATATCAATTATTGTTCAATATGTTCCATGTTACTGCAAATACAAAATAAGGCAACTGAGATTAATAGTGCATGTTACTATAATTTTGGCATTCTTTGTTGTCGCATCTTTGGAACAGTAATAGTCTATACGTTATTTTAGCTAATCTATATTTATCTAATGCCAAAATAGGGAAGTATAATTTAAGCTATCAAGATAAATGATAATCAATATAAATATATTTTCCTGTGTAAGTAGGGCTTGATCAATTCAAGATGTTACTACCAGGTGGCCTGGAAGCTGACTAAAAACGATTTCAACAGACTTCTTTCATAGGCCTTTTCTTTTTCTATTTCTCTCTAGCTATTGTCTACACGACCTTCTCTATTTTTTTTTTCTGTATGTAAAGCTTACACAGGCTGTGACCAGAGACAAAGCCATCTTATTTTATGATCCCCAAACCGCAGTCGCTTAGAGACCCAGAATAGAAAGTAATTTCTAGTGAGCTCATCCAAGCTTTAGCCTACGCAGTTCCTTTTTTGCACAAAATGACTTGGCTAACATTCCAACCAAGGACCATAAACCAGCAGTGTGCATAGACACTGAGAATAAAGATATATTTAGATAGATTGCATGGATTAAAGAGGCCTAAACCATCTGTCTTTAACACAGGCGAATGTCATTTTCTTTAGTCAAGGGCCTGGGTTTTCCAGCAATATCCCAGCATTTTAAAGACTCAGAGAGGTGCTTTAACAATTAGATGTGGAGATCATTCACAGAAAAGTCGTGTACATCTGTTTCCCTCATTATTACAGACTTTTATAAACTCAGAGAATCTTAGTTATGGTTTCAGAAATAATTTGTTATGTAGTTCTTTTTTTTTTTTTTTTCTTCATGGCTCCTCAGAATCTGTTAATGTTGCTATTCCAAGCACACTATTTTGTATTTGTTTACATGTCTACCTCTTCCTCTGGAGGGTGCACTTCTCCAGGATGGCGAGAGGGCTTTATTTAATCCTGTGTCCCCAGTGCCCAGCACTTAGTAAGTGATCTACAAGTTTCTGTAAGTGTGTGTTGAGTGGATTGCATATTTATAGAACCCCTGGTGATTGGGGATTATGTCCCTCATGGGAGTGATGTAAGGAATTATCGAAGTGGTTTGGCGGACTCTAGTGAGCTGAAATGGGATTCTTTAATAGATGTCTCATCCTCTAGTAATAAGGTTGCTAAGATAAAATACAGGATACTTAGTTAAATCTGAATTTCAGGTAAACAAATATTTTTTCAGTAAAAGTATAGTAAGTACTGCATCCAGTATTTGCTGTTCATTTGAAAATACAACTTACTGGACATCGTGTGTTTTTCTTTTCTTTTTTTTTTTAAAGATTTAATTTATTTATTCATGATAGACATAGAGAGAGAGAGAGGCAGAGACACAGGCAGAGGGAGAAGCAGGCTCCATGCAGGGAGCCCGACGTGGGACTCGATCCCAGGTCTCCAGGATCGCGCCCTGGGCCAAAGGCAGGCACCAAACCTATGCGCCACCCAGGGATCCCTGTTTTTATTTTCTAAGTCTGACAACTCTTTTAATACAGATGGGTTGCCCAGTGGAACATGGAAACAGAGAGTGCCCTCACTCAAAGGAGCTGATGTATTTTATTATGTAATTAGAGCATAAGTGATTGATTGATTGATTGATTGATTTTAGAGCATAAGTGATTTAAAGACCTGATACCTATGTTCTTTGCTACCTTGAGTGTGGTTGAACTTTCCCTAATGTTGTAAGAAGAAAGTAAGAAAAATTTGGAAATACCCTGACCTCATCTAGCTCCTCTCTAAATAGAGCCACACCCTCTGCTGAGAGGAGCAGTTGTTGACTAGTACCAGGGAGTCTGAAGATCTCTGAACTTGTCAGAAAGAAGTGGTATTTAAAGTCACGTGGTGGGGATCCCTGGGTGGTGCAGCGGTTTGGCGCCTGCCTTTGGCCCAGGGCGCGATCCTGGAGACCCGGGATCGATTCCCATATCGGGCTCCCGGTGCATGGAGCCTGCTTCTCCCTCTGCCTGAGTCTCTGCCTCTCTCTCTCTCTCTCTCTCTGTGACTATCATAAATAAATAAAAATTAAAAAAAAGATGTTGTTTTCTTTAAAAAAAATAAAAAATAAATAAAAAATAAAAAATAAAGTCATGTGATGTGTGGGTGACATCAAACAAAATAGACTACCTCATGTAATGCCTAATTAGTTAATGATTTTGCCACAACAGCCCTTCAAAACATATAAAAACAAATTATCAGTGAATTGGGGGGGGGTGTTGAATTGGGGCCATAAAATCTTTTCACCAAAAACATTAAATACATTACAAGAAATGACATTTTGCCATTAGATTTTCAGGGAGACATACTTATTTACTCAAGCAGCAGTTTCCAGTCAGAGTATATGCAATGCATTTGAGTCATGTACCATACTTGGTTAAACCCTAAAACTTTTACTTGGTGTAGGCACAGCATGTGAATGGGGCAAAGAAATAGCATCTTTTATGGCTTTTTAGTCTGCTGCGCACATTCACTTTTTCTGTGGAATTAAAAATGCTCTCATATTCAGCCTTTATTTTGCCCTAAGGTATTTTTCTATGCTACAATGTTATTTTTTAAATGTAATTTTAGTGCAAGAGTACTATGAACTCCCAAATGGTTGAAACTTTGTGAAGAAAATAGTACAAAAATTAGAAGAATGAGAACAGCTTTAGGCATTAAGCAAAATATGTGACAGATATGACAAAGGCAGTGGGAAAGCTGGAGAAAGCAAAAGATACTGACCTCTCTAGCATGAGCTCATTCTGCTGGGTATGATACTGAACAACTGCCTAGAAGTCAGTCACCTGCCTTTTCACCACTTTGCAAAGGATCACAGTCTGTCTCTTTTTCTCCACCAACCACCATCCACTACTAAGTTTTTAACAAGTATGGCAAGTATAACAAACTTTCACTGTGTTACACTTAGTGTAAACTGATTAATTGCATTTTGTGTGTTGCTTATATAAATTGGATTTTTTAAAAATATTTTTTACTTATTTAAGAGAGCGAGGGAGAGCATGGGCATGAGCTCGTGAGAGTGGGGGGAGGACCAAAGGGAGAGCGACAAGCAGATTCCACCCTGAGTGTAGAGCCTGATGCGGGGCTTGATCCCAGGACCCTGTGATGATGAACTGAGTCGAAACCGAGTCAGGTGCTTAACTGACTGAGCCACCTAGGCACCCCTATAAACTTGATTTGTATTTAGTTTATTTTTTCTGTGACAAATGTTTGGATATGGTTGGCTGGTGTGGAATTCATAATTATTTGGTATTGATGTTCCTCAAAAATTTAATGGCTTCTCCTATAGAGGCAATATTTCCAGTAATATATTAGTATCATTAGATATATTCACACAAGACCCATTAGAATAGGGAGGTAGCAGCAGAGATGATAAAAAGCGACTGGGTTATAGATGTATTTTGAATGTAGAGATTATGATTGTGCTTCTCCATTTGACTTACTTTACTCAGCATAATACCTTCCAGTTCCATCCATGTCGAAGCAAATGGTGGGTATCCGTCGTTTCTAATGGCTGAGGAATATTCCATTGTATATCATTATATGGTTTTACTCATACGGGGAATATAAAAAATAGTGAAAGGGATTATAGGGGAAAGGAGAGAAAATGAGTGGGAAAAATCAGAGAGGATGATAAAACATGAGACTCCTAACTCTGGGAAGCGAACAAGGAACAGTAGAAGTGGAAGTGGGTGGGGGGATGGGGTGACAGGCACTGAAGGGGGCAATTTACGGGATGAGCACTGGGTGTTATACTATATGTTGGCAAATCAAACTCCAATAAAATATTTTAAAATGTAGAGATTAATAGTTTTATTAATTTCTTGGACTGCTGTAACAGAGTATTACAAACTGGGAGGCTTAAAATGACAGAATTTATGATTTTATGGTTCTGGAGGCTAGAAGTTCAAAAGCAAGGTGCCAGTAAGACCATGTCGCTTCTGAAACCTACAGGGGATTAATCCTTCCTTGCCTAGTCCTAGCTTTTGGTGGTTTGCTGGTTTGTTGGCAATCTTTCATTTTCCTTGGCTTGTGGTTCCATAACTCCAGTTTTCTGCCTTTGTCATCACATGATGTTACCCTTGTGTATCTCTGTGTCTTTACATGGCCATCTTTTTTTTTTTTTTTTTTTTTTTTTTTTTTTTACATGGCCATCTTTTTATAAGGACTTCAGTCATATTGGATTGGAGCCCAACCCTCCTCCAACATGGCCTCATCTTAAATACCTCTGCACTGGCCTATTTCCAAAAAAAGTCACACTCCAGTACCAGGTGGGTATAGGGACTCCAACATATCTTTTGAAGTGGACACAATTCAACCTGTAACATCAAGATTTCCTGACATACTGACATGGAATGGGAGAAAAGTAGGCAAGTCAAAGATGACTAAGCTTTTCAGTACAGTAATGAAAAAGGAAAATGCCATCATAAAGTAAAGTGACAAAGACTATGGCTGGAACAGGTTTCAGGGGATCAGTGGTTCAGTTTTATATATATTATGACATGTTGATGAGACTATATTGGTTTAGAGTTATGAACACTATTCTGGGAGTGTGTGTATATATACATTGTGTGTGTGTGTGTGTGTGTGTGTGTGTGTGTGTGTGTGTGTTGGAGAAAGTCAGGGATGGGCACAGTACTGGAGAAAAAGTTGAAAAGGATGTGTTCTTTAATGATAGAGGATGTATGCAGGCGGGTGGGTAGATTTGGTGGCTGGGGGTCTGGAATTTCTCTTGCAGGCAGAACATTTTGTTTGAAGTGGTTTTCTGGAATGTGTCCTGTGATTACTTTAGTGTTGTTAGTGAAATAGGAAGCAAAGTCATCAGCTGATTGTAAAGGATGAGAAGGTAGTTATTGGGAGTTTTGAGGTGAGAAGGAAAAGTTGTGAAACCATTTACTCAGAGTTGGGAGAGGATGGAGTAGAAAGTGTATTAGAATTATGTGGCAGCTGGGACGCCTGGATGGCTCAGTGGTTGAGTGTCTGCCCTTGGCTCAGGGCATGATCCCGGGGGCGTGATCAAGTCCCACGTTAGGCTCCTTGCTGGGAGCCTGCTTCTCCCTCTGTCTGTGCCTCTACCTCTTTCCGGTATCTATCATGAGTAAATAAATAAAATATTTAAAAAAAAGAATTATGTCGTAGCATTAAAGACTTACTTGAGGTTGTTCTTACTTAAAATTCATGCTCGTTAATCAGCATAGCTATCTCTCTGGCCATATTCTTCAGCATTAGATTGAACTAATTTTGTAGTTTTAGTCTAAGAAGACTATGAGTAAAGAGAAAGAAGAGGGGAGAGGAGGGAGCTAGGGAGCATGTGATGGAGTTCTTTTTATGATTTACCATAAATTTGAATGAACTAATAAGTTGGGTAAGGAGAGGAGAGATGACATCAAAAGAGTCATGAAAAAGGGGAGATTAGAATTTGTTGGAATCTAGGTACTAGAGAAAATAACCTGGAAGATAGGACATGGTAGACAGTGAAACGGAGATTATACAGAGATTGCAATTGTTTTGTTTTAACAAAATCTTCAGTCCCCAGGAGTAAGTGATTTAGGTTATGTGGAAAACTAGATCATTGGATGAGAAGAGATCAAGGAACTGAGAAATTTCAGGATATTAGAGGAATCATCTGATCATAGATGACAGTTGCCAAGATTTATGATAGAAGTGGCATAGGAGGAACTTGAAGCCTAATTATTTCTGCCAGAGGCACTGTGATACAGAAATCTCTAATAGAAGCATATATTAATCATATAAAGGCGGAAACTTCCTCTGCAATGCAGAGCCTATAGGACTCTTCGCTTGTACCGTTAGTGAAGAGCTTTGTTACTGTGCGTATGGGGTGGGGTCTTGCTTGTGTTCTCAACAGGAACAATCCATGGGAGTGCTCTTCTTTATATTAATGCAGTATCATGGGCAGTGTTGATTGGTTGGATTTGTGACATCATCAGTAGAATTGTCACTCACAACAAAAGAGACTCAGAAAAAGCATATCATCTCTTTGAAGAGTCAATATTCCAGGATAATCCCATCTGCTGTTGTCAGGAGTCCCTCTCACCCCTCTGGGTATGTTACAAAAATTAGAAAGGAAAAAAAAAAAAGAGGAATGTACTGATCTTGGGACCTGCTTTGAATCTTAAGCTGAACGTGAAGTTATGCACGTATAAGTTCTACCCGCCAGTACAATGTTTCTTAAAGTATGAATGAATAAATAAAAAGACAAGATTTTTTTAAAAAAAAAGATCATTACAGTGAGTGGCAAAAATTGGACTATTAGTGTTTGTCATTATTTTTTTTTTAAAGATTTTAGATTTTTTTGAATTTTTATTTATTTATGATAGTCACAGAGAGAGAGAGAGAGAGAGAGGCAAAGACAGGCAGAGGGAGAAGCAGTCTCCATGCACCTGGAGCCCGACGTGGGATTCGATCCCAGGTCTCCAGGATCGCGCCCTGGGCCAAAGGCAGGCGCTAAACCGCTGTGCCACCCAGGGATCCCAAGTGTTTGTCATTAATGTACAAATAGTTGTATGAATTTTCAATAAAATATAAACTTGCGAGATTGACAGGAGGTACATCAACATGATAACAGTGGTACATCTTGGATGGCAGGATCACAGGTGGTTCTTAAAATGAAAGGTTGTGATTTAAGTGCCAGGGAATCTATTGGGGGTATCCTAGACCCTTTCATATTGATATTCGTGTGCAAAAGTGCAAATATTCTTGCTCTTGTGGATTTAAAACTAACAAATACATCTAACAAAGGGAAACTTTTATTTTTTTTTTAAGGGAAACTTTTATTTTTATTTTTATTTTTTTAAGGGAAACTTTTAGAAGGAAACAACCCCTCAGGGGCTGGCCTCCCTTCCCTCATCTCATTGAGACATATGAGTTGGCATAAATGCCAATCACTGATTTTTTTTTTCCTGGAGCCTGAGGCAAATCTCACACAGGCATTTACAAATCCATTATTTGAATAATTAAATGTTAATTAAAATTGTTTATTCAACATAACATGAGATAATTGGAGTTATTTTCCTTAACTGACCTCATAATTTTGATGCATGTCCTTCAACCAAAATTCACTGCCAGATAAATATTTAGTAGGTATCCCATTCGGAGATACTGATGCTTACAAAAATTGCAGCCATTCATATCTGGAAAAGAAATGCAGTCTATCCATTCTGGGTGTGACAATGATAAGTAAAACACCAGCTCTTTATCAAGGCATCTCCAAGTGCTCCTATTCTTGGGCTGAGTAGAGGACGCCATTACAGATTCATTAGAAAATAATGAATATTTTCTAACAAATTTCAATTTATTGAGAACCCATCCACAAATATTTCTTGAGCACCTACTGTGTCTCAGGTAATGTTCTTGGTCTGCAGATGTATCAATGAAGAAAATAAAATTATCTTGCCTTGTGGAATGAATATTCAGGGGGAGGATGGAAAAGAAATATGTAATTACATATAATCTATCTGGAGGGGATAAGGGCTAAGCAAATAAATGAGGAGAGGGCTTATGAAGTTGAAATTTTGAGTATGTTGTTCAAGGAAAAAAGCAACAGCTTAACTTACTGAAGTTTAACTTACAAGTGTTAAAATGTATACTTAATTTTTTTTTACAATTAAGAAGTTTGACAGTTGCATATGCTCATGCTACAAGTACCTGAAGCAAGTTCTAGAATATTTCCATGTCCTCATTAAGTTTCTTTTTTCTAGCGCCAATAAATCCTTCTCCCTATTCCCGTAAGCAGGCGCTGTTCTGATTTCTATCACTCTAGCTTAGTTTTGCCTGTTCTTTGACTTTATAGTAAAACTGTACAGTGTTTGTGTGGTGTGTATGAGTGGGTGTGGATGTGTGCTTGCCTTGCTACTTTTGCTCAATATAATGTTGGTAAGATTCTCCAAGTTGTCTAAGTAGCAATAGTTGGTTATTTCACATGGCTGCATAGCATCCAACATGTTTTTCATAATTTTTTTTTGTTTGCTATCCTGTTGATGGACATTTGCATTCTTTCTGTTTTAGGCTTATATATATATAGGACTGCCTTTATCATGGTAAATAAAGTTTTGTGGGTTTTTTTGTAGACTCATGTTTTCAGTTTTCTTGGGTAAATACAACTGGAATTACTTTATCATGGGGTATATGTGTATTTAACTTTACAAGTAACTACCGAATAGTTTTCTAAAAACATCGTTTTAATGCTCTCATTAGCAATACATGAGAATTCCACTTGTTCCACATACATCCTTACAAATATTTGATATTATGTAAAATTTTTATGACAGCTGTAATAAAGCGTAGTGACATTTTGTGGTTTTAATTACGTTTCTCTTATATATAACTAATGAAGTTGAGTATCTTTCCATGTGTTTATTGACCATTTGTTTAAAAAAGGGGATCTGTTTGTTTGTCTAATTTTTATTGTTTTACAATACATTTTATTGTATTTGGCTTTTTTAATTTTTATTTATTTATTTGGGGGAGTAGTGGGAAGGGGCAGGGACAGAGGGAGAGAAAGAATCTCAAGGGCATGGAGCCTGACCTGGTGCTCTATCTCACAACCCTGAGATCATGACCTGATCTGAAACCAAGAGTCAAACGCTTAACAGACTGAGCTACCCTGGCACCCCTAGTTTGGGTTTTACTTTTGAGTTTTGGAAGGTTTTTTTATATATTTTGAATAGGGAGTCTTTGTCAGATATATGCATTATTTTTCTCAGTATGGGGTTTGCCTATTTTAGTGTGTTTTTTTTTTTGTTGAATAGAAAATTTAAATTTGATGAAGCCCATTTTTATCTAAACATTTTCTTAAGACTAGTGCTTTTTTAACTTGTCAAGAAATATTATGTATGTGAAGGTCAAGAAAGTGTTCCATGTTTTCTTCTAGAAGTTTTATGATTGTCAGATTTATGTTTGGGATGTGATTTATGGTGTAAGGCCAAGGCCCCTTTTTCCCATATAGAGAACCATGTGTTCTAGTATGATTTGCTGAAAAGATTTTCCTCTCCCTTTAAAATTACTTAGTGTATTGACGGAACATACATTGGTCTCTTTCTGTTAACTTCTATTCTGTTCCGTTGGCCTTTATTTCTATCCTTATACTAGTATTGCAAGGTCTTGATTACTGTAGCTTTATGGTAAGTCTTTAAGTCAGATAATTGTTTAAGTTTTGTTCTTTTTCAAAATTATTTCAGCTATTCTAGGTCCTTTGCTTTTGAAAATAAATTTTGAGTCACCACGTCAATTTCTTCAAAAATTTCTGATGGAATTTTTATTGGATTGTGTTTGAATCTATGGATAAATATCTCAATGTTGAATTTTTCTGTCCATGAATATGGCTTACCTCTCTTTGTGTTTTCAGGGCTGTGGGAGATCTTTTTCTGCTCTCCAGCATGGCTGCCAGTTTTTAGGGTAACTGCAGAATTCTCTTTGTTCTCCATTCCTGCTCCAGGCTTTCTGTATCTTAGGATCTTTCTCTACCCTGCTGCTCAACCAGCATTGTTCAGAAAACAATTGCCTTATAAAATTTACTAAGAACTAGAGTGGGCTAGAAAGGATTTCTCTCAACTTTCCTGCCATTACCCTAGCTTTTGTGAAAGCACCTCTGTGTACTCCACAGAGACTCTTGGGAAAGATTTGGCAGACAGATGCAATCTCATTCTGTTTTGAGGGCTCTTTGAAATTCTAGTTTATAACCCCAGCCAATGTGTAGGCATTACAACTTACTAAACTTTTGACTAGTTTCTTTTTATCCCATTCTGTGGAAAAATAGTTTCCCCACAACTCTACCATGGACAAAAACAATCATGGACTTCTTTTCCTCCATGAAGGGCTTTTCCTTTTCTGGAATTTACTTCATTTAGATTTCTTGGATCTCAGCTTTCTGACGTTTTATTTGCTTGCTTTTGTTTCTTCTTTTTAACATTGATTTTGTAGCCTACCTGGCTCTTTTTCATTGTTGGGGTGAAAACTATGTTCTTTTTACAGATTTCTACATCCTGACTGTAAACAGATGACCTTGAGCAGGTGTCCGTTGAGTACAGAACTGAATGAAATGAGGGAGATTGGCATGCAGATCTCTGGGGAAGAAAAGTGGAAGGGAATAGGAAGTACAAAGACACATAGGTGTGGGCTTGCTCACTGTGGTGAAAGCATAGTAGGAAAGCCAGTGTGGATGGAGAGTATCGAGGGATGGCAGGAGTTGTTGGAGATGAAGTTGTAAAAGTACATAGAGGTTAATAGGCTCTTCTTGGATTTAGTAAGTACTCCACCTTTTACTTTATGGGAAATTGGTTACTTTTGCAGGTTTTGAACTGAGAAATAACATATTCTGTTGTACATTTAATGTGATTACTCTAGCTGTGTTATTGAGTATAGAAAGAAAAGGCTTCCAAGAACAGAGGCCAGGAAATCAATTTGAAGGCTATTGTAATAATCCAAGTAAGAAATGATGATTGTTGGCTTGAGCTAGTGTGATACCATTACAGATGGTGATAAATGATTGGATCCTAAATGCATTTTGAAGTTACAGTCAACAAAATTTCCTACCATATTAGATGTGAGATGTTAGAGTGAGTGAAGTCAGGGGTGACTGAACAATTTTTTGGCATAAACAACTTGAAGACTTGCCATGATCTGAAATGAGAAACACTGCAGAAGGACTTCATTTGAAGGGAACATCAGGACCTTTGTTTTGGTTATATTAAGTTTAAATCCTCTATTAGACATTCAAGTACTGATGTTAAGGAGGCTGATTGATATATGAGTCTAGAGAT
This sequence comes from Canis lupus baileyi, assembly GCF_048164855.1. Taxonomy (NCBI): domain Eukaryota; kingdom Metazoa; phylum Chordata; class Mammalia; order Carnivora; family Canidae; genus Canis; species Canis lupus. The sequence continues at coordinate 10,232,602 of NC_132876.1, forward strand.
CAGGAAAGTATTCTAGAAGTATATATTGGAAGTCAGCATTTGGATGGTAAAGACAGGACATTGGATGAGACCATCTAGAGAGTGAATGGATGAAAAATGCATGATATGAGTAGATTCTGGAAAGGATTGGAGGGAAGAGATTGGGCTCATGCTTTCAAATAGTTCTGCTGTACATAAGAAGGACTAGAGCTGTAAATAAAAGAAAAATAGGCTTACAAAGGGTGTATTTTAATTTGGAGAAATTATCAGTGTTTATTTTTATTTTTTTAATTTTTATCAGTGTTTTTTTAAAAACTGATTATAACTATCTATTAGAGAGAAAATTGTTTCTGTAGAAGAAATAGGGAACAATTGCTGTAGAGATGTCTCTAATTTGGCACAGACTACATAGGCACAGATGTAGGTAGGTGGGTATATGTGGATGGTGGGAGCATTTGGAAATTCTTTTCTAATTCTTCAACATCCCTGTTGAAATAGGAAGAATTATCAGCTGAGAGTGAGAATTGGAGAGGAGGTGTGGGAAGTTTGAAGAAATGGGAAAAAGTTTGGAATACCAGTCTACAAAGGTGGGAGAAAGAACTGACCAAACAAAGAGTATTAGGATTACTTGAAAGCATTAAGGACCAATCTAAAATTAAAGATTTATTTATTTACTTGAGGGGGCTCAGAGGGAGAGGGAGAGAATCTCAAGCAGACTCCCCACTGAGCATGGAGCCTGAGGACATGGGGCTCGATCTCATGACCTGAGCCAAAATCAAGAGTGGAACACTTAACCGACTGAGCTTCCCAGGTACCCTCCAATCTAAAATTATTGATCATAATTTTATTAAGATTTATTTATTTAGAGAACATGAGTGGTATGGAGGGGCATAGAGAGTGGATGGAGAGAAGGGAGCGAGGGAGAGAGAAGCAGACTCCCCACTGAACCCAACAGGGATCTGGATCTCATTACCCCAAGATCATGACCTGATGCTCAAGAGTCCGATGCTTACGTGAAGTGGTTAGTGATCCTCCATGTTCATTTTGGGCATGGAGTATGCAGATAGTTGAGTTTAAGCCATCATGATAAAAAAAAAAAGCCATCATGATGATGAAGATAAGGGGCAAAAGAGTGGTGTGTATACTGGAATGATTATGATGATTGGTCAATATGTGGTTATAGTAGTAGTATATCAGCATTTTTAGAGGCACTCAACAACCTGATTATTCAAATAGCGTACAGTCATTAACATGGTGCTGATCACTTAAGAGACTTTCTGAATTTGGTTTTTCACCATCGGAGTGAAATTCAAAGGCCTTAAAATGGATCGACTCTTTCTTTTAAAGATTGATTGACTGATTTATGATAGACAGAGAGAGAGGCAGAGACACAGGAGGAGGGAGAAGCAGGCTCCATGCCGGGTGCCTGACACGAGACTCGATCTCGGGACTCCAGGGTCGCGCCCAGGGCCAAAGGCAGGCGCTAAACCACTGAGCCACCCAGGGATCCCCTGGATTGACTCTTTCTGATGCCATCCCTGCCTTGAATCAAATGCCTTCCCTTTCACACTAAATTTTACCTATGATGCCTTTCTTAGTATGTTCAGGCTGTATGTTCAAATATATCATAGACTAGGGGGCTTACTAGCAACAGAAACTTACCTCTCACAGTTCTGGAGGCTGGAAGTCTAAGATCATGGTTGGGTTCTGGTGAGGGCCCTTAAGCTGTGGGCTGCTGACTTGTATCCTTACATGGTGGAGAGCAGAGCAAAGGAAGCAAGACCTCACCTACTGTGTGAAGCTTTCCCTGATCACGTCTTCCTGGGGTTCTCCTCCATTCCATTCACTCTTAGAGCAAAGGGAGAGTGTGCATTATAGTGGAAAGAATAAGGTCTCTGAGGCCAGAGAGATGCCTGCAAGGTCTGCAATTTTTGTATCCACACTGCAGCTACAAGACCTTGAGCAAGTCACTTAAGCTTTCTCTCAATTTTCATATTCACACACTTGTGAGAGTAAACCTACTCCTCAGAGTTTGTTGTGGGAGTCAGAGTTGTGGGAGTTAGATAAGACTAACATGCATGAAGATGCTAGCACATAATAAGCACTGAACAGATATTGTGCAAAAGAATGGATCCATTTCTATTAATTTATTTTATAATTGCTTGTCAAATATAAATATTCAAAGCAATAAGCAAATCCTAATTTTATGTGCTATTCGGACTTAGAGAAGGATACAAAATATATATATTTCATGTATGTTGTTTCTGTCTCTTGGCTATTGTGAGTAATGCTGCAGTGAACATGGGTGTGCAGATATCTGAGATCCTGATTGCATTTCCTTTGGATATATACCCAGAAGTGGAATTGCTGGAGCATATGGTAGTTCTATTTTTAATTTTCTGAGGAATTTCCATACTGTTTCCTGTAATGGCTGTACCATCCTTCATCTTTTTTTTTTAAATTAAAAGTATGCAATTCAAAAAATTATATTTTAATTTAAAAGGTATCATTTATATATAACTTACGTATGCCATAACATAGTCAAATGGTACCATTTATAATAATGAGATGCAGAGGGAAAGTGGAGGTATTGTGATTCCCAGTGTTAGAAAAATTTTAATTGTGTTTAGTCTTCCATGGGGAACAATCTCAATAATGCCATTTATCAGAGAAATGTTTGAAATATGAGAATGTATTCTAGAGTTCTCTAGAGACAGACATATGAAAAAAGGAAAAACAAAATCATCCAACTAGTAGAAATTCTCCCAATGGATCTCATGAATTCTTCCACAGATGAGCTCTCATGTAAGAATGCATGAGGCCATTGTAAGAATCAACACTTGTAATATCACTGTCCAAGTTCACCTCTACATTCCCCTGAATAACTGAGATTAAGAAATAGAGTATCAACAGAAATGCCGTAAGATACCTTCCTACCCTTCTTAGTAAATATTTGTCTCTCTTCCCCATAAATAGCCATTATCTTGGTAGTTAATACCATTAACTAGTTTTGTCTGTTTTTGACATTATGCTTGTGTGTGTGTGTGTGTGTGTGTGTGTGTGGTGTCAGAATGACATTATTACATGTTCATACAGTGTTTACTACTTTGCACTTATCTTTTTTTGCTCATTCTTGTATTCCAATTTTCATCTATTTATTACATATACCATGGATTCATCTATTTTCGGCTGATGTATAGTATTCCATCAATTACTATATCAAGATTTTTCCCCTTTTGGGTTGTATCCAGTTCGGGGCCATTACAATTATGCTTCTGTTCATCTGCTGTCATGTCTTCTATATGGTAAACTGCAATGGTGTTTCAACAAATGATTTCAGATGCTAAAAAAAGTGTTTTTATGTAATCCTTTGTACATGTCTTGGTACATATGTACACCCATTTCTCTTAGCTCTACATTTAGGACTAAAATTGCCAGATCCTGGAATACCTTCAGTAGATACTAACTAGAGGTTTTCCAAAGTTCGTGTGCCATTGAACCTGTTATAGCAGTGCGTGAGAATTCTAGTTGCTCTATGTTGTTGCTAACAGTTGATATTGACTATCTTTTTTAATTGCAGCTATTCTGATGACTGTATAGTGGTATCCTGTTGTAGTTTGAATCTCAGTTTTCATGACAAAAGATATTGAACAGCTTTCCATATGTTTATTGTCAATCTAAATATTTTTCGAAATGCCTGTTCAATTCTTTTGCTCATTTCCCTTTTGAGTTTGATTTTTAATGTTGATTTGTAAGAGCATTTGTGTATCTTGTAAACGAATCTTGTCAGATGTGTTAGAAATGTTGTTTTCATTACTGTAGAGTGCCTTTTCATATCCCCGTTAATAAATTTTGATGAAAGTTCAATTTGTGAATATCTTTCTACTAGTGTTTTATAATCTTCATAAATCTTTGAATACCTCGAGTTCACAAAGATGATTTCCCATATATGTATATATTTTCGTGTGTGTGAAGACTTGTTTTACTTTTCATGCTGTAAAACATATGGAATTGATGATCATGTGTAGTTTTAGGTAAAGATAAAGATTTCTTTTTTCTAAGTATATATCAAATTGTCCCAGAAATATTCATTGAAAAAACAATGACTTTTAGACTGCCTTGCATTGATCTCTGTGTCCTAAATAACTACAATGTATGTGTGTGTTTTGGTTTCTCCTTTTTAGCCAATGTGTCCTTAGGCCAAATACACACTTCTCATTATTCTAGCTTTAAAATATCTTTATAGACAATAGTGTACCTCATCCAGTAGTCGTCTTCTTTTAAGGTTGCTTTGCCTATGCTTGTCTCTTTGCATTTCCATATAAATTGTAGAATCAACTTGTCAATTTTGTAAATATTTTCAAGGGGATTTTGATTCAAGTTGCATTGAATCTATAAATCAATTTGTGGATAAATGGTATTGTCATAACCTATAAACATATTTGTATATATTTTTTGATATTTAGTCCTTTTAAAATATTTCCTTAGTAATATTTCACTTTTCTGTATAAAGGTCAGTCATATACTTTGCTAAATTTATTCCTAGATACTTGATGTTTAATGCCTTTAATGGTATTTAAAAATTCTAACTGTTGGTCTTAGTATGGAAATAAAAATGATTTTTATGATTTTCTATCCAGCCACTTAGCAAAATTTACTTATTACTACTAAGTATTTAAATATTTTTTTCATGTTGCACTGTCCAGAGTTTGTGTTGATAAACAGAAGTGGCAATTGCAGTTGTCCTTTTCCCATTTGTGATCTTAGGAGGGAACACTTTCGACATTTGACTATAATATACTCTGTTTGCTGGAAGACTTGGTAGATATTTTACCATTTTAAAGATAGTTTCTTTTTTTTAAGATTTTATTTATTTATTCATGAGAGACACCGAGAGAGAGAGAGAGAGAGAGACAGAGAGACAGAGACAGAGACAGAGACGCAGAAACACAGGCAGAGGGAGAAGCAGGCTCCATGCAGGGAGCCTGACGTGGGACTTGATCCCGGGTCTCCAGCATCACGCCCTGGGCTGAAGGTGGCGCCAAACCACTGAGCCACCCGGGCAGCCCGAAGATATTTTCTCTTATTCTTAGTCTGTTAAGAGTGTTTTTTTCCATGAATGAGTGTTGAATTCTAGCATGTTTGTTCCTGAATATATTGATATGATCATATTATTTTCCCTTTCTATGTTAATGGAATAATTTATGTTGATATTACAACTTTAAATCAACTTACCTTCTTAGGATAACTCAACTTCAGTTTGCTTGTATTTTATACCTTTTATATAATACTGCATTTTTTGTATTCAGGATTTTTGCATTTTTGATTGAGAGACTGCCCTATAATTTTGTTGTTGTTGTCGTAAAATGTTCTATCAGAGTAATGCTGACTTCGTTAAATGAATCGAAAAATATTTCTTTTCTAATCTCTGAAAAAATGTGTGTAATTCCATGCTGTTATTTCCATAAAAGTTTAGAAAATTAACTAGTGGGCGCCTGGGTGGCTCAGTGGTTGAGCATCTGCCTTTGGCTCAGGTCATGATCCCGGGGTCCTGGGATCAAGTCCCACATCGGGCTCCCCGTTGGGGAGCCTGCTTCTCCCTCTCCCTGTGTCTCTCATGAATAAGTAAATAAATAAATCTTAAAAAAAAAAGAAAATTAACTGTTAAAGTCATCCTAGTGTGACATTTTCTCTCTTCTTTTTAAAAATTTTTAAAAATATTTTATTTATTTATTCATGAGAGAGAGAGAGAGAGAGAGAGAGAGGCAGAGACACAGGCCGAGGGAGAAGCAGGCTCCATGCAGAAGCCTGATGTGGGACTTGATCCTGGGTCTCCAGGATCACACCCTGGGCTGAAAGCAGGCGCTAAACCGCTGAGCCACCCAGGGATCCCTTTTCTCTCTTCTTTTGTTAGTTTTGGTTTATTAAGATTTTCTAGGATTGTATTCTTTTTTCTTTAAGATTTTTAAAATTTATTTGAGAGACAGTGTGAAGAAGCAGGGGGAGGGGCAGAGGGAGAAGGAGAGAAATCCTCAAGCGACTCCCCACTGAGCACAGAGCCCAATGCAGGGCTCAATCCCAGGACCTTGAGATCGCAACCTGAGCTGAAATCAAGAGTCAGATGCTTAACTGACTGAGACACCTCAGTGCCCTGGAATGTATTATTTTAATATAAATTTTTATATTTTCATAAAGTGTATACTAATATATTTTAACTTTTATTGTCTATAGAACCCGGGATGATCTTCCCTCTTTTCATTAACAACATTGCTCATTCTTGCCTACTCCATTTTTCTTTTTTTTTTTTTTTTTAATTTTTTTTTTCTTTATTTATTTATGATAGTCACAGAGAGAGAGAGAGAGAGAGAGAGAGGCAGAGACACAGGCAGAGGGAGAAGCAGGCTCCATGCACCGGGAGCCCGACGTGGGATTCGATCCCGGGTCTCCAGGATCGCGCCCTGGGCCAAAGGCAGGCGCCAAACCCCTGCGCCACCCAGGGATCCCTCCATTTTTCTTAAGCAATCTTATTTTGGATTTTTCACTTGTGTTACTCTTTTCCAAGTATCAACTTTTGGTTTTGCTAATTCTCTTTTTTTGTACATTGTTTTCTATGCCATTGATTTTTCTTTCATCTTTCTTTCTTTATCTGGTTTTGTTTTCTTTATCTTGAGACTGATCCTTATTTAGTTTAAGCCTTTCTTTTCTGGTACATGTATTTATGAGTTGAGAGGTGAACTACTACAGTAAACACACATTATCAATTGTCACTTGAGTTTAAACATAGTGTGACAGCCAACCTTCATTGGATTAATGGTACTGGCTGTTTAGTAATATAATACATAATTGCTGTTGGAAAAATGTCAGTGATTCCATGAGAAATGAGGAGCCATAAGGTTTTGAGAGGTAAGAAATATGATAAGAGTCATAGTTTGGGAATATTAATCTAGCCCTTTTGGGAAAGGTGAATCAGCAAAGAGAGAAACAAGAGATACAAATAATTTAAGAAGTTACTCAATTATTTAAGGAGAGAGATGAGTTAGTGTGGCAGCACTCAGGACAGATAGGTGGGGAAAATTACAGGAAACATCTTGGATGCAGGGCAGGGAGTATGTGAATTGTTTGTTTTTTATGTTGTTGGTTTAGTCTAGCTACATCCTTTTTCAAAATTTTAGAAAAAGTGACTAAGAAAAGGGGAATCTTTAGTGAACAGAGAATGCAGTATGCAACGTAGCACAGGAAAAACGTAATCCAGTGTGATGACATTATCTGTTAATTAGAAAGTAAAGAATGTGACTTCTCCAAAATATTCATGTTGATTGTGTCTATGAAAAGTTTAAAATAACTTATTGATGGGACTGATTTTGTCACACAATGAATCACTTAGTGGAATAATAATCATCAAATAAATTAGGTAACTCAACTAGCACAGTCTGCATGCATCCTGTTTGTAATTTTTCAGGAAAACTTTACCCGCACATCTAAAAATGTGAACGATCATACATTAGAATCAATCACGAAAAGAGCATCTGAATTCTCTGTAGTCCATCCATCCTTCTCTCTGCCTGTATTATCTTGACTTACTTGCTTTATAGCATTTATTGCAAAATGACATAATCCTCACTCATTTTCTGTTTGTTTCTCTAGAATATTTATCTCTGAGGGAAAGGTATTTTTTTGTATCGTTTTTCTCATATCCCACCACATTTAGTGATGTGCAGTGCTTTCAAAATAAATACCTACTGAATGAATGATTAAATGATAGGGTGGATTTGTAAACTGTGTCTACCACATTATCATCAAAACTTCCAGAAGGTGAAATGAATGGTTTAGACTCCTAGAGGGCGAGGATGTGTTTTATGTACAGTTATGCTACCCTAAATTTTATATTGTTCTTCCAATCTGAAGAGAACAAAAGAATGCTACCCATGATGTATTGTTTCAGATATCTCAGGAGCAGATTCCAAAATTTATTTTGACCTGGTTAAAATACACCAAGAAAGGTAAAATTTCTCAGATGCGGTGTTCCAGGTGCAGAGGAGACAACTGCCCAGGACAGATGAGGTACCTGCTTTTGGTACCTTTGTTGTCTCTAATCTTTATTGTCTTTCCAGCCCTCATTAACTGACAATATATCTCTGTCCCTCACTTCTCTGTGTCTAGCACATAGTAGGCACTTGGTAAATATGGCCTAACTGAATCCCATTAAAACTAGTCTCCACATACAGTCATGGTCATAGCTCAGATATTTTGCTATTTACCATCTGACCTTTGCATTTCCTACAGTCAGCCTGTTTACCTCCCTTTTAACACACTTTAATCAAAGTGACTTACATTCTGATCCATGTACATTTTTGTGCAATTCTACAATCCTTTTATATCCAAACAGTGCCCAGCATCAGAGCCTACATAAGTGCTGTTTTTTGTTGTTGTTGTTTTGTATTGGGGTTTTTTGGGGGGGCCTTTCCCTAGCTAAGTAGTGCTTCTGCCCAGATCTGAACTCCACAGTATTTGTGCCTCCTCGGTGCCCTGTATAGAGGTATTTGTGTACAAATTTGGTTCACATATTAGATTATAATAAGCCCCCAGAGGGCAGGGCCCACATTCAACACCGGTTTATATTCCCTAAAGTGCCTATAAGTGAACTTTGAAGAATTGTTGGCTAATTGGGTAAATGGCCTGTTCAGATAGGAGGCACGAATCTTCTCATAAGCTTATTTCTCATACATTCTTCTGACTGGTTGTGTCCAATTCAGAGCTAAGTAGGCGAACTTATTAAATTGTAATCACTTGGTTGAACAAAAGCTGACTTCATAAATCATACTTTAATAGCCTGTCTACAATTTCTTTAGGGTTTTGCAGCTGTGTGGTAATGCTTGTTTAGCCAGTAAGTTCAATTATTTGAAATTATACAGCCTTTACTACTAAAAGGTGGTAAACAGCCTTTTTGCTGTGGGTCACAAAGTCTCATTTCAGGGACTTCTGTGTGGAAGTTTCTGGGATGCCACTGGATTTAATGCCGTTCTCCATACACACTGATACTGGAGAAATCATTTGGGAATTTCCTACTCTTTAATCTTATACCCAGCCTGATGTTTTGTTGTCCATGTAAAAGAAAGTGGGTGTGGGCATGTTTTTTTTTTTTTTTCCCAATATAGGCCTCCGTATTTTAGGCGTGCAATCATATTTCAGATCTTTCTAATCTGTTTTATCATGGATTCACTCCTTGGCAGATTTCTAACTCCCCTAAATACTATGTATCTATTTCTTTATCAGATTTGAGATTTTAAGGAATGCTTTTTTATAAAGTGAATGAGAGCATATAGGGGAAATAAAACCATAGGATTTAAAAATAACCATAGAATTTATCTTATAAGCCCAAATTCTATTTGATAACTTTGAACAAGGGCATATGTCTTTACCTCTCCTCCTCTTCTGCTGGGCTTATTTGTTGTAAACTCTTAGAAAGGAATGTCTTAAGAAAAATCCCCGTCCTTAGGTCAAGGCAATTCTAGGTCAAACACTCAAGCAAACAAACAGAAAATGAAGTCAGAATTTTAGCTCTTTGGTCATTAGGTCACTAGAATGTTTTCTGGAGTAATTAAATCATCTACTTAAAAGAAAATTGGTGAATGCAATTTATTCTAATCAAGGAGTTTGAGTCCAGGGGATACCACTATGTCTAAAATGTAAATATGTGGATAGAAACTAGCTTTGAGTTTTTAGAAAATTGTTGAATTAATTTTCCCTATGAGGTTCCAGTCCCTAGATATCTGGCCATGGGGCTTTGCTTGGAAAGTAGATCTGCGACCATGAGGTCATAATTCGCCTGTTCTTGCCCCTTCATCCTTTCTATTCCCAGCAAGTGGGCTGAAGTCAGCTGACTTTTGTATGCAGGTCAGACCTCAGTGGCTGGGATGCTCTAGTTTACTCTTAAACATTAAGATAAGGACATAGTTATGCTGCTGTTGATGTAAATGACAGTACCTGATACCAGAAGTGCACACTGGCTCTCCTGGTAAAAAGAAGAAAACACTAAATTCTTGGTAATACCTCCCACTTTTTTTTTAAAGATTTTATTTATTTATTCCTGAGAGACACAGAGAGAGAGAAGCAGAGACATAGGCGGAGGGAGAAACAGGCTCCACACAGGGAGCCAGATGCGGGACTCCATCCCAGGACCCCAGGAGCATGCCCTGAGCCGAAGGCAGACACCTAACCACTGAGCCACCCAGGTGTCCCTATATCCTACTTTTCTTTACCATCAACATAAACCATGTGTTATGTAGAGAGGTAGCAAATTATATCCATTTTAGTAGATGTGAAGTGGTATCTCACTGAAGTTCTGATTTGTTTCTTTAATGGCTAAAGATCTAGAGCATCTTTTCATGTGTTTATTGGCCATTTCTTGGGATAAATGTATTCAAAAATTTTCTTATTGTCTAATAGCTTATTTTTATTTTCAATGTTTAGCTAAGAGTTCTTTACGTCATGGGTACTATATACACTTATCAGTTGTATTTTTTCAAATATTTTCTCTCATTCTGTTGTCTTTTTCACTTTCTTAATTGTATCCTTTGAAGCAAATATTTTTAACTTTCAGATGTCTACTTTGTTTTTTGTTGGCTGTGATTTTGTAATCATATAAGTCATTTATACCTGTATTTACTTCTAAAAGTTTTATAGATTCAGCTATATGTTACTTATATTAGGTCTTTGATCCATTCTGATTTAATTTTTAAAAAAGATTTATTTATTCATGAGAGACACAGAGAGAGAAGAGGCAGAGACATAGGCAGAGGAAGAAACAGACTCCCCAGAGGGAGCCTGATGCGGGACTTGATCCTAGATCCCAGGTTCATACCCTGAGCCGGAGGCAGACCCTCAACCGTTGAGCCACCCAGGCATCCCACGATCTAATTTTTGTATATAGTGTGAGGTAAGGGTCCAACCTCATTTTTCATATTGATATGCAGTTGTCAATCGGAGGAGGACAAACATTATATGGTCTCATTCATTTGGGGAATATAAAAAATAGTGAGAGGGAATAAAGGGGAAAGGAGAAAAAATGAGTGGGAAATATCAGAAAGGGAGACAGAATATGAGAGACTCCTAACTCTGGGAAATGAACAAGGGTTGGTGGAAGAGGAGGCGGGTGGGAGGATGGGGTGACTGGGTGATGGGCACTGAGGGGGGCACTTGATGGGATGAGCACTGGGTGTTATTCTATATGCTGGCAAATTGAACACCAATAAAAAAAAGATATGCAGTTGTCATAGCACTCCTTGTTGAAGCAATTATTCTCTCCCCATTGAATTATCTTGGAATTGTTGAAAATCAATTTAACATAAATGTGACAGTTTGTTTCTGGATTGTAAATTTTATTACATTGACCTATGTATTTATGTATATCAAGATACCCAGATATAGATATATACCTCCTTTCACAAATACCACGATATCTTGATTATCCATCTTTGTAGTAAGTCTTGAAATTAGGAAGTATGAGGCCTCTAAATTGGTTCTTTTTTTATTCAATCATATTTTGGCTATTTTGAGTTCCTTTGAGTTTCCGAATGAATTTTATGATCCACTTGTCACTTTCTATAAAGTATCTCACTTAGATTTTGATAAGGATTTTGTTAAAATTGAAGATCAATTCAAGAAGTATTGCTATCTTAAGTCTTCTGACCCATGATAAGTCTTACACTTTATTAAACTTGTTTTTAGGTATTCTTTTTTTATGCTGTTGTAAATGAAATTTTCTTAATTTTTCCATTTTTTTACTAGTTCATAGAAATACAATTGATTTTCTTGCATTGATCTTGTTTCTTGCAGTCTTGCTGAGTTTATTAGCTTCAACTTTGATTTCTAAGAATGTTCTATATACAACTATGTACTATTTGTAAACAAAGATAAGCTTAATTACTTCTTTCAAATATGGATGCTTTGTTTCTTTTTCCTTTCTTCATTTCACTGGCTGTAATCTCCAGTATGATGTTGACTAGAGATGGTGGCCGCAAACATCTTGTTCAAAAATTTAGGGAGACATTTTTCACAATTAAGTGTCATGTTAGGGACACCTGGGTGGTTCAGTAGTTGAGCGTCTGCCTTTGGCTCAGGTTGTGACCCTGGAGTCCTGGATCGAGTCCCGCATTTCCCTCTGCCTATGTCTCTAGCTCTCTCTCTGTGTCTTTCATGAATACCTACATAATTTTTTTTTTAAAGCACCATGTTATATTTGAATTTTTCACAGATGACTTTTATTAGATCGAGGAAGTTCTTGTTGTATTTCTACTTTATTTATGTTTATTATGAGAAAGTTGGGTTGTGTCAAATATTTTTGAGTATTTACTGAGATGGTATGGGTTTTGTTCTTTATTCTTTCAGTATTCTGTATTACACTGCTTGATTTGGGGGTATTAAACAACTTGGATTCCTGAGTTAAATCTCACTTGGTCATTATTGGTCATTAACCCCCCCTTTTTTTTTTATTACTGCTGAATTTGGTTTTTTATTTTTTTAAACATTTATTCAAAAGGGATATTTTTCTGTACTTGTGATGTGTTTGTCTGAATTTTGTAAAAGGGCGTTATGGACTAAATGCTACCCCCAAAACTCCCCGTTTTGTGATGGTACTTGGAGGGTGAAGCCTTTGGGAGATAATTAGGATTAGATGAAGTTATGAAGGCGGAGCCCTCATGAAGAGTATTAGTCCCCTTGTAAGAATCACTAGAGAGCTTGCTTCCTCTCTCTGCTCTGCCGTGTGAGGGTACAGTGAGAAGTTGCTGGTCTGTAAGTCTGAAGAGGGATCTCACCAGAACCCACGTGGGCTGGCATCTTGATCTTGGACTTCAAGCCTCCAGAATTTAAGAAATTTTTGTTGTTTATAATCCACCTAGCCTATGGTATTTTTGCTCATAGCAGCTAGAGTGGACAGAGTAAAGAAGGATTCCATACTCCTCTAGTTTTATATTTTTTTAAGATTTTATTTATTTATTCATGAGAGACACAGAGAGGCAGAGACACAGGCAGAGGGAGAAGCAGGCTCCACGCAGGGAGCGCGACGGGGGACTCGATCCCGGGTCTCCAGGATCACACCCTGGGCCGAAGGTGGCGCTAAACCGCTGAGCCACCCATGCTGCCCTAGTTTTATATTTTTTTAATATTTTATTTATTTCTTCATGAGAGACACAGAGGGAAACAGAGACACAGGCAGAGGGAGAGGCAGGCTTCCTGGGGGAGCTTAATGTAGGACTTAATCCCAGGACCCGAGGATCACAGCGTGAGCCCAAGGCAGACTCTCAACCACTGAGCCACGCAGGTGCCCCACTCCTCTAGTTTTTGAAAGATTGGTATTATTATTTTAATGTTTGGTAGAATTTACCAGTGATACATCCTGGGTCTGGGTTTTTCTGTGTTGTAATTTAGCTGATTTTAATTTGCATATCACTTTTGGCCATCTGAATACAATGTTCCTTCTGGTATCTACTGTTGTCACCCTTACTGACATGACATTTGTATGGACAAAGATTCTTGTCTTAATTTTCTGTTGTTTCAGATGGGGTCAGATTATAATATTTAATAAGATTTACTCCAGACTTAGACATAACATATCTGAATTATTATCTGTAAAACTGTCTTAAAACTGTAAATTAGATAAATTCATCTATTACTGTATGATCCAAACACTAGCTTTTTCTTGTTCGAAGCTTTCCATTTTAGAATGGATCTAGTTTTACTTCTGCAAAACGAAAAGGGTTGTCAGTTGTTTCCTCAACCCCAGAACAAAGGAGCTCTCTCAAAGGGGAAATTCATGTCTGTTTCTAGAGAAAGAATAAAAAAAACAAACACACTTTTATGTCTTATTGTTTTCGATCCCCTTTAAAAAAATTTAAATTGAAATATAGCAGACATATGTTCTCTTTCAGCTGTATAACATAGTGGCTGGACAATTCTGTACATTATGCAGTGCTTACCACTATAAGTATAGTTACCATGTGTCATTATACAAAATTACTGAAATATTATGATAGTATTTCCTATGCCGTACTTTTCATCTCTGTGATTTATTTTATAACTGGAAGTTTGTACCTCTGAATCCCCTTCACCTATTTTGTGTATATCCCCCACATTTCCTCTCCCCTCTGGCAACCACCAGTTTTCTATATTCAAGAGTCTGTTTGTCTTTTTTGTTTTTGTTTTTAGATTCCATGTATAAGTGAAATCATATGGTATTTGATTTTCTCTGGCTTATTTCACATAGCATAATACCCTGTAGGTTCATTCATATTGTCACATATGGCAGGATCTTTTTTATGGCTGCACAATATTAAATTGTATATATATATAACACATCTTCTTTATCCATTCATCTATCAATGGACACTTAGATTGCTTCCATAATGTGGCTATTGTAAATAATGCTGCAATAAAATAGTTCTGTACAATTAAAATAGTAATTTCAATCATCTAGATAAAGAATAAGAGTTCTATCATTCCAGGGTAGTACTTTGTATAATATCAATTTAAATCTTACCACCGTTAAGTGTGTAGAAAAAGAAGGAATCTTAGAAACATTTAGAAAACCAATAATTAGATCAACTGCTGCTTTTGTTAACTAAAATCTTGTGATTTATATCAGGGACTTACTAGAAGTCACTATATACATTTGCATATACTCACACAGACACACGCAGACTCTTAATCTAGCATATTAGAGATGTTCTTCATGCTTGTGTTTCAAAGAGTATTTGATGGTGAAAGAAAGGGTGCAAATAATGGAATCCGACTCTTGTTCCCTAAAGTTAGCTAACCTTCCTATAATCAGATAGTTAATAATGGATTGGAATCCAGGTCACTCTGATCCCAAAGTATATACTGCTTCCTGTTGTTGGCCATGCTGAAAATGAGTTTGGAGATCTATACTTCGGTTCTTGATATATGTAGTCTTTAATTAGAATGTTATGTAAGCATCTAGAAGACTTACTAATTTTTGTCTTGGCCTATCTTTATCATGGTATCTTATCCAGCATTAGCTCTTGATTTTACAAAATGTTATGGTGATTAATTTTGCTTGTTTCCAACTTAAAGGTTTCCTAATGTATTAGTTTGCCATAGTTACCATAACAGAGTACCTCAGACTGGATGGCCTAAACAATAGAAATTTAGTTTTTTACAGTCTGGAAGGCTGGAAGTCCAAAATCAGGGTGGTGGCAAGGAATGGTTTTGAGGGCTTTGAAGGAAAGATCTGTTCCAGGCCCTTTCCTTGGCTTTTAGTTGACTGTCTTGATTACATCGATAAAGACCCTGTCTCCTGAATCTGAAACTAATGATGTATCATATGTTGGCTAATTGAATTTAAATTTTGAAAAAAAAGTTACATTCTGAGGCATTGGGGTATAGGACTTCAACATAATAATTGGTGGAGGGGCGGTTCAGAGTTCCATCTGTAACACTTGACTTTGAAAACATAAGCCACATTTTGATGTTACCTATATTGCTTGCTTTTGGATCTCAGGTTGCCTGACCTAAGAAAAGAATAAATGGAATACAATTATTTGAAATTGAAAATTATGTAAAATTATCATAGTCCTGGGGATATGACAACTTGTGAATATATCTGTGTAACAGGATCACAGGTATCCTCAAACTGAAATTCAGACTACAGAGAGAAATGTGTTTTTCTATTTTATCTGTGACTGGGAAGGAATATATTTATCTAGTATAATTATATATGCAATTGTTTTAGGTAGTGCATTTCCCATTTAGATAAAACTGTTCTTTCAGATAACCAGTCTCTTTCTTTGCTCCTAAGAAGAATCGATGCTTAAACTCCAGTGCTTTCAAGCCCCTCCTAGGCTGTGATGTAGTCTTCATCCAGTTTCTTTATCTAGGTGTCCCTGGCCTTTGTTGCAGGGTCTCCTTGCCCATATCCTGTTCAGCCCCACATAAGGATTGCTGGTTTTCACTTCTGCCTCTGTGACAGACAAGGAGAAACTGAAGTGAACTCTTGGGTACCATCCAGAACCCCTCTCAGCCTAACCATACCACTCTGCACTCTTAACTAGTAGCAAAAGGACAACAATGGGGGCACCTCGGTGGCTCAGTTGGTTAAACATCTGCCCTCGGCTCAGGTCATGATTTCAGGGTCCTGGGATGGAGCCCCCAACATCTGGCTCCCTGCTCAGCAGGGAGTCTGCTCCTCCTCCTCTTTCTGCCCCTCACCCCCTGCTCATGCTTGCTTGCTTCCGCTCTCTCCAGTAGATACATAAAATCCTTGAAAACAAAAAACAGGACAAATATGTAGCACATCTGTCTCCATTCATTATCCCAAATGGGTTGGAAGAATCTGCCTTCAGTGTTTACCTCAGCTTATTTACATTTCCTAGGACTAGAGAGTGGAGTCTGTGACACACATGTCTCATTATGTCTCTTTTCTTCACACTCTTGGACTAGAAAGAATGGGCTTGCTTTTACCTCATCTTCCTAGGTTGTAAAATTTTTACTATAGGTCAGTACAGGCCATTAACAAACATGGTAGGTAGGAAGCTTATCTTCTGCACTTTATGGAGTGGTCTCTAGTTCTAAGCCCTCATACGTCAATTCTTAAATTGTTCTTGAAATGTCAATTAGAAATTCAAGGATTTTGGACAATTATTTTTCTCTCAATAACATATGGATCTTGAACTTTTCTCATGCTGCACATCCTCACTACTGTGGCTTACCACCTGCAACGGATGCCTTTGAAAGAGGGTAGACATGCTAAGGAAGAGAAGAGAGCAAAGTACCTTCATGTGTTTTGTTTTGTGTATTAAATCAAAATTTTGCCTCATTTAAGCTGTTTTAGGACTGGCGTATAATAATTTAAATGATGTGTTACAGTGCATCAAAAGTATCCTTCAAGGTCAAAACCACACCTAAGCGAGTCTAATTCAGTCTCTTACATGCTATTATTTTTATAGCTTCACTGCTCATACCGTCATTCACAACATTTCTACTGTGAGCCCTTGGTCCTCTCTTTTAACTCTCTTATCATTTGATATATTGGCAAAGACAATCTCTTTTGGGCTTGGTTATTGTCTCAACCTTTTATCCAATCCTTTTATTTGGTTTATTATACCCAGATGCATATCATCTGACTGGCTTCTGCTGCAGACCAGTCAACACTCATGACTTACTGCAAAAACTAGGGCATATACTCCTAAATATTTGCTATTTCATTCACTCTCGAACACACTCACCTGTTCAGGAGCATTCCTTTTCATTCTACATACATTTTGTGATTGTCTGCCTATATACGGTAAGGATAATAACTAGAGCATCCAAATATGATCTTGATTCAAACCCCAGAAATTTTGTCTAAACTTGCTCCTCCCTCAGAGTTGCCCATCCTTCTAATACTATGGGCAAAAAACCTGGGTGTTTTCCATATTTAAGTCTCCCCTCACTTTCCCACAACAAATCCACCCTTATCTCTCTCAAAGTCTATTATCCGAACTGCAGCCAGGGTGATCCTTTAAAAATATACAGAGGGTCCTGTCATTCCTCTGCTTAAAATTATCTAGTTCCCTGTCTTGATCAAAGTGATAACCCAAGTCTATACCAGCTTTTAAAGCCCTTGGGGTCTTGTCACAGTTTTTACTCTGTCCACACCTCGTAATGCTTGCCCACCCCCAACACACAGTTCATCTTTTGTCTCAGGGATTTTGTACCTGTATTGTTAAAAGCACTGTTTAAAACATTCTGTTCAAGACAGATACTATCCACATTGTTAAAGCCCTCATGTCCTTTAAGTCATTACTCTGATATTTTTTACTCAAGAAGACATTGCCTGATCAATCTTGAAAAATATACTCACAGACACACAGACACACACACACACACACACACACACACACACACAGACACACACCCTGACATTTCTTCCCCATTTTCCTCATTTATTTTTCTCCTTAAAATTTATCATTGTCCACAAACTGCATATTTTAATCTATTCATTATGTTCATTTCTCTGAGGACGCTTGCTAGAATATAAGCTCCATGAAGGGAAGTTTTATTTTTTTTCCTTCATTTTACTTTCTGCCACATCTATACCACCAAGAATATTATCTGGCACAAAATGGTGGTCACTGAATATTTTAATTGAATGAAGGTATAGTTATTATGAGTACAATTACTTTTCAAAAAGCAATTGTGTTCGGAGAGCCCAACATGAAGAAAAAATAAATGAAGTCCGTAGGAACACCTAGAAATAAGTTTGTTGTTCCGGATCTATATGAATAAACTAGAAATACTTCTTGAGAATAAGAAGGTGACTTGATTAAAGGAATATAAAATCACGATCCCATGTAGGAAGTCTAAATAATGAAAATACAATAAAATTTCTCAAATTTACGTATTCACAATAATGAAATGATGTTCCCTGATACAACCCCACCACTTAGAACAATCGTTTCAAACAATAGATGCTTAATAAATGTTTGTCAATAAATGACTTCTGCCCTCTAAGAGCTTACATTCTACTGGGGTGGATAAAAGTGAACAGGACAAGGTATTTAACAGCAACCAAAAAAAAGGGCGCTCAAATATGTGATGGTGGGTCTCCTTTTGTGTCTCCATAAGGACGCATACCTTTGTTGTCATATGTGGTAAGATACATGCATGTATGTCTCCTTAGTTTTAAATGTCTTGAGATGGGAAACAATGCCTTAATTTTCGATATAGCTTTTCCCATCATGGAGCTTTAAACACAATAGAAATTCAGTAAATGGATATTGCTTCATCCACTGTGCCTTCCCAGCATACCTTTTGTCATGGCTGTGTACTGACGTATCTGTGATTATAATTATCTCCCTTTGTGTTTCCTTCCTGATCAAATTCTACTTAAGAGATGCAATCTAAAGAAACTTTGTGAAATACCCTCCAACTTCTCAGGAAGACTTAACTACCTCTCTTCTTTGTTTTCATAACATTTTGCACATAATGCTATTGATCATGAAGACGAGGGCGGCAACCTAAGAATGTGAGAACCACAGGAGCCACAAACAGAAAGAATGTGGATCCTGGGTACTAAGGAGGACCCTACCTTCACACCAGCCCTGCCTGATAGTTCCATGGAACAGAGCTTGCATACTGGCCTACACTCTTATTTGAGGAAGAAAAAAGCTGTATTATTTAGGATCTTTAGTGCTCTCATCCAATCATGTAACTTGAGAATTTAAATTATTTATTTATTTATTTTTTTTTTAAATTTATTTATGATAGTCGCAGATTGAGAGAGAGAGAGGCAGAGACACAGGCAGGGGGAGAAGCAGGCTCCATGCCGGGAGCCCAACGTGGGACTTGATCCCAGGTCTCCAAGATCGGGCCCTGGGCCAAAGGCAGGCGCTAAACCACTGAGCCACCCAGGGGTCCCAATAAAGACTATTCTTATTTTTTTCTTTATGTACTCTGAATATGGGCATAATTTTATACAATCTAACACTTAACACTCACATTAATCTTGTCCACAGAGGTTGTCTGTGGACAAGGGTAGGTCTATGTGTATGTACCCATGAGACCGAGCACATTTCTCGATATATTGTAGGTGCCTTGAAGATTCTTTGTTTAATGTTGAGGACATCTGGGAATATAGGCTTGCCTTTGCTTGCAGCTGTATCCTCGTATACCCAGTGCTGAATACAGTGCTTGGCAAAATAGTAAGCAGTCACTAAATGTTCGGGCAATGAGCAAATGAACAGCATTGTTGAAACCTTAATGAGTCTGCTACTGAGAACTCATCGACACGCCCAACCAGTCGTTCACTGAGCATTTACTGCATGCCTACATGCCAGGTACTATTCTTGGTATTGGGGTACAGTGGCAAATAAGGGTGCTAAGTTACCTCCCTCAGAGGACTTCCATCATAATGGAGAGAGGCAAAACTGAACCGGCACTCATAGGAAATGTTTTCACACACAGGCATGTGCCCATGAAGGAAATAGAGTAAGGTGATTATCTTGATGTGACAGAAATGGACATGAGGTCTACCCACCAACCAGTTTGCATATTTCTTTTTTTGCAAAACAAGGATGTGGGTGAAATGACACAAAGGGTTCTAGAGTCCACTCCTTGGCCTTGCAAAAAAACAAATGCTATACAAATCTTTAAAATGAGACTCTTCTCTCTCTTCATCTGAATTAATTCCTTGTAGTGGGTTCAATAGCTTCCTTCAAAAATTCCTTCACCCAGAACCTCAGCATGTGAGGTTGTAAATCATTAATACTTTGCAGAAGTAATTAGATAAGATATGGTAAGAAAGAATAATAATAAATTAAGGTGAGGTCATAGTGGATTACGATGGACTCAGATCCAATGACTGGTGTCCTTAAAAGAACAGGGAAATTTGGACACAGACATACATCGAAGAGCTCTTCAAATGAAGACGCAGAGACATGCAGGAGGAAGGCTATACAAGTAAGGCAGAATTTGGAGTGACAGTAGTTGTGCAAGCCAAGGACCATGGGGATTGGTGGCCATCGATAGAACCAGGATGAAGCCAGAGTAATTCTCTTCTAGAGCCTTCAGAGGAAGCTTGACTCTACCTACACTTTGATATCTGGCTTCTGGTCTTCAAAACTATGAGAGAATGATTTTCTCTTGTTTTAAACCACCTGTTTTGTGGTACTTTGTCAGGGCGGCCCTATGGAAGATACTATAGTGCCCCAGTTTAGGTAGTGTCTTCCTCTGAAGGATCTACTTCAGCTGTCATGCTCATTACGAGGCGGATCTTTGGCTTAGAAAATGAGGGAGATTGGCTGTCATTAGCATGTTCAAGTGTTGTATGTCAGGCCTTTGACCAATTTAATTGAAGGACCTCCCATGGCTAAAAGTTGGGGAGTTCTGATAAATCTCGGTCACATCTTGTAGCCTAAAGCATTAAAGGACATAAGAACATTATTTTGCCACTCATCGTTTACACCTTCAGAGTCAAGAAGGGCTAGGAATCTTAGTATGCACGTAAGGCAATTACATAAAGCCTACTTGAAAATCCTCTTAAATGCGCAGAAATAAGGAGGAAGCAATATGATAATCATGGCTTTGGAGGTAAGAAATGTGGCTTGAATTTTGAATATCAGTTCCTCTATCTCGTCACTGTAAGATCAAGGTGAAGGTACTTATGGGCTCTGAGCCTCAATTTACTCAGGCAAAGAATAGGAAAAATCACAATTGTTCTTCAGGGATTTTGTGAAGAGTGGAGATAGTGTAACAAAGGACCTAGTAAAGTGTCTGGCTAATATCCTACCTTCAGTAAACAAGAGCTGTTATTAAACTAGGTTAAACAAAAATTTAGAAGTGTAGGAATATCAGTTTCAGAAAGATAAAGCCAATTTGGAAAATTATTTGGGCTATAAAGGGCCAAGGCAAAACTAATTATGATCAGCCTTCACTTAATTCCATCCGTGAAAGTGAGACTTTGGAGAGTATTTTCCTCTGGTCTTTAAATTTCTTATAACATTAATTGTTTCAATTTCTCCCAGTAGCTCTGTTGAATGTTTAATATACAAAGTCTTATGTTCACCTCTTCTGGTCTTGTTTTAACTCTAGTGTACTCAGGAGGCTACGTACAGTATTACGTACAGGAATTTTGAGCTTCCTGGCACTGGTATCAGCCAAAGTTGAAGCTTAGCACTGAGCATTTATTGCCCAGTTTGAAATTGAATCCACCACTAAGCCCAAAGTGGGTGTATTAGGAGAGATAGGCACATTGATTTTGAATTTCAGAGCTTTCCTTTTATAATTTTGCCCCATGGCAGTAGCAATTTAAGCAAAGGGTAGTATGAGAGATCTCAGAAGGGTTAAGTAGTTGCTTCTGACATCACGGCTAACTGTAGTGCTCCAGTGTTCTTTTCTGCTTTCCAATGACACTGTGTCCCTGTACATAAGTATCTTGGCATTTTACAAAAACATTTCAAGTTGATGGTTCTTTAGTTGCCACGTTTGCCTTGCTATCTTCTCCCCACAGATGCTCCTCTCACACAGTGTTCCCTTTGAAGTAAGGCAGCCAGAAATCTTCAGCAGAGAGGGAGCAGGCAAATTGCAGCAGTTCGAACAGTTTGTTTTGCTTACTGTGTGCTCATTTGGGAGCATTTAGATCTCCTAGGCTGCAAGAGAAGTTGTGCATTCAAACACTTTGCCACCGACTTGGGGGGCAAGCTTGTACTAACTGCCTTGGAGCTGAAACTCAGCTATTAACACAATTAATATTATGCTAGCATCAGACATTTGTTTCAAGAGGCAGGATTATATTATAGGGCATTGATTTTCAGTTTGTGGTCCAGAGACCATTGGGGTCCCTGAGATATTTTTGGGGTGCCCATGAAAACTTTTTCGTAGCACTAAAATCATTTTTTCCCTTTTGCAATCTCTTTCACAAGCATAAAGCAGAGTATTCCAAAGGCTACATGAGGTGTGATATTGCAATAGGGTGATGCAGAAGCAGATATGAAAGTCTAACCTGCTTTTAAAGCGTTGAAAAGATTTATAATAGTGTAACGCAATGCTGTCCTCCTCACGAGTTTATTTTTGGAAATGTGATTCTTTCATTTAAGAAATGCTATTTATGTTTGCATGTAATGGTTTCATTGCCTTTTTAATTAAGCTTTTTACTTTTAAATAATTCAAGGATTCACATTCAATTGTAAGAAATAATAAAGAGAGCGGCGCCTGGGTGGCTCGGTCAAGTTACGCATCAACTCTTGGTATTTAGCTCAGGTCATGACGAGGCCATGAGCTCAGGGTTGTGAGATGGAGTCCTTTGTTGGGCTCTGCCCTTGGTGGGGAGTCTGCTTGAGATTCTCTCTCTCTCTCCCTCTCCCCATTCTCCTGCTTGTTCTCTCTCTCTCTCTCTCTCTCTCAAATAAATATTTCTTAAAAAAGAAATAATAGAGATCATGTATATTGTGGACCCAGTTTATTGCAATAGCGACATCTTGCAGACTACCACAGCCAGGATAGTGACATCTCTCTCAAATATTTTTTTTAAAAAAGAAATAATAGAGATCATGTATATTGTGGGCCCAGTTTATTGCAATAGTGACATCTTGCAAAACTACCACAGCCAGGATAGTGACATCGATTCTGTCAAGATATGGAATATAGAGAACAGGTTCATCACCACATGGATATTGCCCTTTATTCCCACCAACTACTTCCCTCTCAGCAAGAGAGCTCCTGGCAACCACCGATGCGTTCTCAATGTCTATAATTTTGTTGTTTACGTGAACTAATACATAAGCACTTAATGTTTATCAGTTTTGATTACTTCTATAGCAATTTTTAAAGATTTTATTTATGTCTTAGAACGTGAGAGCCTAAGAAGGGGGAGTGGAAGAAGCAAGCTTCCCACTGAGCAGGGAGCCCGATGTGGGGCTTGATCCCAGGACCCCAGGATCATGACTTGAGCCGAAGGCAGTCAGTTAACTGAGCCACCCAGGCACCCCTCCTATGGAAAATTTTGATAGGTATACTCAACGACATGCCTTTGGGACATTTCAGTAAGCTTTAAGAGTATGAAGAGATCCTAAGACCATAATGTTTGAGAAATACTAAGGTAGTGGTTGGGAGCACAGACCGTAAAGCCAGACTGCATGCGCTTGAGTCCTGGCTCCAGCATATTCTAGTTGTGAGTTGGGCAAGCACTAAGCCTCTGAGCCTGTCAATTTCTTCATTTGTAAAATGGGGAAATCCTCATTAGAACGTGAGGATTCAATGAGTTCATATAAGAGTAAGACAGCTAGAATAATGCTTGGCACATAGCAATTACTATTTAAGTTAGGAGTTATTTTTGCTGGATGTCCAAGCTTTAGTCTTGGTTGCGGGTAGGAGGGCCAACCAAGGACACAGACGTAGTTCTAGCCCTTGACCCCACACTTGCAAAATTTTCCTCTCTGCATGTCCAAATCCCACCTGTCCGAAATGACAGGTCAAAGTTTACCTCTTTGATCTTGGTATTTATTGAACACCTTCTCACTCTCTGAAAACACACAAGGAATGGTGAGGATATGTCTTTTGAGTGAAAGAACACTGCCAGACTACGAGGTGGTTTAGGTTGCTCCTAAACCTAAACTTTGTATTTGATAAAGTGTTTCCAGATTGAGGAACCTACTAAACTTTCTGTGCCTTTTAAGAGAAACTTTGAAAATATTTTCCAAGTGGGGCCTTAGGATGACCTATTGATGTAATAGTTATAGATTCATACTGATGCCAACTCATTTGTGATATCAAATGGATATAAGGATATGCTCTGTATGGGTATATATTTGTATGTATTACGTGTGTGTGTGTGTGTGTGTGTGTGTGTGTGTGTGTGTGTCATTGTAAAGGCACAGTTCGGGGCAGCCTGGGTGGCTCAGTGGTTTAGCACCACCATCAGTCCAGAGCCTGATCCTGGAGACCCGGGATCGAGTCCCACGTCGGGCTCCCTGCATGGAGCCTGCTTCTCCCTCTGCCTGTGTCTCTGCCTCTCTGTCTCTCTCTCTCTCTCTCTCTCTCTGTCTCTCTTTCTGTCTCTCATGAATAAATAAATAAAATCTTAAAACAAAGAAGAGGAACATAGCATTTTAAAAAAAGTAAAGACACAGTTCAAGAAAATGTGGGCTCATTCTTTCATAGATAACTGTAACCATATAAGCTTACAGATTCATATACAACAAAGGCTAAACTTAAGTCTAAACCATACCTTGATTCTTGGGTACACATTACAATGAAGTGACAACCAGTACCCTAACCCTAACGCTCTAATACTAATCCTATCTCATACCCCAAACTGTACCCTAAAACTAATCCCTAACCCACTGCCTAACCCTATCTCTTACCCTTTTCCAAAACCATACCCTGACCCTGACCTGACCCTAACCCTAACCCCTAACCCTAACTGCAAACCTAGCCCAACCCTAACTCAAACCATAACCCAAACCCCAACTCCTAACCTCCTGCCCTAATCCCTAAAGTCTAAACCCTAACCCTAACTCTAACTCCTGTCCCTAACCCAAACCCCCATCCTAACTCCTAACCACTGACCCTTACCCTTATCATGTTAAGTGAAGTAAGTCAGTCGGGAAAGAGAATGACCGTGTGGTGTCATTCATAGGTGGAATTAAAGAAGCAAAGCAGATGAACATCTGTGAAGGGAAGGAAAAACAAATAAGATGAAAACAGATGCAGGAAATACAGACTCTTAATTATAGGAAACAAACTGAGTGTCGCTGCAGGGGAGGGGACGGGGGAGGGGATAACAGGGGACCGGCATGAAGGAGGGCACGTGATGTCACGAGCACTGCGGTTATCTCCAACTGGTGAATCCCTGAATTGTTCCTCTGAAAGTATAATACACTATACATTAATTAATTGGGTTTAAATTAAGTTAAAATCAGTTGTATCAGAGCACGTTTCCTTCTGGACTCTCTGTTCTGCTCCTTCAGCTTATGCTGGGACCACCCCTCGTGGGTCTGGTTTGTTTAAGTAGGCGCCAGGCCTCGTCCATGGCCCAGCCCAGGGCTAGAACTCACGACCCCGAGATCAGGACCGGAGGTGAGGTCAGGAGTCGGATGCTTAACCGACGGAGCCAGGCGGGGTCCCGAGGACAGCACTGCTTTATCCTGTGTCTCTGTGACATCGTTTGAAATAGGAAAGTGCTGCGTCCCGCTCTGTACTGATTAGGGTGTGAGTTAGGGTTAGGGGTTAGGGTTAAAGTTAGGGCTAGGTTTAGGTTTAGGATAAGGGTTAGGGCTAGGGTTAGGGTATCTCTATATTTAGGAATTCTTTACACATGAAATATGGAAATTTGAAGCAATTATGTAGACTATAACAACAACATAAATATATAATAACCAAAAATGTTTGATACAGCAACAATCCTGAATAGTAAGAGCCTGATATGTGCTGAAACACTGGGTTATGAGAGGCTTCTGGGCCTCCTGCCAAGGTTAAACCTGATAGCAAGGGTGATTGTATGGTCTGGTAGCCCTGTTCAGTCACAGACCTCATGACTCCAATGCCTCCAGAGTTAAAGTACACTTACATCACAGTAGCCTATGAATATCAATAATGTTTGGAAAATCAGAATAAAATGACATGGCTGTGTTTGTGTTGCCCTGCTTTCTAAATCACGAGAACCAAATAGTTGGAAACTTGCTAAGATGGCATACTTCTGCTCCATGTTTTTTAGAATCCTCTCTTCTACTTTCTCCTTTTTCTACTCATTCGGTGATACTTGGTATTTTTTCCCCTGGTGCTCTCTCACATAGCACCTGCCATAAATCTTGATTATAGCACATGTCACTTTGCTGTACTTACTAGTTTCTCTGTTTTCTTCCCCAAGACTGAGTTCATAACAATATTTTGTGTCACATAAACCTTTAAAAATCTGGTTGAAGTTCTGGATTCAAGCCACAGGAAGTCTAGAGCGTACACCAATAGTTTACGCATATAGACTCTGAAGACCCACTGCCCAAGTTTAAATCACAGCTCTGCCACCGAGTGACTGTGTGACCCTGGGAATGTTGCTTAATGTCTCTGTGCCTCAGTTTCCTCATCTGCAGTATGTGCATGATAATAACAGTATATGCCCAACAATGTTTTGGTCAATATGAAATGAGTTTAACTTAGAACAGGGCCTAGCCTATAATAAAAATGAATGAATACATGTGAACCTAGACTTGCCTGCGATTTCAGAGCATTGGTAGATCTCAGAGTATGTTCATCTATCATCCCTGTTAAATTTCTCTCTGTTTTTGGTTGAGTGCCTTCAGGAAAGGAAATTCGACTTAACCATATTTGTCCCTTGTACCTAGCACAGAGCCTGGGAGACAGGAGGGGTGTATGCAGTGTATTTTCTCCCTTCCCTGTAAATCTCAGTTCAGGGGCCCTGTTCATGGAATTAGCTATCAAAGGAAAAGGGTATGCTGAATATTGAAGCTTAATAGCACTTTTCAATCCAGGAAGGTAAGTCTATAGAAATAGAATGTTCTAGGGAAAGCTAAGCCCCTATCTAGTATTTATTAATTAATAGTGGTTGTAGTATAACCGTTGGTAGTAATTGGGTTGATAACAACAATAACTGAATAGTAAATGCTTCCCTCGTGTCATTTATCTACTGGGTTTGTATAGACATGGATTTTAATCTTATATGATGAGTGACGTTTTGGAGCACTTCCATTAATGCCTGGATTATGTCACTTAATCCACAAAAGGCAGGTGTCCCTGGTATTCCATTTTGAGTGTTTCCAACATTTTATTGCTATTGTAACATTGTTCACAATTTACAGGTGGGAAACTGAATTACTTGACTGATGTCCTGTCCTGGCTTGGAGCCAAAACTAGGTCTCACCAACTAGAGAGATTCTTTTTTTTTTTTTTAAGATTTTATTTATTTATTCATGAGAGACAGAAAGAGAGAGAGAGGCAGAGACATAGGCAGAGGGAGAAGCAGGCTCCATGCAGGGATCCCGATGTGGGACTCGATCCTGGAACTCCAGGATCACACCCTGAGCCAAAGACAGATGCTCAACTCCTGAGCCCCCCAGGCGTCCCAACTAGAGGGATTCTTAACTATAGTATTCAGGCTGATAAATAGGATCTCCCAGAGATCCCATTTGCTGGAGTGTTCAAAACTACAAGTGTCACTTTCCCTAGTTCTGGAGCTTCCTGTGGGGTTCTCTTGGCCCCCTTTACTAGGAGCCGTTGGTTTAGTTATTTAAAAAAAAAACACAAAACATTTATGAAACTTAGCATCTCTAACTTCAAAAGTATAGGAATCATAGATCCCTATGAGGGATCTACAATTACTAGCCCTATTTTGAAGAACGTTAAGTAATAGAAAGTAGTGAAACCAGGATGCAAAGCTGGTCATGAGCACCCTGCTTGTAATCACTTAATGAGTCCACTTTACCTATACGAGAAAATTCATGGTTTGAAAATGACCCCAAACCTACTTTTCCAACTTTATCTTTCTTCCTTCTTCCCCACATGCTCTGTTCTGCTATATCAAACTAACAACTATTCCTGGAATACATTGTACTTTTAAATCCCACTAGAGCATTATTATACATTATATATAACACATTATACAGAAGCCTACACGATGCATTTGTGTGAATAGGAAAAAATGCACGCTCTCTGGTCTGACAAGCTAGGAGAAAGATATAGTGTGCTGGGCTGATACAGCCCCCAAGGAGAGTCCACGGTGAGCAGAGCAAAGGCTCGATTTCGACTTTCCTTCCTTCCCTCTCAGCTGTGGTGTGGCTCAGTGCCACTGTCATTGTATGTGCTGATTCTAGGGGCTGCAATGCCTGTCTGCTCCATGTGCTGAGCCACCCTTTAACACTTGATACAGATCTATGTTCCTTCCTTCTTTTCTTATTTTATTTCAATGAAGTATTTATTGATGGCTACTATATGAGGGGGTACTGTGGTGAGCATGATAAACAGAATCTCATTTTTAAATTTTTAATTTTTTTTAAGATTTTATTTATGAGAGAAACAGTGAGAGAGCAGCAGCAGAGGAAGGGAGAGAGAGAGAGAGGGTGAAGCAGATGCCCTCCCCCCGCCCTGAGCCAGGAACCTGACACAGGGCTCAATCCCAGGACCCTGGGATCATGACCTGAGCTGAAGGCAGACGCTTAATGGACTGAGCCACCCAGGTGTCCTACAGGGTCCCATATTTTATGGGGTCAGAAGAGTAGTAGAGAGGTATCTTTATGCTTCTGGAAGCTTTCCATAGATCCTCCAGGTCATCTCACCATTCCTGATTTCATTACGTTATGTACTTTTGACCAGTCTGATCTCCATGACTCCATTTACTCAACTGGGAAGTAATGCTAACAAAAAGCCATCATTATGCTGGTTTTCAAAATCATCCAAAGTAACAGTCAGTATAGAGAGTCTATGATAATACTTAGTAGACTACCAAGGCATGAGGTCCATCTGTTAATCTTCTAGAGAGAGTGCTCCTTAGAATTACCTTGCTGTCTGGTGAGGTTCTAATTGTGGGGGTAGGGACAGGGAGGATGGGCAAGAGATAGAAAGGTGGAGAAAGTTTTCTAAGATCCTGTATGGATAGGTGTTCTGTGGTCTTGCTATTTTTTTCCTTGCAGGTGTTTTATGCATTTATTGGAAAATAAACTCAAAAATAAATAAGTAAGTAAATAAATAAATAAATAAATAAATAAATAAAGGAAAATAAACTCAACTAACTTTGGAGAGTTTAAATACAAGTAACAGTAGTCACTGCAGATTTAATCAGGAAATAATGCACTGTGTCTTTACATATATTTTAAGTAAATGTGGTTTAATAGTGCAGATTGGTAATTTGATCAACGATTTTCAATAGAATATGCAGGGAAAAGGCTAAATATTATCAGAGCAACCTGCTAAAATATGGCCCATCAGTATTTTAATATTCAATGAAGCTAAAGCACGGTATGCTTTAAATACTTATATAGAACATAACTCTGAAGAAAATAATCTAGGGAGAAGTAAAATGTAATCATAAAAGATATTCTCAAACTTGAATTATTACTGTGGTTGCCTTGTTGGCTATTCCTGCTCTCTTTTGTTCCTATGTTCTTTTTTATGCATTATATTTACAATTATAGTTTTGTCCTTCTCCTAAAGAGTAAGTGAAGTGAAAGTCAGTGCCTTGTCTAAGTACTCATAGCTCTCCCGCAAGTTCCGGTGATATTTGAGTAACCACCTGAAGAATAGCATACTAGCATCTGAATGTGATGTAAGTCATTGCCCCCTTGCAAGATAAGCCATTATAACTCTTAGGGGCACAGAGGAGCACAGTACTGTTTGTTTTGCTATACACCTGTAGCCTTCTGCTAATTACCCCTTTCACCCCCTAATATTTTCTCTCCCCTTCTTTTTATGTATATTGTGTCCCATTTAGTAGTAGCATTTCCCAACCTCCCTTGAAGCTAGGTGTAGATTTGCCTGTGTCCCCTTTCTTTCCCTTTCCCCTGGGCCAGAACACAGAAGGTGACTACCTACTTTTACCCTAGCAGACAAAGACATTATTCTAGGGTGGTATTTCTGAGTTAGGCAATTTGCCTTCCACAGGATGTTTGGTAACATCTGGACAAATTTTTGATTGCCAAAACTGAGGCGTGGCATACTAAACATCCTGCAATGCTGAGAACAACTTCCCTCCCCCCATGACAGAGATGAATCGAACAGAACAGAAAGATTTCAGGGTCTTTAACAAGTCCCTAGAGAGCTTTCACAGTTAAAGTAGGTGTCTGGTACTCTTGGTTGCCTGGGAATTCACTAGTTTCCTTGATCCAAAGTCTATGCCAATACTGGTACTGATCTCTAACACAGAAAGATGACACATATTTAAAACTCTTGAGGACTGTGATCATAGGCTCATATCTTCCATCTGGTTCCCAGATGGGATATTTTGGAACCTTGGTCAATTTGGCAGGTTTTGAGGTTCTTCCTCATTAGAGCAAGCGCAGGGGTTCTGGCACCAGAAACTTTGATAATTGTTCTTTCCATTGAGACTCGATGTAAGAGAGGTCTTCCTGAAGAGATCTGTTATGGGATGTAGTCTTTGAAAACGTTTATAGCATCAATCTTCACATAATGCTATCTCTACTAAAATGCATATCAATGTTGCAGATGTTTGAGTCAAAGGAAAATCAGTTGCAAACTGGATTCAACTTTCAGAGCTTAGGGGTGTCATTTTAAGCATATAGGTCTAGGGATAATGCATTCAGAAATCAGGTGGACACATAAGAGGACAGAATAAAGTGAGAAGTCAAACATTTAGGCAAGCGTGAATGTTAGCATCCACAGGAGCTGAAGAAGCAGAGAGCTGTGGGGATTTAACTATCCAGTCAAATATTCAGGAATGAGGAGGAAACAACCTGCAGACTAACTTAGGCAATAAATAACCAAGTGCTCAGATAAAGATCATTGATATGGTTTTAATTTTGGAAGAAATCCACTCCCCTGTAGATTACCCAGACCCTGCAGAGAGAATGTAGGTAATTGAGAGTATTTGATTGATGTTAAAAGTTACGCTATTAGATGGAAGAAATGGGTTTGTACAGATAGGGAAATTGCAATTTGTTTATACATCTAAATTGGCATTTATTGAGCCCTTCTTCTGGGTAGGTCTCATTCTAGTTGATGGGGAAAGATATGAATAAACCATGGACCTTCTTCAGTTATCCACTGACTTTTAGCGAGACATAAAAGTCTGTCATCAACAGATGGACTACAACACAGTGTGAGAAATGACATGATAATACATATGTACAGGTGGTTGTGGGAAACCAGAGAAGGGTGGAAAATCAGAGACGACTTCCTGAAAGAGATGGGACCAGGGCTGATGACTGAAGAGAAAGCAAGAATTTGGTTAAGAAATGGATGGAGTCAAAGCACGATGTATAGGCTGAAGGAGAAGTACAGAGTCATGGAAACAGGAGAAATCTTGGTGTTTGGGGATTCATTTGGTGAATATTTGTGGAGCTTAGAAATTGTATCGGTAATGGATCTAGGTACCGGTTATGGTTGAGACAGGCAAGATCTTTAACCTCATGCATCTTGCAGTCTTTTGAAAATGACAAACACCAAATGGAAGTTTAATAGAGTGTGATAAGCACTCTGAAAGGGGCGATAACAGAACACCAATGGGGGAGCACAGAAGGAAGGAGGATGTTTATCCCAGCATGGGGGAAGAGATGGGAGAGGGCAGGATGACTGAGGAAACATCCTAGGAGACAATTGAGTCGTGAAGAATGAGTATGAATTAATCAGGCAAAGAATTTGGGAACATATCAACTGTGAAAATAACAAACACACAGGCAGTGAGGCAAAGGAAAACCTGGCGTCTTTGGGAAACTGAGTATTTCACAGTTGAAAGATAGTGCTTAGGCGTTTTTTATGTGATTGATTGTGGATCCTAAGTTGGATGGAGAAAGGAATACATTTAGGCATTATCTGAGAGAAAAAGGGAATAAAAGATGACAGGAAGCTTCTCTAAAATCAAAGAGCACAGATAGAGATAATTAGGGAGTGAAAGAGCTGGAAGGAAGGGTGGTTGGAATTAGCATGTGGAAAACATATTTTCGATATAAAAGGTGTAGGAGCTTGGTTGATGACAAAGTCCTAATGGTAACTGGAGGCAGAGAAGGAGGTATAAGTCACTGGATATGAAATAAGTGAGGAATTTTGAGGCCCAAGTATTAGATAAGGTCATAGACATAGATGTGGAGTTGCCTGAGGTACTAACAGGGTTAGTGGTAGAGAGGAAGCCAGGTACCCAAGTCTTCTTTTTTGTTTTTTTAAGAATTTATTTATTTATTTATTTATTTATTTATTTATTTATTTGTTTATTTGTTTATTTATTTATTTATGAGAGAGAGAGAACATGAGCAGTGGGAAGGGCAGAGGCAGAGACAGAGGGAGAAGCAGACTCCCTGCTGAGCAGGGAGCCCAACCCGGGCCTCCACCCCAGGGCCCAGAGATCATGAACCGGGCCAAAGGGAGGTACTTAAACCAACTCAGCCACCCAGGTGCCCTGCCAGATAGCCAAGTCTTAAGTCAATATTCAGGACTGGCCATGGAAACCATAGATGAGAGCGACACGGAAGAATAGAAAGTGGTGTGTGTCGCTGACATGGGATTGTTATAGGGGTTGAAATGACGTTGGAAATTGAGGTAGATGCACATCTCTCCTGTTGTCCTAGTGGCACTCGTTGCTGCAGCACGTGAAGGTGGCCTCCGCGTAGAGCTGAGTTTTGGTTTTGGTGGAAGATGAAGGAAATACACAATTCAGAGGTTAAACCTGTAGAGCATTCTAAATGGGAGCACAAAAGCAGTGTGAGAGGAAGAAGCCCAGGCCAGTCAGAAGGGGACAGGAGGGCACAGCAGGAGTGGGAGAAGGGGATAGGATAGGTTGGGATAAGGGGGAAGGGACTTGCCTTCTGAACACGTTGTGGCTGACAAAGGTGAGGGGCCTGGTGGGCTTGGTTAGCTTTAAGGGTCCCAAGGGGAGACTGCATGTGGTGGATCAGAACTTGTGTGGACATTGGGGGTCCTTGCCCCCACAATGTTAGGGATCTATTGACATTGGTTAACTGCCCCCCCCACCCTCCAGCCCATCCTGTGCCATCTTTGTTTCCTCTCCTGTTAGTTGCCCCTTTCTGCTTGAAAAGGTCAGGCTGGGGATCCCTGGGTGGCTCAGTGGTTCAGCACCTACCTTCAGCCTGGGGTGTGATCCTGGAGACCCTGGATCGAGTCCCACATTGGGCTCCCTGCATGGAGCCTGCTTCTCCCTCTGCCTGAGTCTCTGCCTGTTTCTCTCTCTCTCTGTATCTCTCATGAATAAATAAATAAAAATCTTTTTTAAAAAGTTCAGGCCATGTTAACATGGTACCATCTTTTTCTCAACCTCCTTGCTTCTGGAACCTAACTTTGACAGTCATTAGGCAGCTTCTAAGAGCACCTGCTGTGAATCCTTTAAAGGGTAGATTCTAAGCAAAATCCAGAGCTCCAACTGTTTCACAACTGCTTGGTCCTTATCTAGTAGCTGAGGCCAGAGTGACCTGACACACTTCTATACCTTTCCCACATTTCTGTGTCTCTGTGGAAGCTCAGCTCTGTCTCGAGGGGGGCATACAACTGTCTCGCAGGGACGTCCACAAGAATCACCAGTCCAAGACTATGAGTACATCCTGCATTTCCAGATTGCTGCTTCCCCCTATTTAACTGTCCCATCATGTTTCTCAGGTTCTTTGTCTTTCATCATGACCCTTATACTTTAATATAATATACAATTGATTTCTCATTTTCAGCCCGGACTTACTGAACAGTGGCCAGGATAGTTGTTTATATGCATTTATTTCTCATGTTTCACTTTGTAGTGATCCTAATAACACTTTATACATTTATAGAGCATTTTTACCCCTAAAAGCTGAAAGCACTTAACAGGAAACAATTTAACAACCCCCACAACATTCTTGGAAGACAGGCATGTGATACATAACTGCTGCAACCTCAAAAAAAATGCATTTTCACTTAGAACAACTTTTATTGAAAACAATATCTGAGGCGCTATCGGCTGAACTTTCTGGATTTATTTCCAGCAATTTAGCTCCTATCTTTACATCATCAGCATACCTTCCATGTCCACAATTGAAGTTATTTATGAGTCTGGAGCTTGGTTTGGACCATCTTTTTAAATTAAAGTAGCTTATCCTTTGTGTATCCGCTTGTGATAAGAGAACCAGAGAATGCATTCAAAACTGAGAGGTGACATAGCATAGGGAGTTCAGTTTTTGTGATTGTAGGAGATAGGGTAGGAAAAGAATAATGGATGTGGTATGGTAGGAAGAACATGGTCTCATACGTCACCAAATTGGCCAGTTTAATGTATTCAAGATGTATTTGGTATCTGCATTGATAAGGATTAGTTTGATTCTAAGTAATAGGAAAACCCAGAGGACCAGTGGGGTAAAAGCACTTAATTCCTTTCCACCCCAGATACCATCAGAGGCGGATCCTGGCTTGATCTAGCATTCTGCCCCACGAGGTCCTCAAGAACTTAGTTTTCTTCCAGCTGAATGCTCTGCCTTCCTGGGTCTCTGTACGGTAAAATGGTAGCATTAACGTTTCAGGCAACAGGGTAGATGAAGAGTGTTGAACAAAGACGAAGTAAGTTTTCCAGCTCTTTCTTACAGAAAGTTCTTAGAAGCAATCACAAGGTATACTATCTGCACACACTTGATTTTGCCAGAACTTCATCTCATGGTCCCGTCTAACTTTAAGGGCAGGTAGAAAATTTCGTCTCTATCCGCGTGACCATGTACTCAGATAAAACGTCTAATTCCTATCAAAATAGAGAGAAGGGAGAGCAGGAGTTTGCAGCCGAGATTATCTGCAAGTCACTGCTGGCTTTTTCCACAGTCACCATTTGACCTTGGGCTATGTTATTTCTGGACCTTAATTTTCCTGTCTGCAACATGAAGGAATTGTACTAGTAGATGTTCAAGAGCCCTCCCAGTTCTAATAGTCTGAGAAGAAATGAATGAAGGGCCACATGAATCAATAAATGAGAGGAAAGTGGCTTAGGGATCTTCATAATCCAATAGGCTCAACAAGGTCGTTAGATCCATGCTGTGGGACTCTGAGTCAATTACAGTGAAAATGAGCAGATTATACGGCTATGGGTATAGCTTTTTCTGAGTAAATATTTATTATTCAAATCTTTAATTATACAATATCCATCATTCGAAACATGCATAAACATAAATGTGTGCTTTAATAAATAGCTGTTAAATACTCCTGTAGTCTTAATTGAAGACAAAAAAAGAAATGACATTAAGAGCAGCTCAGAAGTCTCTCGTGTTTCTCTATCAGATCACAAACTTCTGGTAACCCTTCAAGTTCTAAATCATACAGACGATTTTATCATGACTTTTGTGATATTATTTCCTTTACTTTTTTTGCTACCCATGCATGTATCCTCAAATACTTATAATTTAGTGTTTCCTGCTTTTGGACTTCAAGAATTAAATCATTGTTACACTAAGAAGCTAGCCACCGAAGGCAACATATCGTGCTTCTATCTATTTGAAATGTCCAGAACTGACAAATCTATGAGACAGGAAGTAGATTACTGGTTGCCAAGGGCCAGGAACATTGGTGGAAATGACGAATAGCTGCTAATGGGTACAGTAATTTTTGGAGGAGGTGAAGAAAATGTTCTAGAATTGACTGTGGGGATGATTGCACAGGTCTGCGAATATACTAAAAAAAACACTGTTTTGTTTAAATAGACAAATTGTGTGCTAGGTGAATTGTATCCCAGAGCCATACAAAAAAAAAAAAAGTCATTCTATATGTAGTATCTTGTGATATAGATCTGAGTTTGAAATTGTGAGATTCATTATATACCTTTACTTTGTTCATTTTGATTGCATGACATCCTATTATACAGTGTATCCTACAATTTAACCTTTCAACTGTTGATGACATTTGAATTCTTTCAAAGTTTTGATTCATGAGCAATGCTGTTTTTCATATCCTTGCGTGCATCTTGTGGTATGGGTATGTACATGTTTTTCTAGAGTAGAAGTTCTTAACCTGGAGTCATTGGACATCCATGGGAGTTGCTTGGTCATAGGATCATAGAACTGTCATACAGTTTTGAAAGTAGTGGTACCAATTTACACTCCAGTAAGCAATATATGAGAGCTTTTTTTTTTTTTTTTTTTTTTTTTTTTTGCTCTCCACTGTCTTCAACATTCGATATTGACAGATTCCTTAATATAGATTTTGCTTTTGTAGATGTTAGATTTAAGGACTAGAACAGGCCTGAAATCAAACAGGCCTGTTACTAGTGTAATCAGTCTTAAAGAATATGGGAGCAAAAGAGAAGACTGGCATTTGACAATAGGGATTCTCAAACTTTGCGTGCATCAAATGATGTCATCAATCTATTTGTTCGTTTGTGCAATCAACAAATATTTATTGGGCACCTGTTTTGTGGATACCATGCCAGGTACCATGCCAGGCAGGTACCATGCCAGCTTTCCTGGAGCTAAGAACCTTGATAGGGAGAGAGACAGTGAAGTAAATAAATTGATGAGAAGTGCTGGAAGGAATGTGCTTCTACAAGAGCATGCAAGAGAGGGACCAACTTACACTGGGAAGTGTGAGGGAAGCTACTCAGCTGAGAACTGAAGGATAACGCAGAGTTAACGGCAAGGATTGGAGACTTCTAGATCTGGGTAAGAGAGAGGACAAAGAACTTTGTCAGGGGCTCATTGTGCATTAAGGGAGCTTAAATAAAGCCAGTTTGCCTAACTGCAGAATGAAGGTGAAGGATGGAGGTTAGAAATAAGGCAGGGTGTGGGGGTGTCAGGTCATACGGATAACTGAAGGCCATGTTCAGGAGTTCAGTCTAAATTTTAACTTCAAAAAAAATAAAATAAATTTTAACTTCGTTTTTATATCCCTGCAGTGTTTCAAGTGGAGGGTGGGGGTGGGGTGTCACAGATCAGATTTTCATTTCGAAAAGTCCAATCTTCTGTAGTGGAGAGAAAAGAGGCAATGGTAGTTTGGTCTAAAATTGTGGTGTGGTAGAAGGTGGAAAAATAGATGGATAATAGATGGGAAGTTAGATCACCTGATAGAGTCTGTAGCTATTTAATAGGTAGATATACTGAGAATGAAAACATCAAATTGACAGGTACATTTCTGGTTTTTGGAACTGGATAAATGGAGGTGACCTTCACAAAGATAACACAAAGGAAAAGGAAGGGGGGGGGAGGCCATGTTTCATTTTTGACAAGTTGAGTTTAAAGTACCTCTTGAGGTACTTGAGAAGGGCTATGGTGCTGACTGCCTGAATTTGAATCCTGGAGCCTCTGTTTGGGGGACCTGAGAAAATTATGTAGTATTGTTGTGTCATCAGTTCCTCATCTGTAAAACAGGAATAATAGTAACCACTTTGTACAGTTCTGGTGAGGAATAAATAGAAAATGCTTAGAAGAGAGATGGCAAGAACTTGGTAAGAACTTACTAAATTTAATTTCAACTTCTGTGTGCTGTTTACTACTAAGGAGATGTGAAGCAAACAGTTGGATATAGGGCTGTTGAGCTGAGAAAAGCATCCTAAGCTAGAGATACATTTTTTCTTATGAAAAATTCCCAAAATCCAAAAAATCAGTTGAATGATGGGGGAAGAAACCAGATTGTAGTGATTTGAAGTCTCAAAAAGAGAGATAATGGGTTTATTCTGATAATTATCTCAAGGGAGGAATCTTAATCGTATTAAGTCCTCGTGAAAACAAATCTAGTTGAGAGGAACAAATTTATATGATTCCAGAGAGCTTGGGGGGGTAGTTGACAGTGGCCATTTCCTGAGAAGAGGGGAGAGGTTCGGAGCACAGATTAGCCTTGGAAAGGTCAAAAGACCCCTTATTGAACATTTAGTGGAAACCCAGATTCCTGAGCTTCCCATCTAGAGGTTCTGATTCAGTAGTTCTTGGCTATAGCCCAGGAATCTGCAACTCAGAAAGTATACAAAGTATTTCAGATACCAGTGTTCAAGGAGGATCTTTGAGAAACATTGACCTGCAAGTTTAAACCAAAATGCTTGCAATATGGGCACGGCTTTAGCATTTTTAGGTAATTGTAGCAATTCTTTGAGAGCATTTTGACTTGTTTCCTTGAAATACGTGCCGTCATTTTCTTTCCATTCTACAAGTCAAAAGGCCCAGTGTAGAAAAATGTTAGGAAAAAATACCTCTCGTTCTGTCCCTCACAATGGTCACTGATTATATCTGAGCATATTTCCCTGAAAACATATTTTTCTGTTTTCTCCCCACACTTAAGTTCGTGTGGCTTGTGTGAGTTGGGTGTCCTTCCTCATTTCACCTTTAGATTGGTAACATTTGCTGTGTTACTGTGAACGGTTTATAAACATTTTATTGGATTCCCATTTCCACAGTCTGTTTTCCCAATGATCTTCCTTCATCCCTGTATAAGAAATACTGTTGTCCTGCACAGGTTATATTACTGTTCTGGCTAATTAGCTCTGAACTCCCACCTGTCTCAGTCAAGAAAGCCATCACACTGTAAGTCCCTAGGCAACTCACTTTCCCTTTTTTCTATCTTGCTTTTTCTAGCTACTCCTAGCTCTCAAACTTCCTCCGCCTTTGCTGTCATGCTCAGCTGATGACTTCACTTCATACCTCAGAGAGAAAACGAACGCAGTCAGAAGAGCATTTCTGTAGACACGCTCGACCCTATCTCCCCATCTGCAATCAAATACTCTGGCTTCTGGCCTTTTGACTATGAGGAAATTTCTATGGTCTTATCTGTCCTGCCACTTGGGTGCCAGATGCCAAATATTTCATTGCGGCACTCCATTGATATTTCTCTATCTACAGAT
Organism: Canis lupus baileyi; assembly: GCF_048164855.1. Classification (NCBI taxonomy): domain Eukaryota; kingdom Metazoa; phylum Chordata; class Mammalia; order Carnivora; family Canidae; genus Canis; species Canis lupus. The sequence continues at coordinate 10,271,528 of NC_132876.1, forward strand.
TGATTTGCAGCACTGGAACATGGTTTTTTTTTTTTTTTTTTTTTATTCTTCAAATTTTCTTCCATTATAATTCACAAATACGATACTTTGTGGATCCCCTTGCAGTTACCGCCTTATTTCTTTTTTATCCTTTGTAGCAAAGCTTCTTGTGTAAGAGCATCTATAGTCACTGTCTCCAAGTCTTCAGCCCCCTGCAGTCAGGCCCTTGCCCTCGTGACTCCACCAGAACAACTCTTACAAAATTTATCAATAACATCAGCGTTTGTAAAATCATTAATAAGTTCTCAATTGCACCTCAGTCAGCCCAGCAGCAGTATTTGTTTCAGTAGATCACTCTCTCCTTTTTTTTTTTCTACTCTAGATTCATGTGGGTTCCAGGATGCAATGTTTATCTTACATCCACGTACGCTCTTTCTCAGTCCACTATGTTGGGACTCACACTAATCTTCAGCATCCCCCTGCCCAGTTTTACTGAGAAGTGATTGACCTCGATTACTGTCGAAGTTTAAGGCATATGGCATAATGGGTTTTTCTAAGCTTTTATTTATTTATTCGTGAGAGACACAGAGAGAGAGGGAGAGACACAGACAGAGGGTGAAGCAGGCTCCATGCAGGAAGACTGATGTAGGACTTGATCCTGGGACTCCAGGATCACACCCTGGGCCAAAGGCAGATGCTAAACCGCTGAGCCACCCAGGTATCCCCATAATGGTTTGACTTACATTAATTGTGAAATGATTACTACAATAGCTTCAGCTGGCATCCATCTTCTCAGAGAGATGCATATAAAAAGGAAAAAAAAACATTTTTTCCTTTGTGATGAGAACTATTAGGGTATACTGTCAACAACCTTCCTATGTATCATACAGCACTGATAACTATAGTCATCATGCTGTAGAGTAAATCCCTAATACTTATTTATCTTAGAGTTTATTTTTTTTAAATATTTATTTATTTTTGAGAGCGACACACACACAGGAAGAGGCAGAGACACAGGCAGAGAGAGAAGCAGGCTTCCTGCAAGGAGCCCGATGTGAGAGATGTGAGACTCGATCCCGGATTCCAGGATCACGCCCTGGGCCTGGGCCGAAGGCAGACACTCAACCGCTGAGCCACCCAGGTGTCCCTTATAGTTTGTTTATAACATTTGCATACCTCCCTCCCCCTCCCCCTTACCACCTCCCCTACCAACAGCCTCAGCCCCCCTTGTAACCACAAGTCTGATCTCTTTTTTCACATGCTAGGAATGTCTTACAGAATTTGTCTTTCTTTAACTTATTTCAGTTAGTATAATGCCTTAGAGGTCATCCATTTTGTCACAAGTGGTAATTTCCTCATTTTTTTATGGACAAATAATTACAGTGTGTATATGCATCACATTTTCTTTATCTGTTCATCCATCTATGGGCACTCAGGTTGTTTTCATGTCTTGGCTCCTGCAAATAACGTGTCTGCAGGTTTTAAATGTAATAGTTCTTGGTCTCCTTCCTTAACCTTTGATTCTTATTCATCTGCTTGGTGATGATCTCATTCCAGTCTTATGGGTAAATCAGATATCTCATAGGCAGCTTGAACTTAACACCTTTCAGGAGCAAAATCTTGTTTTCTACCAAATGAATTGCTACTCCTGTTATCTTCTATATTTCAACAAATCGCAAGTCCCTTCTTCCACACACATAAGCGATCATTCTTGACTCCTCTCTTTATTTAATGACCCACATCCAATCCATTAGTATATCTTACTGGCTCTACCTTCACATATATCCAAAATCCTACCACCTCCCACTTCTCACCATCTCCACTGTTACTGCCCTGATCAAAGCAACCATTACCTCTCAGCGTGATCATGGGCTTATCTTCTATGTGCTTGCAGAAGTATTATTTAGAGTTGACAAGGGGAGCACCTCTTCTGGTCTCAAGCTCAGGCTGTAGGTTAGAGTGAATCATGATGTCTTGGAATGTGGGGTTGCATTTGAGTAAAAATCATATTTAGAGAACACTGTGTTGGAGGTTTCAATGGTTCAGTCAGGGTATGGATTGCTACTGTAAGTGCTGCTGCTTGAACATACTGATAAGTTTGTTGCACACATGTAGCCCCTGATTGATTCAGGCAGGGAATTCCATGATTGCCTACAGGTAGGGAGAATGAGTTAGAGCCATGATAAGTGACAAGAATACAGTTTGAGAGAGAAGTGCCCTATTTGGTGGTGGGGAGCAGATGTGCTTGAGGGAGAGGTACCACCTCCCAAACCCAGGAATTCCTGTGCGGAAAGGACGAGTATGAGTTGGCTTTGATGGTGACTTAGGAAGCTGGCGAGGCAGGAAAGAATCTGACATGCATGATTCAGAGAGTGATAGGAATGAGGTGATGAGAAAAGTGGGTCTTTTAGAACTATCTCTGGAGGTTTCCCTTTAAGATTGCATCCATCTTTGCAGCTGGTCACCAGTGATCACACTGTCAGCATGTAAACATATCCTAAGAGGACACCAAGACTATGGGAAGGGGGTTCAGTGAATTTGAGAGTAGTTTCTTTCCCTTAGACTACTATCTCCTACCAGAATTACTAATGCAACACTTTTGATGGTCACATGTGAGAATGTGAGAATGCGGAGACCAAATGTGGCCCTGTAGATCTTAATGAGTCCCATAGAGCAAAGACAATGGATCTGGCTTCCAAGACATGTTTTCACAGGAGTTAGAAACCACCTTTGGATGCTGCATTGATGTTTTTTCCCAAGTAGGGTCTATCTTGACAGCTTTCTCCATTAAATTATGGCTGGAGGCACAGAACAATGCCTGCTGTGCTGGAACGTTCCAAGAGAGCCCACTGAGAACACTAATAATGAACAAGCAATGGTATTTGGGCCAATTCTGTTGTATCTGTAGACAGTCACAGGGATATAGTTGTCTTGTTGGCATTTTGAATGAGTTTAGGGAGTAATTCAAAGTATTTTCTTATAATTAATATTCATAAAACTGGTTATCAATTTAAATATCTTCTCTAATAGGCAAAGTAGTACAAAGTGGGTCTTTTCTTTTATATTATGAATTAGTCATCCAAAGTAAGATAATGAGGCTTTCAGTGACATTTATAGATAATTCTATCAGCAACGAGAAGAAAAAGAAAAGGAAAATGTTCTCAAATTATTATAGAAGTAAACAAATTTGAGTCACAAATGTTAGAGTGCTCATGTTTTTTCATATTTCTAAAAATATTTTGTTTCACTGTCCAACAAGCATATTCCATTTGTAAGTTGAACATCACCTTCTTTCTGTTCAGTTTTGTACTAAAATATGGTTGTTGCTATACTAGTTTTATAAAATCAATAAATTGCAAGAAAGTAATAATGAAAAAAATCACACACTGGTTAATGAAGCCATACAAGCAATGTGGTCCTTCTTGTGAATTATCTTTGTAATGTTTTCTCATAGTTAGAGGATTAGATTCATAATACCCTTTTGGGATTAGTCATCAGTAAACCCATTTTATACCTAGAAGAATTGAGGGATAAAGAAACTGATCTTTCTCAATATCACAACAAATTTAAAGTCGTGACTTCAAGAATTGAGCCCCAAGGTATTGGTGTCTTCTTCCAAAATGTAATATACTATAGTATATGATTGTTTGAATGAGGGGTGTGTGTGTGTGTGTGTGTGTGTAAGTTATTTCCTCCTATTATGTAACCCTTGTAACTAAAGCTAACCTCCAGGGAAGGGAATGATAATATCCCACCTCATTTTAAATTCCAGGTCCCAGCATGTGGCAACAGGTAATGTAATAGGTAGTCCCATGAGCATTTGGCCAAAGACCCTGGGAAATAGTTGTTCCAAGAATTTTCTTAAGGAGACAGAGTTCAGCATTTCCTCAACAGAACAGTATGTCCAGATAAATCTCATCGGATGGATTATCTATAAGTCTTAGTCCCAGGGCTCATACCCCAGCTGTGTTAATAACTTGCCAGGTGACTTTGAGTAACTCACTGAATCTCTAGGGTTGCTTTTAGTGCTAAAATTAGAGAATGCTCAGATTCTATGCAGTCCAAAGTGACACAATGCTGCCTTGAAGGTGGACTAATAGTCAATCTGGATAATTAGTTTTATTCTAATTGCAGTGGGAATTTAAGCCAACACACTTTCCCCCTCTGCCTTGCTGCTTCCTTCCACTTACAACTTTATTTAGAGAATCGCGGGGTTCTTGACCTTAACTTTCCTGATTGGTCTACACATATTTAGTCATATTTCTTTAGTGGTGGTATTTAACTTTTTAAGCACCTTGCAATTAGTATCACTTTCTCCTGTGGTTGATCATGTTGCCAGAGACAGTAGCATTGACAGAGAACTGGAAGAGAGCCCAGTGTTGTAGTCCACTTGAATCCATTATCCAGGGTTTTCAGGGGTTATATAACCCAGCTCCTCCTTGCTAGAGTCCCCTGTTAAAAATTAACCATCTGGCTTGGTAGAAGCTGTCTTCTAACTGTTTTTCATAACAGTGGTCCTTGTGCCAAATGTTGGTTCCCATGGAAATGATTTAAAACATGCATTAAAATCTGGGAATGGCTGTGTTTTCTCCGTCTAATTTCTTCCATTGTCTTCCGAAACACCAAAGTTTCCATTTTATTGAGAGTTACATAATTGTCACCTGTTGGAGACGCTGTCAGAATAGGGGCTGGGATTTGGGGGCATGAATCCACCTATCCTCCAGTGTTATAATGTTATACAATTATGGAGAAAACACATAGAACCGAATAGCTTAAATCTGTTAAGTAAATAAGAGCTCTATAAACTGTTAATAAGACACCATATTTTACTAAATGCTTTAGGGTAAGTTCTAAAGGTTTAAAAATCCTTCTACTCTTGGAGAAAAAAATATTTGACTAGATCTATCAAGGTTAAGACTTTTTATTGACCAAAACATAATTACCAAACTGTTGTGTGTGTGTGTGTGTTTTTGTTTTTGTTTTTTTTTTTTTGTTTTGTTTTGTTTTGTTTTTGTTTTTGTTTTTGAATATCAGAGTAACAACATTCGCGTTTTGTTCTCTTACTCTACTGGAGATACTGTGGTGAAAACCTTGCATACATTGACTTATTTACTCCTTGTGACAGACCTATGGCATAGGTGATAATCACTCACTCCAAATTACAGCTAGGGAACTTGAGGCACAGAGCACATTCCTATCCTTTCTTGTCCAGCTACCGGGTGGCTGAGATGAATCTGGAGTCCAGGTTTGTTCCCGTGCCCCACTGCCTCCCATTTAGGTAATATCTCTGTGTACCCATTTTGGACAGACCCAGAACATGTTTCTTAACAGCATCCAGCAGATACAATTTAACTTTCCTGTGATGGCTGGGAAATGACTTCCTGTAAGAGGCTATCTGGACTAATCTCAACTTTTTCCAAATCCCTGTTTACTTCACTCAGCAGCCCATGCCTCAATTGCCCAGACGCTATCTGCACTTAGCTTTCGGCACATAATGTAATCTGACTCAATTGCACATCCTTCACTGACCTTCCACGATGTTCTGTGGTGCCCTCTGGAACTCATGATCCTCCGCAAAACACGCAGTATCATTAACTTCTCTCAATATTCCCTTCATCTTTGGGGTCTGACTGCTTGCCGTCTGCTGATACAGACTCCCCTACAGCCTGCTCAAAGGAGTAGCTGATTTTTGTTTTCTCCCTGTCACTTGTTCTCCTACTGTAGAATTTCACACCCCAGTTTTTTTGTTTTTTTTTTTTTTGGGGGGGGGGAGTTGTTGTCTACCACTTGTCCCACATGTCCTGTCAGCATCCTTAGTTATAGACAGTATGTTTCTCCTATAAGTGGTATATTCAGTGGTGTTTTCTTTCACTCCCCACATAGACAGACTCCAGACCCTGTCCTTAGCAGCATCAGCCTCACAGTCCAAATCCCTCAGGCACCACTTTCTGAACACTGCTACCTACCTGCCTGGTTCACTTGTAGTCCCTTCAGCACCAATTCTTTTATGCCATCATGAGCTCAAATCCACAGCTTTATTGCTTAATTCTCAACCTTATGCCATTAGTTTCCTCCCTCCTCGTTTTATATCCCATGCTCCATCATGAAAATCGCTTCCTTGTACCTCTCTCCTCTCTCGTACTTGCCAGTCTCCTCCATACTATGAACTTGCCCTCAGAGTTCAGTGGCACTAAAGGAGAAGACATGACCGGACGCTCAGCAATATCTGGCAGGGTTGCTGCATGTTCCAATATACTTATTCCCATGCTCTTCCAGAAGACTGCTTCACTTTCATTTAGTTAGTAAGTTCGACCCCCCAACTGAACTCGTGACCCCGAGATCAAGAGTAGCACGCTTCCCTGGCTAAGGCAGGCCGATGCCCCTAAGAAGACTCTTTCCAACTTTGCCTGGCTTATGAAACCTTCTATATCGTTTCCCACCTATAATTTTGAACTGAAGTCCTCACCTTTTACTTCACTGAGAAACTAGAAGCACTCTAAGAGGAAATAGCTCGCATTTTCCTTTACCAATGATGGTGACCTAACATTTGTATTCATATATGCTGCCTTACAAATGGTTACGCTGAATGAATTGCCCCTATAGAAATGTCTCTTCTTGGACTCTGGATCCCCATCTCCTCTTGCTTACTCAAGAGGAATATGCATTTCTCCCAAATTTCTCTTCATGTTGAACTTCTACCTATTTACTAGATCATCTCCATCAACAATAAAACCTGCTGGGGCACCTGGGTGGGTCAGTGGTTGAGCATCTGCCTTTGACTCAGTTCGTGATCTCCTTGGGGGGAGCCTGCTTCTCCCTCTGCCTGTGTCTCTGCCTTTCTCTCTGGGTCTCTCATGAATAAATAAATAAAATCTTTAAAATAAGACCTGCTATAGCATTTCCCATCTTAATAAAAAAGACAGTCCTGTCTTGAAATCCACCTCCTCTTTCTTACCAGATGCAGTGTACTCCTCTTCCCTGTTTCTCTGTGTTCCTTCCTCATCACTTCATTCTCTCTGGCTGTCTTTCCTTCACCAATCTCTAAATACTGGAACATGTTTAACAAGCTATCCTCTTTTCTTTGTAGATACTCTTTTTTTTTGGTAATCTCACCCTATACCATGATTTTTCATATACAATTTGTATTGACATCTGAGATCCAGACTCATACATCTAACTGCACACACAATTATCTCCATTTGGAAATCAAAGAGATACTTTGATTTTAACATGCCCAAAAGAGAACCACATCTACTCTATGGCCCTTTTCTTCTCCAATCTTTTCCATCTTTGTCATTTTATCATTATATATGGACTTGAGATGGCAATCTGTCTCTATCACTTTATACCCTGGAAATCCTGCTGGTTCTGCCTTCAATATACTGTGCTGAGAAACCCCATGGCAGTGAACACCACTGTCAAAAAGATCTTGCTGTAAGTTAAGGTATATATGAGTAAAAATGACAAACTACAAATAAGGTCCTATGATTCTTTACATATTTTGGCTTCCTGCTGCCTCTCTGAGCTGTACTACTACTCTTCCCTTAGTGTCACATTGGGCGCCTTGCTATTTCTCAAACCTCAGAGCCTGGCACTTACTCTTTCCTCTGCTGGGGATGCTCTTCATGGTCTTTGTTCAGGTATCTTTACAGCTCCCTTATCTCCTTCAAGTCTCTGGACACCCCGGAGAGTACTCCTCCCAAGCAAAGAGCACTGCTTGCTCCTTCTAGTAACAGTTTCCTTACTTAGCTTCTTTTTAATTCCTAATACTTAATTTTCATATGAAATTGTATTTTTAAAAATTTCTCTTCATTTTTTTTCTCCCACTAAAGAGTAAGCCCGAAGAGGACAGATAACCTGTTTTGCTTTTTCCTGAATGTCCAAACACGAAAACCGTACTCGACACATACAAGTTCAATAATCACTTGTTGCATGAAATACCCTCTAGTTCCTGTGTTTTGCCCAGACCCTCCCTGCCTGACAGGAATTGAATAGTAATTTGCAAATATAATTCTTGTCTTAAAGGTTTATTACGCAGTTTTTAGTTGACCAGCCCCACATAAGTTACTAAAGTCCCCTTTATAATTATGGACTGGTCTTATGAGAAAGAAAATATCCCAGCTACCTATTATGCCCCCTATCTCTTCATTGCTTAATGGCTTTAATAATGAAAAAAAGAGATTTCCATTCAAATTTAACGAACTCACTGTAAATGTTAGGCAGTTTAAAGTACTTAAGTTAATCTGAAATGCAAAGTAATGTTAGGAGTAAGGTAGTATTTCTGTTTTACAGATGAGAAACTAGAACTCCATATGCTAAGCGATGCACACAGGACTTAAATCCATGTCTTGCATACTGTCTACTAGGTCAGAATGTCATTGTTTATATGTTTTGTTAGTTTTTTTTTTATGTATTGGGAATAAGCTTAACAAAGCCAAAGCTGGAAGAGTTAACACATTGGTGTGAATGAGTTTAAAAACCTGTGACTCCAGAAGTGATTAATGTTAGGGTGAGAAGGGATGGAATACCAGGACACAGGGGTATTAGATACAACTCATGGAAGAGGGGAAAAATCTGCAGCAAACTGTATGGCCTTTCCACTGATAGTAAAATGGGTGTGTGTGTTTGCTGTAGACTAGCATAATTGTAAATCGGTGCAAAGATAAAGGTGAGCATAAAATTATTTTTTAAACCCTAATCATTCTGAATATCAATAAAAAACAACAATCCAATATCTTCAGACTGACTTTTGCTGGGCCATTTGTTCATTTGTTAAATAATCTCAGACCGCTTGCCCTACCCCACATGTTCTAATATTTTCATTAAGGAAGCGTTTTGTGAAAACCTCTACCTCTATTCTCCCTATCTTGACTATTAAATAATTTGTTCTAGAGACTCTGATGTTTATGAAAGAAAGATAAATATGTATGCATATTTATACATATCCACATGAGAACGGTCTATGCTATATATACTAATTTGTAGATTTTTTCTTTAATATATCATAGTTATAATCCTAAGATAAGTACACGTAAATCGAACTTATATGTTTTATTTTATTTTATTTTTATTTTATTTTTTTCAAGCTTATATGTTTTAAAACACTTCCGCAGGGGCTCCTGGGTATTCAGTCTGCCTTTGGCTCAGGTCATTATCCGGAGATCCTGGGATGGAGCCCCTCATTGGGCTCCCTGCTCAGCAGGGAGCCTGCTTCTCTCTCTCTCTCTCTCTCTCTGCCAGCTGCTCCCCTGTTTGTACTTATACTGTCTCTCTGTCTCTCAATACATAAATAAATAAATAAATAAATAAATAAATAAATAAATAAATAAATAAAATCTTTAAAAAGAATCTTCCATAGTATTTGTATGTTTATCAATATTTTATCTAATTTTCTTTTGATGAACATTCATATCTCTTTCCTCTGTATTTTTACTTCCTTTTTTGCTATTGCAAACACTGCTGTAGTTAGTATCCTTGTAATGATATTTTTATTCCTCACAATTTTATTTCTGAAGGATAAATTCCTAGAATTTGAAATGTTAGGTCATAAAGCATTCACGGTTCTTTTTTTTTTATTTTTTTTTTTAGGGTTATTTATTTTACAATGCTTGTGTGCGAGTTGGGGGAGGGGGCAAGGGGAGAAAAAAATCTTGACTCCCAGCTGAAGGTGGAGCTCTACACAGAGCCCATCCCACAACTCATGAGATCGGGACCTGAGCAGAAACCAAGAGTTGGTTGTTCAAGCGACTGAACCACCCAGGCGCCCCAACAGTTCTACTTTTAAGAACTACCCGATAGGAACCTGGGTGGCTCAGTTGGTTAAGCATTTGACTCTTGATTTCGGCTCAGACTGTGATCTTGGGGTCCTGGGATCAAGCCCCATGTTGGGCTCCATGCTCAGTGGGGAATCTGCTTGGGGTTGTCTTTCTCTTCCTCTCCCTCTGCTCCTCCCCTCTCAAATAAGTAAATCTTTTTTAAAAAGAGCTGAAAAATTGCTTTCCACAAATTTGTACCAATTTACACCCCCCTGAGGAATGAAAATGCTTGCTTCCTTATACGCTGACAATATTAGATATTTTTAATCTTTCAGGAAAAGTTTGTGGAGTGTAAAATGATTTCTTTTCCTTGTATTAATGTTTAAAAATTAACGATTAGTAAAGTTTACTGGCAATTTATATCTCTTTTATGAATTTCCCGTGTATCACTCAGTGTCCTGGCTAGTAACGTGACATATTCAACTGAGCCAAAGTTAGGAGGCTTAAATAAAAGGATCTACTTATGAAGATGAGTACAGTGTTTTCGGTAGTGGTTATTAAACATTTTGGACCCCAGATCACTTTATACCCTAGAAAATTTTAAGGACCTCAATGAGCTTTTATTTGTATTCATTATCTATCTGTATTTAACATATTAGACTTTAACATGAAGTATTTTCATGGTGTCGGTTTCATTTAAGAAGCATCAATAAACCCATCATATGTTTTTTTTTTTTTAAATATTTTATTTATTTATTCATGAGAGACACAGAGAGAGAGAGGCAGAGACACAGGCAGAGGGAGAAGCAGGCTCCATGCACCGGGAGCCCGACGTGGGACTCGATCCCGGGTCTCCAGGATCAGGCCCTGGGCTGAAGGCGGCACTAAACCGCTGAGCCACCCGGGCTGCCCAAACCCATCATATGTTAATATGGAAACAGAATTTATGAAAAATATTCTCTAAAACATAATTACTGAGAAGAGTTGCATTGTTTTACAGTTTTACAAATCCCTTTAATGTGTGGTTTAAGAGACTATAGCTGTATTTTATTTACTTGTGCATTCAATCTGTTGTGGGAAAGGCAAAAAACATCTTAACATCATCTTGAATATAATAAATTTGGCCTCATGTCATCTCTGAAAATGTTGTAGGGTCCCAGGGGTTCTTTGAACTATATGTTGACTACATCTGGTTTGAAAAAGGGGGTGGGATATTACAGAACCCCAGAGGTAGTAACAACAGAGAACGCTTCACCACAAGTAAGACTTAAGGTGTGAGGGTGGCCTCTGGCTATCAGGAGGAGTGTCTGACAGGAGCTGTGTTCTTTGGTTGAGGGGTGTAGCCAACCCACAGCACCCAGGCAAGACCCTACCCTGCATCGCTTACAGTGCCTCCATAAACAAAACCCCACCAGAAGCTAAGGGGCATTGGAGACAATTGATGTTAATCCATAGGGATCAGCATCCCTGGAGAAGAGTGGGGAGTGGATAAGGGAGGAGAAACAGCAGCTACATAGCACGTCCATTCCATTTTCCTTGCCATTTGTATTGAATTTTCATTGGATTCTCTACATTAACTTGTATTTGAACTTTGTTACAATGCCTTTATAATAACGACTTGTTTATATATATATATATATTTTAAGATTTTATTTATTTATTCATGAGAGACAGAGACCAGAGCGGGGAGGGCAGAGACACAGGCAGGGGGAAAAGCAGGCTCCATGCAGGGAACCTGACGTGGGACTCGATCCCGTGTCTCCAGGATCACGCCCTGGGCCGAAGGCGGCGCTAAATCGCTGAGCCACCCGGGCTGCCCTGTTTTTATATTTTATGTGCTCAAAAACTTCATCTTTTTCCTTTTGGTTCGTGCCCTCCATTCCAAGTTTATATATGTGGAATTTTGGAAAAATTCTTCTAATACAATAATTTATCTTAAGTTCCTGAATACATCTATTCGTGTATGAGTAAGCGTTGGTGTTACATTTTCTTTCAAAAATATTTCAAGGTAATTTAATTAAAATTCCAGTCTCCACTGCAGTTATAGCTTTATATATGTTATGTATTATATATTAATATGTATCAATATAATAAAATAGGTACTATTGATACATAAACATTATTTTGTGCATATATACATGCATTTCTCAGCTTGTCAACTGTTTTTTAAATGGCAAAATACAGCCTCTACAGAAGAACGGGATAGGGGACAGGAGGATGGGGAGGTGGAAATTATGGCCTTTAATGTATGAACTTTGTGAGCTGCAGATGCAAGGCCTTGTTTTGCTGCCCTCTCTGTCATCAGTTGGATTTTAGAAGTTCAAGGAGGAAACTTTGTGCTTCTGTATTACCTGTTGTGCTGAGCACAACTTTTTTTTTTGAGATACAAAACTGAAATATCTTAGAGAAGGACATGAGAAAAATGCTCAGAAGAAAACGTACATAGAGACACAGTTTGAGAAAAATAAAAGGTCCAGGAAGCAAGATGATGCAGTGAGAAACACTGAATGGAAAAAAATGAATCCAGGAAAGCCAATTAAACAGAATTTTGAGGGCCGAGACAGAGAAGGGATCAGAGTAGCCTTGACTGAGTATGGAATTTAAAATAAAGAGAAGAGTGAAATAAAAATTAGGAAATTTGGCTGTGTGATCATGCTAATTATTTTCACTGTCCTGATAAAAGCATCTAAAAAGTTGTATATATCTCTCAAGGAAGTTTTGGAGTCCAATTTGAGTTCCATTTCCCTGTGTCACCATGCTGAAACAGGCTTTAAAATGGGGAAGTGAATGTCCAGCTTTATCTGGATTATGCCCATGGCCCTTTGCTGATTTCACTGATTTCCCTAACTTCCTGCCAAAAGCCATTTTACCCTTAGATAAGGAAGTAAAGGAGGAAAATATTTGATAAGCGATATGAATCTATTAGATAGGTTCCTTGTTTACTGTTGCAGGAAAATCAACAGGGTGTAAATGTATCAAAATTATTGTGTTTTTAATGGATTCCCATATTGGACTCTATCTCTCATCATTCAATGTAGTCATGAGTTACAGTTTAGAAAGCACTTGTATACACGCTTTCTTTCACAATATTTCTGTAAAGTAACAGAGAAACTTTGTGTCTGTGTGTTTAATCATCTTTTTACCGATGAAGAAAGTGAAGGTAAGAAGTTTAGTGGCTTGACTCAGTATATTTAGAATCACCTGTTTGTGTGTGCGTGTGTGCGTGTGGCTGATACTTCTTATAAAAACTTCATGTTTTTCTCTACCGACTGAAATGACTACTAGACTATCACATGTAAATTTTCTGGTCTAGGTTTCATCCTCATAAAATTATACAATCATAAAATGTTTTTTTTTTTGTGCACTGATGTGGCCAATGATTATATTAGATCTTTCCCCGACTAATTCTATTTTAATTCTGACACCTGTGTTTTACAAAGCTCCAAGCAATATTCTTTCTCTTTCCTATTGGTTGCCACAGCAATAATAATTTTTAGAATTCAATTTTCTTGGGAAGATTAGTTTATTAATTTTATATGGTGGATGGCTGTGATAATAAAAATGAATCTGTAAATTGCTTTTTGAGTCTAACTTATCAAATGATATGCTGTGGCACCATTTCAAGTGCAAAATTTTGAATTAAATAAAAATAAAGATTGTACAAAGGTTGGTTAGTGTTGGACCAGTGTCATTACACACACACACACACCATCAGACATGTACATTCATTTTATTTATTCTCATTGCTATATGGTTTCAAGTTTATATGTGTGTGAGGCTTTGCCTAATGGGACATAATAGTGACTAATAGTTGCAAGAGGAGAAGAATTTGCTTTCTGAGATCTATATAAAATCATACAGTTAGAGCTTGTTAGAATCTTTTGAATTTACATAGAACATTTGAACCTTCAAGTGAGAACATGATTATGAAACTTACTGCAAGCATGCTAGATGCAACTAATGTATAATGGATGTCAGGTGGTAGGTTGCTCTAAGAAAAAAAGGTGACTTCACAGTTGCTTATTTCTTTTCTATTTCTCTGTTGTCCTTCTCTCTGGAAAGTGCTTTTCACATATTTTCATGCTCAGATATTTACCTCTATTAACCATTTTTTTTCTGGAAAACCTTATCTAATTCCCCTGGCTGGAAGGAGATCTTCCCTCTCCACCCCAGAACCATTCTCTCTCTACCTCTCTTTTGGCATTTGTCATTGTGATGTCTATCATAGATTAAGAATACTAGACTAGGAATTCCTGGAGGGTAGAATCTGCATTCAACTTACCTTTCCACCCCCCAACCCCATAGCTGCACAAATAACATATTAGTTTTCTACGGCTTTCATAACAAATTAGTACAAACTTGGTAGCTTAAAGTAACAGAAATATATTATCTGACAATTATAGAGATCAGAAGTCCAAAATCAAGGTGTAGACAGTACCATACACCCTCTGGAGCCTTTGAGGGAGAATCTTTCCTTGCATCTTCCAGCTTGTGGTGGCTCCAGCTGTTCATTGTCTTGTGAGTGTATCACTTCAATCCTGCCTCCATCTTCACACAGCCTTCACCTTGTGTCAATTTGGGTCTCAAATTGCCCTCTCCTGCCTCCTATAAAAATACCACTCATTGCTGCTATAAACATCAATGAGTGGTCTCATTCATTTGAGGAATATAAAAAATAGTGAAAGGGAATAAAGGGGAAAGGAGAAAAAATAAGTGGGAAATATCAGAAAGGGAGACAGAACATGAGAGACTCCTAACTCTGGGAAACGAACTGGGTGGTGGAAGGGGAGGTGGGCGGGGGGTGGGGGTGACTGGGTGGCGGGCACTGAGGGGGGCACTTGATGGGATGAGCACTGGGTGTTATTCTGTATGTTGACACATTGGACACCAATAAAAATAAATTTATTAAAAAATAGTGAAAGGGAATAAAGGGGAATGGAGAAAAATGAGTGGGAAATATCAGAAAAGGAGACAGAACATGAGACTCCTAACTCTGGGAAACAAACTAGGGGTGGTGAAAGGGGAGGTGGGCGGGGGGTGTGGGTGACTGGGTGATGGGCACTGAGGGGGGCACTTGATGGGATGAGCACTGGGTGTTATTCTGTATGTTGACAAATTGAACACCAATAAAAAAAAATACCACTCATTGGATTTAGAGTTGATCTTAAACCTAGGATGATGTTATTTCAGGATCCTTAATTATATCTATAAATACCGCTTTCCAAATAAGGTCAAACTGTACTTTCTAGGGATTAGGATATGAATTTATTTGGGGGCCCACTGTTCGACTCACTAGACAGAGTAAGCACTGCATATGTATTTTAAACATACAGATATAATTTTGGGAAAAGAACACTGCACTTTTTAGGTATATTATGCTCAGCTTTTGAATTACAGCACATGTTATGCTTATTGCAGTACTCATTTATTATTTCAAAGTTGTTGTGGATCAGGAGTCTAGGCACAATTTAGCTAGGACCTCTGCTCAAGATTTGAAGTGAAGGCCTTGGCTAGGGCTGGGGTCTCAAATGAGATTGTGGGTTCTTTTCCATGCTCATGTGGTTGTGGGCACAGTGCACTTCCTTGCTACTATAGAACTCATTAAGGGGTGGTGCTATAGGGCCAGCAAGAGGGCTTCTATGACATCAAAGGAAAGACAAGGCCCTTTTTAAAGGGGTTCCAACTGTTAATTCAGGCCCATTTAGGATCATGTCTTCTTATTTTTCTTTTACTTCCACTTTTAAAAAAAATTTTACTCAGCTATTAGAAATGACAAATACCCACCATTTGCTTCAACGTGGATGGAACTGGAGGGTATTATGCTGAGTGAAGTAAGCCAGTCGGAGAAGGACAAACATTATATGTTCTCATTCATTTGGGGAATATAAATAATAGTGAAAGGGAATATAAGGGAAGGGGGAAGAAATGTGTGGGAAATATCAGAAAGGGAGACAGAACGTAAAGACTGCTAACTCTGGGAAACGAACTAGGGGTGGTAGAAGGGGAGGAGGGCGGGAGGTGGGAGTGAATGGGTGACGGGCACTGGGGGTTATTCTGTATGTTAGTAAATTGAACACCAATAAAAAATAAATTAAAAAAAATAAAAAAAAAAATTTTACTTCCAGTATGGTTAAGATACAGTGTTACATTAGTTTCAGGTGTGCAATATAGTGACTCAGTGACATTACTCAGTGCTCATCATAAGCGTACTCTTAAATCCTCTTCACGTATTTCACCCCTCACCAACCCACCCACAAACAAATTGGTAACCATCAGTTTGTTCTCTATAGTTGATTTTGTTGTCTCTTTTTTCTGTTTTGTTTCCTTTTTCAGGGCTGTTTCTTAAATTCCACATATGAGTAAAATCATATGGTATTTGTCTTTTCTGATTGCTTTCACTTAGCATTATACTCTCTAGATCAATCCATGGTGTTGCAAATGGCAAGATTTTATTCTTTTTATGGCAGAGTAATATTCCATTATGTGTGTCTGTGTGTATATATAATATACATTTATATATATGTACACACACAATATCTTCTTTATACACTCATCCATTAGTGGATATTAACTTGGGCTATTTCTATAATTTGGCTGTTATAAATAATGCTGCAATAAACAACAAGGAGCATATCTCTCTTTGAATAAATGTTTTTATATTCTTGGGGTAAATACCCAATTGTAGAATTACTGCATCAAATGGTTGTTCTATTTATAATTTTTTGAGGAACCTCCACGCTGATTCCACAGTGGCTGCACCAGTTTGCATTCCCACCGACAGTGCAAAAGGGTTCCTTTTTCTCCACATCCTTGCCAACATCTGTTATTTACGGAGTTGTTAATTTAGCCATTCTGACAGGTGTGAGGTGACATCTTGTTGTGGTTTTGATTTGTATTTCCCTGATGATGAATGATGAGCAACTTCTCATGTGTCTGTTGGCCATCTGGATGTCATCTTTGGAAAAATGTTCAGATTCTCTGTTCATTTTTTTTATTATTTGTGTTTTTATGGTGTTGAGCTGTTCTTTATATATTTTGGATACTAGTCCTCTATCAGCTATCTGTCTTTGAAGTATCTTCTCCCATTCAGTAGGTTGCATTTCAGTTTTGTTGATCATTACCTTTGCTATGCAGAAGCTTTTTATTTTGATGTAGTCCCAACAGTTTAGTTTTGCTTTTATTTCCCTTGCCTCAGGAGATATATCTAGAAAAATTTAGCTATGGCTGATGTCAAATTATGGCCTGTGATCTCCTCTAGGATTTTTATGGTTTCAGGTCTTACCTTTAGATTTTCAATCCATTTTGAGTTTATTTTTATGTATGGTATAAGGAAGTGGTTCAGTTTCATTCTTTTTCATATAGCTCTCCAGTTTTCCCAGCACCCTTTGTTGAAGAGACTTTTTTCCATTGCATGTTCTTGCCACCTTTGTCAAAGATTAATTGACCATATAATCATGGGTTTATTTATGGACTCTATTTTATCCCATTATTCTATGTGTCTATTTTTGTGCCAGTACCATTCTGTTTTGATTACTACAACTTTGTGGTAAAACTTGAAATCTGGAACTTGTGATACCTCCAGCTTTTTTTTTTCGTTTTCTTTTCTTTTCTTTTTTTTTTTTTAGATTTTATTTATTTATTTAATTATTTATTTAGTTTTCAGAGTACAAGTCTTTTTCTTGGTTAAGTTCATTCCTGGATATTTTATTATTTTTGCTGCAATTATAAACAATATTGTTTTTTTAAGATGATTTTTTTAAGATTTTATTTATTTATTCATGATAGACATAGAGAGAGAGAGAGGCAGAGAGACAGGCAGAGGGAGAAGCAGGCTCCACGCCGGGAGCCCAACACAGGACTCGATTCCGGGACTCCAGGATCACGCCCTGGGTCAAAGGCAGGCACTAAACCGCTGAGCCACCCAGGGATCCCACAAGGTTGTTTTCTTAATTTCTCTTTCAGCTACTTCATTATTAGTGTATAGAAATGCAATGGATTTGTGTATCCTGTGACATTACTGAATTCATTTATCAGTTCTAATAGTTTTTGATGGAATCTTGGCAGTTTTCTATATATAATATCATGACATCTACACATAGTGACAGTTTTGCTTCTTCCTTACCAATCTGAATGCCTTTTATTTCTTTGTTTTTCTGATTGCTGTGGCTAGGACTTCTAGTACTATATTGAATAAAAGCGGTAAGAGTGGGCATCCTTGTCTTATTACTGATCTTTGGGGCAAAGTTCTCAATTTTTCACCATTGGGTATGAAGTTAGCTGTGCGTTTTTCATAGAAGACCTTTATTATATTGAGGTATGTTCCTTTTAAACTTACTTTGCTGAGGGTTTTAATTATGAATGGATCTTGTACTTTGTCAAATGCTTTTTCTTCATCTACTGAAATGATTATATGATTTTTATCTTTTCTGGTATTGATATGAAGTGTCATGTTGATTGATTTGCAAATATTAAGCCACTCTTACATCATAGGGGTAAATACTACTTGATTGTCATGAATGATTTTTTTAATGTGGTGTTGGATTTGGTTTGCCAGTATTGTATTGACTACTTTGCATCTCTGTTTATCAGAGATAGTGACCTGTATCTCTCTCTCTCTCTCTCTCTCTCTCTCATAGTGTTGTTATCTGGTTTCAGTATCAGCGTCATGCTGGCCTCATAGTATGAATTTGAAATATTTCCTTTCGCTTATATTTTTGGGGGATAGTTTGAGAATAGTTAGTAACTCTTTAAATGTTTGGTAGAATTTATCTGTGAAGCTGTGTGGTCCTAGATTTTTGTTTGTTGGGAATTTTTTGATTACTGATTCAGTCATTAGTAATCAGTTCAAATTTTCTATTTCTTCTTCAGTTTTGCTGGTTATATGTTTCTAGGAATTTATCCATTTCATGTAGGCTGTCCAATTTATTGGCATATAATTTTTCCTAATATTCCCTTGTAATGGGAATATTTTGTATTTCTGTGTTATAAGTTATTTCTCCTCTTTCACTTCTAATTTTGTATATTTTAGTCATTTCTCTTTTTTTAATGAGTCCGGCTAAAGGTTTATCAATTTTCACAGAACCAACTCCTAGTTTCATTAACCTGTCCTGTTGTTTTTTAAGGTTCTATTTTTTTGCTGTAATATTTATTATTTCATTCCTTCCCTCATTTTGGATTTTGTTTTTTCTTTTTCTAGTTTTAGGTGTAAGTCAGGTTGTTTATTTGAGATTTTTCTTGCTTCTTGAGTTGGACCTTTTTTTTTATAAACTTTCCTCTTAAAATATCTTTTGCTGCATCCCAAAGATTTTGGAGTATTGTGTTTTCATTTTCATTTGTCTCTATGTATTTTTTATTTCCTCTTTGATTTCTTGGTTGACCTACTCATTTTTCAATAACATATTATTTAACCTCTATGTATATGTGTTCTTTCAAAATTTTTTTCTTGTGGTTGATTTCTGATTTCTTAGTGTTGTGGTTAGAAAGGATGCATGGTATGACTTCAATCTTCTTATTTGTTGACACTTTTTATGGTCAAATATTTGGTCTCTTCTGAACAGTATTGCATATGCAATACTTTGAGAGGAATGTGTACTTTGTTGTTTTTTGCTGGAATGTTCTGAACATATGTTAGATTCATTTGTTCCAATGTGTCATTCAAAGCCAGTTTCCTTGTGGATTTTCTATTTGGATGATCTAGTCATTGATGCAAGTGAGATTTTAAAGTCCCCTGCTATTATTGTATTTCTATATATTACTTCCTTTATTTTTGTTATTAGCTGCTTTATGTGTTTGGGTGCTCCCATGTTGGGTACATAAATATTTACAATTGTTATATCCTCTTGTAGGATTGTCTACTTTATGATTTTCAAAGTATCCTTCTTGTCTGCTGTTACAATCTTTGTTTTAAGGTCTATTTGTGTCATATAGGTATTGCTACTCCAGCTTTCCTTTCACTCCTATTCTCATAGTAAATGCTTTTCCATCCCTTCACTTTCAATCCACGGGTGTATTTATGTATTTATGTCTCTTATTGGCAGCATGTAGATGGGTCTTGCTTTTTTTTTTTATCCCTTCTGTCACTCTCTCTTTTGTTTGGAGCATTTAGTCCATTTACATTGCAAGTAATTACTTGTAGGTATTGTACTTATTCCCATTTTGTTACTTATTTTATGTTTGTTTTTGTAGTTCTTTGTTCCTTTCCTCTGTTGCTCTGTTCTCTCACAGTTTGTTGGCTTTCTTTAGTGATATATTTGGATTTCTTTCACTTTACTTTTTCCATATCTGTAACTGGTTTTTGATATATGGTTACCATCCAGTTTGTATATACCATCTTTTGCATATAGCAGTCTATATTAAGTTCACAGTCGCTTATGTTTGAACACATTTTTACTCCTCTTCCTTCCATGGTGTAGGTATAGGATATCTTGGTTTCACACCCTTTTATTTTGGGAATCCCTTGACTGATTTTTATAGATATATTTAATTTTATTCTTTTTGTGTTTTGTACTTTTCTTACTCCTACTTGTGATCTTTTATTTTCACTCAAAGAGTCCCCTTTAACATTTCTTATAAGGCTGGTTTTAGTGGTCATGAACTCCTTTAACTTTTGTTTGTCTGAAAAACTATTTCCCTTTATGTTCTGAATAATAGCTTCCTGTGTTGAGTATTCTTGGCTGCAGGTTTTTTCCTTTTAGCACTTTGAATATATCCTGTCACTTCCTTCTGACCTGTGAAGTTTCTGCTGAATAAATCAGCTTATGGCCTTAGGGATTTCCCTTGTAGATAACTGTTTTTATTTTCTGTTGGTGCTTTTAAAGTTCTTTTATGACTACTTCTCGCCATTTTAATTACTGTGTGTATTTTTTTCTCTGTGTCTCTTTGATCTGGATGCCTGTTGCCTTCTTGCCTTCTCCAGATTTGCAAAGGTATCTATTTGCAAATAGATTCTGCTATTTTTTTCAGATATATTTTATGCCCCCTTATCTGTCTTCTCCTTCAGAGATCTCTATAATGCAAATGTTCTTATGCTTGATGGTGTTGCTAAGTTCTTATGTCTGTTTTCAGTTTTTGCTATTATTTTTCTCTCTTCTGTTAAGCTTGATTGCTTTCCGTTACTCTGTCCTCCAATTTGCTGTTCATTTCTTCTGCTTCTTTTAGTCTACTCTTTATTCTATCTAGTGCATTTTTAATTTCAGTCATTGAGTTCTTCATCTCTGATTGGTTCTTTTTAATGCTTTCTGTCTTTCTCAAGTGTCTCACTGAGCTCCTCCACTCTTAAAACCAGTGAGCATCTTTGTGACCATTACCTTAAATTCTCTATGAGGCATATTTTTTATCTCCATTCTATTTAGTTTTCTTGCTGTGATTTTGTCCCGTTCTTTCATTTGGGACATATTCCTCTGTCTCTTCATTTTGTCTAAGTCCCTGTGTCTGTTTCTGTATGTTAAGAAAGTCACCTATGTCTCCTGCTCTTAAAAGTAGTGTCCTTATGAAGAGATCCTATGGGCCCTGCAGTGAAATGTCTCCTGTTCACCAGTTGCTTCTCAGGGGTATCTTCTTCTTCTTTTTTTTTTTTCCATGTTGGTAATATTTATTTATTTATTTATTTATTTATTTATTTATTTATTTATTTATTTATAATTTTTAATTTTTTAAATTAAAGTTCAATTTGTCAACATATCGCTTAACACCCAGTGCTCATGCTGCCAAGTGCCCCCCTCAGTGCCCATCACCCAGTCACCCCAACCCCCCACCCACCTTCCCTTCCACTACCCCTTGTTCATTTCCCAGAGTTAGTGGTCTCTCATGTTTTGTCACCCTCACTGATATTTTCACTCATTTTCTCTCATTTCTCAGGGGTATCTTCTATATGCATTGCATGTCCTGTGTTGTTGTTGCTGAGCTGCTTTTCCCTGTAGCCCACTCTTCTCCAATAACTGTCTTTGCCTTTTGTGGGTGTGGTTTGGTCCCTTTGTTATTTGTGAGCCAGTCTGGGGCCACTCTGGGCTTGAGTAAGATCAAGCATTTGCCATAGATGTAGTAACACCAAACTGCATGGTGCTTTCCCTGTGTTGTCTCATGGAAAGCTTTTGTTGGTGGGTAGGATTTGCATTCAGACCAGATGTCTGACCGTAGCCCTTTACTCGGGCTTCACTTGGACTTCTGTGTGTGGTTACCTTTCCCCTGAGGCAGGAGTCACTTTGTAGTAATGCCGGCCCCTATGAAGGTTGTTTGCACAGTGCCAGACTTGTGGCACCACTTTGGATGGGATTTAAGGGCTTATATTAGGGGTCAGGTCCACAGTAAAATGTGGGGATAGGGTATATGTTGCCAGCAAAGTCCACGTTGGGACTTGCAGCCCTCTTGGATGACGCAAGCCTGGTTGGAGGGGCCTGGCCCACAGAAGTGTGCCCAGGCAGGGAGCATGGTGTTAGCATGATTTGTGCAGGTCTTTTGTGGGAGTGGGCCTGGAGCTGAGGCCTGCTTGGAAGTGGCATATCTGTAGGAAAATGCAGGTAGGGCACGATATTAGCCAGCTAGGTGGAGAGTATTGTTTTGAGCTGGCACCTGTAAGTGTTCAGTGTGTCTCCACTGGGGGGCAGGGATGGAAAATGGTGTTGGTCAGCTATTTTGTTCCTAGAAGTCTCCCAATGATTCCTGTCCCTGTAGTATGTGCTCTGAAATTAATAAACAAATCTCTTTCCAGTATATCCCAGATGTTTTTGAAACTGGTACTTCTATGCTGTAACTCCATGGGGCTATTTGTTGTGCTGCCTCTTTAAAGATGGGGACTCAGTTTCCTCTTGCCTTCCTGGCTCTCCGAGAGCCAGCCTGGCTGATTTTTCAGTTCCAGGTGTTAAAGCTCCACTGATTGCAAAAATTTCAAAATTTGGTTCTCTGGCTTTCAGTGCCAAATGTTATGGGAATTTGTCTCTGCCCTTCCTTACCCTCTTCGTTCTGTCCTCTTCTCTACATTTAGGTGTAGAGAATCTGTCCTGCTAGTCTTTAGGTTATTTTCTGGGCTATTTACACTGCTGTGGGTGTTATATAGTTGTGTCCGTAGGACAGTGTGTGCTTAGGGTCCTCCTACCTTGCCATTTTCCCAGGGAGTCCTAGGATTATCTTCCTTTGATTAACTCAAAGTCAAGTGATTTGGGCCTTTAATTATATCTGAAAATCTCTTTACCATTGCTGCATAATGTAATGTAATCACGGGGATAAAACCAGAGGTGGAAATCCTGGGACCTATCATAGAATATTGCATATCACAGGTGTATATACTTTTTTAATTTTACCAAGATATCCTGATTTTATGTGAAATTATTTTAAATTCCATCTACTAGCTATTTATAGAGGTTTTTAGATGTATTTGACTGTTCTTTTATTCTAGGTAAAGCATCAAACCCCAATACACTATGCTGGTGTCAAAACACTGACTTTTTAAGGACTCTGTAGTTTAAAGTGAAAAATATATTTTATGAAAATATTATGTTCAAATTAGACATCAGTTAGGCATATAGATAAACATGGCCATTGCCTGGATTATAGGATAGAATTGCAGCCTGGCCCTGATAATACAGTCTCTGTGAAAGAAACTACAAGTGGATCTGTCAATATAGAAAGAAGAATTTATATATGTCACAATTAGAAAGGATGGTGAGGCATTAAAGTCAATAGCATTAGGGCAAAGAGGAAATGGAAAGAAATTATGGGTCCTTGCCTCTTTCCTGGCCTGCGAAATTAAGTGGTCTTTTTTGAAACTTGGTTATTTGATCCATGCCAGTTGATTCAGTTCCAATATTTGTAAACAGGATGTCAGTAGGTTTAATATTGAATATAATGATGATCAATCTAGAATATGATCATCTCTGGTAGTTTGTGAAGAACTCGAGACCATGGCTGAGCTCCTCTCGCACAATATCCATCGGTAACAGCTTTTCTGGGCACTGGAAGGAGGCGTAGAAGCAGTCTTTATATCACATATTTACCATCTCATGCAGATAGCTTGTTGTTACCTTGACTGCCATTTCAGAACAGTGTCCAGTTTGGAACATTTCTCACCTGTCTCTGAGAGCCTCAATTCCTGCATGGATAACCTGCCAAAGCCGGTGGTACATCTAGACTCTTTTTTCTTATCAATGCCTCCTATATGCTTCCTACCCGCTCCACTCAAGCCCTCTCCCTCTATTTTAGTGCAGGGGTCAGAGTTGGGGTTTGATTGCAGAAGATGTTCATTAAATATAATTTCATTAAATTTCAGCTAGTGGACTCTATTGTGAGGGATTTCCATGTCACTTTTGATTAAGTGCTTCCATGCAACAAGAAAAATAAATGGCTCAAATAAGTCCAATGTTGATATAACAGTTCTAAAGATATTAGATACTCAATCTCCTTCAATTTTGTCCCCCCGCCCTTTTTTGTAGGCCTCATATATATTAAATCCTTGAGGTGGTTAGAATTTACTGATTATGAGGAATGGAAAGATGGCTAATGTGGCTGAAATACACAGTGAGGAGAGAGTTAAAAGATTTGACATTATCAGAGGTTTTCAATAGGGAGTAACATGATCATATCTGGATTTTCAAATATTGCTCTGGTTACCGCCGTCTAAGGATAAAATAGGGAACAGAGATACCTTTTGAAAAGATATTGCCACAATACTGGCAAGAGACACATGTTCTATCTTGATAAGGTGCTGTAAGAACTCCTGCAACAAAGCACTATGAAAAGTTAGAGGCAGACACTTAACAAATGGTTTTGAGGATCTGTGATAGGAGGAAGGGAATGCTTTCCATAAGAGCCTACTTTACTGCCATTTTGGCAGACTTAAGCATAGGCAGCCTTGTTCAAGTAGAGGAAATGGCATGGATTTTGATACAAAATCAGAAAGTACATGTTCTATTGTGGAACCGTGGTCTTCGAAAATAGTAAGCCATCTTAGAGTCTGTGTGCAGGTAATTTAATAAGTATTTTATTTCAAATTTCCCATTTACTTATGCTGGCAGTGACAAGGTAGCAACAATATGTAAAAAAAAAAAAGTCTTGTATACTATTGATATTTAAGTGTATGATATAATTGTTTTTATCACTTATTATTAGTAGTAATAATCAACCACAATAAGCTTTTCATGACTGTGACTCTTTTTAAGAACAGATAAAACATTTAATTACCAATCAGTCCTTAATAAAGTATATCTCAGAATTCTCTTTCACATATCATTGTGTTTTCATTATTGTCTATTACAGTTTGAAGTACATTTTGGTTGGGAAAAATAAGATTAGTAACATTTTAGTTTGAATGTGTTTAATTTGAAAGCGTACAAAAAATTATGCATAAAAGTGATTTTCTCAAAAGGAAAAAGACAAAGTCATTGTGTGGTCTCAAAGCAATTCTAATCACTAGAATACAGATTATTTCTTATTAGCTTATTAGGCCAAAAATCTGTGTCTGTGATAACTGTATTCATTGTGGAAATTAGGCAATAAGATTTTCTTCACATTGCAAACATAAATAAATGATTAATGATTGTACTATATTTTCACTTTTAAATCAAATTCACATTTGAGGAAGTGTCCTCTCAAGATAGATGTATTGGGATGTATTTGAGATCTTCAAAAAGTTTTCTGTGTTCTTTTTTACATTCGAATTACATGCCACACTGGGGAAGGAATGGTTAGCTTGGAAAGCATGGCTGCAATAACGCCCCCAGGAGAATATTAAGATTGCATATATAAAGATGCAATATCTTTTTTTTATAAAAAAGCAAGAATCATGATAGACCATGAAAATACATAAAGACAAAGTCTATTATGTTTTCCAGGAAGGCTGTGCATTTTGAAGGACAAGTTTATTGATGTAATTTATTATTTTATTTACATTATTGAAGAATAGTTGACCTAAAATGCTGTTTGTTTTAGGTGTACAACATATTGTTTCAAAATTCTGTGCATTAATCAGTGCTTATCACAATAAATGTAGTCACCATCTGTCACAATGCAATGTTTTTTTTTTTTGTTTTTTTTGTTTTTTTTTTTTACAATGCAATGTTATTACAGTATTATTGGCTGTATTCTTTTTCATCTCCACGACTTACTTATTTTATAACCGGAAGTTTGTACCTCTTAATCCCCTTCATCTATTTTACCCCCTACTCCCCACCCACCTCCCTTCTGGCAACAATTAGTTCTATACATTTAAGAGTCTGTTTGTGTTGGTGTACCTGGGTAGCTCAGTCTGTTGAGCCCCCTACTCTTGGTTTCAGCTCAGGTCATGATCTTGCAGTGGTGGGATTGAAACCTGCACCAGGTTCCATACTCAGCATGGAGTCTGGTTCAGATTCTCTCTTCCTCTGCCCTTCTCCTACTTGTGTTCTCTCTCACACACACACAGAAATAAAGAAAAATTCTTTTAAAAAACCTGTTTTATTTTTGCTTCTTAGTTTTTTCAGATTTACTACATAAGTGAAATCACATGGTATTTGTGTTTATTTCACTTAGTTTTTTTTGTATTTTAATGCTTTATTAATTTATTTATTTGTTTGTTTGTTTGTTTAATGATGAATTTATTTTTTATTGGTGTTCAACTTGCCAACATACAGAATAACACCCAGTGCTCATCCCGTCAAGTGCCCCCCTCAGTGCCCACCACCCAGTCACCCCCACCCCCCGCCCTCCTCCCCTTCCACCACCCCTAGTTCGTTTCCCAGAGTTAGGAGTCTTCCATGTTCTGTCTCCCTTTCTGATATTTCCCACTTATTTTTTCTCCTTTCCCCTTTATTCGCTTTCACTATTATTTTAATACCCTCTAGGTCCATTCATGTTCCTCCAAATGGCAAGATCTCATTCTTTTTTGTGGCCAAGCAATATTCCATTGTGTATGTGTGTGTATGTGTGTGTGTGTGTGTGTGTACGTGCATATGCTGCTGCCTCTTTATCCATTCATCTGTTGATGGATACTTAGTTGCTCCTATTTTTTGGCTATTATAAATAATGCTGCAATAAACATTGTAGTTCATATATCTTTTATAATTTTTTTTGTGTGTGTGGACACTCAGTAGTGGAATTACTAGATCATATTGTATTTCTATTTTTAATATGTTTGGGAAACTTTTGTGCTGTTTTTCATAGGGGTTGCACCAATTTACATTCTCATAGCAGTGTAGGAGGGTTCCCTTTTCTCCACATTCTCACCAGTACTTGTCATTTCTTATCTTTTTGATAGTAGCCAGTCTGACAGGTGTAAGATGATACCTCATTATGATTTTGATTTGTATTTTCCTGATGATTCATGATGTTGAGTACCTTTTCTGTGTCTTTTGGCCATCTGTATGCTTCTTTGGAAAAATATCTATTTAGGTCCCCTGCTCATTTATATATATATATTTTTTATATATTTTATATACATACATTTTTCAAACAAAAGGTCTCACATATTTATTACTGAACCAGCGTACTTGTGCAGAAGCATAGTAACAGAGAAAAATCATTTCCCTGATAAAACATGTCTGTTGTTCAGGTAATAGTGATTTTTACAGAGTGTTATGTTATAAGCAAGTGACCTTCATGCAGCATAAGTATGTGTGCCATCTCATGTGATTCCTGATAATCCAATTTGGTTCTTGTCCAATGTTTCCTCTTGGAGTTGTACCTGATTTTTTTTTTTTTTTTTACCAATTTTCATCCAATCCACCAGAATGGGACAATTTTGTTTTTTTTTTCTTGGCCAGGAATAGCTTGATTGTGAAAGTTTTGTGAGATGACATGAGAGGGACAGTCAGCTGCACACACTACGATGGCAGAGAAAAGGAAAAGGAGCTCTGCCCTTTTTTAAAGGTCAGATTGTTTGTTTTTGGTGTTGAGTTGTATGAGTTCTTCATATGTTTTGCATATTAACCTCTTACCAGATGTTATTTGCAAATATCATCCTCTATTCATTAGATTGCTTTTTTGTTTTATTGATGGTTTTCTTTGCTGTGCAGAAGCTTTTCATTGTGGTGAAGTTCAAATAGTTTTTTTTTCCCCTTTGCCCATGGAGACTTATGCATAAATATGTTGCTAAGACCAATGCCCAGCAGATTACTTCCTATGTCTTCTGTTAGGAGCTTTATGGTTTTAGATCTCACATTTAGGTCTTTAATCCATTGTCACTTTATTTTTGTATATGATATAAGAAAGTGGAATAGTTTCATTCTTATGAATGTAGCTGTCTAGTTTTCCTAACAACATTTATTGAAAAGACCCATCTTCTCCCCATTGAATATATTCTTACTTACTTTGTTGTATATTAAACCATGTAAGTGTGGGCTTGTTTCTGGAGCCTCTGTTCGATTGACCTATGTGTCTATTTTTGTGCTAGTACCAGAGTGCTGTGATTACTACTGCTTTCTAATGTAGTTTGAAATTTGGAATTGTGTTACCCCCAGTTTTGTTCTGTTTCAAGACTGACTTGGTTATTTGGGATCTTTTGTGGCCCCATACAAATTTTAGGATTGTTTCTTCTACTTCTGTGGAAAATGCTATTGGTACTTTAATAGGGCTTGCTTTGAAGCTGTAGATTGCTTTGAGTAGTATGGATATTTAATGATATTAATTCTTGCAGTCCCTGAGCAAGGTATATCTTCCAATTTCTCATGTCATCTTCAGTTTCTTTCATCAGTGTCTTACAGTTTTCAGAGTACAAATCTTTCACCTTCTTGGTTAAGTTTACTTCTAGGTATTCTTTTTGGTGCAGTTGTAAGTGAGATTGTTTTCTTAATTTCTCTTATGCTGCTTCATTATTAGTGTATAAGGAATGCAACAGATTGCTGTATATTAATTTTGTATACTACAACTTTACTGAATTCCTTTATCAGTTCTAATAATTTTTGGGTGGAATCTTTAGTCTTTTCTATGTGCAGTATCATGTTATCTGCGAATAGTGTTAGTTTTTATTCCTCCATAGAAATTTGGGAGGTCTTTTACTTCTTTGTCTTGTCTGATGGATACAGCTAGGACTTCCAGTACTATGTTGAATAGAAGTCTTTAGAGTAGACATCTTTGTCCTTTTTCCTGATTGGAGAGGAAAATCTTTCAGTTTTTCATCATTCATTGTTAGGTTAGTTGTGGGTTTTTCATATATGGCCTTTATTATGTTGAGGTATGTTCCCTTGGAACCTACTTTCTTGAGAGCTTTCATCATGAACATACATTTTGTTGAATGCTTTTTCTGTATCTATTGAGATGATCATATGGTTTTAATCTTTCCTCTTGTTAATATATCACATGGTTCTGCAAATACTGAACCACCATGCATCTTTAAGAGCATATTTAAATTCTTGCAGGATTTAAGACATCTTCTCAAGATCTATTGCATAAACTTTTGAGCACTTGACCACGCATATAACAAGGGAAAAGGGATAAAGGAAATAACCATATGCTATATTCCAACTATGTATTAAATACTATGCTAGGTTATTCTCATGCCTTATCTTCTATAATCTTCATATTAATAAGATATCCTCATTTTATAGATGTATGGCATAAAGTTCAGTGATGTTAAGATGTCTGATGTTTTACATTTAGTAAGTTGCCTATAGATAGAACTTACATATACATTTGGCACTTGTATGATATGGGTTTGAACTGCCTGGGTCCACTTATTCATGAGTTTTTTTTTTTTTTATAAAAACAAAACAGTATTGCAAGTGTCTTTTCCCCTATGACTTTCTTTTATTTTTAAGGATTTATTTATTTATTTATTTGAGAGATAGAGAAAGTGGGGGCAGAGGCAGAGAGAGTATCCTGAAGCAGTCTCCCAGCTGAATGCAGGGCCTGATGTGGGGGTCAATCCCATGACCCTGAAACCATGACCTAAGCAGAAATCAAGAGTTGGCTGCTTAACTGACTGAGCCACCTAGGTGCCCCTTTCTTACGATTTTCTTAATATTTTTTCTAACTTACTTTATTCTAAGAATACAATATATAATACATATACAAAATGTATGTTAATCTACTGTTCATGCTATTGGTAAGGCTTCTGGCAAGAGTAGGCAGTTGGTGGTTAAGTTTGGAAACCAAAGGTTATACACATATTTTATTTTATTTTATTTTATTTTATTTTATTTTATTTTATTTTATTTTATACACATATTTTAGATTGTGTGTGGGGTAGGTACCCCTAATCTCCCCATTGTTCAGGGGTCAACTGTATTTGATTTCAAATTTTAGGTACTTGTTATTATGCCAGACCCTTTCTAGGATTAATGGGTTATACTTCCCCATGACATAGAATAATAAAATACATGGCTTGAGTACCCCAAGGAGCTTTTTAAAATGTAACTCAGTTTTATATAATTTTCAAAGGCAATAGGCATTCAAGGTAGAGACTACCTCAGTCTCAATTCAGGGAACAGTTATCTTGTACCTATAACTGTAATACCCCATGTTAGGGACTAAGGGCTTTAAGACATGAGTTTGACACATTTTTTGCTCTCCTTTACATTTAATTGGGATTTAGGGAATTTTTAGAATCAGGAAAGTAACTATTCTTCATATTACTCTTGCAAACCTCTAAAAAGTCATAATAATCATGGAAAAAACAATTCAAACTATGTTTTTATTTTTTTTATTTTTTTTAAATTTATTTTGTATTGGTGTTCAATTTGCCAACATATAGAATAACACCCAGTGCTCATCCCGTCAAGTGCCCACCTCAGTGCCCGTCACCCAGTCACCCCCACCCCCCGCCCACCTCCCTTTCCACCACCCCTAGTTCGTTTCCCAGAGTTAGGAGTCCTTCATGTTCTGTCTCCCTTTCTGTTATTTCCCACTTATTTTTCTCCTTTCCCCTTTATTCCCTTTCACTATTTTTTATATTCCCCAAATGAATGAGACCATATAATCAAACAATGTTTTTAATACATATGTGCAAACTTAAAAAAATCATGGATTTTTTAGAATAAATTTTAGGATAAATGTTCACAAACAGATTATTATCTTTTATTATTTTTTAAGGGTATCACTCTTCCCATGTCATTTCTAGTGACTAGAAATCAATACTGCAGTAATGATTCTAGTTTTCACATTAATATAATATGTAAGTATAAGTCAGAGTTATACAGGAGAAGTAATTCATAAAATTCTACTTCAGGTCATTGTTTCACTGTCCCCCTCCTGACTTCATTCAAGATTTATGTAGGCATACTGTTTCTCATGCTGTCTGGCTCTGTATCCTTTATTAAAATTTAGTAGGGTTTTCAAAGGTTGTCACATGAAATTCATAGTGTGATACATGAAGGACATTTCAGATCATGAGTGTGGTTGGGGAAAGAGTATGAAATTGTTCAAAGTAATGAGCTGACAAATTTAGATTTCTGTGATACATCCTAATCAAAAGAGCTAAACAATTTTAGCTTAATCCTCATAAGTTATAATGTTGAATGTGGCAATGGAGAATATGTAAGTTCTCTATCTAGAAACTACTTTGTAACTCATGCACCATAAGAAAGATATTAGAGGGGTGCCTAAGTGGCTCAGTTGGTTAAGCGTCTGATTCTTGATTTTCACTCAAGTCAAGATCCCCAGGTCCTGGGATGGAGCCCCACGTTGGGCTCTGTGCTCAGTGGGCAATCTGCTTCTCTCCTTCTCCCTCTCTCTGCCCCACCCCCTACTCACCCACACACACACATGCACACTCTTTCTCTAAAATAAATACATAGGGATCCCTGGGTGGCGCAGCGGTTTAGCGCCTGCCTTTGGCCCAGGGCGCGATCCTGGAGACCCGGGATCGAATCCCACATCGGGCTCCCGGTGCATGGAGCCTGCTTCTCCCTCTGCCTGTGTCTCTGCCTCTCTCTCTCTCTGTGTGGCTATCATAAATAAATAAAAATTAAAAAAAAAATAAAATAAAATAAATACATAAATCTTTTTAAAAAGGTATTAGAGTTACAAGAAAACTTATACTGAAAATTTCAGATATTTCTCTCATTTCCATGAAAACATTCTCAAAAAAAAAACAGGTGGGGCACTTGGGTGGCTCAGTCAGTTAAGTATCTGACTCTTGAATTTGGCTCAGGTCATGATCTCAGAGTCCTGGGACAGAGCCATGCATGGGACTCCATGCTCAGCATACAGTCTGCTTGCAGTTCTCTCTCCTTGTCTATCTCTGTCCTACCCATGGACATTTTTTTCTCTCAGTAAATAAAATCTTAAAAAAGGAAGTATGTCTTTTTAAAAACTCAGCCATCTAAAAGAATGAAATGTTTGCAACGGTGTGGATGGAACTAGAGGGTATTATGCTAAGTGAAATAAATCAGTGGAAGACAGATACCATATGATTTCACTCATATGTGGAATTTAAGAAACAAAACAGAGGGCCATAGAGGAAGGGAAGGATAAATAAAATAAGATGAAAATTGAGAAGGGAAGTAAACCATAAGAGATGCTGAATTCTAAGAAACAAACTGAGGGTTACCAAAGGCGAGGGTGGTGAGGAGATGGAGTAATTGGGTGATGGGCATTAAGAAGGGCACATGATAGACTGAGCACTGGTGTTATATGCAAACAAAGAATCATTAAATTCTACCCCTGAAACTAATAATGCAGCATATGTTAACTAAATTGAATTTAAATTAAAAAAATAAAGTGGATTTTAAAACTAAAAAACAAATCGTAAAGTCTAAATTTCCTGTTTATTTCAGGAACCAGAGGCTAAGGTCACAGTCCAAAGTATTTGGATTTATTTTTTTTTTTTTTTTTTTTTTATTTATTTATTTTTTTTTTTTTATTGGTGTTCAATTTACTAACATACAGAATACCCAGTGCCCGTCACCCATTCACTTCCACCCCCCGCCCTCCTCCCCTTCTACCACCCCTAGTTCGTTTCCCAGAGTTAGCAGTCTTTACGTTCTGTCTCCCTTTCTGATATTTCCCACACATTTCTTCTCCCTTCCCTTATTTTCCCTTTCACTATTATTTATATTCCCCAAATGAATGAGAACATATAAATCAATATTAAACTAGATAGGAGAACTGATGTTTTCTATAAACATATAAGGCTGTAGCTACCAAATAATAATAATCCATCCAACCTACTTTTGTAAGCACATGTCATGGTAATATTAATTTTCCATTAGTAGTTCTTTTTTTAATTTTTACCGATGTTACAACTTGATTTTTGTGCATATTGAATGTTGTGAGCCATACATAGATGTGTTCACTTCTTATTTATATTTTTATCTGATGCTTTCTGGATTAATTTGGAGTATGAACTAAGCTTAAATATCAAACTTATTTTAAATATGTCCATGGCCAGAGACATGGCCAAATTCAAAACTTATCTTGGTCTACTTGTGAATGCAATTTAAGTTGATCAATTGATTAATTATTGATAATTTCTGTATTTTAAGAAAAGCTATATCGAGAATCAGGAATTTTATTAAAATATCTTTTCAAGTTTTGTGAACAATACTGGGAGGAGAACAGTAGGACCAGAATTGGGTTTTTGCCCCCTTCTCCAACATCCTGGGGTCCTGATAACTAGCTGGGGTCCTGCCTGTTGCCTCCCCTCATCAATCTCTATAGTCATACCTTTTTTGTATGAGCATAAAAAGAAACACTTCCCTGGATCTTTCCTTCCCCTCCGTTGTGAAGGAGGATATGCTTGCTGGGGCAGATAGATAAACATCTGAGCTGGCTAGCTCCTTGGAGTGCCTGACGACTCTGAGAACCCCTCTCCAAAAGGCCAGCACCTGCCGTGGGGTATCTGGGTACATGAAATCTGGGCTGTAGCCTGGGAATGTTGGAGAGGCAGATGGCAGGGCCTCCCCATGCTGCTTCTGTCCTAGTGGGCCAGGCTTAACCTGTGTGGTGATGGGTAAGCTGAATATCAAGTATGCAATATTTATTTTGTATCAAAAATAAGTGATCTGGGCAGCCCAGGTGGCTCAGCGGTTTAGTGCCGCCTTCAGCCCAGGGCGTGATCCTGGGGTCCTGGGATCGAGTCCCACATCAGGCTCCTTGCATGGAGCCTGCTTCTCCCTCTGCCTGTGTCTCTGCCTCTCTCTCTGTCTCTGTCTCTCTCTCTCTGTCTTCCATGAATAAATAAATAAAATCTTTTTAAAAATTGATCATGTGCAAAAGAAACAGGAATTTTAACGTTAAATTTAATTTCCATATCTAGAAAAACGTTAGATTTTGTATTTTTATAGGTTGTAGTCAAGAACCATGTTCAAAGTTATTTGGCTCTGTTATTAATATTAATGCTGCTACCATTACTGCTAATAATGGTAGCATTTATTGAACACTACTCTTTGTCAGGCACTGTCCTAGACATATTGATACATTTTAGAATACATTTAGAGATCTAAGAGATAGATGATATTGTTCTCATTTTTCAGATGAGGCTATTGGGATTCAATAAATTGCCCAAAATCATATAGCAATAAAATGATAGAACCAGTATTTAAACTTTAATCTCTATATGTGCATCTGCTCTAGAGGGAATTTTCACAAATCTTTGAAGCAATGCTTATTGTTCTGAGAACAAATATTGAGGAATATTTTACAGTAATTTTCAGAGTACTGGAAAAGTGGTAATTGTATATATAGAAGATGGCCCTCAGAAGTTTGTGAGATTCGCTGAGGAGGGCACTTGATGGGATGAGTACTGGGTGCTATACTGTATGTTGGCAAATTGAATTTAAATTTAAAAAATGTAAAAAAAAAAAGAAGTTTGTGAGATTATTCATGGTATGTTTTTGGCCAAGGACTAGGATACATGCATGCAAGGCAAGGACACGCAGACTTTAAAAAATTGCCAAATGTGTAAAGACTCCACCCCCAAATTGCTAGAACTCATACAGGAATTCTGCAATGTGGCAGGATATAAAATCAATGTGCAGAAATCAGTGGCATTTCTATACACTAACAATGAGACTGAAAAAAGAGAAATTAAGGAATCAATCCCATTTACAGTTGTACCCAAAACCCTAAGATACATAGGAATAAACCTAACCAAAGAGGTAAAGGATCTGTACTCTAAAAACTACAAAATGCTTATGAAAGAAATTGAGGAAGACACAAAGAAATGGAAAAACATTCCATGCTCATGGATTGGAAGAATAAATATTGTTAAAATGTCTATGCTACCCAGTGCAATTTACACATTCAGTGAAATCCCTATTAAAATACCATCGGCATTTTTCACAGAGCTGGAACAGTCCTAAAATTTGTATGGAACTAGAAAAGACCCTGAATAGCCAGATGAATGTTGAAAAAGAAAACCAAAGCTGGTGGCATCACAATGCTAGACTTCAAAGCTATATTTCCAAGCTGTAATCAAGACAGTGTGGTACTGGCACAAAAACACATAGATCAGTGGAACAGAATAGAAGACCCAGAAGTGGTCCCTCAACTCTGGTCAACTAAATTTTGACAAAGCAGGAAATAACATGCAATGGAAAAAGGACAGTTTCTTCAACAAATGGTGTTGGGAAAATCAGCTACATGTAGAAGAATGAAACTGGACCACTTTCTCTCACCATACACAAAGATAAACCCAAAATGGATTTTAAAAAAAAAAGACTCAATGTGAGACAGGAATCCATCAATATCCCAGAGGGCAACTCAGGCAGTAACAACCTCTTAGACCTCAGCCACAACTTCTTGCTAGACATGTCTCCAAAGGCGAGGGAAACAAAAGCAAAACTGAACTATTGGGAAATCATCAAGATAAAAAGTTTCTGCACAGCACAGGAAACAGCCAACAAAACTAAAAGGCAACTAACGGAATGGAAGAAGATATTCTCAAGTGACAGATAAAGGATTAGTATCCAAAATTTCTAAAGAACTTATCAAATTAACACCCCAAAAAAACAAAAAATCCAGTCAAGAATGAACGGAAGACATGAACGGACATTTCTCCAAAGAAGCCATACAAATGGCCAATAGACACATGAGAAAATGCTCCACATCATTGGCATCAGGGAAATCCAAATCAAAACCACAATGAGATACCGCCTCACACCAGTCAGAATGGCTAACATTAACAAGTGAGGAAATGACAGGTTGGTGAGGATGCAGAGAAAGGGGAACCCTCAAACTGTTATTGGGAATGCAATTCTGGAAAACAGCATGGAGGTTCCTCAAGAAGTTACAGATAGAGCCACCCAATGACCCAGCAATTGTACTACTAGGTATTTACCCCAAAGATACAAATGTAATGATCCAAAGGTGCACCTGCACCCCAATGTTTGTAGCAGCAATGTCCACAATAGCCAAACTATAGCAAGAGCTGTAATATCATTGTATCATTCAACAAATGAATGGATAAAGAAGAGGTGGTGTATATATATAATGGAATATTACTCAGCCATCGGAAAGGATGAATGCCATTTACATCGATGTGGATGGAACTGAAGGATGTTATGCTGAGTGTGATGAGTCAATCAGAGAAATACATTATCCTATGGTTTCACTCATGTGGAATATAAGAAACAGTGCAGAGGATCATAGGGGAAGGGAGAGAAAGCAGAATGGAAAGAAATCAGAGAAGGAGACAAACCATGAGAGACTCTGAATTCTAGGAAACAAATAGTGTTGCTGGAGGGGAGGTGGGGGGGATGGACAATTGGATGATGGGCATTAAGTAGGGCACGGGATGTGATGAGTTGGGTTTTATAAGCAACTGATAAATTTAGTGAACTCTACTTCTGATACTAATGATATATGGATGTTGGCTAATTGAATTTAAATAAAATTATATTAAAATTGCCAAATATGTAGATTGGCATAGAACGGGGACCCTAGTCTTCATACCTGGCTGAGAACTACTGGAGTTAACTGTCTGCCAGTCACACCCACTGTTCTTTAAAGGAAGACATTGAGTTGAGACTCTACAATGATCAGTCACAGGGTCCTACTAGAACTGAGCAGTCCTAATAAGAACTGAGACACATGATGAAGGAAAATTTTACACTGATTTAAAAAACATAGTTAAAAGAAAGAGACCTAGAGTGGCCCAGATATCGGAATAATCAGGTAAGGATGTTAAAGAAAAAGAAGATTGTAATATATGACTAGGTAGAGAATCTTAGCAGTGAAAAGAAATATACTAAAGAACCAAATGGAAAGTAAGGACTTGGAAATGACAGTATAGAAAATTCTAAATCACTGTGGAGAGGTTTAACAACTGATTGTACAGAAAAAAAAGTGAACTTGAACATTTATAAGTAGAAATTTTCCAATTTTAAAAAGTAAGATTTGGAAGAAATGGTTAGAAATTGTGATTTGGGGGACAATATATAGTGGCCTAATTATATGTAATTTGGGTGGGAGGAATATTTGAATAAATGCTGGCCAGACGTTTCCAAAATAAGATCGGTCTATGATCAAGAAAACAGATTTTACACACTGGAATAACAATACGAGTGATGGCTAAATTCTCACCAGAAAGATTGCAGGTCAGAAGACAGTGAAATCTTTCTTTTTTTTTTTTTTTTTTTTTAGATTTTATTTATTTAAGAGAGTGCATGCAAGCAAGCAGGAGCATGAATTGGGGGGCAGAGCAGACAGAGAAGAAGAAACAGGTTCCTTGCTGAGCAGGGATCCCCCAGAGGGGCTGATCCTAGGACCCTGAGATCATGACTTGAGGTGAAAGCAAGTGCCCTGACGGTAAAATCTTTTAGTACTGAGGGCAGAAGTCAAGAAATCCCCATTAAGCTAGAATTCAATGTCCATTGGAAATGCCCTTCAAAAATGAAAGAATTTGGGACACTGTTGGATAAGTAAAATTTTAGAGAATGTGAAAGGAAATGGCACCAAATGGTAACTAAGTTTTACGGCAAGGAATGCAGATCACCAGCAAAGATAGATATGTAAGAATATAGAAAAAATCACTAAAACTTTATTTTATTGGAGTTCAATTTGCCAACATATAGCATAACACCCAGTGCTCATTCCATCAAGTTTAAAAAGTACTTGCTCAGACTATGTCTTCAAAGCAAGAATAATAACCTTATATTTTTGCATTTATTGCATATGCAATGTCCATATGAGAACAATAGCACCAAAAATGTGGCAAATGAAGTTTTCCTGTTATAACATTCTAACATTTATGTGAATTTGAACAACATGAGCCCTAAGTAGACTATGATACATTAAGTATGCTTATTGTAATACTTAAAGAAAATGCTTGAAAACAGGGTATAGTTTAAAATGCAGTAGTGGAAAATAAAATACTAAAAATTATTTGGTTAACCAAATATATGGCAGAAAAGGAAGAGTAGGGAAAAAAAGACTGCTGGAAAACAAATAGCAAGTTGGTATACTTAAACCCATGTAGATAATTGCATCAACTATAAAACATCCAAGGAAACCAATTAAAGGCAAAGTTTATAATAAAAGAACTATCTGTTGTCTCAATGAGCTAAATGTAATTTGTATTTTGGCCCATAGATTGTTTATTTCTTCATAGCAGGCCGAGACTTGTGAGCTTGAAAGAATACTGGCTCCAAACTCAAATTTTCACACATTGAATTATTTTTAAAATAGCCCAAATAAGCAATTTTTAAAATAAATTTAGTTTTTATTGGTGTTCAATTTGCCAACATATAGAATAACACCCAGTGCTCATCCCATCAAGTGCCCCCCTCAGTGCCCACTACCCAGTCACCCCCACTCCCCGCCCACCTCCCCTTCCACCACCCCTAGTTCGTTTCCCAGAGTTAGGAGTCTCTCATGTTCTGTCTCCCTCTCTGATATTTCCCACTCATTTTTTCTCCCTTCCCCTTTATTCCCTTTCACTATTTTTTATATTCCCCAAATGAATGAGACCATATAATGTTTGTCCTTCTTCAATTGACCAAATAAGCAATTTTTTAAATAATGGAGGGCCTTCCTTATTTGCATACCCTATAAAACCTCATCTGATAGGTTTTACTCATTAAGATACAACCTTGTAATTAGAAGACCTCCAAGGTGCTATGACCTTTGAAAACTGTCAGACCCAGAGACTCCTTGTTCTGCTGAGCAACATCATTTAGACATGCAAGTCTTTTTCTGACCCCCTTTTCCCCTGCTAGTTCCCGTACCTTCCTTCCCTTTTCAATGGTTGCCCACTTGCCATAGCCTCTGGGCCATCTTCTCCTGTGAGGAATTTCCTTCTCATGTAGCCTTATCCAAGTGCCAACCAATAAAGCTTGTTGTGTTACTGCCTCTGCTGGTCATCTTTTTCCTTGATCAGTTGCCAGATCCCTTAAACCCCTTATAACACCCACCACCATATTCTCTACAATAGATGAATTTTTATTTCTTTGTGTTTTAATTTTGAAATAATTTTAATA
Organism: Canis lupus baileyi; assembly: GCF_048164855.1. Lineage (NCBI taxonomy): Eukaryota > Metazoa > Chordata > Mammalia > Carnivora > Canidae > Canis > Canis lupus. Next base: position 10,310,580 of record NC_132876.1, read on the forward strand.
ACGTTGCAAAACCAGTATAAAATACCCACATAGAGCCTTCCATAAAAGTCTTCCAAGTCTGCCAGTTTTCAACATTTTACTATTTTGTTCTATCTCCAGCTGTTTGTCGTGCTATGTTTATTGTATTTGAATACACACATGCAACTTGTCTCTGAATCATCATAACCACTAAAAATTTCAGTGTGCACTTCCCCAGAACAAGGGTATCATCTAACATACCCCATTAGTTATTAAAATTGAGACGGTAAAATTGATATCATATTTTCAAAATATATGAAGATCTCGTTTAGATTTTGCCATCTGCCTTGAAAAAAAAAAATATATATATATTTTTTACCTTTTGATCCTGAGTATATTCCAACATCCTAAAAACAGTTAGTTGTCACATGCTTTTAGAATTTTTCAATCTGGAACAGTTCATGTGTCTTGGACAGCTTTCCAATATTTTACATATTTTAGGAGATCAGGTCTTATAGTTCTATAGGATATCTTTTGACCTGGGTCTATCCAGTGTTTGTTTTTTAAGATTTTATTTATTTATTCATGAGACACACACACACACACACACACACACAGAGAGAGAGAGAGAGAGAGAGAGAGAGAGAGAGAGAGAGGCAGAGACACAGGCAGAGGGAGAAGCAGGTTCCATACAGGGATCCTGATGTGGGACTCGATCCCCGGACTCCAAGATCATGCCTTGGGCGAAAGGCAGGCACTAAACTGCTGAGCCACTCAGGGATCCCCTATCCAGTGTTTAATAATGAAATGATAATGGGATCCCTGGGTGGCGCAGGGGTTTGGCGCCTGCCTTTGGCCCAGGGCGCGATCCTGGAGACCTGGGATCGAATCCCACATCGGGCTCCCGGTGCATGGAGCCTGCTTCTCCCTCTGCCTGTGTCTCTGCGCCTCTCTCTCTCTGTGACTATCATAAATAAATAAAAATTAAAAAAAAATAATGAAATGATAGTGAACTTTTTTCTGAGTGAATTACATAATTAAAAGTTTTTCATGCATTTATTAATGTAAGTATAGAAACCTAGATTAGTAACTTGCTCCATGAGCCATGTCTACTGGTATCATTATTTTATTTTATGTTTAAATTACTTCTGGTCTGTCTAGTGGGAGTCGTTTTAGGCTAAATTGTATGTCCTTTAGAGCCCTTCCATTATTTTGGGGAACCACTAGATAGTTCAAGTTCACCTTGCAGGTTCTTTGCCTCACGTCTGGAATCAGCTATTTTTCCAAGAATGCCTGGTTCCTCTTGGTAGAGAATATAACAAAAACATCAAGAACTAGACATATGTGACTTGTTATGAAACTATGGTTAAAAAGCACGACAGAACTCAAGGGCTCCTAGCTGGGTGGGTTAGTCAGTTAAACTTCCAACTTTTGATTTCAACTCAGGTCGTGATCTCAGGGTTGTGAAATCAACTCTTGCATTGTACTCTGACTCCTTGCTGGACATGGAACCTGCTTAAGATTCTCTCTCAGCACCTTCACCACCCCAAATAAATAAAAATTAAAAATGTGAAAATATTTTATTTATTTATTCATGAGAGACACACAGAGAGTGGCAGAGACACAGGCAGAGGGAGAAGCAGACTCCCACTGGGGATCCCAATGTGGGACTCAATCCCAGGACCCCAGGACCATGACCCAAGTCAAAGGCAGACACTCAACCACTGAGCCACCCAGGCGTCCCACTAAAACTACATTTTAAAAAAAAGCATGACAGAATTCAGAGTTGGATGCACGTTAAGGTGAAAAAGTTGCCTGGAACATACAGTATTATTGGTAGTTGCCTTGCAATGTAAATGTTTTGTGCCAGACACAGGAAACTGTGATCTGGTAACTATCCAGCTTTATAACCAGATATTCCCATTTCCTGAGAATTACTCTATTTTTATTTAAAAATTGTAATATAGTTCTCCATTTGGTTCTGAAATAATGGTATTCTCAACAATAGTAATAACTAACAATTGTAGATCAATTTACAATGTTTTTCACATACATTTTAATTGCTTCTCCTAGGAACATAGTTTATTTTCAAGTAGATCTCATTATTATCATTTCCCCCCAAGGAAACCAGAATAATAGATGCATGAGTTACACAAGGTTACAAGGATAATCATAGAACTGTGTCTTGATATTTGACTCTTACATTATATGATTTTTTAATCAGAACACAACCATTTTTAACTGGAGAAGTGCTTTTTTTTTGTTTTTGTTTTCCTGAGGCTTTGCTTTCCTATCATTCATCCCTAGTGATATCAATCAGGGTCCAGCATGCTAGAGAATAGTATTGAAAAGGAATTTCATTCCACTTGTGGACCCATCTCCTAGGGGAGAGCCATATGGAAATGTGACTTGGCTGTCTTATTTTTTCACCTGATTGAAATTTAGGAGATTTTGAAAAAACAAACAAACAAAAAAACCCCAAAACACTATCTACTAGAATGGAAAATGGTACAAAATCTCTTCAGGATCAAGTGAATGACCCAAGAGAAAGGTGAATGGTACATTTGAGGAAGCAGAGTAGTGCCAGTGTAACTGGAATTCAGAGTGATAGAGAGAGATGTGTAGGATTATGCTAAGATATAGGTGAGTTTCAGGCCATAATCAATATTGTAAATCTTATTGTAATTTTATGCCTTATAAGAACACCTGGGAAGTTATTGAGGTATTTTAAACAAGGGAATACTGTTTGGTATGTGTATAACAGATGGGGCAGTGTGAAGTATGAGTCATGTGGAAGCACAATTAATAAATGTGTTAGAAGGCTGATACAGTTTTCTAAGCAAGACATGACTCTAGTTTGGACTAAGTAGCAGCGGACCTGGAAAGATTTGAATTGATTTGAGATATATTTTAGAGATAAAATCACAATAACCTGGCGTTTGATTGTAGAGAGGTGTCAAAGATGGTTCCTAGATTTCAGGTTTGCAAAACTGGATGGCTGATGGTTTCTTTTATCTAAGATAGTGAACAGTGAGGAAATGATGAATGAAATGAACCTATTTATGATAAAACTCTTGGCAATCAAGGGATTGAGACAGGAATATTTATTTTTTTAAAGATCGTATTTGAGAGAGAGCGCGCGTACATGAGCAGTAGGAGGGGTGGAGGGAGAGGGAGAAGCAGACTCCCCAGTTGGGCAGGGACCCCAATGTGAGGCTCAATCCCAGGACTCTAGAATCAGACTTGAACCAAAGGCAGATGCTTAATAGGCTGAGCCACCCAGGCACCCCTGAGACAGGAATGTTTAAATACAATGGATAATATCTATAAGAATGTATAGGAGGTATAATTCTTGATAGTTGAATATTGAAATGTTTCCTCTGAATGCAAGGAGACAAGGATGCCTATATTACCAACACATATATTCAGCATTGTACTAGTGTAAGAAGGCATAGAATGAAAAAACCGAGAAATTGGAAATAAGGAATTAAACTATTATTACTTGTAAAACAATATGATTGTGTTCCTAGAAAATTCAAAAGCATTCTCTAGCAAACTATAGTAATTTGTTTTATATATCTTCCATTTATATTTTACATATTATATGTTCATAAACTATATACTATGATTTATATAATAAATATAGTAATATAGTAGATTTAGCAAGGTTATTGAGTACATGGTTCAAAATAAAAGCAAATATATGTCTCATATAAGTAACAAATTTAAAATAGAATAAGAGGCACCTGACTGGCTCAGTCAGAAGAGCTTGTGACTCTTGATCTCAAGGTCATGAGTTTGAGCCCCATGTTGGGTGTAGAGATTCCTTAAATAAAGCAAATAGAATAGAATAAAAAATTAAGTAGAATTTTTTTTAAGTAGAATTTATACAGCATCAACAAACATCAAATATCTAGGAATAAATATAACAGATTTGTGATACCTTCGACTTAAAAAATAAACTATCTAGTAATAAAAGAAGACAAATGTAAATAGAAGAATATACTGTTTTTATATTTAAAAAACATTTTGGGAAAAAAATCAATACTCTGAAAATTAAAAGTATCCTACAGTTCCAATAAAAATTTCAATTAGTGCTTAGGTTCTGTCAGTAATTGATGTAACAATAGTGCTAGACTATGTGGTGGGTGCACTTTTATGTTTATTATATATTAATTTATTGTGGTTAATAAGGAAATGAATTATACAAAGTGAAGTTTAAGAAAATATTAATAAAACTGATAAATCTCTAGCCAGACTTATCAAAAAGAAAAGAGAAAAAAGAATTGATTCAAATAAATAAAATCACAAATGAAGATAATATAACAATCAATACCACAGAAATATACACAATTATAAAAAATATTATGAAAAACTCTGCTGACAAACTGTACAAGCTGGAAAAAAATGGATAAACTCCTAGAAACATATAAACCACCAAAACTGAAACAGGAAGAAATAGAAAACTGAATAACCAGACCAATAACCAGCAAAGAAATTGAATCACTTATCAAAAAACTCTCAATAAACAGAAGTCTGGGGCCACACGGCTTCCCAGGTGAATTCTACCAAACATTTAAAGAAGAGTTAAAACCTATTATTCTCAAACTATTCCAAAAAATTAGAAAAGGATGGAGAATTTCCAAGCTCATTCTATGGAGCCAGCATTACCCTGACCCCAAAACCAGACAAAGGTCCCCCCTAAAGAAGAGAACTATAGGCCAATATCCCTGATGAATATGGATGCAAAAATTCTCAATAAAATACTAGCAAACTGAATTCTGCATTTAAAAATCATTCACCATGATTGAGTGGGATTTGTTCCTGTGTCCAAAGGGTGGTTCAGTATTCACAAATCAGTCAATGTGATATACCACATTAATAAAGGGTAAGAACAAAAAATAAATAAATAAATAAAGGGTAAGAACCATATGGTCATTTTAGTAGATGCAGAAAAAGTATTTGTCAAAGTACAATATCCATTGATGGTAAAGACCCTCAACGAAGTAGGGTTAGAGGGACAATACCTCAGCATAATAAAGATCAATCTATGAAAAACCCACAGCTGATATCATCCTCAATGGGGAACAATAAAGAACATTTCCTCTATTGTCAGGAATAAGACAAGGATATCCACTCTCATCACTGTTACTTAACATAGTACTGGAAGTCTTAGCCTCAGCAATCTAACAACAAAAAGAAGTAGAAGACCACTAGATCAGCAAGGAAGAAGTCAAACTGTGTCACTATTTGCAGGCGACATGATACTCTATATAGAAAACCTGAAGGAGTTCACCAAACAATTGCTAGAACTGATACAGGAATTCAGTAAATTGCAAGGTACAAAATCAATGTACAGAAATCTGTTGCATTTCTATACAAAATAATGAGGCAGCAGAAACAAAGTAAGGAATCAGCCCCATTTACAGTTGCACCAAAAACGATAAGATACCTAGGAATAAATCTAGCCAAAGAGGTGAAAGACCTGTGTATGAAACACTGATGGGAGAATGACAGAAAGAAATGGAAAGACATTCGATACTCATGCATCAGAGCAAATGTTGCAATGTCTATACTATCCAAAGCAATCTACACACTTAATACAATCTCTACCAAAATACCAATAGCATTTTTCACAGAGCTATAATAAACAATCCTAAAACTCATATGGAACCACAAAAGACCCTGAAGAGCCAAAGCAACCTATATAAAGAAAAGCAAAACTGAAGGCATCACAATTCTGAACTTCAGGTTATATTACAAGGCTTTAGTGATCAAAACAGTATGGTACTGGCACAAAAATAGAAACTCAAATCAATGGAACAGAAAAGAAAAGCCACAAACCCATGACTATATTGTCAATTCATCTTTGACAAAGCAGGAAAAGAATATCCAAGAGGAAAAAGTCTTTTCAAGAAATGGTGTTGGGAAAACTGGTCAGCTTCATGCAAAAGAATGAAAATGGACCACTTTCTTTCACCATCCACAAAAATAAATTCAAAATGGATTAAAGACCTAAATGTGACACCTGAAATTATAAAAATCCTAGAGGAGAACACAGGCAGTAGCCTCTTTGACATCTACCATAGCATTTTCTTTCTAGATACGTCTTCTGAAGCGAGGGAAGCAAAAGCAAAAATAAACTATTGGGACTCCATAAAAATAAAAAGCCTTTGCACAGTGAAGGAAACAACAGAACTAAAAGTCAACCTGTGGAATGGGAGAAGATATTTGCAAATGACATATCTGATAAAGTGTAGTATCCAAAACGTATAAAGAACTTATAAAACTCAACCCCCCCAAAATGAATAATCCAATTAAAAGTGGCCAGAAGATGTGAATAGACATTTTTCCAAAGAAGACATGCAGATGGCCAACAGACACATGAAAATACGATCAGTATCACAGATCATCAGGGAAATGCAAATCAAAACCACAATAACCTATTACCTCACATCTGTCAGAATGGCTAAAATCAACAATAAAATAACACGTTTGCAAGGATGAAGATGAAGGGGAAGCGTGTTGCACTGCTGGTGGGAATGCAAACTGCTGCAGGCACTTTGGAAAACAGTTTGGAGATTCCTCAAAAAGTTAAAAATAGAACTACCATGAACCAGCAATTGGACTATTAGGTACTTACCCAAAGAATACAGTAATACTAATACGAAGGGATATGTGCATCCTGATGTTTATAGCAGCATTATCTGCAATATCCCATGTGTCCATTGACTTGATGAATGGATAGAGAAGAGTGTGTGTGTGTGTGTGTGTGTGTAAATATATATAAAATGGACTATTACTCGGCCATAAAAATAATGAAATCTTGCCATTTGCAATAACATAGATGGAGTTAGAGAGTATCATCCTATGTGAAATAAGTCCGAGAAAGACAAATACCATATGATTTCACTCACATGGAATTTAAGAAACAAAACAAATGAACAAACAAAGAGAAAAAAAAAGAGAGCAGCAAACCAAGAAATAGACTGAATTATGGAGAACAATCTGATGGCAACCGAGGGGAAGAGAGTGGGGAATGGGTGAAATAGGTGATGGGGATTAAAGAGAGTACTTGTGATGAGAACTGCCTTGTATGGAAGTGTTGATTCACTATATTGTACCCTGAAACTAAGATTATACTGCGTGTTAACTAACTGGAACTTAAGTAAAAACTTAAAAAGAAGGTAAACCTATGAAAAAGTCCTTGATTTTATTAAACATCAAGGACATAAAAATTAAATCTACAACATGATACCATAAATATAAGAATGGACAAAATTAAAAATACTAAAAAATAAAGAAAACATAGAAAGACTAAATTTCCAAAGAACCTGAAGGATGCTAAACAACTAGAATGATCCTACATTTCTTATGTATTAGTATGAACTTTTTGAAAAGCTAACATTGCCTACCAATTTTTTTAAGATTTTGTTTATTCATGAGAGGCAGAGGGAGAGAGAGAGAGAGAGAGAGAGAGGCAGAGATACAGGCAGAGGGAGAAGCAGGTTCCATGAAGGGAGCCTGATGTGGGATTCGATCCTGGGTTTTCAGGATCACGCCCTGGGCTGAAGGCGGCGCTAAACTGCTGAGCCGCCCGGGCTGCCTGCCTACAGAATTTTATAATACCCTATGATCTACTAATTTTGCTCACAGAAGGAAGTCACATATTAGCTCTGAACTGGAAAAAAACAAATGTCCAATTGTATAATGGATAAATATTTTATGGTATATCACATATTGGTATACTGTACCAAAATTGGCAATGACTAACAACTATGCTTAATGTGGGTAGTGTTTTTCACATATGGTGTTAAATGAATAAATCCATATACCAAGGAGTACATATAAAATGGCATTTATATGAAGTGCAAAATTTGTCAAAATGTAACTATGCAGTTAGAAAATATGATTGTGATTTTCCTTAAGTAGTTTTTCGAAGGGAGCATGTAAAGTTTTCTTTGGTTTCTACTTTTTTTTCATTCCTTTCTATTATTTCCACTATACAGGTGTATTCAGTTTATGAAAATACTGATCTATCCATGTGATATAGATCTCTTTATGCTCAGTACATTTTCGTAACATTGAAAAGTAAGAGGGTTAATAAAGTCAAAATATCAAATTGTGCATCTACTACATAAATCTAATAATATTTATAAGAGAAACATAAAACATATTCAGAAAGTAAATTTGAAGGTTAGATAAACATATACAAAGCAGGAGAAAGTGAATAACAGGCCTTAGCAAATGTAGAATTTGAAATCACACTATCTATATCTATATTTCTTTCTATCTATCTATCTATCTATCTATCATCTATCTATCTATCTATCTATCTATTCCAAACATAAGATAAGAAACTGGAAATTCACATGGAAGGAAAGCTGGAAAATTCACAAATGTATGGTGTATGGAGATTAAACAGTACACTCCTGAACAACTAATATGTCAAAGTAGAAGTGTAAAGTAAATTAAATAGTATCTTGAAACAAAAAGAAATGGAAACACAATATACCAAAACATAATGGATGTACCCAGGGTAGTTTGAGTGGGAAGTTTATAGCAATAAACACCTACAACAAGTAATAGTAAAAATCACAATTAACCTAATTTTACAGTCAAGTAGCTAGAAAAAGAACAAATGAATCCCAACATCAGAAGCAGGGAGATCAGTACACAAAGAAAGACTAAAAAGACTAGAAAAGCTCAGTAAAACCAAGAGTTGGCTTTTTGAAAGTGCAAAAAAAGTGGACAAGGCTTTTAGGTAGATTAAGTTAGTATAAAAAGAAGACCAAAAAAAAAAAAAACTCATAAAGAGGAAACATTACAACTCACCAGTTCAGAAATGCAGAAGATAGATCATAGGAGACTACTCTGAACAAATTCTTTTGAAACAAATTGGATAACCTGGAAAAATGGATAAATGCCTAGAAACATAAAACCTACTGAGTCCAAATCAGAAGGAAATAGGAAATTTGAACTGACCACTAACATGCAAGGAGATTTTAGTAATGAAATCTCCCAACAAATGCCCATAACCATATGGTTTCTGTGGTGAGTGCTACCACACATTTAAAGAGGAATTTATACCAAGCCTTAAACTATTCTAAAAAATTGAAGAGGAAGGAACCTCCAAATCACATTTTATGAGATTAAATTTACTCTGATACCATAGCCAGATAAGGACATCATTTTTCTTTTATGTGTACATGATTGAAAACAGATCAACAAACTGCATTAGGTGAAAGTGATAAATAGATAAATCCACCATTATAGTTGGAGATCTCAACACCTTGCTCTTAGGAATGAGCAGTTTCAGCAGGCGGAAGTTCAGAAAGGGCAGTCTTAACATTTACAATGATGTGGATGGAACTGGAGGGTACTATACTGAGCAAAGTAAGTCAATCAGAGAAAGACATTATCATGCAGTTTCACTCATGTGGAATATGAGAAATAGCTCTGAGGATTATAGAGGAAAGGAGGGAAAGCTGAAAGGGAAGAAATAAAAGAGGGAGACATCAAACCATGAGAGACTCTCAACTCTGGGAAAGAAACTAAGGGTTGCTGGAGGGGAGGGCAGCTGGGGAGAAGTAACTGGGTGATGGGCATGAAGGAGGGCATGTGAATGCAATGAGCACTGGGTGTGACATGCAACTGATGAATAACTGAACTCTACATGTGATACTAATGATGTAGTATATGTTGACTAATTGGATTTAAACTAAAAAAAAATGAAAATCAGAAAGGACAGAGTTGACTTTGGCAACACCAACAACGAACTGGATATAGTTCACACATATCGAATTCTTCATCCAGTAGCAACAGAAGACACATTTTTCTCAAATTTAATTGAACATTCAATGAGATATGCCACACTTGGGGACATAAAATTTAATGTAACAAATTTGAAAGAATAGAAATCCTACAGTGTCTGCTCTCAGACACAATAGTGTTAAACCAGAAATCAGTAACAAAAAGGTAACTGGAAAGTCCCAAAATACATGGAGATGAAACTACACCCATCTAAATGACATATGGATCAAAGAAAAAAATCTCAAGAAATTAAAATATATTTTCACCTAAATACAAATGAAAAGACAAGTTAACAAAAGTTTTGAGATGCGGAGGAAGCGGTGCACAGAAATTTATAGCACTGAAAGCATATATTATAAAAGAAGATCTGCAACCAGTAATCAGAATTCTCACCTTAAGAAAAAAGAACATCAAGAGCAAATTAAATCCAAGGTAAGCAGAAGAAAATAAGATTTAGAGCATAAATCAATGAAATTGAAGACAGGAAATAGTAAATCAAGAAAACTCAAGGCATGTTGTTCAAAGAGATCATTGAAAGCCAAACTCAGAAAAAAAAAAAAATGGCACCAAATTAGTAATATTGCAACTGAAAAGTGGTCACCACTGAGGATCCCATGAAAAATCAAAGCTTGTTAAAGAAATATTTAATAACTTTATGCTCACAGATTTGCCTAATATGATGACATGGACCAATTCCTTGAAAGAGATTATTTGCAAAAACTCATACAAGATCTACATTATGTGCGTAGGCCATGTCTATTTAAAAATTTGAGTGAATCAAAAAAAAAATTTGAGTGAATCACTAATAAACTTCCAAATTAGAAAGCACCAGTTATACTATATGTTGGCAAATCGAACTCTAATAAAAAAATATACAAAAAATAGAAAGCACCGGGACAAATATGTTTACTGGTGAATTCTGTCAAATATTTAAGAAGAAATTGTGCCAATACAGTGTCTTTCAGAGAATAGAAGCAGAAGCATACTTCCTAACTTGCTGTATAAGGCCAGCATTATCACAATACCAGAAACATGCAAAGATATTACAATAAAATATAACTACAAATATATCTCATGAATCTAGATGCAAAAATTCTCAACAAAATATTAGCAAATAGAATCCAAAGAAAACATTTATAAACCTTGACCAAGTGGGGTTTATCCCTACTGTAGAAGGATGCCTCAATTTTATGAAATCAATCCACATTAACAAGCTAAAAATTAAGATCACATGGTCATAGTAATAAAGAAAAAGCATTTCTGAAAACCCAACACTCATTCATGCTAAAATTTCAGTAAACTTGGAATAAAGGCAACATTTATCAACTTGAGAAAAAATTCAGAAACATCTATGAGTTATATCACATTTAATGGTGAGAAACTTGAAGCTTTCCCAGTAAGATGATGTGGGAGGCAAGGATTTCCCCTCTCACCACTCCTTTTTACTTGTATCAGAATTCTTTGCTAATGCAGTAATGCAAGAAAAGCATATATATACTATAAAGCATATAGAGATTCAGAATGAAGACCTAAAATTTTTTGTTCAATGGATAGTCTTTCCTCCTTTATCGAATATTAGTTGACCATAAAGTTGAGGGTCCACTTCTGGGTTCTCTATTCTGTTCCATTGATCTATGTGTCTGTTTTTGTGCCAGTACCACACTGTCTTGACCACAGCTTTGTAGTACAACCTGAAATCTGGCATTGTGATGCCCCCAGATATGGTTTTCTTTTTTAAAATTCCCCTGGCTATTCGGGGTCTTTTCTGATTCCACACTCTGGAAAACTGTGTGGAGGTTCCTCAAAGAGTTAAAAATAGACCTGCCCTACGACCCAGCAATTGCACTGTTGGGGATTTACCCCAAAGATACAGATGCAGTGAAACACTGGGACACCTGCACCCCGATGTTTCTAGCAGCAATGTCCACAATAGCCACACTGTGGAAGGAGCCTCGGTGTCCATCGAAAGATGAATGGATAAAGAAGATGTGGTTTATCTATACAATGGAATATTACTCAGCCATTAGAAACGACAAATACCCACCATTTGCTTCAACGTGGATGGAACTGGAAGGTATTATGCTGAGTGAAGTAAGTCAATCGGAGAAGGACAAACATTTTATGTTCTCATTCATTTGGGGAATATAAATAATAGTGAAAGGGAATATAAGGGAAGGGAGAAGAAATGTGTGTGAAATATCAGAAAGGGAGACAGAACATAAAGACTCCTAACTCTGGGAAACGAACTAGGGGTGGTGGAAGGGGAGGAGGGCGGGGGGTGGGGGTGAATGGGTGACGGGTACTGAGGGGGGGCACTTGACGGGATGAGCACTGGGTGTTATTCTGTATGTTGGTAAATTGAACACCAATAAAAAATAAATGTATTAAAAAATAAAATAAATAAAAAATAAAAATTTTTGTTGAGTTCATTTTGTTCAAAATGCAGAACAATCAGCAAAATTCTTTTTTTAAAATTTTTTTATTGGAGTTCAATTTGCCAACATATAGCATAACACCCAGTGCTCATCCCGCCAAAATTCTTGAAACTAGTAAGTGATTATAGGAAGGTTAGAGGAAACAAGGTTAATATACTTTCCTAGGTGAATTAATTTCCTGGATACCAACAATCAACAAGTAGAACCTGGAACTAAAAACACAATCTCATTTACATGAGCACCCCCCCAAAAATAAAACAGGTATTAACCTAACAGTATATACAAGATTTATATGAGAAAAATTGCAAAACTGAGTAACAACACTGAGAACTAATTGGAAAGATAGTCCATGTTATTAGATGGGAAGAGTCACTACCTACCGTCAAGATGTTACTTTCTCCCAAAATTATACTCCTTGGTATAGGCCTTTGGATAATTTTAATAAATATATACATCATGATGCATCTGCAAGAATGTTCATATTGGTAGTATATTTATACTTAAGTTGTAAAATGGAAAACAACCAAAATGACCGCAAACAGCAGAATGGGCTGGGCATATTTATACAACGGAATACTATACAGCAATGAAAATAAATAGCCTGTACCTATATTGAATAGCACGAGGAATTTTGCATCCATGATCTTAAGCATTATGTTGAATGAAAAAAAATAAGGTACTTGATACTTATTGTACATTTTTAATAATTCCATTCATATAGCTAAGAAATTAACTAATATAAGCCACATATATGTATATATTTAAATTTATTTCAGGGCTATATATATATGTATATATATAAATACATATATTTTATTTATATATTTATATTTATTTATTTATATTTTTATTTAGTTTTTATTCAATTTATTTAATAAATTAAATTAATTTAATTTTAATTAATTAATTAATATATTTATATATTTTATGGTATGTGTATATATTTATATATATAAATATTTATTTATTTATTTATTTATTTGTTTTGATTGGGTCCTGTCAGTATTTTATTTTCTGACTCAGGTGGTACTAATATGTGTATCCTCTTAATTGTTTTATATATATGTATGTACTTTTTGTAGTCATGTTCTATGCTAAGAAGATTAATGTTATGTATTTATCAATTAGTCTTCTTTAAAACCAGAAAAATGCTTTGAAATAGAAATCTCTCATCTTTTATTCTAATTGATCATTCATAATCATTTGCTCACAGAAATGTAGATCAAATGTTAAGGTCAATTACAAGGTTAACATTTTTGAAAAACAAGTACAGTTTTGTGCTTCTCAGCTGTGACTATTACAATAATCAAGCCTACAAATTGCGTCCTGCAGTTAAATCAGTGCAATTTTTTGAAATCCAAAGTAACCAAAAATAAGAGCAATAGCTGAAATGAACAATACCGCAATGGATACAGGTAATACGAATTTTCATTAGACTCCATTTTTATGATAGTTATATGCATTTATCTCCAGAAACCCTGCTTTTAAGCTATTTGCTTTTGGGGAAAAAAATCTCAGGAAATAAATCTAGGCTCTTGAATATGATTTGAATATTTCACATTCAAAAAAGGAAAAATAAGTGTGTATATACATACATACTCATACCCTCATATCTACCTGAAGATACCATCACATATTTTTGGCCTGTGGAAAAGAAATCTTAATGCTTTTATTGGCACATTACCAGGGATTTAAGCCATCTTACTATTGCAAGACTTATGCAGCTGTGGTGATAACAGTGACAATAGAACATAAATTGTATTTTGCTGAAAAAAGTTTTTCGGTTGAAAGATTTTACACAGAAGTTTTTTTTTTTTAATTAGAATGAATGTATCGTCCAGTCTACAGTCTTACAAATCAGCTATTTAGCAACGAGCTGGTCTTAGCATCTGCCAGACCTCCTTAGGTTCAGAGTGAAGTAAAGGTAAATGCAAATGAAAGCACATCGAATCTGTTGCCAGACATTGTCTCCCTAGTTTACAAATGCAACATTTCACTCAGAAAAAAAAAAAAAAAAAAAAAAAAACCCTTTGAGAATGACATTGCATTGGCAAACTATACCATCTTGGAAAATAAACAAATTTTCTTTTGGAAATTCTCTCATGACCATGGGAAGACCAGAGAGAGAGAGTGACAGCAGCCTACAGCTATAAGATAGCAAAAAGCAGAATTAGGCATTGCTACCTTAGCCTTTTGAATGAGCAGCACCAGTAAAAACAAGTTTCAGTTCTTAATGTTTGTGATCTTGCATCATGTTCCCTCAAATGAAAGTTGACCTTTCATAATTCCCCTTTGTAGGAAGAAACCCTCTGGGGTTCCACACTTTGCAAAGATTGACGATGTTTTAAAGGAGCTGAACATCTTAAAGTAGGAACATTTTATGTATTAGAAGTAATCCTTAATTTCAAAACCATCACCTGCTTGCTAAAAATAGGGACTCCTAGCAAGAGAGCATCTCATTGAATATAATTTCTATCGGTGTATTTTTAGTACACGGTATGATAAGTTGACTAATGGGGAACTTTAAATGTGTATTTTGATGGGAAAATTTCAAGAGTCTTAATTTGGATAAGAATTCTCAAGCATTATGCTGTGAGGTGGGCAAAGCGGAAGTATAACTCTCACCCCCAAAAGATATTTTTGAGTGATTTCACTCAACATCTTTTGTTGAACCCAGTGTTATTGATTTCATTATTTCTATTTCTGGAATTTGGGGTACACATTTAAGAAATGGCAGGGAAGAAAGTTAAGCTGTCAATTTTCTATTTTTACCTCTAGTTACATAGTACACTTTCAATAACATCTTTAAAAAGATATTTTAGGGGCATTTGTGAAATTGCTTAAGGTAATTAATTCAAGTTCAAATTAGAAAATGAACTCATCAGGGACATTTCTCAGGAAAGAATTCCTTCAGAGTACAGCATGTCTGAGAGGAGATATTTTGGGATTGCAGTTGATTGGATACTCTTAGAAACATAAAGTAATGTTTATGCATATATTTATATAAAACTATCCCTTTCTCATTTGCCAAAGAAGTTTCTTCTTTCCTTCTACCTCCTTCCCACTTTTTTTTTCCTGTGTAGTGTCTATACTGCTGTTGAGCTCAGCAAACTTCCTCATCAGACTTGCTCTTCCTCCTCTGCAGAGCACTGACTGGTTAGTGCCTAAGGCATGCTGGCACCGCCCAGCGCATCCTCATCCCTCTGTGTTCTGGACCCTTCGCTCTTCCCCGCAGCAGCTGAGTTGGGTGCTTTCTTACAGGTAGCGGTATGTGTTTGTGAACCTAGCGATGCCACTTCTGCTTAGTACCACAGTTATCTAATTGAATTCAACATTATGTTATGTTGAGGAAATATGAATTTGAAAAGTCTCTATGGAAAATCAGGGTGACTTTCTTAAAAAGAGTATAAAAATGAGTCATCAAAACACAAGTTGTCAAATTACATGTGGGAGGAGAAAAGTATAAAATATTGGGAGAAATTACAGAACCCCCTAAGTATCATATCCAGCTTTCTACACAAGTTTCTGGGTTCCCTTTGAAGAAGCAGAAACTGAAAATGATAGTATTAGTGTTTCAGTTTGGGTTTATGCACTAAAGGCCTGACCCTTGACAACATATCCAAAAGAAGCCCTTAGCCTTCATCAGACATTTGGAAAATCAGTATTAATTTTTATGTTTTCTTTGTTAGATGTTTAACATGTGTTTATGTAAATATTTTTTCAAGATGCATTTGTTTTGTAAACAGTGCTGCTTCAATAAACTTTCAAGTAACCAAGCAGTTAGTATTCACAATTGGAAGAAAGAACATGTAATATGGTACATAACGCTTTGCATCCCCACCTAGGTATTCTCAATTTGTATGATGAAATTTAGTTTGTTGGGATATAATTTTAGCAGGAGAATGAGTTCAAAAAGACGACGCGACAGAGGAGATGTAGAGTGACACCAGTTTAGAAAAGGGATAAATTATAGAAGATGACAAAAGTAGTTTACTCATTATTGTTTGCTAATCAAACAGCCCTCTTTTTAAAAAGATTTTATTTATTTAATTGAGAGAGAGAAAGAGAGAGAGAGAGAGAGAGAAAGCAGGAGCAGGGGCAGCAGCAGAGGAAGAGGGAGAAGCAGACTCCCAGCTGAGCAGGGAGCCCAACTTGGGGCTTGATCCCAGGATGGATGGTGGGATTGTGACCTGGGCCGAAGGCAGACGCTCAACTGACTGAGCCACCCAGGTGCCCCCAAACAGCACTCTTGTAAGGTACCAATGTGCATAAGAAATTATGCTAAGAAATTTGTTGTGCTAAGAAATATATTGAAATTTCCTCAAGGACTAGAACAGAAAAGCTAATAGAGATTTCTTTGGCATGATTACATGTCAAATGTAATTAAGAGATAAAGAAATAATTAAATTAATATTTTATTAATATAATAAATAAATAATAATAATTAATGTCATTACAGGACATTCATCACATCTGTGTTTTCCTAGACTTGATTTTTGAAACCTTTTCTAATCAATAGATGTAGAAATAGCACACATGAATATAATATCACACATAAATACTGAATTGTACATGAATGGGCAAAGTAAGATTTTGTCAGGAGCATGCAGTTTGGGGAGATTAGACTCAAGAGAAGAATATAATTGGTGGGAAGTCTGTGAGAGAGCAAAGAGCAAATATATGTTTCTTGAGCAATCCAGAAAGACTCTGAAATGAAGATGGTTTTTATTATACATTTTAGAGTGGGAATAACCTGTCTGGGTAAGACAAGAGAGGCACAACATACTTTTTTCTATTCAGTTAGTAATCAGCTTTGTTCAGTTCTAAATGAAGACAACAAAGCATTGCACTTGGTCCCTCTCAACAAAGATAGGCAAAATGCATAAAGATTCATGGAAAATTTGGACCATTAAGCAAGCAAGGAATATGTTTTCCTGAGATGTTCTTTTGAATACTTCTTTTCCTTCAGTAGAAATTTAGTTATAAAGGAAAACCGGTATGTTCTAATAGACTTCTAACAAAGAGAGGGAAAGAAATATCTACTTGTAATTCCAGACACTTATAAAATTTGACCAATTACCAATCATGAAACAGAATGTAAAATAGTCATTTTAGGTGGAGCCTTTTCTTAGAAATTAAAGATTAAGGGAGTTTAATGAGTATCCAGTGTAGATATTCCATGAATTACAGGATTTGGATTCTTCAACAGCTTTAATCTTTTTGACTTTTTTAATGTCATGGTACCTTGGAAGTCGGCTCATTCCAAGATAAAAATAATTATATTCCTAATCTTGAAGTTTAACATTGAATTCTTATTTCCCAACCAATTAATCTATATGGTTATGTTTAGCTGAAACATATTGCTATGACCACGATGGTATACTTACATAAATTATTTAAATCCTTTTAATTATATAACTCCACAAGGACAGCATGGATTCCTTTTAGAACAAGAAAGCAGGAAACAGACTTCAGCACCCCCCCCACCATCAAATGGAGTCCTACCTGTACATTTAATCCTTGAATCCTAATGTCCGTGGTGTGAAAATAAACACACACAAAAAGTGATCACCAAGAGACAGCTTGGTTGCTGATAAATTTTAAACATTTTTTTATGAAAAATGTATAATGGAGCTTGGAATATCTCTTTAAATCTATTATAATTGGATTTGGTTGACTGTTGACATCAACTAATTTCAAAATACTGGTATAATTTTTATCCCTGTCATGTATTATCTAATATCTACTCATACATATGTAAAAACAGCTAATTTATTTATATCCTACCTCATCATTTCACTCCATTATCTAATTTTGTTTAAGTGGCAAAATTGTGTCAAGTCTGTGAGTGTCTGTTGGCTTAGAGAAAGGATGGGAGGCAACATGGTATTGTGGAAAGATCTCCAGGATTATAGCTAATAAAATTGAGCCTGAATGTCAAAGCTGTATTTACATGATGTGGCAAATCACATCTCTTTTCTGACAATCAGTTTCCTCTATAAAAATATGTGTGTGGTTGAAATGTATTGTCAAATGAGAAATGGCATTGTTAAGTATTGTGGCAGGATAATTTACTGAGATATTTATTTTTATTCTGCTACTGTGGATGATGGAGGAAAGAATGAGAGTTGCCTTATGTTGCTTGCCCCTAAAACTTTGTATTAAGAATCTAGACTTCTGATGCTTGTGGAGGACCTTAATTTTCTTTTCATTTCTTGGGCCAAAACCAAATTGCACTAAATACAATGTTGCTTCCTGGATTGGGTCCTGGAACAGAAAAATGACATTAGTAGAAAAATTGGTGAAATCTGAATAACATCTGGAGCCTGTTGAAACAAATGTTGGTTTCTTAATTTTGACAAATATACTAAGGTAATATATTAATATTAGAGGAAATTAGATTAGAGAAATGTATTTTCAAAGATGTGCAGTAAATCCATAGTTGTTGCAAAAATATAAAATTATTTTAAAACATAAAAATACATAAATTACTTGAAGCAAAAGCCCTGACAAGGCTTTTGTTAGGGGAGATAAGGGATATATGGAGATGTGCAGGAATGCAGGACAGAACCACTTCTGCCTTTGAGTAGAAAGAGATCCACTAGGATCGTGAAAGAGGTTGGTTCCAGGGGCGCCTGCGTGGCTCAGTCAGTTAAGCGTTTCTCTTCAGCTCAGGTCATGATCCCAGGGTCCTGGGATCGAGCCCTGCGTTGGGTTCCCTGCTCAGTGGAGACCCAGCTTCTCCCTCTCCCTCTGCTCTCCCCTTACTTTTGCTCACATCCTCTCTCTCTCTCTCTCTCTCTCTCTCTCTCTCTCTCTCTCTCTTGAGTGAATGAATAAAATCTTGTAAAAAAAATGAAAGAGGTTGGTTCCAGTGCTGGAGATAACCATTCCACTACCATGAAGCATCTTAACAATTAGCAGCAACTCTGATTTACAGATAAGTTGAAAGAATTGAATACTAATTAATAAGGATAATTCCAATAGCCCTGAATTTGGGGTAAAAGAACCCTTTACCCACTCTTGGAACCAAGGGATTGGAGTTCCCAACAGAATTTGAGAGTAATGCACCTCAGCAATTTATGTGATGTGTTAAAGATTAGAGACCCTTCCCTGAGGCTTTGTTCAGCAAGTACTTTTTAGTATTCTCAGAAACTGTGGAGAAGTGGAGCCCCCCAAAAAGAAGATTGAATTTACACCATCATGGTAAAGATTTTTTTTAATATTTTTTATTTATTTATTTATGATAGTCAGAGAGAGAGAGAGAGAGAGGCAGAGACACAGGCAGAGGGAGAAGCAGGCTCCATGCACTGGGAGCCTGACGTGGGATTCGATCCCGGGTCTCCAGGATTGCACCCTGGGCCAAAGGCAGGCGCCAAACCGCTGAGCCACCCAGGGATCCCAGATTTTTTTTTTTATATTCTCAGGTTGGCCGAGGATGTAAGCATACATATTATATTACAGGTCAGTAATTAAGTATAGGAATCATTATTTCAGTAGGTGGAGAATTTCTGCTTTGGAGAGCCCTCCATTTAGCATGCAGCCACCCAAAGGATGAAGAACACTTGGCCGAAATCCAAAACACAGGCCTGTTACACAAAAAATACTGGCAGTTGTGGACTGGACAATGAAAGTCATACAATACAAGATATGTAGTAAGACACGTCATAAAATCTAGTGAGATTAGAGTTCTTTTATTGCATACATTATTTTCCAATATAATTTGGAATGCAGAAATATAATGAGTCTTGGGTGACATGATTCTTTTGTCAGTTGGTAAAATTTAAGTTTTATATGCTACAGCAACAAAAACCCATGCAAAAGTCTTCAACCTGATTATGTAACAGTCATTTAAAAGAAGAAAATCATCAACTTGCTTTGATGTTCTTAATGCATGTAAATCAATATCTAAACGCTTAACATATTCCAAAATATACGTAGCATACAACAGCTGGATGTTAAATGAATCTTTCTAAATAAAATAATAAATTGGCTGCCACCAGGAACATAAACTTTTATTGGATGAAACGTTTTTATTTCATAGTGTAAAATTGGCATCTTTCGTGATTCATTGTTCTTGGAACAGCTTGAGATCAGCGCTAAAATGTCGATTATTTTGTTTTAATAGTCTAAGCTTTCTAAACTACTACAGATGTTTTAAGTATAATGGGAGGTCGAAAAAGAATATAAATGAATTTTTGAAAGAACTGAAGCTTCATTTGCATCATCATACAGTAACTGAGAATAATTCGTGAAAAAGGAATTCATCTTGGTTGCATATATTGGATTAATTTAAATATTTTGTATCTCATCAGTTTCACAGAGCTGTTATGCTTGGAGAGATCTTAAGAGAAGTGGACTGTTATTAAGTGGGTATTGGATGAAGAAAAATATATTTGAATCAGTTTCTGAGGATATTATATATGTTAGACTAATGGAGAATGAATTATAGTCCAACTCTGTAGAGGTAGTCACAATGGTTCTGATGTGAAAGAGGTAAGGAGTGTAATTATAAGTCTAGAGTCTAACATTTGGAAATAAAGGTTGAGTTTTGAGGAAATTTTCCCAGTGTTGCTCCCTACTTTATATGAGTTTGCAGATGTAGACACTCTTCATTTTGAGTTTCTTGAATGATTCACAGATCTGCATTTTTCATTAACAGGCACTTATGCAGATTTAAATATTACACTCATTTAGTCTTTATAACCGTGCTATGACATAGGTAATTTTCTATTGCAGTGTAACAAATTACCATAAATTTATTGGCTGAAAATAACTCAAATTTAGTATCAAACAGTTTCTGGAGGTCAGGAGTCCAGACACAGCTTAGCGGTGTTTTTTATTTTAAGAGTTTGTTTATTTGTACACCCTAAGAGAGAACACAAGCAGGGGGAACGGCAGTCAGGGAGAGGGAGGAGCAGAATCCCCGGTGAGCAGAGAGCCCACTATGGGGCTATATATATCCCAGGACCCCAGGATCATGACCTGAGCCAAAGGCAGCCAGTTGTTTAACCAACCCACTGAGCCACCCAAGCACCCCTTAGCAGTGTTCTCTATTCAAGGCCTCTAGACTAGCTGCATTTTCACCTGGAGGCTTGATTGGGAAAGATATGATTCCAAGACCCTTCTAGTTGTTGGTAGAATTTATTTGCTTGAGTCTGGGATTGCAGTCGCTGTTTTCTTGTAACTATGGACCAGGAATGGCTGTGGGATCCTATAGACCATTCTCAGGTTCTTACCACATGGCCTCCTCTATGGGCAGTTTACATCATGGTTGTTTGCTTCTTCAAGTTCAGCAGGTGAATATCTCAATTTAAATCTCCCTCTTCAGTCTGCTAAGATATTCTTATATATCATAATTACTAGAGTGACTATCCCATCATATTTATAGACCCTACTCAATGAGGCTTGAAAGGATTTGTTAAAACACTCAGTCCTATTGCTAGTAAGTAGCAGGATCATAATTTGAACCCAGGAGGTCTCTCGACGTCTAGGTGGTAAAGTGTAAACAATCCTATTTGTTTTCCTACTCTCCTACTAGAAAGCTTTTGTAAGCACTTTACCAGGGCACTAGTTCTTTTTTTTTTTTTTTAATGATAGTCACACACAGAGAGAGAGAGAGAGAGGCAGAGACACAGGCAGAGGGAGAAGCAGGCTCCATGCACCGGGAGCCCGATGTGGGATTCGACCCCGGGTCTCCAGGATCACGCCCTGGGCCAAAGGCAGGCGCTAAACCTCTGTGCCACCCAGGGATCCCACTAGTTCTAATTAGACATCAAAATAATGAGACAAGGCCATGTCTAATTTCTGGATATGACCCAAATCTTGGACTGGTTCATAAAGATGCAGTTCTTCAAATCAAATTTAGCCTCAAAACCTTGTAGAAAGTGTTACTCTGATGATGTGGTCATTATATTTAAAAAGGAGAAATAACCAACCTCTAGGAATAACTATATCTACCTTTCGACATGCAGGGTGTTGGATATTATACTGTCTGCCACCTTCCTTAGGCAATTAGAGAAAACATAATGTTCATTAATTCCATCCTTGTGTTATGGAAAGTAAAACAATACATATTCTAAGGCAGCTTGACTATGTGGCCAAAATTCGTTTGAGTATAGTGAAACTATGCCAGAGACTACTATACAAGGGTCTCCATTCTGCTAGGGTGGACAAGTACCCACTTTTGATGTATGAGGAAATACTTTATAAGGTCTAAAGCACTATATTTTTGAAAAGTGAAACAATATATGCTTTTTTCAAATTAATAAACAATTGCTCAACATTTATTATAACCCATTCTCATATTCACTGTATATTTATAAATTAATAACCATATCCTAGCCTTAAGGAATAAGGCTGTCTAGGTGAAAATACTGAGAATAGAATCAATGATTACCATGTACTCTGCCATTTATTTTTATTTTATTTTATTTTATTAATTTTTTAAAGATTTTATTCATTTATTCATGAGAGACAGAGAGAGAGAGAGAGACTGAGAGAGGCAGAGACACAGGCAGAAAGAGAAACAAGGCTCCATGCAGGGAGCCTGACATGGGACTCGATCCTGAGTCTCCAGGATCACACCCTGGGCTGAAGATGGCACTAAACCGCTGAGCCATCTGGGCTGCCCTATTTTTTTTTTTTAATTTAAATTCAACTTGCCAACATATAGTATAACACCCAATGCTCACCCCATCAAGAGCCCTCCTCAGTGCCCATCACCCAGCTACCCTATTCCCCCACCCACCCACCTCCCCTTCTGCACCCCTTTGTTTGTTTCCCAGGATTAGGCATCTCTCATGGTTTGTTTCCCTCTCTAATTTTTCCCACTCAGTTCCCTTCTTTTCCTTTATAATCCTTTTCACTATTTCTTATCTTCCACGTGTGAGTGAAACCATATGATGATTGTCCTTCTCTGATTGACTTATTTCTCTCAGCATAATACCCTCCAGTTCCATCCATGTAGAAGCAAATAGTGGGTATTCGTCTGGCATTTGTTTTAGTAAAGGTATATATAATGGCAACACCACATAAGAACTATGAATTTTTCACCTGTAGCTTAATGAGAGGGAAGACTTCAGAGATGGAACTTGCAGGGGAATATCAAAATGTGAAGAAGAGTTCTATGGGTGGGCAATACAGGATGAGAGCGAAAGGGTATTTCAGCAGGAAAAAAAAAAACATGTTTAATGTGACAAAACCATGTAAGAGAACAGAGTGTTAGATAATTTTCAAAGAATTTGGATTTGTGAAAGTAGCATAGGGGATATGTTGGGAATGGCAATTTAGACTAAAATAGTAAGAATGAACCAGAGTATTAATGGCCCTGTAGACCATACTCATGTATTAGTGCTTGAAGATGATTTTCATTTCTCAGAAACAGATGGTTTAGTGATGTGTAGGCTTTTTCATTTGAATTAGCACATATGTTAAATTTTGCTGCTTCTGGATGTGTATTTGGCCAAAGTATTTTAAATTTTATTTTTTAACTGAATAAGAATATAACTGCTACTTCACAATCCACATAATTATCATCATAGACATCATGATAGCCAAGATCTTTCTATTTCTTATTTCCTGATGTATCCCAAGTTCACAAAACAATGACAGACACATGGTAATGTCTCAGTAATTACTTTTTGAATGGATGTGAGTATTCTCAAAAATGTAAAAATAGTCAGATAAACCTGGGTGATTGATTATCTTCTTCATTTGTTAGTCTTTTCTAAATGTTGAAAATAAACATATGTTTTTGTGAGAAAAAGATGTTAAGACAATATAAGCATTTTGATGCTGTAATATCATATTCAACTTTTTTTGTATTTCTCCAATTTTTCATAGTGAAGATATATTACTTTTATGGTGAAAAATATTCAAATTTCATTATTGTAATTTCCCTACAAAGACTATAAATGGCACTTACAGAATACTGGCTTTTTTGTTATGATTGAAATATAAAGTTTTCATTGAGCAACATTGCATAGAGTAGAATAGAGTGCTCTTGGAGACTCAGACGAATTAGTTGCTTGACATTACCCATCATGGAACTTTGGACAAGTCCCTTTCCCTTTGAGTCTTCATATGTAAAAATAAATAGGAATAATTTAGAATGGAACAATGTTGATTGCATATTGGGATCCACAAAGGAGTTTTTAAAAATACTAATACTGAAGCCCTGGTTCCAAAGATTCTGATTTAAGTGGATCTGAATTGGGCTTGGGCATTAGTGGGAGGATGGAAGGATGGAAGGAAGAATAGATAAACTTTCTAGATAATTCTACGTATAGGCAGGCTTCGGAAGCTTGGGGCTAGAATTTCAGTGTTCTTTAAGGTCCAATGTGCTACAATCTATTTGACTACCCCCAATTAAACCCCCCAAAAGCACATAACGTTTGGTTCATTTTCTATATCTTTGTCTTACAATTGTCTACATCATGCAGAATTTTATTAAATAGCCCCTAAATCAATCATGCTACGTACCTTAGTATGTCATATTGTTGTCTGTTCCTAGCTGGTTATTAAAGGAGCAGAATTTGATTATTCAAATTCCCAAGGTTCTCTTCAGTTGCTCAGAGGCACCTGAAGTTTTCTGGCTCTCTAACAAGCATATTTTCTAGTGGCTTAAAATGTTTTCTGCTATAGCACGGGGTTCCCATATATCTCGACTATGTAGACTAATCATAGGATTCACTGAGTTATTGAGTTGGAGGTTATGTTTTCTAATTGAGGCAACTTGAATAATTGAGTGGATTACTGGGGAGTGCTGGAGTAGGCAGTTCTAGAAGAAAATAAAACAAATTTATTTATTAGGAAGACTTGGTCCCTGGGACTGTTCTCCCACTGCTATTTTCTTAATTTCCTCCAAATGGAGCCCTCTGAAAGCTTTAAGGTGGTAATTCCTCATGAGTTTTAAAATACACAGTCAATGATTGTCTAACTAGAGAGGCAGAGTCAGCTTAGAGAAGGACTTTAAGCAGGAGTGAATTATGAGCGTCATGCCTATTTAAGCATCCTCCTTGCATTTTTTATGGGGAGGTAAGCTGGGAGGGAAGCAGGTGGTAGGTATAGAATTCAGCTATTAAGGTACAGAGGTAAAGTCAAATCGGAAACTATTAACTGCTCATTTTTCATAAATTGGCTGCATATGTGTCTATCAAAATCCTATGACTACATTTTCAGTACATTGGAAAGCACTTAGTGGCCATGTAGCATGATGAGTACTGGAGGGGTTGAGGGGGGTTGGGGGGATGAGGAAATTTTAAAAAAACAGCTGTGATTCATGCTTTCTCGGGGCTTACACTCTAAGGAAGAAGAAATGTACACATGCATTGTGATAACGACAAGTATCTGCTAAATGTTACTGTCAAATGGACAGGAGGGGACAGTTCAGGACAGCCTGGGGTTAGTCTGCAGAAGGAGCTGCTAATATGGGGTAAACCAGCCATCGTGTAGCCCTGGCCAGAGAAAAAGCCCAAAGTCAAAGCTGAGTCTTGGCAAAGGAAAGGTCTAGCAGGCAGCCCACTCACTCCAGTGGGCACTGCAAGCAGAGCCTCTGATCTGGGGGCGGGATTGTTTATAGATGTTCTTAGGTGACAGGTACACTGAGCCACCTAGCAACTCCTCAAGCCAATCTTTTGTTTGCTCTAACCCTGTATTTTCAGCCATCATCCCAGGGACGCAGCTTTGCTCTGTAGTCAACAGTGTGGTTCCTAAAATCTGTATTACAAAGGGCCAGCAGAATAGTAGCGAAATGGAATTACGGATATTCCCTTTCTTCTTTTCTTTTAAAAAGATTTTATTTATTTATTCATGAGAGATACAGAGAGAGAGGCAGAGACCGGGCAGAGGGAGAAGCAGGCTCCTCGCAGGGTGCATGATGCGGGACTCGATCCCAGGACCCTGGGATCATGCCCTGAACCAAAGGCAGATGCTCAACCACTGAGCCACCCAGGGGTCCCCAGATATTGCCTTTCTTCTTGGCTAGACTCTTACCACTGTGTAGACTACCACCAGGTAAAGAATAGGTGCTCAGTAAATGTTTTTTTTTTTTAATCAGTAAATGGTTGTTTAAAGAAGTGAATGAGTTGCCTTAGATTGCTTTCATGAGTTTTAATGACCGATCTCCTCTATGAACAAACAGTAGAAGAATCCATTTTTATCTATCATTGTTCTTATTTTTGTAACATTTGCCTACAATAAAATCTACTAATTTTACCCATGCTCTTTTTTTTTTTTTTTTTTTTTTTTTTTACCCATGCTCTTTAATGACTTTTGACAAAGGTATACATTTGTGTAGCCACCACCACAGTCATAATGATATAAAACATTTCCATTGACCCAGCAAAGAGCTCCTTTTCACCTTGCAGTTAATCACACCTGTGCACCTCAGCCCTTGGGATCTACTGTCCTGATTTCTGTGCTCTGTTTTGCCTTTCTCCTATTTCACATAAGTAGAGTAATGCATTAAGCAATATTTTGTTGGCATCCGTTCACT
The DNA here is from genome assembly GCF_048164855.1 of Canis lupus baileyi. NCBI lineage: Eukaryota > Metazoa > Chordata > Mammalia > Carnivora > Canidae > Canis > Canis lupus. The sequence goes on from NC_132876.1 coordinate 10,337,283, forward strand.
TGGCAGAAAACTGTAGAGATGCATCCATGTTGTCGGTTTATCAGAAGTCCACCCTGTGGATGAACCACACTTTATCTCCTCACTAGTTGATAGGCATCGTATTGCTTTCAGTTGGTTTAAACGATGAATCAAGGTATTGCAAATCATTTATCTTAAGTAAATAGCTAAGATAGAGATTGCTAGACCAGGTAATAATATCTCTTTAACACTTGAAGAGGAACACAAACAGCTTTCCAAATTGGCTCTACCATTTTGTGTTTCCACCAGCAATGCATGAGGGTTTCTTGTGTTTTGTAGCATCACCAATACTGAAGTTTATCAGTCTTTATTTATTTTTTAAATTTTAAGTTCTAATTGTTTTTTTTTTTAACTTTTATTTATTTATGATAGTCACAGAGAGAGAGAGAGGCGCAGAGACACAGGCAGAGGGAGAAGCAGGCTCCATGCACCGGGAGCCCGATGTGGGATTCGATCCCGGGTCTCCAGGATCGCGCCCTGGGCCAAAGGCAGGCGCCAAACCGCTGCGCCACCCAGGGATCCCAGTTCTAATTTGTTATACAGTGGTACAAGATGATGCTTTTTTTTTTTTTTTTTTTTTTATTTATTTATTTATTTATTTATTTATTTATTTATTTATTTATTTATTTATTATTGGTGTTCAATTTGCCAACATATAGAATAACACCCAGCGCTCATCCCATCAAGTACCCCCCTCAGTGCTTTACCTGATGGCTAATGATGTTATCCTATAACATGGGTCTTGATCTTCTGATTTTTTTTTTTTTTGGTGAAATTTCTGTTGAAATATGTTACCCTTTATTTATTTAAATGTTGCTTCTTGCTATTCAGTTGTAAGTGTCTTGTGTTATTACGGATACGAATTTCATTATGCAGTCTTTTATTTAGGTAAAGTTCACATGAGAAAATTCACTGTTTCAACTATTTTAGAGACTACAGTTTCAGTGGCTTCTCATCTATTCATAGTATTGTGCAACTATCACAGCTATCTAAATCCAGAACATTCTGACTACCCCAAGGTAGCCCTGTACATATTAAGTAGTCACTTCTCATTCTTTCTCGCCCTAGACCCTATACCACCAATCTGCTTTATTATTTCTGTGGATTGTCCTATTCTGCAAATTTCATTTAAACAGAATCATACATAGATTTTTGAGTCAATTCTTTCACGTAGTATAATGTCTCTAAAGTTCATTCATGTTGTAGTATGTGTCAGTACTTCATTCCTTTTTATGTCTAAATATTCTATCATGTGTAGATTGCATTTTATTTGTCCATCAATTCGTGGACATTTTGGTTATTTCTACTTTTTGGATATTTTAAGTAATGATGCTGTGAATATCAGTGTACCTTTGAAACCTGTTTTAAGTTGTCATAGTTAATTTTATCCATCAACTTTACTAGGACATGGTAACCAGGTATATGGTCAAATGTCTAGATGTTGCTGTGGGGGTACTTTTTTAGTTGACGCTAATGATTTTGGGGGAAGCTTTTTAAATATATTTTTATTTTTTAATATTTCTATTGTGTAGTTAACATACAATATTATATTAGTTTCGGGTGTACAACATAGTGAGTCAACATTTATATACATCATGAGGTGATCACCATGATAAATCTAGTTATCGTCTATCACATATTTGTTACGTATTGTTAAATATTTTCCCTATGCTGTACATCGTATCTCCCTGTTTCATTTATTTTATATGTGGACATTTGTACCTTTTAATATACTTGCACTATTTTGTCCAATCCCCCCACTCCCCTGCCCTTTGGCAACCACCAGATATTTCTCTGTATCTATGAGACTGTTTCTGTCTTGTTTTGACTTTTTTTTTTTAGATTCCACATACAAGTGAAATCATATGGTATTTGTCTTTTCTCTGTCTTTTTCACTTAGCATAATACCCTCTAGGTCCATCTATGCTGTTGCAAATGGCAAGATTTCATTCTTTTTTAATGCTGAGTGACATTCCATTGTGTAAGTACTTATACATGTACATATATATACATACATACACACCACATCCTCTTTATCCATTCATCTATTGATGGACACTTAGGTTGCTTCCATATCTTAACTGTTGTAAATAATGCTGCCATGAAAATAGGGGTGCATTTTTTTTATGAACTAGTGTTTTTGTTTTTGTTTTGTTTTTTCATATAAATACCTGGAAGTGGAATTGCTGGATCATATGGTAGTTGTGTTTTTTAGTTTTTTGAGCAACCTTTACATTGTTTTCCATAGTGGCCACACCGTTTCACATCCCTATCAGCAGTGCATCAGGGTTCCCTTTTCTCCACTTGGCCATACTTCTTACCTTTTGTCTTTTTGGTAATATACATTCTGACTGCTATGAGGTGAGGACATACTGTGGTTTTGATTTGCATTTTCCCTGATGATTAGTGATGTTGAGAATCTTTTCATGTGTCTGTTGGCCACCTGGATGTTGTCCTTGGATAAATGTCTGTTCATGTCTTCTGCTCATCTTCAAATTGAATTGTTTCTTTTTTTTTTTTTTTGATATTGAGTTGTGGGAGTTCTCTATATATTTTGGATATATCATAGTTATATGATTTGGAAATACCTTCTGATGAGATTAATTTGTTTTAATCCTAGTTGGTTAACATATAGTGTAATACTGATTTCAGGAATAGAATTTAGTGACTCATCACTTACATATAACACCCAGTGCTCATCACAAGTGCCCTCTTCAATACCCTTCACCCGTTTAGCCCCTGAGATTAACATTAAATCACCCCATAGCCCTGTCAAGTTGACAGATAAGAGTAACCATCACAAATATGTTAAAGGTTGGGACACCTGTGTGGCTCAGCGATGGAACACCTGCCTTTGGCTCAGGGCGTGATCCTGGGTCTGGGTATCAAGTCCTGCATCGGGATCCCTGCGAGGAACCTACTTCTCCCTCTGCCTGTGTCTCTGCCTCTGTCTGTCTCTCATGAATAAATAAATAAAAACTTAAAAAAAATATGTTAAAGGCAATTCTGGTGAGATGTCAGAAAGGAAAGAGGAGCACTGTAGAGAAAATGTGTATGTTCTTAGAGAATACATATATATTTTTATGGACAAAATGTTAGTAGAAATATGAACATTAACAGTGCTTATGTTGAAGTCTTGAATGGAAATAAGGAACATGCTACTGGAAACTGGAAAACAACTGATGCATTTTATAAAGTAACAGAATGTGGCTAATTGTTTTATTGTTTACTGGAAAGTAGAAAGTTCATCACTCGTAGGGGATCAACTTGGATATTTAGCTGAGTAGATTTCCATGCAGAGTATGAAAGGAGTGGCTAACAACAAATTCCTTTTTGTATTGCCGTACATATCTCTATCTTAAAAGGAACTGATGTCTGCAATTCTTGAGTGTTTCTTGGTTGCTGCATCACAAAATGGTTTACTTGTTGGCTTTTTTTTTTTCTGTAGAAACTTAAATTCTCTGGACTGCTAAGTCAATTTCCAATTGTCCGTTTGCTTTTCCATTTTCCAAAATTGTTTTGCCTGTCTTGTGATCTTTTGTTTCTTCTCTTGTTTCTGACTTTGCAAATTTATGACTTTAAATATTTTACTGTCATTTTAGTGGGGTTAGGTTGAGAGCAGAGGTTAATGTGTGGATTAAATTTACCATGTTGAGTGAAATAAATGCCTATAAATGACTGTCAGGGACCTTGGAAGCTCCTCATTCTGACGTGATAAAGGTTCCACCCTTTCGGAATTAGCCTTCATGTTGAACATTTGACTTATACCTTTAAAGTGAATTAACCATTAATTTGGCTATTACAATATTCCAATACATGAATGAACTCAGTCATTTGTATGCTTTCAAATTAAATGAGTCTGTTCTACTCTGCCATGCATAGGCTTCTCATCCTTACAATAACCATATGAATTAAGAATTATTTTCCCTTTTTGAGGAAATTGTGATTGAGTGAATATAGGTACGTTGTGTAAGAGCACATATCTAGTAAATGCAGAGCTGGAGCACAAACACAACTTTTTTTTTTTCTAAAGCATGCTTGTAGCAACATTCCTCATTCTTACTACAGTGCCGGCTCCTGCAAATTTTGTAAGTTTATTATAACTTCTAAAAAATCAGGTGTTTTTCATAGATTTCGTCTTTGCTACTGTGAATAGCTTCAATGGGTAATGGTGAATGCTACAATGTGTTTGCTTTTTTATGTCTCTTTGACCTTTAGGATTGAAAACTGAACTTCATGGTCTAAGAAAGATTCCTGAATGATTTCTTTCCGCTAAATCCTATAGTACTTCACTACCTGGAAGGTCTGCAAAGAACCTATGTGCGTGAATGAAGTAGGAGGTGAGTGAGATTATATAACTTGGTTCATAGATGATATAATTTCTCATTATTCTCACTGTTTGAGAGAAGAAGGAACAAAGGAGAAGACATGTGGGAGTGTAGAAAATGCAAAGTGGAGATATTAATGCTGCAGTATAATCTTCTGTGGGTGTTTAGCCTGGGGACTAAAAGACTAAGGGGAGACATTCTAGTTGTCTTGAAATATTTGAAGAGCTGTCATGTGGAAGAGGGAGTAGATTTTTTTCCTGTAGGCCCAGAGGGCATAACTAGCATTAAGAGGTGAAAGTTACAGGAAAGAAAATTTTCACTCAGTATAAGGAAGAACTTTCTACTAATGCACAGCATTGGAACTGTCTGCTGAATGAAGTCACAGGAAATGTTCATGCCTATTCTGAGTACCTGTGAATTAAGGGTCGTGTTGAGAAGCATCTGCAGGGATGGAAGGATGAAGCAGAATTTAATCTAACCTCTTCTTAATAGTATATCTGTCTCTTTCCTCTCTGTTCTGTCCATCTAATCTAATCTATAACTTTCAAAGAGACAAGATTAGGAGAAAGGAATGTTAAATGAGAAAAGGAATAAATTTGTGTGGATGTGTCTTGAGTGTGTTTTAGGGTATTGGGTGTAGATCTATATCTATGTATCTATATATCTATATATATCTATATATCTGTATATATATTTCCCCCCTTTTTGTTTACCAACAAAATAATGACAAGGATAATTCTGTGATAATATACCAGGCTTCAGAAGCACATTTTATAGGATAAATAACTTACGGATCCCAAAAATCTGGGTTCAAATTCAGAATTTCTCAATTTTAGCTTTGTGGTCATGATAAAACCACTGTATCTTCATAAGTCTCTATTTCCTTACTATGAAATTTGAATTACATGTCATAATTATACGGTTATTGTGAAATTAAATAGAACGAGGCACACAAAGCACAGTGCAAACTGTCTAGTATAGAGCCAGTAATAGCAAATACTTTTTCATACATTACCTTACCTTGGTTTTTATTGTTTGTATAAATCTATTACATTAAGCTGATAGAATTTTAATGTAATAATTTAAATTTCCCAGTATCTGATGTCAATAGAATGTAACTGCTTTTCTGATTTGAGAGAGTTTAACCAATGTGAATTGTTTTCATAAAGACAATTTTGTATAACTCATCCCTGTTTCCATGAGAGTGTGTCACTTTCACTTGGCAAAATTTAACAGAAGGCCAGCCTATGGAAATATTTCCCTAAAAAATAACACATCATTTATTTATTTTAAAATTTTGACTTGTAAAATAGTTGCATTACATTTTTACTTATTTACTATTGCTTTGAAGTTATTTTTATGAAGGATAAACCATTTTGATGCTATAATTCCCAGAGACTATTTTAATTCTTAATTATCTGTAAAAAAAATATCTATAGTTTTCTTTCTCACAGCCCTGCTTATTTGTAGATATTATTTTTAACATCTGTGTAGGGAAGTTTGGGGATGCCTGGGTGGCTCAGTGGTTGAGTTTCTGTCTTCACTGGCCTGAGTGGCTCAGGGCATGATCCCAGGATCTGGGATCGAGTCCCATATCGGGCTCCCTACATGGAGCCTGCTTCTCCCTCTGCCTATGTCTTTGCCTCTCTCTCTGTGTTTCTCATGAATAAATAAATAAATATATTTTTTAAAAAGAACTGTGTGAGAAAGTTTGTAGACACATACTTAAATTCAGAATTAGAAATGGAACTAGATAGGACAATGAAATTTTATACCTCTGATTGTGCTATAATGATATGCTTAAGAAGTTCCTTTAGTGCAGGCAATGACAACTATATATTCAAATGTACTAGAGAAACTTCATGTGTGTGTTGATTTCTGTATAGTTTCAGAGTTCATCATGGCAAATATATAAGGTATGCACATATTACACCATTCATGCCTGATTATTTGATAAAAGACATGTGTGTGAGTGTACTGGTGTAGGAGTATGTGCTTATCCTCAACTTTGTGTGCTTGTCTAAATGATAAAGATTTTGGGTGTATGTTTACTTTCAGAACCTAAATCTTGTTAACCAATGAGGAATGTTTGTTTCAGTTTTGCTGCTACATTAATTATTTCTGATTGAATTACATACTTGATCATATGAATCATGAATTAGAGTCTCAGATTAATATGATGAAAAGTATCAACTAGCACATGTTTTCAATTTAGTTATTTTCTTCATAGTTCCCATCAATATTTCTTTGTTCTTACTAATTTTTGAAATTCTTTTGATTAAAATATAAAACTACTGAAAAAAATAATGAGGAAAACAAAAATAATTCAATATATTAAAAATCAAACTAATCAAGAGATACATTTTAATAAGATTTCTTCCTTGTGTGTGTGTGTGTGTGTGTGTGTGCAGGAGATGGAAAAAAATAGCCATGGCAAGTGACATGCATATGAAATTGAGATGTCATTGGGCAAAAACATTAGAATCATAAATATCAGAAAAACACTAGTCTCTAGTAATTTTCTATAATCTTTAGCGATCTTTTCATTTCTACAGAACATGTGAAAGGAGTTGATAATGAATTTCTCTTTCACCAAAATGACAGTCATCCAGCTGATATATGGTTGTAGATAAAAATGTGGAGTTATATAGTTTGTAGCCTGAAGCTTCACATAATATGTTAACGCAAGCTTTCTGTGTCCTTCAATAATCATTGAAAATGTGACTTTTTTATGACCACAAAATAATAAATTACAAGAATAGAAAGGAATGTTTTTGTTGATTCACTTATTGAACATTTAAATTACTTTCCATTTTTTGCTTAAATTAACAGTGGTACAGTGAAGATATACATACTCAAAAGTTTTCATGTGTCTTCTAACTTCTGTTCACTATATTTTACATATTTAGATTAAGGCATATTAAAATTTTAAATTTCTTTGATTCTTATCACCACACCACATTCCAGAACATCTGTGCCAATTTATAATTCTACAACTAAATTAATATGAAAAAAATTAGATGTTGCTGAACCCAATAAGAGGAATAATATAAAGATCAGAAAAAGACCTGTTATATTCAGGCAGTGACATTACCTTACAGAGCTTGAAATGGAAATGGTTTTGTTTTCAAGAAAATAGCAAAAATAGTGGAAATTATAGAGAAATTTAAGAAATAATTAGAATTTATGAAAAGGAGCCAAATTTAGGGGCACCTGGGTGGCTCAATGGTTGAGCATCTGCCTTTGGCCCAAGCCATGATCTCGGGGTCCTGGATTGAATCCCACATCAGGCTCCCTGCTGGGAACCTGACTCTCCCTCTGCCTATGTCTCTGCCTCTCTCTCTGTGCCTCTCATGAATAAATAAATAATTTTTTTAAAGAAGGAACCATATTCATGTTTTAGAAATAAATACAGTATCTCAAACTAAAGCCATATTGATATGTTTAACAGAAGATGGGACATTGCAGGAGACAAATGAGTGAAAAGGAGAAGTTGTGAACTAAAAATATTTGGTATGAAGCACAGGGCCAAAAGAATTTTAAAAGATGGACATAGTATAAGAAAAATGTTACAGTAAAAAAAATAACATATGTAATTTGAGTTACAGAAAGAAATGAGAGAAAACAGAGCAGATGCAATATTTGAAGATGTGATATCTAAAATTGATAGAAGGCCTCAACTCACAAATTTAAGATTCCTAGTGAATCCCAAGCAGAATAAATGCAAATAAAGCAACACATATGCATTTCTTAGTCAAAGTTCTCAAAGAAAAAAAAAAGATATACAACTTTTTTTCCTCTGTTTTTAAAAATAAGGTTATTTTCAAGTAAGCATCAGTAACATTAAAAGATGGATTTTCTTCAAAGGTAAAAAGAAAGCAGAATACAATTGAATGGCATTGTTAAAACGCAGAAATAAAACCAAATTGGAAAATCTTACCATCCTGTCACACTAGCCCTTAGACTATTTGGGTGCTATAATAAAATACCATGAACAGGTAGCTTACACACAACAGAAATTTATTTCTCACAGTTCTGGGGGTTGGGAAATCCAACATCAAGATGCCAGCAGATTCACTGTCTGATAAAAACCCATTTCCTGTTTCATAGATGCTGTGTCTTCACATGTTAAAAGGGGAAAGCAAATCCCTTTGTGGCCTTTTTTATAAGGGCACTAATACCGTTCATGAGGGCTCTACTACCATAATTATTTCATCTTCTCCCAAAGGCCCCAGTTCCTAACACATCACCTTGGAGGTTAGGATTCCAACATTTTATATTTTCAGAGGATAAGCAATCAGGCCATAGCAATCTACAGGGAAAATATTCTTCAAAACAGAAAGTTAAGTAATATTCAAAAGATGCTGAAAGAATTTATCAGTCAAGCAGACAAAGCAGGAGAGATTATCCAATGGGAAAAAGTCAGTCTCTTCAACAAATGGTGTTGGAAAACTTGGACAATAGCATGCAGAATAATGAAATTGGACCACTTTCTTACATCACCCACAAAAATGAGTTCCAAATGGATGAAAGGCCTAAATATGAGGCAGGAAACCATCAAAAATCCTAGAGAAGAACACAGGTAGCAACCGTTTTCACCATGACTGTAGCAACTTCTTACTAGACACATCTCTAGAGGCAAGGGAAATAAAAGCAAAAATGAACAATTGGGAGTTCATCAAGATAAAAAGCTTCTGCACAGCAAAAGAAACAACACCACTAAAAGACAACCTACAGAATGGGAGAAGATATTTGCAAATGACATATCTGATAAAGGGTTAGTATCTAAAATCTATAAAGAACTTAACAAATCAACACCTAAAAAACCCCAAATAATCCAGTTAAGAAATGGGCAGAAGACATGAATAGATATTTTTCCAAAGACGATATACAGATGGCCAAAAAACACATGAAAAGATGCCAAGGTCACTCACCATCAGGGAAATTCAAATCAAACCATGATGAGATACCACCTGAAACCAGTCCGAAGGGCTAAAATTAACAACTCAGGAAACAACAGATGTTGGCGAGGATGTGGAGAAAGGGAAACTCTCTTGCACTATTGGTAGGAATTTAAGCTGGTGCATCTATGGTGGAAAACTGTATGTCAGTGCTTCGAAAAATATAAACATAGCACTGCCCTGTTACCCAACAATTGCACTACTAGGTATTTAGCCAAAGGATACAAAAATACTGATTCACAGAGGCATATGAACCCTGATGTTTATGGCAGCATTATTAACAATAGCCAAATTATGGAAGGAGCCCAAATGTCCATTGACTGATGAATGGATAAAGAAGATGTGGTGTACACACACCGACACACACACACACACTAGAATATTGCTCATCCATCAAAAAGAATGAAATCTTGCCATTTGCAATGATGTGGTTGGAGCTAGAGAGTATTATACTAAGTGAAATAAGTCAGAGAAAGTCAGAGAAGACCATCTGATTTCACTCACATGTGGAAGTTAAGAAACAAAACAGATAAACATAGGGGAAAGGAAAAACCATTAAGCAAATCTTAAGAGACTTTTAACTATAGAGAACAAACTGAGGGTTGCTGGAGGAGAGGTGGCCATGGGATGGGCTAAATGGATGATGGAGGTTAAGGAGGGCACTTGTGTTAAGCACTGGGGGTATCACATGTAAGTGATGAATCACTAAATTCTCCTGAAACCAATATTAAAGTATATGTTAAGTAACTAGAATTTAAAGAAAAAATTGATATATATATATATATATATATATATATATATATATATATATTTATACTGGAAAAAATATATAAGTGAATTCTTCAAATTGAAATTAATGACACTACATGAAAGCAAAATCACAAGAAAAAATGAAGGACATCAATCTGTTAATATGTAATTATAAAAGAATATTATAACAATGTAGTGAGGTTTATAATAAATGTATAGATGTATATATAAGGTAAAGATCACACAAGACATGGAAAGAGTAACTACAGGTGTATTTATACTTCTGTGAGAATCTTGCATTCTATAGAAATAGTAAAAATACTAAAGAAAAGAATAGATTATAGTAGTCTAAAAATGTATACTTTAATTTCGTGATACCAATAAAAGAATAATAGAACAAATAATGAAAATCTAATCTAAGAAAAAATTGTATTTGAACACATGACTAATTGAAAGGAAATGTATTTACCAAAATGAGATGTAGATGAGATATAATAAAATAAATAGAAAATGGTTGACTTGAGCTTTCCTTTATTAGTCACTGTTTTAAATGTAATTGTACTAAACTTTCTGTTGAAAGGTAAAGATTGTCAGAGTGATTTAAATACAATTATAGGCCCTTTAAAGAAGAGATACATTGAGGGCACCTGGGTGGCTCAGTCAGTTAATCATCTGACTCTTGGTTTTGGCTCAGGTCATGATATCAGGGTGGTGAGATCCAGCCCTGCATTGGGATCGACACTCAGCATAGCAGAGTCTGCTCCAGATTCTCTCTCACTTCTTCCCTCCCCCTCCCCCTTGCCCCTTTCTTCTCTCCCTGTTCATATGCTCTCTCCTTCTCTCATAAATGAATAAAATCTAAAAAAAAACATAATAAAAGTGAGATACATTATAATACAAAATTTAAGAAAAAAGATGGAAAGAATATACCATGCAAACTATAATCCTTTTTAAAGTTTTTTTTAAAGATTTTATTTATTTATTCATGAGAGACACAGAGAGAGAGGAGAGAGGCTGAGACACAGGCAGAGGGAGAAGCAGGCTCCATGCAAGGAGCCTGAAATAGGACTTGATCTTTGAACTCCAGGATCACGGCCTGGGCCAAAGGGAGGTGCTCAACTGCTGAGCCACCCAGGCATCCCTGCAAACTATAATCTAATGAAAGTATAGTTTAATAGTTTTTAAAAATCATTATATCAGACCTTGTTAAAATTAAGAACTTTTATTTTTTGAAAAGGAAACCTATACATACAAAGCAAGAAGATAATTAAAATAAGTATCTAACAAATGGCTCTATTCAGAATATGTAAAGAAACCCTGGAAGTGAATAAGACAAGACAGGCAATGTAACTTAAAATTAGATGGTAAAAGGGCATGAGCACGACTTTCAGAAAACAGCATATCTTTATGACCTATAATCACATAGAATGATGTTCAAAGTCATCAGTCTTAATTAAATGCAAGCGAAAGCCACAAAGATACACCAGCACATGTCCGGATGACTAAAATTGAAGAGACAATGATACCAAGTGTTGACAAGGATGTGAAAGAACTGGAACTCTCATACTTTGCTGGTGGAAGTGTAAATTGCCGTCAGCTTTTTACAAATCCAATTGGCACTGTATTGACCCAGCAGTTTCACTCCTTGATGTATAAGAGAAATGAGTTATGTTCATTATGATATAGTTAAGAATGTCTGTAGCAGTTTTATTTATTGTAGCCATGAACTAGAATCAGCCCAAATGTCTGTCAGTTAGAGGATGAAGAAATAAATTGTGGTAGACTTACATAATGGAATATTACATGGCAACAAAAATATAAATCATTGCTCCACGCAACAATGCAAAAGAAGAAAGAAAGAAGCTTATTACAAAATAATGCCTACTATAGCTTTCCATTCCTATGAGGAAGGCAAAACACATGTAGGGCAATAGCAGACAGAATGGTGATTACTTTAGGTATGTGGTTTGAATGGGAGGTGTAAGAGAGGGATTTTTTAAAATATTTTATTTATTTATTCATGAGAGAGAGAGAGAGGCAGAGACACAGGCAGAGGGAGAAGCAGGTTCTATTCAGGGAGCCCCATGTGGGACTTGATCCTGGGATTCGAGGATCACGCCCTGGGCTGAAGGTGGAACTAAACCTCTGAGCCACCCCGGCTTCCCAAGAGAGGGAATATGTGGGGGTGCTTGAATTCTGTTTCAGTATCATGGTAGTGATTACAAAATTATATTAATCACATTGTCCCTTAAGATTTTCTTTATTCATTATGCCTCTATATGATCAAATGAAACAGGTTTCATAGGTTATGGAAAATAGGACAGGAGGCAAATATATATATATATATATATATAAGATTATATATATATATAAGATTTTATTATATATTATATATAATTTTATTATATAATTTATATATATATATATATATATATGATTTTATTTACTTGAGAGAGAACCTGAGTGGGGGGAGGAGCAGACTCCCCACTGAGCAGGAAGCCTGACACAAGGCTTGATCCTAGGACGCTGTAATCATGACCTGAACTGAAAGTAAACACTTAACCAACTGAGCTACCCATGTGCCCCAAATTATAATGACGTTTAAAAGATGAGTATTGTAAGCACTGAAAAGAGATGAAAAGATGAAAAAGCTTCCAAATTTTAAAAGAAATAGTAGAAAATAAAAAATAAATCTAGATTATTATGAAAGACTAAAGTAAAACAAAAAAGAGGAATCTACAAGAAAATAGCATCATGGGAATAAGATGCCCTTTAGGAACAAATTTATATCATCAATACATGCAAATGAGGTAAGTATCAGTTATTATAGGAAAATGCAAAGGCTGATTAAAACCATAACGATTGGCGCATAACCTAGGTGGCTCAGTCATTTAAGTGTCTGACTTTGGCTCAGATGATGTTTCCAGGGTCCTGGGATTGAGCCCTGTGTCAGGTTCCTGCTCCGTGGAGTGTCTGCCTCTCTCTCTCTCTCTGCCCCCCCCCATGTTTCCTCTCTCTCTCTCTCTCTCTCTCTAGTAAATAAATAAAATCTTTAAAAATAAATAGGGGTGCCTTGCTGGCTTAGTTGGTTAAGCATCTGCCTTTGGCTCAGGTTGTGATGCCAGGGTCCTGGGATGGAGCCCTGCATTGGGGTCTCTGCTTACTGACTCTCTCTTTCTCTGGCAAATAAAAAAATAAAAAAATCATAATGAAACTATATTTTCAAATATAGCTTATACAGTTTTTTAAAAAGATTTTATTCATTTGCCCTTGAGAGACACAGAGAGAGAGAGAGGCAGAAAAATAGGCAGAGGGAGAAGCAGGCACCTTGTGAGGAGCCCAATGTGGGACTCGACCCCAGGACTTCAGGACCCCAGGACCCCAGGATCATGACCTGAGCCAAAGGCAGATGCTCAGCCCCTGAGCCACCCAAGTGCACCACTTGTACAGTTTTTAAATATGGAAAGATAGCAAAGTAAACTGATATGATAGAACACGAAAAGAAAATCTTTATATATTATCAGACCTGGATGAATTCAAGTCAAAACAATAATTAGTATATAGAAATTATGATAAACAGCATATCAGAAGTTATGCGATCTTGAGTAGGCTAGAGAGATATAGGAGAAAAGGTATTGAAAGCATAGGATGGATCTCTGTGAGCTGATGATGAGATGAGTCCCTGCACTAATCTGTGGTCTAGAAAGAGCTCTTTAAATTCCTTTCACTAGCTCAGGAATTAAAAAGGAAGCTTGTATCTGCCTGTGACTCAAGGAAGGGAAAGCAGCTACGTGAAATTAAAGAACTAGACTTACAGCATATGCAGCGAAATATGAACTAACAGCTCCTTCCTGGTATGTAACTTTTATAACAAGAGAATTAGCCTTAAGTTGGGAAAATTACATAAAGCGAATGAGAAACAATCCATAGCAACAGTTTGACAGAATGGACAACACATGAATCTCATGTATCAACCAATTCCTACTGATTACAAGTTCATAATTGAAAAACAAATTTCAAAGAGAATGAATCTAGTAGACCGTATGTAATATGATTTGTATATATTTATATAATGAGGATGGATTACATATCTATGTCAATATATGCTTTTTGTGCATTTGTTATACCTAGAAGGAATCAGAAGTTCATAAAATGCTTTTTTTAAAAAAGATTTTTTTAAATTTATTTATTCATGAGAGACAGAGAGAGAGAGAGAGGCACAGACACAGGCAGGGGGAGAAGCAGACTCCGTGGAGGGAGCCTGACGCAAGACTTGAACCCTGGTCTCCAGGATCACACCCCAGGCTGAAGGCAGCACTAAACCGCTGAGCCACCAGGGCTGCCCCAAAATGCTGTCTTACTGGAGAAGGACAGAGGAATGGGAAAAGGAAAGGAAAGTAGAACTACATTTGCAAATTTGTACTTGAATTTTTATTTTATAATAGGCTCATTTACTACATTCTAAATATTTAAAAATAGACATACAAACCTAAGAACATTTAAAACCTACACACTAGAGTGGTTGACTTTGTAAAATTTTTAATGTAAAATAATCACTTTGTTTTTTAAAAACTGATCTAGAAACAGATAAAAGAATAAGAAAAATAGAGGTCAGAACACGTCCAAACTCATTCTATGAAACTAGAATCACCTCGATATGAAAACCAGACAAAAATGTCATAAGAAAACTACAAATCAAATTGCCTTATGAATATATACCAAACGTTTCTTAATAAAATACTTAGAAACCAAATCCAGCAGTATATGAAAAGCATATACCATGACCAGCAGAATTTATCCCAGGAATGTAAGATTGGTTTAACACCTAAAAACCATATAATGTTCTATACAAATAGAAAAAAGGACAAAAACAACAGTATTAATATCTCAGTAGATGCAGAAAAAGCATTTGACAAATTTAACATTTTTTTCATGAAAACACTCAACAATCTAGGAATATCCTCAACCTGACAAATGATTTCTTTTTATTTTATTTTATTTATTTATTCATGAAAGACAGAGAGAGAGAGAGAGAGGCAGAGACACAGGCAGAGGGAGAAGCAGGCTCCATGCAGGGAGCCTGATGTGGGACTTGATCCCGGGACTCCAGGATCATGCCCTGGGCCGAAGGCAGGCGCTAAACCGCTGAGCCACCCAGGGATCCCTGACAAATGACTTCTATGAAGTATGCCTAATATCTTAATTGCGAAACCCTGAATCTTCTCTGCCTAAGATTAGAAACAAGAAAAGGAGATAGCCAATTCTGTTTGACATTATACTGGATATTCTAACCAGAGTAATCAGACGATAAAAGGAAGTGAAAGTCATGCACACTGGAAATAAATAGTAAAACCATCTTTCTTGTTGATATGTTCTTGTGTATAAAAATCCTGGAGAAAAAAAAAATCCTGGAGAATACATATACAGCTATAAGATACAGTACAGAGAATGAATTCCCATGTAATGGATTTTAGTTAATAATATATTGAAAATAGTTTATTAAATGTGTGGTTCCAGGAACATTCTACAGTAATACAGGATTGTTAATAGTAGGAGAAAACACTGTGTGCAGGAGAGAGGGGATATGTGAGAATTTTCATAAAAATTCTCTCTATCCTTAAAACGGCTCTAAAAATATGGTCAGTTAACAAAATAGAGCTAATAAATGATTTCAGCAAGGTTGCAAGATCCATATATAAAAATCAGCTGTATTTCAGTACATACACTTCAAATGAACAATCTGAAAATGAAATTCAAAAGCAATTTTATTTATATGATCAAAAAATAAATTTAACAAAAGAAGTGAAAATTTGATGTTCTTAAAAATACAAAACATTTTCGAGGGCACCTAGGTGGTTCAGTCAGTTAAGCCTCCTATTCTTGATTTTGTTTCAGTTCATGATCTCAAGGTCGTGAGTCCGCATTGGGCTCTGCACTCCTCAGGGAGTCTGCTCAAGATTCTCTCTCTCCCCCTTCCCCATGCATGCTCACTCTCTCAATTAATGAATCCTAAAAGAATACAAAACACTGTTGAAATAAACTGTAGAAGACCCAAATATATGGGATATCCTTTCATGTTCATGGACTGGAAGACATGTTGGTTGACATTACGCTCTAAGAAGATCTACAGATTCAGTGCAAGTCCTGTCAAAATTCTAGAAGAGTTTTTTCTTTGTAGAAATTTAAAAGTTGATGCTAAAATTCATATGGAAATGCAATAGAAGATATCTAAAACAGTCTTAAAAGAGCAAATTTGGGGACTCATAATTGCTAATTAGAAAATTACAGCAGACAAAGCTACAGTAATCAAGACAGTAAGGTATTAGATGCGGATAGACATGTAGATCAATGGAATATAACTGAAAGTCTAGAAGCCTCATATTTATGGTGAACTGATTTTCAACAAGGGTACCTGTAGAATTTAGTGAAGAAAGAAAAAAATTAAATATGCTGGCATAACTGGATATCCCCTGTGAGTGAATTATTTCAGAAATCTGTCTCACACCATATGTAAAAATCAAGTCAAAATGGAACAAGAATATATTTTTTGATTTATTAAAATTTTTAATGTACAGATAATCACTTTGTCATTAAACAGTGATTTAGAAACACAGATTAAAGGATAAGTAAAATAGGACAGAAGAGCTAAAAAATCAAGAGCTAAAATTATAGAAGTCTTTTTTTCCTTTTTTTAAAGATTTTATTTATTTATTTGTAGAGAGAGAGAGAGGCAGAGACACAGGCAGACGGAGAGGCAGGCTCCACGCAGGGAGCCTGACGTGGGACTCGATCCCAGGTCTCCAGGATCATGCCCCAGGCCGAAGGCAGGCGCTAAACCGCTGAGCCACCCGGGCTGCCCTAAAATTATAGAAGTCTTAGAGGAAAATAAAGGTTTAAATGTTGTAACCTGGATTACATAGTAGTTTATTAGTTAGAACATCAAAAGTAATAATTGATAAAGGAAAAATGGATAAGCTGACATAAAAAATTAAAAATTTTGTTTTTTAAAGGACACCATCAAGACAATGAATCCCTAAGCCAGGAACAGGAGAAGATATTTCCAATTTATTTATCTTATATGCAGTTTATATGTAAAACATATATGTATTTTTTTTTGAGAGAGAGAGAGAGTGCGCACCCCCACAAGTGAGCATGGCAGGAGAGGGGCCAGAGGAGAGGGAGCGAGAGAATATTAGGCAGGCTCCATACTCAGCATGGAGCCCAACACAGGGCTCAATCTCACAACTCTGAGATCATGATCTGAGCCAAAATCAAGTCAGAGGATTAACTGACTGAGCCACCCAGGCTCCCCTAGAATATATTATTTGATTAGGTTAATATATAGAAGAATATATATATTATATATATAATATATATATTAATATATATTAATATATATTTTGATTAGGTTGTCTAATATATATATATATATATTTAAAAACTTATTGAACTCCATAGTGAGAAGACAACCTAATCAAAATATAGGCAAAGGATCTGAGTATACAATATACTAAAGAAGAATATATACACATGGCCAATAAGCAAATGAAAAAAAAATGCTCTGGGGCACCCGGGTGGCTCAGAGGTTGATCATCTGCCTTTGGCTCAGGTTGTAATCCTGGGGTCTGGGATCAAGTCCCACATTAGGCTCCCAACAGAATGCCTGCATCTCCCCCTGCCTGTGTCTCTGTCTCTCTGTGTGTCTCTCATGAATAAATAAATCTTAAAGAAAAAGAAAAAAATGCTCATAATAGTTAGCCATTAGGGAAATGCAGATCAAATCCATAATGGGATACCGTTTGAACCCAACTAGGTTTGCTGTAATCAAAAGGAGAAATCATGACAAGTGTTGGTTACAATGTAGAGAAATTAGAAACTATATTAAATATAAAACATATATCCATACAAACACATGTACATAAGTGTTCACAGTAGCATTGTTTATAATAAGCAATGAAAACACTACTGATATCCATCAAGTCATGCATAAAGAAATGTGGTATATCCATACAAAGGAATATTTTCAGTGATACAAGAAGAATGAAGTACTGATACCTGCTCTAGGATGGATGCGTCTTGAAAACCTTATGCTAAGTAAAGGAAGCCAAAAATGAAAGACCACACATTGTATGATTCCACTCATGTGAAATGTCCAGATATCCAGAATGGTCGATTTCATAGATAACAAAAAGTAGATTGCTTGCTGCCAGAGCCTGAAGGAAGCAAGGTGGGATTGGAGGAATTAGGAGTGTGTGTTAATGGGTACTGAATTTCTCTTTGGAGTAATGAAAATGCTCTAAAATTATTTGTGATCATGGGCACACAATTCTTACACTTCTTTGAATATAATAAAATAGACATTGAGTTGAATTGCTACGTGAATTCTATAATTATATGTCAAGAAAGCTAAGTAATCGTTCTGAGTTCACCATAATTGTAGAGAGACTTGGGTATCACCATACAGAGGATAGCATAGAAGACAGGAAACTCTAAGCCTACCTTACTGAATTGTATGTACTAATCATTAAAAATGTATTTGCAAACAGAAACAATATGTTTAAAAAAGTGTTAAATTGAGATCAAACAGGACTTGTACCAGTAGTTCAAAGATGTCTCAACATTAGGAAATTTTTAGATGTAAAATACTACATTAGCATATAAAAAGAGAAAACCCATAGAATTCTCTCTTGTATTCTCAAAAGGCTTTTGTTACTATTCAGTCTAGGACTTCCAGTCCCAATATCATGGTGAATTAAATCAAAATGCTTGGAGACCCTTTTATTTAAAAAGCATGCTGGATAAAATGTGAGAAAAATTTTCAGAGCTTAGCTTGCAGAGAAAAAAAAAAATCTGAAAACACCAGGTGCTATAAATAAAGAGGGAACAAAAGCCAGAGAGAGAAGTGTACAAGCTGACACTGCAGATGCTCCCCAAAATGAGTGGGGAGATCTAACTGAAATACAAGTCATATGGATTATGGACATTTAGTTTAACATCCATGAAGCAAAAATTTACAAGGCCTTGCCCTCTGAAACATAGGCTATTAGAAGTTAAATCCCACAATATAGCCAAAACTCTTAAGTATCTTTGCCTCAGGTGAAATGATAATACTAGAGAAGAAGTCATTTTTGAGAAATGTAAACTCCAAGTGTATGTCACACACAGCAACTGAATAGGCTTATTGAAATGTAAGTTACTGAATCCTTAAAAAAATATTTTCTACAATGAAATTTCAGGCCCAGATATTTTCATTGCTAAATTCTGTCAAAAGCTTCAGAAATAAATAATACCGATGTTATAATATTTTGGAAACATGGAAGAGGGAACAGTTCTCAACTCCCAGTAGGAAGCCAGCACTGTTCTAGTACCAAAAGATGACCTAGAAATTGCAAGAGAAAACTACAGACAAATATCTATCCTAAATATAGATGCAAAAACCCTACAAAACATTAACAAATAGAATCCATCAGTATATAAAAAGTACATCAAGAGAAAGTGGATTTTTTTAACTTGGAATATAAAATGGGTTTAACACATTTGAAAATTAATGTTATCCGATACATTGACTCAGAAGTGAAGAAAATCATAGTGTTATGTTCACTTCAGAAAACTAGAAGAAGAAAAAA
Organism: Canis lupus baileyi; assembly: GCF_048164855.1. Lineage (NCBI taxonomy): Eukaryota > Metazoa > Chordata > Mammalia > Carnivora > Canidae > Canis > Canis lupus. The sequence continues at coordinate 10,356,966 of NC_132876.1, forward strand.
AACTAGAAGAGAAAGGTTTTTCTTCTACCTACAAAGAGACATCTTAGGAGTCTTCACTTTACATGCTACCTAGTGGTGAGGAACAGCCCTAAAATCGGGAACAAGGATTTACATCTGCATTCACCATTTATAGTCAAAATTGTCCTCCAGACCCTAGGCAATGAAACAGGCTAAGAAAAAAATCTAAAAGGTAGATAGCCTGAGAAGGAACTCTGTTTTTTTGAATATTAGATGATCACGGATGTAAAAATCCTGAGGGATGCACACAATGCTAATGCGAGCAAGTGCATTGTGCACACTAGCAACAATGAATTGGACATTTAATTACCATTCATTAAAGTGTAATAATATATAGTTTAGTCAAGGATAAATTTAACAAAACGTATGTAAGACATATACTCAACTGTCCACATTGCTGAGAAAAACCTAAGAAGTCACGGATCCATGCTAAGATACGGCAGTCAGGAATTTGAAGACTTGACATTTAATGCACAGCATTCCTCCCCTCAATTCAAATTGTCCCAGAACTTGTGAATATGTCCTTATTTGGAAACAGGGTCTTTGCAGATGTAATCAGGTTCAGTTCACGTCATACTGGATGAGGGTGAGCCCCAATCCAATGACTGGGTGGCTGAGCGGTTGAGCATCTGCCTTCAGCTCAGGGCTTGATCCCAGGGGCCCAGGATCGAGTCCCGCTTTGGGTTCCCTGATGAGGAGCCTGTGTCTTCCTCTCCCTATGTCTCTGCCTCTCTCTTTATGTCTCTTATGCATAAATAAAATCTTAAAAAAAAATAAGCCACCCAGTGTGTGGCAATTAGTTACAGCAGACTTAGGAAGGAAATCTACAATGGGATATTTCATAGGAAAAAAAAAAAAGATGAATGAGCAACTGATACACAAAACATGGATGCACCATAAAAACATAGTGAAAACAAGTAGGAATACAAAAATACGTTCTGTATGATTTTCTTTATGTGAAATGTTAGATGAAAATATAGGGAGGTAAAGCCTATCAGCATTCTCCTGGATCCAGGTGTGTGAAGAATTTACTCCAAATGAACATGAGTTAACTTTATAGGGTAAAGAAAATATCCTTTCTTGTTGTATAGTTAGTTGTGTGTAACACTTGTCAGTACTCATCACACTCCTCACCAACGGGATCCATTTTATGCTATTCAAAGCATCTATCAAGAAAGATAATTTAAAAGTAATGTGCCCTCACTATAGCAAATTGGAAAATAAAATAAAATAAAAATAAAGGTCTCATAATTTAATTGGTTAGAGGTCAATCACTATTCAATTTTGAGAGCTGAGATCATATTTTACAAAATTCGATTTTATCCTTATCTTATTCCCAAATTGATCAAAGATTTTCAAGGAAATATTGTTTTGTAATTTTTATGATAGTACCATGAGATAATACCATTTCTTTAAACTTTCCATTTTAAGAAAGATGTTTATAGTTGTTTGCTTTTAATTGTTTAATTCATCTGGGGTTTATCTTATATGTGGTTATCAAAATACAAATCATTAGCAATAGTGTTTTATAGCCAGTGGATTTTTTATTCCCTAGTTATTTGAATCAAACATTTTATCAGATAATACATTCATGAATATTTTCAGCTTGTGCAAGATTTTTTTTTGTCTTGGTTTTGATAACTTCTAAACGTTAATTTTAGGTGAAATTCAGAATAATTTGTGACGTTTTAGAAATAAGGCATATTGATTACTTTTGGACAAAATGGTATCTACATGGGTTCAAGTGATTCCATCCTAAAAGCTGGAACCCTGAAGGTTCTTTTAAGTCTCTCAATAATGTTTTAGACTTGTGAAGATATTAAACACATTATTTATGTTAATTTTATCATTACTGTATAATTTTTTAAAAGATTTTTTATTTATTCATTCACGAGAGACACAGAGAGAGAGAGAGAGAGAGAGAGAGGCAGAGACACAGGCAGAGGGAGAAGCAGGCTCTATGCAGGGAGCCCAACATGGGACTCGATCCCGGGTCCCCAGGATCACACCCTGGGCCAAAGGCAGCACTAAACTGCTGAGCCACCCGGGCTGCCCCATTACTGTTATAATTTTATTGTAATTTTGCATTAGATGTATTTCTATTTTCTCATTTATAAGGAAGCTATCGATTTTGTGCATTGACTTTATAATCCATCTTCTGTTGCTAATATTTGTAGTATTTTGTTGTTGCCTTGTGTATTTTCTAGTTAGATAATATGATCACCATTAAAAAATATTATTTTATCACCAATATTTCAAGAGTTAAATCAGTTACTCTTCTCATAGCTTGGGTACGTCACTCAGACTAATATTAAATAACAATTATAATAGTGGATATCATTTCTTTTGTTTCAATGGATGTAACTTGGCTTTTGAATTAAGATAAGTGTCCTTAATCATTGAAAGACAGACAGCATTGCACCGTGGCTGAGAGTATGGCCTTTGGAGTAATTTTGCATTTACTAGTTGTCTGACTTCCGTAGGTTACTCAGCCTCTGAATCTGTCTTCATTTGTAACAGAGGTGAGGTGTTGCTAGTGCCTATCTTACAGAGTGATTGTGAGGATTAAATTATATAATGAATAAAAGGTTTTTTTTCTACTGTGACTGACATACAGCAAGGGCTCAGGAGTAGGAGAAGCAGCAAGTGCAGATGCTAAATAAAACGTGTTTAAGGATTCTCCTGAGGAGCTTGAACCATTTTTCTCATTCTCCCTATTTATATTAGAGATAATAAGATATAACTTATTATATTAATATAAAATATTAATGGACCTCATGACATTAAGTCATGTACTGATAGAATAAAAATACATTCACTTTTATCGTATGCAATACATTTTTAAAAATTAGCATCTTTTTTATTAAGATTTTATTTATTTATTTGAGAGAGAGAGAGAGTACAAGCAGTGGGGATGGTAAAAGGAGAAGAAGGAGCAGACTCCTTGTGGAGCAGGGAGCCCAGTGTGGGACTCGATCCCAGGACCCTGGGATCATGACCTGAGCCAAAGTCAAATGCTTAACCTACTGAGCCACTCAGCCGCCCCAGGAATAGCATCTTTTAATACAAAAATGGATCTGATATGCTGAGATTGTATTAAAAATGTTTTTTAATCTGTACATGTATGATTAGTCTTTACATCTCTTTATGCAAGGTCATAGTATTAACTTAAAGTACGTTTGTAAAATATGAAATTTTGTTGTTTCTGTAGGTGATGGAACTGTTTATATAGCGTAATAATTATCAGTGTTTTGAATTTTGAAAGACAGTTTCTGTAAAACAATATGAGCATAGTGCTATATTTGAGGTAATACTTTTTTTCCATATTCTCCATTATCACTGTCTTACTCAAGTTTTCTTCCTTTAGATAATCTGTATCTTACATAGAAAATCATCCTTTTGATGGAAAATTAATAATTAATAGCATATAATTGTTGGTAGTATTTTCTTATAATTTATATATTGTTCTTATATATATATTTATATATATTTTTCTTATAATTTACAAATATCTATCTTCTTTATTGTGGTTTTAGTTCCTTTCTAATTAAAATTGGGTTTGTGTTTACCTTCTACAGTTGATTACAATTGCAAGAAGTTTTTTAAATTTTGTTGTGATTTTTTCCTCTGTATTTTACAAACAGGAGGAAATTATATTGTTCATATTATTTTGTAAGCTGCTTTTTCCCCCACTTAATTTCTTCATATGTCACTAACTTTTATATTCTGATTTTTTTCCCGTAAGTAGTTTTGTGGATTTTCATGGTAACAGATTTATTGGGATACCTACCATGCAATTGACTTATTTAGAGTACAATTAAATAAGTTTAGTATATTCACAGAATCATGTAACCATTAATATAATCAATTTTAGAACATTTTCATCACATCCTAATAAAATCCTGCACCCATTATTTGTAATACTCTCTTGGCATTCATTGTGAGGACAGACTGTGGTTCTTTGAGTATCCTTAATTATTGGACAGCTAGATTGTTTATACTTTATGATATTATAAACAATATTCTGATGGACTTCTTTGTAGCCAAAGTTTATGTTAGAAATCCCTGAGTTGAATGCAAAAACTACCACATATATATATACTAAAAGCTTAAAACCTGTACAACTTTTAAAAAGGATTTTATTTATTTATTTGGGAGAGAGCACACAAGCAGAGCGGAGGGGCAGAGGGAGAAGGAGAAGCAGGGAGCCTGAAGTGGGTCTCAATCCCAGGACCCCAGGGTCATGACCTGAGCCGAAGGCAGACACTTAATTGATTGAGCCACTCAGTTGCCCCAAAACTACAACTTTTAATGAGAAAATAGGTTTCTTCCAAATTGTCCAATGTCAGGTACTGCCATTAAGAAAGCAATTCCAATTCAATGCTTGACAAATAATAGTATATTTTTGTATTATTTTATCTTCCTTCAGATGTTACTAGGTGGAATATATTTTCATGTTTATTGACTGTTTTGGTTTATTTTCTGCTTTAGAAGTATGCTAAAACAATTTTTCTTTTTTTTTCTCCTTTTCACTTTTTTTTAAAGATTTTATTTATTCATAAGAGACACAGAGAGAGAGGGAGAGAGAGAAAGAGAGAGAGAGAGGCAGAGACATGGGCAGAGGGAGAAGCAGGCTCCATGCAGAGAGTCCAATGTGGGACTAGATCCTAGGACTCTAGGATCACACCCAGGCTGCAGGCATCGCTAAATCTTTACACCACCGGGGCTGCCCTCCTTTTCACTTTTTGATAGTAACTGTTTCTTTTTCAGTTTCTTTATATTTTGCTTAAATTGCTTGTCTGTCTTATTTTTGCAATTAAGGCGATACTAGGCTTCCCTTTCTCAAATGTTATTTAATGACAATGCAGTTGCATTTTAACTTGTTTAAGAATGATCATATTCTTGAGTTATAAAGAACTTACTTTTCATCAAAAGTGGTAATTGAATTTTATTTTTTATTTTTTTATTTTGTATTTTTTTGGTAATTGAATTTTATAGCTTCATTGAAAAGTTAAGAAAACAGCATCCTTAGTTTTTTGTTTTTTTGTTTTTTGGGTTTTTTTTATGCTTAGTAATGTGTCTAATTTCGTATGATGACGACAATATCAAATTGAGCTCTAAATTTTACACTTAAAGGACTGACAAAACTGAACAATGAATGTAGAAAACAATATTATTTCACAGCTTCATATTTGCCTGACTTATAAAAGCTCAAAAGCAATATATGGATTCCTCAGAAAGTTAAACAAGGAATTTCCATATGACTCTACAATTTCACTTCTAGATCTATACTCAAATGTAGTGAAAGCAGGTATTCAAACAAATATCTGTTCATGAGTGTTCATGGCAGCACCATTAATAGTAGCCAAAAGGTGAAAACAACCTAAATATCCATCAGCTGATAAAGGGATTTTTTAAAAAGTATGTATGTGCCTGCACACACACACACACACACACACACACACATACACACACGGGGGGTGCGCGAATATGATACTGATACATGGTGCAGACCAGATGAATCTTGAAAAAAATAGTGAGAAAGAAACTAGACAGAAGGGATCACATATTGTATGATTTTATTTATATGAAATGGCCAGAGCAGCAAATCCATAGATACTGAAAGTAGATTGATTGTTGTCAGGGGCTGGGGTCATGACAGCTCACTGGGTATCATTTCTTTGGGATGATGAAGAATTTTTAGATCTAGAGTAAATGGCGCAGAATTGCATACCTTGAAATGACTGATTTTATGTTATGCGAATTGTACCTTAATTAGAAACAAGAACTATGATTGTAGAGAGAGCATCAATGTATTTAAAGATATAGTGAGAATGAACTCTTGTGAGGTTAACAGATGTCATTTCTCTTTGTCTTCTAAATTCACGATGTGGCTTATTCTCATAAGAATCTTAAGAATTAATTTAAGAACTCATTGAATATAAAATCGTTTCAGGAGGAACAAAGGCACATAGGTTTTTGTTTCAGGAGCCACTCCCACGTCGAAAATAAATGTCGATTTCTGGCTTCAGTGTCAGGGTATTGATTTAAATTACAAAAAAAAGACCTTGCTGTCTCTCAGAATCACTTGGAGTTTTTTAACTGACAGACACCACTGTCACAAGAAGTGATATAACCTATTGACCCGGGAATTTGAATTGTTGGATCTATTTTATAAATAAATATAATATTATTGCCTAAAACTGTGAAAAGTGTGAAAAGGTCACTAAGTATCTTAAAGAAAATGCCCATTAAGTGGTGTCTATCTGCAGGACAGAAACTGATAGATGGGATTATGAAAGAGTATTTTTAATGGTAGTCTTTGGTGTCCCTGACCTCATGTTGCAGTAGTTGCAAGCTTGTTTTATGAAGGACTTGGTAGATACTTCTGCTGAAGTAGAAGGGTCTGGGGTCTGTGTTTTCATCTGGAATTCATTCATCCTTTTCCATTAAAAAAAGAGCCCAATTTCTGTTCTTCTCTTTCTGGAGCCCATTCTTAAAAGAGAGCCCAGAGTGACTTTAAAAAACGTATATTGCATCATATCACCATCACTACCCTCAGAACCCTCCAGATTTTCTTTTCATAGAGATGGAGGTCTAAGCTCACAGTGACTTATAAGAACTTTCCTCCTTTTTGCTCATTCTATTCCAGGTATGTTGGCCTCTGTGCTCTAACTTTTTAATATTTGGCACTTGGTCACCTCAGGGGCTTACCATTTGCTGATCCTACTACTGCCTGGAATGTTGTTGTAAAGATGTCTATATACTTAGTCCCTTAATTTCTTCAAATCTCTGTTTAAATATGACCTTTAGTATTAGAAAGACTTATCCTAAGTATCCTACTTAAAACACCAACTTCCCTAGCACTGCCTATCCTTTATTGACACCCTATGTATTTCACTCATTTCTTTATTTATCACCTGACTCCCTCATCTAGAATGTAGGCTCTGTGAGAACAGAGTGATTTTTGTCTGTTTTGTCTGTTTTATCTGTCGTTCACTGCTGTATTCCCAGCAACCATAAAAGGGCTGCCCCTAGTACACTCTGCTTAAGTACTGGTTGAGTTAACAAACACATGCTCTTTGGTACGTGGTGAGTGTGTTCACTTTAGAGACTTAATATCATTATTTATGAGTAATATTTTCCCCATTTGGTAACTTCCTCTCTCTTCTTTCTGGAATTTCTATTAATCAGATTCCTCCCATGTGTTCTGTTTTTGCCATTTTACTTTATTTTTAAGAGGTATTCTTAGCTATACATTATATCCTTTTTAAGGGCTTCCCCTTTTAAGATTTGGTGATGCTTAATTTCTATAAAATCTTATTTGTTCTTATAGTTGCCTTTACAAAACATTCTGTCCTTATTGATGTAGTTGGTATCATTTCAGATCTGTCTGAGGAGGCTAATTAGATTCTTTTGTTCCTTTTCTCTTCCTTGAATTGCACGCATTTTCTCCAGTGTAAAATACTTGGCTTGATCTTTATATTTTTTACACTGGTTTCTTCAAATATATGCTGATCCTTGATGATGAATGATTTTTTTTAAACAAATGAAGGCCTTGGTTACTTATTTGTAGTGTGGATTGTTTTTCCCGATAGGTTGCTTCTTTCTTTGAAAGAGTTCTGTGTAATTGAATAAGTGTCATAGCCTACTAGATTTTGCTTTATTGTACATTGGAGAATTGGTTAAGTATGAGCCCATGTTCTGTTCCACACCATGTCACAAAGTAGTTGGTGTGCAAAACCCTTCTGAGAAGCCCATCTCTTTCAGGCCAAGTGTGCAATTTCTTTAGAGAACGGTCTTTTGGTGGTAATCACGGGGCTGATTCTGCATTAATAGGAATGCAAGGTGGTCAGTGTCATCACATGCAGCCATTCCTTTCATATCCCCTTTACGTGCTCACCCTCTTTTCTGTGTTGATCCCACATGCATATGTTCCAATCAGGAGTGGGTGGTTTTCCAATCCTATGTTCAAAAGATTGGCTCCCACCTCAATTGTGAGCTATTCTTGTGTTTATTCTGGGCGGTGGCTGCTGCTTCTTTGTTCTTTGCATTGGTGTGCTGACATCTACTTTTTATCTTATAGAATTTTCTGAGTAAATATTACCTTCTAAGAATTATCTCTTGTTGCCCTTCATTTTCCTTCATGTTCTATGCTTATTTCCTTGCATACATACTTTTAGTGGGCTTTTGGGAGGTAGACCAGTACATACATATGCTCAGTTTCCCATCTTGATCCAAAGACAGTAAGTATTACTTTTGGGTTATATGTTAATCATTTTTAAATAAAGGAAAAATATTACTCTTACTTCTTTGTCACACCACTTCTATGGACTGAATTGTGTCCCCTCAAAATTCATATTTTGAAGCCCTAATCCCCAGTGTGATTATATTTGGAGGTAGAAGTTTTAGAACTTATTAAATAAGGCCATCAGTGTGAAAACCCAATAGTATCAGTGACCTTAAGCATAAATACACCAAAGAAAGGTCATGTAAGCATATCCCAAGAACGTAGCCATCTTCAAGCCGGGAACAAAGCTATCACTGGAAACTGACCATGTTGTCACACAGACCCTGGATTTTCAGTCTCCAGGACTGTGAGAAATTTCTGTTACTTAAGCCACTGAGTTTATAGTATTTTGTTATGGCAGCCTGAACTAATTCAACCCCTAATCAGGTATTGACAATTATCTGCTCCCTCCTTTGGTACCTTTGAGATTCTTCATGTCTAGCAGACACTCTGACAAAGACAAGGAACTATATCAAAGTAATATAAGGACGTATACTTCTATTTTGCTTGCTACCTTCCAGCACTTTTCCTTTTTACTGACTCTCTGGCCTTTGTTACCACTCCTGTGAAATTGTTTTTATTCATCTAAGGCCAAGCTCTTAAAACTATTTTTTTTAAATGATGGCTTAAGTAATATCAGAAAGTGCTTTTATTTTAGAATACACTGCAATTCCATAGTTAAGCTTTTAACGTCTTACTTATCAAATCATACTTTTTCCTTACAAATATTACACATTCTCCTACTAGCCTAACATTCCGCCCTAAGTTTAGCTTCTGAAACTGTCAATAAAAGTGTCAGTAATTGATTTTCTTTGCTTAAGGAGTTTTAATGCACTCAGAAAACTAAAATGTACTCTGTTAGTAGGTGGGGGTTGATATATAATTTTCCTTTTTAACCAAAATGACTACCAATATTTAGGGATAATTAAATAACACTCTCTTAAGGTAAAAAAAAATAACAGAATCATAAAATTTGGAGGGACAGGACTTTGGAGATTATGGAGATTGTTGATCTGAAGACTGAAACTTAAACTGTTACATAGATTTTGAGGAATGTAATTAAGACTAGATTCCATAATGGTTATTTTTTTTTAATTTAAGTACAATTTGCCAACATAGTATAACATCCAGTGCTCATCACATCACCTGCGCTCCTTAATGTCCATCATCCAAATACCCCATTCCCCCACTCCCTCCCCTTCTGCAACCCTTTGTTTGCTTTCCAGAGTAAGGAGCCTCTCATGGTTTGTCTTCCTCTCTAATTTTATGTTTTGAGATTCCTTTGTTATTATTCTGTTTTACTTCGAGGTTTTAATATTTTGATTATTTTTTAAAGTGTTATTTATTTTAGAGAGTGTGTGGTTTTGTGTGTGTGTGTGTGTGTGTGTGAGAGAGAGAGAGAGAGAGAGAGAGAGAGAGAGAGAGAGAGAGAGAATGGGAAGAGAGACAGAGAGAGAGAATCTTCAAGCAGACTCCCTACCGAGTGGCAAGCCTCGGGCTTGATCTTATGACCTGTGAGATCACCACCTGAGCCAAAACCAAGAGTCAGATGCTCAGCCAACAGAGCCACCAGGGGGCCCCTATTTTGATTATTAATAGACTATTTTGGGGGCACCTGGATGGCTCTATCAGCTAAATACCTGGCTCTTGATTTCAGCTCAGGTCCTGATCTCAGGGTCACGAGATTGAGCCCCGTGTGGGCCTCTGCACTATATGTGAAGCCTGCTTGGAATTCTCTTCCTCTCTCTCTACCAATCTCCCCTGTGCTTGCTTTTGCACATCCTCTCTCTCTTTCTCTCAAATAAATAAATATTTTTTAAAAATACACTTTATTTTTGAGCAGTTTTAGGCTTACAGAAAATCTAAGTAGGAAGTGCAGAGTTCCCATTTACCCTGTCATCAACACTCATTATCCCCCATTATTAACATCTTGCATTGGTGTGATACATTTGTTATAGCTGGTGAGCCAATATTGATATGTTATTAACTACAGTCCATAATTAGGGTTCACTTCTGTTGTTGCACAATATATGGATTTTGACAAATATGTTGTGACAAATATCCACCACTATGATATAATACAAAATAATTTCACTGCCCTAAAAATCCTCTATGGTCTACATATTCAAACTTCCATTCCCCTGCTAAACCCTTAATAATAACTGATGTCTTTACTGTGTCCACAGTTTTGCCTTTTCTGGAATGCCAAATAGTTGGAATCCTGCAGTATGAAGCCCTTTTGGACTGAGACTGGTTTCTTTTACTTAGCAATATGCTTTTAAGGTTGCTCCATTTCTTTTCATGGCTTGATAGCTCATTTCTTTTTATCACTGAGTAATATTCCATTGTGTGAATGGACCACAGATTTTTTTTTATCCATTTATTTATTGGAGGATATCCAGGTTACTTCCAAGGTTTTGCAATTATGAACAAAGCAGCTATAAACAATTGTTCACAAGTTTTTTTTTTTTTTTGTGGAAGAATGTTTTCAGTTCTTTTGTATAAATGCCAACGAAGGTGATTGCTGAATCTTATGGTAAAGGTGTGTTTAGTTTTGTGAGAGACTGTGAAACCATCTTCCAAATTGGCGTAACATTTTGCATTTTAGTCATTAATGAATGGGATATTTTTATTGTTTACATCCTATCTTTTAAATGCATTTTTATTAAAGTATCATAGTAGAAGAATATAAAGTTTTCCCAATAGAGAAAATCAAAACGTAGCTTTGATCCTATTGACAAAACTATTTTCTTCTAGTATCTTGTATATATTTTCATTTATACAATAATACATTTTCATTTTTCTTTCTGTTTTTTTTTAATTTACAGATAATTTTTTATGTTCTATAAACCCTTTATTTTAACTTTAAACTTATAAATGTACATGAAATGGTCTTCCTCTTGTTCTTCTGGCTTAAACCAGCCCAGAAGGCATCTACTACAATTTCCAGTTTGGGTTTCTTTCTTTCTTTCTTTCTTTCTTTCTTTCTTTCTTTCTTTCTTTCTTTCTTTCTTTCTTTCTTTCTTTCTTTCTTTCTTTTTTCTTTCTTTCTTTCTTTCTTTCTTTCTTCTTTCTTTCTTTCTTTTCTTTCTTTCTTTCTTTCTTTCTTTCTTTCTTTCTTTCTTTCTTTCTTTCTTTCTTTCTTTCTTCTTTCCTTCTTTCCTTCTTTCTTTTTCTTTCTTTTTTGAGGATTTTATTTATTTTTTAACTCTGGGAAACGAACAAGGGGTGGTGGAAAGGGAGGTGGGTGGGGGGTGGGGGTGACTGGGTGACGGGCACTGAGGGTGGCACTTGAGGAGATGAGCACTGGGTGTTATGCTATATGTTGGCAAATTGAACTCCAATTAAAAAATGTAAAAAAAGATTACAGATAAATTATAAAGATGTCGTATTATATACTATTCAGAGCAAAACTTCAGTGATTAATTAATACTACATTGTATGAATTTGCTGTAATGTGACCATTTTCCTATTGTTTGGAATTAAAATGGTTTCTAGTTATCTCTTATTATAAATAACATTGAAATAAATCTATCTTTTTTTAAGATTTTATTTATTTATTCATGAGAGACACAGAGAGTGAGGCAGAGACATAGGCAGAGGGAGAAGCAGGCTCCATACAGGGAGCCCGATGTGGGACTCGATCCCTGGACTCCAGGATCATGTCCTGGGCCAAAGGCAGATGCTAAACTGCTGAGCCACCCAGGGATCCCCTGAAATCAATATATCTGTATGTGTTAGCAATATTCTGTCTTAAAAGCCTGTACATTTTGTATATGGTTAAGTACTTAGCACTTTTTGGGTTTTGGAAGCAGAAGATAAATTTTATATTTAATATTTAGGAAGTAAGAAAAGAACAAAAATGCTAATGACAGGACACCCCTGTATTAGCCAAGCACTATGCTGAGCATTTTATTGATATTAACTCAGTCCATGCTCACAACAATCCGAAGAGGTTTGGTTATTAGCCCCATTGTGTAGGTAAGGGAATCCAGCATGAGTAACTTGCTCAAGGCCTCATACTTAGCAAGCTGTGGGATTGAGTATTCAAACTCATTCATCTTGGCTCTAAACAATGCTCTTAACAGCTTACCTTCACTAATTGAAAGAAAATTTGGCTTGCATAATTTAAGATGGGATACAATCTTTTGAGAGTCGTGTAGATCCCACTTTGGCCTCTAGCCTTGGATATGTCCTGTCATCTCTTTAGTTAGTCTGTCCTTCCTAGGTTGACATTTGAGTTTGCAGCTCTCGGCAAAGCAGTGAAGTACTTGCTGGGTGATGAGGTGACTGCTCGGTATGAGAGAGACATGCCCCGAGTGCATATGTCGCTAGGATTTCGAGAATTTACCAATTCTCTAATGCATCTTTGCTGCAACTGTATTTTGGTGGATGAGTGATGCTAGACAAATACCAGACAACTGTGTAGACCTGTGATACTGATCTGATCTTTTTATTTTCTTGCCTTTCATTAATGATTCCAAACCCTCAAGTATTGTACTGACTGTTGGCAGATATCTATACCATCTACTTCTCCATAAAAACTCAGAACCCTACTCAAATTGTGGGGAACATACTACTAGCTCCTTTGGTTTTTTATTCCCTAACATCCTTGTTGGAAGAACCTAGGCTTCTAGTCCTGGCAACAGTCAGTAGGTTTGGAAAGGACAAAGGGAATGATCCATGAACTAAACAAATTAGGAATCCAATTTGAGGCCAAAAGTGAAGAATTAATAGCTTGAGAGATATTAAGTCTTTGCTTTTGGGGCTTGAGTACCCAATGAAAATGTGAATGAGAAGAAGTATTTGTCTAGTAGTAAAGATTTAGATGAAAATATTTAACTAGAGGAAAATCAATTCCATTGTAAAGTCCATTAACTTTGTAGAGGTCTTTACTCTTGTACAAAATTTCCTGTCCTGTGCTATTCATTCTGTCCCCTCCCATCTCCCATAGAGATCATTCTTTTTTCCCTTTCTTATTTTCTTACTCCTTTTTCCCTTCAGTTTATATGTATATATACACATAGCCCATTTTAATACATAGTACGTAATCATAACCTCTCCTCTTAACTTCTTTTGTCTAGCTCTTGCTTTATTTTTTCAGTTTTAAACCAAATATTTTCATCATCAGTCAATATATTCCTTCCCCGATTTCTTACTATTTTTTGCCCTTGTCAACCACTATAGTATTACTCTCATCCTTACAAATGGCAGGAAGAAATTTCACGAAAGTAGCCATGGTCCATTCAATTGCAAAATCTAATTGATATCTCTCATTACTTTCTTACTTTTCGGAGGTACATGACAATATGATGATTTATACACATATAAAATCAGGATTGAGATTGTTTCTATCTCCCTTACTAGATTATAAAAATGTGAGAGCGAGGGACATAATGGGTTACTCACTCTTGAAGCTGTAGTGCTTAGATCAGCGACAGCATCTAGTAGATACTGAAAGGTTTGACAAACTCAAACTAAAGTTTTACCAGTACTTATTCAGATATCCTGTGTAGTTTTGTAGTTGGTGCGCAGATGCATTTAGGCCAAATCTGTGCAATTATCTTCATGTCCTATAGTAATTGTGAACACAGAGTTAAAAAATGACTATGTATATTTTTTTGCTATCTCTGATATAGCCTCACTAATGAGCTGGTATAAACATTTGAACCAGTTCATCATTCACAAGGAATTTTGCCATCTGCTGGATGGAGATGTTATGAGAAGGGAATTCAAGACCCCACTGTTGTGGAAACTTAGCCCTTCAAATTAATGGATTTGTGGGAATTATGGGAGGGGTTTGAAACTTTCAATAGTCCTAAAAGTTTGATTTGAGGCAGATTCTGATTCTATTTGATTGATCTTTCTATATTAATTTTTCTTTCTTACCTTCTCTTGTATTCATCATCCTCTGTCTCTCCTTTTGTCAGTCTCTAACTTACACACACACACACACACACACACACACACACACACACAACATTTTCCTCTAAAACACATCATTCATTCTTTACTCTTCTTTTAGTGGAAACTCTAGATACTACAACATGCTTCTTGACTTATTACAATCTAATAAATGTTACTTCTATCAGCTCCCTCACAATTTTACGATCTCAAATGATTTTACCTCTGTTACCCTCCACTCCTCCTACAGCGAGACTTTTGCATTCTTGTCTTCATGCAGTTTTATTCCAAGTATATTTCAAATCACAAGAGGCTTTGCAAGTTTCATTTAGAACGATGAATATCAATTTGTTTATTTTTGCCATTGCTTCATTCCTTCCTGAATTGTAATCTTTTCATCTTAGACCCTTTTCTCTCTACCCCAAGAACATTTTGGGCATTTCCTAGTGGCATATGTCCTAGTTATTATCTGGAACTATATTGATTTTTAGTTCATCTGGAAAGATAATCTGACTGAATAGAGAATTCTAGGTTGAGAGTATACTTTTTGTACTGGAAGAAACACATTCCAGGGAGTGACATTAGCAAGATATAAGAATAAGAGGTTTCCCAGGTGCCCACCGACTGCGGTTCTAACTATAGGCCAAGAAACAGCCACATCTTCCTAGAGAACTCAGCTTCAGCACAGTTTCACTTTGGTCCTGCCACTGACACAATCTGCCAAAGTACCTGGGAGGAGTCGTGCATACCCATGCCTGGGGTGATAGGCCCACAGACCTGACTCCTGGCTTTGGATTCAGAAGTGGCCCATGACTCAGTTATAGCAACTCTTGGCCAGTCTGGGAGCCTTTGGAGGCAAACTTGTTGAACTCAGTCCAACTATACTTTCTGAAATTTCTCTGTAACTGGGCTCCCCCCACTCCTAGCCACAGTGGCAAGCAGCCCTGCTAGCCCAGGGACCCAGTGGGAAACACTCACATATACATCCCTGGAGGTCTTTTTTTTAAGATTTTATTTATTTATTCATGAGAGACACAGAGAAAGGCAGAGACACAGGCAGAGGGAGAAGCAGGCTCCATGCAGGGAGACCCATGTGGGACTCGATCCTGGGACTCCAGGATCAGGCCCTGGGCTGAAGGCAGGCACTAAACCGCTGAGCCACCTGGGCTGCCCCATCCCTAGAGGTCTTGAAATGACCCTCTACCAGCCTCCAGGCCCTCCCAGCCGTAGTCAAGGAGTGGCCCTTCCTACTGTGGACCTGACGAGACATGCCCATTTGTCTCTCCAGAGCCTGGTTGACAGACTTTCATCCCAGCTATTGACACTGAACAACCCTGGGACTGGATCGTAGCCCCTCAGAGACCCAGCCAGTGTCCTGACAACAGATCTCTCAGGGACCTGTTTGGTGCCATACCTATCAACACCCCTGGTAATAGGCACACTGCCTTTAGATCCGACTGCAGACCAGAAAACGATTGTCATCCCAACTGAACTGTACAGAGCAATGTCCAGAAACAGTCTTGTCCCCCCAAATCAGACAATATGCACACATTGTCCTGTCCACACCCCTGCTAATAGGCCTGCCGACTGCAAATGCTATGATGGACTCAGCAGCAGCCTTGTGACCTGGCTTCAATCAGAAAACTCTTCTGCTTAAATGACCCATATTTTTTTATTTTTCCATCTTTGTCTTCCATCTGCAGTATTTGAAAGCCTCTGGTGTGTCTATATGTCTGATGGTTTCTGTCTTGCGTTTAGTCATAATAGCCCCGTCTCTTGGTAGGACTGACATATATATATAAATTTGTTCTTAACTGAAGACAAGTTATTGGTTACATGTTTGAAGCCCCAGGTGAGGTTATTATCTTGGATACGGCATTTCCAATTTCCTCTGCCAAGCAGATGGAATGGGGTTCTTTCACTTAAATGTGAGTATGGACTGATCGGAAGAGGGGTTTCATTCCACTTTGGGGAATGTTTGGTAGATCTGTGAGCCGACGCTGATGCCAGAGCATAGCCATCTAGACTTTTCCACTGAGACCTCGTATGGTAACTAGGATCTTTTTCCCTAGCTGGTTCTGAGCTTTCACTTTCATCTCTCAGCAAAAGTAAACTGTGGAAAACTTGGCAGAGCTTTGCAGAAGACTTGGGCTTAGCTTTCAGTATCCTGCCACTGGTGGCTTCAGGGTTTGGCAAATTTCTTGAAGATAAAGCCATATGTATACAAGGACCAGTTTTCTCCTTTGCCCTTCTTACTGGGATTTCATGCCAGAGAAGCTTTGAATTTTCTCTCTACTGGGTGATGCCGACAGACACTTGACTTGTATCTTTGTTCCTCAGCAACAGTCTCCACTGGTCAAAGATGGCATTTTCTTGCCCTGAGCCCTTTAATGCAGGGCCTTCTGGGGGTAAAAGCATCTACTGCTTGTCAGCTGGCCTCTCAGTGTGTTTTTCCACTCTTCAGAATCTTGACCCCTCTGGTCCCTGTTTCTTCAGTAGCTCCCTGATGTTTTTAAGTAGACATTATTTGTATTTTATATAGCTTTTGTATTTTCTTCGTGTAGGCGTTAGTTGGCTTCAAGACACTATTCTTTTGTCTTGATTACTTGTTACACATTGAAGCACTGAAACAGGGGCACGATCCATTTTGTTTACGGTTGCATCTTGCGCGAGGCTACTAATATTACATAATGAATTTTGGAGATAAACATAATGAATTTTAGAAGATTAATTAGCCACATTTTTCAATTCTAAGTCACAGCAGGCTCCTTCTATGGAATCAAAAAATATGGAAATTTTTGTCTTTAGATATGTATAATCATAGTCATTTCTGTTTTTTTTAAATCTAAATTTATATATTCCAAGTGGAATTGAATGGACAAGAGGAAAATTATTTGATTGCAAATCATTGAAGTCATTAGCAAAGTTTCTGATTAAATTATGCGAGCTACTCTATACACTGGAATATTTAATGATAACTTTCCAACTATTAAATTGCTGTATTATAACATTTTGCATATTATGACACAAGTTAATATGTCTAACTTCCTAACCTATTTGTATATTAAATATAAACTTTTAAAAAACTTATTTCTGAAGTAATCGCTGGATAGATTTTTAAAAGACACATTCAGTAAACGAATTAAAAATTAAGCCTTAGAAAAGGAGTTGGCAGCAATTTATATTCCATACAATAAATAGGTTGGGCCCTTTTTATTGTTATGGTTCTGTTTACAGAAGTGAGAATAGGAGAAAATTCCCTGAATAATTCTGACTTAATGGCTACATTTTCTTTAGTGCTAATGGTTTCTGTTGGGTATGCATAGCTTTCAAATTAGATTTATTTATGAAAAGTAGATGAAAAATAAAAGTTGTTAACAATACACATTTTTAATATATGCCAAGCAACTTGTTTACCTTTTTTCTTTTTATTATTTGGTTATTTATTTATGTATTATTTATTTTTTATGTTTTCTATTTTTTCTTTTCTTTTTTCTTTTCTTTTCTTTTTTTTATTGGAGTTCAATTTGCCAACATATGGCATAACACCCAGTGCTCATCCTGTTATTTAATAAATTAGTTACAGCAACCATTTGTTGTAGTGTCCTTGTTATCTGTCATTAACTTGTCATATTATTATCATTTTGATGGATGAATTGTATATTCATTTTTATTTTATTTTTTTATTATTTGAGTATACTTGACACACAATGTTACATTAGTTTCAGGTATACATCAGTGATTCCACAAGTTTATGAATAAAGCTATGCTCACCACAAGTGTAGCTACCATTTGTCTCATTACATTGCTATTGCAATATTATTGACTATATTCCTTATTCTGTGCCTTTTATTTCTATGACTTTCTCATTCTGTAACTGGAAGTTCATATCTCCCACTCCCCTTCACCCATTTTGCCTTTTCCCCCAACCCTTGCCTCCTTCCCTTTGGCAGCCATGTTTGTTCTCTGTATGTATAGGTCTGATTCTGCTTTTTGTTCATTTTTAAATGCAACAGGTAGTGTAAGTGGTTGGCAGTGGAAGCTCAGTTACTGTAAAAAATTATGTCAGTTAGTGATAACAAGCTGCATGGAACCTGAACCAGTCGACAGACTAGATATACAAAGGGGACAGAGGTGAAGTTTATTTTCAGAGGTACTTAAATAAAATAAATGCATCAGTAATTCATAATCTAGATAATATCTCA
This sequence comes from Canis lupus baileyi, assembly GCF_048164855.1. Classification (NCBI taxonomy): domain Eukaryota; kingdom Metazoa; phylum Chordata; class Mammalia; order Carnivora; family Canidae; genus Canis; species Canis lupus. The sequence goes on from NC_132876.1 coordinate 10,375,383, forward strand.
GAAACACATATGATGTTTATATGCTCTGTTTTCACTTCTTTTGTACAGTCCTATTTAGATATGTAGTGAGTTAATCCATTTATATAGTTGTAAATGAGAGAGAAATTTAAAACTAAATCATGAATCATGATTGATTTAACCTCTAAATATACTGGGACACAGAATATGACATTTTGTACTATAAAACTCCTAGTGTAACCTAAAGTAGATAGACATTAACTTGAAGCAGATCAAGCCAGGGCTCTGAAAGAATTTTCAAACGGATATGTCTAGCTAGTTCAGCTCAAGTACAGAACTAAATACCACATGGGCCACCAATAATTATAGACCTGTCTTGCAATGGCCATGTAAGCTGATCTCTTCCCTCATGTGATATGCATACCTCTTTATAGTTCAACATGATATAATCAAGACATATTTTTTTTTACTCAAGTTGATATCTACTCAGGCTGAGATAATCAATATTCTACTTGGCGTATTTTGAGGAATACACAATAGGAATCAATGTATACATTTTTTATGAGCTCTTTTACTTGTATGAAGATATTACCAATGCAAATGAAAGTTAATTAGATTTTCTTCCAATTTGCAATGAGGGGTCACCATCCCTGAAATATAAGAAACATATGAAAGTCAAATAAAAAGGAGTTTGACACTCATATAAATTTAAAAACCACTTACGTTGAATTCTCATGAAATTATAATAACAGAAGCAAGCATCGCCTTACAGTTCACACCCAAAACAACTATGCACCAACTTAAAATCCTATTTTTGTATAAATATGGTTGGGACATTTATATTTCAAAACCAAAGAATGATGTGTTTTAAATGAATAATTTTTCTTTATTGTAATTCATAACTTTGAAATCTTTTGAGCCTTTTGTCACATATCCTACTGAAAATAATGAGATAAACAGATGATACAAAGCATGGAAATGTGGAAAAATCAAGTTATTCAATGCTTAGATGTTATGTTAATTTTACCAAATGAATATACTAATTTCTTTTAGCTTTAGAGGCTCTTATATTGACTTCATATAAAGACTCGATGATTCACTTTTCAAGGGGTGAAGCAGTAATTTGCAAAGTGTTATCAAAGAAATGACTCATCAAATTCAGTGGCTTCAGTCTGCATTGGCCAAATCCTTTACTTTGGGGATCAGAAACAAAATTTTATATAACTAAAAGATTTTTATGGTTACAAAAAATGAATTGTTTTAGTTGGTTAAAAAAACTCCTAAATAGAGGAGTACTATTCATATAGAGAGAGCAATATTATATATATACTTTACTTTATTATGTGATATCTATATGTCTATCGAGAGATTTCTCTTTTTTAAGATTTTTATTTATTTATTCATGAGAGACGGGGGGGGGGGGAGAGAGAGAGAGAGAGAGAGAGAGGCAGAGGGAGAAGCAGGCTCCATGCAGGAAGCCCGACGCGGGACTCGATCCTGGGACTCCAGGATCACACCCTGGGACAAAGGCAGGCACTCAACCACTGAGCCACCCAGGGATCCCCTATCAAGAGATTTCTTTTACATTTTTTACCCTAAATTCAAATGGAAGGTTTTGGGTTGGATATGTGGAGATGCCCAATAATGGTCAAACAAACGTAAGCCAGGATTTTAAAGAACACTCCTGATTTCTAGTAGTCTGTCTATTATCATTAAAATATATTATGATTTCCATATTTTATAACCTTAGCTATATATCTAAGTCCCATATTTTCTTGATGCCCCAAAGGAGATTTGACCAGCATTGAGGCAGGATACGGGTTAGAGGAATATGTTCTAAAGATTATTTTCAGGCTGTTTCTGACATTCAGTCTGTGTGTTCTGTGACTTGAAAAATAGTATCAACAGATTGTTTGACTATAACACTAGGGATAATATCCTCTCTCTCTCAAGTCACCAGTTATTACTTTGAAAGATTAGCTAACCACTAGAAAGAAGCATCTAAAAATAATGCTCTTTGGTTGCCATTTTTTATAAATCTATGTTTTGGTGGGGACTTTTAAATAACAATTCATATAATTACAGTTACTTTACAGATCATCTGTATTATGCCATACAATATCTTAGACAGATGGCTGTTCACAAATTCAGCCTCTGCTTAAACATGTCAACTTAAAGGGTGCTAATTCCTAAGGCAGCATGTTTTACTGTTGGACAGATCTACTTGGAGAACCTAAAAGGGACTGAGAAGTGTGGAATAAGGCATGTTTTTTTTTTTATCTGAGCTAAACATAAAACCTGACTTCTTATAACTCCCAATATGAGATGGGATGTGTGATGATAACAAAAGACTAGTAGGGAAACTGTAAGAAGTCCTCCCTGGTCTGGAACCTCTGTTTGCTGAAATGCTGTTTTCTCAAGTCAGAAGAATCCAAACAGGCTGAGAACATGCAGTCAAGGCAGTGACAATACTATCATAACACTCAACCACTAACAGACTTTCAAAAAGCCACAAATTATTCGTTTATTTCTTTTTGTCCTATTAACCTACATATTAATCTATTAGGAAAATGAAATAATGATGAATACTATCTTTCTTTAAGAACTAAAAAAGAAAAGCAATCTGATGTTTTCCCTTTTTTCCTAAGTTGTCTTATGGCTTAAATGTAAGGATATAGTTTCGTGCTGAGATATTTCAGACTGACCCCAAAGTGCCAGATTGTCCTTTAATTATAATAATGTTCACCAGTGTGCGTATGAGACCGACTTACTACAACAGCTATATATTTTAATTGCATGAACTCTACTTGTTTAGAATGAACCTTATGACTCATTCTCATTATAAAAATTTAATAGACATCTAATTAAATACATTATTTAATGAGATTAATTGTGTGAATTAATTTGTGGAAAAGTGAAAATCCAAGGGTAAAGCATTACATTGCTAATGGCAAAAAAAAGAGAGAACTGAATTCATAGGCAATTATGATACCATCAAAAGAGACCTTGACCTGTAAATTTAGTCACAAGCATTTATTTTTTGTGACTGAAACCTCAGGCTATATCAATAAGTCGTGGAAAACAAATTTTATCAATTTAATCAGACATGTTAACTGGTTGAATAAACCCATCACATAATTTCTTTTGGAACCCCAGAGATGAAACACAGTATCAGTTGAAAAGCAAATAATTCAGTAAGCTCAGTAAATTAGAGTCTTGGCTGTGCCTGGTGGAAAGATTTATCATTAATGCATGGATCACCTTTGTGGTGTGTGTGTGGTTGGCAGTGCTGTGGGCATGACCTTCTTATCGTAATGGTCTTCTTCTTTATATTCATTAAATCATTTAAGGTAGTAAAATAAAAATATCTAATTAGCAGTTAATTAATAATTAATAATAATTCATTCAAGACAGTAAAATGAGAATAAAAGCTTCCCTGCTTCATAGGGTTGAGACCAAGATTAAATGAGTTGATACCCGTAAAGTACTTGAGAGAGATTTTAGCACACAAGAAAAATCCATTTTGGTTACCTTTTCTCATTTAGTTTATAAATAGTAAATGCTTATTATATGCCAGATGTTGTGCTAAGCATGAGGATAAAACGTTGAAAATCAGTTGCGGTTTTTCCTCTTGGAGTTTACACTTTTGTGGAGGAGGATTCAGACATTGATCACATATTGGGTGGCTCACATAATTATAAAATTGTAACTGTTAAGTGCCAGGAAGGACAGTTACATGGTGCTGTAGAGCATCCAGCAGGGAAACCTGGTGAAATCACTACTCTTCTGTACCAGTTGTTGAAGTTTGTGAAATTGGTGATGCTGACAATGCCCAGTTTCCTTGAGTTCACATCATTTTCTGCAGTGACCATCTTTTTTGGCATGCCGAGTGTAGGGGATTTCTTTCATCAATCTTTATGAACAAACACAGCAAATACTTATTGAGGAAATACAATTCAGGACAGTATTCTACATACTGTAGGTGATGTGAGAATGAATAAGACATGGTTCTTATCTTTGCGGAGCTCATAATCTTATGGGAGAGAGACAGTCTTATACACAGTCTGAACACATGTATGATGTGAAAAATGTTATATCTCTTCACTCCTCTTCAACTATCCCCTGACTGCTTAGAATAGAGTGTGGAGGGGCGCCTGGGTGGCACAGTCCATTGGGCATCTGTCTTGGGCTTGGGTCATGGCCTCAGAGTCTTGGGATCAGGCCCCAAGTCAGGCTCCCTGATCAGCGGTGAGTCTACTTCTCCCTCTCCTTCCCCCCTCCCCGCTGCTTGCATGCTCTGTCGCTCTCTCAAATAAAATCTTAAAAAAAAAAAAAGAAAAGAAAAATGTATGGAACATAATACACACTCAACTAATATTTTTTATTATTATTGATGCTATTTGTTGTCATTGGGCAAGACAATAGGAATTGATATTGGAAAAAATACATCAGGTGCCCATTACAGAACGATCTGTACCACTTCTCACCACAGCCAACTCTTCGACCCTGATCTCTCTGCTCTTATTCATCCACAGTCTCTTACCTGGACTGATACGATAGTTTCCATGCTATTCCCTCTGCCTCTTCTTTTGCCTTCCTCCATTTTCAAAATGCATAATTATCTTTAAAATGTAAGATAAGTCATTTGATGCCTCCGCTAAAAATCTTCAGTGGCTTTCAATTTCAAGCCAAGTAAAAGCCAGAAAAGCCTTACCTTGGCATAAAATTTCCTGCAAATCAGCATCTCTGCTATTTCTTTGACTTCATCTTTTACCACTCTCCTCTTCACTCTTTTTTCTCCAGTTGCAAAGATCCCACTCCTGGTCTTTAAGCTCAGCACACATGTTCTTGTCTCAAGACTTTGGCCCTTGCTATTCCACACTTTCTGGAACATTCTTGTCCTAAGTACCAGCGTAGCCAACTCCCTTATTTTTCTTACATCTCTGTGCAAATCTCCTTACAGAGAGCCTTTCAGTGATCATCCTATCTAAAATAGCATCCTAGTTTACCTGTCTTAAATTTTCAGCATGGCACTTCTCACCACCTAAAATAATGTAACTCAGTGCATTTTATTTTTATTTCTTATTTAAATTCAATTAGCCAACATGTAATACATCATTAACTCAATGCATTTTTTATAAGTAATATTCTTTTCTTAAGGTTTTTTTAAAGATTTTTTTATTTATTCATTCATGATAGACATTATATATATATATATATATAGAGAGAGAGAGAGAGAGAGAGAGAGACAGAGAGAGAGAGAGAGACAGAGAGAGAGAGAGAGACAGAGAGACAGAGGCAGAGACACAGGCAGAGGGAGAAGCAGGCTCCATGCAGGGAGCCCGGCGCGGGACTCGATCCCGGGACTCCAGGATCGCGCCCTGGGCCAAAGGCGCCAAACCGCTGAGCCACCCAGGGATCCCCAACCCCAATGCATTTTAAAAACTTTTCCTGCTCTAGGCCATAAACTCTATGACAGAAACCATAACTATCCTGTTCACTGCTATATTCTCAACTGTACAACAGTGTCTTGTTATCAAGTGTTCAATAAATATTGGTTTAATTATATTTTAATGAATTGTCCCAATTGCACAAACTCAAGTTTAAGGAATATTACAATTCTAGTCTAATCCCAAAGCAAATTGATGTGTTGGTCCTTATTTAACCCCTCCAAAATTGGGCAATAATTGTTTTATCAGACAGTCTATTTTAATTAGTATAATTTTGACTAGATTGATACTCTTTCATAATTACTTGGTTGTTTCACGTGTATACATTATGTTACACCAGAAATACTAGATTATACATACCCGTAAGGAAAGCCATTGTGTCTTGTATTCTATATAATCTCCAGCCATCTTTTGTGTACACAAAACAAATTCATAAATGTAAGTTTTCCAATATCCACTTAAAGGAGGGCAATATGCTTTATTCTTTAGATTTGTAGTTCTCAAATTATCTGTACTGTTGGAACAGTTTTTCTCCCTAATCTAATATGGATTGACACTTCTGTAAAATCCAATCGAGTACATTAATATGAAAATGATATGGAAAAACCAAGCAATGATCCAAGCCTAATTTTTAAATTATTATTAGATTTAGGAGACATAACCTTCATTGCAAATGTTTTTGAACACTTCCTCTCAATTTCTGTACTCCTCACAGACCAGAATCAAAGAGTTGCTGTATTGGCATTTGTATCCAGATGTCAATTTGAGTTGAACTGTTTTAGATATTAACCTTTATCACAGATCTATGTGTAAGTATTTATATTCCAGCTTTTTAAAAAATACAAATCAACTATCAGGGGTAAAGTCATTTAGTGAAGACCATTCAGATAGTAAGGAAATGGCCTCTGATTTTTAAATCTGGCTGGGCTATTTGCAATGCATGAATATTTTCTTTCTTCTCTCCTATTATATAATGCTGTTTAAAATTTGCTTAATGCTTAACAACTGCAGGGCACTACGTTAAGCACTATGTGTGCCTAGGTGTGTTCACACAGGTATTATAAAATTCTCACTCAGTACTAACAACAACCTTGTGTGGTCAGCTTTATAATTATTCCCCCCCTTTCACCAGGGAGGACACTGTAGCCCAGAGAGATTAATCAACTTGCCCAAAGTTAAATAGAAAGGATTAAGAGTTTTAAAAAGAAGGATACCTGGGTGGCTCAGCAGTTGAGCATCTGCCTTCTGCTCAGGGCGTGATGGGGTCCTGGGATCGAGTCCCGCATCAGGCTCCCTGCAAGGAGCCTGCTTCTCCCTCTGCCTGTGTTTCTCCCCCTCTCTCTGTGTCTCTCATGAATAAATAACATCTTTTAAAAAAGAATTTTAAAAAGAGCAGCCTACCTTTAGAGCCTAGACTCTAGTCTCAACTATAATGATGTGCCATCTCCAATCAAAGGAACTACCCCACTTCCTGTCCTAGTTTCTGGATGGGTGTTCTTGTTTTGACCCCTACCACTCTCTGACTATTTTATCCCTTTCCTCTTACCTGTTCAAACTCCCTCTGTACACAGAATCCTTCCCATCAGCATTTCAATACGCAGAGGTGTTTTACAAGTTTAAAAAGTTAGTGTTTGACCAATCATCGCTACCTACCAGCCTTTCTATTTACTGCCCATCCCTAAATTACTGACAGTTGCTTACATTTTTTATTATCACACCTCCCATTTTCTCTTCATGCACTCACATCTGGCTGCTTTGTCACCACTCTACCAAACTTAAGTCATCAAGGTCACCAATGAACTCCACAATTCAAAATTGAATATATTCTTTTATGTATTTATCTTATTTCATCTCTCAGCGGTGTTTGATGATGTTAAGCATTCCCCTCTTTTTAAAGCAGTCTGTTATTTTGGATTTCAGGAAACCATGCTCTTCTGAGTTTCTTCTTACCTCTCAGATTTTTTTTTCTCTTCTCTGTGTCCCTTCAGTCCCCCTGACTCATCCTTAGAAGTCAGTATTCCTATGAGATATGTCCTGCGCTCTCACCTTTTCTCTATCTAAATATTCTTCCGAGATCATTTCAAATTCTTCCATGGCTTCAATGGCAAACAAAAAGCCATTCGCTCAAAATTTATATCCGAATCTCTGATCTCTTCTCAGGTCTTCACACTTGAATATCTTTACTGATCAATTTTAAGAAATTTCCTGCATATTATGATCATTTGACATCTTAAAAATCTTGTTGGCTGCACAGACTGCCCCTCCTGACATAGCCAGTTCTTAGAGCTAGCAAAGATGAGGTACAAAACCAACCAATCCTAAGGTGGTAGCCCCATCCACCTCCTTGTCTAACTCTCACACACCAAGCTAATATTTCCCTTGCTCTAATTTCTCTCAGAGCCAGGTATCAGGCACCTAGAGACCACCACTTTGGGATATAGCTTGAAGTGCCCTGGAATTATTCAAATTAACCAAATCTATGCTGTTTATTAGGCCCTGCCTTGCCTTTTCCATGAGAATCCCAATAAAAGCTCTGACCCATACTTTCCCCTGTTTCCTGTCTCCTGCCACCTGATCAAAACCTGATGCTCCCTCTATGGCCCTAGTGGCATGCCGTGACCCCTTCTCTAGGGTGATATGGAAATGGAAGCATGTTATTCCATTATGCATAATTGAGAAACTTTCATCTTTGCTTGGCTTCTTTTCTCCATCCATCATTCACCATTCAGTTCAACTGTAACAAGTCAATCTCTAAACCATCTTTAATACATCCATTTCTCTACCATTTCTACAAGTATCAGCATAGTGCAGGCCACACTCATCTGTGCAGTGGTCACCTAACTGGTTGTCCTATTTCCACACCTGATCCTATCATTCCAATCTATTTTCTACCAAAAAGCCACATAATCTATTTTTTCAAATAAGGTTAATATTTTAACTGGGTTTGCCAGGGACAGATACAATTTTCATCTATTATTTCAGATAATGATGAATCGTACTCTTTCCTTTTATTAAGTGAGACAGTATATTTATCTTCAGCCTACCTAATATTCATTAAAATAATGTGTTGAGCCATGACAGTTATTGGTTCCAGAATTGTTTCCTTATGTTAAAAAAAAAAAAACAGAAAATATATTAAACAGGCTTTCAGACATTGGAAAGCAAGCAGTTAAGGCGAGTAATGACTGAGAAAAGGGAAACTAATGAGGTATATCCTATGATCACCCAGGGTTTCTCCCTGGAGGCAATTTCAGGACTATGGGTGTCATGTCACAGAAGTCCTATTGAGTTTATGATACAGAGTTTAGAAAGACTCAACAACTGAAATTTGTTTACAAGAGTCATAGATGAAGGCTACATACCAAAAGGGCTCCAGAAACATTTATGGACATTTCTTTGGCTCTTCAACTGAATATTTAAAGCCAAACATTTATAGGGTTAATTCCCCTGAGGCCAAACAGCGGAGAACTGCCATGAAGCTGTATGCTGAACAATTCCCAGAACTCAACCAGGTCTAAGATTTATAGTAGCTAGGGTGAAAAGAACTCTTTCAGCATCCAGGACATTCAGTAAAGACAGCAGAATGGTCAGGCCTCTGGGGTAGACCTAAAATAGCCTCACAGTAAAAGATGATTTTGACCCGCTATAATAACACTTAAAAATAAGCTTCAAAAATATTAGGCTGATGGAGAAATATTTTTTTAAATCAACTCTTTCTGAAGGAATAAAGCAAAATCCAGACAGCCAAAAATATAACATTACAGTGTGCAGCAATGTCCAGTCAAAATATAGTGAATATGCAATGAGGCAGGAAAATGTAACATATAACCAAGAGAAAAATCATGCAAAAGAAACAGACACAGAAATAACAGAAATTATGGATTAAGTAGACAAAGACTTTAACGAACTATTATAAATATGACCAAGAATTTTGAGGAAATATAAACATGGTAAGGAAAACCTTACAAATATAAAAGAAGAATCAAATGAAGTGTGAGAAATGGAAAATAAAATTAATGAAAAAAAAAAAGAAGGCTGTTTAGGTTTCCCAAGCAGATTCAAAACTTCTGAATAAAAGATCAGAAAACTTGAACATAGAGCAAAGGAACTATCCTAACTAAAATAAAGAGGGAAAAAAAAAACAGCCCCCCCCAAAAAAAAACAAACCAGAATTGTCTTAGAAACTATTGTTTCTGAGGAGCCTCAGGAAACATGATGACTAAATGTAATATCTTGACTAGATGGGATCCTGGAACAGGAAAAGGACACCTGGTGTAAAAACTAAGGAAATGTGGATAATGTATGTACTTTAGTAAAATATATATCTTTATGGTTGCCTTGTGACAAATCTATTCTAAGATGTTGACAGGACAAGTGAATCATATCAGCAAGGTGCTGGTATAGGAATTTCTATCACCTGTCCCTCCCAGAAAACTCAATTTGAACTATCTGTGCATAAAAATACTGTTACAAACATGAAGGGTTTCATGTGAAGGGATTATAGCATCTGGGCGAAGCACAGAAAAAAGAAAAGACACGTTGAAGAAGGTAAGAAAAATATATTCACATTACCGCTGTCACCTCTCCCCCAAGCCTGGGCAACCCAGCATGGAGAGAGATACCTTCCCCTTGTGAGAAGGCAAATGAAATGAGTGCAGGAATCCAGTGCAGTCCCTTCCCAGAACCAGGCCATTCCTGTATCCCCAGGTAGTGCCCACAAGCTCTTGACCTACTCTGGCACCAGCAGACTCCTTCGACCCCATAAACTCCCCTGGTACTGGGAACCCAGGTCTCAGCTACAAGAAGGCTCACCAGCTTCCAAGAACCCAGGCCATAGGTGGGCTTCTGTGAACTCTGTGAGCCCAAGATCCCAGGGCTGCCCCAGTACCAGGCCAGATGCTGTGGCCTTAGGCTCCCTGCCTGACCCAGAGCCAGACCAACTCTGCAGCTCCAAACTCTAGGTGGGGTCCCCTGAACCCAGGCACCAGGCTCACCCCAGCATCAGCTGTCCCTCAAGGCCTCAGGATTCATATTGGCTTCTGAATTTTTAGGATTCAGGTAAGCTCCCACAGACCCAGGCTCCAGGACCTATACTTCTTGATTTCAAACTTTATTACACAGATACAGTAATTGAAACAGTGTGATACTGGAATAAAAACAGGCATACAGGCTAATGGAACAGTTGAGAGCACAGAAATAAACCCAAAGCATATATGGTCACCTAGTATTTCACAAGGAAACCAAGAATATTCAATGGGTAAAGAATACTCTCTTCAATAAATGATGTTGGGAAAATTGGATATTCACATGCGAAAGAATGGAATTAGTCCCCAATCTTGTACCGCTCACCAAAATCAACTCAAAGTGGATTTAAAAACTTAAATGTAAGACCAGAATTTATAAATCTCCTGAACAAAATAGGGAAAAAGCTTCCTAGCCATTGGTATTGGCAACAACTGTCTGGGTATGACACCAAAAGTGAGAGCAACAAAAGCATAATTTTTTTAAAAAATGGATGACATCAAACTAAAAAACTCTGCACAGCAAAAGAAGCAACAAAAAGAAAAGACAACCTATGGAATGGTAGAAGATATTTGCAACCCATCTATCTGATAAGAGTTTAATGCTCCAAATATATGAGGAAGTCCTAGAACTCAGTAGAAAATAGAACCCCAAATAGTCCATTTAAAAAATGGGCAGGGGGCATTTTTCCAAGGAAGACATGTAAATCGCCATCAGGTACATGAAAAGAAGCTCAACATCACTAATCGTTGGAAAATGCAAATCAAAACCACAGCGAGTTAGCATCTTAAACCTGTTGGAGTGGCTACTATCAAAAAGATGAGGGCAGCCCGGGGGCTCAGTGGTTTAGCGACACCTTCAGCCCAGGGTGTTATCCTGGAGACCCAGGATCGAGTCCCATGTCAGGCTCCCTGCCTGGAGCCTGCTTCTCCCTCTGCCTGTGTCTCTGCCTCTCTCTCTCTCTCTCTCTCTCCCATGAATAAATAAATAAAAATCTTAAAAAAAAAAAGATGAGATAATGAATGCCGGTGAGGATGTGGAGAAAAGGGAACCTTTGTACATTGTTAGTGGGAATATAAATTGGTGCAGCCACTATGCAGCCACAGTATGTAGGTTCCTCAAAGTATCAAGCAATCTCACTACTGGGAGCTGAAGGAGATAATTTCATCACTACCTTGAAGAGATACCTGCATCCTCATGTTCTTAGCAGCATTATTCACAGTAGCCAAGACATGTAAACAATTCATGTGTCCATTAGATGAATGGATAAAGAAAATGTGAGGCACGTGTGCACCCACCCACCCCCCCCACACATATATGTATATAATGTAATTATATAGGTTTGATGGAATACAATTCAACCATAAAAAAGAAGGAAATCCTGCCATTTGCTACAACATGGAAAGACCTTGAGGATATTATGCTAAATAAATAAAAATAATTCAGACAAAGACAAATACTGTATGTTCTCACTTTTATGTAGAATCTAAAATAAATGAAACTCTTAATAACAGAGTAAAATAGGTTGACATGGGCTGAACAGTGGGGGAAATGGGGAGATGTTGGTTAAACAGTGTGAACTTGGAATTGTAAGGTAAGAATTTCTTGGGATCTGTTGTCCATCATGGTGATTGTAGGTAACAGTACTGTTAATTGAAAGTTGCTATGAGATTAGACCTTAAGTGTTATCACCACACACACAAAAAAATGGTAATTATGTGAAATGATGAAGGTGTTAACTAATCTTATTGTGGTAATTAATTTGCAACATATAAGTGAATCAAATCATCACATTGTACACCTTAAACTTATATAGGTAATATTTCAAATATTTCTAAATAAAGCTAGAAAAAATGTATAAGAACAGTAGGAGAAATTTGTTGTAGGGTATTTCAGAACTTTCTGTATTCACAAGTTTTTTTGTAAATATAGGAGTGTTCTAAAATTTAAAAGTTTGTTAAAGTGCCAAAGTAATTTGCCATATAGGTTAAAGGAAAAGTCATGTAATAATCTCAACATGTCAGAAAAATCATTCATCAAAATTGAACATGCATTCATGACAAAAATTCCAAGCAAAGAAGATATATAAAAGGACCCCTTTGTCTAGATTAGGGATATGAACAATAAAACCTACAGATGACAATATTTAATGCTGAAAATTTAACAGTCTTACTCATTAGAGCAATAAAAAAGAAAAAACTACTTCACTTTATTGTGCATTCTAGTGAAGATTCTAGCAATTTCGACATGCAAATCAAAGAAATAAAAAGCATGCATAATGAAATAAAAAACAGAACTGTCTTGGGGCACCTGGGTGGTTCAGTGGTTGAATATCTGTGTTCGGCTCAGGTCATGATCCCGGGGTCCTGGGATCAAATCTCACATTGGGCTCCCCCGAGGGAGCCTGCTTCTCCCTCTGCCTATGTCTCTGCTTCTCTCTGTTTCTCTCATAAATAAATAAGTAAAATCTTTAAAAAAACAGGACTTTCTTTATCTACATAAGACATGAATGATTTTGTAGAAAATTCTAATGTATCTTTTAAAAGCCTATAGGAACCAATAATTTCCTTTAGCATGCATTTGCTAGAAAATCTGTGTGTGAAGTTTACAGTATCTTTATGCAGTATTAGAACAAACTATTAGGTAGTGGGAGAAAAGTCTATTGATAATAGTATCAAAAATATAAAATGATTTGGAACAAATTTAACCGACCATGTGTAAGATCTATACTCTGAAAAGTAAAAGGTAATACTGATAGAAATTTTTTAAGATATAGAAATAAAAATGTCTACCATGTTCATGGATTAGAAGACTCAATATTTATAATTTAACTCAATATTTCTTCCCCAATTTTTCTGTATATTTAGTGAAATCTCTGTCATAATTCAATTAGGTTTCCTGGGAGAAATAGTCAAACTGTTTCCAAAAGTAAGATGGAAAGATGATGTAGGGTATAGAAAGCAATTTGGAAAACAACAGATTTGGAAGAGTAACACTACCTGTACTCACTGTAAAGCTATAGTAATTAGGGTAGAATGATACTGACATAAGGGTTCAACAAATAGATAAATGGAGCAGTAATATAAACCTATACTTAACCAGTCACTTAATTCTGGCAAATATTCTAAAACTCTTCCATGAAAAAAGAAAATTATTTTTTAAGATTTTTATGTATTTATTTGACAGAGAGAGAGAGAGAGAGAGAGCACAAGCAGGGGGAGCAGCAGAGGGGAAAAGATAAGCAGGCTCCCTGCTGTGCAAGGAGCCCAATGCGGGGCTCAATCCCAGGACCCTGGAATCATGACCTGAGCTGAAGACAGACACTTAACTGACTGATCCACCCACGTGCCCCAGAAAATTATTTTTTAACAAATGATTCTGTAACAACTCAATAGCCATTTGCCAAAATATGGGCCTTGACTCCAGTTACAATATATAAGAATGAATTTGAGATGGATTCTAAACCTAAATATAGAACCTTACCCTGTAAAGCTCCTAGAAGAAAACTTTAGAGAATATGCTTGAAACTTAATTTCAGGCAGAGTTTGCTTATTCAAGACACAATAAAGTAATATAAATCAGGTTTCATTAAAATTAAAATATTCAGCTCTCAAAAGACAAACATGCATAGGCAGTGTACAGCCATGGTGATTATATATGGCAGCATTTATTATTTCACGTAGGCTAAAACACAACTCATAACAAAAATGACAAGCCAGTTAAAATGGACAAAATATTTAAACAGAATGTCACCAAAAGATAAATGACCAATGAGCACATGAAAATATGCCCAATATCGTTATCAAGCAAATGAAAATTAAAACCATAATGAAATAACGCTACACACCAACAAGAATGGTAAAGATAAAAAAATTTATAACTGTCCAAGTACTACAAGGATGGAAAGCAACTGGAAAAAAGGAAAAAAAAAAAAAAGAAAAAAAAAGGAAAAAAAAAGGGAGGAAAAAAAGAAGGAAAAAAAGAAAAAAGCAACTGGAACTCCAGTATCTTGCTGCCAGTGGTGTAACATGAATACGACCACTTTGGAAAGCAGTTTGGCTATTTCTTACGGAGTTAAAGATGCATTTACCTTACAATCTAGATCTAGCCATCCTCCTCCTAAATAGGATGAAAAATACATATCCACTCAAAGACCTGTAGGTTGACGATTATGGCAGTTTTATTCCTGTTGGCCTCCAGGTGGAAACAATGCAAGTGCAGGATAACTGCGAGACAATCATCTAATGGGATATGTTCAGTAATAAAAAACTTGTTGACACACAGTAACATGGATAAATCTCAAAAAATACTTTGAGTGAAAGAGGACAGACCCAGAAGAGCGCCTACTAGGTCCCTTTAAGTAAAGTCTAGAAATTGCAAAACTAAGCTAAAGTGACAGCATCATAAGGGTTGCCTGGATTGAGGTTTGGAGTGTTGCTAGAGCATGCCAATAGGTTTCTGCTTCAGATCTTACCCTAAACTTCGGCCTAGCATGCTCCTGGTCCTTAACTTTCCCCAGCTAACTACTATTCATTCTTCCCTTAAAAAACTGTATTTCGTTTAAATCTTTTCTGATAAGTTCTGATAAGTCCTTCCCCCTTGCCCGGTGTAAATCGGGTCTTCTTGTTTTCCTTTCTCTAAACCTATAACATTTTAGTTATGCGCTTTTCAACATTTGACTATGAATTTATTGCATTTATTTTGTCTCTAATGCATAGTTCAGTGTCTGGCAACTCTTTTGTTCTGCCTTTATATTATGAATGAATTAATGAGTAAATAAAATCCTCAGGGCAGCCTGGGTGGCTCAGCAGTTTAGCACCTGCCTTCAGCCCAGGGCCTGAACCTGGAGACCTGGGATCGAGTCCCGAGTCCCCGCATCGGGCTCCCTGCGTGGAGTCTGCTTCTCCCTCTGCCTGTGTCTCTGCCTGTGTCTCTGCCTCTCTCTCTCTCTTTCTGTGTCTCTCATGAATAAATAAATAAAATCTTTAAAAAAAATCCTCAGTACTGAACAACTCAGTGAAAATGCATGCAAAAAATTTTTTTGCATATGTCCATTTTTATGGTAAAAAGATTCATAGCTTTTGTCCCATTTTGAGCAGAGTGCAAGACCCAGAAATGATAACAGATAACAATGGCTTTGGTGGTTATCTGGCTTCCCTTCCTCTTTGGTGGTTGTTATTTTGTAATACACTATGTGGTATAATAAATATATTTGGTCTTTGTCCTGCTTCGTGGAATGAAGCTCCTCCAACCTTTGGGATTTCCCCGATGATTGTTGCGTCTTTTTTCATTCATAGGATCCCTTTTTAAGTTTATGCTAATTATGTGATTTAGGATGGTGTCCTTAAACAGCCTCAAGATGGGTCTGGTTACCAGGAGAACCAATTGATTAGAAAAGTGGAACTTTCAGCCTCACTCCTAAGAGCCTCTGGGAAAGGGAGGTGATAGGCTACAGATGAAGCTCTTTAAAAACTCTTTAAACAATTTTCAAGGAGCTTTTATGTTGGTGAATGCATCCACGTGTTCCCAGTTCCGTGGGGACAAAAGCTCCTGGGCTCCGGACACTTCTGGATCTTGCCCTATGTACCTTTTCATCTAGCTGTTCATGTGTATCCTTTATAATAAATTGGCAAACCTTAGTAAGTGTTCCTCTGAATTTTGAGAGCCACTCTAACAAATTAATCAAACCTGAGGAGGTAACAATCTGAATTTGAGATTGGTTTCTGAAAGGAGGGTAGAGTATAATTTAGTGAGACTGAGACCTCTGTGATATGACATTATCATGAGGTAATACTGTCAGAATTGAGTTAAGCTCTAACATAAATTGCTTGGTGGTGTTGGAAAGAAAAACACATTGGACCCTCCGACAAATAATAGGGATCTGTTGCGGTATGCTGGGCCTTAAGATAAACTAATGAGTGTGAAACAACCCCTACCCTCACAGAGCTCATGTTTAGCATTTATGATATGAGAAATAAAGCAAAAGAAAAATTAAGTTTCCTTACTGCCTACAGCCCACTGTCAAGTCCTTGAGGCAGGCACAGTGACATTCCTCTGGGACCTCAGCTGCCTTGATATTGATACTTGGCTAAGGGCAACAGGCAATCTTAGCCTGACCCCCAGGATCCTGTAAATCTACTTTAACATATAAAAATTCCTTGAGAAACTTCCTTTATCTCTAAACCCCCCAAGATACGTGTTGGTGATCATCCCCCAAGCATATGGCCCACTATATACATCTGATGGGTCTCATGACTCAGGGTGTATTAGATGGTAATAAATGACCTTTTCCCAACAAGAGCTAGGCCCCCTCAAGGTCCTGGAAACCTTGCTTCCAAAATTCCTCAGAGACTTATGCTATCCCTCACCCCCTTCCAACTCGAAAGTATATAATGGGCCATTCCTCATGACTCCAGTGCTGCTCTTTCTGCCCACAGGTCTTGCCCCCATGCTTTAACAAAACCACCTTTTTGCACCAAAGACATCTCAAAAATGCTTGGCTGTCCACTTTGAACCCTAACATCTTTACTACATCAGTATAGACTTCACATCCACTGCCAAAAAAAAAAAGTCATTATAATATATTTGGAAAACAAAGGGAGGTAGCTTTGTTCATCTCCATCATTTACTTCCACACATACAAACTATATTTTTTTCTTTTAAATCCTATTGGAATCCTTTCTTTCTTTCTTTCTTTCTTTCTTTCTTTCTTTCTTTCTTTCTTTCTTTCTTTCTTTCTTTTTCTTTCTTTCTTTCTTTCTTTCTTTCTTTCTTTCTTTCTTTCTTCCTTCCTTCCTTCCTTCCTTCCTTCCTTCCTTCCTTCCTTCCTTCCTTCCTTCCTTCCTTCCTTCCTTTCTTTCTTTCTTTCTTTCTTTCTTTCTTTCTTTCTTTCTTTCTTTCTTTCTTTCTTTCTTTTTCTTTCTCTCTCCTCCTCCTCCTCCTTCTCCTCCTCCTCCTTCTCCTCCTCCATCTTCTTCTTCTTCAGCATTAGAAAAATAGAAATTTACCAGTTGATGATTTTGGGGAGAATTTCTTTAAGTTGAGGATTCAAAATGTATGGAGCACGTTGAAGAAAAGAAAGCAACTCTGAATCCTGTCCTGATGGTTGGATATGAAATACTACTGGGAATATTATTCTGAGATATGATCAAAATGTATTTAACACTGTGTACTTTACATTAAGATGGTACAGATGACTTGGAGGCATTATACAAGGGAAAATAATTATTAGGGAAATGACATTTGGCTTTAGAGAAATATTAAATGAAACTGAAATTCATTCCTGCACCAACAACATTGTTTTATTTGCAGGCAATTACACGATTTGAAATGTCACTATTAGACAAATATGAATTTCCTTTCAAGTACTACAACACCAAGGAAACCAAGTAGTTGCTCATCATGTTTTTCAAAAACCTAATAGTAATTCATGAGAGAAAATTAATAACATGAAAATAAAATTTGGGCCACCAATTTTTAAGAGATTATAAATCCTTAGTTTTACTATATTTATTATTAATCATGTGTATTTTAATGTACTTAATGTAATGATGTGTTATTAATAATAAAATGTCCTTTTATCATGATCTTTATGTGCCAAGAATTTTTTGTAGAGAATTAACGCAACTCTAGATATATCCATCAGTTGAAGAAACAAAAGCTTTTATTCATATTTCTTTTTAAATTTTTAAATTATTTAAAAAGTTTTTGAGTATAGTTGACACACATTGTTACATTAGTTTCAAGAGTACAACATAGTGATTTGGCAAGTCTGTACCTCTCTTCACCACAAGTGTAGCTACATTGCTTTTAACAGTATCATTGACTATATATAGTCCCTAGGCTGTGCCTTTTATTCCTGTGATTTATTCATTTCATAATTGGAAACCTAACCCCATCTCCCCTTCACCCATTTTGCCAAGCCCCCCACCCCTCTCCCCTCTGGCAACCATCAGTTTTTTTCTCTATATTTTTAGGTCCGATTCTGCTTTATGTTTGTTTATTCATTTGTTTTTGTTGTGTTTTTTTTTTTAAGATTTTACTTGTAAATGTAATCCTATGGTATTTGTCTTTCTCACTTTGACTTATTTGACTTACTGTAATACCCTCTAGGTCCATCCATGTTGTCTCAAATAGAAGGACCCTATCTTCTTATGGCTGTGTAATATTCCATTGTATATATATCCCATATCTTCCTTATCCATTCATCTATTGTTTAATAATAAATTTATTTTTTATTGGTGTTCAGTTTGCCAACATACAGAATAACACCCAGTGCTCATCCCGTGAAGTGCCCCCCTCAGTGCCCATCACCCATTCACCCCCACCCCCACCCTCCTCCCCTTCCACCACCATCCATTCATCTATTGATGGGCACTTGGATTGCTTCCATATCTTCGCTGTTGTAAATAATGCTGCAATAAGCATAGTGGTGCAAATATTTTTTTTCAAATTAGTGTTTTTGTTTCCTTTGGATAAATACCCAATAGTGGAATTATTGGATCATATGGTATTTATATTTTCATTTTTTGAGGAAATTCCATACTGTTGTACACAGTAGCTGTACCAGTGGCCCCAAATTTTTTGATAATGCTTAAGCAATAGAATTGTATACATCCATCTGCATTTACCCACCACTTCTCTCCCTCCTTTCCAAGGAACCATCATCTCAGACCTAGATCATTGCAATAAACCTGCTAAATGCTGTCCCTGCTTCTTCCTCTTCTACCCTTCACAGATTATTTTCAAACTGTCGCTCAAATAATCTTTTAAAAATGTATGATGTCAGAAAATGTATTTTCTCTGTTGAAAATGTTCTTTTTTTAAGATTTTATTTATTTATTCATGAGTGACAGAGAGAGAGAGGGATAGACAAAGGCAGAGGGAGAAGCAGACTCCGTGCAGGGAGCCCGATGTGGGACTCGATCCCAGGACTCCAGGATCATGCCCTGGGCCAAAGGCCCAGTTGTCCCTGTTGAAATTTTCAATGTCTTCTCACTTAAAAAAGAAAACAATCAGGGGATCCCTGGGTGGCTCAGCGGTTAAGCGCCTGCCTTCAGCCAGGTCGAGCCCCACATCAGGCTCTTTGTATGGAGCCTGCTTCTCCCGCCTGTCTCTCATGAATAAATAAATAAAATCTTAAAAAATATTTTTTTTAAATAATAAAAAAACAAAACAATCAAAATGGAAAAAAAAAGAACATTGTTACAACTAAAGAATTCACAGTCTTTACCTCTCTGAATTCATTTCCTACTACTTTCCTCCTGATTTGACCACACTAGTCTTTTTGTTTTTGTTTTTCTAGGCATATGTCCACCTCAGGACCTTTGCACTTGCTGTTCATTCTACCTGGAATACTCTTCTTCCAGATATCCACAAGATTTGCTTGCATCTTTATTCAAATGCCACCTTTTCATCGAGGCCTTCCTTGCTGGCCACTCTCCTAAAAAAACCCTCCACACCCCCCACCATCTTCTTCATGTACTTTATCATCTGCTGGATAATTTATCTTATCTAAAACACTATATATTGTATTTGTTTTCTTTCTGCCCTAATAGAGTGTAACCCCAATGAGTATACAAGCTCCTTATGTTTCACACCTAGATAAGTGACTGATGCTTAGTAGACACATTTCTGTTGAGTGAATAAATCTAATACTCTCCAGTTATAGTACTCTGAGAGCTCATAATATCATACATGACTGTCTTGTTGATGGAACCACTGCATTCTGCATGACTTTAAGTGTATTAATCAGCAGTGTGCTAGTAAATGCTTTCAACACCTAGTTTTCTGAGGAGGAAACAGCCTGATTGTAGCATGTGCTGAATTCTGTGATGAAAATACTTCCACCAGGAACATGTGGTTGTGATGAAATGCACACAGGTGCCTCTCCTGCGGTGCTATGATTCATCAATAGCACATATTGGATTAACACATTTAAGTGCCAAATTACCAGAGGAGACGGGCATTATTATTTTAGCTAATTTTCACATGAGGAAACTCCTATCCAGAGAGGTTAAGCATGCCCCCAAGGTCACATAGCAGAAGTGATTTTAATTAGATATGTCTGAAGATGGACTCTAGAGCCTATGACCAGAGAAATTCAGCTGTACTGCAGGCTTTAGACAAATTACCTGAATACAAATAAGATATTAAAATAAGGAAAAGTATAATCAGCTGTAGTATATATATTCTTTAAGTGTCAGCCAAGAAGCTACATGTGTTTAAGAATTTTTGAATCTTTAAAAAGTATGTCAATTTTCCAAGGGGAGGGCCAAGTTTGTGTGCTTTGGTTAGGCTTCTCTTCAGACCACTGAAAATCACTATTCAGTTGAGAACAACCACAATTGGTTGGCAAGATACAGTCTGTATCCTTAGTACCAATTTGAATTGGGTCGATAGGAACTGCAGGAAGAAAACATCTTTGGGTTTTTTTAAGTTTTCTTATCTCTTTTTAGTGGGATTCCTTGAGGAAATCAGAGCCTTACTGAAATGGAAATGGAAAAATCTAGACCCTCTCCTTATTTTCATAAAGATAAGATACCTTAGTGGGGTGCATTTCTTTTTTCAATGGTTCAATAATCCTGACTTAAAATGCAATAATTCTGTTAGTTCTTACATGGTTTTTACATTGTGTAGTCATTACAATCAGCCACAAAATCAGTAAGTCTCATTAGAAAACAGTCTTTCTTTTATTATCATTAATTTAACCTGATTGGAAGTCCTTATTAAGAATTCATCCAGTAAAACTACGACAGTTATATGGATTAGATAAACTTGCTCTACTGCCTTTGAGAGCTGAAAATAGATTTTGTTTATCATATAAGATTAATTAAAAGAAAAATTTAATGCAGTATGACCTTTATTCTTGCATCATGAAACACTGAATAACAATGTCTATTTACTATGCATGTTATGCATACAAAGAATGTATTTATAATAGCTGTGCACCAAATTGGTTAAATCTAAACAAATCAAACAGCATTGAACAATTTAGCAAATGTCTATTACATTATTTTAGATACTGATGATTGGAGATTAAAAGCAAGTATTTTGGGGAAGAATCAGAGTCACCAAATTTTATTTTTGGAGGAGTAAGTACTTCTGGACACCATCTGGGCAACCCATGGCATTTAAAATGAAACAGCATTTGAAATATTGAAATCAATGATTGAAATGGAACAGGAGAATATGAAATTTTAACCAGTATAACTTTTAGACATGGTATAATTTTGACTATAGTCTATTTCTGATACAAAAATTCACGAATTGTAAGTTTTCTTACAGAGATTTGGTCTAGAGAACCAGCTGCAAGAGAAACTCTCCAATGAACTTCTAAAAATAGATTTCCAGCTCCACCTCAGATCTACTGAATCAATAGACATAGGCAAGATCCTCCAAACTTGAGTTTCAAGGATTTGATGATGCTACTATTAAAAACAATGGAGTAAGCCATGAGTAAGTTAATTTTATTAGGTTTCAAATAGGGTGTGTGTGTAATTTCTTTCTTGGAATATAAATGAAATTAGGGCAGTATTTTAGCAGTGAAGGAGTTAAGGAAGGAGAAATACTGCATAAAAAAACATTAAGTTACCAATATCAGACATGATAGGTCAATGTTAAAAGAAACAAGAAATCAATTGGAGCATGGAAAAGTCACTCTTGCTTATAAAGTATTTTAAAAAGCATAAGCTGGGGTTGTCATTACAAATTAATTCAAGTCTATACAAACGTAGAGGCCTAAACTGTAATCCAAATTCTCAGTAACTCTAATGCCTTTGATGCATATTCTAGTGAACTTTGACCAATAACAGATCCATGTTGGTGGAAAAAAAATGTTCAGACAGAACACTAGAGATCATGTCTCTTGGCAAATTTTGTTCATTTATGCTTAGCTTATATTCTACAACCAGAAAAAAAATATTGATCTGCTTTCTCAGCCAAAGTCACTTAGGGGACACACCAATCTAGAAAATTAATAATATAAAAAGCAACAAAGACCTATTGGTGGCATAGTATGTAAAAATTTTGATAGAACTTGTCAAGATAGTAAACAAAAGGCTTATGGGGAACTTTAGAGAGAAAACCAAGTGTTAGACACAGTAGGAATCTGAACGTTGGTGTCACCTGACATCCTGGGAACAATCTGTAATGTGTTATGAAGCCCTGATTTGACTTTTAACGCAAATAAGAGAGAAAAATGAAGGATCTTTCATGGAGGTCATTAAAACAAACTTCACCCATGCATTTTTCAGCCAGAATTCATTGTAAAATTTTCATTATGGGACAAAAACCTGACATATAAGAATGATGACTCTGTCATAAATTGGCACATTTCCCAGGCTACGCAAGAGAGAACCTATCTACCAAAAACTGTGTCCTTCTACCCCCATCAAACAGTGAACTAATCTTAATCCTTCATAATAAGAGTCAGAATGATTTGAAGTTGAATCACAGCCCTGTTTTGAGATAATTTTATAAAAAGGCTGGAACAAGATGTTTTGATTTTCTGTGCCTCAGTTTCTCTAACTACAAAAGAGAATGGAATTCTGTATTATCCAACATCCTTACATAGGAGCTGTGGGGGTGAGCAAAGAATGAATTGATATGCCCTTGAAATATGGGATGTTTGATAGCAATACTTGATAAAGTGAAAGCGATATTTTATGAATAGTGGGCAAAGTCTTTTTTTTTTTTTTTTTTTTTTTACCTTTCTGGTACAGCATGCATAAGTTGAAAATAAAATCAGGGAGAAAAATAGTATTTGGATGGAAAATGTTAAAAATTCAAATGATTTTATATCTATATAAATTTAACTAGAATGTATATGCATTGAATTGCTTTAAATGGAAATTCTTTTAGGTCAAAGGGGAATCATTTTTGTGACTGTGTGAAAAGTACCTTCTAAACACTGAACATCATCACTTGAAAAATAGTCTATTGCCCTTTCACCTTTTGCTCACTAAATTATGTATGTATTCTTGGCGTTCAAAGACTCCACACAGTGTTATCACCCTGTTCTACATATACTTTTAGCACAGTATATTTGAAGACCTTTCGACTGTGATTCCTCAAGACATTTCAGGAAGAATTATGAAAGGTGGTCTATCTGCTTGCTGGATATTTATATTTGCTGACAATAAAAATTGGTCTACTTCAATTTTTAAGGAGCTAGAAAATCTCAGACGAAATGTAAAATCAATAGCTTGTGCATTTTTTATTGAACATACTAGCTAAGCCAAGTATTAGAGCTGAAAAATTGGAGATCAAAATAGACCCAGAATATGGTGATTTCTCACTTGGTGTCAGATATCCTTTCCTAAGTGGAAGTGACGTGTTCCAGCCAAGTTTTCTGTCAAATGAACTTACATTAAGTGGATCTACCTTTCCAGTGGACTTCCAATGGGGAATTAAAATTTTATTCTGCTGGGGATAAAACAAACTCTTAGATATATTAAAATCGTCCTAAGGAATGCAGATGTTTGAAAGTTGCATTTGGATGCAAATCTACTACTTTTTGGTAATTAGCGGCTGGTTGATACATACATAGTATATGCATTTCTAAGCATTAAAGAGAGGTAATCTGAATTTTAATATCTTCCTGTGTAACAATATTTACCCTCAAATTGAGTTTATAATTATACATACTGTGCAGGACAATAATAATGCTCGAAATTCAGAATAAATCAGGAGAAGAAAAAAATAGTAAGATGAAAAAGAAAATATAATAAGGTGCTAGTGTTTCTGGTAATGTGGGAATCTATCTCATTGACTGCTTCATTCCCTAAATGATGGCTTGTTAACTGACTTCCAGTGTGCATGTTGTTAGGTTATTGCAGTGAATAGGGGCTCCACATCTTGCACAAATAACAGTCTCAACAGTAACGGTTGTTGGAAGCTCTTTCTCGGCCCTGTATCACCTTAACCACGTTAATATTACAGCCCTGACAGTTCTTTCGGCATTCTTCATATCACTTGAACCTATTGACCTATTTTAAGGTATCTCCTAAGATCATACATGAATTTTACTTGAGTTGGAAGGGAGACAAAGTATTAAAGTGAAATACTAAAACACTCCCTCCTTGCCGAGCAAGGAATGTAAGAAAATATGTGCTGGGGATAGTAGTTGCCTGACAAGTGTCTGCTAACCATTAGCATATTAGGGTGCCTGTGTTGGCTGCTCTTCTCCCAAAGACTTGTTAAATGACTTTGCCGTGGTATCATCGTTAGGACATATTGGCAAAATGATGTTTTTTGAGCTTGACGGAAGATTATCATGATGCCAGAGTTAGCACAGTGTTGAGTATTTGCCAACTTCTATAGGTTTGGTGTGGAATCATGTATGCATTTATTAGTTAATGCTGCTTTCAGGGAAATGAGTAAAGTCATCTGTTAGGCAGTTGGTAATGCCGTATCTTAAGCATTGCAAATGATGTTGCAGTCTTCAGCGAGACATATGCCTCTGAGTCATTTACTAACATTTAGTAGTGACACTTTCAAAGGTAGAACCAGAGCCTCTAAAAAAAAAAAAAAAGTAAAAAAAAAAAAACAAAAAAAACAAAAAACAGAGCCTCTGTAATGTCCCGAAGTTTGGAATATAATTTCTTGACTCCTCAATGACAAAAGTATGTATGTATAAATATGCATTTGCAGTTACTTTAATATTTCTCAGTGTAAATCTTGGGCCTACTATAAAGTGTCAAAAAGCAGCAATGTGTCTATAATGGAAAAGAGAAGTCCCATGAACCCCACCTTCAAAGCAACCACTTTCTCTTCTTTTGTCTCTTGATTCTTACATTTCTTCCACATTTCTGAATAACATTTTTGATTGCTGTTTGTATTTTCCATTTGTATATATTCTCTATTGACTGTTTTATGGTAGATGTAGCTTCATCTTTCTTCCAATTTTATCAATATAATTCAGTTTCAGTCTTGATTAACATGCAGCAGTTACGCTTGTTAGAACTTTGCAAATATTCTCCACAGTTGAGCCATATGAGGTGCTGTAATTGCACCTTTTTCTACAGCTTTTTATGTACCAGCATTGAATTCCCATGGTTTTTCGAACCAGGGTTTCCATGTTTTTTTCCATTTCCATTATTTTTTGGCTCGAATCAATTTAATTTTAATATAATTGAGTATGCCAGAACTGTAAAAGGCCTTTTCATACTGTGTTTTGAAGCTTCAAACATATGATCTAACTTATCAGTTGTATTTTTTTTTTTCTCACAAGGCCTCTTTCCACAATCTCTTATAGTTCTGATGGAAGCTGGACCTGTATCTCCCTGAGATGGCATCACAGCTTTCATCATGACTTTCCTCCCTTCTCTTTTTCTCCTGCCCTTAGTTTTTGATTGCCTACTCTTCTCTTTCTTAGATTATACCTTCATTTGTAGAGCTTATCTGTGGTTGGCATTATTCTGCAACGACCTCCAAGATTCCTAGTCCTCATCTTCCATCTTGTTCCAGTTATTCGATCAAATATTAATCTAAATACTGCTATGAAGGGATTTTTTTCAGATCTGATTAAGGGTTCACATCAGTTGACCTTAAGATGGGGTGTTGTGGAAGCAGCCATCACCCACCCTGCTGCTTTTCGGAATTGCATAGTCAGTGCCCTGGGACTGGAGCATTCCTCTGTAGGAAGCTAGGTGGCAAAGCTATCACTGGCCCCAGATTCTTATTATTAAGTAAAACTTTTTCCCCTGTTGTGGGTATGTAGTGAACTTCCTTGAACTGCTTACGAATATACTTCATAGGGAGAATGCTTGGGTGGCTCAGTCCATTAAGTGGCCAGCTCCTGATTTCAGCTTGGGTCATGATCTCAGCATCATGAGATTGAGCCCCGCATTGGGCTTTACAGCCAGTGGGGAGTCTGCTTGGGATTCTCCCTCCCTCTTCCATTGCTCCCTCCCCAAACTTGAGTTCTCTCTCTCTCTCTCTCTCTCAAATAAATAAATCTTTAAGAAAAAAAAATGTGCTTCATAGGACACCTGGCCAGGCCCACCAGTATATATAGCCCTGTAGGAAGGGAATAGAGTGTTCCCCTACAGTGTGGGAGTAGTGTTTTGTCCATCAGGAGGGACCCGCTCCGCTGGTCATAAGAGGCCAGTGCACACTCCAACACTGCCCTTGCCATGTGTCTTCTGTGTGTGAGGAAAGCCTCATTCCAAATAGCACCTTGTATATTGAGTCCTCATTGGTGACTGGGAATCTACAGAAAATGCAGTGGGCCAAGGTCTATGGGCTCCAACTTTGGTGGTAGCCATTGATGATCTTTGTTGTTTTCCATGGTGGAAATCCTTGTTTGGGATTGGTGTCGAGGTCTTCCTGTTCGACAGGAGATTATCTGAGTGGGTCAAACCTAATCATAAGAGCTCTTTAAAATCATAAAATTTTTTTGAGCTGATTGTCAAAGAGTAAGTGAAAGATAAGAAGTATAAGAAGGACTCAAGTCACTGTTGCTTGAAAATGGGGAGGATCACATACTCAGGAATGTGGATAACCTGTAAGACCAGCCCCTGGCTGACAATGAACAAGAAAAAAGGGGCAGGCATCAGATCCCCAGCCACAAGGAACAGATTTTTGCCAATAACCTTAAAGAGTTTGAAACGATTTCTGCCCCAGAGCTTTTAGATGAAAGGCCAGTCTGCCTCTGATTTCAGCCTTGTGAGACTCCAATCAGAGAACCCAGCA
This sequence comes from Canis lupus baileyi, assembly GCF_048164855.1. Lineage (NCBI taxonomy): Eukaryota > Metazoa > Chordata > Mammalia > Carnivora > Canidae > Canis > Canis lupus. The sequence goes on from NC_132876.1 coordinate 10,402,508, forward strand.
AACCCCAGCCTACCCCAGCTCAGATGTCTCCCCTACAGTAATTTGAAATAATAAACAAAAATTGTTTTGAAGTTTCTAAGTTTGTGGTAGCTTATTATGTAACAATATGAAACTAATACATCCTTCATCAGTTCCTAAGAAAATCTACTTTCTTAAATGCCAAGAAATAAATTTGATATTATGTTTAATATTTTAATTTTTGTCAACATATTTTCATTATTTGACTCACAATACACTCAATATTTCCATTTTTTTCTTTTTTAAAGATTTGATTTATTCATAAGAGAGAGAGAGAGGCAGAGACACAGGAGTTGGGGGAAGCAGGCTCCATGCAGGGAGCCCAACATGGGACTTGACCCCGGGTCTCCAGGATCAGACCTCGGGCTGAAGGTAGCACTAAACCGCAGAACCACCTGGGCTGCCCCCAATATTTACATTTTAAAATGGATTTCTCAGGTGCATGTGACGTGAATATTTTTTTAATCATCTAGGAGAGTGTGATGATGTTTTCATAGTGCTGATTCAACTCAAGATCAGATTCTATCATATGTACTAAAAATTACATCTGGAAAAATTCTAGCAGCAGCATATAGACACAGTGTTATAATTTTGGCATAAGTGAGTGCAATCAACAGTTATATGTGCCTATTACATTCTAGACAACATCTATGTGCTATGGGGACCTGTAGAAGAACAAAAATGAGTGCTGACTCTAGTCACCAAAATCGGGTGTGGGTTTTTTTGTTTGTTTGGTTTTGGGGATTTTTTTGAGTGGTTTTTTTTTGGTGTTTGGATATTTACTTTTTAAAAAGATTTTATTTATTTATTTCAGATAGAGAGAGAGTACACGCACACAGAAGTAGGCAGAGCAGCAGGCAAAGGGAGAGGGGGAAGCAGGCTCCCCGATGAGCTGCGAGCCCTATGCAGGGCTGATCCCAGGACTCCAGGATCATGACCTGAGTTGAGGGCAGACGCTTAACTGGCTGAGCCACCCAGGAGCCCCAGTGTTTGAATATTTAAACAACGTGTATTCAGGAGTAAGGAATGTGTGGTGCACATGGACTCTTTTTCACAAGTAGTTGAACAGGGAAACAATTCATCAGCTAACTTACTGCTTTGACCCTGTGGTGTTTGAAGAATCCATTCATTGTATTTTCCTGTACTGAATGACTTGGCAAAACACCAGGGTTTTTTTTTGTGTGTGTGTTTGCTTGTTTGTTTTTATTATTTTTATTTATTTATTTTTATTTTTTTATTGGAGTTCAATTTGCCAACATATAGCATAACACCCAGTGCTCATCCCATCAAGTGCCCCCCTCAGTGACTGTCACCCAGCAGTTGTCATGTTTTAGCATCTATTTTTTTATAAATTAATGAAAAACACATTATTCCCCAAATACGTCAATCTCAGATAAATCTATTGAAGATAAACACCTTTGTGTATGTTGCAGTCGGAGATGATATTTGATAAATAAATGTGTGAACCTACTCAGCCTCCCATTACTTTATTTTTAAAAAAGATTTTATTTAGTTATTCATGAGAGACAGAGAGAGAGAGAGAAAGAGGCAGAGACACAGGCAGAGGGAGAAGCAGGCTCCATGCAGGAGCCCGACATGGGACTCGATCCCGGGACCCCAGGATCACACCCTGGGCTGAAGGCAGGCTCTAAACCGCTGAGCCACCCAGGGATCCCCTCCCATTACTTTAAATAGAAAAGTTGTAGAACCGCTTCTTTAAATTCTGCACAATTGCAGATCCACTCCAGGAATGGTAATGCATGTTTTTAAATAAAAGCGCACTTGATTATGTAGCCCCAGATATGTAACGGAACAGAAGGCTAATGCTTAGGCTGATTCTGCCCTAAGTAAAATCCATCTGTTTACTACCGAGGCAGCCTGCAATTCAGTTTTGTTTGAGTAGAACAAGATCTATACTTGAGGCTATTTTCTATGCAGTAATAGAACAGCATAGGGAAATATTTAGTAAGACTCTTCATTTTGTAAAGATGGGATTCCCCGCAGACGCAAGTCCCTCGAATTTGGTCGACCCAGAAGGGCCACACGATTGGACGTTTGCAGATCGTCCCATGCAGCACTAGTGTACAATCCGGTGTATAGAGATCCTGCAGGCGCCCACAGAGAGGCAGCTGATTCGGAATTTCATGTCAAAGGATTGAGATTAACAAAGGGAAACTTCTAGTAGATGTTTCATGGTCTGTTTGGAGACTATCTTTTTGGACCACTATGAAAGTGTAAAACAGCTTTGAAAAATGCCACTTTGGGGAATATGTTTCTGACATAGACATAACTGTTGCATTCGTATTATAGTTGATGTTTTCAGAAGAGTATTTTGATCAGCCAGGATCGCCTCTTCTGGATCCCCCAAACACTCTGCACCAAAAGGCATATTTCTTCTGCCTATTTGTACTTCCATATAAAGTCTAGTAAGTTTTGAGACCGAGACCAAACAAATGGCTCATTTGTGAAAACTTCTAGAACTCCTGTTCTTTCCTCTGTACCGTGACAGTACCTTGCTTAAAACTTCTAATAGAGCAATTATTTCTTTCTATCTTGGTTTGTATTTAATGGTGTACATTTTCTTTAACTCTGCAGGATTTCAGACTCTTTGATAGCAGAGGTTATGCATTAGCCATATTCAGAAGCCTCTTAGAAGATTCACATAGTGGAGATTCATAAATGTCCTGTTAAATTGACTCTTAAAAAGTAATTCATCCATCAGCAAGGAACTAACAATTAGTATGTCTTGATTGAGGATCACTTGCTTCCCTAAAATGACCCACAGTGGAAAAATGGAGGAGACCAAGAGTGTTCCTCACAGTGTGCTAAATATAGCCAAGGAAGGAACTCATGGGGATAACAAGAAAAGCTCTTGGACACTTCAGGCAGACAAACAGAAGAGATGGGAAGGCTTCAAATACTTATATTTCGTATCTTTTTGAATTACTGTCTTAATTTGGTATTTTGTATATTACCAGATGTTATTCATAGTCAAGGGTATTATATGTAAAAACACTTTGCAAAATGCTATGGTTCCATACAGATGAAACCTATCATAATTATATTACCTAATCAAAAACTACCTTTGCAAGTGCCCCTCTCTCTAACATCTCAACTATTAATCCCAAGAGAGATTTACTTTGGAGTATTCTGCTCATTTTTAAAGATTATTTATTTATTTATTCATGAGAGATACAGAAAGAGAGGCAGAGACCCAGGCAGAGGGAGAAGCAGGCTCCATGCAGGGAGCCTGACGTGGGACTTGATCCCAGGGCTCTAGGATCACACCCTGGGCTGAAGGCAGACACCAAACCGCTGAGCCACCCGGGTGTCCCGTATTCTGCTCATTGAAGTCTGTCTTGTTTCATTGATATAGGGTCCTAAAGAGGTAATCAACAGTCCTCTGGGAGGAAAGACTGCAGAAATACCTCTTTGGAGTGATGGCAAACCTAACAACTGGCTTGGTAATTCAGGATTTTATGTTCATGTAAGAAGAGTTTTCAGTAAAGTTATTAGCATTTTTCAGTACTTAAAGAGAGGTACCTCCAGTTTCATGAAAACATCATCAGAGCTGTGGGATGGAATTGTTCCTGATACATAATTTGCACCATAACATAAAACAAATTTTTGGAAACAACAACAACAACAAAACAATTTGCAGCTTTTCAGAAAATATTGCAGTTGAAATAAAATAGGAGCTGAAAGCCACTTAAGGATTTATGAAAGGTCTATTCACAAACAAAAATCACATTGATGCACTATTACTTGTACATATTTATGAAGCACAACATATGATTTTAGTCCTTTGAACAAAAATTTATTTAAAGTAACTTATCATTAGAAATGTGTTTCAGAAAACACACACACACACACACACACACAAAGAAATGTGTTTCAGGACACTTCCTTACAATTTAGAAAACTGGGTCATTTGTGAACTAAGCTAAAATACATAGATCAATAATTGGTTGTGGGGATCCTGGGTGGCTCAGCGGTTTAGCGCCTGCCTTCTGCCCAGAGCGTGATCCCAGAGTCCCGGGATCGAGTCCCACGTCGGGCTCCTCAAGGGGAGCCTGCTTCTCCCCCTGCCTGTGTCTCTGCCCCTCTCTCTTTGTGTGTCTCTCATGAATAAATAAAATCTTTAAAAATAATAATAATAATTGGTTGTGGGGGCGGGGGAGTAGCCCACGTGTGAAGGGAAGAGACTTGGAGAATCTCTTCCTGCATTGCTAACCCAAAGCTTGTTAAAAGAAATGGAGTTCCGAACAGCCATTGGCAATACTGAACAAGAGTACAGAGGATCGAACAATCATTTTTTCAATCAGTTATATTTCTTGCATGCCAAACTTTATATCAAATTATAAAGTCCAGGCAGCCCGGGCGGCTCAGGGGTTTAGCCCCACCTTCAGCCCAGGGAGTGATCCTGGAGACCCGGGATCGAGTCCCACGTCGGGCTCCCTGCATGGAGCCTGCTTCTCCCTCTGCCTGTGTCTCTGCCTCTCTCTCTGTCTCTGTGTCTCTCATGAATAAATAAAATCTTTAAAAAATTATAGAGTCCATTAATACCTTCTTGAATTTAATACAAGCAAACATATCTCTAAAAAATATGCATGTTGTCTTTTGTCAAGCAATGAGAATGATTCAGCAAAGTAAACCTTAGATTCTAGATATTCCAGGAAAGTCTCAACTTCACCCCATTGTTAGATAAGAAGTCCCAGTTTTGATTCAGCATATGTAAGTGATACAACTTAATGTTTCTTCTTTATCATCTTTTAAGTGATAAGAAGTACAGAGTGCGCAAATTCATTGCTCCCATTTAATTGATTTTGTTCTACCTTTGTTTTAGATCCTCCTGTTTTGCATTATGTACATCTTTAAAAGCCACAAATCATTTTTGAAAGAGAGTAGGGCATTGTCATAAATTAATAATTTTCAAAATTCTTTGGAAATTCTTCTGTACTCTCTTATTCTTGTCTTAGCCTGTTTAATGGGGGCAGTGTACTTTGATGAAATTTATGTTTTGTATTTTAATTTTTGTTCTAGAATTTGCTTTCTCAGCCTTCAATTCATGATTCCTGGATCTTTCCCGTAGGAAAGAGAGGATCCTAAGTTCACAATGCTATTGTTCTTCTATTTGATGATTTGTTATAATCAAAGAAGAATTTTCAAAAAGTTACTCATGCCACTGAGTTGGGGTAAACTTTTAAAATTGTTTATTTAAATTCAATTTGCCAACAGATAGCATAACACCCCATGCTCATCTCATCAATGTGCCCTCCTTAATGCCCTTCACCCAGTTACCCTAACTCCCTACCCACCTCCTCTTTTCTGCAACCCTTTGTTTGCTTCCCAGAGTTAGGAAGGAGTCTCTTATGGTTTGTCTTCCTCTTTAATCTTTCCCCACTCAGTTTTCCGCTTCCCTGATGGTCCCTTTCTCTATTTCTTATATTCTACATATGAGTGAAACCATATGGTAACTGCCTTTCTCTGAATGACGTATTTCACTCAGTATAATACCTTCCAGTTCCATCCACGTCAATGTTAATGGTAGGTATTCATCCTTTCTGATGGCTGAGTAATATTCCATTGTGTGTGTATAAATAAATAAATAATATATATATTTATATTTATATATTACATCTTCTTTATGAGTTGGGGTAAACTTATAGGTAGATAGACAGTGGTAGGATTTAAAGGTCACTGTCAGCCACCAGAAAGGATGAATACCTACCATTTACATTGACATGGATGGAACTGGAGGGTATTAAGCTGAGTGAAATAAATCAGTTGGAGAAAGACAATTATCCTACAGTTTCAGTCAAAGGTGGAATATAAGAAACAGCACAGAGGATCGTAGGCGAAGGGAGGGAAAAAATAAATGGGAAGAAATCAGAGAGGGAAACAAACCATGAGAGGCTCTTAATTCTGGGAAACAAACTAAGAGTTGCTGGAAGGGAGGTTGGGGGGTAGGGTAAATGGGTGATGGGCATTAAGGAGGGCACATGATGTTATGAGCACTGGATATTATACACAACTGATAAATTACTGTACACTACATGTAAAACTAATGATGTACTATATGTTGGCTAATTGAATTTAAATTTAAAAAATAATAATTTAATCAAGAAAAGGTCACTGAGTAGGAAACTTTGGTACAAATATATTTCTTTGATTGCCAGTTTAAATGAATAAACATCCTGTTTTAAAATGTGACTGCCCCAATGAGATGGATCACAACTCTAGCCCAGATGTCTCTTCTGAACACCGAGGCCATGCTTTAATGGCCTATTTAAAATCTCCACGTGGATGCTTATTCTAGTTCATGCCATCATCATCATTTTTCACATGTAGTACTGCATCAGCCTCCTAACTACTCTACCCTCTAATTTCTTTCCATACAGCAGTAGGACTGATCTTTTCAAATTGCAAATCTAATCATATCCCATCATCATCTGCAACCTTCTACAATTAAATAACTTCACATCATTGGGGGGAAAAAAACTTTATTATGACCTACAAATACCTAATTCTTATGACTTCCACTTACCTCTCTAGCTTCATTTCCAACTATGTTCCCCCATGATTTGTCCTCTACCCATGCTTTTGAACCCTTTGGTCTGGAATACTCTTCCCTTCCCTCTTCATATTCTTTCTTTAGATATCAGCTCAATCATCCCATTCTCAGAAGTTCCCCTTCCCTGAGTTCAAGGCTAGGTTAAGCCTATTCATGAGATCAGGCCCATCTCTTTGCAATTAGTTCATTAAAATCTATGTCTCCCTACTAAATTTTAAGCCATAATATTGGGAATTGTGTCTATTTTTGCTTTCTGTTGTATCTCCATTGCCAAACTCAATGCCTGGTACATAATAGGCATCCAGTGTAATATTCATTGAAGGAATGAATGAGGGTTAATAGGAAGATGTCAACCATTCATTTTGTAAAGAGGTTTTATGCAATATTACTGCATTCTTTCCAAAGCCTAACTCCAAAATTTGGACACTGAGATGAAAGGGAAAAACACACTTTAGAACAATGGGCATAATCAGGAGATTTGGGGGAAACATTGAGGTTGGCAAGAAGGGGTTTTGGAGAATTCCAGGACAATCTGATAGGTGCCAGGTAGTTTGAGGCAGAGAAATCCAAAAGCATCTTTCAGCTTTTTACTCCACCATAGAAATTCAGTTGCTCTATTGAGGCTTGCAGCCTAACTGTGCCCTTTAATAGCCATAGGGAATGTTTAAACCACTGAGTAATTTGCTTTTTATACAAGTTATTGGTCCCAGACATCAGTGAGAAAGGAACATACTATTTGCTTCTGTCTTAAAATGTAATTTTAGAAATGAAAATTCTAGAAACTGAAAGTGTTTTATGAATGCAAATAGAACCTGGCCGAAGCTCTAAGACTCTGTAAGTCTAATACTCTTTGAAGAGGAGCTGCTGTTTTCTACAGAGAATTTAAATGCATGGGGATTAAAATATGCTGTGTCATTGGTGGTTAATCTCCTCAGAAAGTCATCAAGGGAATTAAAAGTTAAAGATGAAACAGACAGAAGCTAGACCCCTGATTCACTGGGTGCTCCTCTTAAGGATAGTCAAGGTAAAAATGAACTGTGATGGTCAAAACAAGAGGCTGTATTAAGAGAATGTAAGAGAGCCCTTTTGAATAATTGAATCTTTTCAAAAATCATTTTTCTAGTGGCAGTTTTATTTTTTTACAGTATGCTGCTTTAATCTATAATTATTCCTCAGGTGGCTGTCATTATTAACTAAGAGAAATGGCACCATAGTGTCGCTAAGTAGGAATTGTGAAGATATGGCGATCTCAGAATTGAAAGGAAATATGCACATTTATATTAACTGAATTTTTAAAAAAGATTTTACTTATTTATTCATGAGAGACACAGAGAGGGGCAGAGGTACAGACAGAGGGAGACGCAGGCTCCTCGCAGGGAGCCTGCTGCAGGACTCCATCCCCTGATTCAAGATCACACCCTGAGCTTAAGGCAGACGCTCAACCACTGAGCCACCCAGGCATCCCTATTAACTGAATTATATTATGGTTCTCCTCAAAGTACTAGCATTTATTCTCTCAAGTAGGAGAAAAATTGACTTAAAGCATTCAAGTACTCTGGGAGTTCTTGAAGACTGAGTTGTTCTGAAGTTTGGTTATATTGATAAAAACGTTGGTAACACATTTGCAACTGACTTTGTAGAAATCTTATGGAAGAGCAGAAGATTCTAATTAAAATGGGGATATGAAGTTGAGGTGTAATTATGAAAATTACTCTTATTAAAACATTATACTTAATGCAGCACCTTTGTAAAACATGGTTTTAAATGTTGAAGAGGAAATAATTGCTTTTTATCATTTGAAATATTTTTATTTTTCATTTATACCTTTACACTGAAATAAATACAGCAATTAGATGACACTCGAAGCTATAACATGATAAAAATATTTCCTGTC